>NC_059078.1:103285571-104650571 GCF_020497125.1 Mauremys mutica
CTGCAGGGCTTCCCTTAGCATCCGCTCTTTGTGACTCCGAGGGACCCGCATCAGGGTGATCTCGTTCATGAAATGCTGCATCTAATTAGGGCAATTAGTGTATTGTTACTGTTGTGAATGGTTGACTTTTACTTTGCATAACAATGACCCTCGCTTAACAGCCACGTGTTGTAGGCCACATAGGAAAAGCATACATTGATCTTTCCCGTGCACTGGCGGGAGTGGCTGGAAAAGGGTCAGAGTATATGATTTCCAGATTGCCTTTAGCGGGAGGGCACAGCTATCCATTAACTGATAAGCAGAATGTACTGTAAGGCTTACCAGGACTGTCTGCTAGACGGATTCAGCTGTCTCTCCCCACTTGTCCGCTCTCCTGTGCAATGCCGCAGCCAATGAGAGCGTATTCCGAAATCTCGAACTTGTCCTGAGCTCTCGTGAGACTTGTTGCCCTGTATGGTCTTGTTCAGAGAAACTGACTAGACTGTGTTCACTGTTCGCAAACATGTATCTGTTCAAGGAAATCACTTACTTTTCCCATCACACAGCTTCGGCTCTTTCTCGGACAGCCCCGGCATCCCCCTCGCAGAGGCTGGCGCAGATTAGGCGGCGAAAGAAAAAGACTAGGGACGAGATGTTCGCGGAACTGATGGCCTGCTCCAGAGCCGAGGCGGCAGAGCAGAGACAGTGGAGGGAGACCCTATGTCAACAGCATCGCACACACATCGAACGGGAGGACAGGTGGCGGCAGGAAGACCAGCAGGCGACTCAAACGCTGCTTGGGCTAATGAGGGAGCAAACGGACACGCTCCGGCACCTTGTTGATGTTCTGCAGGACCGCAGGCAGGAGGACAGAGCCCCCCTTCAGTGTATCTGCAATCGCCCTCCCCCGCCAAGAAGTCCTGCCCCCCCCCCACCCAAAAGTACAAGACGGCGGGGCGGTAGGGGCCGTGAGAACTGTCACTGCACCACTGCATAGCGCTAATGTACCACACACCTCTCACGCTATACATTTGTAGAAGTGCTTCCCTTACAGGCTCACCCAGTCCCAAATCCAAGTTTCATCCCCCCACTGTGTATTAGATTATTAAAAGCTGTTTGCTGTTATTCACTGTTTTGGTCACGTCTTTCGTGTCAGAGGATTTTTTTGTGTATGGGGGGGGGAGGGGATTTATAATTGCACGGTATAGCCTACATTACCAGGGTACAGACTTGGGGCCATGATCAACTGCAGGGCACACACACACTGCAGTCAGTAGGCACCAGGGTCACTCTGTGTGGTGTATGCTGCCCCGGGTCATTCTGTGATGTGTATGCTTGTCCAGGGTCCTAGTGCCTGCCACCCCCTTAATGTTAAGGCACGCTGCCCTTACCATGCACTTCCACCGTAGCAACGAGCCTCTCCGCTGCCCTGAGCCCCAACAAGAGCCCTCATCCACGGACAGATACTCACCCTTCCCCCACACCCCTCACCCCTTCCTACGCCCAAACCCGCAGCCCACTGCCGTCATCCAAACCCCTATCCAAAGAAGGCACCACTCGCCCCTTCCTGCAAACCCACCCCTTCCTGCAATCCCTCCCCTTCATGCACAACCACTTGCAACCGTCCCCCACCCCAGAGACCTATGTAGGAGCAGGAGGATGTCATTCCTCTATGGAACAAGTGGTCTGTACATCAGTGCACACTGTGCCCAGCACAGTATGCGTCCATGTTTCAACACCTGAACAGAAATGCAAAGTAAAACAAAGATTTATTAATAATGAGTGTAACAATTAATTTGCTTTAAAACGTGCTTTGGAAGTGGGGGAAACTTGGAGAACGGGGTATGTAACCGCAGATCGAAATCGACACATACAGACACAGGCCCAGGGTCAGTTTCTCTTGAAAGCAAGTGGAGAGTCATAGGTTACCCTGCTCTCCGAGGAAACTTGCTTTCAAAGCCTCCTGGATACACAGCGCTTCCCGCTGGGATATTCTCTCGGCACGGGTGTCTGGCTGAGCGTAAACTGCACCCAGGCGATTTGCCTCAACCTCCCATCCGGACAAAAAGGTCTCGCCCTTGCTCTCACAGAGATTGTGTAGCACACAGCAAGCAGCAATAACTACGGGGATATTCTTTTCGCTGATGTCCGAGTGAGTCAGTAAGCTCCGCCATCTCCCCTTGAGACGTCCGAAAGCACACTCCACCACCATTCTGCACTTGCTCAGCCGGTAGTTGAAGAGTTCCTTCTCTCTGTCCAAGGCGCCTGTATAGGGCTTCATGAGCCAGGGCATTAGCGCGTAGGCTGGGTCCCCGAGGATCACTGTAGGCATCTGCACATCCCCAACCGTTATTTTGTGGTCCGGGAAGAAAGTACCTGCCTGGAGGCATTTAAACAGACCAGAGTTTCTGAACACACGTGCGTCATGAACCTTGCCCGCCCACCCAACGAAGATGTTGGTAAAACGTCCCCTATGGTCTACCAGTGCTTGCAGCACCATTGAAAAGTAGCCCTTTTGGTTAATGTACTCGCTGGCCTGGTGGGCTGGTGCCAGGATAGGGATGTGAGTTCCATCTATAGCCCCACCGCAGTTTGGGAATCCCATCGCGGCGAAGCCATCTATGATGTCCTGGACGTTTCCGAGAGTCACTACCTTTGAGAGAAGTTGCTCAACGATTGCATGGGCTACTTCAATCACAGCAACCCCCACGGTAGATTTGCCCACGCCAAAGTGGTTCGCTACTGACCGGTAGCTGTCTGGCGTTGCAAGTTTCCAGAGGGCTATGGCCACTCGCTTCTGCACACTCAGGGCTGCTCGCATCCAGGTGTCCTGGCGCTTCAGGGCAGGGGACAGCAAGTCACAGAGTTCAAGGAAAGTGCCCTTACGCATCCTGAAGTTCCGCAGCCACTGTGATTCATCCCAGACCTGCAGCACTATGCGGTCCCACCAGTCCGTGCTTGTTTCCCGGGCCCAGAATCGCCGTTCCACACCATGAACTTGACCCATTGCCACCATGATCTCCACTGCGCGGCGTACCCTGCTTTGTGAGAGGTCTGCGCCACTCTGTGAATTCCTGTCCTCACCGCGCTGCCGGAGCCTCCTCGCCCGATTTCTCAGCAGCTGACTGTGGAAGAGGTGGACGATAAGGTGCGAGGAGTTGACAACGGCCATAAGTGCAGTGATGATCGCAGCGGGCTCCATGCTCGCAGTGCTGTGGCGTACGCGCTGTAACCGACAAGAGAAGGGCGCGAACAGATTTCCCGCCGGAGCTTTCAGGGAGGGAGGGCGTGATTGACGGTTCAATGACAACAGTTACCCAAAAGCACCCTCGACACATTTTTCCCCCAGGAGGCATTGGGAGCTCTACCCAGCATTCCAATGGGCAGTGGGGACTGCGGGAACTGTGGGATAGCTTCCCACAGTGCACCGCTTCCAAAGTCGACGCCAGCCCCGTTACTGTGGACTCAGAAATTCGAATTAGTGTATTTACTGTGGATACACAAATTCGACTTCATAAGGTCGAATCCACAAATTCGACTTAAGTAGATTCGAAATAGTCTTGTAGTGTAGACAAGGCCTTAGAGAAGTAATGAAAGAGACAGATAGGAATGGATAAACAAGAAGCAAAATTAGAGATGGAAGATGCTCAGTCAGTGCTCCTTGGAATGGACTGTTTCCATTGATTGCAATTATATACTGTGAAAGTCTGTACCCTTATAGGACTATGATAAATCTTGTACAAAGTACAACTTGTGAGGTATCATTTGAAAACTCATAATTTGCAGATCATTATTGTACTGGTAAAATATATGTGGTAACATTCTCTGTCAAGTTATAAGATTCTACTGTATGATTTTACAAAAAGCAGCCACAAACCAGTTCCTCAGAGACAAAAGGCTAGCCTCAGCCAGGTATCAACAAAATCAAATGGACTATCACCTGGTTAAGTGACCATTTTTTGGCAGGAAAAAGGATATGGGTGAAGATTTACATTTTGACAAGGAAACAGCTGGAGCTTCCCTTGCACACAGACTTTCTGTCTCCTAAACCTCAGCTGGAGCTCAAAGAAGAGGAAAAATGAAGAAGGAAGACTAAAGACTGCAAATAATCTTTCCCTTCATCTCTACTCATGGCATTGACAACACTTGAAGGAAAAAGGAAGCATCATTGGACCAGAGAGGGATCCTAGCTGAAAGGAATTCTGCCAGTAAGACTGCTATAACATGGTGAGAGAGACCTTTTGCTTTGAACTCACTTAGCTTGCTAAGTTAGGTATTAGTTGTGTTTTATTTTTATTTTCTTATAATCAATTCTTACTTTTATGCCTCATTACTTGTAGTCACGTAAAATCTATCTTTCTATAGTTAATAATTTTGTTTTACTGTTTTATCTAAATCAGTATGCTTGGATTGAGGTGTTTGGGAAACTCCACTTGACATAACAGGATTTGTTCATATAATTTTCTATTAATAAATGATGGACTTTATATGATCTTGCTTTGTCCAGGAGAGATCTGGGCAGTACAAGACATACATTTCTGGGGGTAAGCCTGGGACTAGGAATTTGCTGGTGTTGTTCTGCAATGTAATTCATGAGTGGCTGGTTATAGCATTCATATGGTACAACCGGGAGTGACTTACATGCTGGAGGCTATGTGAGAGCAGACGAGGAGTTGTAGCTCTCATAGAAAAGTGGTGTAAAGAGCACCCCATGTTGGAAAACTGAGGGGACACAGCTGTTCATCAATCCAGACTGTACTCTGTATAAAGTCACATATACTGTACATACGATATTTTTTACCCTGCCGGTGTACTGTATTGTAGTTTGGGAGAGCTAGTTCCTGCCCATAATAAAGTTGTATGGAATCTTTTTAACGAAGTTTAAATGCAACAGTCACCTGACTGCTCCTGGGGGAATGGATTGCTAAAGGGATTGATAACTGGAGAGCATTATTAGGTCTTTGGTTCAAAATGGTACTGTCAAGAAGAGATTGTTGTCTCATCCCAGTTCTAAAACCTGAATCCTGCAAATAATTATGCGGTCAGCATTGATTTCAATGGGACTATTCATGTTGTAAAGTTACTTACATGTGTAAGTGGTTGCAGGATTGGGGCCTAAGCTGGAAAGTGCACGTTAGAAAATCTACTTTTACGATTTGAGACTAATTGATACATCTACAGGCAGTTTCAACAGAGAGGCTAAGGAGCAAGGGCCAGATTTTCAAAGTATTTAGGTGTGCAAAGATGCAGATAGACACCTAGGCTGGGATTCATAATGGTACTTAGGTGCCTGACTCCCACTGAAAGCAATGGGCGTTAGGATCCTAAATACCTTTGTGAATCGCAGACCAGAAGGATTTTCAAAAACTGTTGTGAAATCAATGGGAGTAAATATCTAGGTACTTTTGAAAATCCCACTCAGTGCCTATCTGTATTTTAGGCACTAAAATACCTTTACAAATCTGGCCTCAGATGATGGATCTATCCTTGCATTCTTAGAAAGGAGGATTCCTAGACGTGGCCTCTGCAAGTCAGGTGTGAAGTAAATTGGTTGGATAGTAGTGGGAGAAGACTTACCCTTCTGTGTGGAGAGAGGATGCCAGTCAGCATCTGGCATGAAGAGTACTGCGTTTTCCAAATAAATACATAGAACAAATTCCACACCACATGAACACAACCCTCCCAAACTCAATTGATCATGAACTTGGAAATACAGCAGAGAACTCCCCCCATTTAATTTTATTGGGCTATCTCATGAGCGGCAGGCTGTGACTTTTCCTGAGCTTTACTGGCTATTTACTGGTAATTGAGCTTATTTCCTGCTCATGAGCTTTACTACGTAAAGCTCTATAGTAAGTCTTTATTGAAGTAGAGCTAAATGTTTTGCAGCTTGTATAATCCCTGTGCATTTGGATATGAAAAGTTTGTTGATAATTTCAAATCCATTACTTATTGTCACAAGTAACTGTATTAAGAGAGCACATTAGACCTCTTTGTGGCTTTTAAGCTTTACTGTATTGCATAATAAAAGCGGCAGTAGCAGCAGAAGTAATGTTACAAAAAATGATGTGGCAAAATGGCAAATATACTTAATCTGAGCATTTATCTGAGATTAGTTTGTGTTCATTTCTGACTGAAATAGTACATATTTCACTTTGATCACTTTTCACAGATTGCATGCTAAAGCATATCAAATCACCAGAGATCAACCAAACAGGTAGAAGATATTGAATTGTTTTTAATAACACTTCTTAAAGGAACACTTTTTTTAAACTTATTATAATGCTATATATTTGTTTCTATATGTTAACTCCTACACAAATTGTGAAAGTTTGGGCTAGATTCACAAAGAACTTAAGCATTGTGATGCCTAACCTTTAGGCACCTAGAAAAATCACTGGAATTCACAAACCCTGGCTTAGGTGCCCAGGCTACCTATGGGTATGTCTACTCTGCAGTTAAATGTCTGTGGCTGACTCGTGTCAGCTGATTTGGGTGTGGGCTTGGGCTTTGGGGCTGTAAAACCGCCATGTAGATACTTGGGCCTGGGAAGGAGCCGAGGCTCTAGGATTCTCCCGCACCATGGCGTCCCAGAGCTTGGGCTCCAGCCCAAGCCCGAATACCTACACTGAAATTTTACAGCCCCATAATCCAAGCCCCAAGAGCCCGAGTCACCTGACATGGGCCAGCCATGGGTGTTTAATCGCCTATATAATACCTGGGGGGAGATAGGTGCCTAACAAAAGCAACTTCTATTTCTGGGATTTAAGCACCAGGCTGCAGTGAAGTCCAGGCTGCAGGGAAGTGCCTATCTCCTCCTTGAAGTCACACCTAGGCATCCTTTCCTGGAGTCAGGTGTCTAAGCTGTTTCTCGCAAGAAAATGCGGGGAGGGTGGGATGAGGAGCAGACTTCCTTTATAATCTTTAGCCCAGTGGTTAGGGAACTCAGCCAGGATGCGGCAGTTCAATTTGAAGTTCAGTTTGTCCCTTTGCTTGATGTGGAGAAGGAATTTGAACAAAGGCCCATCACTCTCCAGGTGAGTGCCTGATTCACTGGACTAGACAGTCATTCTCACTCTCTCTCAGCCCAATGCATATTTAATTATTTATACAAAGTGGAATGGCTTCAACAGGAGATTGAGACAGATCCACATCAGAATATCCTATTGCCCAGTGGCTAGGGCCAGTTCTGACATTTTTAAAATGACTTTTCACTCCAAAATTTCCTTTAATTTTATGTATTAAAAATATTTTTAAAAAATTAAAATTGAAATGAAAGATTTCATTTCAACAACATTGAAATATTTTGTTTCATCTGAAATGAAATGTTCACTTTCAAAGTTTTGATTAGCCAAAAATGTCAAAAAAGTTCATTACTGTTCCAATTCACACTGGTCTATTTTATATATATATATATATATATAGGTTCACTGGCCTATATATATATATATATTGCCAGTGAACCAATAAATAAATAAAAATCTGTTTTTTTGCTCAGCTCTAATTGTGAAGCAAGAATTAGTGCATACTGGATGGATGGCTGTAGAATATGTCAATCTATTGCAGTGTTCAACGTTCACAGCTCTTCCAAATAAATTAAATCATTGCAGGATGGAACAATAGAGAAGAAAATGTGCTAAAAGAATACCAATAAGCAATTTATCCCCATACTTTCAGTTTTGGAATCACTTTATATATTATATATATTTATCATTTTATAGCTGAATGAACAACGGAATGAACTTAGTATTGTATTTATCATATCGCTAAACTCTGTTATCAACATGATGGGTACGGAGGCTTACAGAGATGACTCAAGGAAGTAAATTTAAGGTACCTAAAACTTTAATAAAAGAAAACTAAAATAAAAATGAGTTACAGCTTCCCCAAATCCAAAGTACAAAACCAAAATGTAGAACTTCTATGCTAATTAGCCTATTGTAGAATCTGACCTTTCTTTTACAGCAGAAATAAACCCCAGGATAATTCTTTCAGATTCTTTTATAGAGTAGAAATACACACTTGAACTCAGTCATTTTTTACTGCTGAAACTGTGACTTTTAAAATAGCCAAAGCTTTGAGCCAGCTGTTATCACTAGGTTAATGGTAACGATTGTCAGGGAATGGCTAATTGCTTAACAGATGCACATGATATCTGGTGTAAGCAAGGCAAGAGGGTGAGATTATGTGTGTGAGTGTTACTGCTTTCTCCTTTTCAGGTAAGATAGTATCTATCTTCACAATGAAAGAGCAAAATACATGTTTTTTTGTTGTTTTGTTTCATTGTAGGCTCTGGTCTGTTGTCTCCCATTGAGTTGTAACACCAGTGCAGGGCTTCAGTATCAAATAAGCACATTGCTTTAGAAAGAAGGGGGCGAAACAATTTTGTTGTATTTAGGAAAGGTCTGAAAGAAAAGAATGCTCTGTTGACTTAGAAAAAAGAAAGGGAGAGAAGAGAACTAGTGCTGTTTTTACTCTGTTTACACCACATAGGGGTTTTTTTTCTGCACAAATGGCCTGAAGGCTTTCCAGAGCAGATGAAGACTACGTGCTGAAACTAGGATATTCCGAGGGCTTTGGAGAGCCCTGTTCTTAGGGATTCCTAATTTTTAAAAAAAAAAGAAACTTTGGGGAGCAGCAAGAAATGCAATTCTCTGTCACGAAAGATCTGCTAGTATTTCAAAGAAACAAGGAAAGGGAAACAACCACCATCTTTGCTAAGATCCCGATCTCAAAAATTTAGTTACATGCCTAATATTACACATTGTGGGTAGTCCAACTGTCTTCAACAGGACTGCTCAGTGTCTTGCAACAGGACTGCAAAGTTAAGTACCTGTGAGAATCTCTGAAGGATCTTGGTGATAGGCTGTGATCTTACAATGAGCGAAATGTAGGCAGATGACTTCATCTCTGTAGAGCTCATTGAGGACTTGGGGGTAAAATGTTAGACCACTTTGTTGACTGTTTTTGAGACTTTGTCCTGGAAACTTGTGATATGTATGTGCCCACTGATTGTTCTGCCAGTGGCAGATTGAGCCTTTATGAAGGTGGTGGAACTCCCTCTATGAGCTTCAACAATGTCATAAAAACAGCTCTTTTTTAAGAAGAGCTTTTTAAATTGTATCTTTGTTGGCCCCTGTGTATGAATTGCTTTCTTATGAACTGCACTTTTTGACCTTTTAGTGTTTTATTCCTTAAGTTATGCGTTTTATTACTGTTATCACATTTAGCTGTGCAACACAGAAAGAAGTGGGTTTTCCAAATTACTATCTCTGGTGCATGTTTTCATGAAATCAAGTCACCCTTGTTCTATTCTAAAATTGATACATTTGTGATCCTGGTAAACTATAAGGAACTTACTTTAGCTTAACAAAAGACCAAATACGTTCTTTGAGATGCAATTTAAACATGACCAGCTAGTATTGCCTTTATATATTTTTCCAATGCACACCATAATACAGAGGCCTTTCAGATGTCATTACAGAGTAATGCTGCTATTGTACTGGGGAAATAGACCTCAAACTAATGTGCCATTTGTTTGTACATTTAAGTTACAAAAAGTTCCCTTTCTTCAAAGGTTGCTTGAAGAGAAATCACAATGTGATTTCCTTTTTCCTATAAATAAAATGGTGTACCTCTTGACAGCCTTCATGTATCTAGCTGTAAATTATTTTTTTCAAATATACAATTTATCAGGGAGTTAGCCTGAACCTTTCAGAATGATGTTTTGTTACTCTCTAAAATTGCAAAGTATAAATGATATTGCCTTCAGCATTTTATTTATATTTTTGCTTTTTTAGATGTGCTCTCCAAAGCCCTTCCTACATTTTTAATGTCAGTTCCACTGACTAATTTAAAATGATGCTTTCCTTTGACTGGAAATTGTTGATAAATTCTATTGCTGTGATAAATTCCATCTTAGTTTCCTGGCTTTGGTCCATCTGGTGTCCACTGGCTGCTTTGTTCTCGGTTTCCCTCTGAGCGGCCATACTTTTTAAAAACTATAGGAGTTGCTGTGCTAAAAAAGTTCTGTTTAGTCATGTTAATTTTTGATAATGTTGAAAAGCTTTAAAGAGCTGTTCCGAGTTTTGCTCCATCATTTACTAAAACTGTTAAAAGGGTCCCAGAAGAGTGGCCTATATTAGGTAGGAGTCATAAGACTGGGATTTCAGAGGCTGTAGTATTTACTAGGTCACATGATAAACAACAGCGGTCAATGAATTTTGCTCTGTGGAAAAACTAACAAAAATAAGCTAATGCACAGAAAAATGTTTCACGAACTAGTAAAAAAAATCAGGCGTCCTATGAATTGGCTTGATTTTCATTTGTTTTTGTCACTGCCTAAAAATTCAAAAACACATTCACAGAATATTTTCTCAGTAGAGATCCATGATGTAATGGAATCTGAGATCAAGTTATTTTTGTAGATTGACAGCAGCAGGATGAGCATTATGCCCAGCCAGGGCTGCCTTGAAGCCAGACAATAATAGGGTGCTTTCTGGGAGCATCCCTTCAAGGAGCAGAAAGCACCAGCCATAGGGGCTTGGGCAAAACCATGTTCAGGGCCGGCTTTAGGAAGTGCGGGGCCCAATTCAAACAGTTTCGACGGGGCCCTGGCAGGGATGACTTAAAAAAACAAAACACGTGGGGCTTGTATTCACCAGGAGGTGCTCTGAGTCTTTGGTGGCAGTTCGGCGGTGGGTCCTTCACTTGCTCCAGGTCTTCAGCAGCATTGAAGGACCCGCCGCTGAAGACCCGAAGCGCCGCCAGGTGAGTAAAAATTAAAAAGGCACCTCTAGCCAGGGAAGGGATTCTCACTGGGCGCGAGGCCCTCTTAGGTGTGGGGCCCGATTCGGGGGAATTGGTGGAATAGGCCTAAAGCCAGCCCTGACCATGTTCCCAAGGTGGAGCAAAATGCATACAAAGTGCAAATGCCCATTAAGACACATAAACATATAACAGTTTTTGACAGAAAGCATTATCTTCCAGGGTTCGTATTTAGTGTAGCATAATTTCTTTAATGAACGTAACCAAGCAAATTAGATGGCAAAGAATATGTACAAGAGTAAGTATGATATAGTCTAAAACAGTGAAAATCAGTAAAAATCTAATAATAATCTCAGAGTAAGAAAGAGGACCAGGGGTTGATCCCCACACAGAGCTCTTTGCAGGATCAGTCCCTGTTCATACAAATCCTCCATGCTACCATAAGCTTTTCAGAGTTGTGGTGTTTGTTGTGTTTTGACTGGATGGAGTCTTTTTCAGTAAGATCTATTGACTGTTTTTATCATAAATGAAGAACTAGTGGGTAGCCGTCTTTAATGGCTCACTTAGAGCTATTTTTGTAAATGAATGAAAAGCAATATAAAGGCTCTGGATTTCTTTCTTGGTTTTAAATCGGTCTCCTTACGTGATTCGTTTTGGCTAGGAACCCTTGCTTCATGTTTATATCCTGCTAGACAGAGTTTCTTTTAGAAATATTGAGCAACTTATTAGATGGCAACAGCTTCTGGGCGTGTCGCTACCTACAATAAGATTTTAACCACCGCCGCAGGGCTGGCGTTAGATTGGCTGGGGCCCAGGGCAGAAAGTTTTGGAGCCCCTCCTCCCCTATCTCCCTGGCTGGGCCCTGGAGTAGTTATAGTGAGGGGGGAGGGCTCAGAAAGAAAAAGGTTAAGAACCCCTAGTCAAGAGGAATATTACATGAATCAAGGAGAGAACAAAGAGATCTGCAGAGGTGTGTAGGAAGCTGCTTTGGGATATTTTACGTGACCAGAAGTACTATTGTTTGACTTTTTAAGAAGCTGGAATATCTAGTTTTCATTTCTTGAGCTTTGGTTTGTTTTCTCTAGGCACTGTTTCTCCCGATATTACTAATCCCCGCACTAAGCAGCAATGAACTAACAGTACTTGTATTGCCATAGCAGTCCCAGGTTTATGCATTCACTTGAAATTCTGGGAGAGTGACTACTATACTATCTTAAATTAAAGGTATGTGTATCCATCATGGGCTGACAGTACCTAGCAAGTACCCACCAGGCTAAGGACAATGGAGAATACTTAGCTTAACAGGTATGCTAAAGAGGTTGCTAAATAGGGGAAACCATTTTGACCAAGGTTCTCTGTAGTGGGCTGTGAAGGACAGAGTAGAAATTCCTCAAGCAGGAAAAAGCGACAGAGGTGACAAAGCAGTTTTTAAAAGGATTCTCCTGGGGAAGACTTATGGCATTACTGGAAATTTTGGACAGGAGAGGAGAAGAGGGTGGGCTGGCCAAGATCTGAGAAGGGGCGTTGGTGAGAGAAGACTCTGTGTTCCATAACAGCAGACATGTACTGCAGCAACAAGAGCTGGGTGGTTCCAGATGACTCTTCTGAGCAGACCAAAGAATGCTCTGGAATAGTGAGAAACTGAGGCAGAGAAATACATGTTGAGTTTATTATTTTGTGTTGATCTTTATTTCTCATGCCATTAAGTAAAAATCAATGGTTTTAGAATCAAAGTGTCTGAGGGTTTGATGTTTTACATCTACCATGTGCCACCTACCATGTAAACTGTGGACCCAGAACAGTTCTCGGAGTTCTGGGAGAGGATGTGTTTCAGCAATGGGGAGGGTGTCTGAGGGGTCACTGGGTAGCTGGACCATATGGTTGCAACTCTCAGGAAGGGGTGATAGAGGTTCTTCACCCCAAGAGTGTACCTATGGACCCAAGACAACGAGAGTGCCTGGGCTCTTTTCAGATTCCATTGGGTTAAAAAGACTGGGGATTCAGTGACTGGGTCCCCTCATGGTCACTCATCAGACAGTTAGGAAGAGGTGCTCAACTACAAGTGTGACACAGGCCTACCATTTAAAAAAAACATCCAGAGGATGGAAGTTCCTTTTCACAAAGAATTTTGAGATTTCAAAATTTGGCTTTTTTTCAAATTGAGAAAAAAACAAAGCAAATACATTTGAAGTTCTCAAAACAAAAATCCCCCCCCAAACAAAAAAAACAAAAAAAAAAACCACCCAACCCCAAACTCTTGTTTTGGATCCATTGAAATGTTTGTTTCAACAATCAAAATGTTTCATTTCAATTTTGGCTTTATTCTGTATTTTATTATAACATAATATTACATTATACAAAAATAGGTAACTAAAAGCTATTTCAAAATAAAAAATAGAAAGGTTTTGTTCTGAAAATGAAACAGGATGTACTTTTCCAGTTTTCTTTCAAAATAAAATTCTTGCAGTATTGATGCATTTTGATTTTGATATAACCATATGTTTTGATGGAATATGGTTCTTTCAAAGCTTCTCTGCCCAGCTGTACACATATACAGTGTTTTGTATCTGCATTGTTTTGCCTCTCTGGTTTTGCATACTGCTTTGTGCATGTAGATCCCTATCCTGTAAAGTCCATGAAGCTCCGTGGCCTTTGTTGAGCAGTTTGTTAGATCAGGGCCTTAAACTATAAAATCTTTGTGTCCGTTACTGTGCCTTCCTCTATATTCTACAGGATCAAGCAAAGTGTTGCTTAACCTGGTATACAATCTATAATTTATGGTGGAACAGAACATTTCAGAAAAGTGAAATGACCTTAATCTTGAGGTCAAACTTCCACAAGGGCTTTCTTATGCTAACTGTGGCCCCAGTCTGGTAAAGACATGCTTAACTTGACTTCAGTAATGCTGCTATTAAATGCTTGCATAGGTCTTTTGAATGACTGGTGCCTATTGTTGTGTGTTATGATGGATTTAATTAGCTGAAATAGTTTGACGTACATCTTGACTTACTGACAGGAGAATTTTATAGAACATAGTACAAAGCAATATAAGAAAATTCTGTTGTTACCATACCCTTACTGTAAACCTGTATCTGTAATGGTATAGCAAAGTTTGCTAAATTGTGCATTAAACTGTGGTTTAGATTTACTTCCTTTTAATGATCTAGTCCTGTGTAGGGAATACTTTTTACTGTAGTCTTAAAACAATTAATCTTTAGAATTTTGTTGTTGTTGCTAAAGTCTGCCTTGCTTTCAGTTGTCACTTTGGTTTTGTTTATCTGCCAGTACTGGATGGTGGACCATGGGTCTTCTCTGGCTATGGGAATTCTTGTGTTCCCTCTCTTTATTTTTAAATGTTAAGATAATTTTTATTCTACATTTGTCCTTTTTTTTTTTTTTTTTGTTTCATTTTAGTCTTTTTATAGGATTTGTGCTTTTTGCTTAACTGCCAGCACCTGTACTGCACACTGCTGATTAGAAGTTCTTCAGAGCTGCTGGTTTCTCAGACTAGCCTGCTTTGATTGAATCCTGGCTGTGGGAGCATTGACTGTTTGCTTTTATCTTCTGGAATGTTGCCAGCTGAAAGGATTCTGTCTCTTTGCTGTCAAACATGGACTGCTATGACTTCAGTATGATCTATCCAAAGAACTAGAGTCTGCTGCAACAGAAGCAGGAGAGCTTGTCATTGCTGGGGAAAAGATGTTGTAACTCTGTTTCTTAAAACTAATCCTGCTATTAATTCATTCCTGTTCATGGACTGAAGTATTTGGGAGTTCATTGACCTTGGATCTTTAAAGAGTTTTATTGTAGTTTGTTCCTGCTGTCGTGGTACTGAAGAAACATACACCAGCAGGAATTTAGAATAAAAAAGATGGTAACTTGGGAAGTGGAGGTTATGTTTAGTAAAATTACTTGAATTTTAGTCTCAAAAAATTAAATCCACAACCAAAATGTTCAAACCTGGGTGCCTGATTTCCTGTTTAGGAATAGATATGAGTGAATTGCTGAATGCTACAACAAAGAGCTGCATCTCTTAGCTGGCTGTTCTGTGTTCTGGGTGTGTAGTGAAGAAAACATGGCACTTAAACTTTCAGGTTCTCTTATTCTGGGGTCAGCCAAGGGATCTGTCCAGCCCCTGGAATAATTTTAAACAGCCCTAGTGCTCAGCTCACATAGGTGCTGATCCCAGTGTTGGGAGTGTAAGATGAGAAACTGAGTCACAAGTCCACCCAATTTAGGCTTATTCAGTTTTCATAATTAGTGACAATAATTCTGTCTGAAAATGTATAAATAATTTCTGGCATAAATTTATGTTGAAAACAATAAAACAGGTAAGATGGAACAGGTAAGGGCCCAAATTAGCAAGCTCCAGGGTACTGAGAAGACCTCCTCTATTTCACGATGGTTGTTTCAGCCTCTGGTCTGGCCCCTCAGTCTCATTCTTTCAGTTTCTGGCCTGATGTTTTTCTGATTTGGGCGTTGTTCACTTTTTTTTTGTTTGTGCCTTCCTTTCCATATGACACATTCATTAGCTTTCTTTCCATCAGTATTAAGCATTGTGCCTTATGTAACATGTAACATACACAATACACTTGCAGACGCTTCAATTTCCCCAGCTTTTTCTAGTTATGCTATTTTGATGTCATTATCTTCATGTCATATTACTCTTGTTTTCCCCAGTATAGGGACTTTTAGCACTACTTTTATGTATTTGTTATACTAATTAATAGGGCCCTATCAAATTCAGTCATGAAAAACACGTCACAGACCGTGAAATCTGGTCTCCCCCAGTGAAATCTGGTCTTTTGTGTGCTTTTACACTATACAGATTTCATTGGGAGGCCAGCGTTTCTCAAATTGAGGGTTCTCACCCAAAAAGGTGTTGCAGGGGGGTCGCAAGGTTATTTTAGGGGTGTCATGGTATTGCCACCCTAACTTCTGCACTGCCTTCAGAGCTGGGCAGCTGGAGAGTGGCGACTATTGGCCACATGCTCAGCTCTGAAGGCAGGCTGCGCCAGCAGCAGTGCAGAAGTAAGGGTGGCAATACAGTAGCATGCCACCCTTACTTCTGCGCTGCTGTTGGCGGTGGTTCTGCCTTCAGAGTTGGGCTCCCAGCCAGCATCCACTGCTCTCCAGCTACCAGCTCTGAAGGCAGCGACGCTGCCAGCAGCAGTGCAGAAGAAAGAGTAGCAGCAGGGCCGATGCAAGGATGTTTCGTGCCCTAGGCGAAACTTCCACCTTGCACCCTCCCACCCCCCACCCTGAGGTGCCCCCACCCCACGGCAGCTCCCCTCTCCTCCCTGAGGCACCCCCCCTTGCGGCATCTCCCCACCCTCTGGCAACCCCCCCCCTCCGCCCCAGCTCACCCCTGCTCTGCGCACATGCACGAACACCCTGAGCACGCCGTCGCTGCTTCACTTCTCCTGCCTCCCAGGCTTGCGGCGCCTAAGCTGATTGGCGCCGCAAGCCTGGGAGGTGAGAGAAGTGAAGCAGCTCACCCCTGCCCCGCCTCGTCCCCGAGCACACCATGGCTGCTTCACTTCTGGGGCGGGGCGTTCCCCTGCTGCCGTCCCCTCCCTTACTTGCTGCAGGCGGCCCTCCCCGCGCTCCTCTGCCCCAGCTCCCTCCGCCTAAATGCTGGCGGCGACCGGGGCGGCCGAAGATCCGGCCGCCGCGGTCACTGCCGAAGAAAATGGCGCCCCCCCCAAATCCTAGTGCCCTAAGCGACCACCTAGGTCACCTAAATGGTTGCACTGGCCCTGGGTAGCAGTGCCATAACACCACACACACTCTCACTCTCTCTAACCTTGTTATCCCCCACAATTCCTTTTTGGGTCAGGACCCCTACAATTACAACACTGAAATTTCAGGTTTAAATAGCTGAAATTATGAAATTTCTGATTTTTAAAATCCTATGACCATGAAATTGACCAAAATGGACCCTGAATTTGATAGGGCCCTATTAATTAACTTCCTTTTATTTAAATCTTCCATGCAATAACACAATGTCACCATTGTCCTCTCAGCAATAAGCAAAGCATCTAAACAAGTCTATGTAACACAAAAATCAGCAAGTCAACATTCATCATGCCAGGCACAACCTAGGCCAAGGCCTTATCTCATCCAAACTCATTCACTATTCATAAATATAAATTATTAAAGTATAATTAACAAAATGATTGTTTTGTTTCATTCAGCAATTCTTCATCTTTATATTTCAATATCAGAATTCAGTATATATGTATAAGGCTGCGAGTCTGTCATGGAAGTCAAGGATGGATTCCATGACTGCATGACTTCTGCAGCGGTCAGTGGTCCTGATGTCCCGCTGCTGTCCGTCCTCCCCTCCCCAGCACTGGCGGGGGTCTTGGGACACACACACTATTCATCCCCCCCGTCCCTAGCACCATTGGGGGTCCCAAGCTGCGTGCAGTTACTTCGCCCCACCTCCCCAGCACCGGCAGGGGTTCCGGGCTGCGCCCCCCCCCCAGCACTCAAGATTTATTCAGGGGTATATAGTACAAGTCATGGACAGGGCACAGGCTGTGAATTTTTGATTTCTGCCCGTGACCTGTCCATGACTTTTACTAAAAATACCCAGACATGGGTTTTCAGGGAACTTTTTACTCAAAGTCCCACCTTTTGTAAACCAATAAAAGGCCTCGTCAGTAATTTTGCTCATCACATTTTGACGTGTGCTTTTATCTTAGTTCAGAATATTTAATTGTATTCAGTTGTTCCCCAGCACTGCCACTGGGCATGTGCAGGCAGATGGACCCTACTGACTTCAGTTAATCATTATAATCTTTAAAATTTCTCCTTACCTGTTGTAGGAATAGGATCAAACTTTGAATTTTTCATTTTTCGTTTTACTACTGTAAAAATTACCTTGCTTATATCCCGTTTTAATAATTGCACTCTTGTGACACTGCAGTTATTTTTGGAATATTTTAAACCCACCCTCCTTTTATTTACTATACATCCATTTAATAGTGGAAAAACAAATGGAGCAAGGAGGAAACAACAAATAGCATAAGCATTGTTAGTTTAACTGATGAAATTACAAACGTGGGGAATCACAAGTGTCTGCCTTTGTTTTGATAATGAACTCAGATCATGGTTTAATATGAATAAAATTTGACAGTGGAGGGCAGCTACATTTAGTTACTTTGTGATTCACTGAATGTGGAAAGACCGCATGGTGAGTTATAGCAATGCTTTAAGCAAGACTACATTCTGTTCTGTTTCACTGTGTTTACTCATGGTGGAAAGGTAAGAGTTATTGATTTAATTTCAAATCTATTATAGTGTCTTCTAGTTACAGCATTTTTTTGTTGTTTTTGTTTTTTGTTTTTTGTTTTGTTAACCTCTCAGTAGTGGATCTCTTGGTGGTTTTGATCTTTTGGTTCCATTAATGCTGACTACTTTTTTCTCTGAGTTTTCTTTCTTCACTATTTATGAGCTTAGGTTGATTTTTTTTTTTTTTAAGCATCTGTCTCTTACCACCTGGTCCACTGATCCTTGGCCAGCGCAGCTGTTAATAGATTGCATGAATATTTGGGGTTCAATTCTTGCTGATAGACAATTTTTCACTTATTCAAGCTCAGCTTCCATCCTGTCTGGAAACTGCAATTACTCCAATTCTTAAACACCCCATTTATTCTCTTAATGATCCTTTCATTTTTTTCCCACTGGTTAAGAAGGCAATAACAATGCCAGGTCTGGGACACTAGCTATAATAATCAGATGTCTATGATAGGAAATACAGAAATAAAATATTATTTTAAATCATTGCATTATGCTGAGGTCATTCTCTTGTGAGTTAGATCTTGTCCACATGGTGCCGTAGTCCACTGCACCAGTGTGTTGTGCACTAACTGGCCCATGTGAACTCTGTTGACATGCACTAGATGTTCCTAACGTCATCCCTTTTAGTGCCTGACTCCATCAAGGCCATAACCAGGGCACAATGAGTGGGCAGCCTCTCAGGGCCCAAAACCCCAGGGGTAGAAAAATGATGAAACCCCCCCAGTATGGGGCACAAATATGCTTGCTTGCCTCAGGTGCTAGAATGCCTAGTTATGGCTCTGGACTCTGTCCTTGTCAAAATGGCACAATGTAATTTTTATGTTTGTCTCTCGGTGATTCAATATGACAAATACTTGGTAGAACCTTGGAATTACGACCACCTCAGGAATGGAGGTTGTCTGTAACTCTGAAATGTTCATAACTGAAGAATACGTTATGGTGGCTTTTTTTTTTAATTAGAACTGAACATTGACTTAATACAGCTTTGAAACTTACTATGCAGAAGAAAAATGCTACTTTTAACTATTTTAATTTAAATGAAACGAGCACAGAAACTGTTTCCTTACCTTGTCAAATCTTTTTTTTAAACTTTCCCTTTTTTTCTTTTACTGTACAGTACTGCTTTTTTTGGGGGGGGGCGTGTCTCTCTGCTGCCTGATTGCATACTTCTGATTCCAAATGAGCTGTGTGGTTGACTGGTACATTTGTAACTCTGGTGTTTCCATCTCTTTTTCAACAGAAAATACGGTTTCCACAAAATCAAAATTTTCCACGGGGAAATTTTTTTACGTTTTTTCCAAAACTCTTCAATATCCTGTTGGGGGAAATTTGAAATAAAATATTTACTTTGGGGTAGGTTTGACATAAACTGAAATATTTCAATCTGTTGAACTGAACCAATATGTTTTTCTTAGAATTAGTTTGGCACTAAATTGCATCAGTCTATGGTGCTGCAGATCTTCATAGGAATTGTTGCTTGGGGGCCTCATGCCCAATTCTCTTCTATGGGCTCAGCTCCCTGGCCAGGTTATATCTCCCATAATGCACTGTAATCTCTCTTCTGTCTGAGCTGCATGGTATACATCATGGGAAATTTAGTCTGGCCAGAGATCTCATCTCCTAGGGAAGAGTGGGGCATGGGATATTTGAGCTACAACTTCCATGAGGCACCATAGACAGATGCAGTTTTATGTTGAACTGACTTGAACTGAGCCAAGCCCTTTGTTTCAGCAATCCAAAATATTTCCGAACTGACATTTTTCTGACTTTTTCATTCTATAAAATTTGACGTTTCAAATTTGTTCAGATTCAGGACAAAAAAAAAAGTTGAAATATCCTATGGGACAGAAATTCAAATTTTAACTAAGATCTACCTTTCATGTCTTTCCTTGTCATTTGAGTACATATAATATGGAGACATTTAGATAGAAATTTGGGCTAATTTGGAATATATATTTTGTAAAAGTCACTCCTTAGAACACAGTCAGGCTTTAAAGGGGAGATTTTTCAAAAGCACATGGACACTCAACGTTACAAATGTTACCTTATTCCCATGTGTGCCTTTGGATATATTCTCCAAAAGGAATAAATCTAGAGTTGGTAGAATCCTTTTGAACAAAACTTTTTTTTTTTTGACAAAAAAGGTTTTGATGAGAATGCAAATTCTCATTTTTTCTTGTGTTTCAATTAAAAAAACTGAAAACAAAGAAACTTTACTGTAAATGTTTCATTTTCCAGTTTAAAACATTGATGGTTTTTCAAAATACAAACAATTTTACTGAAATCTAATTAAAAATTGGCTGAATTTAATGAAATTCTGTATATTAGTTTTGTTTTTTCATTGCAAAACAATAATTAGCCTTTTTGGTCTGCTCATACAACAACTTGATTCATTTAGAACTGGGGTGTCTTTTAAAAGACTAGTTCATCTGTTAGTCCAGAAGAACAAAAGATTGTTTTCATGTACTCAGTCTTTCATTCCAGACTGTCCTTGAGTCTTCCCGGTGGATGTTGAAGTTCCACTTAAGGCACCATTCGTTTGCATTTATACACTTCCACTGGCAACACCATATTCACTTTTATGATTTTCTGTGTCACACAAATGCAGACAACACAAGTTTGTTTTAAAAAATTTTTTTTGGTCAATTTGTTGTTCCTGATGATCCCGTCAAGAGACTTAATGTTAAGCTTGTGGTTTCTGAGGTTTTCAATTATGGATGTTTTCAAATCATCTTATGTTATGCTATACAAACCACACAGGATCTCTTATAGAGGAGAAGGCAAATACGCCACATTTATTGAAAATACAACAGTTAACATATGCATTTCAGTCTCTCTCTCTCTCTCTCTCTCTCTCTCTCTCTCACACACATTCCTGCCAGTTGATGTTTATAGTTACCAGTCTGTTGTAGCTCGAGTCAATCTAATGGCCAGTTAGATTGAGCATGAGTGAGGAGCTGGGCTCTGTCGGTCGCAATCTGATGCTCCAAAGCTTTGCAGGACTGAACCCAGAATTCCATGGTAAAACACCCCAGCTTTATAGTTGTAAATTCTCATTTGAGTCCATGCATTTTGCAATGTCATCCTGTAATCATTAGTCCTAAAGTGGTGTTAATCTTGGGGTTTTCTGCTGTTATCATTTGATAGTTATTGCTGGGCTTCCCATCGTTATCTCCTATTTGTTGTCTTGCCTTCGGGGGTGCCTGCCTCACCTCTGAGGTCATCAATGCTGCTAACATGTTTAGCCCAGGGCCGGCTCCAGAACCCAGCACGCCAAGCGTGCGCTTGGGGCGGCTCTGGTGGACCTCTGGTGGACACGTCTGCAGGAGGTCCACCGGAGCCGCAGGACCGGCGACCGCCAGAGCGCCCCCCGCGGCGTGCCGCCCTGCTTGCGGCGGTGCAATTCCTAGAGCCGCCTCTGGTTTAGCCTCAGATACAATGGATGTTTTCTGATTGTCTCCTGGTCTTTCCAAGTCTCTTGCTTTTTCTTGATCATCTGGACATTTGTGATGGCTTTCACACCTTATCTTTTCCTGATGCATGCATTCGTCATTCACACAGACAATCTCTTACAGAAACCTTCAAAGGTATACAGACAGCAGTATTTTATATTTAGCAGAATACATTGTAAATCAAGCCTTGCAAAATCTTATAACTAAAACAATTCATACTGGAGCTTCAGGCCCTCAGCGTTCCTCTAATCTCCTTAACATAGACACAATACAAGATCCTGTCTCTTACTTTCTAAACCTTAAAACAAAGAAATGTATATTTAACTAGAGTGCCTAATCTGTAATACATATAGGAAACCATAGTAGACATTATAACTTATCTTAAAACAAAAGGGTGACCATAATCAATCATAAGGATTGTTCTGGTCTGTCATTCCTTTCTGCTATTCAAAAAGGGTGGCTGGCAGGATGAAATCAAATCATACATTAATTCTCATAGTACAATTATAAAATCCTGCTCCTACACTTACATATGACAGTCAAATTATTTTTAACAGGGTCATCCATTTAAAAGCCCACAAAGTGGTATGTGAAGTTTCCCATTGATTTCTAGTAGGTTTATGGGGACCCTTATTGTTCCTAGCAGGATATAATAGGAACAAAACATTGCATCTAGAAATAGATGCAAAACATACCTACCTAAGGAAGGATTTTCAAAAGCACCTAGTGGGTCTTAGGTTTGTAAATCACTTAATCACTTTTGAAAGTCACAGTTCTAGTGCACATGGAAATGTATAAGGAATAAAATATAATTATAGCATCTCATATAAACTATATCCCAAAATAATTTTCCAGGCAAAATGATACATCAGTGAAATTAATTCCAACATTTTCTTGCTGTTTTGAGGCATATGCAAAGGATGGAAGAAAGAGGTTTTCCTGTGAGATTTGTAAACAATGGAGAGTCAGCGATGTGGAGAAATAGGGTGATGTTCATTTGTCTGTGTATGCATGAGGAAATAAGCAGCACCAGGCAAGGCTCTTGCTAGGTTTCATGTGCATTAGGTAGAGTGGAGTCTTGTTTTCCAAGGGAACGCTTATAGTTACTGTGTCCCTTGCCAGAACATCTGCCTATGCTAACAAGCTGTCCTGTGTACAACCTACAGAGGACTTGGGAAAGAAGTTTTGAGTGTGGGTAGCTCTAAACCTGTCTACTGGCTTTTATGATGAATAGAGAGAAGCATATCATCTCATTTCTTTTGGAGAAGAAGGATTTAGATGTTCTTTTGTGCTTGGAAGGAGGGTGTGACAGCTCTAGCCCTGTTGGATAGAAATAAATTTAATGTCAAATCTCCTATTTTTGGAGACTTTCAGATCTACCTCCTTGCAAGGAATCAGCTTATCTTTCCTCGCAAAGGCTGCTGGAGAAGGGAGTGAGTCTCTGAACCCCTGTATGGTTTGGTTTGCCTCAAGGCTCTCCGAGGATGCCAGGAGAGAGAGAGAGAGAGAGAGAAGTAGACTCTTGACAGTGGTTCTTTCATGACTTTTTATAGAAATAAGCCATTTAACAATGCTCTTGCGCTCTTTGACTTTCTTAAATAGGAAAGCAATGTCAGGATGAATGAATGTAGGTTATTGTCTGTAGTAATCCCGCCTCTTTTACATGCTCCATCCTTGAAGGAGTGCTCATTTTGGGATTGGACCCTGACACTATCTTTCTAGTCCTCTAGAGAGGGTCATCTGCACTGAGGCTTTTTCTGACCGCTTCTTCAGTCTGAAATAAAAACTCTGGAGGAGACCAGAGATCATGCCAGAGAAGGAACATAGAAAATTTAAGGTTTTATGCTACAGGTGGGACAAACGTTCTCCTACTCCCATCTATATGGGAATAGTCATTTTCATGGGCATTATAAACAAGAAATGTCAACCTTGATCTTAGCAAGAGCAGAGCAACAAATGGAATGTGAGATACAAGGCAAGATTCATCTGCAGCTTCAGCCCTCAAAATTCAGCAGGCAGACACACCAAGAAGCCTCAGAACAAGATGAGAACTTCAAATATCTCTACTGTGGGCCTAGTAAAGGAAGGATTTGCCATAAACTTTCAACAGTTGTCCTATCTTTGAATTGCAAGCAAAGCCTGCTTCATTATAGTTAGTTTCCTTTCCTTATGACATCATTAACTTCCTTCTAAATCCCTCCCTCATTTGTTGATGTATTACACATAAATTGTCAAATAGCTCTTGGGTAACTTTTTTTTAATAAACATAAGCCCTGATTATTGGAAACCTGGTTATCAAAGTTTTGGATAATCTGAAATTCAGATACTTCTCCTGAATCAAAAATCATATTGGGATTAAATTTAATTTCTAACCCTAGTTCTCTGAATTCTTCAGAATGTTCCCCAACACATACAGTTAATCAGGATAATCAGTATACTAGATAGACACATCCTGGTTTTATTCAGTTCAGGAAATATTTTAATAATAAATATTGTAGAATTGTAAATCAATTGGATCCTACTGGAATGGTTCTAAATATTCTCATTTTCTTCCTTTAGCATTTACTCTTATGATCAATAGAAAGGATTTCCCTTTCCCCCAAATTAGGTACTACTCACTGCTATGTAAAAGTGGTAAAATCAACTCCACAGACTTGGCACAACAGATACTAATTTTTTACCAGGTTTTAAGAAGACTGACACATGGATTTAATGGGGAGTTCCTCTTTAAAACTGATGCCACAGTATAGTTCCAGTTAAATATGTGCCAGCTGGCACACATTGTTCAGTTTGGTTTTGTTGAATGACAGTTGATTTCACCATTTATTTGGATTTTATGTACACTTAAACAATGAAGAGAAACATGATAGCAAATTGTAGTACGTCTTAAGCTACAGAGCATATAGTAAGTAATACATTTTCAATAAAAATCAGGACTTGAAAATATAAATGCAAAAAAACCTATTCTTGTATTGCTTACCCTTTACTGTGATATATTCTGTTCAACCAGAGCAAGTTGTCTTCTGTTGTTGACATCAGAAACAAATCAAACATATTGTTATATAGTAAGTCTCTTCACAAAGTGACTTTTATTCTAAGCATCTTCCTCTTCTTTCTACACTTATTAGCAATTTTTTTTATTACTTGCAACCTTTTTGACCTACTCTAACTACTATCTCAAGAAATTCAATTTGAACCAACTTCAGCTGCACTGAAATTCAGTGCAATTCTTGTGGCAAAACATATCCTAGCCAGAACAAATAGTATAAAAATTACTTATGACATTCTCCAACTCCTCTTACAGTCAATGAGAGACTTTCCTTTTAGTGCAATAGATACTGGATCTATCCAATAGCATGCCATTAAAAGGGATTTTGCTTCGACAGAGCAATAGTACAATACTTTGGACAAGGGGAGAGCTGCCTGAATCAAAATAGAAATCACCCAATCAAAATTGGTCCATACTTTTGTGATGTGCTCTCAGATTGAAAAACTTCTGTCAATCACACTCAAGAACATGAAGGAGCATGGCCCCAAGCACATTTCAATACCTTTCTGACTAATGTGGGTGCAGCAGACTCCAAACTCATGTCATTGTCCTTAACTCTGTACTGGGAAGGGCATTTTCCTTTCTTAAAAAATCCTAAGCATCCTCGCCCCCTGTATTTTCCTGCTTGTATCATTATGGATGTTAGCCTGGCTCAGCCTACTTGAGCACCTCCTTTTTCTGGTGTTACTCTTGTTAGAACTTTTCTTCCTTCCTAGTTAACCTTCCTTTTGGGAACATTGACCTGCATTGGCATTGTGGCTTATTTTGATTAGGACGTTGTGGTTGGTTTTTTTTTTTTTAGTTTTTTTTTATATATATATATATGCAACACAACCAGTTTTAAGATGAAATAAGGGTCTACACATACCATTTTAGTAAAATTAGTGTTTTTATCTGATGCAAATCTGTGTATAAAAGGCCTACCAAAAACAGGTTTTGTGTCTTGTGTCTCATGTAAAGACATGACACCTGTTACTGGCACCTATGTTCAGTGACTTTGGTACCTAGCAAAAGGCTACAACATAGAGAAGTATATGATCTCTCTCATCTTTTCCAAACCAATGTGCAAATATTTGGGAGTTCCAAAGAGCCTCATCGATTAATAGGGGTTTCAAGGCCCACTCACCCGAGTTCAGTACTGTCTACTACCACCACCAGTGAGGAGTACTTTAATCACAAACAACTGGTTAATAAGTGTCTTCTGCCCTCCTCCCTCAAAGTAGCACCCCCTACACACATACTTCCCAGCTCTTCAGTGTCAAGGGAGGTCAGTATGGGTGATGGTAATGTTAACTATGTCAGTGCCAAGGACTGTGGTGGGGTTTCAGTGTCTGACCTTTGCCATCCACTCTTCAAGTCCTCCATCTCCATTTCTGGGCCATAGTCTCATATTAATGCTTAATTCTTCATCTCAATGCTTACTGTTTTTTCTCTATTGAAATCAGTAGGGTTGCATGGGATGTGCTGATTGAGTCAGTCAACATTTCATGAAGTACGATAGCCCTTATAAACATGATCTTTATATTCAACAAAGATGGTCAAAATGCCATCGTGTTTTTCAGAGTCAAAGTTTTTCGGTATTAAAATCTCTCTAGAGGAGGTGTATTTTAGATTGAGATGGTGGCATGTATTTCATGAGAGTTTGCCCTGAGTCAGGTGTGTGTCAACTAACATTTAAAACTGTACTCTCTTTTTTGTTGGCTTTATATTTTGAAGCAAGACCATGTAGTGCGCTCACTAATCTCCAAATGAGGCTTATGGAGTGATAGTTGTTTATTATCTCATATTTGCTGGTTTGTGTCATTCGCATAAGCAGATAACAAAAGCACCTCTTATTCTGATTCTTATTTCACTTGCTGGAAAGCATTATGGGATTTAAGTCAGAATCCCTTCTGTGAAAAGAGGGTCATTTCATACTTTCCCCTGTCTATGGAGTTCTGCCCACTTATTGCAGAGATGAATTTTCCTTTTCCTTGCATTTGGAAGTATATCATTAATTCCTTGTATCACAGCCTCTGCTGCAGTGGAGTTTTTCTTTCCTTCCTTCCTGATTATCGTATTAACATATCTCTGAAATCTTTTCTGCCAGATTTACCATCTTTGTGACAGATTTTAGTATTAGCTGCTTATTTGGAATGCAAAAAAAAAGATGTAAAATTTAAGAGGGGTATTATTGTCCTAGACCAAGTAACTTGGGTATATATATTGGCCTCTCTTCCCTATTTCCTCTTCCCAATGTTCTGTCTCTTTCATTTCTCAAACTCATTATTTTTGTTAGAGGAAATATTGGTACTGTGTGCATTTGCTTCAGCTGCTAAGTTTTTATTAAATGCACCAGAAAGCTATCAATGTATACAATTCTCTTCTATCATGCCCTGGAAACAGGATGTCCTGGGTTCTATAATTCATCTAGACACTAATGGACATCTTGTGTACTGTCATACATTACACATGTTGTATAATGGAAAGTATAAACTTTCAAGATTATTTGATCCATTTTTTCTGTGTGCATTTGGAATGTATAAATATGAAAGAAAAGGCTTAGTATTACAATAATTTCTGAATATTAAAGTAACAGTCCTTGGGGGTATACTGGCAATACCTAATAACTTATACTTTGTTGTCATTTCTGTAATTATTTTACCTCTTAAATCAATACTTCAAGTGCTGATATTACATTTCCAGATGAGCTAGAGTGGGAACTGTGAAAAGTACAATTTCCTCCCTGGCTTGAAGTGAGGGACTTTACAGGGAAGGGAACAAAATCTACATTACAGTACAGAGTCTCTGACAAAGAGGGACATGTAGGGCCTGCAGAAATCACTGCTCTCTCCAGCTGTCTGTACTAATTCCAAGAGTATTGCAGCACCCTGGGTAGATAAAAGACATAGGTATCAAAATAGCTTAGTGCAGTGAAAACCCACAGACCTGACCTGCAACATGTCCTGACTATGCATCAAAAATTATGGCCCTGCTCTTGCAAACTGCTCTGTGCAGGCAGATCCCTACACCCACTTATTCTTCTCAAAACAATTTGGGCTCCATGCAGGCCCCCATGTGGAACAACTTGCAGGAATAAGTCCTTTCTCTGAAAATATATACCATGGTCATATGGTTTACACTATGTCATATAATATCTGTGCCATAATATTCATATGCATAGCTTCATCTGACGTAATAGAGATTTCAGACCACTGTGGCCATGTGAACATCTGATTTCCTTTGTAAGTATATAAAACTTACAGCCAATCCAACTATCCATTAAGATGAAAAACAGCACAATTGTATGACAAGTATATTTATGCATATTTATAATTGTCCACTACAGGATTTCTTGCACCTTCCTCTGAACCATTTAAGTTTGGCCGCTATTAGAGACAAGATACTGGACTAGATGAACTTGTCTCATCAGTATGATCATTTCTATGAATATTTCAAATATGAGAGAGTGCACCAGGGAGAATTCACCCACAATTCTTTGACAAATTCAGAACTGAATAACAGTTGTCCATGTATTGGAGTCTCTCAATTCTGTTCTAAGCATTGTGGAGAATTATGTCATCTGACATGCCATGGAGAAGTAACTGTTAGCAGATCAAGACTCCTCATTGGCCAAACAAGAACAGGGCAGCTCCTCTGGGATTCTGTGAAGGTGCAGGACTGGGGTGAAAGAATCTGTTACTCTGCTTTATAAGTGACTAAATTTAAATATACCCATTTACATTAAAACATAAAGAATCATTCTGCTGGGCACCTAAGCAGCATTTAAAAAAGAGCAATTATATTTTTGAAGTAGGCTTTTTCACATTGCTAGTAGAGATTATTGAATGCATAATTTATATGGTGTATTGTAGCATTTCCTTATTTCTAAATGCAGAACAAAACTGCTTTAAAAACAGCAAACACCAGCTGAAGGTTCGCATGGTTACACAACCTAATTATAAACATTCAGTGAGCTCCAAAAGCACAGCAAAGTAAATAAATGTTTCACACAGCTGAAGAATCCATCCTTTATAGTCATATATTTTAGTTTTGAAAGTAATTAAAAACAAAACATTCATTCTGGTCTGTAATTTAACAGATGTTGAGATTTTGTACTTTATAAATGGGAATATAGTTAAGGATAACAATATTGAAATCATGGCAATGAGTACTCTTTTTTTTAAAAGTACAGAAATTAATAATTTTTTATGAAAATTAAAAATCAGACTGTTAATGGCTTTCCTAATATAAAGGGCTATGTGGTGTTTTTAAAAAAACAACTGTTGTGTTTTGAGACTCACTTTTGTTATAGAGTGGATCAGGACTGAAATGTGGTTTCCAGTAAATCTGTATGCAGCATCTCTTGAATTCATTAGCAGAAGCAACAGTAGCATATATTCCAACTCTTTGCTTTGGTATGAGTCACAAATATCCACTTGTGCTTCTGAATTACAGCCAGTGCTGGAGGAGGTATTTTTTTGAGATAAACAATATTATCCACCAGAGACTGATACAAGATCATAAAAGTGATTTTTATTTATGGCTATCGACCTTCAGCTATCTTGTCAGCATAATGTGTTCCTGCACTGGAAAATGCTGGATTTATTTTAACCTTGCTCTAAGAAGTAGACTTGCCAAATACCCTTCCACTGAGCCACTGATACCATGCAGTGATTTTTGAGGCTTTGATTTATATTTAGTTTTCTGATCACAATGGCTGTGACATATTATGCTTTTCCTAGAAGTACAACTATGAAGACCAACACATCTTTTGTATTAATATTTGTATTCACTATATGTTGCTTCAGTAGTAAAAGCATCTATCCTGCAAAAGATGGCACTGTACTTAAACTGTATACCTCACATCTGTTTAAAGCTTGGGTCTTTGAATGGTGCATGCTGCCAGTGGTCCTTACAACAACCACCTTGGAGAACTGAATGTTTTAAATGATTGAAAACTGCTGTCTCTGATTAACATCTTATTTGGCATTTGTAAAGTAACCATTTTAGACTAGGAAAGACTAGTTATGTTCTGCTGGATCCACTTCCCATTTTGAGACAGTGACAGTGAAAGTATGTTACCTCCAGCATAGAGGCCTTTCATTCTGTGAAGTCGAAGCAGGAACAGAGTAATGGACCTGACAGACATAATTTTCTTATCTTCCTTTGTTTCCTGAGGAGCTTTCCAGTCTTCTGATAGCATTCTCATTCTCTTTGTAAAATAAACTGGTTTGATGGGTTGTAATTTTAGACCACATTCAAATCCATAGCTAGATGAGAAACAGTCTGTCTATAAGGACTAAAGTGAAATCTTAAATATAAGATAATGGGCCATATAATGGACTAGTGTACATCAATATAGATACAATGGAACTATACCAGTTGACCTCATCTGAAGATCAGGCCCAGTATTTCCAAAAACCTTATGATTACATTTTCAGTCACTTATAACTACCCAGTCTTATCGTTGAAGAAAAAAAGTCAGTGCCCCTGAAGTGTGAACAAGGTTCTGCCAGCCCATCAGCATCTTGACAGCTGCTACCTAGGATGATGCCTGAGGAGAGGACAATTGAGGCTGACCAGCAACAAGGGATGGGGAGTACATTGTTTGCTGGTATCATTCTTTTTCTTGGGTTTTCTTTTCCACTTTTGTTTTTTACTTAATTGTGAAAGGATTGCATATGTGTAACCTTTATTTGATTTAAAAAAAAACACACCAAAAACTGACATCTTAATGCCAAAATAAACACTGTTTAGAATAAACAAGTTACTTCTTTAATCAAATGTATAATTTAGTAAAAATGAAGCCTTTTATCAAGACAACTCCCCATCTTCCATTACAGATCTATTGGCTGTCCTCTTTGCATGGTATTATTCTGGGCTCCAAGCTAGAAATTCTGCTGCTAAGTCTTTCTCTTTTATACTTCTCTAAATCATTTTGGTGTGGGATGTTGGTAATTAAATATAAATTAGCTAGCAAATTTGATACAGCAGAAGTACACCAGCATGGCAAACCTCAAATATTCAGTTTGGTTAAGCCCTTTTTGTTACCCATTAAGGTCTCCCTGAAAGTCCTATACACCAAGCCCTCTTCTACAACTTAGATACCACCCGAGAACCTCATCACAGCCTTCTCTCCCAAAGTTGGCACTGCTCCCTATATCATTTGAAGTCCTCTTTTCCTGTCCACCTTCCTTCAATTCTCATTCACCTTTCTTTGACACTAGATCCTGCTCTAACTATACTGGGCTTTGCATCAGGTCCCCAACCTTAAATCCAAACTTTTCTCTCCTCCCTTTGAGTACAAATAACTTTCTCTATTGATTGATTTCCTGACGCTTTTCCTTCTCTCTCTTGATTCTTCCACTGCCCTTTAACGCACAGTAGGCCTTTTTTCATTGCAAGTATCCTGCCAATTTCATGAAAGGATCTCAGCAGTTCTAGTAACTTTTCGCTGAGCCAGATAAGGACTTAAATCTTGTGTGCTCTTGGGGGGACTTCCCTTGGATAAGATGCACCAGAAAGTATGCTGAGCTCTTTCTGACTTGAGGGAAGCCTTGAGCACATGAACTCTAAAGAGAGCAACTGCCTCAGCAGAGACTGCCATCTCCAAAGACTTCATGATGAAATGGCCAGTGTACAAGCTCAAGTAGGAAGCCAGTTTATGGCTCAAAATTTAAGGGCTAAGTCTGCAGCTGGCACAAATCCACATAGATCAGTTGAAGTTAACGTAGTCACATCACTTACTAGACTTAGGGTCACAACCTCGATATCTTTTGTTCCAGTGTTCATAGGTTATGCTCTGTAAAGCCATTTTTAAACCCTCTCTGAGAGATCTAATTTAGTGTGCACTGGGGTAGGAGAGCTGTGCTCGTAAGATAATTTTATGCAGGAGGTATAAAGACTTGATACAGAGCCCATGATATTAAATTTATTGGTAATCAACCTTGTAGATTGAGATTTCATTACTAAATTCCTCTAGTACATGCACACAGTGCTGTGAAATAACATGACATTAGTGTAACTGGTGAATCTGACTCTTCCACCTGCTTAATACAATTATAAGAAATGGTAACACGCTTCAGGGAATGACATCACAATACTCAGAAATCAGAGCTGTCTGAACCTACACCAAAGTTTCTACCAGTTTTCCACTATTACAATATGTACAAAAACTGGGCAGCAAATTGAATTTTTGAAGCCATTTGTCTGTTTCCTACAATGATTAACAACAAACTGGGTGGGAATTATTTTTTTGTTTGAGTTTATTCCTTACTGTTTTTTGTACTACTTTTATCCATCTTGTTCAATTTTACCTTTCTTATAGGATGAGCTTCTCAAGGAATCATCTAATTTTAAATCCAGAAGGTCTTAGGGATGCAAAGACCTTTCCTTGTTGGGTCTTTTAGGTTACTGAACAATTATATAGGATAGATTGTTAATTATACGACAATACTCAAATCTTTAAAAGTGAAATTGCAGTACAATACTATTAACAGTTAGTGTAATATTTCTTCAGTAAATCATCGCAATTTTAAATGCAACATTAGACTAAAAATAAACTTAAGGGTTGTTGCCAATACTTTTGCACTTTCCTTCCTCTTGGCAGAATTTTTCTCTTAAATCTAACATGCGTTCTGGTGATTGACAATGAACTTTGTGCATATACATCCCTGTGCACTGTCCTGTTTAGTTATGTGACTCTGTCATTTGAGGCAACATGAACCACTGTTGTTAAGCACCATTGTTGATAGGGATGAGTGAAGCTAGTGATAATTAGGGCTCCTAAGGTCAACTAGATATTTGGCTCCTTCAGTGCAAGCTCTTTTTGCTAATACTTCTCTTCCATCTGCAGAGCTTATGTGTCACAGTCCAGGTCAACTGAACCTACGTTCCCCTTCTATGGTTCAGCAGGGGCACCCACTCACAGGCTTCTGGCTCCCCAGCCATTGGGTGGAGACCCTCATCTCTTTTCCTCATGACCAGGGGAATTCCAAGGTTACTGGTTCCCTGTCTTCACTGTGTTATGCCCAGCAAGAGACAGTCTGCCTAGGCAGACCTGCTTCTCTTCCCAGAGACTAATAGAGTAATTGCTACAATTGTAAATTACCACACAATTTTTTCTAAGCAAGCATTTTTTATTCTTAAGGTAAATGCAATACAGATAAAACATATTAAAAATAATAAAAACTTACATACATGCAAATAAACTTAACAGGGATCACCCCTCCAATGTGGGCTCTGGCAGGAGCAATCCTTCAAAACCCCACCCAGGGTTTTCCAGTGGTTTTGGGTTAATCATACCCCTTGCTCATAACAGTCAAAACCAGTCTTCTGTGGCCTTGGTAGGTCAAAGTCCTTCAAACCTTTCCCTGATTTGGGGGCCCTAAGTGGACTGGAGTATAGGTGCTGACTTTTTTTTTTTTTTTCTCCCTGGAAGTGCTCCACCCTCACTCTGCCATAAGGCCCTGCCCCCTCTCCCAAGGCCCCCGACCACTCACTGCTCCCCCCCAAACTTCTCTACTAGACACCAAACAGGTGATCAGCGCTGCCTCCGAACAGCTGATTGGTGCCACCCAACAGCTGCGGTTGGTGGGTGCTGAGCATCCATTACTTTTTTACCATGGGTGGGGGGCCAGGACCAAAGCCTGAGCTCCATTTCCCCTGGGAGGGGACCAAAGCTGAAGGTCAAGGGCTTCAGCCCCAGGCAGGGGGCCTGTAATCTGAGCCCTGCCGCCCAGGCCTGATGCCCTCAGGCTTCGGCCCCGGGTGGTGGGGCTCAAGCATTTGGCTTCAGCCCCGGGCCCCAGCAAGTCTTTGACCAGCCCTGGTGACCCCATTAAAACAGGGCATTGACTCACTTTGGGGTCCCAACCCACAGTTTGAGAACCCTTGCTCTAGAGAATCTATTTTGAACCTTTGAAGAGACTGTGAATAGGTCATCAGCCACACACTGAATCCACCCCTTCCTCAGGTAAAGTTTCAAAGGGCTGATAACCTGAGGAATTACATTAGCATATCCCCATCTCCTATAGAAGGTGAATATGGTCCCACAGAGATTGTCTTTTCACCAAAATTTGTGTGGGATTATCTGATCTAGAAGTCTGGTTAAGACCTATCTCTGGCATTATGATGTGCCACTTGATCGTATATCTACACCATACTAAATATCAAAAAGCAAAATCTGTATTTATGCCTTTAAATATTTAAAGCTTAGCAAAACCTGCTGAAGTGAGTCACTCCTAGTAACATCACTGGAGTTTGACTCTGTCCCCAAGAGTTTCACGAAAACTTGGAGTGAGGGAAGATTTATCCATGTGTGCTATTCAAAACAAGAACAAATGTCGTCTTGAATTTGGACAGACTCCAGAATAGCTCTCAAAATGGTGGGATAGCTAATATACTACATCATCATCATCATCATCTCATTTAATTTCCCAATTAAAATGTTTTTACTATTGAGACTCATGAGTGAATCTCAATCTTATCTGAATATCAGAATCTCTCTGGCCCATTTATTAAGTTGAAAACCTCACAAAAGGCCCAGTTCTGCTGTATTGAAGTTAATGGCAAAACTGCTATTAAGTGGTGCAATGCTAAGGCTCATTTATGTCTAAAAAGAGGCTTCTGGTATTTTCATGTTCCTGTGGAAATGCACATTCTACAAAAACAGCCTCTGTCGTAGTGTTTTCAATTGCAACCTAAGCCAGGAAGTAGAGTTCTGTGTTCATATGGAAATAAAAGAAATACTATTTTTTTTTAAACTCACAGAAGCCTCTGTTCTAATTTAGGGCTTGTTCTTCCTATATCTAAACAGGTCATAAGTGATGCAGACTGGTGGGAACCCCAGAAATGAAATTTCATTTAAAGCTAATATTCGGTATTGATCCTTCACTCTTGGACCAAATTTCTGCAACTCATGTAGGCCCTGACCCAACAAAGCACATGAATAGTTCATTGACTTCAGTTAAATTAGTCATATGCTTAAAGTTAAGCACATGCTGAAATGTTTTGCTGGATCAACCCACAACTTATTGCCACACTATTTGGGTGTTGGTAATATATGCCATCACTTGGCATTTCCATATAATACTAGTTAAACAGCAAACTAACAACAGAGTAAGCATTAGTTTTAAATATCCTGGCTTTGTATTGCATTAAAGCTATTTTAAATGCAATTTGTTTTCTCTTATCTTCCTTCCCAAAGATACAGTGAGTAGGTAAATATTTGTATCTGAATAGTAGAACTATTCCAAATATATACTGAAGATAAAAGGCACAGCTGATGTTTTTCATTTTGCTACGTCGTAATAGAAAAAGATGCATTAGACAAAAAAGTGTTGTTTAAGCAGCAGGATTCCTGACATCCCTCATATATGAATCTTGATGTTTCCCACATAGCTTCATTTGCCTGTTTTTGTTTTTAGAATATAACATAGTGGTACAATTAAACAGTGCAGAATCACTATACTAGCTATTGAATTACTTTATTTCAGTGTTTGAAAAGTGGATTAAATGCAGGATCATTCATAAATTTAGAAGAGTTCTTGGTAATAACATCATGTGCTCACACTTCAGTTTACATTTAAGCATGAATTTCTACTTATAAGGGCAAACAGAATTGCTGACATTTCACACCTTAAAAAATATTGTAATTTGCATCACAGAATTTCCAAAGCACTGCTGTGTAGCTTTACATTAGGTTTTAAGCACTGAAGCAGAGAGAGAGTGCAAATGGGAGAAGGATGAAAATCAGCAGTGTTGATGGGAGGGGTGGTGAAAGGAAAAGAAAACAGTGGGGAGATGAAGTAGATAAATTAAAGAATGCAGAGATTAGAGGAAAAGCAAAAAGATGTTGGAAAGGATCAGCGATGTAATAAATTGGGGGTGGGAGATTGTGGGAAAACAAAAACCTACCTGTTTAATTTTTGGAATGCTATTTGCTTGGCATAATAAGAGGCGATTTATATTACAGTGAGGGGTTTTTTAGGTAATGATGCTCTACTGATGCATTTTATTTGTCAGTATAAAAATATACTTTCAGCTTGTGCATTAATATTGAACTTGTAATTTTAACATAAATAGTCCAATATTTTGCATTGCTATTTAATAATGATTGTCTTCATGATCACTTGAATACATTAAGTAATCTAACCTCCAAGTTTCTGAGCCAGTTGATAACTTGACGTATTTTATTATACTTATTCTAGCTACAGTCTGGGAAAGAAGATATATTACATATGGTATCTATTTATGTCCTCTTAACTGATTTTAGTCCCTGATCCTGAAAAATCTTAAGCATATCATCATGGGGTAGATACACATGTTGTGGGGTGTCTGGTCACATACGGTCAGCAGGAAGCTTATGCTGCAACTGCTTAAGTCTTTCTGATGGCCCAGCCTCCCAGTACAGCAGTCCATGGGTCCTCTGGATTTCAGGGGTCATCTCTAGTGAGGTCTACAGTGACTCACTCCCTTCCCAGGTCTCCGCTGGCTGTCTGGTGTCTGCCTGGGGTTTGGCATGCCTGGCATCTGTGGACTGGGGCTCCTGCAGCTCCGTGGAGGGAGCTCGCAATACACCTCTGTCCTCCTCCACAGTCCAGCCCAACTGAGCTGGGCTGCTTCCCTTCAGACCCTGTCTCCAGCATGCGCAGCAGGGATGAAGGGGTGTGGCTTCCTTAGTCTGCAGTGCACAGTTAACCCCTGTGGAGCTAGTGCAGAGTAGATGCATCCTGTCACACGCATGCTTCACACACTGTGAAGTAACAGTGAAACACATGCATAAATCTTTGGTCAGGGCCTTTTATTGCAAATTTCCTAGATAGTAAAAGGAGAATGTAGGTCCAGCAGCCTAACTCTGATCTGGCAATGGTGCCAGCCTCAGTGTGCTATTGTCTAGTTCTCCAACACACATTTGCACACCTTCCTCCATGATATGCCCCACACATGGAATGTTCTTCTTGAGCTAGCTTTTGATGACACTATGTTCTCCTTGTTCAAATCTCACCTCTGCCATGACATCTCCTTGTTGTAAGGAGTATGTGCCAATAAAATCTGGTATTATCAGGATTTACCCATTGCTACCTAGACAAATTTAATTATTTGTTTCCTTGTCCTTAACCCTCCAGCTCCTCAGGCAGGGATAGTGTTTGTTATGTTTGGAAAGTACTTCTCTGCACACTGGAAACTAATAAATAATAGATACTGCTTTATTTCCACCAAAACCACTAAGACTGTTAATACAAAATTCAAAATAACTACACTCATGTACTGAACCTAAGTTATCCTATTATGGTTTGTTTTTGTTTTTGTTTTTTGTTTTTAATGAAGTGTGTTTGTCATTTTTAAATGTCTTGACTTTATAGGACCCTTTGTTAATTGTATAGGAAACTTCATGCAAAATCGTGCATTACGATTATGTGACTATAAATCCGCATTGGCTGCCTTTCAATTGTATCCCTCACACTTTTTACAATATTAGGGTTCAGTCCTGCAGTATTTAACCATGTGTAAACCCACAAAGGAGTCCTATGATGTCAATGAGGTTGCTCATGAAAGTCATTCTATTCATGTCCCCTTTTGTGTGGCTGGTTTGGGCCCTTAGCCATTCTCACAGAACACTTACTGGATTCTTTTTCTTTAATTTGAAGAGCTCATTACAGATGTTCCATTTAAAGGGACATTAATGTGTTGCACTGATACAAGCATTTCATGGATGCTTGCTTGCTAAATGCACCAGTTCAGAGTTTGTATTTCCCCAGGTTTCTGGGTATTCCAGTAAAGGAAGATTTAATAGGTATCTTGAAGAGTCTATTTCAAACCAGGTAATAAAACACAGAAGGACACTATGCTTCATTTGGATAAAATTATTGCTTATTCATATGTATATTATACTTTACTTTTCATGTCGAGTATATGGTTCATGTATCTCAGATGTGATTAACACTTTTTAAATTTATTTATTTTTTATTTTATTTTGTTTAATGAGCATCATCAGCATGGAAGCGTTCTCTGAAATGGTGGCCGAAGCATGAAGGGGCATATGAATGTTTAGCATATCTGGCATGAAAATATCTTGCATATGCCTGTTCTCACTTTCTGGTGACGTTGTAAATAAGAAGCAGGCAGCATAATCTCCTGTAAATGTAAACAAACTTGTTTGTCTTAGCAATTGGCTAACAAGAAATAGGACTGAGTGGACTTGTAGGCTCTGAAGTTTTTACATTGTTTTGTTTTTGAGTGCAGTTATGTAACACAAATGAAGATTTTTTTTTTAAGTTGCACTTTCCTGGCAAAGAGAGTGCACTACAGTAGTTGTATGAGGTGAATTGAAAAATACTATTTCTTTTATCATTTTTACAGTGCAAATATTTAGAATAAAAATAATATACACTTTGATTTCAATTACAACACAGAATACAATGTAAAGGAAAATGTAGAAAAAATCCAAAATATTTCATACATTTCAATCGATATCCTATTGCTTAATAGTGCCATTAAAATGGTGATTAATCGCGATGAATTTTTTAATCGGTTAATTTTTTTGAGTTAATTGCGTGAGTTAATTGCAATTAATCGACTGCCCTGGAATTAGACTGATTACATAATATGTTGAATAAGGATCCTCAGGTTTCTTGCCCTACTATTTGCTGCATCTTCAATACCTGCTTTAAATGTCAGGAGGAAGTTCAGTGTACGTGAAAATATTTTTTGTAAGGAATAAGCATAGATCTAGGTATTTCTTTATATCATGCCTACTATATATGATTCAATTAAAAGAACCACTATGTCCTCACCCTAGTTGGTCCATAAATAATGTATTCTCACCTCTGTAGCCTTAACCAACTAGAAATATATGTATCTATTATTGCTCTTGTGTGTGGGGAGGAGGTTGTTTGAGCATTGGCCTGCTAAACCCAGGGTTGTGAGTTTAATTCTTGAGGAGGCCACTTGGATCTGGGGCAAAATCAGTACTTGGTCCTGCTAGTGAAGGCAGGAGGCTGGACTAGATGACCTTTCAGGGACCCTTCCAGTTCCATGAGATAGGTATATCTGTATATATTAGATAGGTGTGTAAAATATATGTAAGGTTGCTAATGCTAAAACAGCCAATGCAATTGGGCAAAACAAATGCTCAACAGGTATTCTATTTGGAGGCATTTCCCAGAATATTTCATAGGTCAAAGGGATCTTTGTACATTGTCAAGTGACCTGAAGGTATCACTTTTATAGATGAGTTAAGAGATGGTGGAAATTCCTCTCTCAATTCATCCCTTCTACAGCACCTTGTTTCCCAATAAGTGCAGGTTTCTCTCTAATATAGTCTTCATGGATGGGATGGTAACTTGTGAATCTGAAAACTTTAGCTAGACCAGTCCCATCTTCATGTAATTTATTCAACTAGCTTACTGCTATTATTATTATTTATTTACAATGAGAGCTCACAATATGAAATTAGATTGTTCACAAGGGCTCCACACCTCGGAAGACCATAGAGTTCTCTGCAGTGGAACTGGTATGTGGTTCCATTGTGCAGGGGTGCACAACCCCAGTTCAAATGCTCATTCCCCGTAGGCTCTCTGCATAGCAGGGGGCTGCGGGCACGGGGGTCAGCATATCAATTGTCGATGCTTAGCTCTGCATGCCACAGAGGAAGCGTTGAAGACTTCTTCAGCCAACAGCCTGAAACAGCATCACAGAGTAGCTCTGTATCCTGCAGAGGATGGGGGTGAGAAAGCAGATTCCTGTCCATTGCCTCTTTACACTGTGAATCTGTCCAGCACTGCTTCTCCATCTCTGAGCTGGTGTGTGGAATTGTTCCTTGCTGTTGATCAACTTTTAAAAAACATGAATACTATTGGCTACCATTTAAAAAAAATACTAATTTACTTGGTCCTTTTGTTGAACCTGCTTCATTATTTTAGGCTCTAGAGTTACCTAAAAATAACCAGTGGACTTTCGTAAGCCTTTCTGTAAGCCTCTGGATATTCTTGGAGTGACAATCCCAGTTTCCACCTGAGGTGGCCATGTCAGATAATGACTAGACATCTGCATGTGTTACTTGAGCCTTTTTAAATTGTTGTTCTAAAACACTATCATGATTTTTCTAACACTGGGCATTTGAACCTGCTGTCCCTGTTCTAAGAGTTGATATTGTCCCATTTTGGCCAGAATATGAGGACAAAAGAGGAATCTCATATGATAGGAGGGCTTCCTCAATGTCTCAAGGCAACAATATTTCCCCTTTGTAGTAGGTAACTTCTCTGAAGTAAAATGTTGGATGTTCTTTCCCTTTCTTGTAAATCCATTATTACTGCATAATTTACAAATACTTTGAACATTTAAAAATTTGTCAACTCAATTTTTATTATTTACTTTCATTTATCTCCTTTTCTTTCTCCTGAACTGCAATCAGTGTAATGTGGTTCTTCAAACATGTTAGACAAAAAATAAAGCTTAGGGATGGTGTGGATCTGCTGCTCAGTATAGAAGGTGAGCTGGTAACGGAAGATGATAGTAAGGCAGAGCTGCTCAATGCCTACTTTGCTTCAGTCGTCTCACAAAAAATAACACGTGACCGATGACTAGCAAAGTTACTATAGAGAATAAAGGGGAACAGGGCCGCCCAGAGGACTCCGGGGGCCCAGAGTCTTCGGCAGCGGGGGGCCCTTCCGTTCCGGGACCCGCCGCCGAAGTGCCCCAAAGACCCGCGGCGGGGACCTCCCCGCCACCGAATTACCGCCGAAGCGGGACCGCCGCCGAAGTGCAGCCCGGTCTTCGGCGATAATTTGGCGGCGGGGGGCCCCCGCCGCGGGTCTTCAGGGCACTTCGGCGGCGGGTCCCGGAACGGAAGGGCCCCCCGCCGCTGAATTACCGCCGAAGACCGGAGCGGAAGGACCTCCCGCCGGCGAAGACCGGGAGTGTAAGAAGCTCCTGCGCCCAGCCCCGCAAGAGTTTTCCGGGCCCCCCGGAGCGAGTGAGGGACCCCGCTCCAGGGCCCCCGAAAAACTCTGGTGGGGGCCCCTGTGGGGCTCAGGGCCTGGGGCAAATTGCCCCTCTTGCCCCCCCCTCTGGGCGGCCCTGAAGGGGAAGGGATGCAGATCAGGATAAATAAAGAACACATCAGAGATCTGACCAATTTGAATGAATTTGGGTCAGAGGGGCCTGATGCTATTCAGCCCAGGGCACTAAAGGAATTAGCTGAAGAAATCTTGGAGACACTGACAATAATATTTGAAATCTCATGGATGACAGGAGAGGTCCTGGAAGACTGGAGAAGGGCTAACATAGTGCCCATCTTTGGGGGGGAGGGAAGGAGAAGCAAGAGAACTATAGACCAGTCAGCCTGACTTTGTTACCTGTGAAGCTACTAGAGCAATGTATAAAAGATTCATTTTGTGAATACCTGGATGATGAAGGGCTAATCGCTAGCAGCCAGCATGGATTTACTAGGAACAAATCATGCCAAACCAGCTTGATTTTCTTCTTTGACAAGGTAACTGGTTTTGTGGATGGGGGAAATGCCGCGGACATTAAATACCTGGACTTCAGCAAGGCTTTTGACGCAGTCTCACACGACATTCTGATAAGTAAGCTGAAGAAATGCAGGCTCATCAGAAATAACATTAAGTGGATACATAATTTGTTAACAACCGCAAAGAGTTAAAGAAACAAAGTCTGATAGGAGGGAGGTCTCAAGTGGGGTTCCACAGGGATCTGTTCTTGGTTTGGTGTTGTTTAACATCTTTATTAGCAAGCTGGGTGTAGGAATAGAGAGAATACTAATCAAATCTTCAGCTGGGGATGGGGGGTTTGCCAGCACTTTGGAGGATAGAGGCTAAAATTCAAAGGGACTTTGATGAATTGGGAGGTGGGCTGTAGACAACAATAAAATTCAACAAAGACAAATGTAAGGTGCTACACTAATGGAAGAAAAAACCAAAAACAGAATGGGGGATAACTGGCTTGGTAACAGCACTACTGAGAAGGATCTAGTGGTAGCTCACAACCTCAATATGAATCAGCAATGCGGTGCTGTTGCAAATGCAATTTTAGGTTGTATTAACAGAGGCATAACATGCAAGTCACGGGAGGTTATAGTACTGCTCTACTTGGTGCTGTGGTTAGGCTTCAGCTGGAGTAGCATGTCCAATTTTGGTCACCAATATACAGAGAGAATGTAGAGAAACTGGAAAGAATCCAGAGGTGAGCAAGAAAGATCATCAAATGGATGGAAGGCAAGCCATATGAGCAAAGGATACTGAAACTGGATATGTTTCATTTGGAAAAGAGGAAATTAAGGGGGAACATGATAGCATTCTTCAAATACTTGAAAGGCTGCCATAAAAAAGATGGAGAAAAGCTGTTCTCTCTTGCCACTGAGGGTGGGACAAGAGGCAATGGGTTCAAACTACAGCCTAGCAGATTTTTTATTAAATCTCGGGAAACTGTACGACAATGGAACAGACTGTCTAGAGAAGTTGTGGAAGCTCCTTCATTTTTTTTTTCCAAAAGGAGGCTGGTTAGCCATCTGTGTTGGATGGTTTATACATAACAAATCCTGTGTTTTGGTAGAGGGTTGCACCAGAAGACCCTTGTGGTCCCTTCTAACCCTATGATTCTAATACTGAGGAAAACTCCTCAGCACAAGCAGCAGAGAGTCCTGTGGCACCTTATAGACTAACAGACGTTTTGGAGCATGAGCTTTCGTGGGTGAATACCCACTTCGTCGGATGCATGCAGACTAACGTCTGTTAGCCTATAAGGTGCCACAGAACTCTCTGCTACTTTTACAGATCCAGACTAATACGGCTACCCCTCTGATACTTGTCCTCAGCACAGAGTTTTGAGTTTGTAACAAGTTTTCAGGTTTCTTTATAAAAGCATTGCACATTTTTAGTCAGAACAGAATCACTCTCTGTACACAATTTTAAAGATCTTTTCTGAGCCCTGTTGTGCTAGTATAAAATTAGAATTATTCTATCTCCTATTTTCTGTGGGTCTGAAAGTTGCATTGCTACCGTATATCAGATTTTTGTGAGCATAATTCAAAAGCTTTTGGCTGGTTTGTCAGGCGGTTTTGTTTGTGTTTTTCCAGCACATTTTACTGAATGCCCTTTAATTATTTTGTATGGGGATTGTTGGATTTTTTTACTCTAAAGTATACCTTTATCTGTTGCTTCAAGTAAGGTTGGTCACATTTTTGTTGACTTAGGTACCTCTCTTATTGCAATTTTGTTAACATGCACACAGCAAATCATGTGGTTTTAATGTGAGTATCCTATTTATACATTTCAAAATTAACTCCTTAGTCACAGCTATAAAATATGAGCAAATGAACTAAATAAGATCATCCTTCATGGGTTTTTTTTTCAGTTTTACAAGAGGTTTAATCATGTGGTGGTTATTATTATTCAAAGAAAGGACCTCAGAATCTTTTTTCAGGCTTTACAGAGCATCTCAACAGCAGTCAGGCTCGCACATATCTGACTAGCTGAATGGAACTCCATTAATATCTGTAAAGTATTGTAACTTTTAGTATGTTTCCACTCTCTCTCTGCTGTCCCTAGTTTATCTATCCTACTAGCAACCTTATCTGTAAATGGAAACCTTATTGTTCTTCCAGTAAAGCTAATTCAACAAAGGACAATAGAGGAACAGTCTAATGGAAGCAGAAAGTAAGAGACTTTCAATAATAAAGGGGAGGGGAGGGAAATCCTTTCTTTTGTATTTGAATTTAGGCCTTGTCTACACTGGCATGTTTCTGCGCAGTAAAGCAGTTTTCTGCATTGTAACTCCTGAGGTGTACACACTGCCAAGCCACTTAGTGCGCAGAAACTGCATAGTTGAAGTGCTGTAAAAAACCACCCCAACGAGAGGCGTATGGCTTTCTGCACCGGGGGTACAACGCCATGGTGCCAGTATAGACCCCCTGGTTGATTACAGCACAGCAACTGGCCTCTAGGAGGTGTCCCACAATACCTATTCTTGCCTTTCTGGTCTTCGGTTTGAACTCTACTGCCCTGCCCTCGGGTGACCAACCATCATCCGTACCCTGTAAATTCCTTTGGAATTTTGAAAGTCCCCTTCCTGTTTGCTTGGTGATGTGTGCAGTGGTCTCAGTGCATCTTACCAGGTGACCATGCCTGCTCTACTTGGAGCAATGCCAAGCTGCTGAACCCCATCAGCATTTGGGGGAGAGGAGGCTATCCAGCCCAGCTGCACTCTAGCTGTAGGAATTATGATACCAATGGACAGATTTCATGATGCATGACATGAAGAGGCCACGCAGAGTCAAAGTAAAGGAGCTGCAGAACACCTACCACAAGGCACACTGCTGCTCCGGTGCTGTGCCCATCAGCTGCTGTTCTACAAAGAGCTTGACATGATACTCAGTGGCAACCCCACCTCCACTGCGAAGGCCACTGTGGATACTTCAGTTGCTTACATGCAAGTCAAGAGTGGACCGAGCCAGGAGGAGGAAATCTTGGATGATGATGTGGAGCTGGAGGGGGACCCAGAGGCAGAGGATGACTTAGAGTCTGAGATACATGAAGCCAGGAGCTCTTTTCTACCCCAGAGGAGGCTAGGCAGTAACAGCTGTCAGATCTTGGCGAAGTGCAAACAGGAGTGGAGGCCCCTGGTAAGTGGATCTGATTTTGGGAATTGCTGAAGCGAGTTGTTCGGAGCAGGAGGGTTGCACGAAGCAGGCTTGTGTCTATGATGCATGTACCACCACATGCCTAGTCTGAGCAGTGGAACAGGGTGTTGATTGACTTCCTCACTTCCCAGGAATCTGCCTTGGAGATCTCCAGGAAACTCTCATGGAGATACTGGACAATTCTTTGGCACAGCTGCTTTGTTTCTTGCCCCATTAAGGGTAACTTTCCCACACCACTCTGCCGTCATGGGGCGGGGGAGGAGGGGGAGACCATTGCTGCACACAGGCGAGCTGCATAAGGGCCAGGGGCGGCTCTAGGAATTGTGCTACCCCAAACAGGGCAGCACGCCGCGGGGGTGCTCTGGCGGTTGCTGGTCCTGCGGCTCCGGTGGACCTCCTGCAGACGTGCCTGTGGAGGGTCAGCTGGTCCCGTGGCGCCGGTGGACCTCCCGCAGGCATGCCTGCGGATGCTCCACCGAAGCCGCGGGACCAGCGGACCCTCCGCAGGCATGCCTGCGGGAGGTCCACCGGAGCCGCCTGCTGCCCTCCCGCGGCACGCTGCCCCAAGCACGCGCTTGGCGCGCTGGGGTCTGGAGCCGGCCCTGATAAGGGCCAGGGAGGAAGCTGCAGGCTTGGAGAAGACCTCCTTTGATTCCCTGCTCACCCTCAGCAGTGAGATCTTCCATAATGAACACAGCCTGTGGAAAATGTGGGGACAGTATTATAAGGCGCCCCCTACAGTGCTGGCTCTTCCAAGAGCCACATGCCCAGTGTACAGTAAGGTCCAGGAACACTGATTTCCCCTGCCCCTGCAGCTACTCACTATTTTGGGGGTCTTGTGGCTCATGTGTGCTTGCCTGTGGTCAACCAGTTAGTGACAGCCACTATTCACATACCTGTGTTTTAAATCCGTGGTCTGTATGTTGCAAACAATACAGCTTTTGTAAAATGTTGTGTTTTGGCTTCACAGAGATGACCTGGGGAGCCCAGCCTCCCTCTTAGTTATCACCAGCTGAACAGCTGCGCGGAATTAGAAAGCAGCCACAAAGAACTAAGGAGGACTTTCTGCATGACGTTATGATGCACTCTGTGGCCGAAAAACAGGAACTAAAGGAGTGACGGGACAGTGAGAACAGGGACCAAATGGTACATGCAGCATGCCAGAACGAAACCTCGGAATGGCTCATAAACGTTATGGAGCACCAAGTAGACACACCCCAGGCAATACTAGCACTGCAAACCAAGCAGCTCTGTGCCCGCCCTCCCCTGCAGCCGCTGTCGCAAAACTCTTTCCTGTGCACCGCCCAAACACCACCAACACGGTCAACATCCTGGCTCCAGTTTGTACCCTCTGTGTTCCACTCCTGCCCTTTCACAGTCCAGCCCTGCGGACTCCCACTACTCACTGCACTCAACACCCATCCCTCTGCAGTTTAGCCCTGCTGAAATACAGTATCCAGTGCACTGTACTCCAAAGGAGAAGGTTGGATATGATCCCTGGACATATGCAAATCTTTAACTGTCCCGGGACCCCACCTCTTCCTGGGACCTTCCCTTCCCTCCCAGCCCCCTCAGTGCGGATGTGGTTTTTTTGTTTATCTCTCTCCTCCAGTTGTTGTTTTTTAAATAAAATTATTATGTTAGTGTTGGTGTCACTAGGCATAAATCTAGGTAACTCGGGAGGATAAAAGACCACAAATGTCGATAAAGTCTTCTTGCTGTAGGCCTATGTGAACCAAAGGAGCTCCATGTTAAGCGCTTCTGTTAGCCTTACTAAACTTTTGTAACCTCCTGTTCTATGTGCTGACTGCTAGCAGCTACAAGGCCGGTTTGCACTAGATGCAGCCAATACTAGATAAGATAGGCGGAAAGCAAATGCTGTAATCAAGGTTATATGCATGAGAAAGTAGCCCACACAGTGGAAAAGTTCAAAAAGAAAAAAACAAAGGGGGTATAAATACTGGGACCCTGCCTGCGTGCGGGTGTGCAGGATTTGAGATTGCTATTTCTCCCTTGCACCTTATTTGAGCTCAAATAAACTTGTGTTAGCTTCTCCACCCTGGTGTGTTTATTGGCGCGACGCACACCGGGCAACGAACCCCGCTGTTGCCCCCTCGGGCCCTCTGGGCCGGCAACATTAGTTTGGAAGCAATCTTTATTCTATTAATTGAAAGGAAACAGAGCCCTGCAAAGCAACAGACAGTTATCTTAAACCTTCAAAGTGCATCATCTGCACCAATAACAATCACCTCCTAGCATTACAAGCACTGCACTCCCGAGTATAGCAACAAATATTAGTGACTTTCAGCTTCAAATTGCTGCCTCAAGGCATCCCTGAGCCTTTTGGCCCTGCATTGTGCCCATCTTATAGCCCTGGTTTTTGGCTGTTCAAATTCAGCCTCCAGGTGCTGAGCCTCAGCAGTCCAGCCCTGAGTGAAGCTTTCACCCTTCCCTTCACAAATATTATGTACCGTAGCACACGGCTATAAGCATAGGAATATTGTCATCAGCCAGGTCCAGCTTCCTGTATAGGCAGCACCAGTGGGCCTTTAAATGGCCAAAAGCACACTTAGCAGTCATTCTGCACTTGCTCAGGCTGTTGTTGAACCACTTCTTGCTGCTTTCAAGGTGCCTCATGTATGGCTCCTTAAGCCACAGCATTAAGGGGTAGGCAGAGTCTCCTAGGATCACAATGGGCATTTTGACTTCCCCTACAGTGATCTTCTGGTCTGGGAAGAGAGTCCCTGCTTGCAACTTCTTGAACACACCAGTGTTCTGAAAGATGCGTGCATCATGCACCTTTCCAGACCAGCCTGTGTTAATGTCTGTGAAATGCCCATGGTGATCCACAAGTGCCTGGAGAACCATTGAGAAATACCCCTTGCGATTAATGTATTCGGTGGTTAAGTGGTCTGCTGCCAGCACTGGAATATGCATGCTATCGATTGCCCCTCTGCAGTTAGGGAAGCCCATTTGTGCAAAGCCATCCACAATGTCACGCACATTGCCCAGAGTCACGGTCTTTTGGAGCAGGATGCGATTAATGGCTTTGCACACTTCCATCAGCCCGAGTCCAACGGTTGACTTTCCCACTCTGAACTGGTTAGCGACCGATCGGTAGCAGTCTGGAGTAGCCAGCTTCCACAGTGAAATCATCACGTGCTTCTCCAACAACAGGGCAGCTCTCAATCTTGTGTCCTGGCCCTCAGGGCAGGGGCGAGCTTACCACACAGTCCCATGAATGTGGCTTTTCTCATCCGAAAGTTCTGCAGCCACTTCTCGTGCATGACAATGTGATCCCACCATTCAATGCTTGTTTCCCGAGCCCAAAAGCAGCGTTCCACTGCGGTCAGCACCTCGGTGAATGCCACAAGCAATCTCGTGTCATAGCGACTATGCGTAGTGAGATCAATGTTGCACTCCTCTTGCCTTTCTAGTTTAAGGAATAACTCCACTGCCACTCATGACATGTTAGTCAGAGTGAGCAGCATACTGGTCAGCAGTTTGGGATTCATTCCTGCAGACCGAAGAGGCCAAGTACGCAGTACACAAACCGTTGAAAGATGGCCCCTCCGCCTTCCCACAATTCTTAGCAGCAGAAGAGGAAGAGCAGCTTTGTGGGATAGCTGCCCAGAGTGCACCACTCCGAATACTGCTGCAAGTGCCGCAAGTGTGAACATGCTAGTGCTCAGGCAGCTGACAGTATGAACACACAACAGCGGTTTCCCTTCAGCGTTCTCTGAGTGGCGCTGTAACTGCCGACGCTGTAACTCGGCCACTGTAGACATACCCTTAGAGAGGTTTCATAGGCATTTGGAAGTTGTCATGTCAGATTCTCTACACACACCAGAGTCTTTAAACTTCCTATTCCTTAATTGTAGTTCTATGGCATTCCCTTGTCTAAAGACTTTGGCCCAGATCCTGCACAGACTTACACACGTGCTTACCTTTACTATCTAGCTGGTTCCATTGATTTCAGTCAGACTGCTCAGGTTAGGAAAGGGAAGCAGATGCAAAAGTCTTTGCAGGATTTGGGCCTATTGGTTACAAAAAGTATCCTTTCCTGAATGTGCTAGTTGGGTGCACACATGCTCGTTTTGGCAATTGCTTGAGCCAGCTCTGTGTGTTGGGGGGTGGGGGGGGAATCTCATTATCTTGTAAATTACTGGAAGAACAGTTAAGACCAAAAGAGCTTGGAAGGGATTTTTAGGACATCATAAAGCAGGATTTTATATATTTATAATTTTTTAAAGTAGGGAAAATTTGAGTCTGTTGGCCCTGAAGTATTTTTGTAAAGTGTCATGGACTAAAATATGCTCATGTTTAGGAAATAATTTCTTATTTAGTATTGTGTGTGTGTGTGTGTACACACGTGATGTTTCTTCTGTTTGGTAGCTGTTTTTTTCCCTCTGAAAATGTCTCTCCAAAGTCACTAGCAAGCTTATGGGTTTCAATAGGTTGATGCTTCACCTGGTGACATCTAAATTGAACTTTTTATTAAAATAGCTAATTCATGAAGATGTTTAATGCATTGTGAAACTCCATCTTCCAAAGCAAAAGTAGCAGAGGAGAGTTTATAATGGACTTAAATCAGTTGAGTACAAGGCTAACAGTTTTCCAGCGTACTGAGAACAGCCTTGTCAAAGAACACCTCATACATGCTGAGGGAGCACATACAAAATAGTAGAAAATACACGTGCGTTGCATAGCTGAAAGTGTTTGTTTGGGTTGACTTGTACCCTGGCTACTCCTGCTCCCTTCCAAAAAGATAAACAACTTCTGACTCTTAAAGCTTCCTTTCCCTTTTGTTCCCATTTTCTCCCTTCAGGCTCCTCATTCTTTTTTGCTCTCTTCAGAGAATGATGTGGTTCGAACGCTTGGAAACAACGTGAATACAATTTTTTAAAAATGACTAATTCAAGGGTTTCCTAACTTGAATTGCCATTAAAGTTCTTTTTTTATGTGATCAATAATAGCTTTATTTGGTAGGGTTTTCAAGCAGCATTATCAATTCCAACCTTTATAATTTTTTTTGGTATTTTCATAATTCTGTTTGAAAGACAAAACTCAATCATGTTGCCAGCCTTGAACTACACACTTTTATCCGGGATTATGTGGCTTAATAAAAAAGTGAAGGTTTTATGCAAAATCCCTGCATCTTTAATATTAGTATAACCTGATTCAGCTATTTTAAAAGATAAGAAATTATGTCTGACCAAAAGCAGCAGACATAATCAAGTATTATAAATGTTATTTAAGAAATGTAAATCCATATAAACATCAATGTATGACATATAGCATATAAAATCTGTCTTTATTTGGTAAAATTCCCTGAACTGCAAAACTTAACAGTGATAGTCATTAGAAATCAAAATGTAAGCAGTGGATTATAAATTAAGCATGAATGTTATTATTGAATTACTTAGAAAATATTATGTTTAACTTGTTTAGGATAACCTTTTAAATTGTAGATATATGTATTTCAATCTAATTATTCCATTTGCTATATCTTGCATGATATACTTGTTCCCTGATGCAATTTTGGTCTAATCGATGCATAATTTGATAGTGTATCGTTTGAGAACTTTTCTTAGGGTTGGGGGAGGTGGGAAGTGAAATTAATAAGTGCAGATTTTATGTCTGAGAAGATGGGCTATGTGTTTATGGCTTCTCAAGAAGTTGCTCATATGGTGGGAAAAGTGTATGATGATAGCAACAAAAGCATAAATTCCCACCCAAAAGTTCCCCTTTTGTTAATCTTCTAGGCTTCATCTCCTCCTACCTAAGGATAACCCACATGGTGATGGAATGTGTCTTTGAATTCTTCCGTAAGGATGTTGGGGGTTTATCCCTTCATGAAAGAGACCAGGGTCTGACCCACCCTAACTTGCAGTGTTGTCCAAGGGACCACTGCACAGTTGTCCAACCTCTCTGGCTTGATAGGGCTCTTCAACTACACATGATATCAGAGGTATCCAGAACTGCAGCAGCCTCTGCAACTCCCCTCAGGATTGGTGGTTTCCAAGCTACTTAAAAAATAGTAACAGTAGAAGCCATTGCAATTATGTATACAGTAACTTGTGGCTCTGGTTTGTAGAGAAGGTGGATGGGAAGATTTGTATTTTTTCTTTCTCTGTCTTGAGTGTAATAATGGGTAAGAAAAAGGTGTTGCTTCTGAACTATATATGGAAAATAAGATACAATGTGATCTCTTGGGAGTCTGGTCTGTACATGAAGGATAAGAGTCAAAATGTTGGTGTCTTTGGCTACCAGGTAGATGAATGGAAAATGGCACGTATTTGGATCTGAAAGCCACATGTGCTGGGTGGAAGATGTCTTGTGAGAGTTGGAGACCATATTGGAAATGTATATGATGGCTATAATATGATGGCTGTTGCCTGAGATTTGTTGGAAGTACAATGACAAAATGAAGGCAGTTTTTTTGGAATATGTATGCATTTTACAAATGTGCTTAGTTCATATAATATCTTATGTATTGGGACACAGAATATTTATCTACCTTCCCTCAACAGTTCTTTTTATTCCTTTAAATAATTAGTTTTACTATAACGTTCCCATGGAGTTTCAGAAGTTGGCACAACCTCTGATTACAGTTCATTTGAATCAAGAATATAATATTTCAAAATTAGTAGCAAGTGGCTCATTTTTAGCCTCAAGAAATGTTACACAATGTCACACTTTTTTTTCCCCAAAAACAAATATAGGTCCCAAATATGCACCTTTTTTGAATTGCAAAAGTCCCTTGGCATTTTACTGTCATGAGGCATGCATGATAGGACTCAGAAATGTTAACTATTGAGAGGTCCCCCATTAACAGTCAGCATTTGTCAAGACTTACTAACCAGTGTTCACTAAGCTTTCTATGGTTAGTCCCCGTACTGAGGATAAGAGATAAGTGTGGTAACAGCTGTCAAATGTTGACTTTTTAATTACTTCCTCTGCAGGAAAAATGATCTGATAGAAATTTATTCTAAATCAGTGTTGTCATGACTAATAGTTCATTTAGTGGTAGATTTCAAATATTTAAATAGTCAGCATATATTAAGGGGAAGTTACTGTACAGCAGACTGTGGGGGACAGCTTGCTGTTCTTGTTTAGAAAGAAGCCCTTTCAAAATTAAGCCATTTGCACATGATTTTATAAAGTATATTCACATGAGAATAAAATGAGTTTTCTTGTGTATGCGATTCTTTCTGTTTATTGCTGTATTTTTGATTCAATGCCATTGCTCTCAGATATTTTTAATAAAAAATGTTCCCATTTTGCTGTAGCAATTTCCAGCTTCTTTCATTTGTTTTGTTTGAATGTGTGTCTAGCAGTGACACACTACAGCATAATGATTGTATAGGCCTTGTTGTTTAGCAACTAATTTAAACGACAATACATATAAATTTGAATAGAGGGAAGTGTCCTTTAATACTCTTTTTAAAGCTTAATGGAAGTGCCATGTTGGACTGTGTGGTGGAATATCGAACAATTCTGTTTTGTTTTATATTCAGATGCATTTAGATGTTTCTTTAAACTCTTTTTGTGGCTCTTTGAATGCAGTGAAACTGCAGTGATAACATTTATCAAAGGAATAGTGAATCACTCTGATACAAAAGGGATATTTATATCAGTGCTGGATTACTTTTACCACAATTTTTTTTATATTGTAAAGTTTTGTTTTATAATGCTGTTAGTAGCAAAACTAGACATGAATAGTAATTGGAATACTGTTAATTGTATGATAGCAAGCTCTTTAAGCCCACAGTAACTTTTGTAATGGCGCGCACAATGTCTCTTCCCACCCCAACCTCCAGCCCTACCGCTTAACATCCTAAGTAGGAAATGTGTGGTAAAAATGTTAAGAATGTGTATGAAATGATGCCATATTGAGAGTTTAAAACCAGTAATACTGACAGGGATAAATACTTATTATAGTTAGTCAATTTTCTTCTAATGATTTATTTTTAATAAAAATAGTTTTTCCCCTAAATCAGAAAATACTTCTCCAAAAAGTGTGGAGGCAGGGTTAGGAAGGAAAATTTAAAAAGAAAAAACAAACAATTTTTAATCAAAACAAATTTCACCTCTACCATACCTGTAGAATGAAAGTAACTTGAAATTATTATTATTATTTTTTACAAAGTGACTCATATTTTTAGCCAACTCTAAGTAATAATGCACAGTAAAAGCAGATTCTTGCAATACTTTCTCAGCCTCCCGTTCTCACTCCTTTTTATTTCCTTTCATATATATTTGCCATTTCCATAAAACTTTCCCCATTTGCCAATGGGAAAGCATCACAGAGATTGTTCTTTCCTTCTCAGATGGAACTGTTCAGGAAGAACTTCCAAAAATATTATATAAATAGATAATGTTTTACTATTTTACCTAGAACTGACAGTTTCCTAGTATCCTTTCCAAGTGCCATCTAAATCACTACAGATCAGATCTCCCTAAAGAGCAAGTGCACCAGTGTACATTCCATACACATTCAGCTGGCTGTCTACAGTGCTGCTGACCAGACAGGAAATATCATGCAGGGAGAAACACCTTTTTCAAGAGTTAACCATTCTGTGGCATTTCCTGTCTAAACAGTGGCACTGATAGGCAGGTAGCTGGGTACACTCCTTAGTATTGTGGCCACCACTCTAGGCACCTCTATGGAGTGGGAAAATCGGGAAGCTTCTCACAGTTACCAACAGTCCTAAAAGGGAGAACCCCAAAGTGAATGTCCCCAACCCATTTCCACTGCATTCAGGAGAAGCACAAGTTGTCCTGGCAGATGCTCTGCAGAGAAACATGGCAAATGTCAAATGGAAATTAATTGAGGGTCCCTCGACCCACGCCATATCATGAGTGCTCCTCAGGCTAAAGTTACACTCACAGACTCAGCCCACATTTCTCCTCCAGTTTATCTCAGATCCCCAGCTATGCCACAAGCCCATCCCTAGTTTCCCAGCCTAATCTATTCCATTCTAAAGTAGCCTACCCCACCCTTCCCACCCAATCAGCCTCCCCCAGTTTCTACCCTAACCCCCTCCTGCCATCACCTGATCTAAATTTATCAACTCTTTAGATTCCTGGCAGAAGCAACACTTTTCCTATCTCAATCCCCCATCTGTCCTTTGTTCATATGTGGAAAAAAGACTTGGGAGATGCAATGGTTTATCAAGTTCGTGTCCAGGATGGGGATCTGAATGTTACTGAACTAGAATGTGATACTTTTGGGGACATACAGGGTAAAGCGTTTGCATTATTTACATAAATATGCAATTTGATGTCATATATGTGAATGAGAGAATGCATATTCATGATATGTAAATCAGTACATTACATTATTTGCATGCAATCTCCAGAGCTGCTTTTCTTTATCCTCCCCAGCTCCTCCTAGTAGCCTTTCTGCTATACAATTTAAAGAAATAAGATACAGCCCCACATAGTTTTAGTGTATTTTTAGAGCCGTTGGGGATTTTTTTTTGACACTTTTTTTTTCTATTTAATAATACTGATTTGTTGAAACTGAAACAATTTGTTGGAAAGGATCAGTTTTGACAAATTTTCTGTTGTGAAAAATTTGTAGAAATGCCGTTTTGGTATTTTTGAAATTTAAAAACTTCTGGGTTTTGGTTTAAAATGACAGTGTTTCAAAATGTAAGTTAATTTATAGTGCATATATTTTTAAAAGAGCAAAATCAAATCAAAAGTTTCATAATTATTGAAACAAAATATTTCTACAACCTAATCCTAAACATTTTTTTTATATTTCAGTTGATTTAATTTTTTATATATTTCTTTGGATTTTAATATTTTTTAAATCTGAATTTGGGACAGGGAAATATTCTGAAATCTTGAAAATTTCTTGCAGGATGAGAAAACAGTTTCCTGCCCGGCTCTAGATGTTTTCTCAGGGCTTGATACAACTAACTCTTTTATTCTCATCTCTTTTACTTTCTCCTGTGATTCCCCCCTGCCCCTTACCCCGCATGTTTTTGAGCCGTTCCTCTCTTTTTCTTTTTTTTTCTCCCCTGCATGAGTACCCCCCCACACTTTTCTATTTCTTGGAGGCACACCATTCTCGGTCCCCACTCCACTCCACTCCATTATTTCCTCTAATAATCTGTCCTTCCACCACTGGTTTGCCCCACTTCAGCCTTTGTCTCACTATCTAGATTCCTACACTGCCCCTAGTCACTGAATATCTGTCCATCTCACATGAGTTAAGCTTCCTTAGTTTCCCTTTTCTACAGTCCGTCCAAACAAGTCTGCTATTTCCAAACAAGTCTGCTAGCCTTTTTCCATCCCTACATTTCCCAGCCAAAATCTCTTCTTTCAGGTTGCTTCTGGTACACTATAGGACAACCCATTTCTCTGATTACATCCAAGTAGCACTAGATAAAGGAAGATGTTTAGGGAAGGCTGCAGGAGCTGCAATCAGCTTTGTAAGGAGCCTGGATGCATTTTCTTTTTCAATGTGTGTACTTATAGGAGGGTAGCATATCTCTGCAGGTTCTTCCACTACCAAGATCAGTGTCTCTGAGCTGCTAGGTCTCTTTGATCAGTGCTCTCAGAACCTCAGGCAGAGGCATCGGGGTGCTGAGCAGCACATTCCTCTGCTTCTCCTGATGCACAGCAAGGAACTCCACAAATGTTGGTTTATGAGCAAGTATCTGGGAGCTGCCAGAAGTGAGTGGAAAATCTGCTCCCTTGACTTTCTAAATGTATTGAGAGCTGCACCTCTAACCTTGAATGTCTGGCCATTAGCTGTCCAGAAAATAGCAGAAAAAAGTTATTTTGACCACGTTTTTATAGTATTGTCAAAGCTAGGCCATTCTGAGTCCTCTCTTACTTATGAAAGCTTCTGTTGTTCATGTCACAACTGCTCTGAAAGGTAACGCATATAATGCTGTCTGTCTGCCAACATCACAAACTGCCACTTTTATTGCTCAGGGTGATTTTTTTCCACTCAGACTCCATTTCCTGACAGGATGTAAAATGCAAGCCTAAACTAATGAACAAATGGGAAAATAGCTGTTCTACTATAATCTCCATACTTCACATGGAGACAGGGAATATGCATGTTCATTCCACTCCATTAGATACTGCCAACTGATTCTTTCATGGCTCTTTTGTTGGTGAGTCATGAATTCATCCCTAACACATGGAATAAAAATACATTCACTTTCCATATTTGGAGAGATGCGGCCACCTTCCACAAAGGATTTACATGCACAAACTCTCCTTTGACTCATCTGGAGAATGGACTTTATTGTGTGTGGGTTTATGTGATGTATAAATAGGCTTTGGCAGAGTTCAATTTTTTTTATAATTTTGCATATCAATACTTTAAAGGGTTTTATTATGTTGATTTAAATTTTCACAGTTGAGTAAAATTATGGTATTTAAGCATTTTTTTCCCAATATTTAAATGTTCACAGTTGTGGGAAATTAATATGGGGTCAGCCAATAATTATTTAATGACAGTAGACATGGAGATTCAAAAAGTTAATTTTTGTAACTGTTTAAAATACACATTATTAATGTCACATGTCAAAATATACAAAGTAAATATCCTTAAATCATACTCAAGTTCTCAAGCAGCATTTTTCTTCCTTTGCCTATCTGTAAATTTTGATGACTATCAATGGAAATATTTTTTTTGTTTGTATGCATAAAATGAAATCAACATTTACAGATACAAATCTAATCTTTCCAAACCTATATATAAACAAATACAATTGCTTGTATTCAAATAACCAGTAAACTGTATCGATGAATAGAATAAAAATATGAAACCTGTTAATTAACTCAACCTTTCATCTTTCTTAGGTAGAAGGAGTTCAGTACAGCTCATTATGAGAGTCTTCCGGATGAGACTTTATAGACAGTAGTTATGTCTCTTCTTTGTGGACACTGAGTGGCATTTACAAGTGTGGCCAGTGTTAGTCAAACTCTGCACCCACTGGAGCAACTGGTAAAATGTCCAGTGGCTTCAACAGGAGCAGAATTAGCCTAATGCTGATTGAATACAAGTATAGATCCCACTGTTACGGTTCAGTGGCAATTTTTTTGAGAATAGGTTTTTATTCTATATTTTTAAATAAAATGTTGGCTCTGTCCCAGATATCTACCACCCTACTTCTCTTTCATGCCACTAGTGACTGCATTGCAGTCATGAATTGATTCTGCCCTCAGAAAAGCACTTAAGCAAATGAATTAAATGGGATTTAAATAGTTTCTTAAGTGTCCTTCTAAGATAGGAATGTTTTCCTGGATTAAAACTATAGTTTGTAAAAAAAAAAAAAAAAATAGGATCTCTTGGTTGGAATGTGCTATATAAAAATACATATATACATACATGCTGGGCAAAAGTTCTTCCCTCAGTTCCACCTATGCAACCTCATTCCACGGGTGTAACAGAGGGACCAAATTTTATCCACTCTGTATAGATACAGTACATTAAATTGTGACTGTTATATTAATTAATGACCTACACTATTTAATCTTATTTAATAGCTATTTAAGGAATCTATTCCCTAGTGTAAGAAGATTAGACTCTTCCAGACTTGGTATTGCAACATGGAATTAGCTTAACCTAATTTAAAATAAAAAAAATCAATGAAACTTATCTCAAAAAAGTAGTTAAGCAGAATTCATTGTTGACTAATCTTCCTAGTCCTTGTAAAACTGCAATGTGTATGTCTTTGTTATTTTTCTTGTTTCGTTAGCGGGAATTCACTGAATAAATCTCAGTGCACTACAACTAATTACTGGCTTTTCTAGGTTCCTGCAGTGCAGATATGCTCCCTTTTTTCATAGCTTGCTGAAAATGAATGTGCATAAATTCTTTAGCATGAGAGATAAGTCAAGGGAAATGGCATTCAGGTGGACAAAGCAGCCCAGACAGTCCATCAAGAGTCTAACCTGCCTGTTCTGCTAGAGAATTGGCTCCTGTTGAAAGACTATTTCCCATACCTTGGCATCTGGGTTCTGTAATTACCATTTACAGTGTGAGAAGAGGAGGGGGGAAGTGTTTAGACGCTGTTCTCTCTAGTATTCCCCTTTTCACTCCCAAATACATTCAGATTTTTTGCTCGTAAATTAGAAAATATTTGTTAAAGATACAGAATGAAATAATTTAAAAATATATTTCTTTAAATAGAAAAGTGACATCAACTCAAGGCAATATGAGCTTGAATTTCCTGGTACTTATTGCTAATACTTTTTACATTTCTTTCTATCATAAGGAGATTTCAATTTCCAGCAGTAAAGGGCTTGTATAATATAGTACAATGAAACTATTTTACTTTTTTTTAAATGTATGGCTTGTGCAATTGGTGTACTTATTCTGCAGATGATTGATTTGTTTGAAATACAAATCTCCTCCAAACTCACACACTCCTGTCTCCAAACACATGCATACCCATTCCCTCTTGCTCTTTACAAGAGAATTAGAAAGGCTGGTTGTCAACGGAAGTCTGAAAATAGAAAAGAAACACTTTTTGAACTGGTGTGGTCACGGTTTAATAATGTGATGATGCCTGGAGAGTTTGAAAAGTTTCCTGATTTTACCCATGAATAAAAGGTTTTAGGCACAAAAAAAATAAAAATAAAAAACCCAAAACAAAACAAAAAAACAACAACCTAACAAACTAACATACAAAAACCAGGGCACTGCAAATATTCTTCCAGCTTCTAGCAGCTTAATTGTCTGTCTCTCCATTTCTGGACATTTTTCAGTGTTGTTCTGTAGAAAATAGGAATAGAAGGATTGTAAATGACTAAATCTTGTCCTCTTGGCAGTATGGAAAAACTGCTATCTGCAGATATCAGACATAAACACATTTTTCATGGGCAACTCAGCCTCCTGGGATGTTCTAAAGAATAGAAACATTATTAGTTGTTTTAGTTCTTAGCAATGTTTTCTTATGCACTAATGTTCTGTTCTAATGTAAACATCTATGGAGAAAATATTTTGTAAGTCTGAATCACTTAATTTTATAAAAGCAGCAAAGAGTCTTGTGGCACCTTATAGATTAACAGACGTTTGGGAGCATGAGCTTTCGTGGGTGAACACCCACTTCGTCGGATGCATGTAGTGGAAATTTCCAGGGGCAGGTATATATATGAGCAAGCAAGAAGCAGGCTAGAGATAACGAGGTTAGTTCAATCAGGTCCTGAAGTTTTTTTTGCTGCAGGATGGCCACCTTAAGATCTGCTAACTTCAGGACCAGACTTCAAAGAGAAACTGCTGAGCTCCAGTTCATCTGCAAATTTGACACCATCAGCTCAGGATTAAACAAAGACTGTGAATGGCTTGCCAATTACAGAACCAGTTTCTCCTCTCTTGGTTTTCACACCTCAGCTGCTAGAAGAGGGCCTCATCCTCCCTGACTGAACTAACCTCGTTATCTCTAGCCTGCTTCTTGCTTGCTCATATATATACCTGTCTGTTAGTCTATAAGGTGCCACAAGACTCTTCGCTGCTTTTACAGATCCAGACTAACACGGCTACCCCTCTGATACTTAATTTTATGTTGTTATATGTAGTGTGACAGACCCAGGGCAGTGGGGTACAGGAGTCTGGTAGAGGGCAAATATACTGGTCACTGGATGAGTAGTTTTCTGTTCCCAGAGTGACCAGAGCAGGGGCTGCACTAAAGAGTAACAGGAACCTGCTAGAACCAATTAAGACAGGCAGGATGATTGACACCTGGAGCCAATTAAGAAACTGCTAGAATCAATTAGGACAGGCTAGCTAATCAGGGCAATTTAGTTTAAAAAGGACCTCACTTCAGTTTGTGGTATGCATGTGAGGAGCTGGGAGCAAGAGGCATGAGGACCTGAGAGTGAGAAGACATATTGCTGGAAGACCAGGAGAAAGGTTCTGTGTTGAGGATAAAGAAGGTGTTGGGAGGAGGCCATGGGGAAGTAGCCCAGGGAGTTGTAGGTGTCACGCAGCTGTTACAGGAGGTACTACAGACAGCTGCAATCCGCAGGGCCCTGGGCTGGAAACTGGAGTAGAGGGCTGGCCCGGTTTCCCACCAAACCTCCCAACTCCTGATCAGACACAGGAGAAATTGACCTGGACTGTGGCTTCTACCAGAGGGGAAGACCTGTGGGCTGTTTCCTGACCCACATGATGAATCTGTGAGGCGGGCAAATCTGCCAATAAGTGCAGGACCCACCAAGGTAGAGGAGGAACTTTGTCACTGTAGCCTTCTGATATTAATTTCTTCACTGATAGTGTAGGTAGGTGGTGCAACACCATGATTGTTTTCTTATAACTTCTGATTGTTGTCTGATCAAGATTGTAAAATCTCCTAAAACGCTTTTCAGTGCTGTGCATACATATGGTGAGAGATGGAATAACTGCAAAAGGAAGTTAAAAAAGGCTTTCTTCAGGAGTGATTATTATTTATTGGTGTTATTGTTTGTATTACAGTAGAGTCTAGAGGCTTCAGTCAAGATCAGGACCTCATTGTGATCTGTATAAAGGACAAAGTTAAAGACAGTCCCATTCTCTTTCAGCTTCAAATCTAAGAGGGCTAGATAGAGTGGGAGAAAGAGAAAATAATAGTCTTATTTGACAATAGTTGAACTGAAGCAGACAGAGAGCGTAGGCTGAGTTTATCTAAATCCTGAAAAATTCACTTATCCACCTGAAATGTTAAATGTCTGCATATTCAACTTTAACCCTCCACTTCTCTGACCTACTTATGTCCCCAACAATTTCTCTGTGCATCTATAAGACACCTATTACCATGGTATCTAGGTGCTGCCCCAATAGACTCCACCCACTTTCCTCACTTTTCTTCAGTATATCCCCCTCCCCACAACTCTTCTATTTCCACACCTTTAAAGGATTTCACGGTGAATCAATAATCATTACCATCTTCCCGTACTTTTCTATGTTGCACAGCTGGTAACTTTTTTGTTTTGTTTTAGGTGTTATGGAGAGCTGCCACCTGGATGGAGGAACCTCTGTTTTGTACACACCTGTAAGCATATCATGAAAGTGTTCAAATTGTATGTGACATGTGAGTACGTAATGTTGATGTGTCTCTCCGAAATAGCATGTTGAAGTGAACAATGTCCAGTTAGGTAAAAAGTAAACTCTTCCTTTGATCTGTACTAAGATCTCTTGCATTTCTCTTTATGGCCGTTATGCTTGTCAACAGAAGCCTTACATATGGAATGAATGAAGAATTTCCCCTCAAATATTGGAGAGGAGAATTTCACCTTTAAATTTCATGACTACATTTCATTTAGCCAGGATAAATTAAATATTAACTTGGAGTGAAGATGTAGGAAATGAATATAGTCTAGGTCTGTGTTAACATTTTTCTTATTGCATACTCAACACCTTAGCATTTAAATGCCTGGGGTTTTCTGCAGCACTGGTGGATGAAAAGAGCAGCATTGCCATCCCCCTTAGCCCTGGCTTGCCTTTTCCACTCCTTGCCCAGTCACTGATCAAGGGGATGAAGTTCATCCCCCCTCCCTTGATCTGCTCACTCCACACTCCTGGATCCCAGGCAATGGGGGATGTTGCAGAGGCAAGTTGTTGTGTATTTGGCTGTCATGGTTTTTGTTGCTATGGCAACTGAGTTAGATTATTATGGGTTAGCTCAGCCAGCTTCAGCCGGCTGAGGGAGCTCTCTGAGTCTGTAAATAAAATGGTGGTTTTGTTAGCTGTCTGCTGTCTGGCCTCAAGTGATTTCTTCCTAAACCGGCTGCCCCCAAGGATATAACACAAGTGCTAACTCCTTTTTCCATGTAGAAGGACAGGGGTGTGAGAACAAAAGGTCCTCAGTGCGCATACACATGCAGGGTTTGAGTATTAAAATAAATATATGACTAGCAGGGTGGAAGATCAGTTTTGCTGAGTAACTTCATTTGGTGGTGTAGAAAGCTCCATTCTTGTTTGATGCAGGTTACTTTGGTTTTCTTTCTTTTTTGTGTAAATATTTGTGTGTGGGGGGAGGGTTTCACTCTCAACTTTTCAGGGGTGTGACATGTGCTTTCCTCAGGTGAGGAATATATTAATGTTCAGACATGAAAGCTGTACAGCCCTAAAGACTGGCAGACAGTGCTTTGTACAGACCTAGTTCTGAAATATTAAATATTTATAGGCTAGAACTGAATGGTTTTACTGTCCTGGAACTTGAATAAAGCACTGTCCTGGAAGTTGCAATGCTGGCATAAAACTGAGATGAAACCCTGCACAGTTCTAGAATCGAAGTTTGAGTCCCAAAATAGACCCAAGGTCAAAGAACTCTGCAGACAGAAGTACCAATACATTCACTGGAGTTTTGACAAATGGGTTTTAGAAATGTGCCACTTTTCTTTTAAATTTAAAAGGAATTCCTTCCCGCTTGAAAAAAAATATATATTTTAAACTTTTAAAAATACAATAAAGGAAAGTGATATTAAAATTTAGAGGTTCTTTTTCCAGACCATTCTCGTATAATTTCAGTCATTTTAATTAGTCTTTATCAGAGAACTTGCTACTGTAACAATGTAATGATCATTTAAAGTGACATGCAGAATTTATAGAATTATTTTCAATGTTTATCTTCATAATATGATCAAAGAAGATATATTGGACAAGATGACATGCTTATAAAGTTAAATTAAACCATTACTTTTAATTTTTAGAGCTGGGATGTATCTCAGTAATATTTAAATACTGCAGCCTTAGCATCTATGGCCAAGTATATAAAACAAGTAAGTTAACGAAGAATCCATGACAGGCACTGATATTTCTTGTGTAATTTTTAAGAGATCGGAGAGGAGACTGTGTGAATTATTTATATTATTCCTATGAATATTATGTGCATCTGTGTGGTGTTAGAGGTTAAACTTCTGGTTCTGTGGAATCCAAATAGTTAAATCCAGTTTGAGCTCTTCAGGAACCCAGCAGTGGCTTTAATTCAATTGCCTGGTCCTCACAGGACAGTGCCCTAATCCTCTTTTGGGAGGCTATTACTGATCCTCCCTAAAGAACCACGTAAACCAGTTTGGATAAGATGCAGAGTCCCAAGTCAAAGACTTGAATCATGAACAAAGGATATTTGGAATGAGTAAAAACATCTATGAGCTAAGGAGAGAGAAATACTGATTAGAGGAATCACTGAAGAAATGTCTACACTACAATCCGAGGTGTGATTGTGGCATAGACCTACTTGTGCTAACACAGCTAAAAATAGCAGTGTACACATGGCAATACAGGCTTCAGCACAGGCAAGCAAAATGAATACATAACCAGAGTTCCTGGCATGCTTTTACATTCTGTGCTTAAGACCATGCTGCTGCATCTACATTGCTACTCTGAGCCATGATAGTGTGGGTGTGTATACCAATGCTTCAGTCACACCTCACATTACAGTGTGTATGTACCCTGAGAGAAGGAGGCTGCATGAGCAGTCCACCTTGCCTACCCTATTACTGTGAAGCTACTTAGAACTTGCAAAGAAAGGCCACAGGTCAGATAAGAAAATGTGTTTAGACATTTGTTGTTTTAATCCTGGTCTCTCCACTTGTGATGTTTCCATAGATAAATAAATCACACTTGTTTTTGGAAAGCTGTCTTAAGTCACTGCATTTATCGGCCAGTCACATTTCTCAGAGAGAAGTGTCTAGCATGACTGTTGGGCCTGCTGGTATAATGCAATTGGTGTAACAGAGGTTACTGTAACCTGGTGAGCTGTGGGGTTCCTCCCTGAGAGAAACACAGGCATGGTGGCTTGGAATTGGTGCCCAAGGAAGAGAGAGAAAATGGGGTCAAGCTACAGCTGTAACAGTCTGTACGTTCTCTCATATCGCAGGGTGATCGTGACTGTGAGAGACCAGTTAGATGCCTCAAATCTCCTTGAATCCCACCCATCTGTTGTTGACTGACTTGTGCACTGTACTTGGAGTGAACAGGGCTGCTCCATTTGTTACTCAGAAAGCCCTTAATGTCTTGCGACTGGCTTATATGAAAAGAGATGCAGTCTCTTAACAAATACCACCCTGGCTACTCTCAGGAGAGGCATTTGATCTGAAACCACTCTGTTTAACAGAAGCAGATGCCCGCATATGTTTCCAGGAAGGATTCTCAACTTTGGAGCTTACTCTTGCAACTTGGTCTGAAATAGTCCAATTCTGATCTTCAGGGCATGCTGCCAGGGTTTACCAAAGCCTTTTGGGGTGGAGGGTTATGACAGAAGCAAGTATTTAGAGGTGAGGCAAGGTATTGTTTGGATTTGATTTGATATTTGGTTGGTTATTTCCTGGTGTTGGGATGAATGAAGGCTGCTGGTTTATTTCTTGTGATTACTTTTAATTTGTCTCAAAGATGCCTAGAACCTTGGTTAGTTTGTTTAGGCTAGGAAGAATATATATTAAAAAAAACTGTTTAAAAAAGGAGTGTTCTTGCCACTGACTTCACTGGGAGCAAAGCCAGACCCCAGCACTAACACACTATTGATTTTTTTACTAGCTATTTTTATTTATCTGATTACTTTTAATAAGATTCAGAACAGATGTTTGTGATTATGATTCACCGTTTGCACTGGAGGTGAAATTCATCCACATGTGTGAAGGGCTTGCACATCAGGCTGTTCGTCTTTTTTAAAAAAAATACCCATCATATTTGAATACTGACACTTTTGTCAGGCAGTCTATGGAAATATGATCAATACACAGACTTGATTCTGTCACCCTGTCCAGGTACAGGTAGGAAAATTACAATTTCTTATCTCTTTGTCCTTCTATTCTTGTTCCTTCTCTTTGGAGTGCAGACAGAATAGCATGCAAGATTTTACTCTTGCATGTGTGTGAGTAAATGTGTGTATCTTACAGGGAGGCTATGTCAGAAGGGGATCTTGAATTTTGTCCCAAATGTGGACAGATTCATTTTGATCCTCAACTCCATTGGAAAGGTATTTGACAGCTGATAGATGGCTATTGAAAAGGTTCTTTTTCCTGATTGCATTAGTCTTACCCTGTTCATTGAGGATCATAGCCTCCTTGGAAAATCATAGTTGCAAAGGAAAAGGCATGTTCTCCAAGAGCTCAGTCCCAGTACTCTTTGAACTTTGAACATAAAGTGTGTGTTTGGTGGGCAGCTAGTGCTCTGATTTGGATGCACTGAAATAGAGTGCATCAGTCTGTATTTGCCAGCAAGTTGGTTGCATGAACTCAAGTTTCCTTCACATCTGCAGTTGCATTCTCAAGTGCAGTGCATTCAAGGAGATGCTGGAATTTCTAAATGTATAGAGCTGCATTGGCAGTTGTGTGTCACAGGATGGCCACCCAAAAAGTTGAAAATAATGATTTTTCTTGCTAAAGTTGCTATTTGGATGCGTGGGTTTGTTGGAAAAAAGGCTATCCAGCTTGACTTCTCCACCCCCTGCACATCATGGAAATGTGTTGTGCACTGATTCTAAATACCATAGGCTTAGATGGATGGGATCTGGAACAGCAGTTGTACAAATCTAGTGGCCAAATTCCTTCTATGTCTAGGTAGCATGTTATTCCAGTGATAGCAGTCCTGGAGGAACTGTACTGTAGCTGTAGAATATGTGGTCAGTTCCAGTGCTGTGTGTGGTTTGGAAATGCGAAGGGAAGAAGAGAGTGGACAGGGAGTAGTTCTTCCTCACACATTCTGTGTTCCTAGCCTAACTCTAAACCACAAATTTCAGCTCAGGCTTTTTGGGTGGCAGTGAGGGTGAATGGAAGGGACTGTGCCAAAAGGACCACTAAGCTATTTTTGCAAAGGCCAACCTACTGATGAGACCAGCCCTCATATCCCTTTTTGGTGGTTACTGTAGCATTTGAAACAGAAGGGCTAGTGATGACTCATAAAGTGTAAAATGTAACACAGCGTGAGTCAGGTTCCCTTCCTATAAAGCATGTTTACAGCTCTCAAAAAGATTTAGCCTGTATTAATGAGTTTGTATGATTTAGACAAACTCATTTGCAGTGAGATTTTTTTTTTGCAACTGCCAATTATGAACAGAGCAAGTTTTCCAAAAGCAAAGAAATTTTGATATTAAATTATGCAACATTTTCAGTTTTGAAGCATTTTGATAAATAGAATTATCAGCATGAGTTCATTGAAATGAACTCATTCCTTTTGCCTTTCATATTTTTAATTCATTGCAGCAATTTTGAATAAAAAAAAGTGCTGGATGATCCTGAAAAGGCCGGCAATTCTAGTTCAGGTAAACACCCAGTTCTAATGCTTATTGTCTGGAAATATCAAGTAACATATTGCAAAAGCTGGCAGGCATTACATTTCAAATGCGTCCTAGTTTTGGCTGGGGGAAAAAAAACCCCAAATATTTGTTTTCTGGTGCCTATCGCAGCTAAAACAAGCTCAGAGGCACAAGAAAAAAGCTCAGGCTTCATAGGGTTTTTTTTTTTCCGCCCTGCTGTCTATACAAGTGTGGACAGATCACCAGCTGATGTAAATTGGCATAGTTCCAATTAAGTGAATGGAGCTACTCCAATTTACTCCAGCTAAGAATCTGATCCTTGTACTCTGCTCTTCCACAGGGATCCTAGTAATCTGTTTGCCTTGGAAAAATGCGGCATTTGCTTTTTTACAGAGAATCTTTAGTTTTTACATTTTGTAAAAAAATAAAAACACATTAACTGTTAACTAAATTTTACTGGGCCTCACTGCCCTGGGAGTCAGGAGACCACTACTGACTCTGACTCCTAGGCTGCACGACCCTACAACAAAGAGCCATTCGGTGGACTGAAACGCTTAGGCCTCATTGCCTAGATGCAGAAGATGGCTTGAGGATGGGGTGCACTCACCCTGAACTGAACAGGGAATCTCCCAGCCCATCACAACTACCTTATTATATGTAGAATTATACAGAAATAAGTGACATCCTCCACCAATGTATCTCTCTGTCAAAATTCTCGTTGAATTAAATAGTTCAGGATCAGGCCCTATTGTTAGAGTTGCCAGTTTTGGTTGGACGTATTCCTGGAGGGTTCATCCCATGACATCTTTAATTAAAGAATTTTTAATTCCAGGAGACTGCATGACAATCTTGGAGGGTTGGCAACCCTACCCAATGTATGCTAACACATACCAGTGGCCGATCAGACTCAGATATGCTTTTGTTGCATTTTCTTTGAGCAATTACATATAATGCTAAAGTATATTTACCCTAAGGAATGACTAAACTCCTTATTAAATTATACTTTTATTGAGCATTTCTTACTGTGACTTCCAGAAAAAAACCTAAACTCAAAAAGAACTGAAAGCCACCCTGTAATTATACATAACTATAGAACCAAACAAGGATGCTGTGAATAGTGAACCATTTATTTTGTGCTTTAAGATGCTAATAGGTATAGTACTCCAAAAATAGCAAAATATTCTCCTGAGAATAAGAGATGCTGTCATCTCAGATCATTGCAAGTAACTTTTGGTGACTTATGTACTAACCATAAAGTTTCCACTAAGGGTATGTGAGGGGGGAAGATAATTTAGCCCTTTTTGTTTTTGTCCAAAAATACACTTGATATATTCAGATATGACAGGTGCTCAGATATTGTGGTGATGGGGTGTGTATGTTATGATGAACCCAGTTAGGTAAATTTATGAAGAGGAAAATGTTGCTCAGTGGAATGTTTTTCTCCATGAGAAGTATAACACATACTCTGAAGCCTTATCTAGGTGATATTTCAGTGCACTTCCTTTCATGAGTACGTTGCCTTGATGACAATGATTTAATGAGCACCATCTGTACAACATAATTTTTAATCAGGATCTAAGCACTGAAATATTTAGGCCTTTGCATTGTTTAATTATTTAAGTGGAATTCTATAATAACTGGGCAAGGTAGATTAATGTAAAATTATGTAGCACAATCATGTAGGATGAGAGTGGGCACTAATCAATTCTAAATCAGAAAGAAGATGGCTTATCACAAACAGTACACCCACATTAAAACCAAATGACTGAGTTTTCAATCTGCTAATAAGATACCTGTTAAAAATGTGAAGTAGCAGACCCAGTGTTGGGGATATGCAATACACTTCTGGAAACCGCAAATGTTTCTGAAGATTGGTTGGCAGTTATGGTGCTTATGTAGGAAAATACAGCCAAGGGAAACTCCAGAATTACTGACCACTAAGGGCCGGTCCGCACTACCACACAGTAAATCAATCTATCTTACGCAACTTCAGTTATGTGAATAACACAATGGAAGTCGATGTAGTTAGAGCCTCTTATCGTGGTGGCTACACTGAACTGTGTTAATGGGGGAGCATCTCCCATCGACTTTCCTTATGCTTTTTGGGGAGGTGGTGTACACATCACTGGGAGAGTGCTTTCCCATTGATTTTTAGCATGTCTTCACCAGACCCACTAAATCAACACTCACTGAATCAATTGTCAGTGTAGACATGCCATAAGTCTCACCTCCTTTCTGAGAAACTGGCTGGGACAGTAATTAAGGATAGAGCACTACTGTACAATACTTGAAAAAGTTAAACCTGATAGGATCAAACCAGCATGACTTCTTTAGCTTTCCAGAATTCTTTAAAGAAAGTTCAAGAGAGTGCAGTGGATATAATTTATTGGGATTTCAAAAAAGTGATAAGATCTCTACTAAGAAACAATTAAGAAAAATAAATAACTATGAGGTTAAGGGCAAAGCCCTGGGCTTGATTTAAAAACTAGTTAAAGGTAATGCTCGTATAGTGCTTTTCCATTTCAAAATGTTTCACAAACATGAATGAATCCTCACAACAGCCCTATAAGACAGATAAGTCAGTTTTATTATCCCCATTTTACAGAAGGGGAAAATTTCACCGAAGCTACAAGAAGTCAATGTTGAACATGGCTTAGATTAGAACTCGAGTGTTCCTTGCTGACAGACCTGTGCTCAGAGCACTGGATGGACTTAAAAAGCAAAAAGATGGTTGGGTGTCCATCTATAATAACATTTATAGGTCTCCATGCTAAAATAAGTAAGAGGGTAACCAAATCACATAGGTTGGAATGTACGTTGATTTCTTGCAGTATGGCAAAGAAATCTCCTCTTTCATCTTCCATGTACAGAACTGCACATTACCGATGTTCCATTGGGATAATTATTTGTTATGGACAGGAACAAGTTTAATGCAATTAATTCCAGACTTCACTGAGGAAAAACAATGTTTACAAAAACTTGACTCTTAGTAACAAACAGAGGATCCTTATTGTTTTACCTGAAGACCATGATGGCTTTAGGCCACAGAAGTTTATAGCAATTCAGTATAATATATATGAATAGCACTCAGGTTGTGCCACATCCAAAGAAACATTTTCACAATTCTTCAGCTGCAAGAGATATTGTACAACTCATATTCTATAATATAGGCCAGAAAAGGTGGTCTTCTGTGGATACAATCAACAAATCTTGATGCTGTCTGGGACTGAATAAGAAATACCATCTTTCCTTACAATTTTGCAAGATTTTTGCAAAGCAGCCAGTTTGTTTATTATTTTGACTAGTTTTTAACTTTATAATAAGTCCAAAATAAATGTATTGTTTAGCTTCCTCTCAACCCATCTGCTGTTCTTTGCATTAACAATATCTTAAATTTTAGCACAATTTTAATCAATCTTAGACATTTAATAGTATTAAACAAGAGGAAAAATATGATTTAGTTCAGTCTTTGTTCCTGCCACCCAATTTCTTGGATTGATTGTGTTTAATGTTTTATTTATCTGTGGGGAGAGGAAAAAATGGGCAACCTCCCTCCCTGCATTTTCCTAGTATCAATTAAATAGATTTTCAAAGATGTGAATTATCATGCTAACACAATCCATAATATGAGCTATTGCTTAATCAGAATTTTTTAAACTGCAAGGTAGTAGATGCTACTTAAAATGAGTACTAGACAGTATTTAAATCAGGATATAAAATGAAGAACGTTTTGAACTCCTGAGATCTGTGGAGATTTTCCTTGCTGCTAAGGGACATACGATAGTTAGTATTCAGTACCTTGGAAGAAGAATTATTTCTCGTAGCTTTGGACTTCTCAAGGTTTGTGAGTACAACATGCATTTTCATAAAACAATAATTGCATTATCATTCTTTTAACCCTTCAGATTAGCCTGAATAATACAACCAAAGGTAATGATTGTTGATAGTGCAAGCTCCGGCATATTGTGTGTGTGTGTGTGTGTGTGTGTGTGTGTTTGTGTGTGTAAAAAGACAATTCCTCCTCAACTGAACGCATTAATTTACACCACCATTATGATGACCAGTTCACTTACCAGAATGGCTTTTTGTTTTATTTTTTATGTCTAGTCTCAAAATATAAAAAGACCTTGGTCCAGCGATAGGATTGGAGGAGACAGTTCTTTGTATATGCAAGGCGTGCCATTGACTACAATGAGACTTGATGTGGGTGCAAGGGTCTGTATGAATAATTCATTCCAGGATCAGAGCCTACCACTGTAGTGCTTTTTCATGTTGATATCTCCTGACATACTTGCTGGGGAGAACTTCTTGTTAACAAATATGATGAGATTCATGTTTACGTATATATTCTTTTTCCAGATATGCCCCAGGGCTCAAATGCTAGCTACAGATCAACTGAAGTCCAATATGCTTTAGGTACAAATCGAGCAAAAATAGTTGGAACTATATGTGGTAAAATATTTAACATGCACTCACTTGAATGGGAGAGGCATGTACTAGAGAAGAAGTACATCAGATTACCAGATATGGCAAAATTTTGACCTGTCTAAAGTTTTTCTAAGGGAGAGTTTAAAAGGAATGAAAAAGGTATTGTAGGTATTTAGATAATGGTGAAATCTGTACATTGTACTAGCACTAATGTCATCATGATTTAAAAACTAAATGTAACCTTTTTAATGGTTTTATTCAAGTAAGATTTTAATCACGTGATTCAAGAGAGAGCTATGGTAAATACATGATTCTTGCATATTTTTGAATCAATGTATTTATATATACATGTATTTATTATACTATGTATAATAGTAGTAGTAAAACAGTGACAAATGTATGTAGAGAGCTCAACAAAGAAAATAAAGACACACGATGAGCCCTTATTTCATAGTCTTTCCAACTTAATATTCCTTCTGATCCACTTTCCAGTCCGAATATCGCTATCCCTGTTATGGAAGTACACATCTTTCCATGGCTAAAGGCCCTCTAACTTTTGCCACAACAAACCACGTGAAATGTTCAGCTAAAATAACCAATACATAAGTTTGAGATAAATCTTTAAAAAACATTTTCAAGTCATTGTGATTAACATTTTTTTCATTGCTTGAACTTGTTTCAAAATCCTTTTCTCTCCTCCCTCTCCCCCCTCAGCCTGCTACATTTCACTGATTCTTTTACCTACAAACTTCTGAATGATTCCAAAAGATCAAGATCTGATCAAAAGTCCAATTGGAGATTGTCTGTCTGATTTCATTGGTGTTTGGATCAGGCATTTTGGTCTCTCTTGCAAATAACTCTGCCATGTTGCAGCATTTCTTGAAATGTATAATGAAACTGTTCTGAGAGTTACCAAAACCACACAGGCAAAAAGCTTGGAAATTCCCAATCAACCTCCCTTCCCATCCCCTCAAAAAAGCAAAGTTAAGGTTGTAAGGTGCTTCTGCAAAGCAAAGTACCCTTTCAAACAGAATACGTTAACTCTCAAAACCTGGAAAGTTTGCAAATTGACAGTTAAGATATCCAGGCAGTCCTAGGCTGCCATGTGCCATACCATGCTGTTCATTCACTTACACCCCAAGTGACCTGCACCAATGAGAGCCCAGGACTACTCATAGGAATAACCATACATAAAATGTAGTATATGGGAAAGATTCTCCTCTTCCCCAATCCCTTTACACTGGCCCTTATGTACCATTATGGTGGTATACAGAGGCTGTAAAGATACCACAAGAGGTCAGGAAGAATTCCCTTGGTACAGGAGCAGCTTAGGCCTGACATACACTGTTCTACCCTATCCCTTCCTATCATTAGGGATACATGGTGCTAGAGTCTCTAGGTTGCAACACAGTCCTCAAATTAGAGCAACAGCCAGGGCTGCTTTAATTTATGTCCAGAATTACAATGGACCGTAGCCAGCTCAAAATCCAGTTGGGGCAAAGACCATCTTTGCCTCCCTTCTCCTGTGGAGGCATTGCACAGAGTCAGACCTTATGACTTGAATGGTTGTTGACGGGCTGGATGTTTAAATCCTATCCTTCTAGTTTGCACCTTTGCCTGTCCCTGTACCACCTCTTGCTTTTTAAGGATGCACCGAGTGGGATGCCCTCCTTCTTCCTGCCCCCATGCTCTTCAGTAAGTTCCCTGGTAAGGGACCGCTCACTTTTCCCATCCTAAAAGGCCTTTTCCCATCCTAAAAGGCCTATGTGTTGCCCAAGAAACCAAAGTATTGATGTTGAGGCTTCTCTGTCCCCTGTAAAGGGCTGGCTATAAGAATATTTCACTCCTGCTGGGCTGTCCCCTATGAGGCATCACAGTTAACTTTTCAATGTGAAAAATATACTGCCTATGAAAATAATACCCTGTAAATAACAGTTTGCTCCCAAAAGCTTAATGTAATTATATTTTACTTTATTTGTATGGATGGATATATTAAAAAAAAAAAAGACTTTACATACTATGAAAGTAACATTTTGGAGTATGTAACTGGAATGAAATGCTGAAATTTCATTTGTTGCCGTGGTTAAGGATTGTAGAATATTCTGAACTAATACATTACCTAAAATAAATGCACCAGTTCCCTTTAACAAGAACTAATGCCGTAGGCTGGTATAAGTGAATGGAGCTTGCATGGCCTTTAACAAGGCACTGATTAGGAGAAATGGAAAGGTGGCTTCTGACTGAAAATGGTTCTTCATCTAAAACAGCCCATAATATTTTACAAGCTCTGGAAAAATAATTTGTCTCATAAAAGTATTAATGAGCAGGAAGGGGAAAAAACACAAATAAACCACCAATTCCCAACAGGACATTTCGACCTATTAGGAGCACTGCGACACTAAGCAGTGCTGAAAGACATTTTATTAAATGTATTTGTTTGTTTGTTTTTCTATCCCTGTTTTATTCATATAAATGAACACAACTGAGAAAAATAAAAAATGTTAATAAAAATTTGTACTGTGCTGTTAACACACAAGGTTAAATCCTCAGCTGTGCTAGGGCAGAGATCAGCACTGCTGAGGAGGGGTGAAGGGTTCTCTAAGCCATTCTTCTACCTCCCCAATTCTGGGACTGGTGTGAGGGGAAGAGGGGCAAAATGGCCCCTGACACAAGCTAAAGGAACTGAAGCTCTGCTCTAATTTCTGCCAGCTTGTAATGGCCCTGCAGTAGCCACTGCTTAGGTAGGGATTGCTGGAGCACAGTGTAGAGCAGGCTATGTGAATGGGGCATGGTGTGGAGCCAGCTATATTGGCTTTATGCTACCTAGGGGTTTCCTAGCATCAAGGGAGTCCTCAGCTGCCCCATTAAGGCATCTTTTTAGCTGCTTTCTGCTGCCTTTTCATTTAAGGCTCAAGGATCAACCCCTTCCTCCTCACCCCTGAAAAGAAGAAGCAAAGTCTGTGGCAACTTTTCAAATTATGAAGTATGGGACACTAGTTTTGGTAACCTCTAAGGACTGCTTTCATACTAATTAGAGCTGCTATCTGAACAGACAGAATCTGCCAGCCATTCTGTGTATGTTAGCAAGTCTTCCAGGGTGTCTAAAAGAATCTCATTAGCCAGTGTCACATCGCACAGGTCAACAGAATCCACTTTCTTTGCAAAGCTGTGAACAGCATGCAAGTACTCCAGGGGGAGGATAATGGTAAGAAACACAAACTCAGTTTCGTCAGGTTATGCTTTTCTTTGAGAATAAAAACATAAAACTAAAACAATAATCCAGTCTCATAACGTCTACATACATAACAATAATCCTTGATTCTTGGTGCATTGACCTGTGATAATAGATTCGTCAGAGGTACAGCACTTCTTCACCCTAGAATCAGGTGACCTCTGCTCAAGCTTTCATATAAGTAGGCCCTCAACCCTCATAGTCTAGTACCAAAGTGAAAAGAACTGTACATACCTAGCTTTTATGCTGAGACTCTGAGACTGCCCTGAGGTATGGGGTTGGACCTCAGCAACCCTGGTAATTGGGGAAGTGCAAATGTGGCTTAAAATCTCATGCTATCTTATTGCACATGCGTATGAGTACGTACACATCCCCAGCTGTGTTGAATGGAGCTCAGGATGTGGCCTAGAGATTCTAATTTGTTATAGGTGGAAACTGCAGTCTATGTAGGGAGATTGGAGAGGGACTGGAAGGAAAGTTTTGAACAGTTGAGTAGACATTTAAATATTGATATAAGAAATATTACTTTTTTCAAGTTCCAGATGGATGTAATATTTAACTTAACGTTTGTTAAAAAGCAAATTCCCCGATGACAGTGTATGAAACCTATCTATCTTTGGTCCTTTTATGGTCCTCATCTCCATAATATCTGTGCTCCTCATAATCTGTATTGAATTTATCCTCTCAGCATCCCTGTGAGATGGAGTTGTTATCCCCATTTTACATATAGGAAACTGAGGCATGAAGAAGCTAAGTGACTTGCCCAGGTCACCCAGGATGTCTGTGATGGAACAGACAACTGAATGTGGGTCTCTCAAGTCCTAGGCTAGTGGACCACTGGATCATTCTTCCTTTTTCTGCAACTTTTGTGTATTCACTTTTCATGAATATTCACACACTCAGGCTTTGCTGGCATGAATATTCACAAAAAGGAGAATTTAACATTGTGTTCTTTTGTAACACTCAAAATTCACAGAAAGCTCTATTTAATTTAACATAAAATCAGGGTACAAAAGCAATACTACATGAGTTTGGTAACTAACAGACTTACCATGATTATCAAGATTCCAGTAGTAGTTGATTGTGAGAAATCTATGGTGAGGGGGACAGGAAAAATATAACAATTAAGTCTGAATAATGAAGGATCAAGGATTTCATGATTTGCTCATAAACAGAAAGAGTGAACATATTCTTCACTGAAAATGTCTTAGATAGAACAGCATAAGAGTAGATCTTCACTGGAGCAGGAAGGAATAATTCCCCATTTGAGATGATATACCTGAGTTAGCTCTGATCAAACTTGTACACTAAAAATAGACACACAGCTATGATGGCATGAGGGGTGGGATAGGCTACCTGCCCAAGTGCATATCCTGGGTCTCAGACAGGCTTGTTCTCAAGTTGGTAGCCATCCTACCGCTCATGCCATCAGAGCTACACTTCCACTGCTCTGACTCTACCAAAGCTAACGCAACTGTCTCTCCTTAAGCTGGCAATTACAGCTTCTAGCTCCAGTGTAGACATACCCCAAGCATTTGTACCCATCTCATTTTTTTCAAGAGGATTCTATTCTTGGCTGGCACCTTTTAAACAAAAGTAATTTCTAACAAAAGATGGTCAATAAAATGCTTTCTCATAGTATAGAGGCCTTCACTAGGCAAGTAGAATTATACTCCCTTCTAGCTACACGCACAGCCTAAGCAGGCCAGTCTGTCATGGGGAAAACATTTATGGGCAGATATTTGCAACCAAAGCATCAGATTGTGAAAAGGTTTACCTTCATCAATCAGAAATACATTTTACATATTGGTAAATAAAAAATGAATCATTGTGGGCTTAACTGTTCCTTAGCCTTCCCTAGCTAGGAAGGGAAGGGGGAATAAGGACATTCCACTGCCCTGCAGGGATACAGAAGACTTGATGCAGGGAGAGAACAGAGGAGAGCAGAAACTACAAGCAGAGGCTGGGAACCTCATACTCCTTTGCATGGTGAAGCTGTATCTCCACTGTGCTTCAGCCAGGAGAAATGATTTGGCTTGGTATGGAGAATGGGTGAAAGGTCAGGGAGTATGTAGCACCCCACAGTGGTCTATAGTAAAATACTTTCTCCCTCCCAGCACAAGAGGTATATGTCTCTGCCGTATAATGTTCCACCCCGGAAGTCTCTTGGAAGGGAATATGTGTGCCAGTCCTTCCTCTGGGCTTCTGTTAAGGGAATAATGTCACCCTGTTTTGTTCAACAACTAAAAATTTAACATGAGATTGCTACTTCATTAAACTGTTGTTTGTATACCAAGAAATGTTAGTTTTAAAAGTGTCCCTAGTCATTGGAAAGTATGGAGATTGCCACCTAAAGTTATGCAAGTTAAATATACTCCATAGTTCCGATAACTTTTTAATATATTGTAACTGAGAAGTGTCACATTGCCCATTCATACAACAACCTGTTTCTCTCTTGGGCGGGAAATGTAAAAGAGTCCAAATGTGTTGAGTAATGTTCCATGAGGCCTCTGGAACTTTGCTCAAGGACTTATACATTGTGTGATTTGTACAGCACTAAGAAATACTCTGATACCAAAGATAAGGTTGACAGATAAAAGGAAAGCATAATGAGGCAAAATTCATCTGCCAGCGTATACAAAGATTATTCACAAAGAATATCTGGAGCAAGAATGTGATCTGAATGTCAAAATTAGAATCTTTATGCAAGTGTCAATTCAAGCAAACCAAGCTTTTGCAAAGGCAAGAAAATTTTCTGGCTCCTATTAGTTCTAGATCATTTGTAAATCATTCACAGGAGATCAGAGAGAACTACAACAAAGTTCATGACAGCGGATACAGCTATTGAAGTGTAAATAAAGATGTCAATGTCTGTGAGTAGAAGCGGGTGTAATTGAACAATCCTGAGATGATGATGTGGTACACTTGTAACTTGCCAATTTATGCTTTGGGAGTTTTGCCACTGACTTAAGCAGAGTCAGGATTTCACCCTAAGGGTAGATTGTGTTCTGACTCATGCATCTGTACAGGAGCAAAAAAGGGAGTAAGCGCTCCCTCCTTTTTACACCATGTATGTGCTATGCTGAGTGAGTGGGTGAGGAAATTACACAAGTCATGGTACTGCTCCACAATGTACCAGCCAGTGCAGCTAAGCAAACATGAGAGGGGGTGATTAGTCATTTGTTGCTGGTATGGGCCTGGAGCAAGAGGAAGGAGAGGGGGATTATAGCTTATCTTGAATCACAGCTCCTTCCTTGGGATGCTCCCAGGCGACCTTACTATGGGCTCAGTCCTATCACAGTCTACAATGAGACCTGTTCCAAGAACTTGATAAAATAATTCCTGGCATCAGATTTGTGATGAAGGTGACAATTAACCTTGTGCTATTAGCTATATAAATTGAAATTGTGTAGATTGCACCAGTGTTATTGACTGACTGACAGATGTAATATGTATCTGATGCTGTGGCACCCCACAGTGCCCTAATATAGCTCTCATGAGGAGAGGCAGAAGACATGTCAGTGACATTGTGATACATGTTTTTATCTCTTTGAATAAAAGATATCTAGAAATAGGTGAACCTCAGAAGATTTAAATGTTCAATTAAGCATCAGAGAGCTGGGTGATCATCAACGCTTGTCTGAATCACTTAGGCCTGAAAATGCAGATGGAAATCTTATAAAAGTTTGACTAAATTCTTTACTTGCTCAATACTTGTTCGTCCAGTACTAGCCAAAATCATGAAGTGCAGAGGTTCACAAAGTAAGTAAAATACAATGAGCCTAACCATTTTCAGTGTTGTTGTGAGGTCAAGTTATCATTTATAATCTGTACTGCAGTAGCTTCCAAAGGCCACAGTCAGGATGGGCCAACTTGTGCTAGGTGCTAGACAAGCACATGGGAGACACAGTCTCTGCATGAAAAGCGTATAGTTTAAAAGCTCCCTGCAAGTGTTAGGAGTGAATATGGGCAAGAAGAGAGGATGAAAAGTAATTAAAGCAAGGCTTTTGGATAACCACTGAATGCATTAAAGTGAGGCAGTACAATGAGCAACGTTGAAAGTTGCACTAAACAATCCACAGCAACACACAGTTTGTAACTGAGCTGAAGAGAATTTGGTGAGGATCTTTCACAGGGACAGCCTCCCTGAGGGGTAAATCTTGACTGAAAATTATTAAAGCTCTTAAGGTGGAAAAAAAGACAGTTAAGAATCTGATAAAGATCTACAGTTCACTAAACTTCAGTGGGAATGGGAGTTCAGTAAAATGGTGACAGCCGAGGAAGGGCCCCACATTCAAAGTAGTACATTTCATAATGAGAGTTACACTATGAGTTACTAGGTGAAATGTCATTGGAAAGAAAACTGTTCATAACAGCAATCAGGAAAGAACTATAGTTGGAGTACAAGAGAGCAACAACCTTAAATTGATAGGGTAGTGAGCAAGTCTGGAGGTCAGCAGCACTCTCTGAATCTCAAACAGTGATGCATTCAAAACTGAGGACAAAATATAAATGCATGTGCATGTGTGCGCACACAAACAAACAAAGGAGGAGGACACTTTGAGCAAGACTAAGAACAAACTGGAATCATCTTCAGGTGTTTGTCAGCATTTGGCACCTGTAAATGAAGTCAAGGCAATATTTCTGCTGTTAGAACTGAAATTGCAGAAAACTGCTCTATGGTTATGAAGGATGAATTCTAAACAATGTATTTCCCTATACTTTCTCTGCCATGCTTGTCTCTTGACATCAGTCCTACAATGCAAAGTACCCCATTTTCTGTCAGGAGTTAGTGCCAAATATTCTTGGATACTCTGAAGAAAATAATCAAATTTTTAACGTTGGTTGAGTAAAAGCACAGTTAAACAGAGAGATCAATACATTTGTTCCACTAGATGAGTAAATAAAAGGGCTGTTAAAAGCAAGCATCGTCATGGGAACATATTGGTGGAGTTGTCTATAGGGACAGGGATATTTATGCCAACCAAACCCTGATGCAGACCTAAATTGGGACATTTGCTGGCTTGTGACTCTCTAATCCCTGGTGCAGTTCACATCACAACCCAGTTATGTGAGTGCATCTATGTGTACTGTGTTTGGCTTATTCAGGACTGAGGAATTAATCTATCAGGCTTGATTTGTGTGGGTTACACTAACAGGGCTTGGCCACAAACCAAGCCCTGAGGGCTAATTTGGAGGTTTGTGTTCCATCCTGCCAAAGCCTCAAGAATATTTCTACCTTATTTCTTAAGGTAGGTGTAACTTTATGGCAGCATGTAGAGCACAGACACTGCATACCACCGCTAGCTTGGGTATAAATAGCAGTGTAAACAGTGAGGCACAGCTTAGGTGAGTTAAGTGCCTACACACCTGAACCGTAGCATTCACAATTTTACAGGCTGGAGAAACTAAGACACAGAAAAGTAAGCAATTTACCTATGGGTACATAGAGTCAACAGCAAGTCTGTGAATAAAACCCATATAGCCTACCCGGCTCGCTATGTACTATTTTAGCAGTGTAGTGTTCCACTGCTTCCCTGCTGCCGGACCGTTTCCCACCTGCCTCTTCCCACCCACAGAGCCTTTCCTCGCTGGAGTGAAAGGCTCTGTCAATGTGGAGCTGCCAAAGCCTTTCCCCATTGCCTCTCTGCTGCTGGAACCTTTCACTGCCACAGGTAGCTACATACCTCATTGTGCGTGGACACAGCCTGCCTTTCGCTGCAGTGTGTAGCTACACATACCCTATACACCACTGCAAGTGTTGGAGAGGGTAGATGAGATCTTAAATGTGGATGTTGGTGTCCTGACTCCCTCTCATCTTAAGCCTGCATCTCACTACCCCTGGAAGAACTACCATCTGATGGGATCTTGTTGGGCTCTGTGAGATCAGCTGTGGGGACAGTTCTGAAAAGGATTCTACAGTTTAGGCAGCTAGCTGGATTGGAATCCCCCACCAATGAATGAATGAACTCTGTATAAAACTGTGTGTGTCTAGCTAAGAACTTCATCAGATAACTGCTGGAGTTGATCGGCAGACTCCCATTGACTTCACTGGGTCTGGATAAAGTCCTAAGAAAACAAGTGATATCTTGGCAGTTTTTAAGGGACATAGAGTTTGAACAAACAAAATCTGTTAGTGTGTTGAGTCTATTTGGTAGGTAAAATATATTTGGTTATTTTTACTTGACTCACCTGTGAATCTATATATAGTGCATATGTAGCAAAATCTGAAAATCCCACTCCCCTCCCAACAGCAGCATTTCCAGGAACAATGCCTGCATGGTAACAAGAGGAACAAAAGTCTCATGGTACTCACCAACTTCTATCAGGAACCCACTCTCAATCCTCTTGTATCCTTTGAACTATTACAAGACAAAGATTTGTCAGGTCTGTAACATGATGAAAAAATCTCATTGGAATTGTTAAGTGAAAGAAATGAGCCAGATGGCATGTGTGTGTCAGGATTTATACTCACTGAACTGGGAAGAGAGAGATAGACAGACTCTTTCTCCAGCACTCAACTATGGAAGAGAATAAACTTTATTCCTATAACCTCCAATTTCTGTTGCACAGAGATATGCCTGTTGTAGGTGAGAGTGAATGTGAAATAAAATGCACAGCTGTGTTTGTCACTGTTGATTTACCTGAAGGAGATGACAATGCCATTTGCTTGTTCTTAATTATCCAATTAAGGTGAGTTTTAGGAGAACTATTGGAAAGAACAGTACAAATAAAAAATGAATTTTTTACCATTGGTCTTTTGATCTTCTCTTTTTCACAAAGCATCTGTTTATATCTTGCTGCCATAACACTTTTGCCATTTCTAATTTTTCTATTGGCTTCAACCAAACAAACCTTTGCTTTCCCATTTGGGACGTTTTTATTTTTTAACAAAAGGTTGGTTTGCTCATCAGGAGTGTTTTTGCCCAGGTAGCCTGAACTCTAATTTTAAATCAAGTCACATAAGTGTTATTAGGTGACTGAATCTTCCTCTTGCTTTCAGAGATCTAACAGGCAGTGTTTAAATTAAACAGCTACTGATGCTTCATGCTAAGCATTGAAAAGGGCAAATCTACTTCAATAACATTTTTGTTCTTTCTCTTCCCTTTTTCCTGATTATTAAGGACACCTAATGAAAAAACGAGATGTTTATTCTTTAGGGGGACATCTGCTCAGGTTGCTTAATACTCACTTGGAAGTGACAAACTGTCTAGCATCACTGATAGTAGCTATGAAGCAAATTAAGATGTCCTAAGTAGGGGATTGAGAAGAATAAGCAGTGGATCTGGATGAATATCTAAGATGCAAAGATCCTATTTTCATGCAAATATCTTTCATATAGACTAATACTTACCTCTTATAAAACCCTCTTTATCTATAAAGTTCAATGAATTTTACAAATCTGGGTGTTCATTATTATTCTCATTTTACAGACAGGTGAAACTGAGGCACAGAAAAGTAAGCAACTTCCCTATGGTCTCTCAGAGTCAGCAGCATGTCTGGGAATAAAACTCAGCTTAAATTCCAGTTTATTAGCCCACATTGTCTCTAGAGATCAGGGCTGCCCAAAGGGGGGGGGGGCAATTTGCCCCAGGCCCTGGGCCCTGCAGGGGCCCCCACAAGAGTTTTTCGGGGCCCCTGGAGTGGGGTCCTTCACTTGCTCTGGGGGCCTCGGAAAACTCTCGCGAGGCCCAGGCTCCCAGAGCTTCTTCCTCTCTGGGTCTTCGGTGGTAATTCGGCAGTGGGGGACCCCCGCCACGGGTCTTTGGGGCACTTCAGTGACGGGTCCTGGAGCGGAAGGACCCCCCGCCACCGAATTACTGCCAAAGCGGGGGCCCCCCATGACCAAAGACCCCAGGCCCCCTGAATCCTCTGGGCGGCCCTGCTAGAGAGAGTACTTTCAAAAAAGTGATGTACAATTTTCTCTTAACAGAACATTTTTTTAGCATTTCCCCTGAGGTTTTAGCATGTCTTTAGGAAGGTCTGCATGTGCAAAGTGAAAACATGCATATTTTTATTCTGCAACATTAAGCTGATGTATTTTCTTCCTTACTCTGGAAGGAAGCTAGCCAAGAAGCTGATTTGAGTACCAGCCTGTGGATAAGCTGGGCTGATTGAGAGCATAAACCCATCTTCAGTACAAAAGTATGAGACGTGTATCTTAATGTATGTGGGAATTTCTCTACGAGCACATCGTGCGTGCTATGTAGAAACTGAGTTGTAACTGGCAGAAAGCAATATTGTTGTAGAATTATCCAATAGTGTTAACATGGAAGTAGTACAGGAAATTCAATTGCATTTTGCAAACTTATAAGCTATTATTCGTGTTTGGCAATATACTCTGACAAGCACATATTAGTGAAAAATGAAACAAGATGTGAACAGTAAATTGCTAATGGAAACAAATCTTTTCAGCTCAGAAAGCTGTTCATCTTTAAAAATATATTGTAGTATTGAAGGCAAACAAATAGATAATGATGTGGAGAGTGTAAGATTGTTAGGTTTGTACAGTTTCCAGTTCTCATAGCTCCTTTTGGCCTAGGAATGGATTAAGGGTAGAGATTGTTACTCTGTTTGTACTCATTTTAAATTTTGCTTCCAGACTGAGTAGCATAATTCACCATATAATTACAGAGATCTTTTTATGGATACATGTATTTTAGGGGAAGTTGTCTTGGTATGTTTCATATGTTTGTATTTTTAGGGAGCATTCTGCCCTTGGATCCGTCCACATCGCTCCTATTATAGCTACGTGCATTCATCCAGAGGAAATTTTGGTCTAATGTTCCTGTACTTGAGTGCAATGTTTTCTAAGAGAAACCTCCATTGTTTTGATTTCCTGAAATTGAGGGAGTTAAGGGTAGAAAGCTTCCACATTCCTATCTGTGTTCAGAAATCTTAAAATATGGGACTTTGTACTACATAATAGTGCTATTTAGCACTTCTTGTTCTGATCCTGAATTTGGAAGTTAATTCAAATGAGTTTATTGAAAGTGAGTTACGATCAATATATTTTTTAATTTTAAAAAAATCACGATTGAAGTATTTGCTTACAATGGAAACACTTTCAAATGAATAAGGGTATAAAATAAGTTGTAAAAAAGATCATGTCTTCAAGAATCCTGGAATCATTCCCTATCTTCTATTTCTCAAGCATTAATCAAGCCTCCAGCTTATTGCTTGTTGGGAAATATAATAAATCTTTACATCCCCAACACCTTTAAATTATTCACTATGCTTACTTCTCTCTTTCTGAAGAGAGATTATCCTTTTTAATTTGAAATCTTCTATTAGTTGTGTCTGAAATGTTTGAAAGTACAAGTGTAGGTTCAGGCACTATTAATAGCCATGCCGCCAGCAAGCATAATAAAGGATGAGGTTGCATGAAAGCTATTCATTGCAAGGCATATTAACCCAGTCAGTTTCATTAATCATGCTCAAAACACAACGTAGTGTAAGAACAGTCCTGTTTTTATTTTTATTGAACATTGTAGTTTCATCCTCTTTTCTCATCTGGGAGTGGATGCAGAACCATAACTGTGAGCTTGCCATTCCTACAGAAAGAGTATCCCTAAGCAGGATTTTCTGCAGTATGCTTAGAGTATGGTACTTCAGGTATGCAGGGAAATATTATACCTTAGAAGTTTATCAAGAACAGAATTTAATTTGCTATATTACATCATTGACCCAAATATCCTGTATCAGTTCTGTATCTATGACCCAACTTGTTGATCACTGATGCAAGTATTCAGCCTGCTGTGATGGCTACCACCTGACAGGTCAGAGGAAAGTGACATACCTGATTATTGTGCAGTGAAATATATGAATATGGGAATTCTTTCTTGACCCCTACAACTCCCCACTAGTTTTGCTTAAGCCCTTTTAGCATGCATATTTACCAGTTTTCCCCCCCACAAAATCCATGGCCATCATGATAAAAATCATCTCTTTAGCAAACACAATGAGGGCAAAGTAAGCTTACTCAACATCTTTGGAACACATTGATATAATAGATTATTAAGCACTAAAACCTGAAAGAATTTTCTAAGGCACAGATGGATAATTTATTCAGTAAGAATAATACATTATAATAATTCTAGGTTAAAAAGGGAAGGAGATCAGTTTTATGCAGGCAAACAAAAATAAAATAGTTTAAATAGAAAAAAGAAAACAATTGTCATGATATTGACTCAACTTCATTAATCCTCATTTACCTAGTTTTGGAATGTAATACTGTAGTGCACTTATATAATTTTTTTTTCTTTATAATGAATAACACAGTTTGTGCTGTTGGGGTGTATGTGTGTATGTCACATAAATTGTGGTATCCATGTGAGGAATTGTATTTATCATATGTCAGATGGCCTCTGCCTACTAATAGCCAGGATTACTACTGGTCTTCCAAACTTCTAAACATTTTCAAACCAGCTGGCTATGATTGTTTCCTCTCTTTTCCCCACAAATATAGAAGAAGAAATATAAATGCTAGAAGAAGATAGGTGGAATGATCTTAGAAGAGAGGAGGGTAACTACAGTTGAATTGCAATTTACCAATTCAGACAATTTTTTTTTACCCAAACTTTTTGATATGATGATTATGGAAAACAAAGTGTGTTTTATTCACCATCAAAATAAATAATTTTCCTAGTCCAGATGAATGGAGCAGGTAGAATTTTTCACAGCTGTGTTAAATATACTGGACCTAATAAGCCAAAACATTGGACTACTTAGGCCTGGTCTACACTAGGACTTTAAATCGAATTTAGCAGCGTTAATTCGAATTAACCGCTCAACCGTCCACACCAGGAAGCCGTTTAATTCGACCTAGAGGGCTCTTTAGTTCGAATTCGGTACTCCATCCCGACGAGGGGAGTAGCGCTAAATTCGACATGGCTATCTCGAATTAGGCTATGTGTGGATGCAAATCGAACTTACTAGCTCCGGGAGCTATCCCACACTGCACCACTCTGTTGACGCTCTGGACAGCAGTCCAAGCTTGGATTCTCTGACCAGCCACACAGGAAACGACCCGGAAATCAAATTCCTTTTCCTGTCTGGGCACTTTGAATATGATGTCCTGGTTGGACATCGGGGCGAGCTCAGCAGCACCTTCAACGATGCAGAGCTCTCCAGCAGAGGAGTCCATGCAATCCCAGAATAGAAAGAGGTCCCCAGCATGGACAGACCGGGAAGTCCTGGATCTGATCGCTGTGTGGGTCGACGAGTCTGTGCTTTCGGAGCTGCGCTCCAACAAACGGAATGCAAAGACCTACGAGAAGGTCTCCAAAGCCATGGCACTCAGAGGATACAGCCGGGATACAACACAGTGCCGCGTGAAAATCAAGGACCTGAGACAAGGCTACCAAAAAGTCAGAGCAGCAAACGGACGCTCCGGAGCCCAGCCCCAGACATGCCGCTTCTACGAGGCACTGCATGCCATTCTAGGTGGGTCTGCCACCACTGCCCCACCAGTGACCGTGGACTCTGAGGATGGGATAGTGTCGACGGGCAGTTCCTCGGCGATGTTCGCCGATGGGGAAGATGAGGAAGGGTTTGTGGAGGACGACGCAGGCGACAGCGCTTACAATACCGCTTTCCCCGACAGCCAGGATCTCTTCATCACCCTCACAGAGATCCCCTACCAACCCTCCCCGGCCGTTAACCCGGACTCAGAATCAGGGGAAGGATCAGTCGGTAAGTGCTATAAACATGGAAACATTTATTTTTTAAAAAACAGGAATAAAAACTGTATAAAAACTATATAAAAACTTTTCCATATAAAACTATATAAAAAGAAGGTCCACACATATAGGGATGGAACAGAAATCCTCTTGGGACACTTCCACGAAGCTCTCGTAGAGGAGCTCGAAAAGCCTCCGCAGGAGGTTCCTGGGGAGAGGTGCCTTATTTGGTGCTCCGTGGAAGCACACTCTTCCGCGCCAGGCCATCCTAACGTACAGCGGAATCATTGCCTCCACCAGCATGGCAGCATACGGTCCTGGTCTGTGCAGGGATTCTAGCAGCATCCTCTCTCTCTCTCTCCGAGTGACCCGCCTCAGGGTAATCTCGTTCGGCGACTGCTGCATCTAATTAGGGCAATTAGTGTACTGTTACTATTGTGAATGCTTGACTTTTACTTTGCATAGCAATGACCTTCGTTTAACAGCCACGTGTTGGAGGCCGCAGAGGAAAAGCATACAGTGAGGGGCTGGAACAGGGTCAGACTTTATGCTTTCCAGATTGCCTTCAGCTGGAGGGCACAGCTATCCATTAACTGTTAAGCAGCCTATAGTGTAGGGCTTACCAGGCCTGGCTGCTACACAGATTCAGCTGTACCGCCCCGCTTGTCCGATCTCCTGTGCAAGACCGCAGCCAATGAAAGCATATTCCGAAATCTCGAACTTGTCCTGAGAGCTCGTGAGACTAGGTGCCCTGTATGGTCTTGTTCACAGAAACTGAGTAGACTGTGTTCAGTGTTCGCAAACATGTATCTTTTCAAGGAAATCACTTCTTTTCCCATCACACAGCTGCGGCTCTTTCACGAAATGCCCCGGCTTCCCCCTCACAGAGGCTGGCGCAGATTAGGCGGCGAAAGAAAAAGACTAGGGACGACATGTTCTCGGAACTGATGGCCTGCTCCAGAGCCGAGGCGGCAGAGCAGAGACAGTGGAGGGAGACCCTATGTTAGCACCAGCGCTCACACAGCAAACGGGAGGATAGGTGGCGGTAGGAAGGCCAGCAGGCGACTCAAACGCTGCTTGGGCTAATGAGGGAGCAAACGGACACGCTCCGGCGCCTTGTAGATGTTCTGCAGGACCGCAGGCAGGAGGAGAGAGCCCCCCTGCGCTGTATCTGCAACCGCCATCCCCCGCCACAAAGTCCTGTCCCCCCCTCACCCAAAATAACAAGAAGGAGGGGCGCTAGGGGCCGTGAAAACTGTCACTGCACCTCAGCAGAGCGCTCATGTACCACACAGCTCTCATGCCATAAATTTTGAGAAGTGCTTCCCTTCCTGGATCACCCAGTCCAAAATCCAAGTTTCATCCCCCCACTGTGTAGTTGAGTATTAAAAGTAGTTTGTTGTTATTCACTGTTCCCGTCACGTTTTTCTTGTCAGAAGACTTTGTGTGAAGGGGGGGAAGGGTTTTTTAATTGCATAGGACAGCCTCCATTACCAGGGTACAGACTTGGGGGCAGGATCAACAGCAGGACACACACAGACTGCAGTCACTAGGCACCAGGGTCAGTCTGGGAGGTGTATGCTGTCCCGGGTCAGTCTGTGAGGTGTATGCTGCCCCAGGGTCCTAGCGCCTGCCATCCACAAATGGCAAGGCAGGCTGCCCTTACCATGCCCTTCCACCCTAGCCACAAGCCTCTCCGATGCCCTGAGCCCCAGCAAGAGCCCTCATCCACGGACACATACTCACCCTTCCCACACACCCCTCACCCCTTCCTACGCCCCAACCCCCAGCCCAGAGCCTGCATCCAAACTCCGTCCCAAAGACGGCACCCCTCACCCCTTCCTGCAAACCCACCCCTTCCTGCACACCCACCTGCAACCGTCCTCCCCCCAGAGACCGCTGTAGGAGCAGGAGCCTGTCATTCCTCTAGTGTAGAAGCGGTCTGTACATCAGTGCACACCGTACCCACCACAGTCTGCGTCCATGTTTCAACCCTAGAACAGGAATTCATAATTAAAGAAAACTTTGTTAATAATCAGTGTTCCATTAAATTTATTTTAAAATGTGTGTTGGAAGGGGGGAAACCTGGAGAACGGGGTATGTAACCGCAGATCGAAGTCAACAGTCACTGAAACAGGCTCAGGTTCAGCTTCTCTGTAAATCAAGTGGACAGTCATAGGTTACCCTGCTCTCCGAGGAACCTAGCTTTCAAAGCCTCCCGGATGCACAGCGCTTCCCGCTGGGATCTTCTATCGGCACGGCTGTCTGGCTGAGCGTAATCAGCAGCCAGGCGATTTGCCTCAACCTCCCATCCCGCCATAAAGGTCTCCCCCTTGCTCTCACAGAGATTGTGGAGCACACAGCAAGCAGCAATAACAACGGGGATATTTTTTTCGCTGAGGTCCAAGCGAGTCAGTAAGCTCCGCCATCTCCCCTTGAGACGTCCGAAAGCACACTCCACCACCATTCTGCACTTGCTCAGCCGGTAGTTGAAGAGTTCCTTCTCACTGTCCAAGGCGCCTGTATAGGGCTTCATGAGCCAGGGCATTAGCGGGTAGGCTGGGTCCCCGAGGATCACTGTAGGCATCTGCACATCCCCAACTGTTATTTTGTGGTCCGGGAAGAAAATACCTGCCTGGAGGCGTTTAAACAGACCAGAGTTCCTGAACACACGCGCGTCATGAACCTTGCCCGGCCACCCGACGTAGATGTTGGTAAAACGTCCCCTATGGTCCACCAGTGCTTGCAGCACCATAGAAAAGTAGCCCTTTCGGTTAATGTACTGGCTGGCCTGGTGGGCTGGTCCCAGGATAGGGATGTGAGTCCCATCTATAGCCCCACCGCAGTTTGGGAATCCCATCGTGGCGAAGCCATCTCTGAGACCTGGACATTTCCCAGAGTCACTACCTTTGAGAGCAGTTGCTCAACGATTGCGTGGGCTACTTGAATCACAGCAAGCCCTACGGTAGATTTGCCCACGCCAAAGTGGTTCGCTACTGACCGGTAGCTGTCTGGCGTTGCAAGTTTTCAGAGGGCTATGGCCACTCGCTTCTGCACAGTCAGGGCTGCTCGCATCCGGGTGTCCTGGCGCTTCAGGGCAGGGGCCAGCAAGTCACAGAGTTCAAGGAAAGTGCCCTTACGCATCCTGAAGTTTCGCAGCCACTGTGATTCATCCCAGACCTGCAGCACTATGCGGTCCCACCAGTCCGTGCTTGTTTCCCGGGCCCAGAATCGCCGTTCCACACCATGAACTTGACCCATTGCCACCATGATCTCCACTGTGCGGCGTACCCTGCTTTGTGAGAGGTCTGCGCCACTCTGTGAATTCCTGTCCTCACCGCGCTGACGGAGCCTCCTCGCCCGATTTCTCAGCAGCTGACTGTGGAAGAGGTGGACGATAAGGTGCGAGGAGTTGACAACGGCCATAAGTGCAGCGATGATCGCAGCGGGCTCCATGCTCGCAGTGCTGTGGCGTCCGAGCTGTAACCGACCAGAGAAGGGCGCGAACAGATTTCCCGCCGGCGCTTTCAAGGAGAGAGGGCGGGAGTGACGGTTGAATGATGACAGTTACCCAAAACCACCCTCGACACATTTTTTCCCCCAGCAGGCATTGGGGGCTCTACCCAGCATTCCAATGGGCAGCGGGGACTGCGGGAACTGTGGGATAGCTTCCCACAGTGCACCGCTTCCAAAGTCGACGCTGGCCCCGTTACTGTGGACTCAGACAGTCGAATTAGTGTATTTAGTGTGGATACACAAATTCGACTTCATAAGGTCGATTCCACAAATTCGAGTTAAGTTGATTCGAAATAGTCTTGTAGTGTAGACGTACCCTTAGAGTCATAGATTATAAGACCAAGAGGCCATCTAGTCTGACCTCCTGTATAACACAGGTCATAGACTTTCCAGGCAATAAATTAATTTCTGTCTGAATTAGTGCATCTTTTTTAGAAAAACATTCACTCGTGATGTAAAATCCATTATAGCCCTTGGGAAGCTGTTCCTCGCTGTTAAAAGAAAAAATGAGCTTTATTTCTAGTCTGAACTTGTCTAGCTTCTATTTCCAGCCATTATCTCATTTTATACCTTTGTCTACTAGATTGAAGTGCCCTCTATTATGAAATTTCTCTTTCCCAAGTAGATACTTATAGACTGTGATCAAGTCACCCCTTTACCTTCTGTTTGTGAAGATGAATAGATTGAGGTCCTTGAGTATCTCCCTATAAGTCATGTTTTCTAATTCTTTCATTCTTGTGGCTTTTCTCTGATTTATCAACATGCTTCTTGAATTGTAGACACCAGAACTGGACACACTATACCAGTAGCAATCACATCAGTGCCAAATACAGAGGTATTATAACCTTCATACTCCTTCTTAATATTCTTCTGTTTATACATTCAGGGATTGAATTAGGACTTTTGACCACAAGCGTGTCACTAGGAGCTCATATTTTTTCAAAGTCACTGCCTTTCAGGATGGGGGACTCTATCCTGGATGTATGGTTTGCATTCATTGTTACTAGATGTACAATTTTAAATTTGACTGTATTAAAACACACACCAAGCTTACCAAGCAATCCAGACCACTCTGCCTGTCGCCACTTCATTATTTACCACTCCCCCAATCTTTGTATCATCTGTAAACTTTATCAGTGATTATTTTGTTTTCTCTCAGGTCACTGATAAAAATGTTCAAATCAATGTTCCACAGTGTTTTTAAATCACAGAATCCCGATCTCTGACTTATAACTTTTACTAACACTGTTCCCACCTCTGTAGAGTTGCATTTATTTTTTGTTTTCCAGGCCATGTCTTCACTATGGGGATTGTAGTGGCATAGCCACGGTGCCATAGCTATGCTGGCATAACCCCATAGTATAGAGCAGGGATCTCAAACTCAAATCACCACGAGGACCACATGAGGACTAGTACATTGGCCCGAGGGCCGCATCACTGAAACCTTTTCATACAATGATACAGAAGTATAGTCAAAAATGAAAGAAAAAAAAAGAAGAGTAATATAGTATGCTATTAAAAGTCAATGTATTAACTCTTTTAAAACTGTAATGCGAAAAGTCAGTGCTAATTTTGACTGTCATTTCATTTTTGGCCACTTAGCTGGCAGTGTTTTGCATCAACCAGAGCATCAATATTAGGTTTGATGTCCTGAGATGAAACCAATCTTAGTGTTCCTTGCAAATGTTCATCAGTGAGCCTTGACCTTAACAGAGAGTTGTTAATCTTCATGGAAGAGAAAAACTGTTCACATATATATATGTACTTCCAAACATTGCCATTACCCTTGCAGAAGCAGAGGGAGCTGTCATGGGGTCTGATGGGCTAAATGCCATTGGCTATGAGCATGAGCTGAACCGCACAGAAGGCAGCTGGCAGCACCTTTCAGCTTCAGGTCATAGCCCAGAACAGCAAGGGGCTGGGACGTAGGTTTTGAACACCCCTCCCCCCCCACTTGGGTCATCCCTCTGTTAGAACTTCCTTTGTGTGGAGTTGAGGTGCCTTCTCCTCCCACTGAGATCAGTGGGATCTCAGGGTACTTAGCACCTTTCAGAACAGGTTCTGATAGCACATGCATTGCAACAAAGCCCTGAAGCCAAGGGGAATGACAGGTATGATTAAAATCACGCCACAGATACCCAAATAAACAACCCCCTCTGCCAGACTGCTTCAAGTTAGTCCCCGCTCTGGGTCTTCCTGTGCGCCCTGGCTCCTGTGTATCTCTGTTAGACTGTAAGATGTCTGAGGTCTTACCAAGCACATTGCTGGCACCTAATGAAAAGAGGGGTCTTACCATAGCCACAAGTGGTATCTAGCGACGCTTCAGTACATGCCCCATCCCTGCCCTGCCTTTTCCCACCCCTTCCTTGCCCCCATTCTAACCCCTTCCCCAAAGTCCCTGCCCCAACTCTGCCTCCTCCCTGCCCCTATTACAACCTCTTCCCCAAATCGCTGCCCCGGCCCCACCTCTTCCCTGCCTCCTCCCCTGAGTACACCGCATCCCCTTTCCTCCCCCCTCCCTCTTGGAAAGTCCTAAGCACCGCCAAACAGCTGTTTGGCAGCAGGAAGCGCTGGAGGTAGGCGGAGGAGTGGGGCCATGGCACGCTTGGGGGTGGCAATGGGGGGGGTGAGGGGCAGAGGTGGGGAGTCGGCGCCATGGGCCGCGTATTTGAGACCCCTGGTATAGAGGCAGCCTGTAGTGGCAGAAGGAGTTTTTTTTATTGTTGTAGGATCTCCAGCTCCTTGAGTGACAGAAGCTAGTTTGAACCAAGAATTTATACATCGACCTAGCAGCGTGTACACTAGGGGTTAGATTAGCATAGCTGTGGTGCTCAAGAGTGTGAATTTTTCAGTGCAACTGTGTCAATCTAAGTTTTAAGTATAGAATAGAACTTAGTGTGATTTTTTTTTTCAGTCTGAGATTAAGCATTTGTACATTTCAGCATTTTAGAAGTTCAGAGAGGACCATATGAAAGAGGGAGAAAAAACTTAAACTGCAAAATACCTCATCAAATGGAGTTTTCATTTGTGAAACGGTTGATAAGAAAGGTTATACTATCTCATGCCTCTAGCTGTTCAGTGATAACGTACCCCACCATGTCTAATAGCAAAGATAGGAAGCCTCAGCTCTGAAGATAGGCTGTCAATCTGTCTTCTCCTATGTTAAATACCCAGGGCTGCTTGCTTGAAAATGAAAGATTTATAGTTTTGTTTTAACTAGATTTCCGAGGAAATCAGAAACTTGTGATGAAATAAGAAAAACACCAGGATTTTACTGGAGACAGATGCTGTGATGTGTAAAAAGCCTTCAGGTAGGCTCTCTTGGTGTTGATTCATTTCCTTAAGTATATATTCACTTCATCACTACTAAACATTCATAGGCCAATCTCTGCAGGATTCTATGGAGTGTGTGGGCTTTAACTCCCATTAACACTAATGGGAGATGAGCATGCCCATTGAGAAGAAAATATACCCCTGTGTGTTCAATTATCTCTCACAGATACAAAACTTGGAGCAGGTATTAAATCAACACACAAACAAATTAAAACTAAGGCCTACATAAAATGCATTTGCGTACTGTTTATTTGGTAGGCATAACACCCCTCCCCTCATCAAAGTATTAGTTTATCTGTAGATTTATGGTTTTCTAATATTCACTATTTCCTGGAGAACTGCGCTTGAATAATGCATTGTTAGAATGTGTCAGTAGAACAAGTACTCTAGAGGAGGATAAAATAGCAATTCATTGCCAAATGTGTAATAACTACATCAGTCAGGGAGGTATGAGAGTGCCAGTTAGGGATATTCTAGCTTTTGCTAAATGATGTAAGTTAGGTACATCAAACAGTGCATTTTTATGTAAAACTTGAGAAATATGCAAATGAACACTCCCTATACAGAAAGAAGTACAATACCTGTCTGATCATAACCATCTGGAAAAAAAAATGTGACTCCTCAGACATGTTTTGTCATTCTAATGGTCCATCGGACCAGATTTATTTATAATACCTTTATAGCCTGTAAATCATAAGAGAACTGTTCTTCCTACTATAAGTTGTTATACAGGAAATGCATTGCTACTCTAGCTACTGTTTTCAGATTGGTGATTGGTGAGCATATAAGTGTCTGGGTGTTTTTTTTTTAAAAAACACTTCATCTGGAAAAACTTTTTTTTCTGCTTTAAAAACAGTGTACTTAAAAACAGAAATAATATAGACAGGTCTGGGGACAAATTCTTATTTTCTATTGCAACAAAATACTCGTATATAAAAGAAACAAACAACACAAAAATGATAAAAATTACTGACTGGTGGGCATATTTAAAAACTTCATTTTGATTATAGTGGTATCACTGATTGTCTATAGTTCCTATAATTAAAATGGGGAATGCAGTTAAGAATATCTCTAAATCTGATATGAACTTTAAGTGCACAGTGTACATCAAAAATATCAGGATGCATGTCTTTATTTTTAGCAATTCTGAGACTATAGGTCAGACTCCCTAATGGGATCAAGGTGATTTTTTTTTCTGATTTTATTGAATTTCATCTACTATCCACTAGACGCCAGTGTGCTTCAGTTAATTGCCTTAATTAACAGGTCTGTATCAGTTTCCTTGTCTATAAAATGGGGTTAACAGTTAAAGCTTAGCCAATAATTCACAGTGAATAATTTATTCAATGAAATATACCTCTTTCTGTTGTAGGGATTTTCTCAAATTACTTCGCTAACTGAAATTATTTGCTGAATACTTTTGCCAATTTATTTTGTCTTATGGCTCATTCACAAACAGCTCCTTGGGAGTAAAAATATTGGAAACATTGCTTAGTTTTGACTGAGTATATAGGCCCCAGTTTTTGTCTTTCAACTGCATCGGTGTAATACCACTCTTAGGTTTGCAGTGCAAATAGTCATGCTTTAGTTCAAAATTCCTTTTCTGGATAGTCTCTAATATTTGACTAAAATTCTCTGCAAATATTTCTGCCAAGAAACTCATTGACTAGAATATTCATAGGAAGCAAATGCACAAGCATGGTCAAAGTCTGGTATTCATTTGAGCAAATACTTGTGGTAACATTCTGAGGAATTTGCTATATATTTGCCTGTTTTTATCTACAGTAAATATATTTACTCCCATTTTATCTGTGTCAAAACTGAGACACACGATTTGAGGCTTGCTGTGGATCACATCACATGGATTCAGCCTGGGATTGGCAGTCTGGATACCTTCAGTTCTATTTCTGTAACTGATAGCAAAAACATTTGCTTGTTACATTGGGTGCCACAGGTATGAACTGTCCACTGGAACTAGCCACATGCACAAAAGTAATACACTACATCTTTATCATCAGTTGTCACCTTCAGATTACAAAACTATTTCAGCACAGTTGTGTTATGGATTTGAAGCTCCGTCTGTCTCTCCTACCAGATTTGAAGAATTTTTCAATACCCAAGCTAAGGATAATCACTCGGAAATGGTGAGAGCAAAAGTTGGAAAATTGCAGGAGGGCGCTAGTGTACTGGCTTACATGATGTTAATAGTTATGTATGCTGTTGGACTTTAAGGTTGATGGCCAAGATGAAAGTTATGTTATCAGTACTTTGATTCTGCAGTTTATTAAACCAACTGGCCTTTTTACAAGAGAGCAGGTGTTGTAAACAGTAGATATCCTCTGAAGCTGTCTTTTAAACTCTGTTACCATGCTTCTTTAAAGGAATTTAATATTGCATTCTTACTCTGAGCTCATATACTGTAGTAAAGTCCTTCTAGCAGTGGCACCAGGGAGTTTCCCCACCCACCATATAGAAAATGGGGAAGGAAGAGATGGCAGCGAACAGTGACAAAAGCAGACATGCCTACATAGTGCTTGATCTTGTGCTCACTGAAGTCAATGGTACAGCTCCCACTGACTTTTTAATGGTGCATGATCGAGGACTTGGAGAGTGATTTAACACTCCTGCTACCACTTACAGTAGTAACCTAAACACCATGGTAGTATACGTTCTCCCACACACACCTTTTGAGAAGCAGCAGCTCCAGAGAAATATACATAGGAGAAGACACTCACTCATGCACTCTCAAATATCAACTGGCCTCAACTCTTGTCAGCTGCTGGATTTATTTTTAAATCACTTAAAAGTTACTTTTCTATCCCATTCTTACCTTTTAAGTTAAGGAAGGGATATTACCAGACTTTGACTGCAATATTAACCACACTTTAAATATTTCTACCAGCTTGAGAGAGATTACTGATAGCAGCAGAATTCCCCATTTAAAGTGTGGAGTGTCATTCTCAAATAGGTAGAATCTTTCAAAAGAAAATAGTTTAAAAGTGTGACCACTGTATGATAAGTGAAAAGAGTTAGTAAAAATTACTGACTGGTGGAGATGTCCATAGAACTCAGGACCACTTGGTGTAGTCATTAGAAAGGATAAGTCACCATTCACTAGATCAACTACTGTAATTTCTTCTTCTTCCTCCTTGTCAATAATTTGCAACCACCCCACCTTTCATTTCTAGCAAAAAAATTAGTAATAATAATGATCACAAGATTGTGGCAGTTTGTGGAAATGTCAAGAACTTGAAGACAAGCACATTTCACTGAAAAATGTTTTGCAGTGAGTATTTCAACCACCTCTGATTCAAAGGTATGTGCATCACATAAGCACTCAAAAAGTTCAGATGCTTATTCAAATTCTGTGTCTTGATTTGGAAATCTCATGAGAACAGGCTGCTTCTCACAATTTTCTATTATTTCCTGCTTTTGCTCTGGAAGGGAAAACCATCTCTCTTGTGATATTTCAGGACCTCTCTCTTTTCAGTTTTGGCCAGACTTTAAAAATGCAAAGGTGCATCACCATGGAAAAATAATGGGTAGGGTGAGGAGCAATTAACAGATTTGTTTTTGAAATTCAAAAGTTTGATTTGGGCTTACTACATCAATATCAAATTTTGTGACTGTCACACATGCGCTGCTTTTGTACACATACAAAAATATTGCAATTATAATGAGATACTTGTCATTTAAAAGTAGATGGATGACACTGCCATCAATTCATTAAAATATGAAAATATAAAGAATCATTATGAATTGATACATCTGAGTCGGATGCATCTGCTTTTTTGGGGGGTCAGATATTCAATGCTACTAATTTCTCACTTTAGTCAAAACAGAGGAACTATATAAGCATTTGCAGGTGGTGAAAATGCTGCAAGCTCTAGTTAAAGACATACCTTATTGAGACTTCTGCTGTGTTTATTGAAAGCAGAAGATACTCAAAAGGGTAAACTTTTAAATTTATTCAAATCCATGACTACATCTGACACAAAATGTACTTTTCAAACACAATTTCAGCAGATTTCACTGTAGATATCCATTCTCTCTGCTGATGCACTCGTTAGAATCACACAGTCTTTCTATCACTCGTTACACATTGCAGTGGCTGGTGGTGCCATTTATTCTAATTGACTTCATTGAACTATTGGCAAAGGAATATCACTTCTTGGTAACAGAGTAAGGGAAGCACAGCAATTATCTTTATTACTGAAGCACTAAATATCTTCTAATAAACAGAAAGGGTGTTTACTGATGAGCAGTTGGTTTTCATTTTCCTGTCAAACACCTACAAATTTTACCATCCGCCTAATGACATTGGCATTAATGATTGATATTGAAGGCAAAACCATTTCTAACTGCTGCAGGATGTTTCATATTTAACATTGTACAGCTCACATTATCTAATTGTACTTGAAAGAGGACTTCTTTCTGCCTCAATATTCAAACTCTTTAGAACATCGGACCAGCCTGATGTGTGACAAGCAGTATTTAAATGAAGTATGATCTTATAATTTATTTAGGTCACAGTGCAGTAAATTATTAATGAGGCAATACTGATTTGAAGAGAAGTTCTGAAGGACTCATTCACTTTGTTTCAGATGCTTGAAATTCATAACTGTCTCCAGAGCCCTGCATTTATAATGAGCTATTCCTTCCGGTACATTAATAACATCAAATGGTAAAGGGGAGTGTGGGAAATTAACGAAAAGTGTAAAAAAACAAACAAACCATATTTCTTATTGAAGACACAGATCTATGTAATGTTACATTCATTTAGCAGATATAATCATGCATATTCTTCTGGTTTGCTAAAATGTGTATTGAAATTATCAAAGATATGTTCTGTAATGTTTGGTTGTATGTTGGATGATATTATTTACACTAATGTCAACACAACATCAAGTTATGCACATGGATCAACAAACCAACCTGCTGGACAGATGACTCTCGTTCAGGCAGTGCATGTGCTAGTGTTAGGGTTTCAGCTGGACAATATTGGAAGGAGAACAAAACCTTTCCCAGCTTAACATCCACTAATACTAAGTCACTTGCTACCTGTTGACCAAGTAGAGAACTGCTAGAAATAACAAGGACCGACCTAAATGCTCTGAGATTACCGATCGAATATGTAAGGAAACAACACAGATCTTCATGGTCAGGTTATTTAGTAGGTGTCAAAGAAATAGATTTCTCTGTTAGTACCAACTAGCACGGAATCCAGTGTGAAAATCCAGTATTTTATCTATGACTCAATTTCTCAATGCAAGAGGAAAAAACATATAATGTTCATATAACATTCATTTTTATTAGAAAGAAATTGAGTACCTTAGTAAGTTGTTTGGTCAATGAATACCCCAACTCCAATGATTCTGTACTAAAAAATAATAATATTAAAGTACTGGATAAAAGTTAGTAGCTGAGTTATAAAGGATATGTATAGAATAGTATATTTTTCTCAGTTTTCAATGTCATTCAGTATACTTTAAACACAATTAATCAGTATCTTAATAACACAACGTACCATGATGCATGCTGAGGTAATTATCTGTTTAACTTCTCCAGCTGTCCAGTACAGATGTCGCTAATGGAGTCTGTGTCAAAATGAATTCTTTACTGTCTGCATGAGGTGGGTTAGTTTCAAAATGAAATCAAATGCTCACAATATATTTTACAGTGTACTATAAGTTGACTCAGTTACTGAAAGACCAGTTGCTCCAGGAAACAATATTAATCTGTTATGGTTTATAAACTGCTACACAACATGCATTATAGATAGAGCAGTAAGCGCTGAGGAAAGCCAAAAATGTGGAACTCAATAAATAATACAAAATATTAGTTCTTTAAGTTGATTTATAAGAATCAAGAAGGCCCTGATGTCAAGCATTACTGATGTGAAGACTAGGATATGCAAAATTTATTAGCTAGACAATCTGGGGGTACGTCTAGACTACCCGCCATATCGGTGGGTAGCGATTGATTTCTCGGGGATCGATATATCGCGTCTCATCTAGACGCGATATATCGATCCCCGAAAGTGCTCCCGTCGACTCCGGAACTCCACCAGCGCGAACGGCGGTAGCGGAGTCGACAGCGGGAACTGCGGACGTCGATCCCGCGCCGTGAGGACGACAGGTAAATCGATCTAAGATACTTCAACTTCAGCTACGCTATTCACGTAGCTGAAGTTGCGTATCTTAGATCAATTTCCCCCTCCCCCCTCAGTGTAGACCAGCCTTGGGAGGCAGGGCTCCCATATCTACTCCTAATAAGAGAAGACTCCAGTAATTATTGATGTAAAAGGTTATGTCTACACTGCATTGTAAACCCAGGTCTGTGGAACCCAGGTGTGTGGACTCAGTGTTTCCAAGCCCACACTTGAGTGTCCACGCTGCATTGTAAGCCTGGGTTTACTATTGCTGGACCTGGGTGTCACAGCTGTGCTAACACACCCGTGTTGTGCTACAGAGTTCTCCTAACTCAGGTTTGCAGTGTGAATTCAGGTCAAGCCACAAAATGGCAGGGCTTGCACCCGAATCACATAAGGGACACAATTCCAAACCATCCGCCAGTATGGTCCTAGGACCTGACTCCTGAATATTTGCTGATCCAAGTCAGATAGCTATGTGGAAGAGAGGCTTGGAATCAAATCTAAGTCAGAGTCCAGGCTTAGTGTGCAGAGTAGACATACCCAAACATGCATAAATTTGCTCACTTGTTGCTTATCATTACTGGGAAAACCGCCAAAAAATATTGCCACCTCAAGCATTTTTGTTCTTCCATTTCTAATCCAAATATAATTATTCTTCATCCTCAAATGTACTAGTGCCTGGGAGGGGAAAACCAACTGTGAGTGTGTGTGTCTCCAAGACATTCAAGTGTGAGTAGTGATTTTGGGCATCAGTTTAAAGATAGCTCAGGTTGTGCACCCAAACAGTTCCTGATTTTCAGAAAGCACTGAACTCCTGTCCACTAAAAATCAGGCCCCTTTAAAGTCTTTAAAGCTACCTCAAAATCACAGGTCACTTTTAAAAATCTTGGTCATTATTTCCAAAACTGTTTTTAAACATCTATACTTAAACATATCTTTTAAAATGTATAAAATTTTTCAGTATAAATATTTTTATAATTCTGGAAATATATATGTTGATGTGACAAGGGTCTTGAAATCTCCATCCCGGAGAACTCTTAAAAAGCCATTGCTTTCTGTTTTTCCTCTCACACACTACTTGTCTTTCACTGCACACAACAGAAAGGATGTGTAATGCTTACACACTCTGTTCATGAAGTTGTCTTGTCTCAGTTTCTTTCTTTTGTGTCCAATGTACTGGCCTCTGATCTGCCATAGTCCTGGAATGTCTACACTAGCATCAGCTAGGCTATTCCATCTTAAGCTCTTATTCTATTTAGGTTGCTACACAGCACCCCTCTCTGAGTTATCTAAGCATCTTCCAGAATTAGGGCATTTAAAAAGTAATGCTCAACAAATGTGATTCCCCCCCCCCACATTCCATACTTGCCTTGGGGGAAAGTGTTTGGTTTCTTTTATTTTTAAAGTAAGCTAATATATAGTATGTATTGTTATTAGACAAAGTGAAGACAAAGAAGTATACTGGGTATTTGGACTGTTGCTGCTGCACCAAAAATCAAAGCTATTCATACACATAGTTAAAACCACTAATACATCTGGCCCTGTTCAATGTCAGCCTTCCCTCATCCTTTCTAATCTTAAACGCAGAGAAAACATTCTATTTGTGGAATTTGCAGGTGAGCTATTGAACATGTGATCCCCACAGAGAAATCTCTTGCAGTGGTTTCATACATGCATGTCTCAGTATTAAGCATGATCTCTGTCACCACTTTTTTGTTCCCTCTAAGTGCTGTAATTTCATGATTTTACCCAGAAGTCTTTTATGTAAATATTTGCAATAGCTGTGTGTCTAATGGCACTTGTATAAGTGTCAGGCCATTGAATCTATGTCAACAGTGGGAAATGATGCCTCTCAGTATGCTTTAAGTCTAATTAGGAATTTTCCGTTGATCACGTATAGCCATAAAGAAAGCCGCTCTATTCTTACAGCCACTGATGGGATGAATTTTGAATGGATGGATAAGGCTCTTCTAGGGTCTCTGGTTTTCCCAAGGTGGCTCAGTGGTGACCGAATTCAAATTCTTTGGGTGACCTTAACTTTGGCTCTGTATACAATGTGTATATATATATATTTTTTATTCATGTTTTGGGTAAAATGGAGTCTTAGGCAGGCAGGTAATGTTTACTTAGAATTTTCTTTGAAGAGTTTTTAACAGAAGTGAGTGAGGAACTCTGTCAGTCTTCATTAGCCTTAAGTGAGACAGAGTATTTCTGCTTGGGGATGAGATGCTGAGTCAAACTACGTAATATTCTGAATGATATAGATTATAAACTCTAAATAGTGGTGATAAGAGCTTGATATTGTTTATCATCTGTCATATGCAGTGCATTGATGTAAATAGGGTGACCAAATAGCAAATGTGAAAAATGGGGACAGAAGATGGGGGTAATAGGCACCTATGTAAGGAAAAGCCCCAAATATCGGGACTGTCTCTATAAAATCAGGACATCTGGTCACCCTAGATGTAAATGGCACTGTACAACATGTGTACCAAACAAAAAAGTGTCCTGACCCACACTGCTTACAGCCTAAAGGCAAAAGGTGTGTAATACAGCACAATACAGATATATGTGTTGACCTGAATTTTATGAGTTAGTTGTTATGGCTTGCCACTGATCACATCCGACCAGAAGATTTATAGGTTCTTGTCCAATTCAGACTACAGGATCCAAGAACTCAGTGAGTTCTATATCGGGAGAAGACTCTCGGGTGCTTGGCAAAAACACTTACACTGAGGACAATACCAAATTGATAAAAACTTTATTGAGACTAACAAAAGAATAATAAATGCTATGAAACTTATAACTGCAAAACGGTAAGAAGAATTCCAGAACTCATGATGGTAACATTTATATTATAAGTACCTTAACCTAACATACTCACACCTTTTCTTGAGGACCTGGTAATAGGACTTCTTCCTGGCATGCCCGATAACATGATGGTACTGGCTTCCCCAATAGTTAGGAATGTTGAGTAGTTACACTATACTACACAAGCCTGATAGAAGATAATCTATAAAATACAGGAGAACAAAGAAAAAGAAAGAGGTAAAGACTAAAAGAGTGCTCCAGACTCTTCCTTACAAGGTATTTTATAGGATCCTGACACTGTGTAATTCAGGCCCAACCTATTATACCCAAATCTTATTTCCATGCCTTAAGAAATTTCTGGGTACCCTTATATGATAGGTTAGTGGATGATGACACTTACTCTCTCTATATTAATAAGGATTATCTCACTCCAAAAGCTACCTGCTCTCTTTACGACTTCCAGGTTGTGGTATTCCCTGCGGTTTCCAACCGGTTGCAGATGCCAGATAAACCCGTTCAGTGTTGTGTATAGTTCCTCCCTTTGGTTCCCCAAAGTTCAGGGACCATTCCTATCTGTGCCAAAGGTTACCAGCTTTTATGCTGACTTACTCTTAACTGATTATACTTTTAGCTATTTAGCAGATCTTACTGGATACAGGTCAGTAGGCTTCTTGCATTTCAGCAAAACTTATTCTATGTATAATTATTAGGAAACACATATCATATGCCTAACACATCCTAAATTCATAGGAATTAATACTGATAAAATATAAGAATAAAATGGATTAATTCAGAAAGAGAAACGTATTATTTGATATGGCTGGCTGGATTAGAAGAATATAATAGCTAGCAAAATAATCCTATGGGCTAAATATGGCATTAGGATAGAATGTTTCACCCCACGGAGAGTTTCTGTTGTGTATATAGCATTGATTGATGTATAGACACTGTAGGAAACAGGTGCAATTTACACACTCTCTCTCTCCCTCCCTTCCCCGCCCCCTGCTGGCATAGCTGCAGTGGAGGAGGCATTCAACTTGAGAGAGGGCAGACAGAGGTGCCATCTCTGTCCTTCCTAGGATTGCACAAGGGAAGGAAAATTCACACTGAACTATATAGGAGCCCTGCCAGGGCAGGCTTTCCAAGAGGGCAAAAAAAGAAAGAGGTGTTGAATCAATGCATCTCCCAGGGCTAGTCTACACTTACCTGCCGGGTCAACACGGTGAGTTCGACTTCTCGGAGTTCAAACTATCGCGTCTAATCTGGACGCGATAGTTCGAACTCCCCGCACCCTCTGGTCGACTCCGGTACTCCACCACTGCAAACGGCGGTGGCGGAGGGAACTGATTGAACCTTGGAGCCGCGAACTTTGATCCCGCGGCGTCTGGACGGGTAAGTAGTTCGAACTAGGGTACTTTGAGTTCAGCTACGCTATTCACGTAGCTGAACTTGCGTACCCTAGTTCGACCCCTGCCCTTAGTGTAGACCTGCCCCCAGATAGTCTTATATTACAACTTCTCCAGCAGTGTCCACCCACTTTTGGCTCCAGACATCTTGGCAGAACTAGAGATTGTAGGTGGTTCCTGCTATTTGCCGTCCCCTTCCCAACTTGCATCTCTGGTTTCAGGTGAACTTTCTGCTGTCATGGACCCAAATCCTGATTGTGAATAGGCAAGTTATAAATATTGATATATACAATAGTCATATTTAAGAAGCTGCTTCTGCTTTGAGTGATGTTACTGGTTCAGCATTGTTCCCCATTTTAAATGTAGGTAATATTTCTGAAACTAGTAGAATCTTTGAAAGCATTTAAAATCTGACCCCTGAATATATAAAACAAACCACATGTGGAGATGAGATCCCTGTGATATTTTACAAAGCCATATAAGTTAAATTATGCACACCTCTTTCCCTCTCCCTACTGAACACATTTTCCATGGGATGTACTCTAACATTCCAAAGCAGATTTAAAGACTCCAAGGACTAATTGGATAGGGTACTAGCTATCTAAGGTTGGCTCCCATTACTGTACTATAGGAACTCCGCACAATCCTTAATTAATTTATTCCCACAACACCCCTCTGAGGGGATTGAGGCACAAAGAGACTAAATCTGAGCTAGGAATTAAACACAGTTCTCCCGATTCCCAGACTAGCAGTTTAACCACTGAACCATCCTTTTTCTTTTCTGACCTTTCCCCAGAAGACAAGTACATTTCTTCTTCATAGCTACTCCTCTGTAGAACAGAAGTCTTCCTCCATGACTGAACTACATACTGTACTGCAGTCTCTAATCAACTGTAACTTTCTTTGGTCAAATGCATTTTACCAGATGTTCTAACCTCTTAAAGTACAGCTAGTAAAATAACATACATGACTATAACAAACTGCAACAGTCTATCCAGTATTTTAACCTTTTAGAATATATGTAATGTCTGTGAATATTAAAATAAAATAGGGCTCAACTCTCAACTATACTAATCTCACGCTGTCTGCAACTAATGGGGGTGAGAGAGGAAAAGATGCCCCTAAGCAACCTTTCTGCCTGCCTCAATCCTTGGCCCCCCAGGGCAAGTTAAAGCAGCTGTAGGACTGCTGTAACCTGTACCAGCTTCCAATAACTCCTAAGGGCATTACACGGACAAGAGTGGGAGCGTAGTGGGCTCCAGCCCACAATTGACATGGCTGTTATGCCAGGGAATGGGCAGGAGGGTGTGACATAGAGCCAGCTCTGCCCATTTGGGCCAGGTTTAAAGTCCCTTTTTGGCACTACAGTATTGCAAACGCAGGATCCGGCCCATATAATTTTACGCGGCTGGGAATACATGTAGCAGATCAATTAGATTATAATGACTCCAGCTCAAAAGATGAATGTCAAAGAAAAAAATGTTATCACCCTTTACTCCTCCTTTTTGATTGATAATTGTCTTAATTCCCTCTCCCCCACCAAAGAATAGTTAATTACTGATCATCTTTATAGTAGAAATATGAGAATTATTTTTCATTAAAGGACCTGGCGCAGAGGACTGGAGTGAGATAACAACATCACGCCAGTCTGAAGCCTAAACTGCAGTTTGTCTATCCCTTAAGTGAAAGACAAAACTACTTTGACCTAAACTTCACCCTTTTCTATAGCACCTGTACTTGTGCAGATCTACCAGGTGCATTATGCATACATTGTCTGAACCAGGGCCGGCTCTAGCCATTTCGCTGCCCCAAGCACGGCGGCATGCCGCGGGGGGCGCTCTGCCGGTCGCCGGTCTCGCGGCTCCAGTGGACCTCCCGTAGGTGTGCCTGCGGATGCTCCACCGAAGCCGCGGGATCAGCGGACCCTCTGCAGGCACGCCTGCGGGAGGTCCACCAGAGCCGCCTGCCGCCCTCCCGGCGACCGGCAGACCGCTCCCCGCGGCATGCCGCCCCAATCACGCGCTTGGCGTGCTAGGGCCTGGAGCCGCCCCTGGTCTGAACAACCTATATAGGTCCAATGTGGCAAAGACACAATATGAGGATAAAAAGTAACTATTCAAATAGAGAGCTTAAAATGTTGTGGGATTCATTTATTTCGTGTAAATGTATGTATGGCCCCCATTTCATGATGATTTCTGATGTAAATAACTTTCAACAGAGAAAGTGATAGGGCACAAGATTTGAGTAGAAGATAGGTAGATTTTGAGAGTGAAATGAGTGACATTTGAGAAGTATGTCTAGGTACCAAGCTTTGAATGATCATTGGTCTGTTCCATCAAGGTCAGAAGATCCTTAACCCAGAAGCCGGGGTATGTGGGGGAAGGTAACTTTAGTAGGAAGTTAGATTTCACTGGATTTTTCTGAGTAATAAATATGATTCTGTCCAATTAAAATTTAAAATAAAAGATTATGCACAACTCTAGTGGATAGTGTATAACACAAGAAGTAGATGCCATCTTCACCTCCACCCACTGTAATGTTCTTGCCAATATTGTCAGCAGCCCCCGCAAATTTGCTCTGAGAATCACTGACAATTAGTAAAGTATAAAGCTGCTGCCACCACTAACAACTTGTCTGAATATCTTGTTAAAAAATGCAAAGTGAAAAAAACTCTTTGTTGAGCCATCTTAGTGGACAAACTACATTATAATATCTCTCCTTCTAGCACTGTTGTAATAATTGGGCCTACCTCGACTGTGAGTAATTAAAAGTTTATAAAATGTTCTAATAATCTATAACAAATGTTAATGGAGAAAGGTGCAAAAGGGAGACAAGAGGACTGGGTTAGCCTGCTGATGTACCTCAAGGAGTATAATGATACCATGTTTGGTAAACTAGAGGAGTGTGGGACTGGAAATCAATGAATTACAACTGGTGTGTCAAAAATTAGGCCTAACTGGTGAGCAGAATGAAAGAATGGACTATTCCATCCATTGCTCTCTTTTGGGGTCATTAAAATTAGGGGCTGGCTGGGATACAGGTGAACTGAAAAGAGTGAGTTTTATTATCATGACTGCCACCTCCACAGTCTCCTGGGACCCTGGGATCCACTGCAACACAATTGGCCTTCATTGTCCTGGTCCTGAGAGATGTCCCAACAGATTAGGCCTACAAGGGGGACCCAGAAGACATTACCAATTCCAGGGGTTCCAGCTGAATCTTGAATACCGCCTGAGACATGAGATTTTGATTCTTGCTGTCACCTTTCTTCCCTACTACCCCATTCCTTCTCCTTACCCTAACTGATTTCTTCTCTTTCCCTATCTCTCTCTTTTTGTCTTCTATTTCGTAAGAATCTGGCTTAGGATGCCAAGACTATTTTTTTTCCACAATGCTGCCCTGTGAGCCTGTGACCTGAGAGGCAGCTAAAAGCAGTGCCCTAAACCGCCCAGGCACAAGTCTTGGAGTGGCTGATTTGACTGTAAATTGTGCCCATGTTTCTCTAGCCGTAAGGTTGTAAGTAAGGGTCAGCAGCAGGGACAGAACAGTGTATTTTCTCTCTTTGTTCATTTCTCTCCCCTTTGAGTGTGTCTTGTTTTGTCTTCTAGGAAACAGTCTTGGACTTTAACCACAGCAACGGCCTATCTCAACTAACTTCCTCCTCCCCCTCACAAAAGAACAGTTATTACCATCTTTAATACCATCTAAAAAACTAGCAAAATATTTTTTCCCTTATAAAAATTCTACAGCTAAAGTGGGAAAGGGAATTAAGCATATTGTTAAAACAAAAGCCTTACTTAATCCTTGCATTTCAAATGCATACACTTTTATTTTTTTTTCTGTATCTTTTTAATGAAATGTTAAAGATTTTTAACAATGTGGTTGCCATGGCACTAAGCAGGCTGAGGTTTCTGTATGTAAACCATGAATCGTGTTTAACTCTTTAGTGTTGAATAGTTACTGGGTCATGTTAACAGCTTTCACTCTCTGGGCCCACGTATGCCATGGAAATTAATATAACAGCAACAATCCCAATCAGTACAAAGGTTGAAAGGGAAAAAAATGTGTTTACCTTTCAAACAAAACCCAATGTGTACCATTAGAAAGCTGACAAGATAACTACCACACATGGAGATGTGGGTTAATAGCTGGAGGCCCTAACATATACTTACCAGGAGTATAGAAGAATTTTTGGTGGTGTTGAATATATTTGATATTTCCAGTGGAAAGGTCCTCTCATCCCTTCTCATAACTTTCTCCCAGTGTATCCTTTCCATTTCCCCCATTTTACAGGATGTATCGTATCATCCAAAATGTTTGAGAGCAACTGATTGAGTATATTTTGTCCTCATTCCAGAGTGGGGCCATACTATTTAGGCAATATCAATTTCTGAGATGAAATTTTAACATGAGTTAGGAAAGACACTTTTAGGGTGAACTTTTGGGGCCATTATTTTATAATCATGTGTATAATACTGTGTACAAAATAATACTGTGTACAAAATTCATGCATATAATATGCACATCCGATTGCACACAAAGCCATCGTAATTGTGGGAACAAATACTCAGTTGTTTCATTTGCATGCCCAGATCTCCTGATTGCATTGACGATCAAGGTAATTGAATGTATAAAATGCATGTCAGTTATGAATGCACAATTATGACCACTTGGGTCCAAATGTAAAAAGCTAAATAGAACATATGCTTTGACTTCTGCTTACTCACATCAGGGAGACAGACAAGTAACATATGTGGATTGAAGAAGGCTGTGTGTGGCATATTTAGTATATCAGTAGTAGTCTAAGCCACTATCACTGTGGTCTAACTGGTTGAAAACTGTAACCCATAACTGCAGTTATTTCCTGTTACTATGCTTGTTTATTGAGTAATAATTGACCATTCAGTACTATACTATATGACAAACATCAAAAATAATAAACATTTTTTAAATGTCAGCTTTGTGGTCAAATAAGATCCAAGTTTAGGGCCTATCTGTCTAGGTACTTATACAGCCCCCTCATTACCATAGGTTTCAGAGTAGCAGCTGTGTTAGTCTGTATCCGCGCACCTTGGAGACTAACAAATAAGGTGCCACAAGTACTCCTGTTCTCCTTACCATAGTATCTGAGTTCCTCACAAACCTAAATTACTTACTCTTCACAACACTCCAACACAAGATGGAGAAATGTTATCCCCATCTCACATACTGGGGACCTGTGAGAGTAAGTGATTTGTCCAGGCTCAGCAGAAGTCTGTGGCAGAAAAGCCAGGAAATGAATTTAGATCTCTTGAGTCACAGTCTATTGGGTTAACCATGAGAAGATCCTTTCTTTCCTGAGCTCAGGTCTTTAATTCCAGACTAACAGGAGCTGGGATCACAGGAAAATGGAGGGGATATGGGTAACATGAGGCTCTGTGAGATGCCTTTTCATAAGGGATGATGGTAGGTGACTTTTCTTAGCAAGTATTTTGTATTCTGAACCTACGGTGCTCACAATCCAATGAGTATCATGTTGCTTATGGCAATGACACACTAAAGTACCCTGCTAAGTTCTGCCTTACTTTTTAAAGAAAATATAATTTGGAATTATTCCCAGAATATGCATCTGCCCCTGTAATTTACACCTCATTGCATAAGGCTAAATAGGGACAAAATGTGGATGATTAATTAAGGAAAGTGAATTAGTTTCATTTTCAGTGTAACAACTCTGGGTGACTTCCCCTCTATCCCATTCTTACAAAAATCTGTTTGTGGGCTGACTAGTTAGTCATTTCAAAATCAAAGGATTGTGTTTAGATAAGCACCATTAAGGAAGATGCCAGTTACCTGATTTAGAGTGGTGTGAAAAAGATTTGGTTAAAAAAAGAAAGTCCATCACATACATTTTCTTTTCTCTCTATTCTCATAGATATTTTTGTTTTTATTTCCATGCTATGCCAAGGATGCTGATAACATAATACTTGGTCCAGTAGCAGATGGCTATTTTTCAGCCACCTAATATTGCACATGTGACTCTAAGGAAAAGTTTATATGTTCTCAGTTGTTTAGGTAAATGTCCTGCCCTGAAGCTGTCCACTATGAGTCCTTCTAAAGAAATAATGGTTCTTGGCCTGACTTTTCTCCCACGCTGGTGTAAATCAGGAGCAACTCCAATGAAGTCATTGGTGTGTCATTGTAGTAGATCTGGTAGAAATGACAAGAGAATCAGTTCTACTCTCTCTTTTTTGTTCCACCAGGGCTTATTGGGGAGGTGAAGCTCTTTGAGAAGCTTAGAGTTTACCATCTTAATAAAAACAATTGTTGCTTAAAGTTAAATTTGACTTTTAAATGCAACTCCAAATGGTGGGATCTGTACAGATAAACCAATACAGTTAAAACAAGTATTTATCAACGATGAGCATTATACTCTAAAAGTTAAAATACATAAAGAGATGGAAACAAAGGGTTTTGGTTTTGGTTTTTGAGACCAAGCTTCTGCAGAAGGGAAGGGGAGGAATGCATGAGTCTTTTCCCCCCATGCTCTCTTTGCAATCCCTTCATTCTTTTGAGTGCAGAGACTCCTCTCTTTTAGTACCCCCATGCATACTGGTCACCCCAAATTTAGCAGAGAGCCAATCAGCCTTAGATAGAGTTCATGCTCCACCTTTCCAAGGGCTGGTACAGAGTCTGTGTTCCCAAGGAGTTCTGAGAGCCATGGTGAAAGGATATCAGTCTAGCCCTATTATATTAGCACCACACTTTAGAATGCTACTACATGAAGATCAATCTTTACTATAAAAATATCTGTGGCTACAGAGAAAGCTCTCAATCCATGAAATTTTAATAAAATAAAAGATACAGTTATTAGTAGTTCCATCCTGTTATGATGATCTCCCAATCTCTTAGCTTCAGTATAACATCCTGATTGATAAGTACAATGACCATTTTTAAAGGCTAAATTTTTTGTCTTTCTCCTCCATGTTTAGATAAATGAAATGATCAACTTTAGAACAAGAATTTGCAACCTTCAGTAATGTCTCCTAACCCAGATGTGGAATCTCACCCTAATTCTTGCCCTCATGAAAAGCCAGCACATCCTAATGGTCTTCCATTGGCTGTTCCGGCATGGAATGACAGCCCAGCAAGGTATGCCTGGATGTGTATCACTAGCGTCTCTCTCTAGTTAGGTGCTTACCATATGTGGCTCTCTTCACTGCAGTGTCTGAGCACCCCTGCACTTGATACAGGGCCTTATGACTCTAAGCAACTCTGGCAAACCTCACAAGCTCAAACTTAAAATTAAAACGCCTGGTATTGTCAGAGTTCAAAACTGTAGTGAACTCACTGTTCTTTTATAAGAGATGTTGGGTTTTTTATAGTGAAGAGAGATGTGGTAATAAGAAAATAATGTTCTAAGTTAAAATAAATATTGTGCTGAGAAGAAGGCTGGAGACAATATTTCACAACTCTTTCTTCTTATAAAAACATTATCACTGCAGTCCTACCAAGGTCACAGAAACTACAAGCTCTCTGTGGCATAAGTTAGCTTGTGCACCGACAGTTCTGAAACATTTTCTTTATGTGTGATTTAATGTGGCTTACTTTTTCTGGCAGATTCCTTTGTAACTCCTGTTTTCTTTTGTTTATTTTCTTCTGCTGTACATGTAATTTGGATGAACCAAGTGGTATTAGTGTTATCCAGATGCAAAATACACCATTAGGAATTGTATGTTAGCCCTAGAATGATAAAGGCCCTTTTTCCTATAAGCCGAGAAGGGGTTACCTCAGATCAATTAGGGACACCTGGGTCCAATTAAGGGCTTCCTGAGACCTTTTAAAAACCCCTCCCCGGTCAGAGAGAGGGGGAGGAGAGGCTGGTGGTAGCAAGGAAATAGGCTTCTCCATGGTGTTCTCCATCCTAGAGGGGGAACAACCAAAGCTGAGTTCCTGCTTAGGGAAGGACTGACACCCCAGGACCTACAACAGGACAACAGCGCCCTAGTGAGGGAGCAGGGAAAGATAGCCTTCTTTGTTTTGTGCTTGTAAATTGGTTTCTTGTTGGGTGGAGGAGCACTCCTTTGGCCTGCCGTAAAGCCTACTTTGAAAATGCTGATAAGTAAAAACATTATCCTGAAAGGAGGGGCTGATTCTCCCCAGGCCTCTCCACTGTCAAAGGGGGAAGTGCTCAGACCAGCAAGACGGAGGAGGTGCCTTGCCACAGGGACCTTGACAGACTGTTTCCATTAGCAGGCTACATTTATAAATCTCATGTTTCTTAGGTACAGTCCCGTTTATTTACAAATAATACACACAAAGTCTTGATTCTCTGAATAGATCAGGAACAAACAGGAGGCAGTTTCCTTGCTCACAGTTCCAAGCCTGTCTCTCCGCCTCCAAGCCCCTAAGTTCTCTGTTCTGCTCCTTCTAAGGTCCATGCTCATGAGAGTGTCTCTTGCTGTCTGCTAGCTTTCTGGTTGTTTTTCCTTAGCTTTCTTGCTTCTTTCTGTCTCTGTCAAACACAGACAGACATGGCTCTAAACAATCACTGCTCCAGCCCCTGCATTTGCTATCAGTCCCACAGGCAAGGCCTCAGTTCACATGGTTTTGCTTCTACTCAGACTTTGCCATGCTGGTCCATGCCTTGGGTGGTGGTTTCCACTGTTCAGTTTATAATTTTTGAAAAAGGACATTTAATTAATCCTTTATTTAGCTTGAATGAAGGGTTGCTAGCATGTCCTTCATTTTTAATGAAGTCTGTGATTTCTTGATGGCTTCTATTACTCCCAGCATAACATTTTGGTAAGATTTTTTATTTATTTCTTCCTTTACTGCTCTAACATATGCTTGAAAGACATTTATGATGTTATCGATCTGATTCAGAGTAGGTTTTGTGTCACAAACATTCTAGTTTTCTGCATTCATATTTCAACTGCTATAGTAAGTGGAGGAAGATGTGTTGGAAAGTATGTAAGGAGGGAACAGAATGGATCCAGACCATCAATTGCTCAGGCCAGCAGATAGCTATGTTGCACCACTAGACTATCAGGTCTTGACTTGGACCAATGTTCAGAATGCTTACTGGATCTCTCTGGATGTGAAGCAGCATAGGCAGTCCACTTCCCAGATGGGACGGTGGGAAATTGTGGGCCTCTTCTTTGCCACTGATGTCCATTGTTACAAAGATCAGGGATAATGTATGTCTGGCTGAGTGTCCTGCTGCTGCTGCTGCTGGCTTCTGCATTCTACCTCATACCAGGAAGCATGTGGTCAGGTGCAGACAATGGCTGGGAGTGGGGAGAAGTTGACGCAAAGCCCAGAAGCTGCTACTTGAGTGGAGGCTGGCAGGCAAGGTGCAAGAATCTCATCCCCAGTGCTGGTTGCTATTTTGGTGATTAGGGAAATCTTGGACTGTGGTAGGAGGATATTTGAGAGAGGGTTGGAGGAAGAGAGAGGTGGAGTTGGGAGAGGGAGAGAGAAGAGAACCAAGTTAGCTTTGCTCCCAGCCCACACCTTCTGAATCTAAGGACAAGTATGCTCAGCCACAGGTGAAATGGAACAATAAGTCAACTAATACCCTGGTCAAAACATAAACAGTTTCATTTTCCAAATGAAAATGCTACCTGCCAACCTCCTGCTTCATGAGAGAACTACAGCTAATCAGGAACAACTCCAGTCCCCTCAACCTTCAGTCAATCCAAAGAGGCTAGTCGAGGGAGGATAGCCACATACAGGAGAGTAACTCTCAAAGGAGGCTGTAGGAGAGGTATATCATTTACTAAGCCTTATCTCTGAAGCAAAGAATTTATTTGCATTGAAGGTTGATTGTAAACCCCATGCTCAAACAAATTTTGCTGGCTATGCAAAGATTTGCATCATTGCCATATCGTTAACCACACTACTTTGGCAGTTTAGGTATTTTGAAATTAGTTTTGGTTTAGCTAGAAGGAAACTTGTTAACTGACTGATTTTTAAGGTACTAGGCAGCACATTCATATTCCAGAGAGGGAGTACATAAATGAACAACACAAAAAAGCATAGTGTTTTCCCCGGCAAAACTACAGGTATTTATATTTAATAGATCAGTGTGCCATCTGCATCACAGTAAGAACAGTAATAAATTACTCAGAAACTCAGTTTTCGAACAAGTCTGTGGGCATACAGGCAAAGACAGATCTGCTAAGTGCTGCTGCTGGAAGCCATCTTTGCATATTGCAAATTTAATGATCCTATCTGCTGTCATTGGCAAATGAGGTATGAGATGAAAAAATGGGCCACCAGTGATAAAGCCTTAAGGTAACATAGAATAAATGAAGTAACTAATTTAAATTATATACTACATGAGTATTTAAAATCCGAGCATGGATTGAGTGTTAAGCAAGTGTCATGGCACTTGAGTTTTTACATAGCATAACTGAAGCAGAACATAAAATTGAGGTTTTTAATTAACCTCAACAAACGTAGCTATTTGTTAGCCATGGATTTTAACCTGTCCCTTTGAGTTGAGAGTTACTTTAGTGTGCTTTGCAAGTCAGAATTGTTGAAGAATTCCAATTTTTCACCTTCATAATTTTTAGGCGTGAGAGTTTGACAATATATCTAGTGCTATGATCCACCAAGCAAGCAATGGTTATACCACCATTGTGAGGAGCTCTAAGAGGATGAAACAAGAGTATATAGATGAACATCTGCCTTTGGTAAGCCTTATTCTAAATTTAAGGAACACAGCCAACTTGAATTCTATTCGTGTTTTAAAAATGAGTAAAATATCATTTTTGGTATTAAGCTGGCTCTTCATCCCATTGCCAATTTCTGTGGTTAATTTAATCCCATTGCCAATTTCTATGGTCCCCCCCACCCCGTCACTGTATCACCCCCTCCCCCCCCACCACACAAAGTAAAATCAGAGAGAAATATTTTTTCTCTAAGCACTTCCCTTTGTAGTAATGCCAGGTATAACTTGTAAAAAGAGAAGAAATGTTTATTCAAATGTGCATCCATAGCACAGTATGGTGTCAGTTGCTTAGTAACTGTTCCAAAACCAACTGGTGCACAGCATGGTTTTCTGTATCCACACTAGAGATTTGTACCTGTTCCACTATATCTGTGTAGCTATCCCAGTGGCTAAAATCCTATTGTAGACAAGATCTGACAGAACCAAATGAGTGTCTTTTGGTAGTTCTTCATGTATAAACTACCATACCCAGTAGGTTCAACTGAAATAGTTTAATTTTTAATTCCAGAAGTTCACCACATGTTATACTAAAGAACAGTAGGTTTTGATAGAAACTGTTTTTTTCTTCTGTCTTCAGCTAAATTATACTATATGATAGTACTGTATCTTGAAGCTTGTGAGACCGTCTGCTGGAAATGCTTTGCCATACTGAATGATTCCTTTGGTGGAATTGCTTTGCACATTGCAATCTTTTTTATGATTCTCTCCTTGCAACTGCAAAGGGAGAAGCAGTAAGGGGGGAAAAAGCACGGTGTTACTTGCAAAGGTCATATAGATGCAACCTTCTATATTTTGTTGTGTGATCCAGTAGTTTATCTTCATAATGTATACAATTCCTCAATAGGACACTACAGTATCATTATTTCTTCACACAGTGGCAACTCTCAGATTGGGCAAACAAGACACATAGCTCATAACTTTACACTGGTGTTTCTTTCCTTCTACACTACAGTTCAGAACTAAAGCCTTTAATAATGGAAGAGAGAGCTTTTCCCTAATGATTTATAAACTTCATAGAGATAGAATGTCATGACTAAAGCTGATTTACTGCTACCTCTGTAGGAAGATTATAGAAAAAATAAGGTAAGTGGAACAGTGCAAAATTAGAAAAAAATCACCATTTGTTTCAATAATGCCTAGAGGTAAATTTGGCTTCCTGTGTCATGGATCAGAATTTTGCTCATGGGCCAAGCAGGTTTTACTGGCAAACAATAAAAGCATCACTCCAGAGAACAGTAAAATCTGATAAACAGGATGTGGGCAAAAAGTGTGTGTCAGATTCTGGGGTGCAATCCAGACCAGTGAGGGATTATGTCACTGCCTGCCCTGTAAACTTGAGTGCCTCCCAATGCCTTGCTATTGTAGATCCTAACCTGGATTGCTCACAACCAGCCTACTAGCAGGCAGGTAACACCCTGAGTATGTGTGTGCTTGCCAGCCCTGGTTCAGCAGCTTTGACCCCAGCAGCCTATCTACAGCCCCACACCAGCGTCCACCAGCCTTTGTTACTAGTCGCAGGGTGACCCCAACACACTCCCATTCCTGAATCTTCCCAAAAACATGTGTTTTGCAATGTCCAGCCTGCTCCTGGGCAATCCAGAGAAATAATAAAGTTTGTTCCTTTAAAGCCAAAAATCCCCACAGCTTTTAAAGTTAACTGGGGTGAATAAACCCTTCCTTTTAAATACCAGATTGAGTTAGTTTTCAAATGATACCTCACAAGGCATATTGTATACAAAGATTATTACAATAGTGTGCAGGGTGTGAATACAGTGGCACTTAGTGTCATGGAGTGTATGCCAAAAAATTATTCCTATGCAACAACTCCATCTCCCAGCTCTACATAGCTGTATTTAGCTCTTCTACAGCCAGGATATATGAAGGTTGCCGCTAATCAAAGGGTAGAGAGCATGGCCACATGGCCTGTCAGAAGGGGAGTGTGAAGTATGAAAATATTTATTTTCTCTGGAGCATTGGAAAAGGTGAGATTGCAAAGAGACTAGCCACAGAAACAGCGTCTGTGTGTAGATTTGCTCAGTACATAGATAAACCATCAATTGTAATTTGCATTAACAAATTAATATGAATAAAGGTGTGGGGAATGAAAAAAATTATGATTGGCTTATGGATAGTCCATGGACAGAAGAAAGGCTACGTTGGTAGAATAAATTGCTCACTGTGAATGGTTTGCCCAGGTCTAACCAGGATGTCTAGTTCAGCTCCTAATCCTGCTTCATCCCTTAGCTGCCTTTGGGTGAGTTCTGAGAGACTCAAGTAGCCAAAAGAATCCCTCATGCAATGTACTGTTTTATAAGGACCCTTGGCTTACAGGTGAATGTTATCTGTGGAAATGCATTGCTTTCTTTCCACACTATCTAGATCTATAATTATTCAACACAACTTTAGAGTCTGAACTTTCAAAATGTGTTCTGCCAGCTGGTCTCCTATTATTGAGTAATATATCATCACAGTGACATTACTACTAACTAACTAATAACTGTTCCAGATGGCAAGGATGCATTTTGGGAGATCCTGACCATGCATGTGATAATCTTTTAAAATTCTTAAGAATTATCTTTTTTAATAGACTGCATTTAGTCACTTTCAAGAGAAGCAGTCATAAGATGTGAACAGATTAAGTATACCAGATAATTTAAAGTGCTCAATATCTGAAATTGAGAGATGAATGGCCTTGATAATTAGAGCGATCAATACCAAATCAATGGTGGTCTCAGGATTTTCCTGTAAGGTGATTAAAAATGTTTCCTGACATTTTATGATACTTGTATAAAGTATTGGGGAAGATTTGTGAATATAAAGAAGCTTTGTCGTCACCAATATGGAAATGTTGCTTTCCATACTTAACAAATACAGCAGGAGAAGAGCTGGTCAGAAACACTTGGAAAATTTTTGGACAAAAAAATTGGAAAAAATATAATAAAACTTTCGTTAAAATGTGTTCATGGTGTTTTTTTTGTTTTTTGTTTTTTTTTTTAATCAGCTCTATTCATTCTCATGGCTATTCTCTGAGCCCACTCCAATTTTTCAACATCCTTCTTGAATTGTGGATACCGGAATAGAACATAGTATTCCAGCAGTAGTCGTACTAGTGCCCAATACAGAGATAATATAATCTCTCTTCTCCTATTCAATATTCCACTTTTTATAAATCCAAGGACCGTATTTAGCCCTTTTGACCATGACAGCCTATTGGTAGCTCATGTCATTTTGTTCCACAGGTGAATATTCTAGTGATTTATCATTTATCCAAATGATTCAGTAACGAATAAAATCTTTAGAAATTTTCCTTCATCGTTAGAAACATGGGCAAATAAATTTGTCATTCATCTTTATAAGCAAAAAGAACATCAGACAAAAAAATACACACCAGGCTTTCTATTCTTATTCTTATTCCTCGCTACATTGTTAAAGCAGATGCTGGTTCAGTAAAATCAGAAGAATGTCTGTGGTTCCTTTTGTAGTGTTATGTTTAGCTGAAACATTTTAAAGTGATGTTCTAATTGCTGTCTTGCACTTTGTGTCTGCTTATCCATTGTTGCCATGTCTCAGGTAAAGCTGTACCATTGTAATAGTGTGGGAGGATTTTTCTTCTTCCCTTGTAAAGCTGTTGTGCATCTAAATCCATAGTGGTAACCTGGGGACTAGATAACATCCTCTTTCAATTCAGAATCTTACAATGAGTAAAATGAGCAAAGGTCCATTAGTGGATGTGTCCCATTAATATATTTCATTTGGTTATTGATCATCTTCCAGAATTACTAGATTATGTGATAGTCCCTATGACACTTAAAGAAAGGTAGCCTTTCTGCACAGATCAGATGTGGTCTTTGTGTAATCCCCTGTTTTTACAGTGCAGTGTTTTTTAAGGCCAGAAAGGACCATTAGAATATCTAGTCTGATTTCCTGTATATAACATAGGCCATAGAACTTCACCAAGCTAGCCCTGTGTGGTCTAATAACTTGTGTTTTCTTTCACACACGTGTAAGGTTTGTTCCCCAGTTCTGTATCCTTAGCTATCTTTATTTTGTGGGTTTTTTATGTGCCTTGCATTATTCTCAAGTGACTTTGTGTTCAAAGTACAAAGCATCATTGATAAACTCTTGAAAGAGACTTCTTCAGTCAGAGAAGAGTTGCTGTAATACATTTTAGAGAGGGAATTGTGGAAATTAATAATGTGGGAAAGAGGGTGAATCTGAAGAGCCAGCTGCATAAAATAAGAAAATGGTCATAGCTGTACCTAAGTATATGTGATAAAGCCATGTTTGTTGTATATGTCACCAGAACACAGTGTTAAAAGCTAACAATAGGCCAACATAGGAAGGATTGACTGTGCCCAGCACTGTACAGACCTAAAAAAGAGGGTAGGAAGAGGCCACAAGGAGCCTTTCCCCTCTAGTACACTTTTGAGAGGTCTGGACACAATCAAAGTCATTTTGGTCACAGAGAACTAGGACAGCACAAGGCTAGTGCCTACAGCACCACTAACCTTCCCAAACAGTAGAGGTCCATGGCCCCATCCTTCTATACCAACCCATAGAGAACACCTCATGCAAAGGAAATGGATTCTCTGTCTCTCTCTTCAGCTGACATCCTCAATGCAGAGGTTGTTCGCTACCACCTTCCATCTTTCATAGTTGCGAACTTTCACTCTCCTTTGGATACCAGTCCATCTTGTGATGTTTCTGACATGACTGGTGGGTACTGCAGCCCTGGTCAGATATTGCCTATGCCATATTATTGAATCCTGGAAAGATGTTGCCTAGGCCATATTTTCCAGAGCTCTGGACATGGGCTTCCTGGAGATTTCCCTCAGGCAGTATACTTTCCCTGTGCATGTGGGGCTGTGACTAAACAGCCACAAAGGATTTTAGAGAATCCATTTTGTAAAAGCATCCTAGACTCTAGGTAAGAGTTGGTTTAAACCAAAAGGGAACATTTGTAATGAACATTTTTGCAAAACAAAAAACAAAACAAAACAAAATCTATATTTTATCCTGGTATGGATGCTTATGTGAGCCTTAAACAAATTTTCAAAGCTATGGCCCACTGACCTGCCTTTTATCTTTCCTTTCCAATGTTATGCTTGAAGCTCTCTCAACCCCATTTTCTTTCAGGCTTGCAACCTTCCTTCTATACCATCTAGGACCACAGAACATCTTGTTTCCCCTTCCTGGCCTTAACAATCTCATAGATTCAGAGACTGTATAGCCAGAACAGACCAGTGAGATCATCCTGCATAGCACATGGCATCGGACTTCTCTGAATTAATTCCAGTTTGCCTAGAACAAATGTTTTAGAAAAACATCCAACCTTTATTTATCACTGGCCATTTTTAGAGAATCCATAGCAACCATCGTAGGTTTCAATGGTTAATTACCCTCACTATTTGAAAAATTGTGCCTTATTTCCAATCTGAATTTGTCTAGTTTCAACATCCAGCTGTTGGATCTTGTACCTTAGTTTGCTAAAATGAAGAACCCTTTATCAAAGTTTTGTTCCCCTTTTAATACTTCTAGTCTGTAATTGAGTTGCCCTTAACCTTCTTTTTTCAAAAGAGACTTAAGGAGCTCAGTCTATTCTATCACTATGTCATGTTTTCCAATTCTTTAATCATTCTTGTGGCATTTCTCTCTGAGCCCACTCCAATTTTTCAACATCCTTCTTGAATTGTGGAAACCAGAATAGAACACAGTATTCCAGCAGTAGTTGTACTAGTGCCCAGTACAGAGATAATATAACCTCTTGACTCCTATTCAATATCCCACTCGTTATAAATCCAAGGACTGTATTTAGCCCTTATGGCCATGACATTGTACTGGTAGCTCATGTCACCTTGTTCCACAGGGAATATTCTAGTGATTTCTGACCTAATCCAGGTACTTTACCTAGGTCAAACTCCCACTAAAGTCAGTAGCAGCTGGATCTGAGTAAGAAGTTTGGGATTAGATATTGTAAATTCTACAATTATTTCCTTCCCTTTCTTCCCCCTCTCCTGCTCTCTCTCCTCTCTTTCCCACTCCCAGATCTGCCTTTCTGCCGGTTCTCATCTCTCAACATTTTAACATCCACATTTTAGCTGGCCTTTGGATTCAGCAGGATGGATGAGGCTGTTTTTTTAACTTGCTTTTTTAATCAAGAAGCATAATTGAGAGTTTTAATTAGTTGTAAACAGTGGTGGCTGCAGGTGAACACTATTAAAAGTCTAAGGTTTTCTAGACTGTTGAAAATTTAAAATGCCACCCTTTTGTTTCCTCAGTAGTTCCCGCCAGCACTGGCCATCGTCATATATTCTCAGTAACAGACGCATTCAATTTTTTCTTTAAAAGCAAAATTCCGAAGTATAAAATCCCCAACTGAAGGCTTTTAACTATGAAGTAAAAAAATATAGCCATTTAGGTAGCCAAGGGAAAAAATTATCTTTTTAAACTAGTAACAGCATCCAGCATTTTCATTTGGCAGAACACATTTTTTTCTCAACAAATGTTGACTTACATGCCAAATGAAGCATTTTTATTTGTTGGGTTCCTGATGATCTGGTGGTTCTACTGAATTTTTGTGTTACACCATGCCCATCTCTTCAACACCTTATTCTTCCTTGCTATTTTATTAAATCATTTTGTGGAAAGGGGTGTGTGTGTTTTTTTTCTCTTCAGTCATAAAGATAGGTATAAGGATGGATAGCTAGAGGAAGAAGTGAATAAACCAGGGAAGGAAATAAAAATCTTCAGAAAGTGACCTCTGAAAAGATGCTGCATGAAGGTATAGTAACAGAAGCACTTTCTCAGCCATTTATTCCTCAAATGTCCATCAATGTGTGAATACTATTTCCGTGCCATAGAGGTGAGCAAAAGGATAAACAGGAGCAGCACCAGTACTGGTGACAGGAATATTAAGGAAGGAGAATGTTACAGGACTGCAAACAAATAAGCAGCTCATGCTCCCATAGAAGTCAGTGGGAGCTTTGCCATTAAGTTCAGTGGAAGCAGGATTGCATCCAAGTTCCTCAGCAAATTCTCTACTGGTAGTTGAGGAAATGAAATAGTGATGGGCAGATTGTATAGGGACATAGATAAGGAGACAGTTATTCTCATGTTTACAAGGAGTCAGGAGAACAAGAAGATGACAATGAACTGGTGTGCTGGATTCTGAAGAGAGATGTCAATCAGCTATTCAAAGTGGAATGTGCTGTTTCTCCTGTGATTTTGATACCCACTGAATTTTTAAAGAGAGGAATGTATTGGGATCTGAGTGGCATTGGCACTATGGGGAGGCAGGAAAGGAGGCAGGCTACTGTTATGACTCAGTAACTCATATATACCTTTATACAGAATGAAAAGAAAACCATTGTTACTACTGTTACATGTGGTGCCCCCCCATATGTTAAACTTCTGAATACCTTATTTTTATTACATTTTTAGCCCATGTCATGACTTTGCACAATTTTCATGAATGATTGATCCGTCATATAAGATGCACGATGCAGGCTAGGATCTTTAAAGCTGTATTTATTCATGCCATATATAAGCAAATAAAAAATCATTTCCTCTAAGCATATAGAAACTCTTTAAGAATAATTGAAATGTATTAACATCAAGAAATTGAACTGTGTACCAACTTTGGGTGGACCAGTATTAAATAGTGTTTACAGCTGGTGACGGCCTTAGAATGTTAACCCTAGTCCTTTGGTTCAAAAGGTCACTTTTCTTTCCTTTGCTCTTATGAACTGAAGCAAAGGGTCAGATATCCAAAGACTGGCCAAAGGCATTTTCAAGTGATAAAATAGCAAGTGAGGTCTCTCTCGTCAGCCATTGTCAATTGAAGATATGTTTTAATCAGCCTGAGCTTCAAAAAACTCTCCTACTTACACTCTTTGAGTCTTAAAACACAAATACACTTTCACAAGGTTCACAATATCACAGCTGGGCTCTCACTTCACTTCAGTTCAGTCTTATATCTCACTGATTGACTGGTTCCTGGGTCGCCTGTCCCTAAATCCAGCCCTGTCCCTACGGGTGAAGAAAAAGTGGTGTTTGGAGAAGATCATGCAGTTCAGGAACATTTGTATAACATGCTGCAGGGCACCACCAAAAGAAGTGCAGTAGTTAAAAGATGAAAGGAAGAAACTTAGGCCAGAAGAATAGATTTTAAGACTAGACGGGATTGTTCTAATCATCTAGTATGACCTTCTTCGTAACACAGGCACAGAACCACACTCAAGCCTGGTCTACACTAGGCGTTTAAACCGGTTTTAGGAGCGTAAAACCGATTTAACGCCACACCCGTCCACACTGAGAGGCCCTTTATATCGATATAAAGGGCTCTTTAAACCGGTTTCTGTACTCCTCCCTAACGAGAGGAGTAGCGCTAGTATCGGTATTACCATATCGGATTAGGTTTAGTGTGGCCGCAAATCGACAGTATTGGCCTCTGGGCGGTATCCCACAGTGCACCACTGACCGCTCTGGACAGCAATCTGAACTCGGATGCAGTGGCCAGGTAGACAGGAAAAGCCCCGCGAACTTTTGAATATTTCCTGTTTGCCCAGCGTGGAGCTCCGATCAGCACGGGTGGCGATGCAGTCCGAAATCAAAATAAAAAAAAGAGCTCCAGCATGGACCATGCGGATGTGATCGCAGTAAGGGCAGGCAAATCTGTTCTATCAGCGCTCCGTTACAGAAGACGAAATTCAAAATCATTTTAAAAAAATCTCCAGACAGACGCCATAGCAGGGACTCAGCGCATTGCTGCGTGACAAGCGTAACGGAAAGCCAAAGAATCAAATGGACGCTCATGGACTGGAGGACTCAAGCTATCCCACAGTTCCTGCAGTCTCCGAAAAGCATTTGCATTCTTGGCTGAGCTCCAAATGCTTCTAGGGTCAAACACCGTGTCCGCGGTGGGTCAGGGCATAGCTCGGCAATTTACGCACCCCTCACCCACCCCCAGAAGTGAAAGGGAAAACAATCTTCTCTTGACTCTTTTACATGTCACCCTATCTTTACTGAATGCTGCAGATAGACACGATGCTGCAGCACTCAACACCAACATCTTTGCTCCCCCCCCCCGCCATGGGTGGCTGACGGTACAATAAGACTGATACCCATCGTCATCATCAGCCTATTGGCACATGGGGCAGTGCAAAAGGACTGGTAACCATGCCGACTAGCATCCGTTAGGTCTATCAAGGGCGCCTGGCTCTAATTTTTCCTGGTAGATGGTGCAGAATGGCTGGTAACCGTCTTCATCATAGCAACAGGGGGCTGAGCTCCATCAGCCCCCACCCTTCATGTGTAAAGAAAAGATTCAATTGCCCCTGGACTAGCAGCGCGATGCTGGGCTCCTCTCCTCCACACTTCTTAATGTCCTGTCTGGACTATCATAGCAGCTGGAGGTTGCCTTCCACTCATTTCTCACTAACAAGTCACTGTGTCTTATTCTTGCATTCTTTATTACTTCATCACACAAGTGGGAGGACAATGTTACGGTAGCCCAGGAAGGCTGGGGGAAGAATGGAATCAACAGGTGGGGTTGTTGCAGGAGCACCCCCTGTGAATAGCATACAGCTCATAATTTCTGCTGGATCTGACACAGAGCAGCTGTGCTCTCTGGTTCTATGATACAGTGGTTCTCTAGTACACTTGCCCAAATTCTAGACAGGACTGATTCTATTTTTAGATTCCAAAAAGGAGGAATTGACTCAGGGAGTCATTCCCAATTTTGACTTTTGCGCCCCTGACTAAGAGCAGCCAGGGGCACTTATGACAGCAACAGATGGTGCAGTGCAAAAGGACTGGTAACCATGATCATCTTTTTACCAATTTATGGATTGGTAGATGGTACAGTATGGCTGGTAACCATCTCTGCTGTCATGCAAAAGCAAAAGCATGCTGCTGTGTAGCGCTGCTGAATCGCCTCTGTCAGCGGCATCTAGTACACATACAGTGACAGTCACAAAAGGCAAAACAGGCTCCATGATTGCCATGCTATGGCATCTGCCAGGGCAATCCAGGGAAAAAAGCCGCGAAATGCTTGTCTGCCGTTGCTTTCCCAGAGGAAGGAGTGACTGACGACATTTACCCAGAACCACCCGCGACAATGATTTTTGCCCCATCTCAACCCGGAAATTCCAAGGGGCAGGGGAGGCTGCGGGAACTATGGGATAGCTACGGAATAGCTACCCACAGTGCAACGCTCCAGAAGTCGATGCTAGCCTCGGACCGTGGACGCACACCACCGATTTAATGTGTTTAGTGGGCCGCGCGCACTCGATTTTATACAATCTGTTTTACAAAACCGGTTTATGCAAATTCGGAATAGTCCCGTAGTGTAGACGTACCCTCAGTCATTCCTGCATGAAGTCTATAACTTCTGTTTGAGCTCGGCTCTCTGAGCTAAGAGGTGCAAACATTATCTAAAAGTTGTATCTGAAAGAGTGAGACAAGCGTCATTGTAGGTAACCACATTAGCACTGAATAACATAAGTTTTATTATCACTTGCCTATACCTACCACCTGTTAGCAGAGATGCTATGGTCTATTATGCCAGAATTTAATGTGTATTATTGCTTTGCAAAACACAAGACTATGGAAACCATGCCACTGATTGCAGGAAGGGACATGAAAGTCCTACACAAACCATCACAAAGTGCAGAAACTCAGGGCTTGTCTACACAGATATTTAGTTGGTAGAAAGTTAATTTACGAATCTACCCCACACTAGCCTGCCATGGACTAACTGTGTGCACCCTGCTGATGCACATTAATGGTTCATGTGTTTGCTTTGATTTAGTCCTCTTTGAAATGGGACTAGATCAAAGCACTATAATGAATTGTTAATGTCCATGTAGTCGGTCTGCAGCAGGGTACATTCACACTGCAGCCTGCTGCAAATGCTAAATATTTGTGTACATGAGCCCAACTCCAGCAGCAGGTACTACATCTGGTGAAGTTGTACTATCCATCCTGTACAGTGAAAACTTAAGTTTAAGAGAGAAAGAGCCATGACTTTGCTATGTTGTAGAAAGGTAAATAGCAACCAACATCTTAAGAAGTTCTATAAAAAGCATTTGCCATTGGAAACTCTAAAGAAAATCAACACGTTTTGTGATACAGTCATTCTGAGGCTAACCAATCTCTTCTTTTATATGCCTTATTACTAAACTTCCAAGCACTAAGGCCTCAACCTTGCTCCCATTAAAAGCAAAAGAAAATATCACATTGACTTTAGCAGTGGAGGATCCTGCCCCATATGGGGAACATAGGAGATAAGAAACCATACATAAATCATTTTATGGGATCAGAGGAATATGTCACTACTACATGCTTACATGCCGAATTCAAAGAAACCATGTTTTCATATCTCCTCAGGGGTGACTCAATCCCTCAGATGAATCTCCCTGATATGATTGCATAATGGTGAGGATTAGTGAAAAGAGATAGAGGAAGGAAATCTTTCTCTTCAGATAATTGCAACTTGAGGAAAACAGAGGCAGAGGGGAGGCTGCTAAACATCACTGTGAAAGTTCACAAAATCAGAATTCACAGGAAGATTTTTGTGGGTGCAATTACTTTGCCTGCCTGTAATTACAAACTGGAGCACAGCCTGCACATATTGCCGAGTGCTCCACAGAATTTTTTGTTGTTACTACATGAGTGTTGCAGTAAAAAGAAAAGAAAATAAGTCTGGTAGTGGACACTGATTATCCAAAGCCACTTTCTGACTGGATGGGCCTTTTGGATAATGTCCCAGCTCAAAATAATGCTCAGTAAGGACCACCCCACTGCTTAAAAATAACAGAAAAATCCCAATCCCCATCATGTTGAATGCTCTCATGCTGTTTTGAACTGGGAATGGGCTAGGAAGATAATCTCTGACCCTGATAATCCGTGACCACTTCCTTTATCCATAATATTTTCTATTCTCCTTCTTCTAGGAACTACTTTTCTATAATAGAAGACTACATTACATAAAATCCCACAAAACTGGTTTATAAAAAGTTTTTAATATAATTTAAATTACTGAACCACAAAAACGATGAGTAATTAACTGCTACAATGTATTCTTTATTAGTCTGTTCCCTTGTGCTTTATAGTGTACCCTTAGGTGCCTACCAAAAGATTCTTCATGCTCACCTTTCTGTCGCTTATTGACATATTCATCCCTCATTCTCTTATACTCTCAATAACATTATAATGATTGTGAGGGTATATTATGATGATGAAAGAACAGTGCAACTGTTCTTGCACTGATTAGAAAATGCTGGAACAGCACAATGGCAGATGTGAAATAAATAGAGGCACTAGAGCATTTTCATCCTGCATGGTCAGTGGATAGGGCAGGTCCCTGTTACTGGTGAAATTGCAGCTTTGCTCTAAAGATGTAGTAAGAAGTGTGGTGTTGGGTTTTTTTTTAAATGCATTTGAATTTCAAACTGAATTCCATGGCCACTCCAGTCAGTATTTCCCAACGGTAGTTGGCCAATTTTTACTAGTACATATGGTCCCCTCTCCAAACCAAATGAAAGGTAAAATGCAAACATATTAGCTGAGTATTGCTAAGCAACTTACAAATATTAATGGTGCCTCACAACATCCCTGTAGGTGTGGTATCCTTGAGTTATCAATGGATAAAGTGAGATGAAGAGAGGCTAAGGCCCTCGTTTTCAAAAGCTGTCTTTTATTATACAGTCAGTTTTGCTCACCCAACTTTAAGAATTTGTGACCTGATTTTCAGAGGTGGTGAGCACCAAGATATCCCATTCACCAGGTTATCCATGAGCAGATAATTGCTGGGTCCTTGTAGTAAAAGCAGATGGCTTGATAGCCACATGTTTCTAGTGCACTGTCTGATGACCTAAGAAATTCCGGAAAGGCTAATGAAAACCAGGATATTAATAATGAAATGTCTGCAGTGAGTTTCTGTAAGTAATGGGAGGCAATGTTTCCTAGTGGTTAAAGCACAGGGCTGGGACTCGGAATACTTTGATTCTATTTTTGGTTCTGCCACCGATCTCCTGGGTGACCTTGGACAAGCCATGTCACTCTTCTGCGCCACAGTTTCCCCATCTGTAAAAATGGGTATAATCATACTGAACTTCTTTGACATGCTTTGAGGTCTACTAAGAGCTAAGTACACCTCTACCTCGATATAACGCTGTCCTCGGGAGCCAAAAAAATCTTAGGTGAAACCACGTTATATCGAACTTGCTTTGATCCACCGGAGTGCACACACCCGCGCCCCCCCCCCCGGAGTGCTGCTTTACCGCATTATATCCGAATTTGTTTTATATCGGGTCGCGTTATATAGGGGTAGAGATGTATTGTTTTTATTTTATTTTATGATCTATATTGTATATAGATCATAAAATCTATATTGTATTATCTGGAGTAGCTGCAGAACGGAAAATTAGGGGAAACCAGAGAAAATCTAAACTAAAACTTAAGGGAAAGATACTGAGATATAAGATGTGGGATTTTTGTACAAAGATAATAAGATTTAATTTCTCTTTCATGTATTTCACTGTTCGTGATTAAAGGACAAATTGGGGCTACTATAGGAGCACCCCACTGCTGCTTGTGAGTTGGGGTCTGATCCTTGAGTTCCTCTGAGCACCAGGACCACTCCTAGATAGCACCACTAGCCATTTGAGGAGGGGCAAAAAGGAGACCTGCCCAACCACAAAAGGGCATGAAGTGAAGCAGTAGGTATTTGAGACATCCAGGAGGAATAGTGTCTCCCTGAGAATCACTGTGTTAATACAATAAAAGTGAGGATGTATATAAATCAAGGGGATTTCTTATAGCAGTTATCTGGGAGTCTGGATGAACTACTGGAAAGAGTGGTTTTGAAGAGTTTTTTCTGTACAGTGGTTTGCCAGCATTTGGCTGAGGAAGCAGCATAATCAAAGCTAGTTTACATCTATTTGATATTTTTAACCTTATTGTCCCCCCAAAAATGTTGTTTCTGCAGATGGTTTGAATTAATAAATCATAACTAATTCTGTGCAGTCCCCTCTGAGAGCTGTTGACAATGGGCAAAAAAATCTCTAGTTACTTTGCAGTGGCCATCTGAAGTAGCAAACAACTAGCATGCCTGTGGGAGTTTTTTATGCAGCACAGAATTACATTTCAGCTGCGGAGAAAGCATCGATGCAGTAAACATGACCACAATATGAATATATTTACAGATAAATAATACTTTACTTTTCAACTTTTTTCAACCAACACTAATCTGAATAGCAGTGGTTATACGATGTCAGTTGCTTTTCCTTGTGTAGTAAAATAAACCAGCCATTGAGAAACGGTTCAGATGTGGTGGTATAACAATGCTGTGTTCACTGCATAGTGTGAGAGTTTGCGATATCCTCTCTTTGCTACCTAGGTCACCTTGCAATAAGTATTCAGACATAGTGCATTTGGGTTCAGCTTCCAAAAATCTCTCTTACTGCAGTGCTTTCAGAAAGCTTGGAGAGCTCAGCCATCAGCTTTCCATACAATTACAGATTGGGAACCACATCCAATAGAGATGTGTAAATTAAACCCCTTTACATGGAGTTAGAGCCCGTTAGTGATACTCACACCCTCTCTACTAACATCTAAAGGCATCTAAATTGGTGTAATTTGACACCAAGGTGCCAGAAGAATGTGTAAACTAAACTGATTCCCTCCTCATTTTCATTTACAGCCTGTTCTGATTCCCCAGCATGAAGGGGGGTTTAAGGTAGTGTAAAAGGATTTAACTTACCATTACTTTACACTACTTACAGGGTCTAAATTTGGCCCTGGATTTCTCCAGAACTGTTGCTTTATAAATATGTTAAATATCATAGGGCCATGACTCTTCTTTTTGGAAAACAATTTTCCTCCTCATAACATGTTGCCAACTCAAATAATATCATCCTGAGCCTGCGCTCTGCCACTCCTGCCTCTTCCAGAATGTCAGGTGCTCCCTAGGTGTCTCCTTCTTATAGACTAATAGATTCCAAGGCCAGAAGGAACCATTGTGATCATCTAATCAGTCCTCTTGTATAACACAGGCCATAGAATTTCCCCAGAATAATTCCTAGGGCATATCATTTAAAAAAAAATCCAATCTTGATGTTTTCTTTTGTTCCTAATATATATATATAATATTTTAAAATCCTTCTTTTTGTCCTTAACTCTTGGCGATCAATTTTGCCTTGTATCTTTTGGTTTCCCTTATTGGTTTTCTATAATTTCTAACTTCTGATTTTATTTATTACTATCAGCTTCCCCTTTCTTACATTTGTGTGTATATATATTATAAGATTATATACATATAATTTTTATAACTGCCTTCCCTTCCCTTCTAAACCACTTGTGTTTTTTTGGTTTATTTGTTTGTTTGTTTTATGAGTATTGCCTTCTCGGTTGAATATGGGATTGTGGCTTTTTTGGGCATCTAGTAAGGTGTTCTTTAATGATTCCCAATTATCTTTAAGTGGTACACTTTCATTTTACCACTCCTGTTCAGAAGATCCAAGATTTTCAAATCTAGGAGTGTAAAATTAGGTTCCTAAATCTTGTTTAAAACTCCTAAATACTTGGGATGACCTTTGGAAATGTCAAGCATTGCACAGCTCCTACTGACTTCATTTTTGAAAATCTTGACCTAAATCAATGCTAAGAGAGTGCACCCTATCCTTGAAATAGTACCTTTCATCCTATAATTCATGAGAACTTTATATAATATAAGCCCAATTATGAGTCCTGCATTATGCTTTCATTTTGGGATTTACTGCATGTTAACCTGCCTTTTAATTAAAAATACTTTATTCACCACTGTGAAATGGTTATAGCAAGATTGTTCCAGTAGTTAGGTATATCTCCATATATTATATTATCTCATAGAGCTGGAAGGGACCCTTGAAAGGTCATCAAGTCCAGCCCCTTGCCTTCACTAGCAGGACCAAGTACTGATTTTGTCCGAGATCCCCAACTGGCCCCCTTCAAGGATGGAGCTCATAACCCTGGGTTTAGCAGGCCAATGCTCAAACACTGAGCTATTCCTCCCCCATGAAATAATATAGTCTTCAGAAGATATAGTGGGTGTTTATTAAATTATTCCGATGCAATGTGTGGAAAGTGTTACAGTAGCTTCTTAAATCAAAATACCACAACAACAGTGAAACTTAAATGATACCCTTGTAATAATATGTCATTCAAAGGAGTTAAAACTAATATTTGGTACTTTTCAGCACTTTTTATGACCACTTCTTCCTCAGACTACTTTGCTTTTGGATGAAAACTACAGATGGTATATTAAAGATCTGAATCTTGTTCATACTGCAAACTTGCTTTGTAGTGAAAATAAAAACTCTGATTAGTAAAACACTGTATTCTGCACTATTACAATATCATGAATGACTTATTTGCAAGAAAGCATTTAGAGAAACATTACAAAATGCAGGGAGGCTGACAGTTGTGGAAAACATTCTCTTCTAGGTCGCTAACATAAATCTGTCCCAGGTCAATTTGACAGAAAGTTCACAACAAAATGACAATTGTTGTGCAGCTTATAGAAATAGGGTCCAGTTCCTACTGGACATTACAAATGAAAGTGTTGACAATAGCAGTATAAGCACAAAGAAGAGTGAATGAGTATAGAGATCAAACTATTATTTTGGCTCCAGTTCTCACTTGTGATGTTTCTCTCTTACGCTATTCTGGTGGCATGAAGGGGGTTAAATAACCCCCACAATAATCTTTTTGGATGCTTGAGGGAGGTTCTCCTGCCAGGATAGAGCCAAATAACTATCTTGGCCTCTCTCAGCTTCTGAAATAAGAGGCTGTTTTGGAGGCAGGCCAACAGAGCATGGGGATGTGATTAGAGAATAATTTGCTCTGTTTTTTCTGTGCTAGTATTAAAACCCATAGAAGATTGTTACAAGTCAATGCAACTTACTTAGAGCAGCCCAGAGACAGCTCTAAACCTCACTGGGAGGTGAGGCCCAGGCATAAAGATGGCTTAACCACCTTTGTGCCCTGCTGCTTCCTGTGCCATGTGCAGGGAAGAAGAAAAGGAGAATCAGTCTTTTTGACTGTCTGATGAGGTATGGGCTGATTTGGGGCTGATATTGCCCATGCTTAAGTGTGTTCTGTGAATAATCAGTTTTTAGTCATAGGGCTAAAAGTCCTGCACATCTGAGGAGCATTTAACCTACTAGAAAATTACCCAACAGTGTTGCATTAAAATGTCTTTAAGCTATTTTTCTTCTTTGGAATTTTGCTTTCCTTCTGTTTCTATCAGTTCTAGCAAATATAGATAATCCTCCATTTTCTTCTTCTGGTAATATTCAAACAAGCTAAAAATCTTTGAGCCCAGATTTTTGAACATTTGCAGAACACCTCTCCATGCTCCCCTTGACATCTTTGACTATGTGTGTCTCTGCTAAATGGCCTCATAAATGCTTGGGCTTGCTAAACAGCATGTATGTGTTTGAGAGTGAAAGAGAGCTATAGAAGTAGCTCAGATACCAAAGTTTGAGCATGGTATAAAAACCTGCATAGAGTATATGGTATTTGCTTTCTTATGTTTGAGCTTTGTTCTGCTTTTTCTCTTCATTGGGATTGAAAATTACTGCACTGGTATGATTTCTAGAAGCACATTGAACATCAGGGAATAAAAAAATACAAGATTCAACATTTGCTTAACATACTGCTTGCTTACTTTTCAAAGTAAATCTAATCAGCTAATTCTGTCTTGATATTTAGAGCCCGTCTACTAGATGAAACAACAGGATGCTTTGAGGAGCTCATTCACCAATGCTTGTGATGTAGTGGACAATTTTCTGCAACTCTTAAGGTTAAATGTCATCTATTTTATTTGTGCTTCTATAGAGACTCAAAGAAGGATTTTCAATGTGTGCCTTAAAAACAGTGTACATCAAGAAGTGGGATTGAACAACTCAGGGTATGGGCAATAGGAATCGGAAACTTGTTCAAATCAAAATAGTTCAGTAATGTCCGAAATTCATTACCACCAGTGGGCTGCTCAGTGGTCCATAGAAACTGTATTGGTTGACACAGTCTGATTTTTATTGGACAGATAATAACAATATGAACTTGTTGACAACGTCATTCAACAGGCCGTTGATCAAATTATCACAAAAGTTGTTACCCTTCCATCTAGATGTTTTCCTGATGAGGCATATTTTTATAGCCAGTCTGAAGAAGCTTGTAGTGTTCCCATTTATGTTCATATGGCTCCTGTCACCACAGAGTCAGACACTAATGAATTTAACATGAGAGCATCCTTGAGAGTTAGGGAACAATTAGCTCCATTTTACAGCTTGGGAGCTGAGGAAAGCATACAAGAAGGAGGTGGCAGAGCTATGATTTGAATCCAGATATCTAGAGTCTCAAACCAGTGCCTTAAACGTAGGACCAAGCTGTGGACAAATAGTAATTTGGCTTTCAGTGCTGTCAAGTTGGAGGCTTTCCTAAGGGTTAAGTACATGTTCAAAGATATGATTCCTCCAGTGCAATTCATGATTGCTGTTTCCAAATGCAGTAAAAAGCAATGGACTAAATTGTGGTTCTAAGGCACAGCCTATACAAGGAGATCCTGGAGCATATGGTGGTGTGGCTGCTGCATTGATAAGAGACACTAGATGATTGCTGAGCAGGATCTGATGTGCTGGTTGGTGCAAAGGATCCACATGTGCCTCTGTATGATCTAGCACTAATTGACCAATGGAGTGCAAGGACCGGGACTGCAGGGGAGAGAAAGTTTGTAGTTGTATCATGCCCTCATGCTGGGAACAACTGAATCCTATATGTTTGAGGCTGATCTCTAGTGTTGATGTCAGTATGAACAAGTAGGCATAAGGCTTATTTTATCTCTCTTTCTGTATATATAACATTTAAGTAAATAGTCCCATTTTTCAAACAATACCACATAATTGTAGTTATGGGCCCTCCAGTTACCATGGGTTTACAGCTCCTTACACCCAACACTCCAAGACAGAAACTAAATTCTATGAAAGAAATAGGAGTTCCTTTGTAGGACTTATTTTCAGCTGCTTCTGTTCTTACATTGACATTTTCTTCTTTGAGGCAGTGGAAGGAAAGTAAGTTAGTTTTGTAGTTCAATCAGAGGAGGTTCAGCAGTCAGGCCATAATCACACTCCTGCAGATGACAGGCCATATACCTAGTGAACATACCCAAGGAGATGAAGATTAACTGTCTGAGATAGTGCTGGGCTTTGTCATTATCAGTTTCCACTAAATGGTAACATGGAAGCATGAAAAAAATTAAGAATCCAGTCAGCAGAAGTCACTTTGGTTAGTTCCCATCCAGGAAGCTTATCTAACAAACTCATATATCTAGTTTTACAGTGCACATGAAAAATATCAATGCTATTTCTAAACCATGGAAAGACATAAAATTGAAATAGAGTAATCACTATGGAAGTACTAGTCTTAAACATGGCGCATAAGATTGAAATGTCTCTGCAGAAGCATAACTCCTATTAGCATTGTTCTTTGATAATCATTTTAACATCATTTTAACGTCAGTTCTGTGATCATCAGATAATACTGGTTTTGGTTTCATCTAGTTCTTAACAATGACAGCTAATTCAATTCCATGTAACAAACATCAGAGTGGCTGAACAGTCAGGATTACACTGATGTAAATTGAAAGTATCATTCCAAAAATATTACACACATTATATTCCATCCCTCTGGGACATTTCTCTACTGATATGTGCATCGAAAATTAATATATCTAAAATATCTCCCACTGTCAAAACTTTTAAATGACACAGGAATTTCAGTCAGAGGTTTTCTTATTGGCTACCTCAAACATTAATCATTCTCCTGTTATAAGCGTCTGCAATGTGGAACTTGTTTGGATAAATTTCAAAGATCTTTTTCTCTACATATGTCATGACTGGGATGTGGGTGGTCTGATCTAGTGGTCAGAGCAGGAATCGGGAGTCAGGCCAGCTCAGATACCAGGAGATCAGAGTGCAAGACAGGCCAGAGGGCAAACTGAGAGCCGCGTTTCAGAAGACAGGCACAGGGAGGTTAGCAGGAGATCAGAAGAAAACCCCTTCCAGCTTGGTATCATTCACAAATATTATAAGCATACTCACCATTCCATAATCCAAGTCATTAATGAAAAGATTCAATAGTACCAGACCCAAGACAGACCCCATGCAGGACCCCACTTGTTACATCTTCTCAGTCTGATAATGAACTATTATTCTTTGATTATGGTTTTTCAACAAATTGTGAACTTACCTTATAGTAATTTCATCTAGACCACATTTCCCTAGTGTGCTTATGAGAATGTCATGTGGGACGTGTCAAAAGGGCTTACTAAAATCAAAATATAGCACATCTATTGCTGCTTTTCATCCTCTAGGCCAGTGTTTCCCAAACTTGGGATGCCGCTTGTGTAGGGAAAGCTCCTGGCGGGCCGGGCCGGTTTGTTTACCTGCCGCATCCGCAGGTCCGGCCGATCGTGGCTCCCAGTGGCCATGGTTCGCTGCTCCAGGCCAATGGGGGCTGCTGGAGGTGGAGGCCAGTACGTCCCTTGGCCCGCGCCACTTCCAGCAGCTCCCATTGGCCTGGAGCAGAGAACCGCGGCCAATGGGAGCCGCAATCGGCCAGACCTGCGGATGGGACAGGTAAACAAACCGGCCCGGCCCGCCAGAGGCTTTCCCTACACAAGTGGCATCCCAAGTTTGGGAAACACTGCTCTAGGCTAAATAATCCTGTAAAAGAAGGAAATTGGTTTGGTTTGGTATGATTTGTTCTTGATAAATCCATGGCAGCTATTTCTTATAACCCTATTCTCCTTTAGGTGCTTAAAATTGTTTCAGTGCCTTTTTAGATATCAAAGTTCAGCTGACTGATCTATAATTCTCTGGGCCCCTGCTGTTCCCCTTTATAAATATTGGTACTATGTTTGTCCTTCTATAGTCATCTGGGACCTCACCTGTCCTCCATAACTTCTGGAAGATCATCACTATCAGTTCCAAGATTGATTCAGCTTGTTCCTTAAGTACCCTAGAGTGAATTTTGTTTTTGTCAGACCCTGCTGACTTTAATACAACTAATTTATTACGCTTTTTCTCACCTTATTCTGGCCTGTATTCCTTTCCCCTTGTTACTAATATTAATTATGCTAAGAAAGTGTTCACAATTAAAATTTTTAGCAAAGACTGAATCAAAATAGGCATTAAACACTTTGGCCTCCTTGATGTCATCCAGTATTTGCTCTCCTTCCCAATTACCATTTTATTTTGTTCCTAATGTACTTATAGAACCTCTTATTATCTTTTATATCCCTTTTTGTTCCTTAACCTTTCTGATTTTGTTCTCAAATGCTTATGCTATTCTTTTATATTCATTCTTAGCAATTCATTCATGCTTCCACTTTTTAGGATTCCTGCTCAAATTTCAGGTCATCAAGAAGCTCCTGATATTGGCCTCTTACTATTCTTCCTATCTTTGCTGTTGTGCCTTTAATATTGCCTCTTTGAGAAACTGCCGTCTTTCTTTTTCTTAGATTTTCTTCTCATGTGGGATATCTCTGAGTTTGTTAAAATCTGCTTTTTGGAGTCCACTGTCCTTATTCTACTAATCTTATTCCTTCTTTTCCTTAGAGTCATGAAATCTGTCATATCATGATCACTTTCATCCAAATTGCCTTCTGCCGTCAGAATTCATCCTTGTTAGTCAGCATCAAGTCTAAAATGGTTGCCTGTGGTTACTTTCTCTACTTTTCTAAAACAAGTAGTTGACTCTAATACATTCCAATAACTTATTGCAGATTCGTGTTTTGCTGTATTACTTTTATACCAGATTGGTGGGTAATTGAAGTTCCCTGTTCTTACCATCTTTTGTGTTGTTGTGATTTTTATTATTTGTTCTAGAAATGCCTCATCCAGTACCCCCTGATTTGGTAGTGTATATTAGATCCCTACCATGACATTGCCCCTTCCCCCCTGCCCCCCCCACCCTGTTTTTTTTTAATCTTCGCCCATAGACTTTCAACTGGTCTGACTTTCACCTCTGTCTGGACCTCAGAACAAGTGTATATAGTCTTGATGTACAATGCAACACTTCCTCCCTTTTCTCTCTGCCTGTCATTCTTGAACAAGCTATACAATATTCCAGTAATGAGATTTATCCCACAAAGGCTCTGGAATGTCAATTAAGTCATAATTTAGCTTGTGTGGGAAGACTTCCAGTACATTATTTTTCATAAGAAAATTTTAGTTCATGACGTGGTTCAATTAAACAAAAAAAAGGCGCATTGCAAACCTGAACTTCTAAAACGTTCCGTGGTAATATTTCATAGCTCTGTTGGAGTGTAGCTGCTGCTGAATGACTTAACATACACCTAAATCATTATAATTCACAGTGCTGTATTATGGTCCAAAAAAATACTCCTCCAAAAAAAAAAAAGTCACCTGAGTTACCTGTCATCAAATACATTTCAAATAAACAGAAACCCTGTGTCCCTGGTCATTGACTAGTAAATTGTGAACGTCAATGTAAAATTAAATCACTGCGCTTCACAAGTACTCGCTTCACTTGATATCTTTACCTTGCTTTGGTCAGGAAAATATTCCTAACAACATGTTTCTGTATTTAAAGGAAAATTTTAATGCTGCAAAATGTACTGAACTCTCTGTCATAAATCTTACAGTTATGCTCTTTAAAATAGAACAGCATGATTTGATTTTCTTCGTATCTTTCTGATTTATGTCAGAAAATAATATTTCATGGTTGTGAGGCTGCCTTTAGAACCTCTACTTGCTAAGGTTGCCTCAGGCTCTAAATCTTCACCCCCTTTCTCTTCATTTTGAACATAAGACTTATGGCATTTCTAATGTTTGTCTGAGTGCCATAGAGCATGTATGCTGACAACACTATCGTATTTAATGATTTTAAAATGTACTCTAGCCAGTGTCCTGTCTAATGCTATATCAGTCGTATGTCTGAGTTTAGCTAACCATAATCTTAGCCTAAATAAAACAAATCTGCCTTCTTTTCTAACCTCCTATTACACAGTGCTGCTGAAATCTCTCTAACTAAACTGGGCCCTTTTCTGAAGCACTGTCTGTATTCATGATCCCACTAAGAAAGCTTGTATCCTCTGTTCAAGGATGCTTATTTTTCTAAAAAATCATACCAAGTTTGAAGTACATAGAAGTTATAATACTCAGCCGTTATAATAACTTATTTTAACGAATGGCTACGCAGATGGTGTCGGAAAGAAGGGTTTGGATTCTTTGACCATGGGATGGTCTTCCAAGAAGAAGGATTGCTAGGCAGAGACGGGCTCCAGCCCCATACTGGGACACCAGGACGATCAGTGAGTTATCTTACATGACTATACACAAATGCAAGAAGCCTGGGGAACAAGCAGGGAGAACTAGAAGTCCTGGCACAGTCAAGGAATTATGATGTAATTGGAATAACAGAGACTTGATGGGATAACTCACATGATTGGAGTACTGTCATGGATGGATATAAACTGTTCAGGAAGGATAGGCAGGGCAGAAAAGGTGGGGGAGTTGCGTTGTATGTAAGAGAGCAGTATGACTGCTCAGAGCTCCAGTATGAAACTGCAGAAAAACCTGAGAGTCTCTGGATTAAATTTAGAAGTATGAACAACAAGGGTGATGTCGTGATGGGAGTCTGCTACAGACCACCGGACCAGGGGGATGAGGTGGACGAGGCTTTCTTCCAGCAACTAACAGAAGTTTCTAGATCACAGGCCCTGGTTCTCATGGGTGACTTTAATCACCCCGATATCTGCTGGGAGAGCAATACAGCAGTGCACAGGCAATCCAGGAAGTTTCTGGAAAGTGTAGGTGACAATTTCCTGGTGCAAGTGCTGGAGGAACCAACTAGGGGAAAAGCTCTTCTTGACCTGTTGCTCACAAACGGAAGAAATAGTAGAGGAAGCAATAGTGGATGGGAACCTGGGAGGCAGTGACCATGAGATGGTCGAGTTCAGGATCCTTACACAAGGAAGAAAGGAGAGCAGTAGAACAGAGACCCTGGACTTCAGAAAAGAAGACTTCGACTCCCTCAGGGAACTGATGGGCAAGGTCCTCTGGGAGAATAACATGACGGGGAAAGGAGTCGAGGGAAGCTGGCTGTATTTTAAAGAAACCTTATTGAGGTTGCAGGAACAAACCATCCCGATGTGTAGGAAGAAAAGTAAATATGGCAGGCGACCAGCTTGGCTTAACAGTGAAATCCTTGCTCGTCTTAAACACAAAAAAACAGCTTACAAGAAGTGGAAGATTGGACAAATAACCAGGGAGGAGTATAAAAGTATTGCTCAGGCATGCAGGAGTGAAACTAGGAAGGCCAAATCACGCTTGGAGTTGCAGCCAGCCGGAGATGTTAGGAGTAACAAGAAGGGTTTCTTCAGATATGTTAGCAACAAGAAGAAAGTCAAGGAAAGTGTGGGCCCCTTGCTGAATGAGGGAGGGAACCTAGTGACAGAGGATATGGAGAAAGCTAGTGTACTCAATGCTTTTTTTGCCTCTGTCTTCACAGACAAGGTCAGCTCCCAGACAGCTGCACTCTGCAGCACGGTATGGGGAGGAGGTGACCAGCTCTCTATGGGGAAAGAAGTAGTTCGGGACTATTTAGAAAAGCTGGACGAGCACAAGTCCATGGGGCCGGATGCGCTGCATCCGAGGGTGCTAAAGGAGTTTGCCGATGAGATTGCAGAGCCATTGGCCATTATCTTTGAAAAATCATGGCGATCGGGGAAGGTTCCGGATGACTGGAAAAAGGCTAATGTAGTGCCCATCTTTAAAAAAGGGAAGAAGGAAGATCCAGGGAACTACAGGCCAGTCAGTCTCACCTCAGTCCCTGGAAAAATCATGGAACAGGTCCTCAAGGAATCAATTCTGAACCACTTAAAGGAGGGGAAAGTGATCAGGAACAGTCAGCATGGATTCACCAAGGGCAAGTCATGCCTGACTAACCTAATTGCCTTCTATAATGAGATAACCGGCTCTGTGGATGAGGGGAAAGCAGTGGATGTGCTATTTCTGGACTTTAGCAAAGCTTTTGATACAGTCTCCCACAGTATTCTTGCCAGCAAGTTAAAGAAGTATGGGCTGGATGAATGGACGGTAAGGTGGATAGAAAACTGGCTAGATGGTCGGGCTCAACGGGTAGTGATCAATGGTTCCATGTCTAGTTGGCAGCCGGTATCAAGTGGGGTGCCCCAAGGGTCGGTGCTGGGGCCGGTTTTATTCAATATCTTCATTAACGATCTGGAGGATGGTGTGGACTGCACCCTTAGCAAGTTTGCAGATGACACTAAACTGGGAGGAGTGGTTGATACGCTGGAGGGTAGGGATAGGATACAGAGGGACCTAGAAAAATTAGAGGATTGGGCCAAAAGGAATATGATGAGGTTCAACAAGGACACGTGCAGAGTCCTGCACTTAGGACGGAAGAATCCCATGCACTGCTACAGAGTAGGGACCGAATGGCTGGGCAGCAGTTCTGCAGAAAAGGACCTAGGGGTTACGGTGGACGAAAAGCTGGATATGAGTCAACAGTGTGCCCTTGTTGCCAAGAAGGCTAATGGCATTTTGGGTTGTATAAGTAGGGGCATTTCCAGCAGATCGAGGGATGTGATCATTCCCCTCTATTCAGCACTGGTGAGGCCTCATCTGGAGTACTGTGTCCAGTTTTGGGCCCCACACTACAAGAAGGATGTGGATAAATTGGAGAGAGTCCAGCGGAGGGCAACAAAAATGATTAGGGGGCTGGAACACATGACTTATGAGGAGAGGCTGAGGGAACTGGGATTGTTTAGCCTGCAGAAGAGAAGAATGAGGGGGGATTTGATAGCTGCTTCCAACTACCTGAAAGGGGGTTCCAAAGAGGATGGATCTAGACTGTTCTCAGTGGTAGAAGATGACAGAACAAGGAGTAATGGTCTCAAGTTGCAGAGGGGGAGGTTTAGGTTGGATATTAGGAAAAACTTTTTCACTAGTAGGGTGGTGAAGAACTGGAATGGGTTACCTAGGGAGGTAGTGGAATCTCCTTCCTTAGAGGTTTTTAAGGTCAGGCTTGACAAAGCCCTGGCTGGGATGATTTAGTTGGGTTTGGTCCTGCTTTGAGCAGGGGGTTGGACTAGATGACCTCCTGAGGTCCCTTCCAACCCTGAGATTCTATGATTCTATGATTTTAATAATCAGAATTGTGTGTTGCCACAAAACCAATCAGAAAATGCTATGTGATCTGCTGTATCTTCATATCTTAAAAATACTCATGATTTTAGAGTACATAGACTCAGTACATAAACAATTAAGCTAGCTTTCTTTGCAGATATGACAGACAAGGAATATCTCTTGGTATGTTACTCAGGAAATGTTGTTGATATAGCTTTGGTTAGAATAAAGAAAAAACTGGGTATTTATTAAGTCTGATTTGTCTATAACAAGGTGAGAAATATGCAAGTAATTAAATGTTTCATTTTTGAGGGAGTACTATTGGATTTTTGGTTTTGATCATATTGAAAGTTCCACAAATTCATCCTTAATGCATTTCTTCAAAGGATCACTGAAAGAATTTCCTTCTTGAAATATCCCAGCACACACATGTTTCTGTACTAAAGTGTGTGATAATGTGTATATTGCAGTTGTTTATGAAACATCATTTATGGTGCTGATTACACCTCTACCCCACTATAACACAGTCGTGGGAAGCCAAAAATCCCTACCGCATTATAGCTGAAACCCTGTTATATCGGGGTAGGAGTGGCAGGGCTCTGGCGGTGATTTAAAGAGCTCCGGGCTCCAGCCACTGCGGGGAGCCCCAGGCCCTTTAAATTGCCAGTGCACCCCTCTGCCACAGCCCCGGGGTAGGGGTGGCAGGGCTCCAGCAGTGATTTAAAGGGCCCGGGGATCCCCTCAGCAGCTGGAGCCTGGAGCTCTTTAAATCACCGCTGGAGCCCTGATGCCCCTACCCTAATATAACGGGGTTTCAGCTATAACTCAGGTATAGTGATTTCAGCTTTACTAAGTGGCTGGAGGTCACTCAGCTCTGCTGCTTTCCGCTGTAATTTCAGCGAAATTCCTCTCTCTATTGTCTCCCATCAAGAAGCTGCCTCACCATCATCTCTTTATGAGAAGTCCCTTGATTGGCAGGATCCTTAGTGGAGGAGAACCAGTAGCTTTTAGGATCACTGAGTGGAGTTCTTGTCACAAAGTAGGAACCCCCCCTCCCCAACTTAATCAATTTCCACTTCCTAATCAATTCTGAGTTTATGTACAGTTATGGGAACTCCCATAGTGTCACTGGAGGAATTCTGGGTGGAAAGCTCATGCAAGTAAGCTCTCTCTCTGTAGATATACTTCCCTCTGTTTACCAATGGCAAGGTCAGAGATCTATTTCCCTCTGAAGCTTCTGTCCATCTGGAGTTCTGGGTAAATAGCTTACACAGATAAAACAGTTCTGTGGTTGTATTTCCCCATTTACCAACAAATGGGAGCAGAGAGCTCTTTATCCTGTAGGCTCAGAGCTTCATGCCACAGGACTGACACACAAATATTTTGCTGGAGCAGGACCTAAGATAATAAAACCAAACTAATTGGCTGATACTGTGATGGGATAACTAAAAATTACATTAGTGATAAGACTACAAGAACTAGCAATCCTCATGCTTCAGAGCAAACTTTGATTACCAGCAATGGTCAGATATATTTATTTCATGGTATAACATTACACAATTACTGTACATGCATTATTGGTGGTTTGTCCTCCTCTGAGGCATTAAGCATTGGCTACTGTCAAGCACATTTCCACTTCTGGTGTAAAATCATATACACGAGGATCTTTAACTGACCGTAGATAATCAGCAGATTCTACGCTGTACAAGATCTGCCAAATATTCCTTTTGGTGAGCTGGAGATGGCATTGGAATGGACAGGCAGGGAATGGTGCATGCAAACTACCATACACAAAACCCTGCACAGAGAACCAAGACTATTACTTAAGAAGAGAGAGAGCCAGTAAACCTCCATATGACAATGTTGACCCTAAATCCCTGTAAACTAGCAATTACATGGGATTATTATTAATAATTTATTTTACTATAGCACCCAGATGCTTCAGTCATTGTGATGAGAGCTCTTCGAATACAGATGAAGAAGCAATGAGAAATCCTAGCTCCACTAAAATCAATAAAATTCCCATTAACTTCAGTAGGGCCAGATTCTTGATCCATGGCTATTGAACTCACAAATATATACCTTTTTATTTTATAAGGATGAAGTTCCTGCACACATTTTTGGAACATTAATGTCCACAATTATTGCAATATATATATAAAATTTTCTTGTGGGCTTTTTTTTTATTGCAGTAATTGTTCCCTGACTGCCGCTTACCACTTCATTTTTATCTAATACTGCATTTAATACACTCGGTATAAATTAGATGTTTTCAGAGAGGCAGATACTAATATGACAAAAAAAAAGATTTGTAAATTCTCACTGCTTTTAAAAAAATGTTATTGCTTATATTTCTAATTAAGGAATATACATTAAATTCACCTCTGTATGCCTCTGTTTCCCCAGCTTTAAAATGGGGATAATGATACTTTGAGACCTATTGATGAAAAGTGCTATCTAAAGTCTAGGTGTTATTAATCATATCAGAAATATGCTTGCAACATAAGAAATTCTGCAGCATTCATGAGAAGACTAAGAACATTTTTTAGAATACCACTTCTAGAGAACCAGATTCTACTAAAAGATTTCTACAGGCAAGCTGCCAAGTTTGAAAGTGCAGCCACTGAGATATATTTCTTTTTACATAGGGCTCATTAGCAAGAAGCAGCTGCTGGTTCATTCAGTATTAATGTCAGCCATAATAAAAGACACCCACTTGTGTAAAGAGGTGAATTTGGAGAGAATTATAAAAAAGGACTCTGCACCAAATTGCACCATATCAATCTGACTGGTTGAATTATAACAAGACGCACATTTTGTGAAACCTTAAAGCAATAACTATAAAAGTAGCAAGATTGTACATGCTCCTGAATCTGCATTCTGTAGCTAGACTACATGTGCTTTGCTTGATAATGATGCTAAATAAAAAGTGAAGGGCATTTCTGTTTGTATAACTTTGAAACCTAAGATATGTAGATATGCTACTTTTCTTGCCTACGAAAACCAGCCAGTTTCTGCTGCTGCTTGAAAGTTTTACCTTTGAACATCTTTTCAAATATTTCCTAACTCACTCATCCCCAATTATTCAGCACCCCTAAAAGTGTAGGAGAAGGCTTCCCCTCCCCCTGTTTTCTTTGCGTTTACTTAAAAAAGGGAGGGGATCCGATGCACAGATGAGGGGAAATAATCATTTTCAATAAAAATGACAAAGAAGAGAATCAAGTGTCTGATCTTTGCCAAGGAGCCTTATTTGTGCATTAAATTACTATGTTTTGCTGAAATATACATATAAGTAGCATGCTAAAGACAGGAGATTGGAGAAGAATCAACAGGGTGGATAAAGAAAATATAAATAGGAGGCGCTGTTTATAATAGTAGGAAATAAACAGATTTACTAATTGTATACAAATTTCAAATCAAAGCTACAGATTTTATTTTTACAAAACAAGATAGAATTACCTTTGTTCTTGAACACGTCAGTGGTGATTAAACAGTGAAGAATGAGAATTGATGATTCAGGGTTTGTTCACTTTTAGATCCCTAGTCTGAATGTAATCCAGAAGAGTTCTAGCAATGGTATCTAGAAAATGCGTTACTCCTCATGGCTGTTAGGTGATCTGTATGGAATGATTTTGTGGACTCAGTCCATTTCTTAGTGCACAGATGTTTACCACACAAGCCACTACTACAATTGACAATTGTTTGAAGCCTGAGTAGAGAGGTCAAGAACTGAATACTTAAGGAAACTCAACTATTCTTTGTACCTTTAGAGATATTCCCTCCAGAATGTAACTGAATCACATTTTTGGAGTATTGTGGGAGAAATTTAGATTACCAGTGTCTATGCTGTGTTTGGTATGTGGATAAATAAATGACTTCTATGGCTAATGCAGTAAATGTGGTATCTTTCATATGCTCTGAGTTAATAAAAAGACTGAAAGATCAGCTAGTCCAATACAAAAAAACAAACAAAATAAGCCCCTGACAACTTATTTTTTCTCCTAAAAACAAATTAATATTTTAAAAATGTTAGTTTCTGGGACAACATCCTTTGGATATTAGTGTATGTGCTGGGTTTCAGCTCCCTCCTCCCATCTCACTTTCCAAAATTATACAGATATTTTTCTGCTGCCCTATTGATGTTTTTAAAAATTAATTTCAACAAGCCAGAAACTAACTAATTTCCCTCTACAGGGGAAACTGACTATTCATAAAGGTCTGTCAAATACACAAAGTTAACAAACTGAATTGATTTATTTGCTAACATGTTTCACTTATAGTAATCTTAGGGGTTACTTGTAATAGAGTAGATACAATATTCACAAACTGAAATGTGATTTTCAAGTTGACTGTGTCTCTTTAACAGCTATGTTATTCAAATTCCATCTGTTATATTCCATTTAGTTTTCTTCTTCATTTATTCTTGCCATTCCTTTCAACTTACCGTCTGCCACATGGCCATCCGACACACTTCTTTCATTGTCTTTTAGCTGCAGTGGTGAGCATTTGCCTTCTAACTGTTAATTTAAGGCAGAATTCCCCAGCTGTCCACCCTCCCTATACCACAGGGGTTTCATTTCAGAGAGAGTGCAAATAGCTTAGCAGAAGTTGTTAAAAAGAATATAAAAAGAAGGGCAAAAATACCTTCCTTCATTGCTGAAGTGGATTTTCTCAGTAATTTGCCAATGAGTCCAGTGCATGCTTGGGGAGACAAAAATTGCCTAATTATTTCTCTCACTGCAAGTATTTTGACTGGCCTTGGTTTTGTGTCAGCTCAGATTTTGTGTTTGCCTGCCTTTCTGCACCTTTTTATATTCATTTCAAGATGGAGAAGGATGAAATTGAAGGTAGAAATCTGAATACAGCTCGTGGTGACACATTTTGGTGTTCTCAGCTTCACCCACGTGACAAGCACATTTGCATTCAAAACATACTGAAGGGAAAAAGAGGCTTTGTGGGTGTTGCAAAGAAAACCTTAGAGAATTAACTGAAAAGGTGATGTAATTACATCAGTAGATACTGGGCTTGCTTTTTATCTCTAAAATATTCATGGCTATTCCTTTAGGGCCAGTCTATCAGCATCATTCTTTCCTTGATAATCTGTCAGCAGTTCCCCTGCTTCCACTTTACCTGGCATTATCATGACACCCTTCAAATGTAAATACATGGCTGGTTCACATCCCTCACCTTGGCAATAATAAAAAGAACAGGAGTACTTGTGGCACCTTAGAGACTAACAAATTTATTTGAGCATAAGCTTTCGTGGGCCACAGCCCACTTCATCGGATGCATGCAGTGGAAAATACAGTAGGAAGAGATGTGTATATATACACACACACACACACACACACACACAGAACATGAAACAATGGGTGCTACCATACATACTCTAACGAGAATGATCAGTTAAGGTGAGCTAAGCATATACACATCTAAGCATATACACAACCCAAGGATACCTATATTTTATGAGTTTAAAATACGTTGACTTTACTAAGCGTGTGTGAACTGGTTTGGGAAACAAATAAGAATCTGCTCAACTACCAGCACAGGCATCTGCCAAATTAAACCTGAATCTTTTAAAACTGCTTCAGATCATTTTTGAATAAGGAATCCACCACTTCCTCATCTGACCTTTGCTATGGCTGTCTTCCTCACAACCATCTAAATCTTTCTTCTCCTGCAACCAATAACATTTTCAATACACATCCTCTTTCCCAACATGAAGGTTTACCCATAGACTGTATGGGCCAGGATTTTAAAGGTATTTAGGCACCTAAAGATGCAGATTGGTGCCTACTGGGATTTTCAAAAGTGCCTTGTTCAAAATCTGGCCCTGTTTCTCCTCTTCTCTTGGAAGCTCTCCTACCATGGAAGATTTAAAGGACATCACTTCCTGCTGGGTCTTGGCTGCTGCTAAACGTATATCTGGGATGTCCAATACACTCTAGACTTCATTGTCCCAAAGCACAGGACATTTAAACAGTGTGGCCATGATCAAGAAGAGAAGTTTCACAGGCAAGAGATATGGCTTTGGAAGAAAGAGAACTGAAGCAACTGGAGTGCTTGAGAGAAATGGCAGGTGCCTGTTGGAGGTAGAAGGGCTGTGCAGCTAAGGGCAACCACAGAGCTTACTGTTGGAAAGTGAGAGAGCCTTAAGCATTCTGGACAAGCTCCCTAAGGGTGAATCCTTGTTTGATCTGACTATTTGTGAATGGACAACCATTATACGATTGTCTGATTGGTGTAGTATTTGTAGCCATTTGTTATCTGTATTCTAAGTACAATGACCCCAAGACAGCTCATGTGGACAGGGAACATTACCATGCTATACCTTAAAACAAGTTGTCTAGTGTAGTTATCTAAATTGTTATAAATGTCCATGATCGCACAATCAGAGTATAGAAAAGAAAAACAAATAAAAGAACACCAGTCTGCCAGTGAAAAGTTATAGAGTCCTGAGCAGAACATGGCTTGATCATTTTCAGTATTATGACCACAGCAAATATACTTAGATATTTCCATTTCAGTGCATATACATTTCAAACAAATATGAATTAAACTATATTTTAATTTTCAGCCATTGGAAATGAATATGAATAGAAATGTAGCAGCTAGAACTACAATGCTCATTATGTGCTTTTATTTGCTGTGTCCTGAAAATGTTCCATTCCAGTCATTGTGTTAACATATTTAGTATCTAGAAAAGAACTCGGACATTATGAGAAACCATCCTTTGTCCTTCAGCTAGGATATCCAGAAATTTCCATAGTCAGGTAAACTCTTGACTATACCCACAGAATAGGAAGGGGTATTTCAAAATGAAAAGCAGTGTGATATAGGTCCAAGTAAATAGGGCTAGATTTGCAAAGATGCAGATAGGTGCCTAGTGGAATGTGCAAAAATGCCCATGTGAGTTAGATGCCTAACTCCTATCGACTGCCAATGAGAGTTAGGAACCTAACCTCCTTAGGAGCTCTTGTGATTCTCTCCTCCTGCCCCCCAACCTCACCCACAAAAGAGCTATATCTAGTTCTATGTAACAGTGCTAGGGTTTTAAAGGAGGGTGGATTCCCATTTTCCTAAATTCTTGAGGTTTCTTCCCTATTTCTGAATGGTTCAGTCCCAGCCAAAGAGCTGAAAAATGGAACCCTCCCTGGAGATTAGACCTTTGAGAACAGCAGGGGCAGAAGGGAAAAAAAGCACAAAGAGTAAAGAAAAAGGAGACCAGCAAGTCATCCCCTCCCTTGGGAAAACGGAACTCCCCCCACCCCCAGGAATGGAGCCCCCTTTCTCCTCAGCTATTATATTTTTTTGTCTCTTCCCTTTCCTGATAAGTAGGGGGGCCTGCAGACTTAGTCTGATGCAGTCTCCAGCCAAGGCCCCAGCCCAGCCTGCCTCCTGCACTCTTGTCCAGACCACAGGGAAATGGATCATTCAATATATTCACATCACTCGGGCTCTAGCACAGTAAGCAAAAACAGTTGGGAAGTTTGAATTCACAAGATTTTATATTTTTCATCACAGTCACTTGAATGTTCTGTGAAAATAGTACAACGTTACTCTTATTTGCAGCTTATAGATACAGATATAAATGGGGAAAATGTTTTCTACACACAGATCATCTTATGATCTAGACCCCGAGGGTTCCTTTCCCTGGAAAGTTTTGACCTAATTACCAAGTTTAGTGTTCCTGTTCATATTCTACTTGTTCCATCCCTTTTTTGATTTCCCATGACAGAGAAGTGCTGCTATTTATTATGCATTGCATAATAAAGTATTACTTTATCAATTTGAAATGTGCTGCTGGGCAACTTCATTGAGTGTTGTTATGTATTTATTTATTTTGGTAAGTTTAAGTAAAAGGTAGATAACAAGGAAGAGAGATTGACACAGAGAAGAAAAGATTTAAAGAAGAAAATCTTGGTGCAGAAATGTCATTTTTAACATAAAAATACAACAAAGAAATAAGGAGCCAATTCATTCCCTTCTACTTCTTTACACGGGTTGGTTTATCTTGTTTTGGGGGCCACAGACTGGGGATCACCTGCCCCACTGCCCACCATCTCTGGCATTCTTCTGTTTGAATTTTATGGGGTTGTTGCTCAATGAAATTTAAAGGGGTGGGAGATTTGAGGAGCCATGGAAGAACCTTTCTCTGGTGCATTCTTCTGGACAGTGGCAGCAGGTATCTGAATGCATTACTACACCTATGTTAATTTTTCTAGAAGCAACACACCTTCAGCTTTGCATTTGCCTCCTGCCCCAGTTAGAGATGTGATTCTATGCTGGTGCTAGGTGGCTAGCCAATGGCAACCCGGTTCCTGCAGGTGCCAGGTTACTGAAGGAAGAAAAGTCAAGAGAAGCAGAATGTAGCCCATTCCTATTGTTTTGCTACAGAATAGCTATGTCCTTCTCTCTATTTCCTGTGTCATGAATGATTAACTTAACAGATAACCTTCTATGGGGCTCCCCAGAATTAATTGTATGGGGATACTGCCTCTGTTGCAACCACCTCAAACACCACCCCATCCTGAAGGAGATAATTAGCTGGAAACATCATATGGTTAACACATATGAGCTTCCCTTACCCTTCTCTCTCCCTCCCACAGGTACTCCCAAGGAAGGGTTTGATTCAAGGCCTTTGCTGTTAGCAAGAACTAGGTGTGCATATGATAGTTAAGATTTATCTGTATACAACAGTTCCTAGCACAATGAGCCCCTGATTCCTAATGGGGGTCCCTAGGTGATATGACAATACAATTAATTAAATAAAATAAAAAAGCAGTTTAGGGGATTTAAACACATATTTTCTGTGAAAATCAATGACAGGTATATATTTAAATTCCCTACATTCCTTTAAGAATCTCAGCCTGTTTTCATACATCATAATTTCTGGAAATTGTTAAAGCTCTAAAGTTAGCATAGTTGTAAAGGGTAAGAGAAAAGGAAAATAACAGAGGAATAGAAGAGATAAGAAAGACAAACCAAACAGAACTATCAAAATTGCTTCTGACTAAAGAAAGGGAAATAGAATAATTACAACTTTTAAAAAATATATAAAATGAAGATTAAAGGAAAACAGATGAAATAGCAAATATTAAAAGGAAAAATATTTATACATTGTGTTTTTTAACAGAGTAGAACATGTAACTTTAATTAAAAAGCTGTGAAACACAGGAAATATAATTTATTTGAGGCCAAGAATGTTTTTGCATTTGCATATCTTTAAAGCTCTTTAAAGTTTGTTTCACAAACCCACTAAGATAAGCTTTGCTCATCTCTCTTCTGAACTCTTTATTTTCTCTTTCTCCTTCTTAAGGAATTGGAATCATTGCAGTTGCCCATTCTTCGTGACTAGTACAAGTAGAGAACTAAGTTTGTCCCTTCCTTGATCTTAGGCAAGTATGAAAATCTTCTGTGTCCCCAACACATTATTATCATTGTTATCCCCTTCATAGACCAGCAGTGATGCATTGTAGGGGTTAACTGTGAAAATTTAATTTTCTCTCCTTTCTACAGATACACACTCACAGTATACAGCAAATTGGCATTTTCATTCTCATCATATCTCCAGCAAAGTATGAGAATACTGACAGTTTTACTGTCCCTTAAACAGGAAATATTAAAGCTGTATGTGTAATCTTATTGTCTCTACTGGCTTGCCTTAAATGTACTTCTAAAATAATCTCATTAGTACTCATTTCAGACTGAAGGGTAAAGCATGAATGGCAGAAGTAGGTGTAATCTTGTTTCTAAAACCACCTTTTATGGTTGTGACCTGTGAAGCATGAAGTGGCAAATTTAAGTGGTAAGGTGGATATGATGAATATATTTCAAATAGTTTTGTAGTCAATGGCAGATACGTGTTCACTGTAAATTAATACAGTAAAGACTTTAAAATTTTAGTGGTGAAACCAAACTTCAGCTAAAGAATGTGGGCTGAATGCTCACATTACTTATGCCTAGGGAAATCAATGAATGTAATCAGGAGGAGAATTTGGCTAACACCATCTTGTATCACTAATGATTTTTCTTCAGTCTATTTCCATTCCCTCTTCTCTATTTCCATTGTTTCTTTTTCTCATTCCTCCTCTTTTCCTGGTCAGTATCATAGATAAACCATATAGTATCAAAAGAGGACAGTGGCAAAAGGACTGTGGACAAACTCATAGCTCCCTGTGTAACATTTATGCAACTATTCAATAGGCAAATTAGCTTATCTGTAAATAATTTAACCCCAAATGTCACTTAATGGTCAACCCATCCTGACCCAAATAGTGGTGAGTGTAGGACATGGAGCTGCACTAAATGTGGGTAGAAAGATGGTTGCTGGGATTGGTCGGTGAGAGGGTACTGGATGGTGTCTGGGATGCTCATTTGGAAGAACGCTGGTTAACTGGTACCTCTCTGGGGGGTAGTATCGTGTCTGGAAGGAAATTGGGAGGTGTCTGTGGATGAAGCTGGGGGGGTAGTGCATGGGTGTTTGGGTAAGTGGGGATGTTTGAAGGTTAGCTGTGTGGGGTTGTCTGGGGGGAAGCTGGAACCTGTCCAGGTATGAGAGTCTGGATCACCTCCCTCCGTGGTGGTTGGCATGATTGTTGGTGAGAGGGGGAGGGTCTGGCTTCCATATGCATGTGGGCACACACTGAAGAGGGGCCCATCTCCCCAGGAGCAATATAGGTAAGAAGGATTCTCAACATGCAAGAGGGCTGGGCTCTGCTTTGAATAGACATATCCATGTTTTTTCCCTGCCCAAGTTCAGCTTCCCCCAGAGGGAATTCCCAACCTTCCAGGTTTGGCCCCTCCTTATAAAAGGCCAGCCCAGTGCTCAACTGGCTAGGTGTAGGAAAGCAAAGCCCCCTTCCCCTGAAGATGGTGCTGTCTCCTCTTGGACTGGGCCCCTGAAGACAAACTTGAGGTAGGTGCAGCTGAACAGAATTAAGAGAATTAAGGCCACCGGTCTGGACTCAAGAGGATTAAAAGGTGTTTTTTGGGATGTTGCACGCCATGGACAGTGACTGAAAATCTGAGGAGGGAGTCAGGGGTGTAGGGACGAGCTGTCTGGGGGAAGTTGGGACTGGAGGTCCTGGGAAGCAGGGCTGTTTGTGGAGGAGGAATTAGCAACTGCTAGGCTGATGGGCTGGAATGTCTGGGAGCCTTTCTATGCCTTGGACCTCACTGGACTTTGGCAAAGGCACTTCCACTGCAGCTGCTTCCCCCTTCCTTGCCTACTAGGCAAGAAGTAGCAGGCAGTCTGCCTAGGGACAGGTATATATCTGGCTGAGCTGCTGATCCTCTTGTTTTTTAAAGGGACAGCATCATTTCATGTGGAAGGAAGGGCACGTTTTACAGACTGTTCTTCATTTGAGGAATGAGAGGCTATCCAGGTTTTCATGAGGTAAAGAGTTTTTCCCCTTCTAAAGATCACAAGTTGTTTAAAAGTTTGGCATGTGAGAGAGACTCTGCAGATATCCCTGGGAAAGGACTGGAGGGGGAGCAATGGTTTAACATGCTCCACTGGAACTGCCCCGAGACTATGCTTAGTTCAGGATGCTGGCCTTTTGTTGACTGTATGCATTTTTATTTTGATTAAATAGGGTTATTTTCCTAACCCTGTTCTCTGGTGTGTCTTCCTTCTGGCTCCTGCTGTGGTTGGTCACTCTAGCCTCTGCCACTGTTACTCCTGCATAGGCTGAAATAGAGAAGAGATGGAAAATAACCCATCCTTAGTTATGGGGACTTTTTGGATGAGTGACCTGTGGCTCCTAAAAATTTTAAATCTCTTCCTGTCACAATAATCACGGTCCATTCCAGGAAAATTCATATGTATTTTTGCTACTGGTTTTCTTTGTATTCTGCTATGGGCTCTTCAGATTTTTCAAGATATATATTTTTGAGATTTAGTACTGTATTAAATGTTGTATATGTTTGCATTTTCTTTTCCAAAAATATGTAGGAACTGTGACTAAGCTGGTCCCTGAAACTAAAGTTGTTCCATAGCAGCGATCCTACTATAAATCTCAGTGCAGCACTACAGGCAGGGTCATATTTTCATATTAAAAATGTTCTTAATTTCTCAAGACACATAACATTCTTCAACAAATAGCTTTAGTATATCCACTGCAAGGAGTTGTTCATCATGAACATTTGAATTCTCCTGAGTTCTCCTTATAGAATCTCAAGTAGTGTTTGACTATAAGAGTTTACTCTATGCTGTATCTGGTGTAATTCCTTTCAAAACTGAAGTACTGTGCTATAACTCGTATACAGTGAAAACTGATTTTAAGTGATCACTCTGGGGACAATAAAGGTAGTCCTCTGATAAAGATTGCATTCAGTACGCTTGGAGACACTTTAGGAGAGATTCTAAAGAACATTGCCTAATAAGGGTGGCATTTTGCACAGGTTTCAGTGTATACAATGCAGAAAATAGTTCTAGCAGGAATCTTGCATCCTTAAGGAGAGCTGATGAACTAGTCTCTGTAGAGAGTCAATTGATGATCTCAGTTAACAATGGGCCCAATATTTCCCTAGTGGCTCTCACCAGCCAAGAAAAATATTGGCCAATTCCCAGTTTGTAGCCTAGAGCAGTTGATGTGCTTCTAGAAAGTCAGTAATTGATATTGACAAAACTCAGCCTTTAAGGATGTTCATCTCTGTGCAGATAGCCAGCACAAAGCCTATATACAACTTAAGTCCTACTAAGGTTTTATTTTAAGGATAAATGTCACCAAATGACATTTGATTAGGTGCTGAGCAGGAACAGTAAATGTCTTATCAATACTGTTATGCTGGAGGTATTAATGGCTGCCATCAAGTGCATCTTTGATCTCTAGACAATCAAAGACATCACTAAAGTTGATGGGTGTTGTAACCAGTCTTCTTTTAGGCTATATGGAAGGAGCAATTAATATCCTGCCCCTTATGGGTGAGAGAGCTGGAGACAACTGAAGCTACCACTCAAGGCAATCAGCCACGTAGGGAAGCCTGAGCAGGGCTAAACCATATATTCTACTGGGTTTCTCTGGTACTGGTTGCAAAGGCAGGAGTTCAGGGATTGCTTGGCAAACTGTGTGTGAGGGATATGAAGAAACGCAGCAGACAACAGGAGATGTAGCTGTGAGAAGAATCAGACACAGAGCTGCTTGGCCACAGAAGCTGGGGAGGCTTGGGGACTTCTGAACAAGGAAACTGCATGCTGTTGGTTACTCCTATGTTGTTCAGTGAACCAAGACTTTGTGTGAGTTCCTTGTAAATACACAGGATTGCACCAAAAATGTACCTGACTGGTATCATCAAATCCTCCTAAGGGAAACAAATCTGCAATGTCCTGAATATTGGATAACCACTAAGGCAACAATACTCTAAGGGTTATTGGTGGTTTATGAAGTGTGGTCTGTTATTTTGTTCTCTTTTTATAATTGTTGTTGTAAATAGGGGCACTAAATAATAGTGGAAGAGTGAAAACCATTATCATGTTGACATGTAAATATCCAGAGTGTGTGCCATCTCAGCTTCCATGAGGCAGAAGCTTTTTGAGCATTGTTAAATCATTCTTCATAGTTTTCAGACACAGAGCCGCTTTGCCATGCAATATAAAGATCAAAAATAAGGTTTAAAATGCAATTTAATGATGTTTTGATTACATAAATATCTTTAAATGGATGTGTGTGTTTATTGGGGTTTTTTTAAGTGCAGTATTTTGAAATGTCAACTGGAAGGAGACATTTAGCCTATTTTTTAAAATGTGTGGTTTGCCTCTGAACATAATGATTAAGGCCCTGATCCTACAAGCATTGTGTGTATGCTTAAAGATAAGCGCCTATGTAAGTGTTTGCATCACTGTGGCCTTTTCTGGGCTTCCTGATTGTAGTGGACTGTGCCTTTAAGAGAGTTGGCTATAGCACACCTCAGAAAGTGGAACCAGTTGCGTTCATTTATAGTGCAGAATTTGTGCTCAGTGAAGCCTGAGCTACAACCTGGCCAGCATTCAGTTTCAGACATGGTAGTTTCCATTTTAATAAATTAGATTAATAAATTAATCTAACTCATTTAAGATAACATGGTTGAAACACACACCCTTTTTGTCTGTCAAGACAGGGCTTGTGTTAGCTGTCTGTGTCTTATACCAAACCCAAGACATTGCACACTGATCACAGATGGGGTGTTGCAGGTCTAGTTTTAATATATTCCTAAACTGGGATGTGGAAGTTTGTATAGACGTTATCTGCACAATAACCACACCGTGCCTGAAGCGGGGGGAACTTTGCCGAAGGAAGGTAGCAATACTTTGTGGTGGGGAGGAAGGGAAGGTCAGAAACTGCTGCAAAAGAGTGAGTGGTAGTCAGCTGTGCAGCACTGAGTCACCCCCGGGGAATGTAAGGGCAGAAGGCTTTAAAAGGTGCAGACCCTGGTGTTGGAAGCCCTTTCTCCACAGAGAAGGCAAGGCAGCAGCCACCCTCCCTCCCCTAGAGGTACAAATATCAGGTTCAGTTAGGACCTTTTTAGGGGGGCTGGAAAGTAATTTTCCCCTCACAACCATATTGGCTTAGGTGGAGTGGGGTTTTATCACCTTCCCCACAGCGGGGCGGCTCCAGACCCCAGCACGCCAAGCGCGTGCTTGGGGCGGCATGCTGCGGGGGGCGGTCTGCCGGTCGCCGGGAGGGCAGCAAGCAGCTCCGGTGGACCTTCCGCAGGCGTTCCTGCGGAGGTTCCGCTGGTCCCGCGGCTCCGGTGGACCTCCCACAGGCATTCCTGCGGAGGGTCCGCTGGTCCCACGCGGCTTTGGGACCAGCGACCGGCAGAGCGCCCCCCGCGGCGTGCCACCTTACTTGGGGCGGCGAAATGTCTAGAGCTGCCCCTGCCCACAGCAGGTGTCAGAAAGGACCTATTATGGTGAGGAGAAAAAGTGGTTAATCTATGGGGGCAGATGTCCAGTGCAGGTATTTCATAGGGAAGGCATCCAGTGACCAGATAAATGGCCTGGTGAAGGACTTTAAAAGGAGGTGCTGGTTAAAGGAACAGAATGGAATGGGGGTGGGCTGGTTCAGGGCTCCTATGATTGGTATGGCAGGGAGCCAACCCCCCTTTCCTATAGCCCACCTTAATCCTCCTATGGAGGCTGGGGGCGGAAGGGGTGGAAGGTGAGGTCCAAGCCATGTGTTGTCTGGGGAATCTGGATGGAAAATGAAAGGGGGGGGGCTGGTGGAAACCCCAAGTAGTTATTTGAATAAACATGGGATTACCTCCACTGTATATTGTAGACATAATAAAGCTGTGGTCTGATTTGAAGTGTCTCCTCTCCTTCTTTCGGGATAGCCGGACAATATCTAACTGCAGTCAGTTCTTTATTTTGAAGGACATTAACATTCAGGAATAAATGGTAAGGCTTTTCTTTTCCAGTTAAAATAAAAGATTTAATGTAATTTCAATGCTTTTTTTCTATTTAGTTTTTCTTTTTAAATTGTGCTAAAGAGTCCGCCTCCCTTCTGCTTCTCTGAGGATGTTTCAATTTGTAGTGAAATGTGCCGTAGGGCTGCATACTTTGATTCAGTTGTTAGATGTATCATGTAAATCCATAGTCTGAAAACAGCATTAAATTTACCTTTGACTTAATACATTATAACATTTCCTTTGTAGTCATTTTGAGGCGATGAAGTGGATCTTATACATGGTACCTCTTAACAGCTGCATTTGTGTTTTTGCTTTGTATCAAGTGAAAGCACTGAGTGGGAGTAATCACAATACTGAGATTGACATAAATGTTAAAGAAACAAAAAAGTATGCTTGCATGTGACTTATTAAATATAAGTGAGACATCTATCGTGTTAAAAAGATTTTTTGTCTCAAATAGACAGTCTATGATGACATAATGACATCCAAAATTTTAAATGGAAATAATATCCCAAATTTCACAGTAAGACTGAATATTTACACCTATATATACTCCCTAGCTGGGGAAGGGAAGTTTTAGAATGGAAATACTATCCAAAATAATACCTCCAGAATATGCACAAGTTTAATAGACTAGTTCTGGTCTCATAACAGTGTAAATCAGGAGTAACACCACTGAAATCAAATAGAATTGTGGAAGTGGGGTTCAGATACATCTTGCTTACTTTGGTGTGAGCGAGATCAGTCAGTGACGCCACCCCTAAGATTTGTCTCTAACTTTTAGCACAGTATAACTCTCCTTGTATCTGAAGCAGGCTATTCTGTTTTTCTTCAGAGGGAGGGGCCACCTATCACTGGAATATCCAAGAAAGCAAGATCTTTGGTAGAAATTCAGAGACCAGCTTCTTAGGTGGTGCCAAATACAACTCTAAGGGAAGAATGATGTTCTAGTCACAGAGTATCTGACTTTTGATATCGATCAAAGGAATCCCAAAGGAAAGTGTTTGCTTGTTTATACAGTCTTTCCAACCAAGCACTGTACAGCAGCCGGTAAGGCATTTTAGACACTTCAAACTGTTTAAATAATTTGTGCTTCTATTTTGCAAGCTGTTAAGATAGCACTTTATTTTAAGTAGCCTATTATTATGGATTCATTTAGCCTTAATTTTAGAAGCACTTATCATTATAAATTCATCTGGTATTTATGAAACTGCCACCTCTGTTTTCACAGTTGTTCCATTTTAATTTAATATTTATACTTTAAGTAAGAGCACAAGGAAGAAGCATTATACTCATTAGAAAACTCAAGTGTGTAATGAGTTTGCATATAGATAAAGTACGTTATTAAATAAATTGCAGGAATTCCCATGGAATTACCTTATGCACTTGGCTTCAGTATGTGATAAATTTTCACTGCAACTCTTTCTTGTTTTTACAATAATGCCTAGGGAAATAAAGAACCTCGATTCAAATAGAGACAACCCTCCCACTCCCCCCCCCCAAAAAAACCCAAACAAAACAAAAATATCTAATGAGAAGAAATATTCTGTTACTAAAAATAGAAACAAGGTGGAAAAGGTAATATCTTGTATTGGGCCAACTTCTGTTGCCAAAAAAATACAAGTTTTCAGGCTCCAGTGAGCTCTTTTTGGGTTAAAAGGGAAGGTCCTTTCATTGGTCAGTAACTGCTTAAAAGATCAGAAACAAAGGACAGGAATAAATGGTCAGTTTTCACAAGGGAGAGAGGTAAATAGAGGGCTCTTCATGGATCTGTACTGGAACCTGTGCTGTTCACCATATTTATAAATGATCTGTAACAGTGAGGAGGCAAAGTTTGCAGATTATACAAAATTTCTCAAGATACTGAAGCTGATTGCAAAGAGTTACAAAGGGAGCTCGCAAAACTGGGTGATTGGGCAACAAAACGGTAAATGAAATTCAATGTTGATAAGTGCAAAGGAATGCATAGTGAAAAACATAATCCCAACTATATATACAAAATGATGAGGTCTAAATTAGCTGTTACCACTCAAGAAAGAGCTCTTGGAGTCATCGTGGATAGTGCTCTGAAAACATCTGCTCAATGTGCAGCAACAGTCAAAAAAGCGAACAGAATATTAGGAACCATTAGGAAAGCATGGGACTGTTCAGGTTAGACAAGGGACAGCTAAGGGGAGATATGACAGAAGTCTACAAAATCATGTGAAGAAAGTGAATAGGGAAGTGTTATTTACCCTTTCACATAACACAAAAACCAGGGGCCACCAAATTAAATTAATAGGCAGCAGGTTTAAAGCAAACATAAGGAAGTACTGCTTCACACAAGGCACAGCCAACCTGTGGAACCTATTGCCTGGTGATGTTGTGAAGGCCAAAATATAATTGGTTTAAAAAAATAGATAAGTTCGTGGAGGATATGTCCATCAATGGCTAGTAGCCAAAATCGTCAGGGATGCACCCCCATGCTCTCAAGGTCCCTAACCCTCTGACTGCCAGAAGCCCTGTTCTGTCCATTCCCTCTGAAGCATGTCTCCATTACCTAAAGAAATGTAGAGCTTTCTCCTGCACTGTTCAAGCCAATGAAAGTTTTTCCATTGAATTCAATAGGAGCAGGATCAAGCCCTTAGTGACATTTTCTCTTAATTTTTGTTCCATCATTTTACTAGCAAAAGAAGTTAAATCTTTGTTTGGTTTTTTTCAGTTGTTTGAAACCTTCCCAGTTTCTAATTAATTAATTAAAAAAAGGAAAAATCAGCAAATAAGTTTTCTAATTCCCCTCTTTTGATTTATGTTGATTTATGTTGAAATTGTCCAAGAATTCTCTTACCCAAACTCCATTCTCTCGATGAAGCACTGACTTTTTAAAAATATGGTAAAACATTGTTATCTCTGTCTTTTCGTGGTGCTTTAACATTGATAATTTTGCTCCACAATTGCAGGATACTCTGCTGCTTACAAAGCAGAGAGATACCAGAGCAACAGCTGAGAATGAAAAATATAAGAGTGCCAAAAAATAAGCCAAATTCCTTGTTCAAATTGGTGGCCTATAATAAAGGTGTCAGGATGAAAAATAATGTCACAGTGGTGCCCTTAACAGTTAGATTTCTATAGTCTTTAGCACAGCATGGATCAAGCAGCTTGAGGCTTAATGCAGCACGGCTCAAGCAACTTTAGGATATAACAGCATGGATCCAACATCTTGGGGTAGCAGTATCTAGCTGCTTTCACAATAAAAATTAAGAACTGAATCCTCTGCTATTTCTCTCACCTACAAGCAGGTCTGCCCTCCTGAGCAGTCCTGTATGGATTTTTCCCCTATTTCCATCTATGTTGGGGATGGAGATAGTATTGTAGCCAGTGAGTCCTACAACTCTTCAATAAACTCTAGGCCGCTTTCTTAGGAATGAGGGGCAGGGGAAAAAAGAAGGGAATTAGGGACATCTGAAGTCTCTTGAACAACTCATAAACTTCTTAAACAAAGGGTATGTCTACACTACGGGATTATTCCGATTTTACATAAACCGGTTTTGTAAAACAGATTGTATAAAGTCGAGTGCACGCGGCCACACTAAGCACATTAATTCGGCGGTGTGCGCCCATGTACCGAGGCTAGTGTCGATTTCTGGAGCGTTGCACTGTGGGTAGCTATCCCATAGTTCCCGCAGTCTCCCCTGCCCATTGGAATTCTGGGTTGAGATCCCAATGCAAAAACAGTGTCACGGGTAATTCTGGGTAAATGTTGTCACTCAATCCTTCCTCCATGAAAGCAACGGCAGACAATCATTTCACGCCCTTTTTCCCTGGATTGCCCTGGCAGACGCCATAGCATGGCAATCATGGAGCCCGTTTTGCCTTTTGTCACTGTCACCATATGTGTACTGGATGCTGCTGACAGACGCGGTACTGCACTGCTACACAGCAGCATTCATTTGCCTTTGCAAGATAGCAGAGATGGTTACCAGTCATATTGTACCATCTACCATGCCATTGTAAATTGGCGATGAGATGATTATCAGTCGTTCTGTACCGTCTGCTGCTATCATGGGTGCTCCTGGCTGGCCTCACTGAGGTCGGCCGGGGGCACATAGGCAAAAATGGTCATTCCCTTCCTATGTTTTGTCTAAAAATAGAGTCAGTCCTGCCTAGAATATGGGGCACCAGAGAGCACAGCCGCTCCGTGTCAGAGCCCCAGAGATCCTGCAGAAATGATGAGCTGCATGCCATTCTAGGGGGTGCCCCTGCAACAACCCCACCCGTTGCTTCCCTCCTCCCCCAACCCTCCTGGGCTACCATGGCAGTGTCCCCCCATTTGTGTGATGAAGTAATAAAGAATGCAGGAATAAGAAAAACTGACTTTTTAGTGAGATAAAATGAGGGGGAGGAAGCCTCCAGCTGCTATGATAGTCCAGGCAGTACAGAATCTTTTCTTTATACATGACAGGGGGGGTCTGATGGAGCTCAGCCCCCAGTTGCTATGATGAGGACGGTTACCAGCCGTTCTGTATCATCTGCTGGGAATGACCAGGAGTCATTCCTATTTTTACCCAGGCGCCCCCAGCCGACCTCACTGAGGCCAGCCAGGAGCACTCACGGGTGGATGACGAGAACGGATACCAGTCCTTCTGTACTGTACCATCTGCCACCGGGGAGGGGAGGGGAGAGGATGCTGCTGTTTAGCTCTCCAGCACCCGTCTACCAGCAGCATGCAGTAGACATAGGGTGACATTGAAAAAAGGCGAGAAACGTTTTTTTTCCCTTTTCTTTCGGGGGGGGTGAAGGGTGTAAATTGACGACATACATTCTGAAACACCCGGGAAAATGTTTTTGACCCTTCAGGCACTTGGAGCCCAGCCAAGAATGCAAATGCTTTTCGGGGACTGTGGGATAGCTGGAGTCCTCAGTACCCCCTCCCTCCCTCCGTGAGCGTCCATTTGATTCTTTGGCTTTCTGTTACGCTTCTTACGCAGCACTGTGCTGACTCCCTGCTGTGGCCTCTGTCTATCATAGCATGGAGATTTTTTAAAATGCTTTGTCATTTTGTCTTCTGTAACGGAGCTCTGATAGAACAGATTTGTCTCCCCATACAGCGATCAGATCCAGTATCTCCCGTACGGTCCATGCTGGAGCTCTTTTTGGATTTGGGACTGCATCGCCACCCGTGCTGATCAGAGCTCCACGCTGGGCAAACAGGAAATGAAATTCAAAAGTTCGCGGGGCTTTTCCTGTCTACCTGGCCAGTGCATCCGAGTTCAGATGGCTTTCCAGAGCGGTCACAATGGTGCACTGTGGGATAGCTCCCGGAGGCCAATACCGTCGATTTGCGGCCACACTAACCCTAATCCAACATGGCAATACCGATTTCAGCGCTACTCCTCTCGTCGGGGAGGAGTACAGAAACTGGTTTAAAGAGCACTTAATATCGATATAAAAGGCCTCATTGTGTGGATGGGTGCAGCGTTAAATCGGTATAACGCTGCTAAATTCGGTTTAAATGCGTAGTGTAGACCAGGCCAAAGTGTCTCACTTAATTGCTGAGGAAATGATCTTGGGTCTGATTGACCCAGTCTACAGTCCACGTCTGGCAGCTCCATTTCCAAACTGTCAGTCAAAGTCCCTGTCTGTGAGTTGTGACCTTGTCACACTATTCTGCAGCTGCTTTTTTATTACTAAAAAAGGGTTCTGAGTCTCTTCCTACTATCCTTGTTTTGGCCATTCCTGCCACAGACACACTCATGTCCTCCAGTCCTTATTCAAAAAGATGTCCAGCTTAATAAAAACAGGGAGGTATTCCCATGGTTAAATGCTAAATAACAAGTAAGTGATTTAAAGAAAGAGAGTAAGGTGTTCCAGGGAGCATTCATGTAGACGTGAACAATCTTAGTTTGTGTGTAAGGGATTAAGCATGCTGGTATAGTAAAGGTATTACTACACCATTGAATAAGAAGGGAAAAGGGCCCACTTTTCTTCAGAATAGCTCTATAGGTTTCTGGGGATAAAATCATAGTGGTGGTAGTTGTTACCACCTGACATCTCTTTGCATAATTGATTTGACTACCAGGGTTCCATTGGGCAAGACTGCATCAAGTTATACTGCCATAACTGGGTTTTATCAAACCAAGCATTCTCTTTTTTCTTCTCATTTACTACACCAGCCTGCTTAATCCCTTCAGCACTCTGTAAAGTTTCCCATGCCTGCATAAATGCTTCCTTTAGCTCCTTACTTTCTTTCCTTAAATGACTTATTTATTAATTTAAAGTGACACATGTCTCTGCTGATTTTTCTTCATGGCTCTGAGCTTATCTTTGTGAGGTTTTTTTTACACTAGTTCTTTAGCGATAATTACTGTTCTCTCCATGGTCACCCATGGGGCGTATTCTTTAAAGTTTCAGTGGCATTCAACAGATCTTTGCTGTGCTCTGCCAAGCATACTTTGGATACCTATGTAAAAGAATTTCTCTCTAGACCCCTTATGTTACTGAATTTCTCTGTAGGAGAGAATTCCATACTATACTTTAATAATTTTGTTTTGTTTTTCTTGCATTTCTCATTTAATACTATTTGCTGGAGTTCCTTTTCTTTGTGGACCTCCATGGGTGGGATCCACAAAGGTACTTATGTATGTGAGTCTGGAGTTTAGGCACCTAAGTCCCAGTTTTGACTCTACAACAATCCATAAAACTCCTGCTGAACCCTGTAAATGCCTAAACTTGGTACCTAAGTTTCTGCCTCTGACCACGTGCACTGCTGCCTCACTCTAGGCATCTGGACTCCTACCTCCCACCTAAGCCCCAGGGAGATTCACAAACTGGGGGAAGATAGGTGGCCAACCACCTAACTCATGTACAGAGCACAATTATGTAGGCAGCCTCTGAGCAACTACCAGATCAGCACCCACTCAAAATTTAGCTGGAGGAGGAAGTGGTGGTGACTGTGCATGTCTTAAAATGTTTATTCCAATGGTTAGAGCACTTGCTTGGGATGTGGGAGAGACCCTCTCTGGCACAGGAGGAGAAAATATTTCAATAGGCATCTCCGATTTCTCAGGAGAAACTTCTAACCACTGAGTTATGGGATATTCTGATGTAGGTCTCCCTCAGTCTGTGCTGTTGAAGCTGTTCCACTGAGAATAAACAGTTAAACTAATTGGAGCAGGGAGACTGGACCCAGGGTCTTCCACATCCCAAGTGGGTTCCCTAACTGCTGGACTACAGAGTTATTCTCTCTCTCTCTTCCCCTTTCTCCCTCTACCTCCCATAACTATTGAAATATTTATCCACAGTGGAACAGTCACTGGGAGGGGGAGAATGACTCCCCCAGCTGCCTCATGTGCTGTCTTTTGTGGATCACATTATAAGGTGCTCGTTTCTCCCCATTCATTGTATAGGAAGTACACTTATCTAACTTGGCATTGTGGACCTCAGTATTGTTCCTGTGATTTTCTAGGTGCCTAAAAGTTAGGCACCATGACACTCTGCATTGCAACCACTGAGTCCCCTTGTGGATCCCACCCCACATGACTATTTCAAGCAAATGAACAACTGGAGAAAGAGTGGCAATGACAACAAATGAAGGTGTGTATTAAAACTGTTCAGAACGTCATCATGGCTTTTTAGATGAAAAATAGTTTTCAGAAAAATGTCATCAGATTAAATTTCATTTTTTCCAAAATCAAGTAATTTTGTAATTGTTTGAAATATTTCATTTCAGTGACTGACTGGCAGGGCCGCCTCCACTCCTGCCCTGAATTTCCACACAACTAGCTTTGGATGTTGGATGCTTTTCCATTTGTGAGTTTTATGTATATGACCTCCACCAAACCATCACCACGACCCCATGCAGCAACACTATCTACAGCCTTCCCTAATCCTCAGCCCTTTCTTGAGGGACAGGAAGAGCTCTTGCCACTTTGAGATATTACTTCTGGACTCTTCTAGTCTTCTCCTCTTGCACTTCTTTCCCCACCCTCTCAGCTAATGGAATAATAAACTTCTTAATTGATCAGCCCCTCCCAGTCTGATTAGGTAATTATGTATTCTACCCACTCCATCAGGCCTCTACTAGGGGAACTAATTAATGCATAAGTGATCAGAGTACTGGGTCAGCTACTGGCTCTCAGCACTCTGTTAGAGGGGGAAACAAAACACATTCTTTTTTTTTTTTAAAAAGAATCTACCAAAAAAAGGGGACAGAGAGGTGTACATGTGAGAGAATGTTTTCCTCATCCCAAAAACCCAACTGTTTTAAATATTATTAAATAGAATTTTTGTTTTGAAAACTAAAAAAAAAAAAAAAATCTGAAAAATCTAATGGAACAGATTTTTTTTCTTTTTTAACCAGGTCTAATGTGTATTGCATTTTGTTTTCCAGAAAGTATGCTGTATGCACATCTGGCTACAGCTTTCTGTTGTCTATCATGAAAATATGAAGTAGAAGTTAAAAGACTGGAATATTCTTACCATAGCTGATTTTGCTAGGCACATACCATAAACCATAATTAAGCCCAAATATCTTGTTTCAAGTATTTGGAGACTTATGTAGTTTCAAACAGCTTGAAGTAATTTTTTTTATACTGAACACAACAATCTTTTGGAAATACTGAGTAGCAAATACCCATCAAAAGATTTGCTATTACTGGTTTCTAATTAAAAACTGGTATATAATTAAAATATTTTTTTTAAAATATGCTTTTTTAATAAAGTCACTGTTAGATTTAAATTGTCCTGAGTGAAACGCATGATAAATCAAGATATAGTCATTTGCAGTTGTCACCCATAATTATGTGTTGTAATGTAATTTTACACAATATGACTCATGTAATTAAGTGTAAGACACCAGAGTAAAATGCATTGTCCAGAAAAAGATTGTAAAAATAAGATTTTTCTAAAAATGATAGTTAAAGGAATAAAGAATTTCAGGACAAAATCTCCTGTTACAGCTTATTTAACAAGTGACATATTTTTCAAAAGGCCACATTGATTGCCTACCAGATGTAAACAGTGAACAAAGTTGCCATGTTGTAATGGGGTATATAAACCACACAGGAGCATGGAAAGTATTAAGGAGCTGCTTGGGGCTGGAGTGTCCTGCCATGCCACAGCTGCAAATCATGCAGGACTGGAGGTGGTGTTTAAAAGAGGGAGCTCCATTCTAATGAGGGAAGGGATGACTAGGCTAGAGGCTGGCAGAGCAGGGTGGGAGAGGCTGAGATTTGGGGCTTGGAATTCAGAGGTGGCTTGGGCTAGCGGCTGGCTGAACACAACTGGAAATACCAGCTTAGAGGAAGAGGCTGGAAGTTATGTTGTAAAATGAGGGGGGAGACGAAGCAGCAAAGGATGAGGAATGGCTTCAGATTAGGAAGAAGATAAAAGAATAGAAATATCTGAAGAAGAGGGAGCAGACTGGGATGGAAAAAAGATTGACATCTTACCAGTAGCTGAAGATGTAAAGATAAGAGATGTTAATCTCTTGAAAACAGCAGAATGAACTAGTCAAAGTATCGGAGATACACTAAAAATAAAAGAATGCAGGGAGGAGATTTATTAGTAAAATGTGTGTATAAGGTACAGGCTGAGAACTTCTGAAAACTACAGTTTTAGGGAAAATAAAAGTAATTTGCCAGCTACCTAAATTTGACAGAAGCAAGAGGAGTAATATATGGGGTTCTACTAGGCAGGACAAGAAATTAAAAGGGGTATAGGTGAGGAGCAAGTGCTGTTTGTTAAGCAACTAATTAACAGGAGAAGGGGGAGAACACAGAGCTCCCACAGCCATCAGAGTAGCAGGCAACGCTGCCTAACAGAGTTAATATGGGATATCAGCTCTTCTGGGTGAAAACACATATTCCAGCCCTTTGAGGTATCATCATAAATATCAACTGTTTGGACATGTGGCGGTTGTCTATAAGGGGAAAATGAGGTGTTTTGGAGGAGAACACTCGTTTGAGAACTGTATGGAAAGAACAGAACTAAAATACAGCAATTGTGGGGATAAGCATAGTGAAGCATATAAAGAGTGTGTGTGGCAGAACAAGCTAGAGAGATACAGAAAATTAAAACAATCCATAAAATATCCTGTGCAGAAGCTACCAAATGATATTCACAATGGAATATGGAGAAAGGAAAATGCCAGTGAGGAAAAAAGAGCTACTGGTACAACAATACACAGTTAAGGGCAAGATAGATAATATAAGGGGAATAGATGAAGATCTACTGCTTGTAAGCAAAGAGAAATTTATGGCATTTTTGATAGAAGTGATTAATTGCACTTTACCGATAGGGAAGAACACTGAAAGAATAATTCTAACAAAAGCGATAGAAAACTACTTGCATTTAGGCACTCTCTCCATATATCACATTCATGCCATTTTAAATGAAGATGATAATGTACTTTAAGCAACATGGTTCTAATTTTTTTTTTATTTCTTTGTTTTGTTTTTGTTTTTGCTAGAAGGTACATTATTTAATAACACATGATCAGAAATAACAAGAGGAGGAGTGGGTCTGTATATTTATAAAAGAAGGTCTTAGTTATGTTGAAATTAGTTAAGTTTTGAGCACAATAATGTTCAGCTTCCTTTGCAGAACAATAGACCTTTATACGAATCTGTAATGTTTAACCCATGTAAAAAAATAGACCATATAGAATTTGCAGAGCTAGTTAAGTGTGTCAAAGGCCTGTATGTTATGTGCGGAGACCTTAATAGCCATAATGAACTATGGGGAAGCAGGAAAACTGATTATAATGCAAATGCCTAGAACAGTTTATTGACATGCCCAACCTGGTATTGCTTCAATACTGAAGCCCTTCCTAGGTTTAATTCAGTGGATGGAACTTTTTCATGTTTAGAGCTAGGAACTGCAACAAGCAATGTAGCAAACAAATGCAGCTGGGAAATCTATAAAGAAGATGAAATGGGAAATGATCTCTTCCCTATGCTAATTACATATCAAGGTCAAAAGTCGTACTGAAAACATGCAAGTGTGCTGAGTAGCTAAGTACCAACTGTCTAAGTGATAATCTAGAGGAATGTCATGAAAATATAATAAAGGGAGTTGTGGCAGCAGCCAACCTAGCTGTATATAAGACATCGAATTGCCACAAACTCAGACATCCAGCTCCCTGGTGGAATGAAGATTGTAAAGCAGCAATTAAAGAAAGAAATAAGGCATACTAACAAGCAAAAGTACAATGAATAGCAAGGACTTAATGAACTATTCAAGATGTAAAGCAGTGGCACAAAGAATTATTAAAAAGGCATTGAAAGAGAACTGGAGAAAGTATTGTGGAAAAACGAACAGAGATTCAAAGGTTTCAGAGATAGATAAACAAGTTAAAAGAATGAATGGAATGAGGAGTAGAAACAAATTCAGGGTTGGCCTTGCCATGAAGCGAACTGAAGTGGCCACCTCAGGTTCCAGACTATGGGTGTGGGGGTTGGGGGGGCACCACTAGGACCCAGAGTGTAGAAAATTGTGTCTGCTGCTGGAGCATATGTATTCTCTCTTCTCTAGGTGCACAGAGATGGTGGAGTGCTGTGCTGGAGGAAGGAGGGCACAAGAGACATAACAGGCAGGCAGGAGAAAAGGTGAGAGGGAATAAGATAAGAAAGCAGCAGGAGCTGCAGGGAGAGAGAGGAGGAGGAGCCTCTTATGTACCTCTCTAGCACCCCCAGGAGCCTGGACTGATTAACACCAGCTTCTCAGGGAGCTTCCTGTTTCCTTCTGCTTCCCTGAACCCACTTGAGGAGAACAGTCAGCTGAAGTAGTAGGAGCCAGTTAGGCACTTAAGACGCTGATATCTTCCCTCACTCAGGCCCTGCTAGCAGCCTGAGTATTTGTCCCCTTAAACTGAGTGTTAGAGCCACTATAGCTGGCACAGAACAGCAGTCATGAGAGAAAGAAGAAAACGCCCCTCTGGGGCAGCATTCAGAAAAAGAAAGAAAGCAAAGGAAACTTTTCTATCTAAGCAGGAAGGAGCTCTCCTGAGATACATACACACACATGTTCACGGTGAGCTTTCTGGCCTCAGTGAGAATGTGAGTGTTGAGGAGATGCCTGATCTTCCAGTTAGTCAGAGTGAAGGTGACCTGGGCAGCTACTGCAGCATCCATATCTCCATCTCAAAAGGATGTAACCATGCACATTCCTGAAGGAAAGTGTAGATCAGAGGAGAGTGTGGTGGAGGCGCAAGAAACAGCTGCTGCTGAGTTTAGTTCCTTAAGTCTAGATGATCCAGGACTGTGGACCCACTTGAGCAGTAGCCTGAGGGACTTTCTTGTACTGCATGGGCCACAGCTAGTGAAAAACTTCATGTTCCCCAAAGACCATGAAAATAGAAGTTCCCATCCAACACATTACTGCCATGAAATCCCCAATCGTGACAAAGTGAAGAGGCCATGGCTTATGTACTAAAAAACCCAGAATGCTGCATACTGTTTTTGCTGCAAACTCTTCCAGTCTAATGTTCCAGCCATATTGGGTTCTACAGGAAGAAAGAACAGGAAAAATCTGGCTAGAAATCTGGCTTGGCATGAGAAGGCAGCAAATCACCAGAAAGCATTCCATGGGTGGAAAGAGCTTGAGATGAGACTAAGGTTAAAGGCCACCATAGCTGATCAGCATTAAGAGAGGATTGCATCAGAGTCTGATCACTGGCAAAATGTTCTGAAAGGCTCATTGCCATTGTGAGAATGCTTGCTACCCAAAACCTAGCACTGTGTGGCACTTCAGATCAGCTGTAGGTACCAAACAATGGAAACTTCCTTAAAATTGTGGAGCTGATGGCTGAATTTGATGCTGTACTCCAGGAGCATCTAAGAAGAGTCACCACCCAAGAAATAGCAAAGAATCCTGTGGCACCTTATAGACTAACAGACGTTTTGCAGCATGAGCTTTCGTGGGTGAATACCCACTTCTTCGGATGCAAGTAGTGGAAATTTCCAGGGGCAGGTTTATATAGGCAAGCAAGAAGCAAGCTAGAGATAACGAGGTTAGTTCAATCAGGGATGATGAGGCCCTGTTCTAGCAGTTGAGTGAAAACCAAGGGAGGAGAAACTGGTTCTGTAGTTGGTAAGCCATTCACAGTCTTTGTTTAATCCTGAGCTGATGGTGTCAAATTTGCAGATGAACTGGAGCTCAACAGTTTCTCTTTGAAGTCTGGTCCTGAAGTTTTTTTGCTGCAGGATGGCCACCTTAAGATCTGCTATTGTGTGGCCAGGGAGGTTGAAGTGTTCTCCTACAGGTTTTTGTATATTGCCATTCCTAATATCCGATTTGTGTCCATTTATCCTTTTCCTTAGAGACTGTCCAGTTTGGCCGATGTACATAGCAGAGGGGCATTGCTGGCATATGATAGCGTATATTACATTGGTGGACGTGCAGGTGAATGAACCGGTGATGGTGTGGCTGATCTGGTTAGGTCCTGTGATGGTGTCGCTGGTGTAGATATGTGGGCAGAGTTGGCATCGAGGTTTGTTGCATGGATTGGTTCCTGAGCTAGAGTTACTACGGTGCGGTGTGCAGTTACTGGTGAGAATATGCTTCAGGTTGGCAGGTTGTCTGTGGGTGAGGACTGGCCTGCCACCCAAGGCCTGTGAAAGTGTGGGGTCATTGTCCAGGATGGGTTGTAGATCCCTGATGATGCGCTGGATTTAGCCGTATGGAGTGGAAATCCATCAACCTCATGAAGAAACTTGCACAAATACAGACGGATATCATCTTCCTTTCCAAATGTAAACGGATGGACATCATACCTAATGGACTAAAGGTAAAAAATCCACTGCTATCTACATACTACACAGACCACAGTGAGAGATTATGCCTTATTCTATCAAAGAAACTGAGGAACCACCTGATCAGTATCCTATACAGCAAACAGGAAAACATCAAAAAAGAGCTCTCCAACCTGGAGACCCTCATCAATAACCAAACTTCCATACAAACGGTCTTCACTAAAATAAGACAGGAGATCTACATTACTCACTTCACCTCTCTACAAAGGAAAAAGGACTGTAAGCTGTCTAAACTCCTACCTGCTACATGGGGCCACAACCGTGGTACCCCTAACCCACCCAGCAATAACTCCACACACTCAGCCCAGAAGAACAGTCTGTCCTATCTCGGGGACTCTCTTTCTGCCCTGCCACCCTCACCAACATGATACAGTTCTGCGGCGATCTGGAAGCCTACTTTCGCCATATCCGACTCAAAGAATACTTTCAGGACAACACTGAACAGCGCACTGATACACAGTTACCTTCCCACCAACAGCACAAAAAGAAGAACTCCACATGGACTCCTCCTGAGGGTCGAAATGACAGTCTGGACCTATACCTTGAATGCTTCCGCCGACGTGCACAGGCAGAAATGGTGGAAAAACAACATCGCTTGCCTCATAACCTAAATCATGCAGAACGCAATGCCATCCACAGCCTCAGAAACCATCCTGACATTATAATCAAAGAGGCTGATAAAGGAGGTGCTGTTGTCATCATGAACAGGTCTGACTACCAAAAGGAGGCCGCCAGACAACTCTCCAACACCAAATTGTACAGGCCACTTCCCTCAGATCCCACTGAGGAATACACTAAGAAACTGCACCATCTACTCAGGACACTCCCTACACTAACACTGGAACAAATCAACATACCCTTAGAGCCCCGACCAGGGCTATTCTATCTACTGCCCAAAATCCACAAACCTGGAAATCCTGGATGCCCCATCATCTCGGGCATTGGAACTCTCACTGAAGGACTGTCTGGATATGTGGACTCTCTATTCAGACCCTATGCCACCAGCACTCCCACCTATCTCCATGACACCACTGATTTCCTGAGGAAACTACAATGCATTGGTGACCTTCCAGAAAACACCATCCTGGCCACCATGGATTTAGAGGCTCTCTACACAAACATCCCACACGCTGATGGAATACAAGCTGTCAGGAACAGTATCCCTGATGATGCCACAGCACAACTGGTTGCTGAGCTCTGTGCCTTTATCCTCACACACAACTATTTCAAATTTGATGACAATACATATCTCCAGATCAGTGGCACCGCTATGGGCACCCGCATGGCCCCACAATATGCCAATATTTTTATGGCTGACCTGGAACAACGCTTCCTCAGCTCCCATCCACTCACGCCCCTTCTCTACCTACGCTACATTGATGACATCTTCATCATCTGGACCCATGGGAAAGAGACTCTGGAAAATTCCACCACGATTTCAACAGCTTCCACCCCACCATCAACCTCAGCCTGGACCAATCTACACGGGAGGTCCACTTCCTAGACACTACAGTGCAAATAATTGATGGTCACATTAACACCACCCTATACCGAAAACCTACTGACCGCTATGCCTACCTTCATGCCTCCAGCTTCCATCCCGGGCACACCACAAGATCCATTGTCTACAGCCAAGCACTGCGGTACAACCGCATCTGGTCTAACCCCACAGACAGAGACCAACACCTACAAAATCTCCACCAAGCATTCTCAAAACTACAGTACCCGCACGAGGAAATAATGAAACAGATCAACAGAGCCAGACGTGTACCCAGAAGCCTCCTACTGCAAGACAAACCCAAGAAAGAAACCAACAGGACTCCACTGGCCATCACATACAGTCCCCAGCTAAAACCCCTCCAGCGCATCATCAGGGATCTACAACCCATCCTGGACAATGACCCCACACTTTCACAGGCCTTGGGTGGCAGGCCAGTCCTCGCCCACAGACAACCTGCCAACCTGAAGCATATTCTCACCAGTAACTGCACACCGCACCATAGTAACTCTAGCTCAGGAACCAATCCATGCAACAAACCTCGATGCCAACTCTGCCCACATATCTACACCAGCGACACCATCACAGGACCTAACCAAATCAGCCACACCATCACCGGTTCATTCACCTGCACGTCCACCAATGTAATATACGCCATCATATGCCAGCAATGCCCCTCTGCTATGTACATCGGCCAAACTGGACAGTCTTTAAGGAAAAGGATAAATGGACACAAATCGGATATTAGGAATGGCAATATACAAAAACCTGTAGGAGAACACTTCAACCTCCCTGGCCACACAATAGCAGATCTTAAGGTGGCCATCCTGCAGCAAAAAAACTTCAGGACCAGACTTCAAAGAGAAACTGCTGCGCTCCAGTTCATTTGCAAATTTGACACCATCAGCTCAAGATTAAACAAAGACTGTGAATGGCTTGCCAACTACAGAACCAGTTTCTCCTCCCTTGGTTTTCACTCAACTGCTAGAACAGGGCCTCATCCTCCCTGATTGAACAAACCTCGTTATCTCTAGCTTGCTTCTTGCTTGCCTATATAAACCTGCCCCTGGAAATTTCCACTACTTGCATCCGAAGAAGTGGGTATTCACCCACGAAAGCTCATGCTGCAAAACGTCTGTTAGTCTATAAGGTGCCACAGGATTCTTTGCTGTTTCTACAGAACCAGACTAACACGGCTACCCCTCTGATACTTGACACCCAAGAAATGTACACACACCATTACCTTGGAAAAACAGTTCAAGATGAGCTCATACAGTTATTGGCAACAAAAGTCAAACAGAAGATTGTGGCAGTTCTGAAGTCAGCAAGCTATTACTCTGTTATTCTGGACTGCACATTTGACATCAGCCATACGGAACAAATGACTTTAATGGTGCATTTTGTAACAACAACAGAACCTAGTGAAAATGTCCATGCAATGGTGACTGTCAGAGAGTATTTTCTAGAATTTATTGACATTGATGATAATACAATATCATTGCTGGTATGACAAATGTGCTTCTTAAAAAGATGGAAGATACGGGAATTGCAATAGCTGACATGGGAGGTCAGGGCTATGATAATGGTGCCAACATGAGAAGAAAGAATAGAGGAGTGCAGACATGGATCCGAGAGCTAAACCCTCGAGCTTTTTTTGTCTCATGCAGTTCTCATTCATTGAACTTGGTGGTCAGTGATGCAGCATCAGCTTCTAGTAATGTAATTCAAAGCATCTGTGCATTTTTCTCTGCATCAACTCATCGATGGCAAATTTTGAAGCATACTTCTAACACTTCCTGTAACAGTTGCCAGTGGAGAATGCAGTTTCTCCAAGCTGAAGTGAATAAAAACACATCTACACTCCACAATGACACAGGAGAGACTGCTCGACCTTGCAACCATCTTAATAGTTTTAAGAACAAAAAAAAAAAAAGTTTGCTGAAGGAAATTGTGAGCTCTTACATGACAGGGTAGAAGATAAAAATGACACACAGAATAAAAAAAATTGAGCATACAGGAAATCAAAATAGCTTAAGCACCTACCAGAAGGGAGTTTGAGTTTTATTGAAATTATATAATAACCTGGGGGTAAAATACTACTGCCAGAATGGAAGCATATGATGGTTATATCAATAGAAAAACCTGGCAAATTACTCACCAGACTTTGTGCATATAGATCTGTTACCTGGTGTATAAATTAGCTGCAACTGGAATAAGAGGAAGAATGTTGTGGGGGATAAGGGACTTATTATTCATCTAGACACTACAAAAATCATAGACTGAAGAGACACTGGATTTATAGCTTATTACAACAATTTGTAACCCACCAACCACCTCTTTTTGTCCCATGACTGCAGAGGTGTTAACAGGCCACTCTATCTTGAATGTGCTAACTACTTATGCTAAACAATCTGTTCCACTTTGCATTCTGCTGTAATGCTGGCAGGGCTTTAATGTGGCTGTGTAGTAAAAAACCCACCTCCACGAGGGGAGTAGCTACCAGAGCTGTGACCATGGCTCCCAGTGCTGGTGCACTGTCTACACTGCTACTTTCCAGCGCTGAAACTTGCAGCACTCGGGGGGGTGTTTTTTCACACCCTTGAGCAAGAAAGCTGCAGCACTGTAAAGTGGCAGTGTAGATAAGACCCTAGTCTCACCAACAGAAGTTGGTCGAATAAAGATATTACCTCACCCTTTTTGTCTCGCTAAGAACCATATAAGTCAGGCTGGGGGTGGCTTTGTCAAATATTTATTAACTTATTAACGGCATTCCACAGGGTAGTGTTATCAGCCCAACCAAGTTTAACATTATGATTACCGATCTCCTGAAGAGTATACAGGCAGAAATAGATATTCCCCTATTTGAGGCCAACTGTGCTATCTGGACCAAACAGAGAAGACTTAAGATAACTCTGGAGAGAACCAATGAGGTGTTGAGGTGGATTTAAGTTCTCACTTGCTAAAACAAAGGGAATGATGATTGGGGAAGAATGGAACCTGTATTTCTATATAGAAAAAATACAGATCAAAATTTTACATTCTTAGGAGTTATGTTCAATAACAAACTAACTTGGACGGGTCATCTAGATAATATCAAGACTAAATGTAAAGATAGGACGAATCTGCATAAAAGTATTGCTTGGAACAATTGGGGTGCAGCTGATGTTGCTGATATTGCTGATGCTGTATAGGGCACAGTTATAGATTATGGATGCCCTGCCTTTAATTCACCTTCTAAATCAACACTTAAATAACTAGAGCTGATCCAAGCCCAAGCTCTGTGAATCACATGTGGTGCGAGTATTACGACTCTGTTTTGTATGCTGCAGGTGGCAGCAGGAGAAATGCTTTATAAATTTAAGGATGAAATTGTTAGATTTAACCTTTTGGGCTAAGGTTAATGGAAATAGTGAAGATAAGAGTAGTAAATGAATATACAAGGACTGTTGGGAATTAAGTAGACAAGAAGTAACTGGGCACCATAAACTCCCATATATTAACAGGGTCAAAAGGTTGGGGCGGGGGGAGGGAGAGACTCGGGCGAAGAAGAAGGAGTAGAAGAAATTGAAATTTTCAGTCATGGGAAATCAAACTATAGCTAGACAGTTGTCTCTCCAGTTGTGGATTTGGAATTATATGATAAAACAAAGGGAAGAGCAGGACCACCAAATATGACGACTAAGATTTATGAGTTTACCTTTCTTTTGTTTAACCCTTTTTTCCAACTAGCAGTTTGGTGGCATCACTGGGACATAGAGAGGGGACAAGACAGTCAAGAGGCCCCACCCAGAAGGTGAACACCGGCCCTCTAAAAATATGTCCCTCGGCACCCAAGGGGTGGGTGACGAATTAATTGAATTCACATGTGTGTGTTCCCCATGTAGCCTAAAGGAGGCTCCCTACTATGGCCAGCTTCGTGACACATTACCATGGGCAGATTCGTGACACATATCTAATGCAATGATTAATGAGACTGCAATAGCTGTGAATTTCCCTTATGTGCTAGCTGGTGTTTGCTATCTTTCATGTGATCATTTATTTAGTTTTTATTTGCATGAGGATTGTTTTGTATAGTACTCTGTATAGTAGGCACTTTGTATAGTAATCTCATGTTGGATATGGTATGTTGTAGTGGTTAGATGACTTTTGGGTTCTATTCTCAGGTCTACAATTTATCTACTGGATGACCTTGGGTAAGTCACTATTTTATGTGGCTCTACTTACCTGTAAAATATGAAATAGCAGTAATTATCTTACAGGGTTGTTGTGAGACCATGTTTATAATGCACTCTAAGAGTCTTAGCTGAAAGGAGTTATGGAAGAGCAAATTATTTTTTATTGATCCAAGATATGTTTTCTTATTCCTCTGAGGGCTGTATATCTTCCCCATTCCTGCAATTATAGGCATGATAGCTAACACACAAGTACAAAAGAGAGATGCCATCTAGCAATGATCAAGAAAGCAATGAAAACTTTACCCCTTCCTCCTACACATGATTATTCATTCAGTTTCAAAGGCACATATCAAGCAGTACACAACTGAATAAGTATTGATTATTTAATGTTGAGATGTGTTCATAATAACAACTAAGCTTTCATATGCAACATAAAACAATCCCTTTAAAAATAGAAGCAGAGCACAACATTAGGACTCAGGTACTTGACTTCAGGAAGAATTTTGATTGTGCCAGGAATACAGGATCAGGCCCCTATCCTATAGTCTTTGATACGCACAGTTTTCAGTGCAAATTGAAGCACATCAGGGTAGCATGCTACCCAAATTATCCATTAGCTGGCAGCCAGACCCAATTGACTACTTGAATTGTCACTGAGTAAGTTTGGCACATCTCTTGCAGGTATTCAGTCTTAATTTATTGTAGAAGACAGAAGTGGAGTGAATGAAAATGCCTTCTGCTCATGAACCAGTGAATATGATGGTTCACTAACCTGTTTCAATTACTGTACTTTAAAGTAGTTTGGTCATCTGTAACTGGTGGTTGCTCTTTGAGCAACTCATAAGTAGGAAGAAGCTGTCCCTCTCTCTCTTTTAATACAATAAATCCCCAGATAACTGTTATTTACAAAAGCAGTGTGTTTAATGAAATTTACTTACATTTTAAATTTTTCTTGCTGTCATTGTGCTACTTTTACATGGTATTGCACACCATTATAAATGCTGGAAATCTCTTAATATAAACTGTACAAACATAGCAATGTTCGTTTTCATTAATTTACATGCACGTGTGTTGCTAATGCTTTTACTGCATATTCTACTCTGTATATTTCTATCAATATAAATTGTTTTTAAAATGTTTATCGGGGCATCACAACATGGTTATTGATGGCTGGCTTCTGCTACATTCATCCACAAAGTAGCTGTCCCGCTGCCAGTGTTGAATACCACTGTGCTACAGGATTTTTCTTCCACAGCATGTGCTTAGCCCAGTGAATTGGTCAAAACTGACAGCTGCAGCCCTCATGAGAAGCAGAAAACGAGTTTGGAGTACTTGGGGAATGACACATAAGCAGACTTTTTTTGTTTTAAAGTTCAGCAGGCTCACAAGCTTAGTCAGGTCTAATTTGTCCCAGGCATTTTGAAGAAAATAAAAATACATAAAATAAACATAGTAAGTTTAGAGAAAGTCAGAGGTGATAAGCAGAGGATGGGGGATACCATTTGAGAAATGCTATGGATATGGAGGAGAGGAAAGTTGGATTTCAGTTCACTATTTTTACCTTACATTTAAAAGCAAAATGTGATGTTCCCCTGGTGTTATCTGGACCGGTGATCTGTTAGGTCACTCCAATCCTTGACTCTGGGAACCAGCCTTATTCTACTCTGCTGTGAGAACCCCCACTCCTGGGCTGTTGACGCACAGCCTCTGGCATGTAAGCCACTTGGATTGTGCAACTGCTCTGGTCTGAGACATAACCCTAGGAACCTCCACTTTGCAGTGTCCAGTTATGCCCTCTGTACCCTGCAAGTTTATATGAATTCATCAATTTAACAAATAAATCGATCTGTACTAGGCATTGCACCCCCAGCTTCAGAGTCAGGCGAGCATTACCTCATTGCAGTTCCAAACTGACCAAAGGAAGGGGGGTGACTCACTCAAGAGTCCAACAGATCTTTTGCTGCTGCCTAGGCTAGTGTCCTTTATTCCTGAGAGGCTGGGCTGGGTTTGTCCCATACGTGCCCTGATGAGGTGTGAACTGCCTCTCTGCTCTCTGCCTGTGCTTGTTTTAAGTCACGAGGACACATTTTCAGCCTCATAACTATATACATGAAATTACAACCTATAACATTACATAAAAGAGTGTAGGGAAGAGAAAAGAAAGAGGGAGAGGACTGCCACACTGTATTAGCATCCAGAACATTTTCAGGTAACCTGGAGGGAGGGTAGCAGTAGTGTAGTAGAAAGCAGAATGTATTAAGGTAATTAATCTGTCTACAGTGTATGAATTTTCTGGGTGTTATAGAGCAGTGCTAAAAATTACAGAATCAGCTTCATTCTCTGATTAGTGACAAGAGAAGCGAATACAGAGCTAACAGAGATGTCCTCCTGCAGAGGCAGTGGAGATGGAGTGCACAAGGGAAAATGACTGCTGTGTTAGAGGTCAGTCCTCCTGCAGGGGCAAAAAGTTACTGTTCCAAGCAATTTTTTCCTTCAGGATTCATATTTTTAAACAATTATAACAGGGACAAAACATTTGGTCCCTTCTGTCTCTCCCTCTTATTTAAGTGCACATCAAAACACAATTAGCCTCTTCTAAAGCCTGTTTGTCAACTGGACTCTGCATCAATTCAAATAGGTTTTGGATCAGGCATAGTGAGGACAGAAAAATTAATACTGCCAAGAGGCGCTTTAGATGTTCTGATGAGTTCTAGCTAAAAAGTAGATTTAAGAAAAAAATCATTTTGCTAATTTATTTCATTAACTTCTTTACAAGTGCAATGGTCAATTAGACACAAAACAAAGCAAAATAATAACAACATGCCTTCAAGGAAGTAGAGGGAGGAATTTTTCAAATGGGTTTTGTATTTGTCTCTTAAGTGCCTATCACTGTCTATCATGGATAATGTGTCAAGAAAATCCTCTGTACTTGTCATTCTAAATTTAAATTAGTCTTTACCTATGAACAGGGGTAGGCTATATAGCACAGTCACTTTTTCAGCAGCAATCCAAATGTTGCTTTCCTACATATTCCCCCCCCCACACACTTTTTTTTGAAGTGGCTTTAATAGGGTTCACTGAACAGACAATAGGAACAACTGCCACTATCTACTCACTTTACAGCAAACTTTGGCTTCTCATTTTCCTTAGTGAAAATGGCACTCGGGGCAAACTTGCATTTTGGTGCCCCTGGTCCCCATGGGTGTGGTGCCCCCTCCATTGCCACTGGCCCCCCTGGCTCCCCACCCTCCCTTCCTCCCAACCCCTGCACTGCGCCACCTTCACCCCTAATCCTGGCCTGCACCTCCCTCCTGTGCCTCTAACTCCTGTACTGTGCCCCCTCAGCCCCAGCCCCCACACTGCCCTTCTGCGCCCTTAGCCCCTGCACTGTGTGTGCTCTCTTTACCCTCACCCCCACCCCGCACAGCAGACAGGAGGACGTTCCCAGTCCAGAGTGGCCAGGGGCTCTGGGGAGGAACAGAGGGGTGTGGAAACAGGTGCAGCAACAGCTGCACGTGGCAGTGGAGCAGAGGGGAGGAGGGACTCCCCTGCTCCAGAGGAGTCACCTAGCTCAGCTGGTTGTCCAACTGGCCCCTGCAGCTCGGGTCCCTCCGTCCTCTCCAGACGCTGATGCTCTCCTGCCTGCCGCCTCTGCCAGTCCAGCTCGCTCTCAGCAGGTCAGGTGGGAACCAGGGAAATCCTGAGCATGGCACCTTCTTTGGAGGGCCACCCTGGGTGGCTGCCTGTACCACTCACCCCAGATGCCGGCCCTGAAAGTAACTTACCACCCACTGTCACCACTTTTCACCTTTTCCTTTTTTTCCCCTGTCAGTACAAGTGGAATAAAAAAATCTTATACTTTCCAGCTCAGTCCATACTCTCCAATATCAATCCCAACTCACCTCAAAGTGAGAGATCTGTTTTTGAAAGAGTAACAAGGGTTCTTAACTAGTGGAACAAATTGGTGTGCTCAAAAACGCTATTTTAGGGCTTCTTCCCTTCTATCTTCCTATGAGTTTCTTTTACAAAATATATTTGCAATCTGTTTAGTGCAGAATTGCCAAGCACCTCTAAATATTTGATTTTAATAGGAGTTGAGGGCATCTAATTCCTCACAGGAATGAGCCCATCCTGAGTAGGCTCTGAATCTAAGGGCTGCTCATCCTAGCAACCACTAAAGTCGGGATGCTGCCACCTCTCTTGAGACATGGTCTTTGTAACTAAGCTGAGTCCATGAAAAAAAAATCTGTTGTCTCTCACCAAGGTTCTTGACAGCTATACCCTTACTTACCCTCTGTCCTTTCTTTTGACACACTTATCTCTCCTCAAGGGGGTTCTTAGACCTTTCTTGTCAGCTGTGTTTATTTTAGTACTACAGAAGCACAATTTTTCCACTCACTTGGTTACCTTTTCTTTAAGCCTAATCAGTGCATTCAGAACTACTAAGAACAGCAGCCTACTGGGAGAATGTCAAAACGCTCACCAGATTTCAGGGCTCGTTCACTAGAACTCCTCATCAGGGAAGAGAGTATTGCAGGGCTAATAAAAATACAATTGTGAAGGCAGGATGAAAGTTCTGTTCAAATGTACCTTTCCTAAAGCAAACTTGTGCAATGTATAGATTAAAGTAGGTGTCAAGTACCTTCTTAAAACCATGAAAAGGAAAAATTAGCCAGGGGCTCTGAGATGGCATGCCTACTGGTATGAGGTGTGATTTCTATAAGAGAAAGTAGTGTTGAGTCAATATTAACTGTAATGGCAATCAAAAAAACATCTTGTGAAAACTGAATAAAACAAAATAACAAAAACTGAACAAAAACAAAAATGAAACAAAGCTTTTTCTTTAAATGAAGCCAAGGTCTCTTGTTTTCTAATCTTAATTCTGGCATTTCCTAACTTTTGAGTATTTGATTTTGCAACCTTAAGATTCTTTTACCTTAGTTTTTGGGTGTAACCTTGTATCAAGGCTGGGGTTCCCAAAATTTTGACCAGAATGACTCCATTTTAATAAACTATTTCTTCCCCAGACAGCATGTAGGATGCCATTTTGAAAAGCAAAATGGTGACCTCTCCATGGCATTATGTGAGCTCAGACTGCATGGAGGACACCATTTTGCTCTTCAAACAGCATGACCTCGTATATATGGTGCCTGTGAAGTCACACTGTGTGGATGATGACATTTTGTAGAGCAAAATGGTGTCCCCCATGCATTGTAATCTCGCATGCACCAGACATGTGAGGTCATTCTGTGTGGAGCAAAATGGTGTCCTCCACACACTAGGGTCACTGTGACCCCATCTGCTGATGGCACAAACCCATTTGGAGTCACGACCCACAATTTGCGAACTGCTGCATTAAAGTGTAGAAAACTATTGTAATTAGCCATATATTTTACAAACTATATTGTCATTAGCTTGAATCATTCTACATATTAATTAACATTCTTCATAATTTAAAAAAAGACAAAATTTCATTTTTACAACCCTGCAATCCTAATGGGCTTCCCCTGATCCTGTGCACCAGGCAAGATTCCTCTCCTCCTTCAAAGCCCATTGCTTTTAACAATTTAATTTTGTTACCAAATCTTGTACCAAATTTTTATATATAAAGATCCTGATAAGCACACTATAAAAACTAGTGAACTTAGCTGCAGGCAGATCTTTAGCTGGTGTAAATTTTCAGAGCTCTATTGTCTTCCACTGTGTTACCACACTTTACACAAGCTCAGGATCTGGTCCCTAGTATCTTGTAAACTTTACCTTTTTTAGGGGTGGTGAACTTGTATAGATAAGTGCACCTGAGAGGGGCAGTAAAAAGGAAGTGCATGAGTGAGGGTAGTGGGGAATGAAGAATACAGCACCAGGATAGGGAAGGGAAACGAGGCAGGGAGAACTGAGGGTGGGTGGAGAGAGTGTCATTCTCAGTACAGCTAATCACAAGTGCTGAAAACTCTCCCAAAAATCATAAGATTGTTTTAAAACTAATGAGCTTAAAATATTTTTTCTTTTTATCATTTATCTTGAGGAGGTCAATTTTTCAAGTAACCATAAGGGTCAGAAGTTTACTAAAAAAACCTCAACAACAAGAAGAAACTGAGATTCTCATATAACTGACAGATTAGGGTCTTTCAGAAGAACACTAAGTATTTCAAGACCCATGATCAAGAGTTGTCAAGGCTGTGCTCTTAAAGCATAGTCTATGTTTTATCACAAGTTATTGGATTTGATGCAGGAATTACTGAGTGAAATTCTATGCATTGTGTTACACAGGAGGTCAGACTAAATTATTATAATAGTCTGTTCTTGTCTTAATCTATGAATTGGGGAGGAAAACACATGAAAGATACAGACCAAGGGAAAGAGTGGTGGAAGTTAAAATGGAGTAAGGAATTTTTAGAGAGGAAAAAAAATCAAACCTTTAAGAAGGATTGAAAGTGGCTTTGAGGCAAAATGTTGGCCCTCAGAGAGGAAGGTGTAACAAGGAAGCTATTAATTTTGTAACAAAAAGTTTGTTCCTATTCATGGTTTAGAATTCGATATAGTGATGTTTGGGTTATTTTAAATAAAACAAATTGCTAGCAAGTTCTGGTTCTCTAGTGATCAGAGGGATGAGACACCCCTCCTCCCATGGAGCCAGCTCTCACATATATTCCACTTACATCATTTGACAAGTATACACCAGCAGGTTCTAATTCATAACTGCCAGATGGGATGATTGTTGCTCCAGATTCCCACTTTTTAATCATACAATCTGCTCAACTGTGTGTCTGGCCCCTCAATTTTTTGCCCACTGAGCCTTCATACTTAAATCTGTTCCTACTTAGTTCCTTTCTGGTTGTGGAGCCTGGAATAACATTGCCTGCAACACCATGTTTATCTCCGCTCAAAGAAAATGGCTTATAACACTTTCTGCTAACAAGTTTCCAGGTTTACCCTGTTTCCTGATGGCAGAGTCCCCAGTGGATAGCTCTCTACTCATAAGCAATCAGTGGGACATCACATTATTCCACCCTGAACATCATGTCAGGCCATTCTTCCTCTACGCTATTGTCCTCAGAGAATTAAAAATCACTTTACGGTAACAAGAAGTTTCTGAAATGTTACTGTTAATTGAAGATGAGTTGAATTTGTTGGAAATTCAAATAGTGACAAATTAGCCCTGTCCACAGATCTGTGAGCTGTGCAGTCAGACAGCGCCTTTCACCCTGCTGGCTTATGTTTGGGTTTGTTTTTTTTTCCAAAGTGGCAAAGGCACTTTTAATAAAAACACCTATCTCCTTTAAATGTTGTTCTGGCTGCAACCATTATAACATTAAAATGTGATTTGTTATACTGCATTCAGCAACATATTGATGCATCCTACACAAAATGAAATAATGTAAACTAACGTGTACGTATCTTGGCCAGGATATAGACTGTATTTATAGAGAGGATTTCCCAGATCAAGTAATATGGCAGGCAGACAGAAATCCTGCAAACACAAAGTAGAAGGTCAACCCATCTCTAATAAAAATTGAGGCATATGTTTCATTTTTGTTGATCGTTTTTCTTAGACAATAACCTCCTATGCCACAGAAAAACTGTTCAGATGGTTGAGGTCTCAAGTCACATAAGGGTGCTTACGTGAATAACTACATAAGTCCTGGCTATTGTTCATGTTTCTAAAACCCTTGTTGAAAGCAATATAAATGTATGTATGTGAATTTTGTGTTTCAGTAATTCAGTTGTGGTAACAGCCCTGGAGAGGTAAATCTTCTGTCACTACTGATATTAGACAGGCACTGGCTTCTCCCACATTGCCTCAACAATGCTTCTAAGCTTCTAAAACAGAGGTGAATTCAATTTCTGTACCATTTAATCTTTTTGTTTTCCACTGAGATGGCCAGCAACGAACGATGTCCACCAGCAACTAGGAAAAGATCACTAATCCATATCCCAAAGGAAACCATAAAATTGTCAGATAGTAACAACTCTTGGTCATAGCTGACCTGCAGTACCATTGAAGTAGTGATCTAAAGATGAAAAGTTCACAAGCCCATTTTTAATTCCTTGGGCCACTTCGTACCTGTTTCCCACAGCTATCATCCTCTATTGTTCTATTTTTGCTAAGGAGAACACAATTGAAACAAGTCATAAGTCTAATTTTAGGTGATGTCTCTTGTATGTGTTGGGAGAAAATCCCCAGACTATTCACACTCAAAAGTGTAAAGAGAAAGTATTAACAAAACACACAAGCAAAGCTTAAAGGAACAGCTGTTGGGCCAAATTTGGCTTAATTTACAAAAATACTTTACCAACACAGAGGTTTACATATGGTTTCTAATTCTAGTGGAAAACTTTTACAAATACACATTCGCTTGAAATGTTTCCAATCCAAACACTGCAGCATTATACTACTACCATAAAGGGAACTATTTTTATTATGCAAATATTGAATAAATAGACAATAGGATAAGTAAGAGATTCTCAGACTTTTCAGGGTGTGGACAAGAGAGAGAAGTTGTCTCCTGGACAGCTCCCTTTCCGTTTCTTATGCAGACCACTTCCATGCCCACTTGCAATTGCGTAACATAACTGTGGCAGTTACAGTCGTTAACTACACGGAAGAATGTTAGGTAAATATATTATGTATTTTTAGCTGTGCACAGTGCTAAATGTTCTGTTCTTTTTGGAAAGAATATGATAACACTGTGTGTGCTTTCTTCTTTATTTTATCACCATCACTTCTGTTCTGTCCCTCTTGCCACTCGGCACACACTTCTCTGTTACCTAGTCCATTTTCTCTCTTCTCCCCCTGCTTATTTCCCTGCCAATTGGTTCCCTTCTCCCCTAGTCCCTTGGACATGCTGATATATCCCTACTACCTTAGATATTAGAGCAACTCTTGTTTTTCTTTTATTGTCCTCTTATCCACTGTAGCTGCTGTTTTTACAGGAGTCCATGCTCTCCTTGGCCATGAAGAGCCCGGCCATCTGTAGAACCATCTGGAAGGAAAGAAGAGCTAGCCTCAGGGTCCTGATCCTGCAAGGTCTGAGCAAGTGCTAGTGGTACTGAACATCCTCAGCTCCCACTGAATTCCAGGGGTGAAATCCTGGTCCCATTGAAATCAGTGTGAGAGTTGCCATTGGCTTCAGTGGGAATACCCCAAGGCGTTTTCTCAGCCCCTTGCAGGATTGGGGCCCCTCTCACCAGCCAGCTGTCAGTGGACTAGTGTTTTCATAGATTCATAGATTCTAGGACTGGAAGGGACCTCGAGAGGTCATCGAGTCCAGTCCCCTGCCCTCATGGCAGGTCCAAATACTGTCTAGACCATCCCTGAAAGACATTAATCTAACCTACTCTTAAATATCTCCAGAGATGGAGATTCCACAACCTCCCTAGGCAATTTATTCCAGTGTTTAACCACCCTGACAGTTAGGAACTTTTTCCTATTGTCCAACCTAAACCTCCCTTGCTGCAGTTTAAGCCCATTGCTTCTTGTTCTATCCTTGGAGGCTAAGATGAACAAGTTTTCTCCCTCCTCCTGATGACACCCTTTTAGATACCTGAAAACTGCTATCATGTCCCCTCTCAGTCTTCTCTTTTCCAAGGTAAACAAACCCAATTCTTTCAGCCTTCCTTCATAGGTCATGTTCTCAAGACCTTTAATCATTCTTGTTGCTCTTCTCTGGACCCTCTCTAATTTCTCCACATCTTTCTTGAAGTGAGGTGCCCAGAACTGGACACAATACTCCAGTTGAGGCCTAACCAGCGCAGAGTAGAGCGGAAGAATGACTTCTCGTGTCTTGCTCAGAACACAGCTGTTAATGCATCCCAGAATCATGTTTGCTTTTTTTGCAACAGCATCACACTGTTGACTCATATTTAGCCTGTAGTCCACTATAACCCCTAGATCCCTTTCTGCCGTACTCCTTCTTAGACAGTCTCTTCCCATTCTGTATGTGTGAAACTGATTGTTCCTTCCTAAGTGGAGCACTTTGCATTTGCCTTTATTAAACTTCATCCTGTTTACCTCAGACCATTTCTCCAATTTGTCCAGTTTGAATTATGACCCTATCCTCCAAAGCAGTTACAATCCCTCCCAGTTTGGTATCGTCTGCAAACTTAATAAGCATACTTTCTATACCAATATCTAAGTCGTTGATGAAGATATTGAACAGAACCGGTCCCAAAACAGACCCCTGCGGAACCCCACTTGTGATACCTTTCCAGCAGGATTGGGAACCATTTATAACTACTCTGAGTACAGTTATCCAGCCAGTTACGCACCCACCTTATAGTAGAACCGTCTAAGTTGTATTTGCCTAGTTTATTGATAAGAATATCATGTGAGACCGTATCAAATGCCTTACTAAAGTCTAGGTATACAACATCCACTTCTTCTCCCTTATCCACAAGACTCGTTATCCTATCAAAGAAAGCTATCAGATTGGTTTGACCTGGTTTGTTCTTTACAAATCCATGCTGGCTATTGCCTATTACCTTTCCACCATCCAAGTGTTTGCAGATGATCCAAGTGTTTGCAGACTTGCTCCATTATCTTCCCTGGCACAGAAGTTAAACTAACTGGTCTGTAGTTTCCTGGGTTGTTTTTATTTCCCTTTTTATAGATGGGCACTATATTTGCCCTTTTCCAGTCTTCTGGAATCTCTCCTGTCTCCCATGATTCTCCAAAGATAATAGCTAGAGGCTCAGATACCTCCTTTATTAGCTCCTTGAATATTCTAGGATGCATTTCATCAGGCCCTGGTGACTTGCAGGCATCTAACTTTTCTAAGTGATTTTTACTTGTTCTTTTTTTATTTTATTTTCTAAACCTACCCCCTTCCCATTAGCATTCACTATGTTAGGCATTCCTTCAGACTTCTCGGTGAAGACCGAAATAAAGAAGTCATTAAGCATCTCAGCCATTTCCAAGTTTCTTGTTACTATTTCTCCCTCATACTGAGCAGTGGGCCTATCCTAAAACCACTGGCATTCAGATTGTTAGGGCTGAAAGAATTTGCAAAACAAAATGTGTTTCTAACATAGGCAAGGAGGTTTGTTTGTTTTTCAGAAATATGATTTAACAGCATGTCACATGGTGGGATGGTGCTGGTTGTAGTGTCTCCTGTGACTGACCTGCTGCCTGTTGGTGACAAACAAGACTAACAAACAGCTCAATTGGAGTTGGTCTTAAAGTAGTAGGAGGCTCCTGAAGGAGACCCTGGCTCAGGGAAAGGATGGAGAAGGAGGCTTGTCACACCAGCTAGATGAAAGACCTGGCTGGGGTATGCAGCAGAAACCCCTGGGGAAGAGGATTTAGGAGAGGCCAGATCGAAGAACCTAGTCTGATATTAAAATGTTTCTGTTTGATTAATAAAAACATCCCTGGGAAAGGAGAGGGAAATACTGATACTGATTGGTGAATTGTTCTGTCAACTTGCACAAGACTGGGGAAACTGAGGTCGAGACTGGGTTTTGGAACACCCTGTCACAGTAAGTATCCCACTAATGGAGAGCATATATGTTTTAATGGCCAAATTAAGGATGCAAAGACAGGGACATTTCTGGAAGCTTGACAGAGCACAGTTTTAATAAACCATTCTGTCCTAAACTGGAAATCTATATTTTTAAAATACTGTGGGAATTACCTGCATCTGTAAAATATTTATGAACCAAAAATATTACTTCTAAGCCATGTCCTATTAGTAATGTGGCCCACATTTTCTGACCTTAAATCTTCAGAGAGACATAATGTGCAATTCAAGATTATAAAGCACTGCATTCAGCAAGCTGTTCTCTGCATGATGGCCAAGGTAGCAATTAACTTAAATGATGTCTAGATACACTGAGTATTTTACTAACTAATGAACTTATAGATTGTACTATTAAAATCAGACTCTGTGTCCATAATTCACAAAGTGATAGCTCTTTTTGTGAAACGAAATTCATAGTGCTTTAGAGTGTACACCTTTATGAACTGTCCACTGGAGATTAATCTATTGATAATCAATTCTGTCTCTGAATCACTGAAAAATGAAACAATGTCTAAGGAAGCATTTTAGATTCACAAAATTCTGAGCATAATTAAGACATGGCAAACTTAAAATTCAAAATGCACCTTTTAATAAAAATTACCTTGCAAATATTGCCAGTCATTGAATACTATTGATGTACTATAAAAGTAGGCCTACCTATTATTCCTACATATTTTTAATGCTCTTTAAAAGTTGAATAGATCAATGGTAGATAATGACCTATGTGGTCCATTGTTTGTCACTAAGGCAGTGGTTCTCAAACTAGGACCGCCACTTGTTCAGGGAAAGCCACTGCTGGCCGGACCAGTTTGTTTACCTGCCACGTCTGCAGGTTTGGCCGACCACAGCTCCCAGTGGCTGCAGGAAGTGGCGCGGGCCAAGGGATGTACTGGTCGCCGCTTCCCACAGCCCCCATTGGCCTGGAGCGGTGAACCATGACCACTGGGAGCTGCAATCGGCCAAACCTGCGGACGCAGCAGGTAAACAAACCACCCCGGCCCGACAGGGGCTTTCCCTGAACAAATGGTGGCCCTAGTTTGAGAACCACTGCACTAAGGAACAAAACAAAATAGATAGACCTGGTCTCTCAAACATTCTAGCATCCAGTGAAGAAAATATACTAACAAAGAGGAAGGTAGGAGGTGAGGAAGCTTGCTCTTGTGGTTAAGGCACTGGACGAGGTCTCAGGAGACCTAGGCTCTATGATCTGCCACACGTTTTCTGCTATCCAGGGCAAATCACCCAATTTCTCACTCCCCTCAATTACCCATCTGTAAAATATGGTTTATGATACTTCCTTTTTCTGTCTGTTGAATTTAGATAAACTTCTCCAGACAAGAGCCGTCTCTTACTGTGTGTCTGTGCAGCAAAAGGATATCCTGATCTCAGCAAGGACCTCTAGACAGTACTGTAATTCAAATAAATAATACAAATGGTGTATTTGAAAAGATTAACTTAGGTCCAAGTCAATGGGTCTCTATTTGGATTTAAAAAATAAAATAAAATAAAATTTATTCATAAAAATGCATGAAAATGTAGTTAGAAAATTCCTTCCTGAATACAGTGCTGCACACAGAGATGCCTAATGCAGTCAACCAAGCGCCGAGTGATCTAAAAGAGACAGCTACACAACCCTTATTGAGGAATAAACATAAAAATTAAATCACAGAGGCTTTTCTTTTAAATGTAATTGAGAAAGTATTGGATGGCTGTGGTTCTGTCATTGATTTGTGGTGTACATGTTAAATAAAAGCATTAATTGAATTACAAGTAGTGTCTCACGGAAAAAGTTGTGACAGAAAGAATGAGTTTAGAATAATGTCACCTGAGTCCCTACACTAAACGTTTGTAATCCATAGGCAAATCTTACACACCACATGCATCAGTTTATTCTTGTAGTAAAAAAATGTAGTAAAAAAATGTGTAGTAAAACACATTTCCAAGTATTTGCACCCACACAGAATTTAATACATCTGATTGTCATCAGATTGAGTGACTTCCAATCAGAGATTCTAAACATAAACTTTCATTTGCTTAGTAAAAACGTTAAGACTCCAAACTAGCAACATTTTTGAGCACATGAGTAGTCCCATTGACTTCATATCCTACATTGAACTCAGTGGGGTTACTTGCATAGTTAAAGTTATGCATGGGCTAACGTGCTTTGCTCAGTAAGAAGTAACTTAATAATTAAGAAATAACTTTAGAGCCAGTGTTTCACAGAACTGTACTCTTGTCTTGGCTTTGTTTTAAGATGCAATTTCTATTTTTCAAGTAAGTACTATCATTACAAGAGCTTATTGAAAACATGTAAGCCATGATATTGGCCAGGTGAGGCATGTATGCAAATAATTATTTGGGCATGATCCTGTGACTGACTTTTAATTGAGTTCAGTGGGAGTTCAGGCTTACAGAGGCTTGCAAGATTGGAGGTCTTTATTTTCTACATATTGTGTATTGCACATGCCTTTGGAACAGTGAGTTTCCCTACTCTCCTATTGGGACAGGGATGCTTCCTGGTCCCATCTTCTCCTAAAATCCATATTGCATCTGAGACTGGAAATTACACTAGCTGCCAACTTGTCAATATGGAAAATAGAGAGAGCACAAACCCAGAACCTCCTGAAAGCCTGAGAGGAGGTGGGCTCCTAACCCTTCTTTTCTTCATCACTCCAACAACAGTGAATCAGTTCTGAACTGGATCCATGTGGGTAGATTCCCTGCACCAATATGGATGAAGGCCTAAGAGAGGAAGGGAGTCTAAAGATAGGCATGAGAGGGGACTTAGGGCTGCTCCACTAGTATCATCCCAGATCTACATTTTCTATATCTGGACTGATTATTCGTTCTCTGCAGCCTGAACCCACTTGTAATTTTTGGTGGCTTCTGGGTTCTACATAGTCACATTGTACAGCCCTATTCAAAGCCAACCCTTTTACAATGCTTTGTGTCTGCCTTGGTGTTTAAATTTAAAGCTAAGGCATGTATCCAAAGCACAGTATGAACTAAAAGTCACAAATGGCATCTATATACACAGCTTAATTTAAAACAATTAAACCAGTATTAGAATTATTATTATATGTATTATTTTTCCATCATTCCCTTAATTTGAAATATACAAATTAGAAAGGTATGTGCTCCATTCCACTTGTTCACCTCTAGGTGGCAATATCAATTTCTACATATAAAATTCAAATATACAAGCAGGCAATCTCAGAAGATTTGTGTGTAAATAAGAAAAAAATTGTAGTGGAAAGACCACCTTCCTTTTATACTAGTTTCAAAATAAGTCCAGTAGATCAGTGAAGGGAGTTATAAAGAAAATATGCTCCATACCCCTAAAGTATTTCTTTACCCCCAAGGAGTCATAATCCCTAGAAATAATTTATTTTCTGCCTACTTGAGAATTTCTCTTTAAATTCTTTAAAGTATCAGTATTTTTAAAACTGCAATAAAATTGTAGTACGTGGCCAATTTTAAATTTCAGTATTAACCTGGTTAAATAACTAGACTGTATTTGTAGTTAAAGCTTTTAAATTGGTGTCATAATAATCTGCTTACTGGAATTACCTGCATATTCTTCCATATTCACTCCTCTGTTTTGGGAGAAGAGCATCTTTCGCAAGCCTGGATATATAGAGAAATTGCCTTACCTAACAACACACTAGTGGAAAAGCAAATGAGCCATTTCTCTCTTCTTGTTTCTACTGTTCAACCCCATTGACTCAAATGAGAATTTGTCTTCAGTGAATGAATTTGTCACTTTGTCAATGAATTGCCATTATGCAGAATTTCTCATTTAAAAAGTGATACTTGTGGTTTTTCCAAGAAGTTTCAAACACTTGGATTTTATTGGTGCTTACACAATTAGGATTTCAGATTGTGACAGGGTCATCAAGATTACCAAGCTTAAAAACCTCAGATCAATTAAAAAGTGGCTTTACAAGAGGCATAAATCCATTTTGTATGAGAAATGAGGTGACAGAAGAATCTTTCAGTTCCGAAAGTTTGAATGGTTAAAGCGTTTAGCAGTATATAAAAAATATGCAGGCTGTATAGAGAGTGATAAGTCTTGCTTATGAATAACATTACTCTATAATTCTCGTCTGAGGCTCTTATCCTTTTCTGTGTATGCTACGAAGATTGTAAAATAGATAATAAACCCATTTGAGAAATTAAACAAATTTGTTTTTAAAAATTATTCTAGCATTTCAATTTAATCCCCCCCACCACCTTAAGCTTATTTATCCCTGACCTTTTCCCCAAGGTCTTAGAAGTCATCTCTCATGGTAACTACTTATTTCTCAAAAAGATTCCTTTTCAGCCACACACACACATGCACACCAAATATATAGAATGGGTCTTTATGTATTGGTTGGGGGGAGGGAGAGGGGACCCCTAATTACATTTGTCTGTATTCTGATGTCCTTTAAATGATCCATTCCTCTAAATACAGTAAGTAACTTCATTGTTTCTGTTTAGCTTTTGCTAGAAGTTACTATCTAAATCAATTTGTGATGAATTTATGCTTACAAACACAAAATATTGTACTATATAGTCTTTAAGAACTATGGCCAAACCTTGAAGAACGTTGTTTTTTGGAAAAGTAGAACTGGAGATATTTGTCTCTTGGTTGACTTTTTATTACTTCGGCACAAATGTCTTTTAGGTTCATTCATATAAATTATAATGAGGACCAAGCCAATTTCCTTACACACAGCTGGGGATTTATGTTCATTCCACTTGAAAAACTAAATTGGGAACTATAAACGTATTCATTTTAGCTTGGCTTCTTCTCAAGTGCTGCTTGAGAACCATGGCTGGGTTACTTCAAAATGAACTAGGGGTTGGTTTGCGACTCCCAATTCAGCCTTTTAAGGAAAAGGTACATTTCAAAATTCCCAGCAGTATGCAAGAAAAGAAGCTTGGTAGAGAGAGTATCAAGCCATGGCCTCACCTCCTTCCCCAACCCTCTTTGGAGTATTGGGGGCCTCTGGGCTCATCAGGAGGCAGCAGTCTCTGCTCTCGCTTGAGCACAGGGACTGGAATTGTGATGTCATTTAAAGTTGAAAATGGGGGATTCTTAGGCTCCTAAGTAAGGGCCAGGCAGAATCAATTGGTTTGTCCATGTTTATCCCCTTTCTGAGCCTACTTGGGCCCCAACCAGGATTTCCTTCTCACAATTGCTAGACTAAATGGATTAGGGTTTTACTTTCTCACTCTAACGATTCACATTGCTGCCTGTCCTGTAGCAATTTCAATGTGCTGTGTTAGTTGCACGATAATCAAAATACTCAGGTGTGATGGGTTTCAGAGTAGCAGCCGTGTTAGTCTGTATCCGCAAAAAAAACAGGAGTACTTGTGGCACCTTAAAGACTAACAAATTTATTTTAGCATGAGCTTTCGTGAGCTAAAGCTCACTTCTTCGGATGCATAGAATGGAACACCTATGGAACACATAGGTGTTCCATTCTATGCATCCGAAGAAGTGAGCTTTAGCTCACGAAAGCTCATGCTAAAATAAATTTGTTAGTCTTTAAGGTGCCACAAGTACTCCTGTTTTTTTTCAGGTGTGATGGTATTCCTGACTGATATCTGGCTTTTAATCTTGCACCAGGTAAATCAGGAACCGAACAGACTTCTATGAGTTCAGGTCCAACTGCAGTGTATCCTAGCAGGCAAAAGCAACCATGCTCACGCTGAGGGTGGGGAGGAAGAGAAAGGCGTCAAATAAATGACAGTGGCTTCAGTAAAGCCTTGATAAAATGATAAATGCTCTCCCAACAAAGTACAGGATAATTTTCAATCACTGTGTCAAGTGGTGCCTCACCTTCAGGCTTATTCCATTCTATGTCACTTTTGAAGATCAGTAAGAATCAAACATGGACATGGTTTGTGAAGGTGATTATTCAGCTTGTTCTTTTATGGAAAATTAATTGGGGCTCAGCAGCCCAGAGCACCATGCTATTCTCATGTGTGTGGGTGCGTAGGTGTAGTCCTGAAGGTTTTCTGCATCTCTTTTAAGTTTTTACTGTCGTCAGCGTAGCACAACCTTGAAGAGATATCTGCCATTTAGGAGAATATTAATACTATCTGTCTGGGAGTCCATAAGGAATACTGTCAGCTGTATACCTTTGAGACAAACCTGCATGACATGCAGTCAGTCTTTGAGAAAAATATAAGCAGCATGAACAAGTTATAGGTTTTAGTCAACACCATAACACAGCAGGAATAGGTGTATTCTTTAACTCTAACAACCTTATTGAATCTGGATAGTACAGGAAGGGTTTGAGAGGGCTTTTAGCATCTCCAATATTTCTTCCTTCCATGAGAGAGTTCTTTCATGTATTCCCTCCCAGAAAAATCCCTACTGTTTTTCACTTAGATAAGCTGGTTTCATATAAAGATTTCAAATAAAGATGGATTGTTTATGGACAAAAAACATCAAATCCTTGGACATGCTGAATTATTGTGTAAGGATGCAGGTGCTGTTTAACATTCCTTAATAATTACCACAAAAATCAAATTGCATGTTAATTATTCAAATATGAGTGTATCAGAAAGGATTTATTTGGTATTGCAGTAGATTTACAGCTGTCAGGTCTGGTGCCTATTTCTGCAGTCTATATACTGTTATAGTCAGTTGTGATTTTGTCTGAGGAAGGATTGCAGAATCAGGACCATCATTATTCTTAAATATTTTTAAAACCTAGGTCACAATCTGTTTCTTTATTTACTTTGTAAACAGACTTTTAAAGCATTTTTTTACATTGTAGTGAAGTCCAGTCTTCCCTTTTGGCGGGGGCAGGTGAAATTTGTGTATCTAAAATTTGCAGCTGCCAAACAAACTGGGCACAGTCAGAATACATGTGCTTCTAACTATCTGGTTTGTGCCTGCAATCATGTAGTTAGAGCTGTAAACACTCAGATTGCAGATGCAATTCTAAAGTGTGTCTGTGGATGTCTGCAGACTTTACAGGTGTAAATTGCTTTAAAATGTCTAAGCTTATGCCACTGAAATCAATGGAAATTTTGCCATTGGCTTCAATAGAAGCAATATCAGGTCTTAAAAGGCCACCCTTTAAACTTTGTATTCAATTACATAAGAACATAAGAACATAAGAAAGGCCGTACCGGGTCAGACCAAAGGTCCATCTAGCCCAGTATCTGTCTACCGACAGTGGCCAATGCCAGGTGCCCCTGAGGGAGTGAACCTAACAGGCAATGATCAAGTGATCTCTCTCCTGCCATCCATCTCCATCCTCTGACGAACAGAGGCTAGGGACACCATTCTTACCCATCCTGGCTAATAGCCATTTATGGACTTAGCCACCATGAATTTATCAAGTCCCCTTTTAAACATTGTTATAGTCCTAGCCTTCACAACCTCCTCAGGTAAGGAGTTCCACAAGTTGACTGTGCGCTGCGTGAAGAAGAACTTCCTTTTATTTGTTTTAAACCTGCTGCCTATTAATTTCATTTGGTGACCCCTAGTTCTTGTATTATGGGAATAAGTAAATAACTTTTCCTTATCCACTTTCTCAACATCACTCATGATTTTATATACCTCTATCATGTCCCCCCTTAGTCTTCTCTTTTCCAAACTGAAGAGTCCTAGCCTCTTTAATCTTTCCTCATATGGGACCCTCTCTAAACCCCTAATCATTTTAGTTGCTCTTTTCTGAACCTTTTCTAGTGCTAGAATATCTTTTTTGAGGTGAGGAGACCACATCTGTACACAGTATTCGAGATGTGGGCGTACCATGGATTTATATAAGGGCAATAATATATTCTCAGTCTTATTCTCTATCCCCTTTTTAATGATTCCTAACATCCTGTTTGCTTTTTTGACCGCCTCTGCACACTGCGTGGACATCTTCAGAGAACTATCCACGATAACTCCAAGATCTTTTTCCTGACTCGTTGTAGCTAAATTAGCCCCCATCATGTTGTATGTATAGTTGGGGTTATTTTTTCCAACGTGCATTACTTTACATTTATCCACATTAAATTTCATTTGCCATTTTGTTGCCCAATCACTTAGTTTTGTGAGATCTTTTTGAAGTTCTTCACAATCTGCTTTGGTCTTAACTATCTTGAGTAGTTTAGTATCATCTGCAATCCACTGAATTATAAAACTACGAACAAAAGGCTATATTCATTTGCATCCATGCAAATCTAGTATGCTAGAAAGTTTCTTTCTTTGGGTTTACTCAAATTATACTCTGAGAATATATTTAGATCATAAGTAGGTCAGAGATCATCATTTTGTTCTGTGTTTATGCAATGCTTAGGACAATGTGGATGGGAACCTGGGGGGCAGTGAGCATGAGATGGTCGAGTTCAGGATCCTGACACAAGGAAAAAGGGAAAGCAGTAGAACAGAGACCCTGGACTTCAGAAAAGCAGACTTTGACTCCCTCAGGGAACTGATGGGCAAGGTCCCCTGGGAGAATAACATGACGGGGAAAGGAGTCGAGGAAAGCTGGCTGTATTTCAAAGAAACCTTATTGAGGTTGCAGGAACAAACCATCCCGATGTGTAGGAAGAGAAGTAAATATGGCAGGCGACCAGCTTGGCTTAACAGTGAAATCCTTGCTCGTCTTAAACACAAAAGAACAGCTTACAAGAAGTGGAAGATTGGACAAATAACCAGGGAGGAGTATAAAAGTATTGTTCAGGCATGCAGGTGTGAAATCAGGAAGGCCAAATCACACTTGGAGTTGCAGCTAGCCGGAGATGTTAGGAGTAACAAGAAGGGTTTCTTTAGGTATGTTAGCAACAAGAAGAAAGTCAAGGAAAGTGTGGGCCCCTTGCTGAATGAGGGAGGGAACCTAGTGACAGAGGATGTGGAGAAAGCTAGTGTACTCAATGCTTTTTTTACCTCTGTCTTCACAGACAAGGTCAGCTCCCAGACTGCTGCACTCTGCAGCACGGTATGGGGAGGAGGTGACCAGCTCTCTGTGGAGAAAGAAGTAGTTCGGGGCTATTTAGGAAAGCTGGACGAGCACAAGTCCATGGGGCCGGATGCGCTGCATCTGAGGGTGCTAAAGGAGTTGGCCGATGAGATTGCAGAGCCATTGGCCATTATCGTTGAAAAATCATGGTGATCGGGGGAGGTCCCGGATGACTGGAAAAAAGCTAATGTAGTGCCCATCTTTAAAAAAGGGAAGAAGGAAGATCCAGGGAACTACAGGCCAGTCAGTCTCACCTCAGTCCCTGGAAAAATCATGGAACAGGTCCTCAAGGAATCAATCCTGAACCACTTAAAGGAGGGGAAAGTGATCAGGAACAGTCAGCATGGATTCACCAAGGACAAGTCATGCCTGACTAACCTAATTGCCTTCTATGACGAGATAACCGGCTCTGTGGATGAGGGGAAAGCAGTGGATGTACTATTTCTGGATTTTAGCAAAGCTTTTGATACAGTCTCCCACAGTATTCTTGCCAGCAAGTTAAAGAAGTCTGGGCTGGATGAATGGACGGTAAGGTGGATAGAAAACTGGCTAGATGGTCGGGCTCAACGGGTAGTGATCAATGGTTCCATGTCTAGATGGCAGCCGGTATCAAGTGGAGTGCCCCAAGGGTCGGTGCTGGGGCCGGTTTTGTTCAATATCTTCATTAACGATCTGGAGGATGGTGTGGACTGCACCCTTAGCAAGTTTGCAGATGACACTAAACTGGGAGGAGTGGTTGATACGCTGGAGGGTAGGGATAGGATACAGAGGGACCTAGACAAATTAGAGGATTGGGCCAAAAGAAATATGATGAGGTTCAACAAGGACAAGTGCAGAGTCCTGCACTTAGGACGGAAGAATCCCATGCACTGCTACAGACTAGGGACCGAATGGCTGGGTAGCAGTTCTGCAGAAAAGGACCTAGGGGTTACGGTGGACGAAAAGCTGAATATGAGTCAACAGTGTGCCCTTGTTGCCAAGAAGGCTAATGGCATTTTGGGTTGTATAAGTAGGGGCATTTCCAGCAGATCAAGGGATGTGATCATCCCCCTCTACTCAGCACTAGTGAGGCCTCATTTGGAGTACTGTGTCCAGTTTTGGGCCCCACACTACAAGAAGGATGTGGATAAATTGGAGAGAGTCCAGCGGAGGGCAACAAAAATGATTAGGGGGCTGGAGCACATGACTTATGAGGAGAGGCTGAGGGAACTGGGATTGTTTAGTCTGCAGAAGAGAAGAATGAGGGGGGATTTGATAGCTGCTTTCAACTACCTGAAAGGGGGTTCCAAAGAGGATGGATCTAGACTGTTCTCAGTGGTAGAAGATGACAGAACAAGGAGTAATGGTCTCAAGTTGCAGAGGGGGAGGTTTAGGTTGGATATTAGGAAAAACTTTTTCACTAGTAGGGTGGTGAAGCACTGGAATGGGTTACCTAGGGAGGTAGTGGAATCTCCTTCCTTAGAGGTTTTTAAGGTCAGGCTTGACAAAGCCCTGGCTGGGATGATTTAGTTGGGTTTGGTCCTGCTTTGAGCAGGGGGTTGGACTAGATGACCTCCTGAGGTCCCTTCCAACCCTGAGATTCTATGATTCTATGATTCTAATGGGGCCCATGGGCTTCTAGGTGCTACAGTAATACAATATTTTTGTAACTTATTCTCCAATTCCGGTTGCATACAAAGTGAGGAGAAATAGATCCCCAAACAAATTATTTTCTGGAATCTAGATTTTTCCTCAAAAAGATCCCAGGTAAACACTTTACATTTTGGTTTTTATCTGATGATTCAAAGAAGGCCCAAAATAAATTAAAACATTACTTACCTCCACAGGTTGCATACTCTTTTGGGAATGTGATATTCTGGGCTGACACTTTTGACAGTTTGGTCATTCAAGGCAGCACATAAATGAGATGTGAAATATGACATAGTTAGCAACACTAGAGAGACAAGGTGGGTAGGTAATATCTTTTATTGGACCAAGTTCTGCTCCAACAACACAGCATATTTAGTAATAGATACTCAATTAGATTTCCTGGAACAAGAAGTTAGAGGAAAATATACCATTAATGCAAGAGAAATTTAATACCTAATTCTGCATTGGACACTTTAGGAATTTTTCTACTTATAGAAGTTTGTAGAATGTAATTTTTAAATAAAACTATTGAAAAGCAACATCAAGAAGTATTACCTTTTCTTTGTAATCCTGAAAGACCAATGACTGGACCACTGCTTATTTGGGACAATGTTAATAATGTTGTACAATCTTTGGTGATGTATGCCCCAAAGATTACTAAAATAGCACAGCCAAAACAGGTATGAGGATAACATAGGTAATGTTCTGGCTCATGTAACATCAATAAGATTATTAATTTAATTCTTAATGCACAAATTCACTAAATTGTTCAGGTTTAATTGAAGGCAGAATTTTGTATGCAGAACCTTATTACTGAAGATGACACACCAGCCAAAAAGAACACAGCTTGACTTTCAGATCTCAGGTTGAGTTTGCAGAGCTGTCTCTAAGATAAACCACATTTTTACTTTTAAATATACAATTTTGAAGTAAAAATAATTGAAAAGGAATAAATATTGTTCTGCTTCGTGCCATGTTTATAATATTTTTCCAGACTAAAGTCACATGTTAAAAAGTGACATGGACTGGTTTTAAAGGATGCAAATCAAGTCAAATTCTACTGAAAGAAGTGGTTGTGATTAATTCTAGATCAGGACTATATAGAGGCAGGATGTGGCAAACTTAAAAGTATGTGTATTACATTGAAGAAGGGAGATTTTATTTGATGCATCAAGAAACACTAATTTCCTTCTCTAAAAATAAATATTAAAAAAGGTTCAATTAAGAGAATATGATGGTATCCCATATTAGGAACAGTCACTGTGGTCCTGCTCTTTTTGCCAGTTCCTCCTTCCTACATTGATCTTTACTGACTCTTCAAGAGTCCTCTTCCCTTCCTTCTCATTTTGATTATTGCTTGTTGACAGTCATAGAAGTGTCATGCTGCTACTGCTTCTCCACTACATTATTGATTACTGCATGCAGGTATATGATGAGGCCTTTCATATTCAATGGCAGTTGTATGACCTAATCCCTGTGCAGCAGTTAGATGGAAAATTTATCAGCATGCATGTGGGAAAACATAAATCTACTAACATATAGCACACTGAGATTCTGTCCATTTCATTCATCTGCTTTCATGCCTTCTGAACACACTGTATCAAGAAGAGCATTTACTTTATCTCTCACCTTCAAGCATAAAAGCTTGATCAGAATTGTAAAAATTAACAGTAGGTCAAACATTGCATTTCAACTTTTCTCATCGGATATTAAGAGTTATGATATCCCTCTTCATGAGTCAAATGTTATTTATTTTGATATACTTTGTTTGCAAAGCTATGGCTTCATAGTTTTTTATTTTAAATGATCAGTTCTGTTCAACTGCTCAATGTGGGAGACCAAGCACTTTAGATTTATCATTGAAAACTGATACTCTTAGTTCATATTGTATGTTTCATGTGTATTGCATACAAGTCTGTATGCATTTCATGTGCATATTATGTCACAGGAAGTTGATACAGTTATTGGTCTATAAGTGACCTTGGGTTAATACTGAGAAAAGTTAAACAAATACCATTTGAAAGTTTAGACCACAAAAATAGTTTTGTATTAAAACACTAATACAATATCTAGAATTAACAGAAACTTTATGCTTGGTAGAATGTTCACGAAAATGTTTTCATTATGATTTCAACATTCCACTGCAATGTTTACAATCCCAGTGTGCTAGTACATGCCAACTAGAAACAGATGCACATTAGAAACTAAGGGCTCACTAATTCCCCATCTCACAGTGTCCCCCTAAGGAGATGGCCATCACCAATTATCTTGTCAAGGGGACTGAGGTGCCATTCAGAAAAGTGTCTGTGATCCCCTTACACTATGTAGCTGTTAATGGTTACAGCACTCACCTGGGATATTGAAGACCTGCATTCAAGTCCCCATTGTAACTGATTCAGAATGGAGACTTGAAAGTAGGTCTTCCACATCCCATCTCCCATCTGACTGCCCTAACAGCTACCACACAGTGGTAATGACATGCTGACTGTGTATGGCATGTAAGGTTGCCAGCTCTTCAGGATTGTCCTGGAATCTCCAGGAATTAAAGATTAATCTTTAATTAAAGATTATGTCATGGGATGAAACTTCCAGGAATATGTCCAACCAAAATTGATAACCCTAATGGCATGGCAGCATATGTCTGCAAATGCAACACATACCTATGTGAATTTTGCTGCTGTAACGTCTGCAGAACTCTGAAATCTGCTTTTCTCTGTCTCTCTCTCACACACACACAAACACACACACACACACTCTCTCTCTCTCTTCCATGGGTTTTGAACCTTTTCTATAGTTTACTTTAGCTTTCATGTCTTCCATAGAAAAGTTAGGTTGTGAGCTTTACCTCCAAATTAATCCAGCTTTGTCTGACCTCGGCTTCTCTGGTTAAGGAAGAAACTTATTTAAAAAGAAAAAAAAAGATGTTTAAACCCTTGTGCATCTTTCTTTTCTTTTGTTTTCCTCCTCCCTTTTACCATCTCCTCTGTATTTTCTGGCTCCATTTCTCCTTCCAAGTAATATCCACCTCTTTTTCTCTTCTTTATCCTCCCTCTTAATCTCTTCTTTCAGCTTCCTTTTTAAAATGCTTTTCTTCTCCTTTTATTCTGTGGGAACATTTAAATAAGCCTCAAAGTAGAAAGGGGGGTGGGGACAAGGAGAAGAGAGTAAGGATAAGCTCATTATTACTATTTTTTATCTAATTTGTGCAGGGAGTTCTGAATTCTGCAGCCAGGTCTGAATTTAGAAGGGTCTTCCACAGCCTTGGAATCAAAATAAGCTTTGGGCCCTGAATAAAATCAATAGTTCAGTCTATATACTAGTGTTGATATGAATGTGATGATCTTCAGCTCTGTTAAGGTCATGACTGGTTGTTGTCTGTGCAGCTAAGACTGTGGAAGAGATGATGATTATGATTGATGATTAGGAAAACAACATTTGAGAGAGAGCCTGGCATCACTGATCTACTGCTGCTTTGAAGTTACTGAAAGATTTTATGGACGTTTCAATCAAAACATCTTTTCTAAAATGTTCTTGTTGCAAGTCTGGATAAGATGTATGACTCAGAATGTATTTGGCTTTAAAGGCCAGGCTTATAGGTAGAGAATGCCAGAAAAGGCCAGGCACTGTGAGGTGCTCCTCAAATTATATATTCTCTAATTTATCCTGCTTCAACCACTGTCACACATTGGTGAGGTTGATTGGCTCTTGAATAGGGCCACCAATTGAATGTTGTTAGTACAATTGTTAGACCCGCAGCAGGAGTCTCCCAACGAGATAGGGGAGCAGGCAGATACTAGACACAATGTTGGTATGTAATCCACAAATACTCTTTATTGCTTACAGAATAAAACACTCATTTCATATTCATAACCCAAGTATGCTACACCAGAGTCTGAAGATCAGATTTGAAGTCTCAATGGCCAGTTGACGTTCAGTCCGATCACAAGATGCGGAGAACCAGCGTTACCACATCTTAATATAAACAGGGCTCTGGATCCACGAACAACTCCAAATTGCTTATAATCCACTCCGTCACGTCATCAGTTGTCTGGGCTATTTCAAAGAGACAGTTCTAGGCAAATTGCCAAAACCCAATGTGTTTGGAAACAGTCCCAGGCTGAAGATGTTCCTCTTTCCCCAGTTCTTGTTTACAACTGCAACAGGTACATTGCAACAGGTAATCTGCAACAGGTACACTGTCATGGCAATGCCCCCAGTGTCGTTTCCTTATCTGGTATTTCTCCATCTTTCTCATAACAAAGTTATTTTTCACAAACAGCTCTTGACCACTTAAACCTCAAATTCTTGCTTTGGTTGTCAACACGCAACTCACGTCAAGCACACTTCATCCACACTAAGCCTATAACATATTATATGGATATATGGATTATATATGGATATGTATCTATGTATCCAAACACAATAATAATATAAGAATTTAAAATAAAATCTGAGTTGGGAATCCTTCAAATAGCATTGAAAATAATATTGATACCTTATTTATACTTTTGTTCCTCAGGATCCCTGAATACTTCTATGATTGTCTTTATCTGGGGCAGAGTCCATCTTTTTGTTCTGTGTAGATGCAAAATATTCTAGTAGATCCTAGTATAGATCAAAAATGAGAATTTTCTTGTGAATTAGACACTGTTTGTTATGTCTCTTTTCATTTAATCTTTTCTGCCTGTTGCAAAGAAGCGGAGTTCTATCTCAGAGCTTCAGTTCAGTCCTGTCCAAATAACTCTGCAACTGCCTACTGCACCCTGCCAAAATTGGCTACATAAACTATGAATATACTTTTTTCCAGCTGTGTCTATCTTTTATCATTTTATCAACCTTGATTTCATCTTTTCTTTCTGTAGGAAATAGAACTTGTATCATCAGGCTCAAAAAGTCTCTGCTTTACTGAAAACACACTGAAAGTATCCCCAGCAACTGAGATTGTGCAACAAAGGAATTCTTAGTAAGCATCCCTTCTAAATGAACTAGATAGAATTATGAATAAGTGCGGGGGGCATTTAGTTGTCATTGTTGCCTAGCCTAGAGAATCAAAGAAACTGCACATGTTCAAAGTCAGTGAAAAGTAGAAATTTATTTGTGGACTTGGTAGCTGAACACAAGTATCTGTGCATATTCACATTCCAGTTACAGCTATTAGAAACAGAAGTACTGTTTACAGATATGCTGGCTTTTATGTATTTTGGAATGAGGGTGCTAAGAGGGGCAGAGATTTCAAGATGAGAGAACTGAATTCTCACTAGTCACTGTTTGTAGGATCAGCAGGGAGGAATGGCTAGAGAGAAATACACTTGTCAGCACTGAAAAAACACCACTCTGAATAAATGCTTGAGTGAAGACTAAGTACACAAGGCAGTCCATAGAACTCGTTGGATCTGCCTATGCAGTAAATATTCTGTCTTGGCAGATGTGACAATTGTATGTTGCAGAACACAGATAAGTCTCTAGGTGAATTGTCTCACAGCTAAGGGCTGACAATGGTAAGGAATCACAGAAACACTGAACAAAGAACTTCATTAGAATGTGAAAAATAGTATTGTGCCTAGCACTATGTGATCACTCCCTGTTTCACTGGAAAACATCCATCTAAAAGCTTCCCTGTCTCCCTCCCCTTAGACCTGGCTTCTTTATGCAGATATAGACAAAGAATACTTGCATCCTCACAAGGAGCAATGTTGGCAAATCCAAAGTCCTCCCAAATTGTCCCACAAAGACTTACCTACTCTTTCTGCACTCCTGTTTTGAGGCTGTTGATTCTGCCATGGATGCTGCCTTGTGGAAAAAGGAGAGAAAATGACAGAGGAAGGCATGAAATATAAGCAGAGGTCGCAGGAGGTGGAAATTACATTGGGGTATGAGATTATACTGGTACAATGCAGCAGCTATTTCACTTAGGCCTAGAAAGAGAGACATGGGTCCCCAGTGTAACCCAAAAAGTGGATGGCCCAGGGTGGAAGTAGAGCATGGTCCCAGTGGCTGAGCTATTAGCTATTAATTAGTACCTCTCCATGGTGGCTTCTGTCAGAGGAACTCCTAATGATGAGGAGTCTTGATCAGAATTAAAACCCTGAGGGAGTCTGGTGGTGGAAGTGCCATTACCCTTTATCAGGGTGCATGTCCCTTTAGGGCACTTGGGTGAAGTTGTGGCCCTATTGAAGTCAATGGTAAAACTTCCATTGACTTTAATAGGGGTAGGGTTTCACCCAAGCAGTCTAGCAGCTGCAGTGAGATATAAATAATACATCACTGTGCCAGCTTTTCTGAATATGGCACACGATATTTAGGCACCATGGAGAATAAAGGGACACCATGTAGGATTGTTACAGCTGAGTAACTTGGAGTAGGCTAAGGATTGTTTTAAGTTTGGTCCCCAGCACCTCCACAATCCATGGAGTGGAAAAGAAGATAGAACACATTTCCCACCCACCCCCGGCCCCCCAGCTGTGCCAACCATGAACTTGATGCAACTTAGAATCCAGCCCATTATCTGAAATACTGTGAGATAAATATTCCAAATGAGTGTGAAATGCCCTATATTTCGATGGAATGAAGGTAATATTGGAGAAAGATGATATGAATAAAGCTGAAAAATAAAACTTTTCATGGTTAAAGTTGAGCCAGGAACTGAAACTGTAGTATTATAACTTGAAATTTTGGGCATTCTAATGACTTGTCAAATCCTTAAACTTTAGGTTGTGTCCTTCAGAACCTTTCCTTTAAGTATAGCAGAGGCTTGGGCAGAATTTAGACTTTAGTTGTGAATTGCAAATAGGGGCTTTTACAGAACTGGATCTTGTGTCTATATTTGATCCTGGAGAATAAATCAGCACATTTTTTTTATTTTAATTAGATTTATAATAAATTTCAAGGGTGGACATGTTCCTCAGCAACTTGGAATTGAATATGGAAACAAGTTACTATATCATCAGTGTATAATGTAACATTCTGTTATTACATGTTAATTAAATTAGTTGATTTATGATACCTGATGATCAGTCAAAAAGCCCTTTAGTTGACTAGACAGCATTATTGTACAGGGGTAAGCTTGAAAGACAAGTCATATAGATTTTTTTCCTTCTACTTTTGGGCTGTCTACCCTACATAGTAAAGACACTTGGATTTTACATTTCTGAACTTCATATTAGCTGCCTTTTCTTCACTGTGCCTCTGGGATGTTCTTTGATCCATGCTATTTGCGTTTTATTGGATTAAGACTACTTTAAAAACTGCATGATCACAGGATAACTATGAGCTTCCAATGTGATGCGGCCATGAAAAAAGGCCAGTGCAGTCTTAGGATGCACAGGTGAGTTATTTCTTGTAGAGATAGTTAAGTGTTAGTACCATTGTACAAGGCACTGGTGAGACCTCATCTGGAATACTGTGTGCAATTCTGGTCTCCCATGCTTAAGAAAGATGAACTCAAATTAGAATGGGTGTAAAGAAGTACTATTATGATGATCAGATGAATGGAAATCCTACCTTATGTGAGGAGACTCAAAGAGCTTGACTTGTTTACCCTAACCAAATGAAGGCTGAGGGGAGATATGATTGCGCTCTATAAATGCATCAGAGGAATAAATGCCAGGGAGGGAAAGGAGTTATTTAAATTAAGCGCCGATGTTGACACAATAATAAATGCATATAAACTGACCGACAGAGGATGGGGTCATTTGCAGCTTTAAACTGGTGTACATGGTGGATTCTCTGTAACCTGAAGTCTTTAAATCCTGGTTTAAGGACTTGAGTAATTTAGCCAGAGGTTATATCTATTAGAAGAGTGGGTGTATGAGCTTCTGTGACCTGCAGTGTGCAGGAGATCAGACTAGATGATTATGATGATCCTTTCTGGCTTTAAAGTCTGAGTCTGAGTCTATATAATCAGAGACAGGTTATTAGAGACATTATTGCACTGAGTTTCTTGGTGGTGGTGGTATGTGAATGAGATTATTATCCTCTAGTCCTGACAGAACGAAAAAATGCTTGTATTTTGTTTGGAAAAAAATCCAATTTAAAAATTAGGGGAAATGATCATTGATTTGTTGTAGATTATTATAGGAATTACCACTTTCCAGAGATATTATTTCAATTTGTGTGATCTATGAAGGCAGTAGTTTGTATGTCCTAGGGGTATGTATATATTTTTAGGAGAAGTGACAGTTTTGTAATGCACACTTAGTTTCTAGTTCATCTTTAGCCATCAGGAGAGTTATGTAAATTTTAGCCTTTTTTATATTCAGTTTTTCATTGTGATAATTCTCAATTTATATGCCACTTGAATGAGTTTAATGCACTTTGTGATGCTCATCAAAATCATCTTTCATTAAGAAAATTCACTTAAAATAGATTTGTGTTTTTGTTAAAATCAGTTTAATACGATGGGCCAGCATTTTGCTAATAATATATAAAGTTTCACAAGTGAGACTAAAACCTTCCATCTCAATTTAGAGTGTTTGTGAGTTAGAAACTTCCAGGTTATATTTAGAGTATTTAGTGGTCAGATGTAATAATATTTGGAATGTCTTATAAAGTTTCATCAGAATTCATTCCTCACTGGAGACTTGCCTTGTTTCCAAACCATTAATAGCTAATTTAAGCTCATCTCTGGTAGAGGCTTCCAACATAAGGTGGTTGTCATCTGTTATGACTAGCAGTGTAATGGGATCTGATAATTTGGCAATTCTTTTTGGGAAGATCCCAACATAGATCTATACAAATTACTATGTCTATTTAGAAATGTGAGGTTATGGAAAGTACTATAGTAATTTTCTGCAGGGCCACCCAGAGGATTCAGGGGACCTGGGGTAAAGTGGGGGAACTGTGATGCTTGTACTCATCCAGCGCTGGTCCAGGTCTTCGGTGGCATTTCGGCGGCGGGGGGGCCCTTCAGTCGCTCCGCGTCTTCGGAAGCACTGAAGGGCCTCCCACCACCGAAAACCCAGAGCGACTGAAGGGCCCCCCACCCGCCAAAATGCCACCAAAGACCCGGACCGCCACCAGGCCTGGGCTCGCGGGGCCCCTGCGGGGCCTGGGGCAAATTGCCCCACTTGCCCCCCGCCCCCGGGTGGCCCTGATTTTCTGTGGCATAATTTTAGATAGCTAGCAGAAATCTTAATGTCTGAATTCCTCAAATTGTAGATCTCTTTTCCTCCCCCGTCAATTTTAATGGGTTACATCATCTTCATTCCAATACAAGAAAATGTGAGAATGACAGTTATATGTATCATTTGTTTTCCTTCAATATTTTTTAAAAGGAAGCTTTTTATTATTAAGCACATTTTAAAGGTTTGGGTAACTTTTTCTTCTCATATTAAATTTATTATAGTTCAAAGATTTATCCTGAGCTGATGCACAGGAATGATCTGTTCTTAGAAAGTTGATTTATAAAAAATCTTAAATCTAAGGTTTCCCCCCCCTCCAAATTAATGAGAATTGATTTCAGGTAACTTAAAATTCTTCTTTGAGTTATTGTCCCTATGGGCACATCCGTGTACATTGCTACAGTGGAGCACCCATAGAGACAAAAACATCTCAAAGAACTCCAATTACTGTACAGGTAAACAACCTCTCCTTTTCTCTTCTATAAATATCCTGTGTCTCTACATTATTGTTCCTTAGATACTTTCTGATTCAGAACTTATATTTGTTTACACTGCAGATTTCACTATTTCTAAAATGTAGGTAGATTTGTAAGGCTAGAATTGCTGATTTTCAAATGAAGAAGTGGTCTAATTGGACAGATTTTTTAAAATCTGTTCCACAGTCTATTAGGGAAGGGTATGTATACATGTTTACTGTTTCCATTGTGCTGTGAGCCATTTCACACTTGCCTAATATGACACTAATTCAAAGCCGGGGGTAGGGGAATCTCTGGAAAACTTCATGTTACTCATGTTTTTTAGATCAAGGAACATATAACAGCTCACACTGCACATAACCACCTTCTCCAACTAAAATCTGAAGAAGCAAATGGTGAACAGATAGGTCTGAAAGTAAAATCCTGAGCCGAGGGTCCTCTACTGAGAGCATCCTGCAACATCCCAGAGATTTATGCTAGGGACTGTTCACACAAGCACCACAGCTGCTCTCATCTGCAGCAGTAGAATATGGAGAAGTAGAGAGATAGGCCGTCTTTCAAAGCCAGGCCTATAAGCCCATAAGGTTTACAGAATCAAGCCAACACAACAGATTAAATATGGAAGTAAACAGGAAGCCAGAGCAGCTTCTGCAGAATAGGTGTGATTTCTCTACGGCCACTGCCAACATGCAGGCAAGGTCCCAATCAAAGAGAAATGTTCACAATTGCCTTGCCAGATACTGATTAAAACCAGCCTTTTTGGCCTCTGATTCCATCTGTGATCCAAGAAGCCGACATGGGTCCACAACTTGTGAATACTTCTATCACTGCCAGAGAACCCAGGGCCAAAATATGGTCCTTTGTACTTAGCAGAGAACTCATCTTAAGCATACTGTGAAATTACAAATACGTTTGGTAACTATCCAAACTGTTCCAAGCCCCGGTTACCTGTAGGATGTTAATAACTGTGAGCCATACTTCACTGTGCCCCAACATATTTCCTGGATTATTTTTTTTTAAACACAAAAGAGCGTTCAAGACTCAGTGAAAACATTAAAACATTTTTATTTCTCAGAACAATTTTACATAGAGCACACCCAAGAAAAGGGACAGAAGGCTGGTCCCATGGTTAGGGTGCTAGCCTGGACCTGGGGAAATTTGGGTTCAATTCCCTTCCTTTCCCCACAGACTTCCAGTGTGACCTTCAGCAAGTCACTTTAGACTCTCTGGCATATTAAGCCTGGTCTTTGTCTCAGATTCAAACCTAAGCCTCACTTCCGTCCACACAAAAATTAGTCTGACTTATGTCAGCAAGCATTCAGGACCCTACTAGGGAAGTGGTTCAGAGACTGAGTCATGCTGTGATTCAGGGCCAAGCCCTGTCATTTTGCAGTGTGGATGTAGCAGAAGCTGCAGATCTGAGTCACAAAGACTGCATAGTGCAGCATAGAAGCATTAGCATGGCTGTGAGAACCAGGTTCAGCAATTGTACAATGCAGGGTGGACACTGAACCATAGGCTTGGAAACATAGAGCCCATAGACCTGTATTTACAATGCAGTATAGACATATCATCTGTGCCTCAGTTCCTCATCTGTAAAATCAGGATAATAATACTTTTCTATCTCTCTGGGGTGAGGTGCAACATCATACTTTTTGAGATCTGCTCATGAAATGTGCTAGGTATTAGTTTTAGTATTTCTCTAGGCAATGTGTGTGACACTAGTTCTGGTGAAGAGATTGTTTGGCAGAAGTATAATATCTCGCACCATAAATAGTGATTTTTTAAAAAAATTGTATTAAAAATCTACAGTGTAACTGAATGTGTAGGAGTTGATATTTTAACTAATATAAAATATACAGTTGAGGTATCTGCATGTGCTGATAGGGTTATTGGGTATAATCCTATTTGATTCACAAGATTCTTGCTAGCAAAATACAATTAGTGTTAATGCTTACATGTAAGTGACATTAGCCACCCTAAAAAAGACAAACTTCTTTTGGAGAGTCCCACCCTCCACAAAACCCTGCATTTTCAATTCTGCCCAGCTGCGTCACCAAAATTCTGGATCACATGTGATATCAGACCATTTAGATGAGTTCCACCTTAAAAACAAAACTATTCCTGTATTTTGCCTTGATTTTAAATAAATGTGAGTATTAGAAATGGGAGCTACTAAAATGTTCAGAAGATTTAATCTGTTTTTTTGGGGGTTTTTTTCTCTACAGAACAGGCTGGCTAAAGGAACTCATCATGGAACACAGCTTTTCCAAGTTCTGGATCACCATTTCAAATCCATACAAGATCAATAATAAGATAAAGGTCCTTATCATTTGGAGCCTGGCGCATTTAAAATTAGTGGGTGATTTCAGTGTAGTCCATATTTTGTGTGTGTGATGTGGACATCTGTCCATTACAACAGGTATTAATTGGCACCTTTGTTTGCAGATTCATCAGAGACGCCAAAGATTAATTGGGCTCTGAAACAGAATTATACTCATCCTTTGAAGTACCTCCAGAACAGGCTGGAGGCACACTAGATGAACTACCACACAGTAACGTTTATGTTGATAGAGAACTTCATATATCCATGTATGTCAACATGGCGTCTTTCCTGATGACTAACTTCCCCTAAAAAATAATCTGCTTTCGTTCAAAATGTATTTCTTTAGGAAAGAGGAGATGAGTGTTGACTTGTTCAAGCACATTAGGTAGGGGCAATGCTGACATGGCTTCTGGAAAAAACTACGTTAAAAAGAGGTGTGTTGTGCAAGGATTTCCAGGAGACTATGTGTAAACCATGCACGGGTTACATATGCAGTCATTCAGATTTAATATTCTGAATCCTAAGTGAGAGATCAACCAGCTAGAGAAGTTTGCATATCTCTGTAGTGTTTACATATTCATTTTTCTATCCCACCAAACCATCAACATATTATGCCAAGTCAAAGACTTCAGCCTTCCCCTTACTGGACTTTCATTCTGATGCACTGGGAAATGGTTGTGGTAGCAAGATATTTTTATTGCCTGTGAAACATAGTTAAAAACCAGGATAGCATAGAGAGCAGTATGATTTATTTTACATTTTTATGTATATACTTATACAAAAGAAAGGAACTTACCAAGCTATGGTTTTGTAGAAATAAGAGTAATAACTAAGAACTGTTCACATTTATTGACACTTTTTATTTGGACATTGGCTCTACAGTTTAATTGCATTCTACCTTAAAGAAGAGATTAGGGAATTTTCCTTTTGCTAGTGATGCATATGAAAAAGAAAGCTGTTTAACAACAAAACCCTGATATGAAGGGTCTGGAGATTAATCAAGTATGCCAATTTTGCTGTCAGAAACTGCCAATTTCTTTAAAACTAATGACTTGGAAGATTTTCTAGTAGATAAAAATAAACTTCAGTAGATTTACTGGATGTGTGAAGTGCAAAAAAGAAATATGTTTGGCTGAGCAATGCATTCACACATGGCAATACAAAATGCCCAATCTGCAGGATTTTCAGCCAAGAAGAACATGCTGTTTTTTGCTAAGTGGCCAGGTGGTATATTGTCATGCACTGCATTTGTCAGGAAAGGTAGCAGGAATTAAGAGAGGAAGCCTGTGGATTCTGCACATAGCACTCAATCCATCTAAATGGAAAGGCTTCCTCTGACTTCAGTGGGAGTTGGATCAAGCCGATAGAGGACAACAGTTCATGTAGGAAATTTTGAGCAACATGTTATTCTCACACTGGCCAGTCATTCCACAGGCTGACACTATAAACAAAATAATGAAGAGGGTTGTTTTGATTAACTTCTCATTAGCTACATCTACACTACAGCTGGGAGCATGCTTCAAAGCTTGGGTGAACAGACACACTCTAGATCTATTCAAGTTAGCACACTAAAAATATCAATGTAGGAAGAGGTAGCACAGGCAGCAGCTTGCACTAGCCACCTGAGTATAAAGCTACCCAGATGCCCCGGGTACATACTTGGGTGGCTAGGCTGAGCCACCACTTGTGCTACTCCCAGCTACACTGCTATGTTTTGTGCATTAGCTCAAGCAGAGCTAGTGCATCTCTGTCTACCTAAGTTGGGAAGCATGCTCTCATCTGCAGTGTAGACATACCCACTGTTGGTACTCAGCAAGTAATGAATAAATAATGCAGACAGATTTTATCAATCTTATACTGTCAAATAATTCCTAGGATATGAAAGTATGCAATATTCTTATTCTGCTGGCATTTTTGGGTATCGAGTATGAACAGCTAGAGAACTGAATGGTCCATTAATGTTACCAGAGTACTAAGTATAATTGTAGAAACCCTATATTTCCTGTCATAGGAGCTCAATGAAAATTTTGTTTGTGTGGGTTTTCATTCCCCAGATATCACAAATGCTTACCCTTATGTACCACCTTACCTGTTGATAGTAATGCCAGAGAGAATATGATCTCTGTTTAATAGCTGGGGGAACAGAAGAAGAGAAGTGAAGTTACATGTTTAAGGCTTTATAAGAAGTGGCAGTGCTGGGATTTGAACTCCCTTTTCCCTGGTGTATTATTAGTGAATAGCAAAGAATCAGATCTGTCTGCTCTGCATCAAAAATGGATACAGTAAGGGGGCTACCTGTCTGGGGAAACAAGTTTGACCAAGTTTCTCTGTAGGAAGGGGGGAGTGGAAAATTCCCAAACAGAACAAAGGGGCAGAGGTGAAAAAGCAAGTGTTTAAAAAGCACTCACAGGGGGAACAAAGTGTAATACTTCTGAGCCTGAGTTACCTCTGAGTCTGAGCCTCTTTAAGCTGATGAGTCATCCTTGAGGCTCTGAGCCTGAGCCTGCTTAAGCTTGATGAATTATTCCTGAGCCAGAGAGTGTGATGAGTCAAAGGCAATTACCTGCAGGTCTTGCGATAGTCCCCACACTATTCAACCAGGGTTCCGCCAATCCACAGGTGAGGACCCACCCAGCGGATTCCAAAGCAGGTACATAGACTCCTAAGGGAAGCAGAATCTCCAGTCTGCTCAATGTCACTACCTTGCCTGGGCACTCCCATTGCAAATAATGTCCACAGATTGCCCTTGCTCCTGTTCTAGCTCCTGCCTGCATCTGCTCCTGCCACAGCCTGCCACCTGGCTATTCTGACTTCACTTTTTGTGATTGGCCTGGCAGCCAAGATGGAATCCCCCAGCACATCCATTACCAAGATGTCAGAGTTAGTTCAGAGCCCAGTTGCCTTGCTGCAATTGGAGAATGCTTCTCTCCACTCACAGATGCTCATAGCCCAGTACACCCAGTGCAGTGAGCCACAGTGCCCCTAGAATGAGGCCCAAAGATCCCACTGCCTGAGAGCTTTGATGGGAACCACTAGAAGTTAAGCAGTTCCTCAACCAAGGCCATATGTTGTTCCCAATGTGCCTTATGATGTACACCACTGATCAGACCAAAATAGGACTTATTATCAGTCTATTGACTGGTGAGGTCCTAGACTGGGTCTCACCTCTCTTAGAACAGGCCAGTCCGGTGCTTGGCTTTTTCAACAAGTTTGTCTGAGTCTTTTCACTCATATTGATGACCCAAGCCATACTTGTATGACAAGTGGCCATTCAGTTTCTTAAACAATCCTGTCAGTCCGTCTCAACATTTGTCACTCACTTTCAAGGTTTTGTCATTGACATAGTGGAACAAGGCAGCATGGATCTATCATATTTGCCAAGTCTGAAAAATGATGTAAAGGATATGTTGATCGGGGTTGACCCCGCTCTCCACTGTGCTGAACTCATCCATCGAACTGTGCATATGGATTGGCAGTTGACTGTTTAAATGGCACCAGGAAAAAAAGAAGAGATCTGATCAACCCCAGTCTAGTCCTGCTCCATTCCAGTCCCCCCAAAGGCGGCCCCTGTGCCAGAGCCCATACAGGTCAATGTGATGGGAAGATGCTTCATGGATCAGGAGAAGGAAGGAACAGCCTTTGCCAGCACTATGGTGGAGAAGGCCACTTTGCCACTAAATGCCCCCGCAAAATCCAGATCTGCAGCAGACCTGGGATATGACCACATGCAGTCCCATTATAAGGGTTGTGGCTTGAATAATCATGGAATTGGGTTCCCCCAACAGAAACCATTCTTCTGCCAACATGCTCTTTAACATCAGTGGATGGTTGTAATCCCCATTCACAAGTTTTGTTCCATATCTGCATCCCATCTACACCTGAGGTGAGTACACCCTGCTTGAACTTGTGGATTCTGGAGCCTCTTTTTGTGGATGCTGGGTTTGCTTAGACTAACCAGCTTCCGATACAAAGAAAACTCATCCCAGACCCAGTGGAACAGATCAATGGTATCATGCTGTCCTCAGGTCCTGTCACCCACAACCCGGAGGCATTTTACCTGCCTATCTTGAGATAGGCCCTACTCCATTCAATCAGGGTTCAGCCTGTCCACCCAGGTGATCCCAAGGTGTGTATATAGGCTTTGAAGGGAGGCAGTCTCTCCAGTTTGCTCAATATCACTTCTGGCCAGGAACACTCCCACTGCCACTAGTTTCAACACACTGTTTTGCTCCTGCTTATGCTCTAGTCAGTCTCTGTTCTAGCTTTCATCTGCTCTTGCCTCAGCTTGCTGACTGGCAATTCTGACATAAAGGAGGAAGAAGAAGGTTAGGGCGGGAGATGGGAAGAGATGGGTATGCTTTTGTAGCAGGGTGCTGGTGGTACTGTTAAACTGCAGCACCAACCCAAAGTCAGAGAAAGCCGATGATTCAACTCCATGATTAGGAAGAGAAGTCATGAACTGCAGGGGAAGAATCCTAGAAAGCCCAGAGGACTTTACCTAAGCCCACAAAACTTGCCAGAGTAAGGGAAGGAAATGCATATAGATGTATTTTCATAAGGCAACCACTGCTGAAGCGACCTCTAGTGGCAGAACAGGCATGCCTGCCTCAGTTTCCCTCTGTCTTCGACCATGAAAGGAATATAGTGTCTCGGTATTTGATAAAAACTCCACCACTGAACATAATTTATACACATACACCTGTGCAGTACATTCCTTCAAAACTTTGTAGTAAAATTATTTTGTAATTTCCACAGTAAACATGCAATAGTTTTTTTTACCCCAATTCCCCTCTCCTGGGACATCCTCAGCAAGTCACCCACCCAAGAGTCAATAGCAGCACTGTGTTCTGTTCCTATGGCCCCAATCCAGGACCTCATTCTCCAGGTCTCCCTGATTAAGAACGATGAGTTTCCCACAGCCCCTCACACAAGATTTTCCTCCTTTTGTACTGTTCCATTCCTCCAGGTCTCCCTGGAGGAATGGAAGTCCTACCCCTGCTTGGGGGACCTATCCTCTCATATCAACCCTCTTGCTTCTGGGTTCAGCTTTCCCTGACTAAGCTGGATTTTCCCCTTTTCCTAGGGGCCACTGCCCAAGCCATACGCTCATCAGGGATCCTCTATTTTGGCCAGTTCTCATCAACAGCTTTCTTTCAAATTCCTCACCAGCAGCTCATAGTTACCGCTCTCCTCCCAAATTCTGCTCTCTCCCAAGCAACTCCTGCCAGCTCTTCCTTGCTGCTCTCCTCTGACTCTCAAGCAGTTTTCATCTGTCCCTTTCTGACTGTTTCAGGCTCTGACTCACCCACTTTCCTTCCTTCAAGCCTAACTGGTAGGGTGGATAGCAAGCGACCAATCACAGGTGCACTGGCCTCTTTGCTCTGAAAGGGCTAATGTCACCCTACGATAGTGTGCTTATTATTTTATATAGACGTGCATATTTCCTCATACTATTAAATAAAGAGTAATGTTGTCTTAGAATCCTGTGCAAAGTCTGCCTGTGTGTCTGTTGGCTTTCATTATTGTGTACCCTTGAGGAGGTAAACTGTAAACCAGAAAGCTCACATCTTTGGTGAGGTTCTGGAGAATATGCAAGAGCTGCTGGAGAGGCTTGGGGTAAAATAGCACTCATTTTAAGGCTTAGGCAATTGGATTGTGGAGTCCCCACTGCCAAGTGGGGTGTTAGACACACAGTCTTGCCATGGAGTGTGTGCCTAGAATCCCAAATCTAGGAAGAATGTGTAAACTCTGTTCAGCCCCAGCAAGCAAAGGGCATGAGAGATTCAGCATTTGGATCCCCTTGCAAGTATCCAACAGGGGTGATCATAACCAGACCTGTGACCAGGGGACTAGGGATTGGGACAGAGAGTACATACAAGAAAGAAAGCTAACTGAAAGAGCTAAAGTAAAAATATTGGAATGGGAAAGGAAAGTCTGAGAGTAGAAATAAAGTCAAGGGGAAACAATCACAGGGTAATATAATATATAGCAAAGAGAAGCAGCACTGAGAGAGAATATAAGCCTTTTGTTTTTTAAAAAGGCAGGGATAAGAAAAATAACAATATAATCTATTGAAGTATTGTGATTAATATTTGTAAAGAACTTTAGAGCTCTCAGTGGTTTACAAAAAATGGGATCTGATACATCTCTTTCTGAGGGATGTGTGCTAGTATTCATAATATCAATAACTCTATATTAAACTCTTAATGTACCTCTGTCCTCTTACCCTCAGCTTACCCTCAAGAACTGTTGACTCACAATGTTCACAACCAGGGACCTACAGCTCACTTAAATATCAACTCCTTCCATCTTAAGTAAGCTCTTTTGGTTCCCCTTACTTGTCTACAGAGATGGTAACATTTTTGGGCTTGGAGTGCTTGCTTTAACATAATTACTCTTGCATAGATTGTACATTATTCTCTGATTTTTTTTAATAAACTTTGAGAGAAATGTTCTGTTCTACAAGGATAAAACATATGCCTATAACAAGCTGACAATATTTGCCCAAAACAGCTCAACTTCCCTGTTGGAGGTTGTTCATCCTGCTGGAAAATCAGTAAAGGTTCTAATGGTTCACAATTACCCTAACTGCAAGAGTCTTTCAGATGAAAGATGTAGGCTGAACAGTCCTGAAGGAAGAACCCTGCGAGCAAACAATCATGGGGAGAACACAGAAGTTGAACTTTATCTTGTTAATTTCTTTAAATCAATTCCCAGGCACTCTATGTAGAATGTGGACTATATTTTAAAGAAGTCGTGACAGCCATTGCTCATAATGCCAGACTTAATACTCGGTTTTTTTCCCCTTAAGTCAACTATTAGGATTTAGAGAAGGACAAGACAACCCTTTGTCACCTTGTTCAACTCAATACTACAGTAGCTTCCCCCTCCCCTCAAAAAGGAAACAGATATAGTTGAGTTTGTGCTCTATTATACGCTTCATAATGGGTGTCTGTTAGAGACTAGTGTGAAGATGCATATGGTTTTCCACAAGAAACTCTGTTTAGACTCTAAATAGACTTCATTTTCCTGAGATTGTGTCAGACAAGGTTCTGTGCTACTCACCCGTTTCTGCTGGATATCGGAACAACAGAAATCAATGATCCACAATATCGTTTTTTGTAAGGTGTAATAGCCACCTAGTAGCAGGACCCTCATTCACTGATTACTTTTTTCCCTTTAGGGGATTTCTCATCAGTCAAGCCTGGCTTTTCATTAAATACTTTTTATTTCCTTTCAATTTTCATCTGCTCAGAAATATTCCAATCAAAGGCTTGCATCTCCTTCTCCTTGGAATAGTGGAATTGTCAACAACTGCTTAGGTTCATTTTAAATGAAACAGAATAGTACATTTTCCTATAATATGACATTTTTTCAGTCACTATTATTTTTCTTTAGATTTTCTTTTTAAAGTACTTTTCCTCTTGCTTCCTTTCCAGATATGAAAGACAAAATGATCCTATGACTATAACCTCTGCACAAGACTTTCGCTATCTTATCACCCAATTCATAATACATATTCTATCTCAAGTTTTGAGACAAATGTGCATAGAGATGGTGTTTGTAATGGGAGAATGCCTATGCCTGTAGTGCATAGTTGCTTTAATTTTTGGCTTTGAATATTATTCATAAATTTCTGGAAGAAACACATTGCAATGACTGCACTAGAAGGCACTCAGCCTGCAACCTTTTTTTTTTTCATTCCCCCTCTGAGAGATAGGTCCTGGAAAAGGATAGTTAGGCCACACACTCTCTTGGCTGGCATGGAAATATAGCACAGTGCATTCTCTGTTATAGGAATCCTGCTGTTCAGGGTGCAATTTGCTCATGTTATAGGTATGCTCTGAACAATCTTTGTATAGAGGAACCTCCCACACTTGCTTAGCTCCTGTTGCTGGCAGAAGTAATAAAGATTGTAGGGAGCCTTCCCCCTCCAACACCCGCTCTGTCCTGCCAGGGAGAAAGTATTATGGTCAGACTGCTATCAAGGTCAGTCTCTTATGGTGTTCTTGAGTGCTGCAGAAAGGGCCTGCCTAGCTGTTTGGGACAGAGGAACAGGGGGGAGAAGGCTGCCTACAACCTCTTCTCCTTTCACGCACACAGGCCAACAAACTTAGTTCTAAATTGCAACACATGGGAAAGGGCATAAACTGTCTCCAGAAAATGACACTCAGAACTTACTGGAATATAACAGACTGTTAAGTATCTGGCATTAAAAAAATCTTAATCTTTCGAGCTACATACAGGATGGAGTTAAATAGGTATGTTTTATTTTACTGCTAAGTGACTTATGGTATTTGTCCTGTACTGTTAATGTTATTAGGTACTCAGTTTGGAGGGAAGGGATTTATCAGTTTGTTACACACAAATAAATAGGTTTGTTTATTTGGGAATGTGATTCTATGGAATCAAGTGCAGATGACATCTAGTGGCTTATAAGTGGACAATTTTTTTACTGATTAATGAAAATTTAAAACACACTAAATGGAAGTGCTGAACAACTCAATCACCTTTAATGTAAAATTATCATTGTTGTGTATTTGGTTGTCATGGTTTTTGTTGCTATGGCAACTGAGTTAGATTATTATGGGTTAGCTCAGCCAGCTTCAGCCGGCTGAGTGAGCTCTCTCTCTCTGTAAATAAAATGGTGGTTTTGTTAGCTGTCTGCTGTCTGGCCTCAACTGATTTCTTCCTAAACCGGCTTCCCCCCAAGGAAATAACAATCATATGCATGAATTCTGATGTGAGGGGATAGCTACAAGTCAGGAGAGCTGTGCCAAATATTTGCATTGAATCTCAAATTTAGCTCTGGATTTAAGGACCCCATGTATTGAGTAACCTCAGACTTTGCTCCCGAAATTCAGGTTACAAGTCATTCACTCTGCTAAAAAAGTCACAGCCTCTCTTTGGCCTACCTTCCTGATCACCTCCACAGCTGGGAGGTTCCAGTTCATTGAAATCAGATGCCTGTCAGATCTCCAGGATTTTGTTTACTTTCAACACCTACAAACTTCAGGATTCACTTTGTAGGCTTCTTTATGAATGGTACATTCTTGTATACAAGTCATGCTTATTGAGTGCTGTCCAAGCAAATTAAGCAAAAAATGGTGGAGATACAGAGAAAATAATAAGAACATTGGTTAACACTCACGATTCCTCTAGCTGCCATGCAGCTGCTCTCTGAAACATAAACTGTGTAAAACAGAACTAATTAATTAGCCTTGCTTCCAAGTAGTATTATTGATCAATGCAAAAACTATAAATCTTACTTCAAATAATAAATAGCTCTTCTTTGACTTTGCAAACTCAGCTATGGGGAGTTATCCTCAAAAATTGTAGGGAATTTAACTATGTCTTATTAGGTCAAATACTAGACTCAGCAAAATATTCACTTTTACTATGGAGAAATGAGAACAGCTGAGATGAGGAGACATATCTTCTTACAGAAGAGCTGCAGTAATTGATTTTTTTAGCTACTTTATAAATTCTCCCCTTCTCCACCTTCCTATCTCTGTTATGAAATCTAGGATCATAAGCATTTCTGTATTAAAAATAATCTCAACCTATCCTATATAAAATATATCAAATTAAATATTTGTCCCCAGGGTTTTTGGTTTGTATTTCTTTAATAATGTTTTGTTTTCTGAGGGCAAAGCATATAAAAATAGAGTAAAAAAGGTATCATTAAATTGGCTGACTGAAATTACAAAGGAACACTATTATTTGAATAACAGGGACTGATTTATATGCAGTAACATTTAGTCAAATGATGAATTAGCCACATATTCTTTGGCCTGATCAAAATTTTCAAATAAGTTTGATGTATATTTATAATGTAGTACTGGCTTTTTGGCCTTTTGAAGTTGAAAGTCAGAAAAAAAAATAAGGGCCCAATTCTGCCTCTTTTATTCATCTTGAGTAGTATCTTACCTACACAAGTAGTCTCATCAAACCTTCTATACAAGTGGCAGAAATTGATCTAATATTAGTTTCAGGATCATGTTCATGTTTAACTTTGTGTAGAACTGAAAATATAACACAGTACATGATGTAAATTGTGTATATTTTTACATCAGAAATAGTTAATCTAAACCAAAAATAGGTTGCTATTTTATTGGGATTTCAACAACTTGGGAAGGGGTGCGACCATTGAAAATTGAATTTTTTACAACAGCAGCAGCAAAAATAGAAAACTAACATTTGGTAAATTTTGACCAGCATTGCTATTCGATACTAGAACACAGCCAACAAAAAAAAAACAAAAAAAATTGAAATAATCAAAGACTAAGCAGCCAAAGTTTTTGTCCAATTGTATAGATAAATCAAGTAGTACTGATTGTGTTTGTGATTGTGTTGTAACCAACATACATTAATTGCTGGAGAACTGATTCCTGACAGAGAACCTGCATTCTTGTTGTTAGGGTTTTCTAATGGAAATGTTGGCTCTTAAAGCTTTATTATGAAGGATAAGGAAAATAATAGAAAATAAAAGGAAAATTGGTCATCATAAGAGTTTACTGTACATGGAAAATATGGTTGTTACTGCTGACTATTACAAGAAATAGAGAAGTACAGTGAACAGGAGTACAGTGTATAGGTTGAAAATCACTGCTAGGCAGGTGACCAACACAAAGCTCTCAAAATAAGATTTCAGTGATTTGTAGGCCTTAAGCTGATCTATTGGCCTTGTGCTTTACAAGGTTGAGTTTCATCCATAGTGAATATGGGCATAATGAAATGTGATAGTTGGGTTTAAATGCAAGTTTCAAAATGTTCCAATGCTTTGAAATGTGAAAATTGTAATTCTGGATTCAGTGAATCTCTCCTTGTAGTGAATTAGTTCTGGAATAGGAATGGCTTTGCTATAAGAAGGCTCCACTGTGCATGCTTCTGTTAGATTCATCTTGTGATGCTGCATAACATGAGAAGCTTTGCTTTTTTCAATACCTGACAGTTAGTTTTTGCATCTAAAATTAATTCTTCTATGAAAGACGCCAACTGACAAAGGTTCCTGATGTCAGTTAATAGCCTGTAGGAAAACTTATTAAGTGATGAACTGCTTTGAAAATAGAAGTTCTCACACAGGAAGATTATTATTCAACTAAATTATCTACTCTGGCAGCAAACAAAATATAAATCAGGTCTTGTGATATTAGTGACACATTGTGGAAAAGTACCAGGCAGGAATGCTACCTTAACAGGGAACCAGTGTCTGCTCTTGCTGAAAGGACACAACTTTTTCTGAAGAGCACCTTGCTTAAAGAAATGCAAAAACCATGGGTCACACAATATCTCTAGTTAATGAAGAGAAAGTGCAAGAGGTAAAACAATGTTTCTGCTTCTGCCATCCAGTGATTCTTTTTAACCCTCAGGTACTGTCCTCCTCAATTAAAGGAAACTTACATAAGTTATAATTTTGTTAATGTCCTAACCTAGAAGAAAGAGATACAAAGTTCAAAAAGGCCTCTAGAGGAATAAGTGCATACATTTAGCTAGTATGGATAAATATAACAAAAGTCAACCCTTGGAGTTTTGCTGAGCTGTGTGTTGAGCAGATAAACCAGAGAGATTGCCCTAAAAACTGAACTCCAAAGGCTTGGCTGAAAACTAAAAACTTCTTTAAGATCTCAAACAAGGGGGGAAGTGTATAGCTGTTGTTTTAGGAACAGAGTGCTGTATTTTCCTTCCTTAGAGGTTTTTAAGGCCTGGCTTGACAAAGCCCTGGCTGGGATGATTTAGTTGGGGATTGGTCCTGCTTTGAGCAGGGGGTTGGACTAGATGACCTCCTGATGTCTCTTCCATGATTCTAATATTAAGAACATAAGAACATTTATCTTTTCTCTTTTGGTGCTGTACCTTTTAATTTCTGTTTAACTAACCTCCTCATTTTCTGAAACTAAATGCTACAGAGTTGGGCTGCTGTGGTGTTTTCCTCCCCACAGGGATGTTAAATTTAATTATATTATGGTCACTAATACCAAGCCGTCCAGCTATATTCACCTCTTGGACCAGATCCTGTGGTCCACTTAGGGCTAAATAAAGAATTGCCTCTCCTCTTGTGGGTTCCAGGACTAGCTGCTCCAAGAAGCAGTAATTTAAGGTGTCAAGAAACTTTATCTCTGCATCCCATCCAGAGGTGACATATACCCCGTCAATATGGGGATAGTTGAAATCCCCCATTATTATTGAGGTTTTTTTTATTTTAATAGTCTCTTTAATCTCCCTGAGCATTTCATAGTCACTATCACCATCCTGGTCAGGTGATCGGTAATATATCCCTACTGTTATATTATTAATTAAGCATGGAATTACTGTTCATAGAGATTCTATGGTACAGTTTGGTTCATTTAAGATTTTTACTTCCTTTGATTCTATGTTTTCTTTTATATGTAGTGCCACTCCCCCACCAGCACGACCTGTTCTGTCCTTCCAATCTATTTTGTACCCTGGTTTTACTATATTCCATTGATTATCCTTATTTCACCAAGTTTCTGTGATGCTTATTATAGCAATATCCTCATTTAATATGAGGCACAATAATTCAACCATCTTATTATTTAGACTTCTAGCATTGGTATATAAGTACTTTAAAAGCTTGTCACTTTTTAGCTGTCTCTCATTACATGATGTAATTGAATGGGATTTTTTTTTCATTTGACTGTTTCTCATCAGAGCCTAACTGTATTTTATCATCTTCCAGCCTCTCCTCCTTACTAGGACATAGAGAATCTCAATTAATAGATCCCACCCCCAATGGATGTCTCAAACCACATGCTCCTCCACACCTGTTGGCTTTCCCCCAGCCCTTAGCTTAAAAACCACTCTAAAACCTTTTCAATTTTAAGTGCCGGCAATCTGGTTCGATTTTGGTTTAGGTGGAGCCCATCTTTCCTATACAGGTCCCCCCTTTCCCAAAAATTTCCCCAGTTCTTAATAAATCTAAACCTTTCTCCCTGCACCATCACCTCATCCATGCATTGAGACCCTACAGTTCTGCCTGTCTATCTGGCCCTGTGCATGAAACTGGAAGCATTTCAGAGCATGTTACCATTGAGGTCCTGGACTTCAATCTTGTACCTACCAGCCTAAATGTGGCCTCCAGGGACTCTCTCCTATCCTTCCCTATGTCATTGGTACCTACATGTAACACGATCACTGGCTCCTCACCAGCACTGCATGTAAGTCTATCTAGAAAACATTTGAGATGAATACGAGCTCCTTCCATTGCTATCAGCTCCCCAGCATTAGTTGGCTGACAGCCAGTTTCTGTCCTTAGTGGGAATGCCTTAATTGCTTACATTAATTGTCACCCCCATACTTCACATATAGTTTGTATAAACCAGTGTTTCCCAACCTTTTTGATACCAGGGACTGTCTTGCTGCCTTCCTAAACTGTGTCAGGGAAATCTCAGGGACTAGCACTGGTCCATGGATGGTCATTGAGAAACACTGGTCTAAGAGGTCCTTCAGCCCCTTTTCACAGAAAATGCTCTTGACATGCGCGCGCGCACACACACACACACCCATTTTATCCCTGTCTGAAGGTGAGGAAGGAGTGCTGCAGTAAGCTCAAATACTATAGCACTTTTTCTTCATCTTCTGCATGTGGTTCAATACAGGAAGGAGAGAGCATAGTGCTTCACTCCCTTCCTGGGCCACAGCAACCAGAAAGTCTGAGTGGATTGTGGTTGAGAGAGGAGAATGAACTGGAAGTTGTGGGGAGCATAGTATTACAGATAAGGAATACTGGGATATGACACAGAGAATGTAGACGGGAGAGGAACATGTTGGGTTTAAAGTGGTGGTGGGGGCAAGCACAGTACAAGCTGAGGACCCAAGCTGGTGGGGGTGAGGTGAAAGGGCATCAGGCAGCTGGGAAAAATGGAGGGAAAATGCCAATATTGTGGTAAAGAAGAGGGAGAAAGTGAACATGAATGCAGAGGAGGTAGAACTAGTGGGGGAGTTGTAGGATCAGAATTCAAGTTGGTTGAAATTTTTAATCTGAAACTTTCTTTCATCAAAAATGCAATTTGGGTCAACCAAAATTTGGATTGAATTCACCTAATTATTTTGGTTCTCGGGGGGGGAGGGGCGGGAGGAGAGACAAACAACAATTCAGAAAATCAGAATGTTTCATATTGACATTTTTTTAAACAGAATGTTTTGATTCAAATCAACTTTTAATTTGGAAATGTGGTTCAATTTAATTTTAAAAATCTAAAAGAAAAAACGCTTGAAAATGAAATGATGATCCATTTTAAGTTGAAGAAAACATTTTGTTTGACCTGAAATGATTTTTTCTACTGATTTGGCCACCAAACAAACAAAAAAAACAATTAACAAGCCCTTATCAGAATAACTATATTGGGGAGAAGCATATAAGATGAAAAAAGAAGAGGAAAAATTGGAACCATATGGCCTGATTCTGAGGTCTATGGAATTCCAGCAATTCCCATTAAAGTTAATGGTGGGTATTGGGATTTGGCACCATTCAAGACTATAAACAATGACATGTATTTTTAAATGCTTTCTTCAATATTCTGAATCTGATTTTTTAGATATTTTTTATTTAATATTTCTTTGGCTATTGAAGATTTAAAAACAAAATAAAAAACCCCTACTCTTAGTAATAAACAATAAACAATCTTCTCCCATCCCATGATGGGTTGGGTACCTCCTATCTTGACTCAAACTCCTTTGTATGTTAAATACCCACCTGCATTTTAACTTCTCGGAAGTTGACAGAGATAGCCTTCAGATGTTGAGGAATCTGAGCTTCTGAATCTCTGTTTCATTTGCCAGTTGGGTTGCTCTTTTTTTCATTACCTGCTCAGTATTTTCATGTTTCAAAAAGATCCATAGCTCATTCCCAGGAAAAGACTTTTTCTGTTGCTAGTAAATATGAAAATAACTATTTGTAGTACTTGTTCCTGCATTAATTAAGAAAAAAGGCAGTAAGCCACCATCTAATCAACACTATTCACAATTTGTTCCATACTTGGTAATCAGTAATGCTCTCCGTTGTCCTTAAAACTTGCAGAACGTACTAGTTACTCCTAATGAGCAGCTTCTCTACGTATAATGTCAATATTATCCACAGCTATTCATTTTGTGTCAGGCTCTTATTTGAAATGATGACTTCACTGAATCACATTGCATGGAGTGCAGTTTCCCCTTCCCAAAGTAGAAAGTCAAGGATTACTTTCATGAGGGCTTCAGAAGAAATGTACTATGATTGACAGCTAATTGCTGTTTTTAATGGCTTGAAGCATTTAATAAAAGTGTGGCACGTACAGTGCAGTTAGAAAAGACTGATTGCTATACTAAGAATAATTTTGTTTCATTGCAGTCTCCTAGCTCACTAGAAAAATCTGGAATTCATAGTCAATGGAAAGAAAATTAATGGTCTAATAAAAAAACAATTATTTTGCTTCTGCTAGGGATAATCGCCTTAAAATGCCAATTCATCTTGTGTCTACAATTGATTAGAACATGGAACGAATCAGCAGAAACACTTTAAATTTGTTATATTTATATGGGAACTAATTGTTTAAAATGTACTTTCAAATATTGACTGTAGGCGTGTGACAGAAGGGGGTGTGTGCTCTAGTGCACTGAGTACAGGACTGAGAACTAGGAGACCTAGATTGTAGTCCCATTTCTGTAATTAGCTGACTGTGGACTTAGTCAAGTCACTTAACCTCTCTTTACCTATTTCTCCATCTGCGAATGGAAATAATGCTTACCCACCATTTCGTAGCATTTTGAGATCTAGGGAGAAAACTGAGCTATATAAGTGCAAAGTATATTCATTATTTTATAATTAAGTTGTCAGCTCCTATTGACCTCTGTTCTTGTAGTTCAGGCTTCTACTTTGTCTCTCCACCTCCACAAAATCTGACCTTAACTTCTAAAAGATTTCTTACTTGCAACACCTGCCATCTGGAATAGCTTTACTGTGTCTCAATATCATTTAGAAAATATTTGCCATGGAGCTTTGACTCATTGACTCTAAGGTGAGAAGGGACCATCGTGAACATTTAGTCTGACCACCTGCACATTGCAGACTTCACCCACCCCTGAAATAGAACCCTAACCTCTGGCTGAGCTACTGAAGTTCTCAAATCATGGTTTAAAGACTTCAGGTTACAGACAATTCACCATTTACACTAATTTAAGCCTGCAGGTGACCTGTGCCCCATGCTTCAGAGGAAGGCAGAAAAAACCCCAAGGTCTCTGATAATCTGATCTGGGGGCAAATTTCTTCCCAACCCCAAATATGGCGATCAGTAGACTCTGAGCCTGTGGGCAAGACCTTCCAGGCAGATACTTGGGAAAGAATTCTCCCTAGCAAGTCCGAGCCCTCCCCATCTAGTGTCTTGTCTCCAGCAGTTGGGGATTTTTGCTACCGGTAGTTGCTAATGGGCCACATGCCAACGTAAGCAGTTCCATCATACCATCCCCTCCATAAACTTATCAAGCTCAGTCTTAATTTAGTACTGATAATATCACTAGCTATGTTTTGTGTCAGGTAATTCTTGGTTAGAGGATCTTAATGTAACTTTTCCTTTAGTGACCTATCAGCCTTTTAAATATGGAATGGAGCAAGTGTCTGCAGAATGGAGTTGTTCTATCTTTTGTGAAATAATGTGTGCCTCTCTGTGAGAGGACTGTACCATTCCTCTGTAGAATTCGAAGGGGGTGGAGAAGGTACTGACTGGAGATGGGGTGAAGTAGTCACCTACTTCTCTGGAGATAACTCCACCACTATCCAAAACTGCAGGGGAAAAAATCATCACAAATTAATAGTGCTGAAGTCTAAATCCCCCTTAAAGGGGCAGTGAGATCATGCCCAGGGCAGCTGCAGTAGGGAATGACTGTAAAAGCTTTTCTTCCTAAGGATCTGGAGGTGGAATAGGAGCCAGTCTGGCCAGCATGCAGAGTGGTGAGGGCAAGGGAATTCAGCCTTAGCTTTTGGATTAAAATATTGTAAAATAAAAGGACAGTATTCATAAAAATGAAACTGGTGGCTCATAAGATTAAGTTTTAATGAAGGGGACTTGTAATGTGCTTGTATGTACCCATGTTAACATGAGTCGTATCAAGTTAAGAGCTTTGAGGTTTAATAAAAAAGTCATAACTTGGAACAATATGTAAAAAAGATAGGAAGCAATGATTTTCAACCTTCTATGAAGACCAAAGTACCCAATATCCACCCCCATAATATTCTAAATAACCTGAGTTCAGCACACCAGCTGTCTTATAATGCTAACTGACTAGGCAACAAGCCCTTCTAAACAATTTGTGAAAATAAAGAAATAGCATGTGGGCTGATGGTAATTAAGTGCCTTAGGAAAAGTTTGTCCTTGGCATGAAATATTACTATCGACTCATCAACTGATCTGGTGTATGTTATGTGCAACAGTAGTGTTGTGGGTGGGTACAGCACCTTTCAAACACTCCTACTTTATATCCAGGGTACTACTGTAGGATATTATTTCTGTACCCAGAATCCTGCTGGTTTGATGGATTACATAATTAGTATCTGAGGTTAGGCAGACACTGTACCTCTTGGAAATCAAAGCTGGAGGAAAAGAGTTTAATATGTGCTAGGGACTGTTTTGTCTGAATTTAAGCAAAGACTTTCACCCCCAAACACTTTCCACAATACAAAATGTAAATCATGGTTAATGTGTCACTTTTATGGACCAATTTATAGATCCAGATTAGAGCTGGCTGAATTATTTGTTTGCAGATAAACTATTTTATGAATTTTTTAGCCCTTTGCTGTTTGCATGTCATGTACAAAATAAGCTAGTTTCATATTACTTATTTGTAAATATTTAGCACGTAGTTTGGACAAAATAATTGTTAGGATATGAACTGTTTTCTTTAACTAATCACTGTGTATTATTTATGATGTGCTGCATCACACATTGGTGTTACTGTGCCCTCATTGGATGACTGAATCTTTTAAAACTGGAGAATGACAAATAGCAAATATTTTTGTTCATGCACAAATACTGGTGTTCACATGTGGCTAAAAGTATTGATATGAAGAATAGCCAACTTCCAATTTCCAAGTTTCATCACAAACTGCTAAAAATGTGTGGCTTACAGCAGCAAGAGTAGGACAACTTCATGCTCCTCCAGTATTTACTGCCACTTGTTTCTGAAAGTAAAAAGGAAAGTTTCTGTGTATGTGACAGGATCCTGACATTGCACTGTAGTCTACCCTGCATTCATCTACTATTGCTATGCAATATGCAGAATTTGACTGCTGTTCTTCATCCTCTTATTCATAAGTCAGGCTATTAATGGATAGAGGGAAATATCTGAATTACAATATACCTTACGGTTTAGGGCTGTGCTTTTACAGGGAGTTTATCAGACTATCCATGAAGGAACACTTCAGTTTGAGTTTGAAGAGGTAGATATAAGGTGGTACCATCTGTTGTTTGTTGTATCATTTTGTAATTTACTGTTTTCTGGTTGCTTTGAGAACAGACATTTTATGTGCTTCAGTCATTCCATAAAAGTAGTTTTAAAAAAGAAACATACTGTAAATTTGTACATAAATTGTTGGGAATGGATAGTAATTAGCTGAACAAACTTCAGTGAAAGTGTAAAGTTACATCCTATGCTACCTGGGAAGTTAATGAATAAGCAGGATGTGAGGTGTGTGGTGACACAAAGGCCCAGTGGGTTTTCAGCATCAGCCTCAGCCAGAGACTACAATTCAGGAAAATGTCCCTATGCACAAAAGCACGTGTGTAAGCCCCATTGAGCGTTTGAGCTTGACTAGCTACAGACCAGTATATCCCCAAAATATTAAAGTTTCTCAAAACCTTAAATTTAAGCTTAGCTGTTTTCCTGATACTATAGCTTTTCTTGCTTGAGGGCTTTGAAAGCTCTTACCCTGATTCTAAGTACTTTACATTTTTATAACACCTTTTATCTGAGCATCCACGCGTTCTTCCTGCCCATTAGTCAGCCTCAAAATGAAGGCAGGTAATTCTGATTACCTCCATGTCAAAATTACTTGGTTTGATACCTTTTTAAAAAACCCTGGTCACTCTCCCTAGGCTTACTCCACTACATATATGGAGCCAAATTTATTTAAAAAAAATCTTCTTGTGCTATAGCGTGATGTCCCTAAAAGGCAAAGTTTTTATTATGGAAGCCATGGCCATGACAATTATCTACTCTGTTGTACAATTCAACCTATGCAATTCAGCCTCAGAGGGAGGGGTCTGGGACTTTCCACAGGCACATTGATCCACCTGCCTGGGCCCAGTTGATGTCATTTTAAAGCAGGAAATATCATATGTAAAAACATCCAGGACAGATCAGCCATATAAAGATATTATAGCATCAGGGTATTCGGATCATATGGTTAAAAATCCAACAAATTTCAGTGCAGCCAGATCCTCACACAGTAGTACTTGCTTCCCTAGAGCTGGCAACCAGCAGTCTACCCCAAAACGATCACTTTGTTCAATTTCCATTCCCCAGCCTCTTTCTCAGACTGTACTTACCTGCAACCCAGCTAGTGAGATAGGTTACAATATAATAACAGGACCGCTTGGAAATAGTGACCATAATATAATAACATTTAACATTCCTGTGGTGGGAAGAACACCTCAACAGCCCAACACTGTGGCATTTAATTTCAGAAAGGGGAACTATGCAAAAAAGGGAGATTAGTTAAACAGAAATTAAAAGTTACAGTGACTAGAGTGAAATCCCTGCAAGCTGCATGGATACTTTTCAAAGACACCATAATAGAGGCCCAACTTAAATATATACCCCAAATTAAAAAACACAGTAAAAGAACTAAAAGAGAGCCACCGTGGCTTAATAACCATATAAAAGAAGCAGTGAGAGAGAAAAAGGCATCCTTTAAAAAGTGGAAGTCAAATCCTAGTGAGATAAATAGAAAGGAGCATAAACACTGCCAAATTAAGTGTAAAAATGTAATAAGAAAAGCCAAAAAGGAGTTTGAAGAACAGTTAGCCAAAAACTCAAAAGGTAATAACAAAATGTTTTTTAAGTACACCAGAAGCAGGAAGCCTGCTAAACAACCAGTGGGGTCCCTGGACGATCGAGATACAAAAGGAGCACTTAAAGACAATAAAGCCATTGCAGAGAAATTAAATGGATTATTTGCTTCAGTCTTCATGGCTGAGGATGTTAGGGAGATTCCCAAACCTGAGCTGGCTTTTGTTGGAGACAAATCTGAGGAATTGTCACAGATTGAATGTCACTAGAGGAGGTTTTGGAATTAATTGATAAATTAACAGTAACAAGTCACCAGGACCAGATGGCATTCACCCAAGAGTTCTGAAAGAACTCAAATGTGAAATTGCGGAACTATTAACTATGATTTGTAATCTGTCCTTTAAATCAGCTTCTGTACCCAATAACTGGAAGATAGCTAATGTAACACCAATATTTTGAAAGGGCTGTAGAGGTGATCCTGGCAATTACAGACCAGTAAGTCTAACCATAACATCATACCGGACAAATTAGTTGAAACAACAGTAAAGAATAAAATTGTCAGACACATAGAAGAACATAAATTGTTGGGCAAAATTAAACATGGTTTCTGTAAAGGGAAATCGTGTCTTACTAATCTATTAGAGTTCTTTGAAGGGGTCAACAAACATGTGGACAAGAGGGATCCAGTGGACATAGTGTACTTAGATTTCCAGAAAGCCTTTGACAAGGTCCCTCACCAAAGGCTCTTACATAAATTAAGTTGTCATAGGGTAAGAGGGAAGATTCTTTCATGGATTGAGAACTGGTTAAAAGACAGGGAACAAAGGGTAGGGATAAATGGTAAATTTTCAGAATGGAAAGGGGTAACTAGTGGTGTTCTCCAAGGGTCATTCCTAGGACCAATCCTATTCAACTTATTCATAAATGATCTGGAGAAAGGGGTAAAGAGGGAGGTGGCAAAGTTTGCAGATGATACTAAACTGGTCAAGATAGTTAAGACCAAAGCAGACTGTGAAGAACTTCAAAAAGATCTCACAAAATTAAGTGATTGAGCAACAAAATGGTAAATGAAATTTAATGTGGATAAATGTAAAGTAATGCACATTGGAAAAAATAACCCCAACTATACATACAATATGATGGGGGCTAATTTAGCTACAACTAATGAGGAAAGAGATCTTGGCGTCATTAAGAATAGTTCTCTGAAGACGTTCACGCAGTGTGCAGCGGAAGTCAAAAAAGCAAACAGGATGTTAGGAATCATTAAAAAAGGGATAGAGAATAAGACAGAAAATATTTTATTGCCCCTATATAAATCCGTTGTTACGCCCACATCTTGAATACTGCGTACAGATGTGGCCTCCTCATCTCAAAAAAGATATACTGGCATTAGAAAAGGTTCAGAGAAGGGCAACTAAAATGGCATGGAGTCCTTGGGCGATGCTCTGGAACTGCTCCCCACAAAGCCAGTCAGGACTTTGGGGAACCTCCTGTCCCTCGGAGCAGACTGTCTTCAGGGCAAGAAGCTCACACGGCCTCACCTCCTGGGTCTCTCCTAGGAGGATTCAGTATATGCCCTTCCGTGCGCTTCCCACAGCGAGTCCTCCCAGGTGGGGTCCTGGGGAAGCCACTGGGTCCTGCACCCCCACTTCGCAGTCAGACGTGACTCTTAGCCAGCCAGTAAAACAGAAGTTTATGTAGCTGACAGGAACACAGTCCAAAACAGGCCTTGCCGGTACAGACAACAGGACCCTCTTTAGTTAGGTCCATCTGGGGCCCCAGGGAGGCCACAGCCCTGTTAGGAGGCCCGAGTCCCGTTGGGGCTCCCCTCCATTTCCCAGCCAGCCTCCAAAACTGCCAAACCTCCTCCAGCCCTTCCTTCCTCGGCTTCGTCTCTTTCCCGAGCTAGGAAGTCACCTGACCTCTTTGTTCTCCCACACCTTTAGCATCCCCTTGCAGGTGGGAAGGGTCCAGGCCATTAGTTGCCAGGCGACAGAGGGTTGGCCATAACTGAGGCACCCTCACAGTATTCAGAGTAAGGGGTTTGGAACGAGTCCCATATGAGGAGAGATTAAAGAGGCTAGGACTTTTCAGCTTGGAAAAGAGGTGACTAGGGGGGATATAAAAATCATGAGTGGTGTGGAGAAAGTGAATAAGGAAAAGTTATTTACTTGTTCCCATAATATAAGAACTAGGGACCACCAAATGAAATTAATGGGCAGCAGGTTTAAAACAAATAAAAGGAAGTTCTTCACAAAATGCACAGTCAACCTGTGGAACTCCTTGCCTGAGGAGGTTGTGAAGGCTAGGACTATAATAGGGTTTAAAAGAGAACTAGATAAATTCATGGAGGTTAAGTCCATTAATAGCTATTAGCCAGGATGGGTAAGGAATGGTGTCCCTAACCTCTGTTTGTCAGAGGGTGGAGATGGATGGCAGGAGAGAGATCACTTGATCATTACCTGTTAGGTTCACTCCCTCTGGGACACCTGGCATTGGTCACTGTTGGTAGACAGGATACTGGGCTGGATAGACCTTATAATATCTATAAATATCCTTTTAGAAAAAGGGCATAGTCATTTAAGAGTTTGTTAAACAAGATTAGGCTTGTGCAAAGTACTCATAAAAAATTAAAAAGCCACAGAACCTGAAGTTTACTCATTTTATTTTAATTTTATAAGATTGTTCCAATTTATTTAAAAAGGGAGTGAAATATTGTGAGATATTTTTTCTTTGAAAAATGATCCTTTCTTAGTGGAAAACAGTTCCATTGTCAAGCAAAAGCCTCAACATTTGTTCCAATGAAGATCAATGTTTTTCATTAAATTTGCCAGTGTTTATAATTTCATGTTTTTATGTTAAATTACTATTTTTGGACATTTTGAATAAAGTAAAATTTATGGGTTATGATCCTTAACAATAATTGCTATGTTTTTCCAAAGTTTTGAAAAGATTTTTTTCATAGCTTTTAGAGGGAGTTAAACATTTCACATTTACAGATACAGTAACTCCCCACTCAACGTCCTCTCCCTTAACGTTGTTTCGATCTTACGTCCGTGCTAAATTACAGAACATGCCCCATTTAAAGTTGTGCAATGCTTCACTATAATGTTGTTTGGCTGCCTGGTTTGTCCACAGCTGGCAGCCCTGCTATCAGCTCCCCTACGCACCCCCCCCAACAGCGCCTCCCACCCTCCAGCAGACCCCGTGGATCAGCGCCTTCCCCCTCCTCCCACCCGCCGCAATCAGCTGGCTTGTGGTGTTCAGGAGCAGGGGCGGCTCCAGGCACCAGCACGCCAAGCACATGCCTGGGGCAGCAAGCCGGGGGGGCGCTCTGCCAGTCGCCGCGAGGGCAGCAGGCAGGTTGCCTTCAGCGGCATGCCTGCAGAGGGTCCGCTGGTCCCGCGGCTTTGGCGGACCTCCTGCATGCACGCCGCTGAATCCGCGGGACTGGGGACCTCCCGCAGGCTTGCCGCCGAGGGCAGCCTGCCTGCCGTGCTTGGGACGGCAAAATACCTAGAGCCGCCCCTGTTCAGGAGGGAAGGGGAGGAGCAAGGACTCTGCGCACAGGTTCCCCCTCCTTCCCGAATGCTGCAAACCAGCTGATTGCCGTGGGCAAGAGGCAGGGGAGGGAGAGGGGAGGAGCGAGGATGCAGTGTGCAGAGTAAAGGGGGAGGAGGGGGAAAGAAGAGGTGGGTTAAGGGTGGAGGCTTGGGGAAAGGGGTGGCATGGGCGGGCTGAGGGTTGAGCCCCCTCCCCCGGCCCCTGGTGCTGCCAGTGGGCTGTGCCTGTGTGGGGTAAGGCGGGGACACTTCCCTACTATAGCACTGTACTGTATGGCAAAAAAAAAAATTCCCTGGAACCTAACTCCCCATTTACATTCATTCTTATAGGGAAATTGGATTCACTTAACATCGTTTCACTTAAAGTCGCATTTTTCAGGAACATAACTACAACGTTAAGTAAGGAGTTACTGTAATATGTCATATTTGATTTTATATACTGACACATTGGAGCTTGAAGAGACATATCTTGGCCCTGATTATATTATGGGATATAAAGGTGTGTAGGGGAATCCCTAATGGGTGTAGCCATCCATATCTACTTCCATCAGCATAGGGCAAAATAGGGTGTGGCCAAAATATTTTGAATGCTGGTAGTATCCAAGTGTCATAACAGCTCCCACGGGACTGTTACAAGCAGGAATGAATTAGAGTAGCCTCAAATCTGTTCCAAATTATGCCCCCAGGATTAGGGCAGCTCAAAGGTGGCTTTAAGCCAACTTTGCCCCCATCCCTCTGATACTGTGCTGAATATAGCTCAGGTGAAGGATGGAAATGGAGAACGAGAGGGTGAGGGAGTCAGTTGAGTTTTGTTTCATTTAACTTGACAATATAAAAAAAATATTTCCTAATAGGACAGTCTTGTAGATGCATCATTATACTGCTGAACTACTTTCCCCCTGCTAATTTTGAAAGGGAAAATAAGACTTTTAGTCCTATCACCTTTGAGTCCTATTAACTCCCCCTGCCCCTCCCCCAGTTAACACTGGAATCTGCTATCCTATATATGCATATGTAAAATATTCTGTTAATACATATGTATGTTTTTATTTTAATAATTTAATATTTTCTCTCTTCTTCTGTGCCCCTCGCCATTTCTTTCCTCAACTACCTTAATTTGAATAACTCAATTGAAAAGGACTTCTTACATGCAGAACAGCATGGTGCCCTATTCTAGATTGCATATTTAATCAAAAATAGCATTCTTGACACAGATAATGCATATTCGACTTCTCATTCCACTGTGATTAGTTTATATATAGATTGTAATAAGCAGGCTTGGTAGTCCCTTAACAGATACGCTGCATTCCATTTATCCCCCTCACCCCCCCAAAAAGAAATTCAGTAATAGTCATGACTGAATTTTTTTCAGCCTCATGAAAAAAAAAACATATTGTATACTGAACTGTGTGTGTGTGTGTGTCAGATTTACATTTACACTTGACACAACTATAGTCACTCCCATGTGCAACTACATTCCATTTCTGGTAAGATTCTCAGCTTCCCTCCCCATTCTCTTGAATGGAATATGTGGCTAGTTTCCGAGATCAGCGTGTCTTCTGCAGTGTAAAGATTTTGGCCAGACAAGTCTGGCTGTAGCTCCTTGACATTGTCAGGAATCAGGGCCTGCAGCAGAGCCAGTCTCTGGGCAGCAGGCCTGTAGTAGGCAGTAGGCTGCCTGATTGGCTACTCTGCTTGATAGGTTGCAAGAGTCAGCAGAGCAGCTAGTATGTCCAGCAGCAGTTTAGTGGCCACTCAAAGCATTTGCCCACAGCTACAGTAGCTTCTGCCTCTGCCTTGTTCCAGCCTTACACTCAATCCTGCTTCTGCCTTCATCCCAAACTTGCTCCTGCCTGGCCTCACTCCAGAAACCCTACTTCTGACCCTCAGCTCTGATTTCTGACTTCTGACTTTGGCTCGGCCATTGGGCTTTGGCATCTGGCCTCTGTCTTCAGCTCTGACCCTGGGCTCTGATTCCTGGCTACTGACTCCTGCTTTAACCACTGGCCCTGAGTCCTGCTCTAACCACTGGGTACAACCACCTACATCCCAGTCACTGACAGATATTTTCTCCCACTGTCTCTGGGCACCAACTTCTCCAGTTCTTTGCTTCCCCTTTCCCTTTATTGATATCCTGGCACACTATGAATCCTGGTTCATAGAAAATATGCACAGTAGTGAATCCACACTGTGAAGGATTTGGTTCAGAGTGTTTGGTCCTGTGGTGGGAACAGAACTCACTAGCCATTTTTGTATATGGTCTGAGGTAACATCCATTGGAGCAATTCTATTATTTTTAACAGGAATTGAATTAGGCTTACAAAGCATGATCCACTGCCATTAAAATCAGTGGAAAGTCTCCAAATGATTCCAATGAATATTGGATCAAGCCCACTGTGAAAAAACATGAGTCTTAACAACTGGAAATTGAGTTTAGCATTTTACCTCTTAGTTTTTTTTCAAGATTTGTTTAGCAGAGTTTTGACTTGTTGCATTCTATGAGAGACTTACAATCTGTTTGTTTCCCATGCCTTGACATTGCTCAGTCAGAGGCATAATATTAGCATGTGCAGTTGCTAAATAATATATTAACATAACATTTCTGATATTTCTAGGTCTAGTCCCTCTATTTGGTTATAAATCAAACACTATTTGATGTCCACCATTTCCAAAAAAAGAGATTTGTTAAATCTCTTATTTTATATGTATATAGGAATAAAAATAACATCTGTTATTATGCTAGCTAGAATAAAAAGTATAAAGGCAATGACAATCTTCATAGTCCTTTATGGTATAGTATTGCACAATTAGGTGCAGTGTGGGTTTATCTGATACATTTCTGAGGTATCTGCTATTTACTTCTGCTGGAAATAAATGATTGTATTACAGCAGATAGACTCAAACCCTGTCTACACAATAAACTTTGGTTGACACAAGTTACCTCAGCATATAGCTGCCACAATTAGTATATCACTTGTGTATGCATACTTTGCTGCTTGTATCACCACTTGGCTTACTCACCAGGAATGCTTGTGGCAATGCACAGTATTGGTAGGTATCCCAGCGTGCCACATGCAGCCATCTAGCATAATGTCTTTTGGGAAGTTTTCACAGTGTGTTGTGGGGTAGAAATGAGTCACTCAGGGAACTCTGAGAGCTAGGAGTCAAGTTCCCATCATGAAACTTTCTTCATCCCACAATGTCATCCCTATCCTCTTAATTTTTACACCTGTTTTTAAGACCACACAAACCTGTGCAGCTTTGTTCGTGTCACTATCCCTGACAGAAACATGGAACCCATACAGCTTTGTACTATTCTCCTGCACATTGCAAATACAGGACACACACTTATCTGGCATCATCAGAGCCACAGGAAGAACTGCAACAGTGGGAGACATGATGATTTCTTTGAGGATAGATTGCTGAAGGATATAGTGAAAAACAATTAAAGGTTGTTGGTGGCATTCAAACAGCAGCTTCAGACAATGAAGCACCATTTTGAGGCCTGAGAAACAAGCACTGACTTCTGGGATTGCATCGTAATGTAGGATTGGTATAATGAGCAGTTGCTGAAGAACTTTAGGATGAGAAAGGACATATTCCTGGATCTGTGTTCCAAGTTTGCTTTCATAGCATGGACACCAGAATGAGAGCTGTGCTTACAATTGAGAAATGAGTGGTGATCACATTCTGGAAACTTGCAATGCCAGATTGTTATCACTCAGTGGGAAATCATTTTGGAGTTGGAAAATAGTGGGGGCCATTGTCATGCAAATGTGTAAGGCCATAAATCATGTCTTGGTATGCATGACTGTGACTCTTGGCAACACAGAGGACATAATGGATGGCTTTGAAGCAATATGGCTGCTGAAATGCAGCGGGGTGATAGATGGCACACATTCCCAATATTGGCACCAGCCCACCTTGCCACAGAGTACATCTTTTCCATGGTTATGCAAACCAAGATGGATCATCAGGGATGCTTCACTGATATCTGCTTTGGCTGGTCAGGGAAGATGCATGATACTCGCCTCTCTAAGAACTCTGAATTGTTAAGAAAGCTGCAGGCAGGAACATTCTTTCCCAACCAGCAGATTATCATTGGCTATGTTTGAAATGCCAGTAGAACTTTGGGGGACCCAGCCTACTCTTTGATCACTTGGCTCATGAAGTCATATAATGGCCACCTTGACAGCGCCAAGGAAAGATTCAACTGCTGGCTCAGCAGATACAGAATGACAATTGAATGTGCTTTTGATAGATATTTACTCTCAAGATTGGACCTCTGTAAGAAAAATATTCCTATGGTTAGTTGTGTGATGTGTAATATAAGTGAGGCAAAGGGGAACAAGTTACCACCAGGGTGGAGGGCAGAGGTGGAACAGCTTTCTGCTGAGTTTGAACAGCCAGACACAGGGGCCATTACAAGAGCACAACGTGGAGCTATGCATGGGGCTTTGAAAGAGCACTTTAACAGTCAGCCACGTTAATGCACTGTGCTTGACTGCACTCTGGCCCTGAAGGTTTGTGGGCTGTTAGGAATTGTGTAGTGCTTGGTGTACATTTATACCTATAACGCTGTGTCTTATAATGAGCCTATGAATTATTGGGTTTTACTGCACATATATAGCTAGTACGCTGTCTTCCACTGAAGCTATGGGTTATGTGGTGCTTGCTGTACATTTACACATATAACTGAGTATTTTCTTGAATCTATGAGTTCTGTGGTGCTGTACACTTACAAGTACAGGGTGCTTTAAGTAGTGCTATATATTCCGTAGTATGTGTGGTGAACTAATGCAGATGAAGTTTACTTTTTAAAAAAAAATAGATATTTAGTGACTGACAAAAGCAGTGGGGAAAAATAATGTGCAAATAAAAATGGACAGTACAGTACAAACTTCAACCACAAATAAATTGAATGGAACTTTAAATTTAGAAAGGCAGAAAACAGCTCTGTCCATTTCAGTGCAGAAATGCAGTCCTTTTTGGTTACACATACCCCTACCATGCCTCTCATAGATCAGTGTATGTGAAGCTGTGGTTGTCCTTACTGCCCCCCAAGTGTGGGGTTGTAGGGGGTAGGGATGCAACCCATAGTACCAAATAGACTGTTGAGGGGTGTAGGGAGCTGCCACCATGGAGATTTCCTGGAACTGCAAATGGTGGCAAGTCCTTAATTGTTGGACCTGTAGAGCAACTGGAGTTTGTATCATTTGCGTTTGCTGCCTGAGAAGCCCCATTAGATACTGGAGCATCTCTGTCTCCCTCTCCTTTTCTTGATGGGATTCTTGGATCTTTCTCCATTTTCTCCTGTCCAATCGATACCTCTCCATGCCCCTCCAATGTTGGCCTGCCACACCCTTGGTTTGTGATCCAATGCAGCACTGGCTTGCAGACCCTTGCTGACCATAAATGCAGAGTATATCCATGAAGGTTTCATTGAGATCTGTAAGAAGGACACAAGGGATATCCCTCTGTACATAAATAAGCTGTCCCCATCACCTCCATTTAATCCTACAGGGAATGAAAACCAGATAATAGCTCTACCTCTGTTTGTTGTACCACTCCTCTTCTCATACAAGTAAAACAATGAAAATTAACAGATATGTCTTTGGTAACTTGGGATGAGCCAGGCACCATCTTTACATTTAAACACTGTATGGCAAAATGCATGCACATGCTTACCTGAGGTTTCTTCCCTTGGAACGGGCTTGTCTATGCTTAGCTATACTGCAAAGTCTCAAACAGACTCTGGCTCGAGGCATAGCCAGAACCCCCACCATGTGTCTCTGCTCCCACTCCTGATCCTTGGAGTTCTCAGCAGGGATCTATGTCTCAGGCTCCATTGAGTTACCCAGGGTGGTCTGCGCAGTGCTGGTGGGGCCTCCACCGGGTATGACATGCAACTCATCATAGTCATCATCAGCACCAGATTGACTGTTGGCCTTCCTGGCTTTGTGGTATGCCTTGCTGCAATTCCTTCACATTTACACAGCATTGTACCTTTTCACCCGCCTCCCCTGTGCAATCCTTTCATAGATGGCCACAATTCTACGACTGCTCCATAGCTGTGCCTCCACAACCTCTTCTTCCCACAGGCCCAGAAGATCCAATACCTCCTGTCTACTCCAGGCTGGAGTGTGCTGGAATATGTAACCAGCATGGTCTGTTGGGCAGCTGCACACAAGGGTGAGCTGTTCTTTGTGCTGCTCACCAAGTTGGCAAGTCAGGGAAAGGCATTTTAAAATATGCAGGGTGTTTTAATGGAGGTGGGATTCCAGTTTCCATGACTCCTGTGCAACGGAGTTCACAATTGTGACCAGAGTGATCTGTATCAGGTGTTATGGGATAGCTGCTGGAGGACTGTTAGGGTCAACATAGGTCATGCAGTGTTTACATTCATACTGCATTGACCATGGCATATTAGCCATTGCTCAACACCAGTCGAAGTGGTGGTTTTCCTGCATCACCATTACAGGGTGCTTTTGTCAATGGGATACAAATTAGAGTGTAAATAGATGCAAAAATATGTCAACACAAGGCAACTTACACTGACCTAACTTTGTAGCATAGATCAGGCCTAATAGATTTTTCACTTGTGTCAATTACTATGTTGTTGTTAGAAAGCGCAAAAGAATATTAAGTCAATTGAGTTGTTTATTTGGCTTAACATTCTGATACCTCTTTTGGGGAAAGAAATAACACCTCATACAACGGGGTTCATTATTCCTACACTGCTGTGGAAGGGGGAAGAGAGTGATTCTGCATAGAAAGAGGAAAGCCTGCTCACACTTGCACTCCTTTCCATTTATACATAATGTGAGGTATCAAAACATCAGATGAGAGCCTCATTCCCACTACAACCCCATTTATGCTGATCTAGTCTTTCTTGAACAGTGCAAAGGGGCAGGCACTGTAGAGGACATATGTAAGGCTGCCTCCCATGGACCCTTTCACTAGTTCTAGCATGGAAATCAACCGGGGGAAGAAGAGGTGTACTGGGAGTGTGGCTGCAGCACACAACATTGTGTAACCTACACAGGCCTCCTTACTAACCTTCCATCTTAATAACAGCCCAATTAGCAGCATTGTTGTGAATTTCCTCTAGCATGAAGTACTAGACAGAGATCCTTTTGAAAATAGTTAATGTTAGAATAGTTGAGAAGGATTACTACTGCAATGACCATTGGGTTACCATTTCCTAAGGAAGGGAACGCATGCATGGGGCATGATGCCAAGATGTGGAAATTATACTCCGATCTTTCTTTTGGTAATGCATGGCACTCCACCACTATGCTGGCTTCATTCAGTTCAGGGTGCAGGGTTTTGTCAGAAGGGTGAATTCAGCGCAAATATTCTGAATATTATAGAGGAGGGTGTGAGTTTTTCCTGTCACTCCATATTTTGTTGCTGGGTTTGCTCCCTAGTAACCTTTCACCATCTGGAAGTTGTTACTCTGGGGTTTGTTGTTTGTTTTTCTCTGCTTCAGCTAAACTCAACACCACTGCCACTCCATGGATTGGCCAAGAAAGGCAGAATGAGAATAGTGTAATTAGCATTTTCTAAGGTGATCAAGCTTGTCACTTCTGCAGCTATCTCATCCTCCACCAGCCTGTAGAATGAAAGTACTAAATTTCCATAAAGCTGAATCTCTTGAATATTGGCATGTTATAAAGCTGCCACACAATTAGCTTGGATAACAACCAAAGATTTCCCCAGGTATAGAGAGGAAAGGCACATCTATTTTATTTAGTTAGCTAGCTAGTTAGAGAGGAGGAAGCCTGAGTGAAAAAGCAACTGATATTTGTGTGTGTGAGGATAGGCTATAGAATGTGTCTCTTCTACCAAATGCAGTATCATAGACTTTATTCTGATCAGCTAAAAGCAGAAGTGGCTTTCTGACCTATCGGTGTAAACAAAGCATTCTTGTCGAAGATCAGGAAAATGTTTGATTGGGTATGCTGATATTTGTAACAAATTAAAAACAAGACACATTTCTGGCATTTAACAGTGTATATTAGAGTCTTGCAAGGGTTTTCCTGAGATGATAAACCATAATAACATGTGGGGTGTGGATTTTTTTCAAGAGGAGGAGGAATGAAGACAAATACAAACAATTGCCATGTAGCATGACATACTGTGCACCTCTCCTATCCCCCACACCTTTATGTAACATTAGTTCAATATACTAACTACAACTGTCCCTCTTTTTATGCAAATGAGCCTTAGAATTGCATTTTTATTGATTACATTTTCCCTCTCCCAAACCAGATAGAAAAGGGAATGCATGTACAGAATACATGCCCCACAATACAAGAAGGATGTGGATAAATTGGAGAGAGTCCAGTGGAGGGCAACAAAAATGATTAGGGGGCTGGAGCACATGACTTATGAGGAGAGGCTGAGGGAACTGGGATTGTTTAGCCTGCAGAAGAGAAGAATGAGGGGGGATTTGATAGCTGCTTTCAACTACCTGAAAGGGGGTTCCAAAGAGGATGGATCTAGACTGTTCTCAGTGGTAGAAGATGACAGAACAAGGAGTAATGGTCTCAAGTTGCAGAGGGGGAGGTTTAGGTTGGACATTAGGAAAAACTTTTTCACTAGGAGGGTGATGAAGAACTGGAATGGGTTACCTAGGGAGGTGGTGGAATCTCCTTCCTTAGAGGTTTTTAAGGTCAGGCTTGACAAAGCCCTGGCTGGGATGATTTAGTTGGGTTTGGTCCTGCTTTGAGCAGGGGGTGGACTAGATGACCTCCTGAGGTCCCTTCCAACCCTGAGATTCTATGATTCTATGATACAGAAGGTAGTAAAGAGCAAAGCAAAATACGTCTGAACACACACTTTCAGCATAATGGCACGGGGCCTTAACTATACCTCTCTGTCACATGGTTACTGGCCTCTTTACAAAGGGGCATGGTCCAGTTTACCTGGACTGATTAAACTGATCAGCTGGGTTTAAGGGGAGGCACCTGGGCCTAGTTAAGCGGGGAGTTTGCTGCAAGTGGGTGTTGGCAGAGGCCTGCAGACACTGCAAGGAGAAAGAAGGCTCCTGCATAGCTATGAGTTAGCAGGGAGAAGACAGCAGCATGGAAGATCTGTGGAGAAGGCTAAGCTGTAGACTGGTGGAGAACAAGGACACAGACTCTTGCAGAGGAATGGCTATTCATAACTCGGCACTGAAGCAAACAAACATTTGTTTGAATTCTGAGGGCAAAACAGACCTTTAGAGAAGAGGAGCTATGCTCAGCTTGGGAGTGGGGCAAGAGAAATGAACTCTTAAAAAGAAGACAGACCCTCAGGGAGGAAGGTCCCAGCTGAAAGTGGGATGAAGACTTTGTAAGTCTGAGCATTCTTTTGAAAGACTTTGGGGGAAGCCTTAGTAAACTGGACCCCAGAAGAGGGAATGTTTTGAACATCTGGACTCTGTGTACCTTTCAAGGGGCCCAAAGTGAATAGGAAACTAAGGCAGGCCTCAGGAGAGCCATGCTGGCTAGCAGCAGGTATTGCAGAGTAGGTATACCCTTTGACACTCCTATGGACATTAATGGTACAGGGAAAGAGGTTTTTTGTTTTTGTTTTTCCAACCAGGACTATAGATTGGGATTCCTTGCTGTGTTCATTCTGGCTATCATTTGACCTGACTATCTGAGGATTCCTCTTTTGTAAGGATAATCCTTGGAAGGGGCAGAGCTGGTATACACTCTGTTTCCTCTATCACTCCAGGCATATGGAGCATTCCCAGAAAAAAGCGGGGTGGGGTGGCTGAGGCATCCTGTACACCAGCAATTGGGTAATGGAATAGCCCTTTGGCCCATGGGTTGCTGGTCACACCATAGATAAACTTCATGATATATCAAGGATCAGACTGGTGCTTGGCTATTGCTAGAATCAGGAGAGCGCAAAGATGGGAAAATCCTTGCCCCAGTCCCCCAGCTTCAATGAAATATTTTGGCTGCAATGGAATATCTTGCCTTATGACTTTGGTTTATTTGTAGGTATTATCTGCCCATATGAATAAGAAAATTGTTTTTGATGATTAGTATCTGATTTTGCTATAGATGATCTTGGACTCCCTCATGATTATTTTTAAGAAAAAATGTGGATCTGTGAGATAAAAACCAAATACCCACAATTAGGAGCTAACCAGCATCCTTTTCAAATAGAAAAAATCCTCAGAAGAAACAATCTCTCCCCTGAGCATAAGAGACAAATATGTTCAAAGAAAACTATGGTTCTTTTCAACTTTTGCTGTTTATGGGAGAAAATAACGTGTGCTATCCACAACTCTATTTACTTATTTTTTTATTAAAGATCACTTGAAACCTTGAGGACCTTATAATTATCTTACATTAACCCAAAAGATGCAAACAAAGAGGAAGAGAGAGTGCCTTTTAAAAAAAACCAGAATATACACAGACAATGTCTATCCCCTGAAAATCACAGCTATTTTATAACATTTACTACTAACCAAGCTCTTCACCTGCTATTTCACTGTAATACTGAACACTTTGCTAGTGAAAGAGACTGAAATGCTGGATTCAGACCTCCTAGGTCTACTGCTTTTTCTGGTTCTGGGCTCAATGTGGGATGTTAATATGAAATGTGGAGTGGTGTGTGTACAAAAAATAACGCTGGCACTAAAATATTTCAATGTTAAATATGTTATTTGTCAGAATTCAGATTATTCAAATCTCTATTTCCCAGTACTCCTCTCTATCAGCATATAATTATAACCAAACACGAAGAAAAACATATTTGCCATTGAAACTTCTTCAGGGTTATTCTCTGGACTCAAAGAGCAAACTTTTTCACAGTGAATAAAATAGAGAAGTTGGGGAGAAGAAATTATTTTATTATCCCTGACTTCCTTGTGTACAGGCTTAACATGTCTCTTTCTAGTTGTTTTAAGATAACATCATAGTTTTGTTGGAAAAAGGGCTAAATAGTATTATTACTTTTTGACATTTTGGGAATTAAGCGACTACAAAAATAAGATTAGTGATAATTTTCTCCTGCTCCGCACTTTGCCATATGATTGTCAGTGTGAAAAAGAAAATAGGAACAATCTTGGGCATTTGGCAGGGAAATGCATGAAGTGACTTCTAAAGTGTGATTTTTTTTCAAATTTCCAAGACTTTATGCATTTCTATAAATGCAGGTACAATTCATTTTAATATATTCTATTTATTTATTTATTTATTTGGTTAGAGATGTTGGAAGCTGTGATGACATTAGCCAGTCAGAACACTTGCCTATTTAGTATCCTTCCAGCCGTGGTCGGTGTCTATATTTAAAGGGAGAGAAAAAAGCTAGCGTATTACACACTGCTGGGGGGAGAAGGGAGGCAAGGGAGGGAAATACCTTCCTGACCCTTACTATGTGCTTATCTTATGCCTTGCAGGAAAAAAGCAGCCAGTTAACTTAAATGAGTGAGCAGCAAAAAATCTAGTGATTAAAGTAGATGGAAACAGGAGGGAAGCTTTCACTGCACCCACCAGAGAGGAAGAGGTGCTGTGGGGGAGAGGTGCTTGCCCAAGCCAAGGGGGAGAGAGAGCTATAGAGAGAATGCGCCTCTCTGCTTTTAGCAGAGGAAGAGGAAACTCTGGTTTGCCCCTCCATGCATACACACACTTTCACGCTCACTATTTCTTAACCCCCGATTAAATCATCATACTAAAATTTGTCAACCCTTCACCACCACCTTTAAATTATCAGAGCTTTAAATGTGACCACAGAATATCTGACATTTTCATGTGTTTATCTTGACGGTTCAATTTTAAAATATGCAACAAATAATTTTGTTAGCAGCATAATGCAGAAGCCATCCTTTATCCTTTGGAAAAACATAGCAGATAAATCTGAATAACTAGTGGCCATGGATATTATTTTGTTCTAAGAATAGTGGGAGTACACTTAGATGTTTTTAACTGATAGTGCCAATAGAGGTCGGCGGTGCACCAAACGTGCTGCTGAAAGTGCATTTCTTTGACAGTTAAACTCTTGATACATTTATCTATAGTGGGAGCTGCTCACTTGTATGAAGAAGAGGGGTGATATATGTACTAATGATCAGAAAATAGACCCATATAAGAGAACATGGCTGAGAGGCTGAGAGTTTGGAATGCTTCTGGGTGGTGGTAGTTTTTTTTTGTTTTGTTTTTGTTTTTGTTTTTTTAAATGAAGCTCCTGACTTTTATGGGACTATATATATTATTTGGGTGTCGGACTACACTCCCCCTTCTATGTATAGAGAGGACTCTGTGTGTTCAGATCTTCCCTTCTCTCTCTATGGGGTCTAAATTGTCTTTACAGCATCCTTCTCTATCTGCATTGCACTTCTGCCTTCTGAAGGTTGAGGCTAGGGGAGCAAGGGAAGCTGGATGTGCATTATTCTCCCATCAGTGGAAAAAATTATGAAAACATTAATATAGCATGAGGCTGCATTCTCTTTCATGTAGAGAAGGGGACAGAAGAGGTAGGGGTAAGGTGGAAGGCAGTGGTGCTCTGGAGCCGCCATGACTCTGGGCCTTTGTGTAGATGGTCCTGGGCCTTTGACAAATTCCCTGATGTATGTGGGTTCTGGGGACTAAATATCTTCTGCAAGAAAGATAATGGAGGGAGTGGGGAGCAGGGAGATTCAGAGTCATGGAGTGGAAGATCTGAAGGAGTCTTCACCAGCCCTAAGCTCTCTCCTGCATGTTTTTGACAGGAAGGAGAAATTTCCCATTGTTCATTTTATTAGAAGAGGTGCGCCTCTCTAGGATAGTGAAGACTTGTCCTCACACAGGCGCCTTCTCTACAGTGCTATCTAAAGTACCTCAGCCCAAACTTGGACACATTCTAGGGGCCAGGTTATCTTGCTTTCTGTTGTCATGTTTCCTGAATGTCTTCAAAGCCACTGTACATTCATGGTGAAAACTTAGTTCTTAGTTCACACTGTTAGCTGTCTTTTTTATTTGATTTGTATTATGGTTGTATATTGTCCCATTGTTCTTGGTGCTATACACACAAAGTAAGAGAGAGTCCCTGTCTCAAAAAGTATGTAGTCTAAATAGACAGAGGATAAAAGGGAAAATGGGTAAAGAAGTGAAGTGTCTGTGGCAGGTCAGTGGCAGAGCCACTACTAAAACCTAGGAATCCTGAATCCCCATCCAATGTCCTAACCACTGGGTGCACTGCCTCCATCTGTAACTGTGGATAAGAGTTTTTAAGATCCAGCGTTTGCTGGTAAAAATGTTCAGTGACTTGTAGAAGTGTCCAGTCCGCCAGGAACTTAGCACTTGCATAGAAAATTATAAGTAGGGGTGTTAAGTGAGAAAATCCCTGCATCAAACCCAGACTATCTATAACTAGAGCTGGCTGGAAATTTTCCAGTGGAAGGTTTTGTTTTGTCTGTTTTGTTTTCCCCTAGGAAAGTGCTGTTTCATCAAACCATTTCTTGGAAATTTGGCAATTTTTTTTGTTTAATTTAATTTTGATTTTTTTTTCGATAAGAGCAAAATGTTCCATTTCAGGATGGCATTTTTCAAGTTCTGAAATGACTTTAGCCAAATCTTCTTAAACCTTATGTAATATAACGTTTAAAGTCAAAATCAGAACAAAACATTTCAATTTTGGTGAGACCAAACACTGCCGTTGACCCCCAAAAATTTTTATTATGCCCCTTTCCCCGGAAATCTTGGACTTATGTTGATGTTTTAAGTTTTGTTGTTCTTTCTCTGGAATGAAGTGAAAACACATTTTGAAACGTGGCTATTTCTGTGAAAGGGAAATTCTGACTTTCCACCAGCTTTACCTGTCACCCTTTTCCTGGGGTGATGATCAGCCAGGGCGCTCCTGGTGGGCACGGTGGAAAGCCCCTTTGCTCAGTGCCTGAGAGCGGAGCCAGCTTCTGGGAGCAGGGGCCTCGCTCCGCTCGCGTCCTCTTCTCTGGGGAGCTGCCGGGGGAAGGACTGAGCGTCCAGCGGTCTCCCCTAGGGGCACCCTCAGCCGGGTTAGCTGGGTGTGTGTGTGTGTGGGGTGTGTGTGATGCTTCTGTTAGAGCTGGGAGCTGGGCCTCCCCCCACAGCCCCCTCGCCCCCTGCTGCCTCCCAAGCCAGAGGAGCGGGCTCTCCCTCCGCCCCTCTTAGGCAGGGGCCCTCTCCCCTCCCGCTCCTGGCCGGTTAGCCCAGCTCCCCTCCCCGCTTTACACATCTCCCCCTTTCCTCCTGTCTCTCCCGCCCCCCCAGCATCCCGCTGCCCGGGGCCGTCCTTCCTTCTGCTCACAGAGGGGGAAGGAGTCGGTGGCGACGCTGCCTGAGACCTGCCACCAGCTGCCCCCCCACCCCCGCCCCAGTAGGTGTCTCCTGCCGGGCTATGCATCAGCAGAAGGGGAGGGAGGTCCGGGCAGAGGGCGGAGCCTGCCGGCAGCAGCCCCGCTGAATGGAGCGGAGTTTCGCTCGGCTCTGGTGCTGCCGCCGCCGCCGCTGCTCCAGCCGCTAGAGCCCGCGGGGTCACGGATGGGCATCGCGCCCTCGGCGGAGCTGTCCCGGCGCCGGACCCGCTGCTGCCTGCCCCTGCGCGTCCCGGCGGCGAGCCCCGCGAGCGGAGGGACGGCCCCGTGCCATGTAGAATGCTCCCGGCTCCGAGAGCCAAGCGGCAGCAGCAGCCTCTCCTCTGGCAGATGAATGCGGAGCCCCCACCGCCTCCCTGGATTTGGATGGTCCCGAGTGCGGCTGGGCTCTTCAGGATAGGTGGGGCCGGGGTGGTGCCCCCTCCGCTTCTGCTCTCCTCGCCACATCCTCCCCACCCTGCTCCTCTGCTCCAGGGGCTTCCCGGCTGGCAAGTCCCCTGCGAGCCTTTCCTGCCTCTCTCAGTGCCCTCTGCGCCAGATCAGCGCCCTGCCGTGCACCAGTATCCCTTCCTGAATGGGCAGGTAATGAATGCGGTTCCCTTCGCCTCGCTCTTTCCCGATCCGGGTGTTTGACTCCCGAAGTGCTGCTAGAATAGCACAGCCGACTTCATCCACGCAAGTTCGTGCGTGTCATTTTCGGGGCCAGTAAAAGCCACGCTGGCGAGGCGCAGGTTGGGGGCGCAGGGGGGATGCGGTGGTGACTGCCCGTGCAGAAAGCCGAGGGCAGAACTTTTGCCTGCTGTCCAACGCGCGGTGGTGCTGAAGTTACCCCGCACAGCCCCGTTTGTTGCAGACCCACACAGTTTCTGCGCATCCGTTAGTAACTGCACCGGCTGTGTCAGACTTCAAAGGCAGGGGGAGACCGCATAAACTATTAATCGGAGTTTATTTCGGATTCCGGGCGTGTGTCTTCGTTCTTAAGCCACATACCGTGTGTTTGTAACGTACAGAACCGCAATCCCCGCCGTCAGACTCGAATGTGCTAAGAGTTAATGTTCTGTAAGAGTCTGGGCCATACAGTTGGTCAGTGGCATAACACAGTTTATGAGAGTTCGACTGGAAAAAGCGGAGGATTGAGAGAGCAGAGATTGCATTGATTGCGTTGCAAAGAGAACCCTAATGCTGGGGCTGAGCAATGAACTGAAGGCTGTCTTTGGTCGGTTCCAGTGTATTTGTTCCAGGAAGAGGCATTTATTTTCCGTAGAAAATAATATTGTTTTATATTAGCTGCGAAAGGGCAGGCTAGGAATAGCGTTTATTACTCCATTTAAATAAGTGAAAGATAAAGATATAAGGGTCTTTCATTCAGCCAAGTAACTTAAGCCTGTCTCTCCTCCTTGCTTTAAAACAAAGTTGCCTTGCCATTTTTAATATCGCTCTACTAGAAGAGATAAGGCATTGATCACCTGAACAGTCCTATTTTTATAATATTTGTGAATGTCCCATAAGGCTTTTCCATATGCATAATATAAATAAAAAAATACAACTGGATGCCGTTGCAACATGTTTTTATGTTGTAGTGTCAGGATGCTGCCACTAGAGGTATTTAATGTCTAGGAACTAGATTTTTTCCCCTTAATGTTTAGAAACCCGTTACCTGCAATATTTTTTTTTCTTAATAAAAGAAGGGGGTGGGGGACGGCTCATGAATTGGCTCATTAAGGCTTGTCTTGTTCACTCTTTAACCCTTTGGTCTTTTCCTATTTGCTATGGAAAAAGCAGGCTGGTAATGAAGGGGCACTCTAACAATATAAGCCATTAAATTCAGTGTCTCCTATATATATAATAAATACAATAGACACTAAGATATTTTGAACCATATTAATGTAAGCAATACCTCTTAGTGGTGCTTTTTGATGAATGTTTCAATTTTTTGTCAGTGTTGTAAGGCCACTTAAAATTACTTTTGCTGGTCAGCTTTAATATTAATCTTAAGTTTTAATGTATTAGATATTAATAGCTATGTAATTTCATAGTAGTTTAGCACTTCTGATGTATTTTTAATGCTGTTTCACATAAAACTTTGAACTCCATAATCTTAGATTAATTTCATTTAGAGATTCCCAGTCAAGCATTTTAGCTGTGAATGTCTCTTGGAACTTAGTGATTTGGAAAGAGGGTGAGCAGGAGAAAAAGCTACATGCTTTTGTGTTTAATGGAAGGATAACAGCAATTATTTTGAAGTGGGAGGAAATTTGATTGAAATGCAGAAATGTTTGTACAATATCAATGTATTTGTCCAAAGAATTCAAGAGTCAGGAAATCACACATTCTGCCTTGTCTTTGTTTTGTCCATTGCCTCTGGAGACAGAAACACATACACTATCTTGTATGATGATATTTTCTATTTATATGTGACTTTTTTCCAGTTCATTGCTGATTAGTAATAGTATTGACTAGGTACTCTAACTCTGAGCCTTCTATTTGTAGATTTCTATAGCAGTGTAGCTTTGAGTGGCACACAATACATGAGACTGATACATTTTTTTTAAACCCAATGTTTAGACTAAAGAGGTTGATACATTACATTTGCTTGAAATTCACCTTTTTAATACAGTATGTACAGACATTGGTTGATTTATTGTAGAATATTTGTAATTAATTTAATTTTTTATTTTCTTTTTTTTTAAGTGGATGTTTGGAGCTCATTCTCCAGTTATAGGATTTTCACCTTCTTCTAGTGTGGAATTTGTTCCTATCTTCCCACATGTATACACATCTACTATTCCACCTCATGCCAGGAAAAGTTGGAGAGATAAGAGACTACCTAATTGCAAGGTAACTCTGAACTTTACTTGGAACATTTTTATATTAAGATCTTATCATAACAACTGGAAAACATTGAGTTTTGTAAACTGTGAAGGCATGCAGAAGGTCAGCAATCTAGGTCAAGCAAAAATCCTGTAGAAAAGTTAATGCTATAAAAAGTTGATCAATAAATAGGCTATTTCTAAAGGTATAAATCAACAATTCTCTTAAATAGTGAAAAGGACTAAAATAACTTTAATATTAGTTCTATATTAAGTCAGGTAAAATATGTTTGTACTACCCAAAATATGTGGTTTTGATGTGTTTTCCGTATTTTGGCTACTTGCAACACCTTGCTATCAACTGCATGTTTATATAAATTTGTTAGAAATGGACTCAGCAGCTGGAATCCTAGCAAAGCTGAAGTCAATGGGAGTTCTGCCATCAACTTCAGTGGAGCCAGGATTTCATGCAGTATTTGCAACCTCAGGCCTTGATCCTGCAAACAGCTAGGCATGTATGTAAATTTAAGCATATGAGTAACTATAGGATGGTCTTATCTTTTTTCACCTCCTCCATCTCTCAGCCCTCACTGGAACAACCTTGGGCTACTAAATGTTGTAGATACATTTGTTCTGCCATAGCTATCTCTGGGGTAGGATTGGCCTTATTCTTTCATATTGTGGGGTTTGGATTTTTTTTTTTGGTTTGGTAGTACTTCCTAAACTGGATAGTCCCCTTATGAGATTGTTTGTTAGATAACCATGCCCTCCCAATAGTTAGGAAGCATAAATCAATCTATATATAAGACTGTTCATGTACTTATAAGGCTGTTCATGATTTAGGACATGATCTATGGTATAAACATGTGTATATATACCTATGACAGCTTGAATCAAAGACCTAAAAAACAGGAAAACAATAAGCAATGAAACTATATTATCTTCAACTTCAACATACTTTTTATTTATCCTCTGCAGATATATTTAAATAATGCATTTGCTCTGGATTCAGCGTGGATACATCCTGAGGAATCAAGAATCTTCCAGGGACACGAGAAGCCTCTTTTAATGACAAATCAAGTAGCTATGGCTATATCTAGGCCAGCTATTGCCTCAAGGCCTCTTCCCACAGTGGTGTTAACACCTCAGCCCATACCAGGTTAGTAATAAATAATTATGAACACTTTTTTTCACTATCCATTTTCATTCTATTGATCTTATTTTTAATTTAGGTAGTTGCTTCAGTCCTGAATTCTTTTCTCAGGCAAAATTCCCATTTGGGTTGTAACCTTGATAACAAGATCCAGAACAAGAACATTTCACCTTTATTTAAATTTTAAAAAATGACGTGGAAAGAAAAAGTATAAATTTATGGAAAATTAGAACCCAGATTCCTCAGCAATCCCACTCCATTGACCGAGGGTATATCCAGCCCAATGATGACTTGGTTTATTTTCAAACATACTAGTGAGATTGTTGACATAATATTTAATGTGTAATTTTAACATTAGTTGCTTATTTTTAGAATTTGATATAGACTGGGTATAGACAGTTAATTATTAATAGGGAACACTAATTGATCCATCAGTTCATTAAAACTAACTTATGCAAGATAACATGCATGAAATAAATTCCATTAATCTACATAAATAAGGTATGTTACAGCTGCTGACGGTATAATAATATTTGTGCTAGTGCTACGTTTTATACCCAGAAAAGGCCAGAAAATGTATTGCTGAAAAGATGGATGTGACCTTTCATTAGTATTTTGTTGTATTGATCTAACATGCTAATTGCCCCATAGAAAACACTAATAAACAAATAATTAGAATAAAGATAATTGAAGCACAAATGTAGATACTAAAAAAAACCAACAAGGTACTTTTTAAATAAATGTCTGTCTTACTGAGATCAAAGCTAATGCCATTTTAAATAATGGCAAAACCATAGCTATCCTAGCCTTCATTATTATGGAATTGTTGTTATTCTGAAACTGTACTGTAGACATGTAATTTTCTACCTTCTTGAATTTTCTCAATTTTCTGCTGAATGTAATAAGGCAACATTCTTTAGGATAATGCAGGGATTTATTATGAGGGGAAAATCCATTTTCTGTCTGTTTGCCAGACTTTTTTATTTCAATTATCAATTAATCTTATTCAGCACTTAGGAATTAAGCAGAAGAATTCAAATAATTTCTGTATTTCAAAGGTTTTAATAATACTTTACAATAAGCTGCCTTCTGTTCTTGCCACTATTAATTATTGATCAGCTCTAGTGCTGTTCAGCTTTCCATAATGGATGATAGGGACCATAAATAAGTATACTGATGGGCAAAACAATTATACTGCTTATGCATCTCTACCTGGATGCCTTTTACTTAATTTGTGTCCCAAAAATGTATGCACTGTTTTGAAGTTTATATCTGTGGCTGGCTGCCATGTTGATGGATGCTTTTATAAGTGCCTGATGGAGTGTATTTGGAAGTAAAATACTGGTTCCCACATGCATTGGTGGTCTAGGAACTGGTAGCATTGGGTTCTTTTTCTTTTTTTTTCTGGTGACTTCTGTCTATAAATACCTCCTAGTAGTAATACACAAAGAGGGCCTAATGCTGTAGTGCTAACTTAAGTAAAACTCACAATCAACTCATATTAATGTAATTAAATGTAAACTACTGGAGTTAGTCTGCTCCAGCTCCCATTGAAGTCTATGAATGGGATTTTGTAAAACACCAAAATGAATTAGGTGCCTAATTTACATTGACTTTCAATGAGAGTTAGGTGCCTAACATACTTAGGAGCTTTCGAAATTCACACTCATTAAGAAATACCTCCCCGCCCCCTCTGCCCCCTGGACCCTCTGTATCTCTGTTAAATTTATTTCTGTTCATGGGGACTGGAAATGCCATGTTTGCATTTCTTGGAGTTTCTTCATTATCATATCAAAGGTGCAGGGGCGGCTCCAGGCACCAGCACGCCAAGCGCGTGCCTGGGGCGGCAAGCCACCGGGGGCGCTCTGCCGGTCGCCGCGAGTGCAGCAGGCAGGTTGCCTTCGGTGGGATGCCTGTGGAAGGTCCGCTGGTCCTGCGGCTTCGGCGGACCTCCTGCAGGCATGCCTCCGAATCCACGGGACAGGGGACCTCCTGCAGGCAAGCTGCTGAAGGCAGCCTGCCTGCCGTGCTTGGGGTGGCAAAATACCTAGAGCCGCCCCTGCAAAGGTGGATTGGGACCATCTATTTCTGTCATTGTGGATCCCCCAAGATCCTGGACCAGAGGCCTGGACCATCTACACTAAATTTAATTAGGAGTTCTTTTCATGAATAAAGACCACAGGATCTAGTCTACTATTAGCACTCAAATAGACACACAGGGCCAATCCTCAGCTGGAGTAAATCAGTATAGTTCCACTGACTTCACTTTCTCAGCTCTTGTTCTTGTGCCGTGTGTCTGGCAGAAGTCTTCTGATCATGCTGAGTGTCTCCATTACAAATTCACTCTTTCTTCATTTAATTGTGCCACCTTCTTAGCTCTACTTCTCCTTCAGTGAATCCGATACGTACATTTCCAGCCATCGTTGGAGTCTCTCCACAGTCCCTTTTTTCTGCCCTCCACTATACCATCTCCTTTCTCTGGCTCGGCATGCACCTCCATCTCCTCCAAGTTACTGGTGCGCACAACCTGGGTATCATCTTTGACTGCCCTCCCAGGCCCACACATTCAGGCTGTGTCTAAAACATGTTGCTACTTCCTACACAATACAGCCTTCCATCTCTCCAAACAGCTAAAACTCTCTTCCAAATTGTCCTCATTTCATGTTTTGACTATTGTAACCTCCTCCTATCTGGCTTGGACTACTGCATCTTTGCCCCCCTCAAGTTCACTCAAAATGCTGCTGCCAAGATAATCTGCCTGACTCATTGCTCTGCTCACCTCATGCAATCAGCACCTTCAGTGGCTCCCTTTTCATTTCCAAACTTAAGCTTTTTGAGTTAAATCCTGTCCCCACTGAAGTGAATGGGAGTTTTGCCATTGATCTCAATAGGGTCAGGATTTCACCTCTTTGTCTTCACCTTTTAAACCTTTCACACTATTCAACAATGCTCCTCTAATAACTTAACATGATGCCAACCCCTGCCTTTATTTCTGCAATGTTCTCAGCCTTTAGTATCCACCAGTCAGCTTCACTTTCAAATACTTTTGCACTTTCTTCTATTTTGCCCTTTATGCAGAAGGAAAAGTCCCTGATATAATTAAATTTAACATTCCTGTAGGGGAGAAAATTCCAAATAAACTCACCACTATAGCTTTTAACTTCAAGAAAGGGCATTACACAAACATGAGGAAGCTAGTTAAATGGAAATTAAAAGATACAGTCACAAGAGTGAAATGCCTACAAGCTCCATTGACACTTTTTTTTTAAAAACACCATAATAGAGGCTCAAACTAACTATATACCCCCACCAAAAAAAACAATAAGAGGATAAAAAAATGGCTAAACAACAGAGTAAAAGAGGCAGTTAAAGACAAAAACACATCAGTTAAAAAGTGGAAGTAAAGTCCTTTTGAGGAAAATAGAAAGGAACATAAACTCTGGCAAGTCAAGTGTAAAAGTATAATTAGGCAGGGCAAAAAAGTATTTGTAGAGAAACTAGTAAAAGACACAAAAACTAAGTGAATCAGAAACAAGAAATCGGCCAAATAATCGGTGGGACCACTGGACAATTAAGGTGCTAAAGGAGCACTCAAGGAAGACAAGGCAAATTAATTTTTTGCATCAGTCTTCACTGCAGAGGATGTGAGGGACATTCTCAATCTAAGCCATGATCTTTAGGTGGCAAATCTGAGGAACTGTGCCAGATTGAGGTGTCAATAGGGAAGGATATGGAACAAATTGATAAACAGTAATAAGTCACCAGGGCCAGCTGGTATTCACTATTGCTTAAATCAGTCTCTGTACCAGGTGACTGGAAGGTAGCTAATGTAGAGTTAATTTCTTTTTTTTTTAAACACCAGAGGTGATCCTGGCAATTACATGCCAGTAAACCTAACTTCAGTACCTGGCAAATTGGTTGAAACTGTGGTAAAGAACACAATTATCAGACACATAGATGGATATGATATGTTGGGGAAGAGTCAACTCGGCTTTTCTAAAGGGAAAGTATGCTTCGCCTCTCTGTTAGAATTTTTTGAGGGTATCAACAAATATAGACAGGGTGATTCAGTTGGTATAGTTGTACTTGGACTTTCAGAAAGACTTTGACAAGGTCAACACCAAAGGCTGTTAAGCAAAGTAAGCAGTCATGGCATAAGAGGGAAGGTCCTCATGATCAGTAACTGGTTAAAAGCTAGGAAACAAAGAGTAGGAATAAATGGTCTGCTTTCACAGTGGAGAGAGGCAAATAACAGAGTCTCCCAAGAATCTGTACAGGAACCAGTGCTGTTCAACATATTCATAAAACCATATGGAAAAAGGAGTAAACAATGAGCTGGCAATGTTTGCAGTTGATACAAAATTACTCAAGAAAAAGTTAAGCCCAAAGGTGATTTTGAAAAGTTACAAAGCGATCTCACTATGTTGATAAATGCAAAGTAATGCACACTGAAAAACATAATCCCAGCTATACATGCAAAATGATGGGGTCTAAATTAGCTGTTATCACTCAAGAAAGAGATCTTGGAGTAATAGTGACTAGTTCTCTGAAAACATCTACTTCTTCACACAAAGTACAGAAGAACTCATTGGCAGGGGATGCTGTGAAGGGGAAAAGTGTAACTGGGTTTAAAAAAGAACGAGATAAGTTCATGGAGTATATAGGTCCATCAATGGCTGTTAGCCAAGATGGTTAGGGACAGTATCCCGTGCTCTGGGTGTCCCTAAGCCTGTGACTGCCAGAAGCTGTGACTGGATGATGGGTTGGATTACACAGTAACTGTCCTATTCTGTTCATTCCCTCTGCATCTGGCACTGGCTACTGTCTGAAGACAGTATACTGGATTAGATGGATCCAGTATGGCCGGTCTTATGTTCTTATAATTCATTCATCCCCTGCCTTATTTTCCAATTCCCTTCTTAAAACTCACCTCTGCTGCAATGCCTACAAAACACTGTCTACTGACTATTGCTATTATAGGGATTATTCCTCTTCTCCTTCCTTTCTTTTCTTACTCCCTCATTCTTATTAATTTACCCATTCCTGCCATTCCTCACCCTCTTTCTACCTTCAATTAAAAAAAAAAAAGAAAGAAAAATAACAGAGTTGTTCCAATTCTTCACCATATTCATTTGCTTGTATGTCTTCCTTATCCTCAACCCTTCATCTGTTTTGTGTCTTTTAAGCCCTCCAGGATAGACATTTTCATTTAGCTGTAATTTGTACAGTGTCCATCACAGTGGGGCTCCAATCTTATTTAAGGTCTGTGCATGCTATCACAATAGAAACAATAGATGTTGTCACTGTGGAAATCAATAGCATTCTACTGAAGCCACAAATGTTGTCTAATCTTTCCTGGACTGAACTGTTGGAGCATGCACACAATGCAGAGGTTGAAAGTGGGGTGGGGAAGGGGAATGCAAAGGCCTTGGCTAGTGTGGGCTCTTAAAACCTGCTGCAAGCCCACTGTTCTCTCTATCCTCTCTAGCTGTGGCACACAGCAGAACTTCTATCCACTAGGAAAGCTGCAATGTAGGGACAGCAAATAGTGTTTGCCAACAAGAAATGGGTGTTTGTTTTCTCCACCATTTTGCCCTCTCCAGTTGCAGTAGGTGTTAAATCTTAAGCTGCCAAATAAAAATGACATTACAAGTAGGTCTAGTGTTGCTAAAGCCACCTTACTCTATACTGCTTTGAGTATCAGAAGGGTTGAGCCTTTATTGCATTGCAAATCCTAACTTTTCAGATTACTTGACACAGAACTATAAAAGGAAATGGAAACCCACACCACCTGGAATCAGATGCTTCAGTTGCAAATTGCGGAAGATGCTGGCCCTACTTAGATCAGAATGGTTTTCTGTTGTGTTCCCCCTCGCACCAAAAAAAAAAAAAAAGCCCTGGGAGACTCTTGTCCAGTCAAGCCCATACATTGGATCCATACCAGGAGTCAATTATTAGTAACAATGTCCTTGTTTCTTCAGTTCAGTGGTCATTTTAGAATGAAAAAAGAAAATTCATTAAGAATAGGCTTGTGGGATTCGATTTTTGTTTTTTATAATTTTGATGGATAATATTGATTTTTAAGCATTTTTTTTCTTTCACAGTTGTGGGAAACTGGTGGGGGGTGCAGTGTCAGGCAGTAGGGAAGTCAGACAATTATTTATTGACAGGAAACCTTGAGATTCACAAAGTTATAGCTTTATAACCATTAAAACACATTGTCAAGATCACATATCAAAATATACAAAATGAATAGCCATAAATCAAGCTAATAAGTTCTCAGGCAGTATTTTTCTTTGTCTAGCTGTACATTTCTATTATTGATAGAAATATTTGATTTGTGGTTATACAGTGAAATTGATATTTACTGATAAAAATCTAATCTTTCCTAGCCTAACTATGAACTGTTGGGGGTTGGTAAATGCTAACACGCATAATTTAGTGCTAACACAAATAATTTGGCAGTTGCACATACTAGGTACTGGAAGGTATTATTTGTTCTGAAGAAACGTAATTGGTTATTATTCCCTGGCAGATAAAAATGGATTTCAAAACCTTGAATTTATGCACTTACAATTTTATTTATCTAAAGAAAATAACGACACATTATTTTCTCACTCGAAATGATTGTTTATTTTTTTATTTCCACTAGACAAAGCACTATCCTGTATCTTATGTTGCAGATATAATGTCTACATCTTTTTGCAAGGAAAATGATTTATATTTTTCTCTACTACATTGTGCAGTCTGCCATATGGAATAAAGTCATGGCTGGTTTGCTATGAGTCGGATGTGCCTGCTTTTACTTGTATCCTCGCTTAGGGGATGAGACAAGGCCAAAGCTATATGAACACTGGAAGTCTTTCCAGGAGTCTTGAATTAGCTGTCTAAGCTGGTCATGGTCTTCAGAACTGGTTCCATGTGTTGAGTTGAATTATTAGAAATTCCTTGGGATTTTTGTGAGAAATTTTTTTGGGGGGGGGAAGAGGGAGCATGAGGAAAAATATCCCCTGTTTCATATCATTACTATTAAAATTATTGAAATTGTTTTAATGTTTCAAGCTGTGTGGTTACGGTTTGTTGGCAGGTTTGCTTCTCAGTCACTGTTTTGCAGGCAATGTTCTTTTTTGTTCTTTTTTTTTCTTTTTTTTTTAAAGCAGTACACTTTTTATTAGTGTTCAAAAAGGCTTTCCATAGAAATCTTGTTGAATAAGCCTTTCATATAGCATGCTGTGAAGAAATAGAAATATATCTTCATTATATTAAGAAACAGAGTTGCTGCTACTTAAACAGAAGTAATATATTCCATGTTATGAAGTATCCCAAAATACCTGACTGCTGATTACAATCAGTACAGGCAAATGTACAAATAAACTCAAATATATAGCGAGTTACAATCCCTCATAGCCTTAAGAGAAAATGCAGATGCAATGTTGCTGGGTGCCAACACATAGGGCTCGTCTTAAGCAACTGGACAAACACTCAGCTAGGCTGTCTGGGAACCTGTGACACTCTGACATGTGGAGGGGCTTCAGTTGGTTTGTTAGATAAATGATGATATAATGTCTCAATCCACCCATCCCACTATAGCTGAGCAAAATTCTGACAACTTCCACATTTGTTTAGTCATGAAACATTTTGGCATTTCTGAGAAATTTTTGTTTTGGACTGTAAAACCTCATTTTGACATTAAACTGCATTTCCCAATTGTCTCATGGAAGTTGTTGTTCTGGCCACCATTCTCTCATATGGACAAGGCTCCCTGGTGAGACTGCGCCTCCCGTAATGCATCTAGTCATGTGGCTCCCATGATGCACCATGCAGAAGAAATACTTTGTGGGAGATGTTGTCCTCCAAAGAGCCTGGCCCATGAGAGAAAATGGGGGCTAGAACTACCATTTCTGTAAGGCAGTGTGACTGTGGTTTAATGGTTTTTAGAACTGACTTGAGATTAAACATTTTTGATCAGTTCCAAATTTGAAATGTTTTGATTTTTGGCTGAACCAACCTGAAATAAAATATTTTGTTTAATTTTCCCAACGGAAAATCAATTATTTTCATCAAAAGGAAAATATTCCCACAGAAAATTTGTTTTGCAGAAATTGCATTTTCATTTGCAAAATCATTCCAATGGACAATTCCTGACTAGCTCTCCCATCAATACACTGTTGCTCAAAGAAGCAAATCTTCGGCTTCTTTCATCTGCTTGAAGGGAAATATCAAAAGGGATATCCTTTTTCATATTTTGTAAAGTATGCAGAAGGCTTTAAGATCCTAGATGGAACATATTAATAAAAGATGTTTCCAGCCCCTCCCATAATATGGTCACTATTATTCCTATTCTAAGACCCTGTCTTCAGTAGGTTATAATTTTGCTGACTCTTTTTAAAAAAAAGTAACTAATATATTTCATCTGTTTCCAAGAACAAAGATAGGGAAAACTATATTTTTTTTGCCCATGTTAAATTCTAGTGACTTTTTCTTGGAACAGTTCTAACATCTCCATGCCTTAGACCATGGACTTGAAATTTGGCAAAGGAGTGTCCTTTGTTTCAGGGGTACACTCTTTCCTGCCCCTGTAAAAATCTGCCCTTATTTGGCTAATTATAAGCTTTTGAAAAATTGCAGTTCACACATGCTCAGTAGAGATTTTTTTTACATTTTTAGCTGCTAAATTTCCTGAAAATTTGGTCTCCAATGAGCATGTTCCAGCCTTTCAATTGCTGTTATAGGCCATGCTGGATCCAGGTCTGGGTAGTTAAACTGAGAGCAGTGAGCCTGTCTGTCCTGTGCTATCGATGGAGCTTGCTGGGCCCAGGCAGCATGGAGGAAGAAATGGCCTGGTTCAAAGGGTGGCAACAGCTAGATCTGCAGTGGGAAGGGAGAACGGAGTAGATTGGGACAAAGAGTTTGTGGATGGGGGTGGAAATTGGGACTGGCTGGATGAGGAGATTGGGAGCAGAAGGAGAGTAGTACTTGCTGGGCAAGGAGACGGCAATGAGGGGCAGAGCCTGGGAGTTGGGTGGCAGGTGTGAGAGACAGGGACTGGTTGGGCAATGAGGCTGAAACTGGGAGATGGAAAGGAAAAATGGAGTGGACTGGGAGATAGTAGGTTGGACTTGTTCTGAGGATGAATCAGGGCAGTGTATTGAAGGAGGTGGATCCCTGCTTCATTTGTTGCAAAAGTTGGAAGGTGTGTAATAAGTGAGAGGGGATTGCAGGAAACGAAAGGATGATGTCACAGTAAAACAGTGAGCCATTCTTTAGACCTCTTTTAGTCCCTCTTAACTGCATTCCTCAGTGAGAGGCTCGGCTTCCTTCATATTCCTTAAGGGTGCAATCACATGGTTCAAACACTCTGGAACTGGATCTCTGGATGGTAGATGGGAGATTGTGCTATGTTTTGTAAGGAGGTATTGATTTGTTGTCTTCTCTGTGATGCTTTTATCCTAAGAAAAAATGTCTGTGCTGAGAGAGAGCTTTGTGGTAACTTGTAACTGCTAGCCATGCTGGTCATAGCCCTTGGAGAGAAAGCAAAGCACAGGTGCTGGCTGTTAGGTAGACTGGCTTTCTGGGGTTACCACAGTATATGGCAGGGGACTGTGTGGTCTTAAGACTCTTGGTCAGAAGGCAGTCGGACAAGGATCCCTGCCCAGACACAGGTGATAGCTGGACCCTGAGACCTGATGGGATCAGAAAGCAGGCCTGAGTTAGTTTAAATTCAAGCTATTTATCCAAAAGTCCTTTCTTTGTCTATTGGTCTCAGAAGAATCCACTTTGAACTATTATATGCGAGCATTCCCAGGTGGTGGTACCCTTATGGAGGTGCTACAGCCAGAGTGAATTTGCCTAATCATTCCCCACTGTTCTTAGTTCCTGGACAGGGCCACCCAGAGGGGGGCGCAAGTGGGGCAGTTTGCCCCAGGCCCCGCGAGTCCTGGCCGAGAATCCCTTTCCTCACCCAACGGCGGCATTTCAACGGCGGGTCCTTCAGTGCTGCCGAAGACATGGAGCGACTGAAGGGCCCCCCGCCACCGAAATGCCACTGTCGCAGACTCAGAGTGCCGCCCAGTGAGTACAAGCTCCCCCACTTTGCCTCAGGCCCCCTGAATCCTCTGGGCGGCCCTGTTCCTGGAGGAAGTGTAGTTACTCTCCCCCGTGAAATCAATCATACAATCCCTGGCCCAAAATTATTCATAAACTTAATTCAGTGAGATCTCCCAAAGATACTGCAAGGAATTGCCAGATCTGTCTCTCAGAATAAATAGTACTCTGCTTTACAAGAGTTGGCTAGTCAGTGGTTAACCCTGTCATTTCCCCTGAGAGAATAGGACTGCCTGTACTGAACGAAGGTGAGACCTGAATGCGAATTACAGGAATCTGCAGACCTAGGTCCCTAGTCTGGAGGGAGAGGATCACAAGATACTGCCCTGAGAAATGTAATAGCCAGAAGCCAAAGTGGAGTGCCCTCAAGGAGGCCACCTAGAGGTCAGAGGCGCAGTTAGCTCAGGAAATATCACAATCGTATGTTAGGATTGTGATATTTTTGCAAGTAGGCACGGCTCCTTTCCAGCTACTATATTAGCAGGACTGGCTCTAGGCACCAGCAAACCAAACATGTGCTTGGGGCGGCACAATTCCAGGAGTGGCAAAAAACCCTAGATCTGGCCCTGTATATTTGTGTGTGCTGAATACCTTAAATATGGCAACCTTTGTGGAAAACATCAGGCAAACATCACTGCATCACTTGAGATTCACATTTTTACAGGTGTCTTAACAATCATAAGTGATAGACATAATTCCTTGTTAAATGAAATCTTGGATTCTGCTGCACAATTACTTAGTAAATTCAAAAACAAGAGGAATTACATGGCAATATGCATGGCCACATGATGACATTATGCATGTGGTCGGCGGGTATGAGAGGGGAATCTGGCCCTTTGTTTATTCTGTTTATAATTCCTTGATTCAAGCTATTAAACAAGGAAATACATTCAACAAACTGGTTTTATGAATTAAAGAAATAAAACTCCATCTTTAAAAAAAATCGGGTGTATATCTTCTCCTATGTACAATGTGTTAAATTAAAAAAGGTCAACAACTGTACATTAAAAGTTAATACATTTATAATCCTAAAGGGATTTAAGTGATATTTTATTTTATAGTGCTTTCATTTGCTACAAATATATTTATAAGGCTTGAAAAATATTTTAAATTATTTTTAAACATAATTTATACATAAAGATTTAGCAGTTTCAAAGTGTTTTTTCACTTTTTTACAAGTGTTGTCCTTGATATTTCCTTCCACACTCTACTGTTGAACATGTATACAATATATGTTACAGAAAAAAAGTATTGTAGAAATGTTTTAGAGTTGTAAAATGTATCAATTGTTTTACAGTTTGTTATAAAGCTATTATCACTACATGTGGAGGGGTTGTGTGTAAGTACAGACACACGCACATTGAAACATAGTTCTATTTGTATCAGACGTCTTTTGAAGATATGCGGTGAAGTAGAAAGGACTGCAAAATTAAAGTCCGACTAATTCTCTCATCAAAGTGAAGAAAATGCCATTTTAATACAAAAAGTCAGTCCCTGTGAGGCAGTTAATAAAAAAAATAAACTATGGATGGGAATCTGCAACACAAATTAAAACAAAATTAAAAGCAAACCCCATATATGTCACCAATCCTAATGAACAGATATAAAGCAAGTTGCAAGGAGCACTATGCTGCTATATTTAAGATATTCCATGCCTCCTAGATTACTGAAGTATTCCAAAGGCTTTTAACTGTTTGACATAAGTGCTGGAATTAGGCGTGCTGGGGATACTGCCGCACCCCCTGACATGAAATAGTTTCCACCATAAACAGGGTTTACAGTTTGGTTCAATGGCTCTCAGCACCCCCACCATAAAAATTGTTCCAGCACTTCTGCTGGTTGATGCAATCACAGAATTTACTTTCCTTTTTGGATGACTTGATTTTGCTGTTTTAATTTTTTTCTGTAGATCTTATGGGAAAGATCTTTATAAAAGTCCATTGTAGGCAGAATTAAAAAAAAAAAAAGACAGTAAGCCTGTAAAACTGCAGAACATTTTTAAATGAGTTTAATCAGTTAATTTGCACAGTGAGATTCTATAGTACAAAGAACTTTTTTTAAAAGAAGAGCTGGAATTGCCCCTTTTCAGATAGGACTGAACCTGTAAATTCCAGTGGCATCCAAAATCCTTATTTCTGTTTTGTTAAAGAAAAGAAACAGCCCTCTTTGTTGATCCTGAAGAAGAAATGTAATGGTTTTAACTATTTGTTAATAGTAGTAGTAATGAGAGAGCACATTCTGATATGTCCTTTATGGCTGCAAAGAAAGAAGTCATAAAAGGAACATGAGGTTGGGGAGGACATTGGGGAGACAAAACAGCAGCACAGAATCCTGTTTTATTGTCTGTATGTCATGGACAAAGTCACTGTGAATGGAAAAAGTATGCTATTGTGGAAGAGAAAAAATGAAATAATTCATGACCTAAATGGAGCACAATCTGTGGCGTGCTGTGTGGCTCCTCAGGCTGGTTATTCCTGTAGGTCTCTAAGAGTAGTGGTTCATTCTTTAAACACACCATGCATGCACTGTAGTAAGAACTTCAGGATGTGTGAACTGTCAGACGGACATGAGGCACATAGGTCAAGAATAGGAAAGCAGGGATAATTACTGAATCCCAAAACTACATAGATAATCCTGTGAGAGAATAAAGAAGCAGGTCTAACAGGAACAGTTAGTCTTAGGCTGCTGTGTGTCTAGACACTTTACCATGTATTTGCCTATATAATGGATGTTTGGGGATCAAATGGTATCTGCTGTGGAACCTGGGTTATCTACCTACTCCCTTGTTTTCTTTAATCTTAGGTTGATTCTCTTGTCCTTTTTTGTTCATGTCTTTATGGCTACTCCTGCTATCTTGTTCTTCAGTTGTTTCACACATAAGTGTGCTGCCATCATTTTAAACAAAAACCTCCCACAAATATTTTCCCCTTAACCTGTGGTAAACATCTTGTAGCAGGATGGTGGATGTCTGCTTGTAAAGAGGTGTGGCAAAGAACTGTGCAACATATTAATGGGTTTTCTCACTTAAATAGAAATCCTCTGTGATAAGCAAGCATCTGTAGGTTAAAAAAACCTTCTTAGAAGTGAACATCAATGAAAAGCCTTAGTCTTTGTTTCTCAGACATATATTGATGATAGTGTAGAACATTATTCAACTTTTGAAGTATCTTTGTGTTGACCTTATAGCAGTGGTTCTAAGAAAAGTTTTTGAAAATATCTGTTTGGCACAATCTGATATGTTCCAGAGAAGAAAGTTTTATCTGAACGATGTATTAGGATCCCTAGATATGCCCTTTCTTCCAGGAATGATTTAATACTGTCCAGAGAGAGAGTAAACTCCATCAAAGGCAGGGAAATCACCAAAACTTTATTAATTGATTGGTGAAAGGGCTCAAGTCTTGAAAACTTCTAGCACTTCACTAATTTCACCCACATGTGCTCATGGCAAGGCTGGGGGCATGGATCAGCATTCATGTCACACTCCCCGTTAGTACCCAACCTGGGCCAGGGAAGCTAATGATCCAAACAACAGACCAAATTTGATGATAATTCTGGTCACGTGCCATCTGAGGCACATTGCACATACGCTAAGAAGATGATGGCATGGCTTAGTTTGCCCACTGTTCTAGTTCCTATACTATTGTTTTGTTCCTTTCCTTCACTCATGTTGAGAATTGTATCTTTATGTTGTAGAATCCTTTTTTAATGAAAAAAATCAAGCTAGAAGAGAACATTCTCCCTCCTTAATAACAGCCTTTTGGGAAATTTAGAAGAGTCTCTTTTCTTTATATACTTTGTCAGAGTCCATGAACAGTTATAGGATTTTTTTTTCTGTTGTGTTTGGTGACAGCAGAAAATCCCTGGAATTGGAAACACAGATTCTCTATCCAAGAGCAGACTACTGATGAGGATTTGATTAACTTAACCTATAGGCCTATGAGATCCCAGAAGGAAATGTTAGAAACCACAACAAAATCATTGTCATCAGATGGTTTGACTTGCCAATTTTGAATATTTCCTTTTTGGCCCTGGTAGATGTAATCTATCTTTCAATTGTTGCAAGTTGAAATATCAAAGATTTGGTATTTGTGTTTGCTAGTGTTTCTCTGGCCTATGTGCTTGTTGTACTAACAAGGACATGTGCTTATATATGGCTTACGTGTGGTTGTTATTTTGTTGTTTTTTTTAATAGAAAATATCTTAGAACTAACATCAGGAATAACAGAAATTACTTGAAATGACTACTGTATACACTTGGTATATGTTACTAATGTTGTAAAGCCTATTTTTTTGGCAACATATTTTGCTTACATCTGCATTGCAAACAAAGACTAACAAAGAGGGGAGTGCAAGCTTAGGAAATATAGATACTAAAGGAAATCTCTTTACTCACACAGCCCACTCTCCTGTTCAGCTAAATTCAAAACATTCACAATTCTGTTGACTTCAGTGGAATGACTCCTCTTATGCCTGTGTTAAATTTGGCCACTGGTTTACTTTACCTTTTTTAGAAATATACTGGAGTATAGTAAGAACCAAGGGTCAGAGTCTCAGATCTGACCCTTCTGTACCAAGCTCAGTGGTGGAGTGGGGCATAAGGGTAGTGGTATAAAGACACCTTCGTGTCCTCTGACTTAGCCATAATGCACAACACAAAGCAGCCTCTGCACGGCTGCAAGTTGTGTGAGATGTACATGGATGTAAGGGACTCTTCTAGCTGCCAGAAATCACCAGAACACAGGGGGCACTGACTTTCCAATTTTATCTTGGCCAAGCCCCCTCCACTGGGGGCAGGAGAGGTATAGCCTAATATAGCCAGGAGAGGTTCTCCCATGCCAGAGGAATCCCTAGATAGCCACATCTGCCAGCTCTTCAGGTGGTTTATGCCAGTAGGCATGTGGGAAATGGCCACAAGATGTACCAGAATCTGGCCCTAAGGGTTCCTTTAGTCTCCAAATTCATTTGGAAAAAGAAATGCTATAAACGTGTGAAATGCCTAAAGTGACAGCTCTGATCAAATAGTGATTTTCGCAGAATTACCAGTTGGCTCTTATTGCCTAAAGGATTTCCACATGAACTGAAAACATTCGCTAAATGACATAATAAGCTAATGATTGCTTAATTTTTGAATACATAGTGTCTGAGAGAGTAACAGCTGGTGTTTGTCAAATTAGGTTTCCTTCTTAGGATTTTTACTACTCATTTTCTTGTTTATTTAACATACTTAGACGTGATTGAGCTCTAAAGGTCTTCCCCTAAGCTTGTTATATGTTAAAGGTAAATGTTACATAGTATGGGCTACATTCTTCTCTTCAGGCCCAATGGAACTCCCATTTAAATGAGGCGGTTCTCTGTGGATAGAGTGCTTACAGTGGCAGGGTTTCTATGTACATGCAACTTGGTATCATTGATGGCAATTACATGTTTATAATTACAAGAGAATAGTCCTATAGATATAGGTAATATTAAAAAAAATACAAATGGTTCGATTGCAAAATCAAAAGTCAGGAAATGTTGGAATGTAGAGCCCATGCAGGATTCTGTTCCTAGTTCTGATGGTAATGTGACCTAGTAGTTACAGATATCACCCAAGTACAAAGATTTAGCACATTCATCCTAAAAAGTAGCATAGCGAAGTGGACGAGACTTGCCATTTTAGATACCTGGGTTCTATTCACAGAAGGGACCTCATGCTACCTCTTGGTTACTTTATTTGTAAAATGGGTATATAACACTTGTCTGCCTTTATAAGATAGACCTTGTTCAGTTATAAGGACAGTAAAGTATACAGAACTAACACCGTTCAGTGAAACTAGAATTCTTGGTCTGTTCATGGTTCAGTGCACTTTCCCCTCGGCCAAAGATGGGGTAAGTGCCAGCAGCTGCTACTATTGTGCCCTCCCACCTCCCCATCCAGAGCTCTTCATGTGATTTGTGATAACTATATAGATAAATTACAATATACATGATGTTTTCAAATCAGGCACAAATCACCATTTCTTTATGTTAGAACCTATATTTGAAAGCATGAAAACATTATTATTATTATTTTATTTTTAAATGTATTATACAGGGACATTTATAGCACAAAAGCTATGAGTTAAGGGTAGAGGGGTGGTCTGGTGGATAAGGTGCTCCCCGGGGACTTGGGAAATCTGTGTTCAGTTACTGGCTCAACCGTGACCTTGGGTGAGTCAGCGTGTGAAGCAACTTTATACTGTGTAAAATGACACCTACTTCTCCAGTGTATTAACATAGAATTCTGATGCATCTTGATGTCCTATGAAATTAAGTTGGATGGCTGGATGTGCAGCCAGTAGAAGACTAAGCTACTAATATTACAATAATAATGACATTTTGGTGTTTCTTATATTATAATATAGGAAGATTGAAAAACACTATTATTTATAGAGTGTGTGTCTTAACTTGCCAACAAATTTGTTTCAAATGTAAAATAAAACATATTTTACTTAACTCTTCCATAGGTGGTTGCCAGAATAGCCTTAAACAAGTGGGCAGTCATCAGACGATTGCATTAGCTGCTGCAGCAGCAGCAGCTGCCATGGTGTCCGTAGATTCAGAAGCACCTCAGGGACCATCACCTACAAGTATCCAACCTTGCCATGTGCTCACTCTGTCACCTGTCAAAATACCAGTTTTGACTTCACCTTTTCCAGGTAAGAGATTTTCTTTGATACCATGTAGCTGCTTTTATTCAATCTGAATCATACAGAGACTGTGCATTGTGTGATTTTTTTTTGTCACAAATGCTTTTTGTTAAATGATTGTTGAGTAGGAATTGAATTTAACAGTTTGTGCTATATGTGGGTTTGTGTATTTTAATCCCGAGGGAAAAACAATTATTTGTATTTATTGTTGTGCTAGATTGAGATGTCATTTTAAATGATCCATGCATTTATAAAACCACTACTTTGATTCAGCTTGATTCAAATGTGCAAATGAGAGGAAATTCAGAGGTGAGCTTGAAACTCAAATCTTAACCAATTCTATGTAGTTATGTAATTCTTATGAATTACAAAAATATGGGCACAAAATCTCAATTAAATTTTATCCCATACCACTCTATTTACTTCAGTGAGAAAGAACTGTAAATCTGTGCCAGGTTGGGTGGCCCTCCATATTGTAATCACCTACTATTGGAAGGCATCTGTTAGATATACAGTAGTAGTTGATTAAGAATAAAGTAGTGCTAGTTTTTGGTGAGTTAATCAATTATACTCTGTGACTCAAGAACCTCTGGATGCCAACTGGCAGAAAGCACTGGGGTATATCTGGGTACAGAGATCCACTGAATTCACCAAAACAATGTCATGTAAGATCTCTAGTGAAAGCCTGTGTCACACTGGTCATTAAAACCCTTGTGAGATGTATGTATGGAGAATGTGTATATATACTAAAAATTATGTTCTCTAGGTCTGTAGTTAAAAACAGGTTCTTTGAGAAAAATCTAAACACGGGGGAGTCATACTTTTCCTATACTGAAAAAAAAAAATCACATCATGCCAGATGTATCCGTTTAGAGAAAAGGCTTCTTGAACTGAAATACTGAAGTATTCTAAGAAACAGAAGTCACCATAAGAAATGTACTTTTGATTTACAGTTGCACTAACATGCTCTGCATGAATTGCCATAGACATGATAGAATATTATCAAACCAAGGAGCTATCACATTTAGATAACTGGCTCAGCTTTTCAATGATAAACATGTCAGGCTAGGACAATTGTCGCTTTCCTTACAAATGAAAGGCTGATAAGGTATCAAATATCAAGCTTTGAGTGTCTGAGCAATAATCCCATTATCAATCTTTCACACTAAACTACTTTTTTATGGGTATTTTCTCCTGTGGAGTATATAGTTGCTTCTTGAAGGCAGACAAGCTTGAAAGTATGTGCTTGAACATGCTAAATAGATTTGGGATTTCACCTAAACATTAATCAGTCAGCCCATACATTTGATGCTGTTCACTTTGCAAGACTATCAATATGCTTATGTAAAACACAGTAGAAAGGATTTAATGGAATAAGCTAACAGTGAGATGGGGATGAAGCTGTCCATCTTAGACAACCTTACTCAGTATAAGCCAAATGGAAGGACCGCTGTTGACTTCCAGGGACTTGGGATCAAAGTCTAAGTCGGAGTTGGCAACCTTTCAGAAGTGGTGTGCCGAGTCTTCATTTATTCACTCCAATTTAAGGTTTTGCATGCCAGTAATACATTTTAACGTTTTTAGAAGGTCTCTTTCTATAAGTCTATAATATATAACTAAACTATTGTTGTATATAAAGTAAATAAGGTTTTAAAAGTATTTAAGAAGCTTCATTTAAAATTAAATTAAAATGCAGAGCCCCCCGGACCGGTTGCCAGGATCCAGGCAGTGTGAGTGCCACTGAAAATCAGCTTGCGTGCCACCTTTGGCACCCATGCCATAGGTTGCCTACCCCTGGTCTAAGGTTTTTGTTCTATTATATTTATGCTTGTTCCCATTGCCTTAATAAGGGACATGTATATTTTCAAAATGTATATGGCATTCTGTGACTGAGTTCACAGAAATGCAATTAAGTTTATATAGAAAATGATAGAAAGATTCCTATAAATGCTAATGCAATAAACACCTGTTTAAAAGCCTAACTTACTATGTAAATATTAATGGAGTGAGCCGAATTCACTTTTCATTACATCAGTTATATCCTCTGCAGATGCTGCGTATTTTTAGTCATAACCTAGTACACATAACTCTTGTAAAATGACTACTCATGATCTCTTCTATTGAAATACACAGTGGATGAGATATTGAAGTTAAATTAAAGTTCCTTCCCTTGCAGGAAAAAAATGGTCAATTGGTCAAAAGTAGCCCTTTGCTGTCAAGAACAAAATTACATTTCTATTTCTCCACAGAAGTTAATGACTGGAAAAGCATCAAGGAAAAATAATCTAATATACAGATAATCCCCTGTGTAGGACATACTTTACAATGCTGTCTGCCTTTCAGTTAAAAACATCAGTGCATTGACATTTATTAAGGATGACTTATTGTTCTCAAAGAAAAATAAATCTTTAAAAGAACATAATTTGTGTACCCTGGGGGCAATTGCATTTTTCTTGTCTCATGTATGATTTATAAAGTAAGTTGGTAATTGATGATCTTTCCATGTTCTCCTTGCATAAAGTTTATGTAAGGCAATGTCAAAATAATTTGCATGAAAAGTTTGAAAATAGCAGAATATGTTATATCTGTCTTAAAGCTATCAGCCTTAACATTATCTTGTTAAAACTAATCTCTATAATCAGTTATACTGGACAGCGCTATTACGGTAGCGTGATGAGTATACTACTCACACTGGCCCTGAGAGAGTTGAATTAGCTCAGGCAGGCCCAATCAGTCAGTTATGCTGCAAATGCTGGGAGATTTAGGCTGTGTAGAGGCTTGACTTCATTGGGAGCAGTCTTAGGCCAAGGCTGAAGCCTTTTACATATACCACCCATAAGGTATATGCCTGTGACCTCCCTGTGTTTCCCAAATGTCTTGACCCTGGCACTGCAAGTATAAGACCCTTTGATAGAGAGATATACACCCTATCCATCAGAGGCAGCAATAGCAACATGTGAGGTTTTGTTACTACTGGTCATTGTTAGTTCCCCCCCCCCCCATAATGATGTTACTAAGGGGACATGGCGAGAGAGGACATACTCTGTGTATGGCAACAGTCTGTTGTAAGTGCACCCATCCACTGTGCCCCATATGCTTCTAAGTCAACTTGGTCTGGGCAGAATCTAGTCATCTTTCTAGGTCTGGATCTATAGGACACACTAGCAGGCTCAGACCTCTTGTCTGAGCCCTTCCTTGTGACATGGGACTGAGCAGTCCAGCTGTCCCAGACCCTGGTACCAGTACTTTAGATCTCCCAAGTCTCCTACTTGCTTACATGTGCTTCCTCAGAGTTTTGTCTCACTGTGGGAACTCTGGCTTCTAGTTTTTTCTTGTTTGGATAGGTAATATACAAAGATCGGACTATTTTTTCCCCTTAATTCCCTAAATTCCATATAGTTTAAAAAGTGGCAGAGCTGTGTACAGAAATTGAAGTGATAGTTTCCTCTCAAAGTCCAATCCATAAGAGCCTAAAACACTGAGGCCCTGATCCTGCATCATTCAGATCAGAGTTTTGCTATTGACTTGAATGATTGTATGATCAGGCCCATAAGCAGTGAGTAGAATGTTGGTGAGGCAGAAAAATTTGGGATCCTAAAGGTATTTATGGGTTCAGAGAGGTACTACTAGGTGCAGACCAAGTGATTACAGGTGAAAAGCCCTGACCTTGGCACCACTTGTTGGCTCATCAAAACACCAACACTGATAGAGATACTCTTCAGGACAGATCTCGCTTCCAATGAAATTGATTGCAAAATTCTATTCCTTTCCTCTATCTTGTCCAAAGCACCAAGGATTGAACTGGAGAACTCCAAAGCTAGTTGGATCTGAAATAGACTCAGATCCTTTGTGTATTGGGCACAGAAGGGAATAAGTAGCACACACTTACCAGTGGGCTACAGAAAGACCACCAGAAGTTTTGACATCTTAGTGGAGTAGCTTCTGCTTTGCTAATTTGGTCACAGATTTTTACTTTAGTTAATATTTGAATGTACAGGATAAGCTGCTGATATTATTTTTATCTGATATTGCATTGTAATTTAGTTTTAAATCTTATTGACTGAATGCCAATAAAAGACCTTCAGTGGAATACTTTAGAAATAAAAAAAAGATGATAAATCAGGCTCATGTACATATTTCAGATAAATATTTAATTTTTGTTTTTGTTTTTAACATCAATGACAGCCTTTCAGGTTTGTCTTTACATTTATTGGATCAGTCTTTTGTGTTTTTTTAATATTCCATTCTTATTGTGTGGGGAAAGTGCTTATTCAAATTCTTTGTTGACTAAAATTAAAACAGCTATTTTGTTTTCTATTGGGGATTACATTGAAATGAGGTTGCTCGTTGAAAGCTTCTGCTTTCTAGGCTGTACCAATGTCATTTATATTATATACCAAAATGTGTTGGACCAAATTCTCACTCCAACTCCAGGAGCACTGAGGTGCCGTGGCAGCTGAAAAGCCAGTTACCTGGTCTTCTGCCAATTCCTCTTGTCTAAGGTGATCCCTGGCTGATGGAGAGCTAGGTTAGACACTCTCTCCTGGCCCCTGGAACACAGCAGATTTCTTGGGGAAACAGGATGAATCTGGGATATGTCTCCACTCTGGCTATCTCCATTTATCAGAACAACCAGTTGGGGATGTGGGAAACCATGTATAAAGGAGAGTAGTCTTTGAGTTGCTACAGTTTACTGGGGGAACCAGGTTGGTCCCTGACTGGTTATAGAATCCATAGGCTACAAAAGGTAGTTTAAAACCAGTTACCCTGCATCACCTGGTCCAGTATTGAGTGCACCTCACTCAAATCAGATAATATGGATGACAGTCTTTAAAACTGAGAAAAGATATTTGATATAAACAATGAGATTATTTTACAGGTTCCAAGTCTCAAGATTATATAATTACAAATTGGTCTCCATAGGTTTTAGATAGTTAACTCTTCATAGTTCAGAGAATTCTTTCCCAGGTGTCTGGCTGGTGGATCTTGCCCATATGCTCAGGGTCTAACTGATTGCCATACTTGGGAAAGGGGAAGAAATGTTCCCCTGTGTCAGATTGGCAGAGACACTAGGTTTTATTTTTCTTCCTCTGCAGCATGGGGCATGGGTCACTTGTAGGTTTAAACTAGTATAAACGGTGGATTCTCTGTCACTTGACGTCTTTAAATCATGATTTGATGACTTCAGTAACTCAGCCAGAGGTTATAGGTCTCCAGGAGTTGGTGTGTGAGGTTCTGTGAACTGCAATGTGCAGGTAATTAGACTAGATAATCATGATGGTCCCTTCTGACCTTAGAGAGTCTGCGAGGGTAAACATAAAGCATGCCTAAAACTGAATGTTATTCCTGTGATAGAGCCAAAATTATAGTTATATTTTGGTTAGTCCCTAAAGATTCATGGATCCAGCTGGACTCCGGAAGATTCTGGAAAAGATATAAAAGACAGATTGAACTCAGTGGCCTAGAGGGGAGATCTAGCAACTGACTGTTCAAATCAAGTCCATTCTTATCCACACTTCACAAACTGACAGCCCTGACCATGGCTTAGATGTGAAAAGAAAACATAAAAGAGAGGGGCTGGTCTCTTGAGCAGGAAAGCACTGTCTTTGAAGTGTGTGTGTGTGTGTGTGTACTAGAGAGCGCTATACAGCCAAAGAAGAAGAAATACTCTGATTTCACAAGAAATGTGATAAAGAATAACTGACTGAAACTGTTCAGTCATGAACTATCTTTATTCTGACTATCACATATGAAGCAGTCCCTTTATTTAAGAGGTATTGGTAGAGAAAATCTGTCACATTCAATCTTAGATCATTGATAATGGGTAACAAAGCCTTTCACATATTGGTAGGTAGTTCTGTCCAAGGCCACAAGTGGTAGTCACAAGCTGTTACCAATGAATGGCTTTTCATTAGGCAATAATAATATGAATTGGTGGCATTAATCCATTTTCTGTGGACAAATGTCAACATCAGAAAAAGCAGAAATACAACTGACATTCTTAGAGAGCCAAGGACTGAATGCACATTGATAATGACCCCCCCTTTTGACTGTCTCTTGATGTGATCCTTTCAAGATAGGGATGCAGCCAGTGCAACGCTGACAAATCTTTTGTACTGTGTGCCAAGAAATTACAAAAGGTGGTGAGCATCACATTGTGCCCAAAGTTCAGAGACAGCTGTTCAGTCAGTGGGACTTCTGCCGTTGACTTTTGGAGGACAACATTTCAATTCTAGGCTTGTTTTATAGTTTTCTGCACTTCACATGCTGGTCTCATATAATTTCTTAGTTAATTCCTGATGACAAAGCAATTAATTTGATGAAGTTAATGGTTATAAAAGTTATTGATAGGTGTGTGGGGAACTGAAGGTCATCAATAAAGCTATGGCTAGGGTTTTTTGTCCTTTTGCATAAAAACAAAATAATTTGGCAATATTCTACATTCCATGTGAGTGCCCTAACACTAAGATAAAAGTTATAAGGTGGGTCAAAGACTGGGGCATAGGCACTTGTGCCTTGTGGTTAGAGCAGGTGTTTTGCCTAGTGGCTGGACATAGGCTTCAGTAGCCAGGAGTTGGATCCCACGGTCAGAAGCAAGGTGTCAGAGCCAAGGTTCACAGCCAGAGTCAGAGCCAAGGGCACAGGAGCTATCACAGCCATGGGCAAGTGCTCGGAGCAGCTGCTGAATTGCTGCTGGGCTTAAGACGTGCTCTGCTGACTTGTCAAATCAATCAGGCTGTGTAGCCAATTAGGCAGCCCTCAGTAGGTTTCCCAGAGACCGGCTGTACTGCAGGCCCTGATTCCTGACAGGTGGGAGGTGGTACTACCACAACCTCCTCTGGCCATTTGGTGACTGGCACCTAGTCCCCATGTGAATCTAGCCCCAAACATTTTTTTGGACAAAACTCTTAAATTAATTCAGATCAAATTTGTGAATAGTTTCGGATCGATCAAAACTGCATTTTTATTGAATAAAGTATTAATCTAAATCAACATTTTACTTCAGAAAGTTCATTGATTAAAGGGAATAGTCTTATAATAGTTGATATTTTCCAGCTTGGAACTGAGGTCTCCATCTTGGTTTTCCAGATAATTCCCCCGTAACTCAACCAGCTCTGTCTTAAGGTTTTTGCTATATAACCACTCAAGACCCATAATGTAGAGATCTTCTTTGTATTTATTTGCATGTGGCGACATGATGAATTGTAGTATATTTTCTAGCTTTTGTAACTTGAAAATATTTCCAACAATTTCCCGGTTGTAGTTTAATATGACTAGATCACTTTTGTTTCCAGTATTATCCATGAAAGGAGTTTATTTGTATGTTTAACAAATAAAATATTCTAGCTTTCCATTGTTCAAAAATAATTTTAAGGTCTATTTTCTTTTAATGAGATTTGATTATGTTTAACTCATCCTTCTTCAAACTTGATGGTCTACATATAGTTCATTTAAGTGTTGAGTGGATTATGCAAAAAAAAAAATCAAGTCACTTACCAATTACAAGCTTGATAGTTTTGGATAATCTTGTTCTTTCTGAACAAAGAACAACATGATGCCTTCCATACATTGTACAAAGCAACAAAACATATGATCTTGACTTAGCTGTTGTACATCAGCCATACCAGATATTGATTCAATGTCTTCTGAAAGTGGTCAGAAGTTTTGATAATTAAGAACTCTTGAAATGATGAAATTCACCTTCAACATATCGTCAAGCATTGCTAAACTTACTTTGGCACACATGCATGATGAAATTAAATGAAATTCCACTAATCATGACCGACTTCTTAGGTAAGTATTGAATAAAACCGACATTATAGCCACCATACTAGAAGCTTCACCTGGTGGCAGTGAATACAGTGCACTAATACAGTGCTCAAGGTGTTAATATCTGCTTCTGAAAATGCCTGAGCCATGGCAAAGACAGTATATCTACTTAATAGTTGTTTCTGGCAATTTCAACAATTTGAATGCAAGAAAAATTAAATAATCTCTTGCTACATGCCTTGCAGTAACCCCCAACTACACTCTCAGCTAAACACATCAAAACATATGGAAAATTACTATACAAAGTATCAGCGCAATAAAGTATTAGACAATATAATTCCCCTCTGAAATTGGGAAACAAATCTATGCAATACAGCTTTGATGAAGGAATAGCAACAAGATTATTTTGAATTGTGAACAAGTTTTGCAGTCATATTCTGATTTTAGACCTCTTGTAGTTCACTTGCCAAAGGTTCCTTTCATTCTTCTCTCATAAGTGAACAAAGATTCTTATGATTTAGTTGAGAGTAACAGTGAATGTTTTGGAAACCACACATTTGGACAGGCACAAAGGAAAACCCAGTGGCTGGCTTCTTTATTGTTGAGCTTATGTAGACATTTTTTGTGATTTAACAGTAACTTTGTGACTTAAGATGTTCAGAAGACTGCAAATGATGATGGATGAAGATAAAGAAAGGTCTTGCGGGCAAATGAACTGGAAAGGTGCTCACAGGTGAGGGTTAGGGTTAGGGTGTGTTTGACTGACCCTTATGATCTTTGTTTGAGGCAGAATTCACTCATTTCCAGCAATAACAGGAAGTGTGGGCATTGGAGACATTTGATGTGAAATACCAAAAAGTATGGGTTGGAGGATGGTGAAAGGGGAATGCAATAATAATCCACACAGCAGCATGCTTTTACATGGCTTTAGGTTGGAGGTAAGATACAAATGATTTCACAGGTCTGAGGGGAAGTGAAAAAAGTTCCAGAAATTACATTATATTTCATTTTTTCAGTTGACTTATTTCCCTTTCTTAAATATTTATTTATTTATTTATCTATTTACATACACTTTTATGCTGGGCCTTTGGCGTGGACAAAGGGGTTCTACAGTCCCAGTAGCTGTGTCCACCTGACACTCTTAGCTTCAGGACAACCATGCCTAGTGGCAACAGTCAATACAGCTGCCATCTCTCACAGGGCTATACAGCTAATGGCCAGTGGGGGATGGGCCACCACCTAGAGGCGTGGTGGCAAAGGTTAGGAGACCCAGGCCCTCCGTACTTCACCAAGTCCCATCCCAGGGCCCTGTCAGCAGTGAGAATACTAGCCACTGGGTCAGCAGGGATCCAGCCAAAACACACGAAGTTCCTTGTCCTGCAACTGGAACAATGGCTAGGCCTCCTGGGCAACTTCCTACCCTGTCCTCCAGCAGTATATTCTATGGGTCTCCAGGGTCTTTGGTTTGTGGAGCTTTTCACAGTTCCAAGGTCTCCTGGGTGTACACAGGTAGCTGGGTATCCATCCAGTCTCAGGGGGCTTGGCCTTCACAATCTGGGTCTCCACCAATTTCCCACCAGGGAGCCTGAACCATGCATCCTCTTGCCTTGGTGGTGAACTGGGCACTGGGAGTATCCTTTTAAACTGCTGCTCCAGTTGGAGCATGCCGATCAGTGGTGAGGGGGCATGGCTTCCTCTGCCCAGAGTACAGGTTTAACCCCTTCATCTCCAGTTCAGGGTAAGTACACCTCATCACAGGATCCATTGTGCTAAACTCAGCACACATGTTATTGATATGCCTCTAGAGATACAATAAATTATAGTAAGGAAAATCACACTCTAGCAGCTGTGCTTTATCTACTGTATGGTTAAAGAGAGGAATTCATTCTCGAGTGCTGTCAAGACAGCATCCTTCAAGAGTGCTAAATTAACTTAAAAATTAAAACTTAAAATTGTGATAAACTTCTGGAGTTTATACAACTCTGGAATTTAATTCAGATTTGAGGACTTTAGGACTCCTGGAATTAGAAATTACTGACTTTGTTTATTGAATGAAGATCAAGTAAGGCAAGTGAAAAAATTATCTTTTTAAAAATAATTATGGTGACTATTTTCATACTTTCTCTTACAGTTTTCTAATCGTTCAAGTAAAAAAGGTAAAATATGAGTTGGTAGTTGTGGACTTGGTATTGTAAATTAGCAGTGAGTACAAATATTAAAAAAGGCACCATCTGCCATATAAACCATTTGCCACCTGTTCTCTTGCTTTCAGAATTACTTAATGGTGTAAATTTAATGTTTTAGCCTTTCACAGAACAGCTGGGAAGTGACTAAGTATTTTTCCTATCAGTAGCTTAACAACCAAGCACATTACATGTAAAAACACCTCTTAATGCCAGGAGTTTGCTACATGGCCTTTCACATGTCTGTCAACTTACCTCATTAGCAAATTTTGCTGATAGTAAATACAGGTTTTTATAACAATTATCCAAACATTTTTGGATGGCATTTTTTTTAGAAGGGATATTTCCTTCTCTGTGATAAACAAAACCAATGGCCAATTCAAAATTGTCATAATACTTATTGCAGTATCAAAGGAATTGTTACAGTAGCAAAGGAATTACCCGTGCAATCCTAAAATTCAACTTCCTCACACAGGACCAGATTAATTCATTCTTACTCACTCTATCTACTCAGTGTGAGTAAGGCTGGATTAATCTGGCCCAAGATAAACATCTTTTGGGGGTTATAATAGAGGAATGAAATTAGACAGCTTAGACAAATTTTTAAAAAAATGTCAGCTTGGACTACATCCTATTGATTTCAATAAGTCTTGTGGGCACTCATCATCTTGCAAGTTGGGACTCTATAGGTGCCTCCTCACACAGCCCACAGAAGTGAGATCCCAGCAGGGTTTACAGAGTTGGGCTAGCGGGGCTCACTGTAAAAATAGCAGTGTAGATAGTGCTTTGACGTTGTGGCTTGGGCTCTGAAGCCTAGAGAGGGGAGTGGGCTTCAGCACTGTCTACGCTACTATTTTTAGAGTGCTAGTGTAAGTCCCACAAACCTGAGTCTATCGAACCAGGCTTCGAGGCTCGCTTCTGCGGACTGTGTAAATGAAATCCTGTCTTCATCGAAGTTAATGGCAAAACCTGAGAGGCCCTAATAAATTGTTTTGATTACACCTGTTATCATTTGCTTGAGTTTATTGGTGCTATTATACTATTACAAATTTTGTGCATATCCTATAAATTATTATATCACAAAATAATACAAGGTGGAATGCCACAAAACCATCTTCTCTGATGCATTGTTAAGTAGAAGTTAAAAACTGATGTATTGATATGTAGAAAGTTCTAGAGCTGTTTAGTATTCCCTGAAATACAAGATTTTCATTTACTTCAATGGACTTTGGATTGGACCCTAGTTTAAAGGAGAAATACAGGATTTAGCACAGAGAAATGATTATAAAAGCTTTGTGGGGAAAAAATGAGAATACCTGTGTATCTTAAATTGTTTTTCACAGTCTTCATGTTGTTCCATGCAACTGCTCATTGTTACGAATTCAACGTATCCAGACTTCCCCTATATTGCACTTTGCATTAATAGATATCTGTGAGAGAGGACATTAACAGAAATGAAAAAAGAAATCACTACATTTCCTGGGTCCTACTTATCAGAAATATTATTCATACACTCTATAAAAATTAGTCTACAAATGCATTTATTAATAGCGTGTAGTGGGGCAGCTCCCACTCCCACAGAACAGGGGTTAAAAGCAGCCCTGGAGAGGACTGCAGTTGGGAAGAGGAGTGAGAGCAGCCAAGCTAGGCTGATGGGGGAAGCAGCCACAGCCATGGCCACCTCAATTAGGGCCCAGCTGGCCCTGATAAGAGGACTGGGGGCCAGAAGCTGGAGGAATCTCTCTAGAAGTGTAAAGAGAAGGACCTGGCTGCCTGAGGGCTCAGGGTATCAGGAGTAGAGTAAGGCTGGGGAGCTCCAGCTTGGCAAATCCCCAGCCTGAGGGTCTTACTAAAGGCCCAAGCATGTACTAAGGTTGCAGAGGGTAGGCAGAGGCAGCTGGTCCGACCCCCTTGCCAATGATAAGTGGCTTTTACAGACTGCAGTTTGCCTCAGTGAGAGGGGGCTTGATGATGACTAGCAGTAGCCACTGAGGCAAGGTGGGTGTAGATGTTTGGGGGTTCCCCTGGGAGGGGAAACTCAGAGGAAAGGGGTACTGCTTTGGGCAGAACCCCAAGGGAAAGGGCACCAAGGGCCAGGAGAGACACTGGGCCAGAGGCAGGTGAGCCACTGGCCAGCAGAGGGCTCTCCATATGCCGGAGAGCTAATTCCTGAGATGACCAACAGGAGGCCCCGCACTGGTGACTCTTCACTTCACTACAAGTGTAAATGCAATAAATACTGAGTGCCTACATTATGGAATTTGGGCATATTAGATTGTATCTTCATATTTTGTAGAGCCAGATGACTACTGATTTTATTGTTTTTCCCTCATTCACATTATTAAGACAGTTGACTTTGTTGTGGTCTCTTTTTTGTGTTCACTCTCTGAAACTATCTTAGCAAATGAGTTTACTGGAAACTGAATTGCAAATGAATATTGAATAACACTTATGAATAATTGTAATTGCTTATTTGATCTTCCACAATAGAAACATGATTCTATAACAATCCTTTCAGGAAGGAGAAATTTACACGTGACCTATGTGTGTAACAATTAAATCGCTTGAATATTGATTAGTCACTACAAGCTTTCTTTTGTAAAGGTTCTAAAGAGCAAGAATTATTCACAAATTATATTATTCAAAATTATTTAAAAAATAAACTCATGAAAACGCGGATGAACAAGAGAGAATCAGCAGATCAATTATTCACTCCAAAATTATTTGCCCCTCTTTAATGCTGTGTAATGGAGCAAACAAATTAATGTCTATAGTTATTAAAGTGATATTTTTCTCCTCAAACTAATCTTGAGCATAGATATACATCTGAAAAGTAATTTAGTCTTTGGATTGCTTTCCTAGTTGAGATAAAGCCGCTATCAAATGTCAATTTTCTCCTATTGTTGGTGAGCAAACACCCACTGCAATCTGTGAATGTTCTGCTTCTCTAAATAAGTCTCTAGAAATTGGATGATCCGTCTTAAGGTGCTTTTTACTCTTAAAAGGAAAAACCATCTATTTCTTTTATTAAGTTTTAGTTGTTTTTCCTAAAGATCTTCTTCTGAAATTACTGATAACATCTTTCATAATTAAGGATGATTGCAAGGGTAAATGTTCCTTAGAAAAGAGAAATGGACATTTTTGATCTCCCTGAATTAACTAAGGCAAAAGATTTCCATACCATAATTTTTCCCAAAACTTAGTGCATATGTTGATCTGACACTGTTCTAAGAATGACCAGATCCCAGCTGGCTTTATGGTTGGTAATTCAACTGGTTTATCCATAGAGCTTGGATTTTTATGTCCAACTTGAGTATAGTGGGATGGAATGGATCTAGGAAAATATTTCGCTGATACTGCTTTTGTCATTGGCATGGTGGATGCCCCAATAAGAAGGAAAAAAAATCTGTCTTCCTAATTCTTGAACCTTTTCAGCAAGGTTAGAACTTCTCAAATGTGGTGAAAATACAACTGCCACTTGCAGAGATTGTGTAATTCTGAAATACATTTCGTCTCTGAAAATTCAGTGACCAGGCTGACTTCCTCTACTACAAATTCCTTCTTTCCTCCTTCATTTCTGCCATCTTCTTAGCTAAACAACTCTACTTCACCAAAATAATTAAATATTATGTCCTCAATCTCAGCTGGCTTTTTGATTCACTTCTGAAACTCTTCTCTCCTCTGTTTCTGCTGATTTTCCCAATTTCTTCTAAGAGAATTGACAAAATAAAATGTGATCTTCTCCCTCTGCTCAGGTTGTCTCCTTACCCTTACCCTCCTGCAACTCTATCCTCTTTCTCCCCATCAGAGAGGCAGAGATTTCTCATCTATTCTTCTCCTTCAACCCCTCCACTTGCCCTAGTGTTCCATCCTATTTCATGTCTTGATGTCACTTGTGCCCACTCTCAACTCCCCCGACCCTTATTTTTTTCCTTAATCTCTCACTTTCCTCTGGTTCCATCCCTTCACAACACAAACACACTTTAGTATCTCCCATCTTAACAAGCACACAAACAAAATGAGAAGAAAACACCACTGTTGACTCCACTTACATTTCAAACTATTCTCTCCCGACCCCCTTCTCCCTTTCATCTATAAGCTCACTGAATGCACTGTCTACCAGTACTCCACACTGACCCTTTTTGACCTGCCAGCCATCTTTGACACCATCAACCATGCTCTTTGTCTTGAAAACTTGTCTTTCCAAGGCTTTCTTGATTGATTCTTCCCTCTCCTGGTTCTCCTCCTACCTCTCTAACTGCTTATTGAGCTTGTCCTTCAGAGGATCATCCTCTTTCCTGCTCCAACTTTCTGTGGAAAGGACTGTCCTGGGTCTCCTTCTCTTCTCCTTCTATACCTTCTCGAAGTAATCTTATCCACAAATACAAATTCAACTCTCATTCCATCCTGGTGACTCAAAAATCTACCTTTGACTCCAGACCTGGCTTCTTCTGTCCAAACTAAAATCTCTGCTTGTCTCTCTCTGATATATTCTTGTGAATGTCTAGCAGTTAGCTCAATATGGCTAAAATGAAGCTCCTAATATTCCCCCCTAAAAAAAAAAGACCTATCTTTGTTACCTTCTCTTTTGATAGCACGCTATTTTGACTGTCACTCAAGCCGGTAACCTGAGCATCAGCTCTGAGGACTCTCTAGGTCCTCACATCCAAGCTATAATCTAAATCTTACTGATTTCTTTCTGCATAACATTGCTAAGATACAGCCTATGTACAGTGCTAAAACTCTCGGCTGACCTCTCATCTCACATCCTGATTTACTACGGTTTTTTTCTTGCCTTGACAAATACAATCTTGCCTCATATCCATTCAGAAAGCTGCTGCAAAGATAATTTTCCATGTCATTGCTATTACATGTTATGAATGGCAGCAACACACAACTCTCCACAGTACATCTGAAAATAGAAAATGGTCATGTGCAAGGTGGAGGAAGAAAAGATAATTACAACATATATAGTACCCTTCATAAACTTTTAAAGATGATTCCAAGTGAAGGCTGCCCTAATCAGGATGGACCCTTGAAATGAAGCCTAACAGAAATAGCAGATGAACCAGGCCACGGTAAAAAAAATCAGTGAAAATTCCATCACAGAAAGGAAGTTATGTGGGTTTTATGACAGTCTTTTCTTTTCTTCAGTTTAGGTTTTGATATACATAATACTGATGATACAGTGTCCAAAAGGCAATGTACTTGCCTTGTTGTTGAGGTATGGATTTTCTCATTCTTTAATGCAGTCTGTGAGCATAGATGACTACTTTTTGTCCATGACCATTAGATGGTATTGCAACATGTCTTTATAAACAGTTTTAACAGCATGTCAGAGTACAAAGTGTTTTGGGGTTTGGGTTTTATTTTTAATTTGAGGGTTTTTTATTTGTATGCTTTTTTCTTATGTATAGGCACCATATAGCTCAGGAATCATAAAATGAGGTGGTGTTTAATTCCCAAACATTAGGGCAATTTGTTCATTCTTCACAGATTAAACACCTGCTCCTGCTCTTGTTGAAGTCAACAGCAAAACTCATTAACTTCAGTGGTTACAGAGTAAGCTATAACAAGCCAGTAAGAGAAGAAATGCTAGTGGCCCACTGTCCTTTGTGCTCTCCGTTGATCAAAACATTGCACTCTAAACATGAAAACACTATGACCATAACTGAAATTCATGTATCAGCAAGCAGTAAACATTACAGATGTTCCCCTAGGTAAAGTACAACAAATGAACTGTGAAATAGCTGACTATCCATATATTATGGTAGTTGTAAACTATAGGATTTTTGGAAGTAAGATTTTCAAATGCCAAAGGAAACTAAACACCAACAAAATTGAATAATCTATAAAAATAACATACTATTAAAGAATCACTTTCTATTAGATGCTGTGTAGGCTCACCAGAAAGGCATATCACTCCAGTTAGGGATTTATATATTTGACTTGAGACACACCATCTGAACATAAATTAGGTATCTTGAATAAGTCAATAAGATTTTGAAAAGTCAGGTTAGGCACCCCCTGAGCCATCCTTTGTTCTGCTCAGCAAGTCTCATTGTCTCAAGTTGTGGGTAGCCAAAAGGGAAATCTTTTTGCAATAGTACAGTAAATATAGCATGAGTAGAGCTTGCCTCTCATTTTTATTTTATTATTATTCTTTATTTATTATTCAAAGTATTTATTTTCTCTTTGCTTATAATACCATATCATAAATAAGAGATCAAATTGCAATTTTCCTATAAAATTTGTCAAAGATTTTTCTGAAACATCATGCTGAGTGATAAAATGTGAGAGTGGTTTCTTAGCATTTACAAAATATCTTTTGATGTGTTTGTAAAGATTAGTCTCCTGATAAATATAGAACCTGTTAAAATAGTGCTGTTTTTTACATAAACTAAATTGTCTTGATTAGTAAGTCAGTGTTTCTTCTTATAGGCTGTGTAGAATAATTTTGAGAGTCACCGGTGTATTATTGACAGTCAAGTTACACCACACATTTTATATAGAGGACAAGAGATGTGGGGGTGAGGGAAGGGAAGGCGGTAGGGGGAGACGGAGACAAAAAGGAAGGTGTTAGGAACATAGGTCTGATCCAGTATGGCAATTCCTAAAGTTTATCTTGTCCAGTGGCCAGTATCAGATGCTTCAAAGGCATCAGAGCCCTACAGTGGGCAGATGTGGGTTAATTTGGCTCCCCACATTAGGTTCTTGCTGACATTTAATAGTTAGAGATTGGTGTAAACCATGACGTTTGATATCCCTTACAAATTTCTTCTTATAATTCATTATAACAACACTGGATATACTTGTTATGCTTGTAAATGTCCAATCTCTTTTTGAATTTTGCTAATTTTTTGGCCTCAATTACTTCCTGTGGCCATGAGTTCCACAGTCAAATTCTGCATTGCATTAAAAAAGTATTTCCCTTTATCAATTTTAAATTTGCAACCTTTTCATTCATGGAATTTCCCCTTGTCCTTCTCTTATGAGAACAGAAGCTCCTGATCTACCCTCTCTATATCATTCATTATTTTATATTTTTTATCATATCCCCTCTTATTTATCTCCTTGCTAAGACACAATTTCAGTCTGTTCAATCTTGCTTCATATGAGTCTTTCGATGCCTTTAATCATTTTTGCACCATGCTCTCTAATTCTGCAATATCCAGTGTGTGTATGTCCCCTTTTGCAGGTAGGTCTGCAGCAGGGAGGGCAACTAATTTTCATTTAGAAGTGCAGGGTGAAGAAAATATGCAATAACAGATATAAGATATTGAAAACTCTTAAGTATGGGTTAATGAAACCTATAGGGATGGGTAAATTGCTCCCAATGTACTGAACCAAACCCAATGTCTTTTGTGTGTTTGTTTGTATTAGTCACAGCTTTTTTGTTCTGGATACCACAGAATAAAAGACAAGACACCATGCGTAAAAGTCTAGCTCCCGTTGTCTATGTCAACACTCCCAAACCTTAACCTATTTCCAGCAGTGAGCCCACTAGCCTTTCCTATATGAGGCTTAAGGATATGGGGAAAAGTGGGGTGTCTCCTCACTGTACCAGACATTAAAAGCCTCAAGCTCCTTTCTGGGATCCCTACCCTAATCATGACTCCCATACCAGTTTATCAGGAAAACAGACTGCATATTGAAGGATTGCCTGCACTAGATCCCTTGCAAGTTGCAACAACATGAACACATTATGATCTAGCCTACGCACTGGGTTCCTGGGCTACTGAGAGGAAGGTGGCAGTGGTGAAAGCACCCTCACCCAGGCCAATTTGGCAGTGAGGAGAAAATTTCTTCCCAGCCCCCAAAAGGTGACTAAAATGGTTTCCTCAGCAAGGCCTCAAGCCCCACTCCTACTCTAATCCTAAATGTGGGAGGGAGCTGTTGCTCGCAGGTGTAGAATGGTACCCTGAGAAGGGAAAAGGGCTTATAAGCCCTCCTCTTGGGTGTAAATAACAAGTAGTCTTCCACTGTACACTGCAATCCAGCCAATCAGCTACAGAATGCTTCTTCCCCTCCAGGCCACCAGAAGGCTGAGAACCCATGGGTGGGGAATGGAGAATCCTTAAAAAGACCCTAGAGTTTTCCTTTTCCTGCTGGCCCAAATGAATCTCTCACTCTTACCCACACCCCTACTCCTGCGGGGAAGAGGGGGGAAGGCAACATGGCTTGCATTTTTCTTTCTACTTAGTGCATAATTCAAAGTTTCTTTACTCAATGTCACTTCTCTAATTTTTGTTTTACAGGAAAAATAAGTAGTGGTGAGAATGTATACACCAGACTTTGGTTAGAAGAAAAACAAGTGCTTTTAATAGCACGTTAGTGAAAACACAGCAGCAATAAAAATGAGCTTACAGCCTTCTTTACTAAAGTCAACTGCTTAATCTACAAAGATAAACACACTTTTTCCAGAGGGAGAGGGAAAGATGAACAATACATTTCATTTTTTGTCAGTTGGCTAGTGGAGAGAGCCCAGCAATGTCTTGGCTATAATAGAAACTTATTGACAATGACAAAAAGTTAAATATTTTATATAGTACTTACCGAATGCAGACAAATTGAATTTCCTCATACATGCTAAACTCTTTGCATGCAAAATATCATGAAATTCAGACTTAATTTACTAAAGTTTTGGCTTGTTAAAATAAAGTTTTTGGTTTTTTTCCAAAATGTCACTAGGCTGCAGCACTGCTAGAATACCTTGGATTGAGTTTTGCGTGTAATATGAGTCTTTGAAACCCAAACTGGTCTTATCCAGATGAGGAATGAGAGATGTAAACCTCAGCAATTTTGCCGACACTCGTGATATCACAAGTGTTATTTTGGGGGGCTCTCGGCAAAAAATAGAGGTGGCTCAGGATTTTTGCAAGGGCTGTAATTTCTTTTTTAACCACTAGGGGCTGCCCTGCCACTTGTGGAAGGGGCAGACATAGCAGCTGCCTGTAGTACTAGAGCCTCCCTATATGCTCTGTGTGGGCAGAGAACCAGACCTGGCAGAGTACAGCAGAACGGTCCTCTATCTAAGATAGCAGCAGTGGCCTCATCCCTTTCCCACCTGTGGGGTATGTCTACACACTGCAGGTGGCGGTGAGCCTCCCAGCTCACGCAGACAGACTCAGGCTTGAGCTAGTGTACTAAAAATAGCACTGTGATGTTGCAGCTAGGGGGGCACCTTGGGCTCTTAAGCCCACCCAAACTTCCTAGATCTGAGCTCGGGTGGCTAGCCCAAGTCTCTAATAGAACTTCAATGTCTGCACTGCTATTATTAGCACATTATTGTTAGGGCTCCCTCCAGCACTCCAGCAATTTAGACATACCATCAGAGCCTAGGGCAAGACCCCTCCCCTGAAGGCTGGAGACAGAGGTCAACAGCTGGAGAGGAATGGGCGACTGCCAGGGTGGAGGACTCTGGGCAGTAGGAACAAGAGCTGGGTAGCAGGCATACAGGGCAGCTTGGGCCTGCATTTGTGTGTGCATTTTACATGCAATGAAGGTTGCATTTTGAATTGTGATTGATACACCAGGAAGGAGGTGGCTGGGGCAGTTCAAAAGCCAGTTCACAAGCCAAAACCATGACTTCTGCTTGTTTTGTTTTTTAACAATGGTTAGTAGGCCAATCTACTGATGTTTTGAGGTCTGACCATGACTTTTAACTCTTGGGTTGTCAGTACTACAGTCATCGCCTTCCCACCAGTGTTTATGTTGAGTAGCTGCGTCAAGGTAAAACTACCTGTGCCTTGTCTTCACCTAGGATTGTACAGCTAATGGCATAGAGAGTACACTTATGTTTGTGGATGATACCAAGCTGGGAGAGGTTGCAAGTGCTTTGGAGGATAGGATTAAAATTCAAAATGATCTGGACAAACTGGAGAAATGGTTTGAAGTAAATAGGATGAAGTTCAATAAGGACAAATGCAAAGTACTCCATTTAGGAAGGAACAATCAGTTCCACACATACAAAATGGGTAATGACTACCTAGGAGTACTGCAGAAAGGGATCTGGGGATCATAGTGGACCACAAGCTAAATATGAATCAACAGTTTAACACTGTTGCAAAAAAAGCAAACATCATTCTGGGATTTATTAGCAGGAGTGTTGTAAGCAAGACATGAGAAGTAATTCTTCCGCTCTACTCCATGCTGATTAGGCCTCAACTGGAATATTGTGTCCAGTTCTGGGCGCCACATTTCAGGAAAGATGTGGACAAATTGGAGAAAGTCCAGAGACGAGCAACAAAAATGATTAAAGGTCTAGAAAACATGACCTATGAGGGAAGATTGGAAAAATTGGGTATGTTTAGTCTGGAAAAAAGAAGACTGAGTGAGGCCATAAGAGTTTTCAGTTACATAAAAGATTGTTAAAAAGAGGAGGGAGAAGAATTGTTGTTCTTAATCTTTGAGGATAGGACAAGAAGCAATGGGCTTAAATTGCAGCAAGGGAGGTTTAGATTGGACATTAGGAAAAAATTCCTAACTGTCAGGGTGCTTAAGCTCTGGAATAAATTGCCTAGGGAGGTTGTGTAATCTCCATCATTAGAGATTTTTAAGAGTGGGTTAGACAAACACCTGTCAGGAATGGTCTAGATAATACTTAGTCCTGCCGTGAGAGCAGGGGACTGGACTAGATGACCTCTCGAGGTCCCTTCCAGTTCTGATTCTGTAGGAGTATTGGAAGTCAAAAGAGAAAGAGTGTATCTAAAACCAGGAAGCAGAAGTGGTAAAGGGAGAATAGAAGATTTAGACTGGAAAATAATTGCAGTAGCCCCCTATAGAAAAACTGTGCGTTCATGAGTCTTTACTTTAACTGGAGTTAAAGTGAAATAATATAGCATTTTGGTTATTGCTGTTATCATTTGCTTGAGTTTATTGGTACTAGTATACTATTATGAATTTTATATGTATCTCCTTTTACCATATATGTTTACGGTTATGATGTTACATTGCTGCATCACAAAATAGCACAAGTTCCAATGACACAAAACCAACTTCTCTGATGCAGTGATATGCTGAAGTGAGAAATGTTGTAGAACTGCTAAGTATAGTATAAGAGCGAAATTCTGCTCTTGGTCAGTACAAGTAAATGGAAATTGTGCATTAGTGCTAAGTATTTTGTGTATTATGCAAAATATGCATCAGTCAAGAGAAGCTCAGATTTTCTTTCTTAGTTATTTTGATGCCTGTGTGCGTATGTGCTCTCTCTCTCTCTCTCTCTCTCTCTCTCTCTCATTGTAACCTTCAATTTGTCTGAATATTTTTAATCAAACTGTTCTGTTTTTCAACTTGTACTTTTGATTTGTTTTAATGTTATAAACTAGAGATGTGACCCACCCATGAAGTTGAGATTTATATCTGAGTCCAGACTTCCTCAAAGTTTGATTCTGATCTAGGGTTTTGAAATGGCCCTTATCTAATATAAATCAATAAATTAAAACTTACTACAGAAAAAACTAAGTCTGCTGAAAAAATTTCCTTGGTCTCTGTCAATTTATAAATTCTGATAGAAAATATACTTTGTGATATGTTACATCTGAAAATGATATTGAGCATTCCATGAAGTAGAGAATGCAGTGCATGCTCAAAAGGCTAATATTTTAATCTTCCACTTAACAGTTTGCATAATGTAATTATGAACCTAATAGATATCAAGTAAATTCCATGCCCCAAAAGTATGCTTCAGATAATTTAGCATCATTACATTTAATCTTGGAAGTTTAAAAGTAGTTTAGGTCTACGTGGTACTATTTCTTTGGAAGTTTATACTAAAGAACATTGGATTTGGATGTTAATTTCAGTAAACCATAGCAATTATTTGCTCTTATCCATTAGCAATTCAGATTGGACACTTAAGATCTGTTTCATTTAGCTTACAAAACAGTACCATGGAAAGGTGCCTTCTCTTCCATTTACTGATTGCTTTAAGTCCTGCAGCTTTTAACGGTTACCACCAGGGATATCAAAGATAACTGGAATGTGAGATAGTAGTAAACAGGAAAAAATACAGATATCATATTTTTGCCAGTGAAAGAACCATGTTTATTCAGTCCCCTAGACACTGGAATACAAATGTATAGGAATCTCATGATCTTGAATAAACTGGGGGAAGTCAGAAGTCAATGGAAGTCTTCCAGTTTACTTCATGAGGGATTGGATCAGGCCTCTATTGTCTAAAAGTATAAGAGTTTAAGAAGTGGAGTAAAATGAAGTTTAGCTTGTGGAACAGAATATTTTCAGTAAAAAATGACTTAAACTGTGGAGTCTAAGTTCATGGTATAGATGTTACCCTTGGATATTTTGAGGTGTTAACTAAAATTAACCAAGCTATTTTGAAATTTATATGGGTTGGTTTCAAATCGGGATATATAGACCCCAGTCTCTACTGACTGGACAAAGAATTATATTTCTCTTCCTAATCAAGAATGGAGTCTTACTTCCCTGTTTGGGAAGACTGCAGTGCTGGAATTATGCTGATTCCTAATGGTTACTCATCAAAAAGATAAATGCAGTTAGAGTAGGGGAAACAACTCTCTTTGAATTGAGAAAACATTAGTATGAGCTGGGATCTCATTGCAGGAAAATCAGAACCTGTTTAGCAGAAACCTGCATCCAAGAGGGACTCCAGCTGAAGGAAAGTAACAGTTATGGCATTGTGTGTGCAAATAGTTCTTTGCTCCAGATTTTTATCTTGCTCTGAGGAGCTGTTATGCTGTCTTGTAGAGAGGAACTAGATTGTATACTGAAGCACGTATATTTGCTGGAGAGTGGTGGTGGTTTTGAGCTCCCAAAACTTTGTTAATGCACAATGGCCTTTAATCTTTCCTAAGCCAATACATTATCTGTTTTAGAAATATACAAAGTGTTGATTGCCCTGGCATCTAGAGCACCAAACAATTATGAAGAAGTAAGGAAAATTATGGATTCTAACCAAATTCCTTGGCTGTGCATGGATGGACACCTAATGCACACATCTGATATGGAGGCATATTTACTGTGATTGTAAAAGGAACATGTCATAATCCATAACTGAAAATATGGAATAAGGTACATAATGTAGGAATGAAATTTGTACAGTTTAAGGAGTACCATGGGAACAGTTCCTTAACCATAATGACTGGATAACTGTTAAATTGGCAATGAACTGAAAAAGAACTTGAAAAGGAATACACTGAGAAAAGTGGATTGAGGGCCTCCAGTATATGATGACAGATTTGCAAAACCCTTTACCTGACTGTAAAACTACAAAAAAGACAAATAGGAATTCTGTACAGACCTCCATATTCTCTGTAAAAACTGTCACATCTGGTATTGTCAACCTACAAATGTAAACAAAAGAAATAAATATTCAAACCTCAGCTCATATACTACAGTGATGATTGTGCACAAGAATATACGTAAGCAGAATAGAGTAAAATCAGGTCTGTAGTTTGTACCAGTTTATTATTTTAAGCAATTCCAAACCTACACTGCAGCTAAGATCCTCCTGGGAATAAGAAATTGGAAAGATATTACTCTGAAATACAATGAACTCGTTTATGGAAAAATAAGTGCTCTGCTGTAACAGAAATGTGAAGTTCCAAAGATTTAAGATGCTGCATAATTTATCGTACTCCAAAATTACACACTATTTAACTGAAAGATTCATATTTGTGCTGGAGATAATTTTCACCAGACTGGAAGTAAATTGGAGAAGCTTTACAAATATAAATATATTATCAGGCAGTGAAAAGTTTTATAAAAAGAGAAAATATTCTTACCATCTTTATCTGTACTGAAAGATATGGCAAATATGCAGGGTGCTTCAGCTTAAAAAAAATCAGCTAGGTTCATTATAACTGTTGAATGCTAAGTCTATTGTTTTGCAACACTGAATGAAAGAGCAAACAACCAGCATTAGCAGAATGATATTCATGTCAAGTTCTACTACATATGAAAAAGTAATGCATAGATTGTAAGGCCAAACACAGTCATTGGTAAAAATACCTTTTGGCTCAGAAGTAAAAGCACCAAGGATCAAATGCTCCTACCTCTTTATTCACGTGAGTCATTTCATTGTCTTCAGATAGAATTTAGCCCATGAAGACAGTTGTTACAACTTTGCCATCCTAACTGGCTATTACTGTGTACTTGTGTCAGTAGCTAAAAGAAATTCAGAGCTACAGCATCTCCCCCCACACACAAACCAAAATGTTAAACTCCACCTGCCCATTTGAGAAAGTGTCAGAGGAGATCACTCTCTCTGACAAAAAATGAAAATGATTTGGATCTTCTAACAGAAGCAAACTCATTGGTTACAAAGAAAAGAACAGTGCTGCAGAAAAGGGGCTAAAGAGATCTTCAGGAGTGGACATAAAAGCCTTGATCCTTCAATGCATCCCTGTAGCACCATGCAGCCCTATTGTTGACTTTGCTAGCCAGTGTAGATTCCTCTTGCTAGTGCAAGGGGCATATCCAGAGAAAAGAGTGCATAACCAAGGCATCCATGTGCTTTAGTAATACCTGGATGTCTGAATGGTAAGCTGATCTAGCTTACACTAGCCACCTTTTCATCGAATCATAGAAATGTAGGACAGGAAGAGACCTTGAGAAGTCATCAAGTCCAGCTCCCTTCACTGAGGCAGGACCAGGTAAACTAGAACCATCCCTAACAGGTGTTTGTCCAGCCTGTTCTTAAAAACTCCAATGCTGGGAATTCCACACCCTTCCTTGGAAGCCTATTCCAGAGCTTAACTATCTTTATAATTAACATTTTTTTCTTTCCTTAATATCTAATCTAATTCCCCCTTACTACAGTTTAAGCCCATTATTTCTTGCCCTATCTGCAGTGGACATGGAGAACAATTGATCACAGTCCTCTTTTATAACAGCCCTTGACATATTTGAATATTGTTATCACGTTCCCCTTCAGTCTTTTTTTTTTTCTCAAGACTAAACATGCCCAGGTTTTTTTAACCTTTTCTCATAGGATCGGTTTTCTAAGTCTTTAATCTTTTTTGTTGCTGCCCTCGGACTCTCTCTAATTTGCCCACTTCTTTCCTAAACTGTGGCATTCAGAATTGGACACAGTACTCCAGTTGAGGCCTTACCAGTGCCAAGTAGAGTGGGACAATTTCCTCCCATGTCTTAGTAATAGTGAATAGTGAAAATAGCGAATAGTATCGGACCAGTACTGAACCCTTCAAGATGCCACCAGATTGCTAACAAATCACTGATAACTAGTCGTTGAGTACAGTCTTTCAACCAGTTGTGTACCTGCCTTACAGTAATTTTATCTAGATCTTTTCTCCTCCCCCTGCTCTACCTCCCCACTGACTCATAAGCTGCGATGGGTGCACAATGGATAAATCCAAGTGTGTGGCCTGATGACTTTTGGAAGGAGAAAGGTTTAGGGGTAAGGAATGACAGCATAAATAATGCATAATTGCTTATCTTTATGTAATATATATTGTGTCTAAAGAAAAGACGCTGTAACCTGAGACTATGGCTCAAATCCTACACTAAATTATGGAAATCTTCAGGGTTGCACTGGATGCAAATGACTAACAGTTTGGCTGTGTGACTGTATGGTCATGTTTTTTTCAGGATTCCTACGTTTATGTAATACACCAAATGAATAATTCAAAAACTATCCTACATTAAGTGCCTGACCACGCATATCTCACTCAGGAAAGCCTCCCATTGTAAGTAGTTCACACAGGTTAAATGTCATTGATTTGGAGAAATAGTTGAAATTGTAATATTATCTCTCTCTTTTTTTCTCATAGAGGATACCATAATAATGTTCTTTATGTTTCTTTAATGTAGAACCAACAGTGCTTAAAATGGATTCAGTGGAGTTCTTGTTCTATATACTAGAAACACATACAAACCAGGCTTAGAAAAACAGTGCGTCTCAGTAGCCACTGCGCCTCTGCTGCCTTTTAGAACTCAGTTACATCTCATTTGCTTTTTACTGAGGATTAAAGTAATAATGCCCTGATGATGCTCTGCATAAAAGGGAATTAAGAGTATATAACCTGTAAAATGCTATCATCTAAAGCACATCATTTGGAAATACTACATTATTTGAAACAAATCATTTCACTTTAAGATATCTGAGATATTGTGGTACAATAATTAAGAGGTTGGCTTATTCATACGCATTGAAGGCTCTGAGACATGCTTTGCTGCAATTTGTTGCAATACGCTTTCCAGAGCTGTCTACCCAAAACAGAAGCAGGTTTTACATAAGGACACAGCAGCACAAACATACAGTAGGACTTGAACATATGCATACATGACAGTTACTCTAATTCAAGTAGTCCTCTTCTGATGGAAGAATTTTCAAAATGTATATAGTCACAGCAAAATAATCAGAGATCCTTGATGTTTTAAATCTGTTTTTCCTATCTTAGTATGAAGCCCAGAAAATAAATGTTTGGATGCTAAAAGCACAGGAGTGAGAGGATAACTTTGTAAACAGAAGTTATGTCCTTTTATAGTAATGCAAATATGGCAGGCAGAAATTATTTAAGTGAGTTTAGTGCCTGAAAAGTCATCTCATGACTGCGTGGAAGACTTGAATCCTCAAAAATAGGTACAGAATGGACAGCTTCTGTGGAGTGTTATCATATTGCCCCACCAATGCACCTCATCCTTGACCTCCATGACTTTGCCTCCAGGGAAGAGTATGGGAAGTTCAGTCTCTATAGTCCAGTGGTCCTCAAACTATGGGGTACACCCCCCTAGGGGGGTGATGAGGAATGTTTGGGGTGTGTGTGGCAGGGCCAGGACCAGCCCCCTTAGCCCTCAGCCCTGGATCCGGCCCCAGTCACAGCTCCTCTCTACCCCCAGGCCAGCTCTGCCTCTAGCCCCAGCTCCTCTGCCATCCCCAGTTCTGCCTCCAGCTGTGCTGTCAGTCCAAGCTCCTCTGCTGAGCCAACTGCACAGTAATAAAGCAGGGACACAACCAGATTCCATTACTGGTAAGAAGGAGTGTTACAGGAAAAGTTTAGGCATCACTACTATAGTCATTCTTGGCCTCTCTACTGAGATTACTACTTGTACCAATTTTGGTGGAAGTTTTTTGTGACATGGGCATTGGTTCATTAGGAACTAACCTAAGATTTATTACACGTATAGTTTGCTATCAAGAGTCTTTGGATGTTGAGCTGAATCTGAATCAGGGACCCACCGACTAAACGGCTCTGCAGCCCGTTATCAGTAACTCAAGGCATCAATTCCCTCAAGCTAGAGATTTTCATTTTTGCTTTTAATGAGCACAAATGTTAAGTCACTTCGGAAATGAAAATCTACATGTTGTCATCTTTGCCAGGTGGTATTAATTTTAACTTGTATTAAAATGAGAGGGAAAAGGAGAAAGCTTTTAAAATGAAAAGGTAAAACAAATCATATTTTGTTGGAGCTTTATTTTTGGGGAAACATGCTTGAATTCAATTCACATGTTGATGTTATTTCTAGGCTAAAGCTGGATGATGTGATTTTACAAGATTTGTAAACCACATAATATAAGCATGCTAGTTTCATTAATTTTTAACAAAAGAATAGTCTGGCTTTCCATATAGTATTGCACAAATCTAGTGCCCTTTCTTTTATTATCTCTAACAGGTGCACTCTGTTTACTGTAGGCAAAGATTATTTTGTTGGAAGAATAGAGGTGTTTGAATTTTTTCTGAATTAGCATATTGTTTGCCTTCTGAAGGATCATATTTGCTTGGTTTTAGAAGGCTGTAATCATTTTGAAAAAGATAAAGATAACAGTCCTGTTAGTATTCACTGAAGAACACTTCAATGACGTAGGGTACGTTATGTATGCAAACATACATTACTAGCCACACATATCCAAGAAATGTATTGTGTGAATTAATTTAAATTATCCTTGTGCCTTTGCATAATCATATAATTTATGAAAATGGAGATTATTCAAAATACACAAAAATGAATTTTAGTTACAGTTACTAAAAGACAAAGGGCTACATTCTGCTCTGTTATTGTTAAAGTTAATGGAGGTGCCCTGATGTAACTAAGAACAGAATTTGCCCAGAAAGCTGATTTGGCTATTGCCTGTAATTTTAGGAATACCATGGACGTGATAAGAAGGCAGTCCAAACAATGTTCTTGAGCAATATGAACAGTGAGTTTTAGTACAGATTATAGTTGAATGTGGGCAATCATCCCTAGATGCTCGAAGTAGTTTATAAATACTTTACTCATGATTTTCCTACTTACACCAATTTTGCATTAGTGCAACTGATAGAGTTCTCACATAATCAGACAGAGAACTGGGCACTTCACTTCCACAGAGTGAGTTTTAGGATCTACCCTTGATGAAAGGAGCATAGTTACAATTTAGTTGCTCTGAAACTGGGGCAAAATATAGAAATGAGCCCAATAGGCTTTAAGGAAAATGCAGGGTGATGGCATAGGTTGATGATGTGTAAAATTGGGTAGGCAAAACTGGTATCTACAGGTTTGCTTGAGAGCACCATTCACAACAGCAGGTAGTAATGCCAACTGTAATGTTAAAAGAGAAGTCTTGGGATCTGAGATGCCACAGAAAAATATTTAGATTTTGGATGAAAGACCCACAGCACAGAAGAAATCCATAACATCTCGAGAGTAGTAAGCTGTAATGACTTTAAACCATAAGAAACACTGTCTCTGTGAAACTGGGTGTACAAAGTTTTGTTTAAATGAGATGCTGATCCAGGCTGTTCCCAGCTGCTAAATTCTTGCCCAAATGGTTTTTTTTATATCCCAATTTTTGGGAGTGTTTTCTGTGGCTCAGTGAGAATGTTGGGAGGCAAATAAAAGGAGGATCTGACCATACATTTAGGAGAGATCTAATCCTACAAAAACAGTGACTGGTACTACTTCAGGGTACCTTAACTCTTCTATATCAATATTGACATGAAATACAAGCTTACAATATATTAAATTAAAGAGTCCTTTTTGAGAGTTGAGGTAACATTTTCAAAAATGTCTTAGTGACTTAGGAGCCTAATTCCCATGACACAGTCACAAACATACAGCATTTCAAATGTATTTAGGCACCAAAAGATACAGATCAGCACCTAGTGGGATGTTCAAAACCACTGAAGGAGGTTACGTGTCTAACGCCCCTTGACTTCAATGGAAGACTTTCCCCCTTTGTATTATAAATCTAAGTAGATATGCAGGAGATGCACATTATCAATATCTTGTCTTAGGTCTTGCATTTAATTCCAATGCCTACTGTCTCATGAACTTGGTTTCCCCCCAATAATATTACTTTAATATTTCAGAAAATAGGCAGCATGACCACCAGTGAGTATCAAATATAAGGAAAAACCTAGAGGTGAGACATATTCTGCATAGTGAGAAATGATAGTAGCTAATCACAAAAAAAGCATAGTTTTCACAAAATATATTTCAAACTGCGACATTAAAGGAGTGTCACTTCCATTCTTCCAACACATTTTTAGTATCAAGTAGAAACATGTCATAATTCAGAATAATTTTGAGCCACCAGTAAGAGAATCAATTGCTTGCAGTTTACACTATATTTTTAAGACACATATAGACTATGTGGAGCAGATGTACACTAATGAGGGCATGGCAGGAACAGCTGAAACTTCAATTTTATATGCATTTAAGTACTCTGTAGATTTCAAACAGAAAGGGACTGACTTCTCTAAGAGCAGACAAGGTAAAAGTGTGGCAGAGGAAACAGAGATAACCTGACTCTTACCTGTCAAAATAAGAAGAGCCAAATATCGTGGTGGGGAAGTAAATAAAATAAATTGCTTTGCATTTTGTGGTATAACTGAGTTAATAGGTGTGCTGAGTTTGCAGCAGCAACAGCTCACTGTTCTCAGGGAGAGCTTCAGTATCTCTCATAAATCATTGCATCACCAAGACAAAGTGGAGTGTCTTGTTTTGTTTCACATGAACAGTCAGCTGGCAATCCCATAGAGCAAGACGGCACCAGTTGTTTCCTTCTTTGCCAGCTTCTGTTGTCAAGAATTGCTTGAACCAGTTAAACTGCATCAATACAAAAAGAAAATCTGGCATTATGTCAACTTGTGAATGACAATAATTACCTTTTTCTGAGCCATGTGTCTACATATGCTTAGGACTCTGCCATTTAAAAACAGCATGGTATTGAAATAGTGGCAGTGATGAAGAATCAGGCTGTACAAATTACTGAATGGGAATAATGTACTTAACTCCTTGAAATTCCTTTTTTAAATACCAATGTAGAGTCCTAGGAATTGTGCCTTAGTCACAAGTCAAATGCAGCGTGCTGTTGGGATGCCTACAGTATTTATGCTATAGAATTTAAAATGTTAGGTAACAGCATTACTTTTCATATGCTTAACCGAAGCTAATAATTATAAAAAGGTGTATATTTGATGCTACTAAATTATTTGTCTTTTGCTGGTTGTGATGTTTGTAGGTTTCCTAATACTTGTTTGCTTTTAGGTTTGGAAAATACAGTGTAAATGATTAATCTGTAGCCTCTACTCAGTTTCTTTAACCTTCAGAATAAATTCATACTGAAACTATTGAATTTTAATATACTGTAAATCTATAATATGTTAAGATTAAATTAGTTCCCACTGTCTAAGGTCAATGCCAGAATAATATGAGATAGTTACACTTATGCAGTTTATCTTTGACAGGCTAAAAGATTAAAAACCTAATTTTCATTTGTGACTATTCTTGTATCACTGCTGCCTCCTGAAGATTTCCTTTTAAAGTCTGGAAGGAACTTAACTGAGCTAAATTAACAGAATTTTATTGGAATTGCGATGTTCATTTAATATTACAAAAAAACCCTAGGTTTGAGAAGTTGATTTAAAACAACAGTCTCTGCCATCACCCATTTGCTGCAAAGTTCAGTTAGAAAGAAGCTTACAAAGTAATGCTGTGCTAATGCCTGTTTTGTATCACTCATTATTCTTCTGTATTGACCATATGAAATTTACAGATAGGATATAAACCTTTTAAATTTTTGTGAGTGATTTCAGTACTTTTGAAAATGAGTGATTAATCCCACTGGTTTGAGCCAAGTATGGCAACAGCTGGTAAGTATCGCTGTCAATGAACACTGTCAATTAATACTTTTAATCCTACAACCCTCTTCCCCCCACTTTTTTTTTTGTCCATTCCTAGATGCTTCTCGAATAGACTGCTAAACCATGCGAAAAGTAGTGGTTTTGTACTATGAAGATGAAAACTCCATAATAATTTTCACCTGTGAATAGAATTATGTAAAATGACCCACTTTCCTTTTAAAAATGTATGTGGAAAAAGTGATATTTTCACAAGTGCTTGGAATTCTCCAAGGATAAATGCCACTGGTCTGCCCATGGCCACAACATTTCAAATGTGTGACAAATGGAACCACAGGCTCAATTCTTTCCTGATTGTGGAGACCTTTGGATGTAGACGTCTGAGGGGAGGTCTTATAGAGGAGATGTCCTGGCTCCATTGAAGTCACCCCTGTTTTTTTTCCTGGTAGTTTTCACCATCTGTCCTCTATTTCCTGTGTTCTGAAACCTTAAGTCTCAGCCTCTTTGTTCTTATACTACTATAAATGTGTAGTATAATAAAACAACATGGTCCCTAATGAAACATGTTGATTTAAAAATAGAAATACAAACCAAATTATCTATGACATGTACCTTTTAAAAGAAGTACTGAATACAATTCTTCACTAAACCAATAGTACATAAAAATAGAAGACGTAATTTTATAACACACATCGTGCATTTTCTTGATGACTGAAAATAAAATCTCATCTTAGTTTGTGGGTTGATAGGCTGGACTTTGAATAATTTTATATTATTTAATACAAATATTTCACTGTTTGTTTTTAAAATCACAGTAACCTTGACATAGGTTGAAGCCACTAATACTCTGAAGTATTTTTTAAATAATGGAAATAAGATTGATATAGAACAGACAAACACATCTGTGTATTATCAGTGGAAACAAAGTAGCGATAGCTTAAAATATTGCTTGGATTCTTTTGGAAAAAAGAAAAGCTTTCAGATAGATGAAATATAACAGACTGTATTAAAGAAAACCCAAGAGATGGAATTGTGTGTGAAGGTCCCAACCTCATCAAGCCACATAGCGCTCCTGTGCTGGTTATTGCATCATTTTTGCTTACGATGATAGATCAGAAAAGTTCAGTCATGAAAGCAAAATTAAGATATCTAAACTAGCATTTCTTGAAGCAGTTCTTGAACATACTCAAAATGGTGGTTGAGGGAGTTGTTTTGCTAAATGGTTCGAGGTCTGTCTTTGAGCAGAGACTTTACGTGCATTAGCTTTCTTCTGCAAAATGTTAGAAGAGAACACTCCAGCTCTCCCCAGGACTGCCCTGATAATGTGAAACACTAGAAATGATGAATTCTATGCTTGAAGCTTCTAGTAAAAGTGAGAATCAGTTTTTAATGGATCAAAAATTGGATATTTTCTGGCTTATACATCTCATATTTTGAAGAAAAGAAAGTTTTTGAGATGTTAGACCTCACGTGAGGAGGCTGGGGATTAACTTTACACTTTTGTATCCTGCGAGGATAAGACTCAAATTTCCTAGCAAGATTTATATTTTCAGATTATTTAAAGAGGTGGAAACTGATCACAAGTAAAATGTCACAAGCATTAGAAACAATGGAAGTTCAGGCAGCTGGGGAATTAGATGGTACTAGCTGAGACTCTTTAAGCTTAGTTAATTTACTTTTTCAAAAAAGGAGTAGGTTTAAAAAGTCATAACAGTTATCCATTAGTCTTGTATTATTATTTGTCCATGCTTTTTATTTATTTGTAATACGAATAAATAACATTTTACTTTTTAAGATTACTGTAGTGAGAAATCTCATTACATGTTGGAAAATAACTGGAAACAGCTTCTGTTAAAACCCCATGTACAGAGAAGATCTCTCATTTGAAGCACTGAAGGAATTAATTCCTGGCTTTGACCTTATTCAGGTGTAAAGAAGTAGAGAAGTAGAGTTAGGGACTGCAGGCCCAGTCATGCTCTCTGGTGGGATATTTCTTCAGAGAAATCTGTTGACTTCTATAGCCATATTAAAAAAAAAAAAAAAAACTTAAAGTAACAAGAAGTTAAAAACCCATCTGAAAAGGATCCCTCTGAGGATTCTTTAAAAATTAGAAATTTCTGCTTTCCAAAATGTAGCATGTAGACTTTCTAAAAGCAGTTAGAAGTCTAACTGTTTGTAGTTATTTTCTTTTGAATGTTTAAACAGTGGGGGAAAAACAGATTTCTCCAAATTTCTTCTTCAGCAGCCGTCCGACTTTGAAAATCTTACACTCATTGAATAAGTTTGCCTAAATTAAAATCAACTAGAATATTGTGATCTAGTATGTTTACTAGAGATTTAATAGATTGGAGTCCATTTTCCCCCTCTGTGCTTCAATAAAAACCCTTCCTGGCAAATTGGTTATTAGTTTAAGATGAGGAGGTAGGAGTTTGAATCAGGGAACCTGCTTACTAAAAGACTGGCAGTGCAATTGGGTTTGTGTTAACTGGATGTTATGCTTCCCAGTCTACTCTGGGTTATAGACCACTGTGGGGTAAGGAGGAGCTTTTTCATGTGCAACAGATTGATCCCAACTTTTATGAGCCAAAATCCAAAGGTGAATATTGCAAACCCAAATACAGTGATGGAAAGGAATGAGATGTGGAATGCAGTGAGAGCTTGAAATAGGGGAAACACAGATTAGAAGCATCCCTCGTTCATGCCCAGTTTGCACCCAGAGAGAACTTGCTGGCAGATTTCTGTCCTGAGCATCATCTCAATGAGTGTGTCTTTCTGGCATTCTTTTCTCTTTGGAAGCCTGCTACACCTGTTGCCTGAGCAGGTAATTATTGGAATAGTTTTCCTGCTAGGTAGTTGAGGTTGGGGTTGTCCATATTACATAATGAATAAAGTTGTGGCTACTCACTCGGGGACTGCACAAGGCCCATGTACAGTATTAGGTATGCCTCTATTTTGAGGGCTTAAGTGGGACCTAAGTAAACCTGTGCCCATCCTCTGCAGAGGGGAGAATTTCATCTTTAAACTGTAACCAAAGTGGTTTAACAATGTAATTTTAAGCTTCCCAATAGCACTGTGAGGTAGGTAAGTAATTATCCCGATTTCACAAATAAAGAAACAGAGGCACCGAAAGCTTAAGGTCTTTCTAGTTGTCACACGGCAACTCTGCAACCGGGTAGAGAATCCAAATATCCTGTCTTCTAGTCTTATGCTGTAACTGCAAGTCTGTTCTTCCTGCCTTGCATATTTCAATACAAAGCACCAATATAAATCTCTGTGGTACAGAGCAATATTGGAAAGTTACTGAGTAATAATAATATACTGTGTAATCTTCTTTAGTTTACTATTCAGATGCCAAGATGCAAGATTTCTGACCTATAGAACAGCTATAGGCCAGATTTATCTCTGCTAGATTAGTTACTTTGCATGTTCTAGGACAGCCCACCATTTTGAAGTCCAAATCAAATGTGTGTTTGCTCTGAATTATTGCCTTCTCACTTTTTATCTACAGTTTTTACAGGTACTACTAATAAAAGTAGTCAATTGCTAAAGAAACTTAACTGAACAGTTCAACTGCTATTTTTCAAAGTTTTCTGACTTTTCAAACCCATTTCCTCTTAACCTTGTTTTTTTATCACTTATGGGAATTTATGGGGGAAAAAAAGACATTTGTTAGCAGTCAGTAAAGTAATGCAGATAACAGACATCTTATCCAATACCTATTCATTTGCAGCAGATGTGACATGCATTGACATACAATATTTTTTGCCAGAGTTGTTATCTGTACACCTTTAGTTCCCACTTCAACGAACAATTTACTTCCTCATTTACTTGCTTGGAAAGTTGCTGTATGAAAGCACAGTGAAATGAAGACTTAATATTATGTTCCAAAAACACAAGTATAGAAGATACTTCTGCTTAAGAAGCATTGAGGAAGCATCTAATAGCAAATAGTAGGCATTTTGCCATACCAAAGATCTTTGGGATTCATTTGTATTTATAGCATGACTTTTGGATTTAGATAGGTATACTCCATCTTCTGTAGTTACTCTAAGGAAACTGTTATGAATGTACTGTAAGTATGCTCAATATGTTTACTGTCTTGCTCAGATACACCACAGTTTTGTGTTTTCTGTTGGAGAAATAACACTTGTTATTAAAATGTGAGTGCTGACACACATTATCCCTTTATTTGGTTTAATGATGTTTATATTTGTTGTTCTAGATTTAAAAATGAAAGGAACAAATTTAGAAATATCTTAAGAAATCTCTCATACTTCTGATCAGACATGAAACAGTCCATAAACCTTTTACATGTTGTTTCTTCTATGGCTAGCTGAGCAAACCATTTTCAGCTCAATTTTATCAGGCAGAATTGCACACAAAATAACAAGGAACACAGTGAAATAGGTCACCAGGCTAAATGGCAATAACTTTATAATGTACTTAAAAGGGTATTTTATGTGGAACTCTGCAGGGATCTGGGGCACCTGTTCATCTATGTTTTTAATGGGCCAAATTGTGACTCCATTACTTCTGTTGCTGAACAGTTATTCACGTGAATCATCCCATTGGAGAAAATGGAAATACTTGTGTGAATAATCGCTCACCAATGAGAGCAAGGGAGTAGCTAATCTTCAACTACAATCCAACCATTTCCGAGGAACTGATACTTAAAATAGTGATGCAGGAGCAAAGTCTAGGAAAAAAATTATATTGAATACAAGCTAGTTTGGACTGAGCTGAGGTATTTATGCAGCACCATTGAGGTACATGGTTCTTTATGAACATGCTTAAAGAATTCCCAGCCCTTTGCAATTCTACCCAAATTATGTCAGATCTTTTCTGGAACTGGTTTACTGTGTAATATATAGATATATATTGGCTCTGTTTACACCAGTGTCACTTCAACTGGCAGAGGATCACTCTTTTACAGCCAGAACTACAGCAGAAATGCTTAATTTATTCAGATGAATTTCTCAAAACTGTATTTACTTTTATCCATACACTGTACATGTCCTTTCTCATGGTACTTCCAACACAGCTCCCCTTTGAAAAGACAATCATCTGCTATATGGTCTGTTCGGCCACTCACACTCTTAAAGCGAGGTTATTCAGTCCAACACTTGGTTACTGAGGCATTAATCACATAAATCACTCTGACCATGTGGCATTTCTTTTGTGTCTTTTAAAGGAGTCTCCATATTGGAATACATAAGTTCAGCCTCTGTTAGCAAATGATTCTGCATGGCTTCATATCACAGACCAGATGCTAAACCATCTCTCAAAGCGCAAGGCAAATCTGCTCCATATTCACAGTGCTGGTTTAAATTCTTCAGTGCTACCATGTATGCACTGATAGACTCTGCAGGATGCTGTTTTCCTTATGTTCTGTTATGACAGTGGGTTTGGGAGACAAATGTCTTTGGAAAATAGCTATAATCTCTGTATGACTCTTCTCTTTTGGCTTTAATTATGCTCTGCGTGTATGTACCAGTCCCTAAGGTTTACTTCATTTAAGGCTCAAAATGGATGCTACCTGTGTCATCTGTTACAGTACTTGAAAAAAGAAACTAATGTAGTCTTTCAATATGAGATTCTCAGTCATCACAGGAATACATGCAGGCAATGAACCCAGCTATTTGGGGGTGGAAGATCAAGGAGTTCTATGGACAAGGGGAAATTGGAAACATCCCTAAGGTAACGGGGAGCAGGATGGAGGCAGACTTTGGAGCCTGTTGAGTGGGAGGAAGAAAACTGCTGTGGTTTTTGAAGCTTGCATAGGGGAAAGGAGAAGGATGTGGGTAGGCCTTTGGAGCATGCCCAGGTTGGGGGGAGGCAGGAAGGAAGACTAGTGACAATGGACTGTTAGGGAGCAGTGTGGAATCAGGTTTGGGAGGAGAAAGGGGAAAAGCGACTGGAAAGACTGAGGGAAGTGGAGATGAGGGTTTCTGGGTAGGGCCAGATGGGAAGGGAATGGGTTCAGTGAGGAAAATGGTGTCAAGCACAGGACTGTGAGGGAAAACTGGTATTTGTTTCAGCAGAATGGGTTCCCATTTTGTGTTTGTGTCAGGTGCATTTTTGTGCTGACAGCTGCGCATGCACACACACACACACACACACAAATGGTGTTCAGGAAGCTCTTCTGCGAATAGTCAAAGAATCAGACCCCAAGCTGACAAGATGCATTTTTTTAAATTTTAAATCTCCTGATTTTTAAGCCAATGCCAGGATGTTTTGGGGAGTGGGGATCTGCCAAATGGTTTTTAAAATAGCGAGTCTGGAATTGTGCCTAGGTCCAGTGATGTCTTTACAACTGAATAGGAGTGTTAATGCAATAGTTAGTAGTCAGACCAAAATCAGTAAGCCAGATCATTTAGCCAGATCCTTTAAAAACATCCTTATGGCCAAATATGACTTTGTTAGGCTTTATTTACAAAACTAGCTGTAAATTGGAATAACTATAAATGTGTACATCTCTGTAACTTGCAATATTTATAGAAACACCATTAAGGGGAGCTCTATTAATATATCACAATACCTTACCACTGTGTATCAATCCCCCAAGAATTTAAAATCTAAATTAGACACAACACTGCATAGCATGATAATAAATAGCGGGTGGGGAAGTGGATAGAAGAGGGATGCAACAACATGTTTGTACCTAGCTCAATGGGGCCTAGCTCATGACTAGGTCTCCTACCTACTATGGTAATATAAATAATACATAATAATAGATTATGAAATAGTTGATTGTTAGGAACGCATTAGGTTTGTTCCTCATGAGGCCAATGGAATTAAGTGTGGGATGGAAGTCAATGATGGAAGATTGACCTGAAGGGCAAGAGTGAGACTGTGGGATATGCAGGTTTATGGGGATCCTTCCATGCATCCTGAGGGTCTTTTATTCAAACAGCAAGTGTAGATTTATTTTAGATTGATCTCATAATACTTGTGTTGAAGTACAGATGCATTCTTCATAATTCTTCCTACAAGTCTGAGCATTTGTAAAGAACGGGCAAAATATATTTCAGTGTTTTGCTTCACAGTGGCCTTTCATCAAGTTTTTTATTTCCTATTTTCATTTTGGGACTGATTGATGGAGAATGAAGAGATACTGACTAGAAATGAGAATTCATTTGAAGTTCAATCCTGCTGTTTGATGGACCAGTTTATAGAATTATGGAAATGTAGAGTAGAAGGGACATCAAGAAGTCAGCTAGTCCATCCCCCACGCTGAGGCAGGATTGTTGTATTTTAGCATCTTTAATACTGTGTGTGGGCCCTCATACTTTGTAGCAATTTCATTTTCATTACAGAGATTGACATAAATGGATGGAAAGAACTGGTGAGAGTCAGGAGGTTAGACAGTCTTCTGAACCAAGTCTCCATTAACAACCAGATTCTGTGTTTGGATATATATTGCACAGTGATTGCTATTAAAACTTTTACATATTGCCTTTTACCTAATTAACATTACTCTGGTATTTCCAGTAATATTGTGATTATTGCAGCCACTTTACCATAATTAAAGATTTTAATGACAATCACTATATATTATTCTGTGATTAGCAAGCTACCATGTGCCTGTAGATATATATGAGAGTGAGGGTCAAGGAAGTAGAAAAACAGCCTCTAAGTTATGTATCCCAAGCCTGCTAAGATCTGTAAAGACAAATACGTGGATTTGGACATTAGTGTAGAGCAGAGAGTGTCTGTGTAATAGCCTGTCTTGTTTCATTGCTGCCTTGTCCATCATGCTATTGATGCCTTTCATTGCCTTTCATTGCCAATTTATAGTTTGAAGTTCAAAGTTGGTTTTATATCACAATTTATTTGAGTGTTTATTTCCTCTCAATCCTTATAACTGTAGCATTTTTAAAGCTATTGTGCATCCTTAAAATATCTGGTTCTGAGATCTTGCAATAAACAATAAAAATGTCCTGGATAATGTAACTCTTATGCATAGTAATTAACACAAGTTCTCACAGGATTTTGTGGACATTTGCTTTTCTCCCTTCCATGTCTGGCACTGAAGCTTGTGGTTTAGGACTACCTGAGTACTGTGCTTAGGTTTCAGATCATATAAAGTTAAAACACAGTTTTAGCAATAAGGCAAAATTGTCAAACGAGCTTATTCCCACACTCAACTTCCCAAAAAGCGACATTAAAATGCACATGCATTTTGACCAGCAGCAAAATGCACTGTCTCCTTTGACCTACAGATCTTCCTTGGAACAATTTGTGTGGTGATGATAAAGTCTCCTATGGATTCTTCTGTTTAGGACAGGCCAGAGATGGAGATAGGATTTCTTTGCCTGGGTGCAGGGCAATGGAAAAATCAGACCCTGTATATTTTCAACAACTTGTTAAATATGAAGTCTTACCAAAAGCGTCAAGTGTCTACTTTTTTTGAAAATAGATTTTCAGTGGCAATGATGATCAGGAGAAAATATAATGGTAAAATATATGGAGTTAGATTTCTATAGGTGAGAAGTACCAGAGGGCATTATTTTCAGTGTGGGTCAAACTTAGGTCTTATCTCAGTTGTGTCCCAATGTCCCTTTTAAGATTTGAGTTGAAAATACCTTATTTGCACTAAATGAGATAATGAAATCATATTCTCTATACTTCACTTAAAATCAATTATCTTAAATATCATACTCAATAAAAGTTATAGATCATAGAGTCGATTTATAATTTGTAATCAAATAGTATGATCCAAACTTTTTTTTTTGTAGTTTACTTTTGGGTATAAAAACTGTCATCACATTAACCTGTGCTGAATGGAGAAGACAAATAGACAGTTGGGAATGCCTCTTTACTGGCAATTCAGTTTGGTGTATTTTAACATTCACAGTAATTGTGAATGTTAAAATACACCAAGTCCATGGCTTGTGTAGTCGCAGCACAGTGCTGGGAGAGAGCTCTCCCAGGGCTCTAGAAAAACCCACCTCCATGAGGGGCACAGCTGCCCGTGCTGGGAGCATGGCTCCCAGCACTGGTGCACTGTCTACACTGGCACTTTACAGCATTGAAACTTGCTGCACTCAGGGAGGGTGTTTGGATGGAAAAAGCACTACAGCTGAGTGGCTGTAGCATTTCAAGTGTAGACAAGCCCTTAGTTTTTTCCAGTTTTCTGAGTGTTCTTTCCCACCCTGGCTGTCCCCACATACCTACCTGGTTACAAATTCCAGCTGAACCCTCCACCCACCTGATGCTAGTTTATGGGCAGACTTTAGTAGGCTTTGTTTTAGGTGTGCCCCTTAGCTGTCTCTTACAACTGTGCTAAATGGGTGATTCATTCACACCTCAGTTTGAAAGAGATTTTAACCCAAGCCATAACACCCAGCTCATAACACCCCACCTTCACCCTCAGCTTTTCTCATCATCCTCATAAGGCCTAAAATGGTGACACACAATAACCCATACTGAAAAGAAATAATCTATTGCATTACAATTGATACAAGCCTAACTCTTTATAGTAATGGAGGGCAACTTGCAGCCCACTGGCTGCATGTGGCCTGTCAGAGTAATCTGCTGGTGGGCCACGAGAGAGCTTGTTTACATTGTTTCTCCACAGGCATAGGCGCCCGCAGCTCCCAGTGGCCGCAGTTTGCTGTTCCCGTCCAATGGGAGCTGCAGGAAGCAGCGGCCAGAACGTCCCTGCAGTCCGCACCTCCCATTGCCTAGGATCTGCGGGTGGCCGTGCCTGCGTACAATCAAACTGTCTCATGGCCCGCCACTGCCGAATGTGGCCCATGGGCTGCAGGCTGCCCACCACTGCTTTACAGTGTCTTTCTTTCAGGACAGTTTGACATCACTGATATAAAAGAATTTTATTCCCATGCCTCTTTTGGGGCTTTTCTTTCTCTTGATTTCTTTTCATCTACCAGGGAAGGATCCCGTTTCACTCACAATGGCTATTGGTTCCGTGGAATTTCCTGGCTGAGACAGACTCCACCCGTTCTATTCACACATCAGTTTGAAAGCAGTTTTAACTCAAGACATTTCATCAAGTTCATAAAAGGTGTAAAAGGTCTATATGTTTTGAGAGTGACTCTTGTGTGCCTTTAAGAGGGCCCCCAATGTATGTCTACAGAAAGAGAAGGTAACAGCTGCTTCATAGGGAAAACTCTGTTAGGCTTTGTTGGAGGTGTGGCCCTTTAACTATCTCTTACAATGTTTTTAAATCTTATTCTATTAGTCTGACACAAACAGCCATGCCAAAAAGAGCACCTCAGGGCTGGTCTACATTGAACATTTACATTGGCATAGATACATCTCTTAGGGATGTGAGAAATCCACACCCCCAAAAGGCATAGCTATGCCAACTTAACCCCCAGTGTAGACCATGCTAGGTAAGCAGAAAAATCTTCCTTTGAGCTAGCTACCACCTTTCAGGGAGGTAGATTAACTACAGTGATGGTAGAACACCTCCCATCGCTGAAGTGAGAGGCTACCCTGAAGCACTGCAGTGGTGCTGCTGCAGCTTTTTAAGTGTAGACATAGCTTTGATAAAATATTTCCATTTGAGATTCCATCAAATGCCTAAATTGGAGGGTTATTTACCTCAAAGGTGTACCTAATAGCTATAATTAATGCTGATATGTTAATGTTACTGGCTCATAATTCTAAACATATTTTACCCCAGCTAACACACATTAACTCTGCTTTATCTGGATTGACTTTTGCCAAAGGGCTCTCAACCTGGCTTCAGTCTCAGCTGGTTATAGAATCCTGGACAAAATAATGGAATGGCTGATATGGGACTTGATTAATCAAGAGGAAAATACAATTAATGCCCATAAACATAGCTTTTTATGGAAAATACATCCAGTCAAAGTAATTTGACATTTTTTGATGATTGAGTGTATAAGTTTGATTGATAAAGATAATAATGTTGATGTAATATACTTAGATTTCTGTAAGGTGTTTGACTTGGTACCACATGACATTTTGATGAAAAAATTAGGATGACACAATTAACATGACACAAATTAAATTGATTAAAAACTGGCTAACTGATGGATCTCAAAATATAATTGTAAATGGGGAATCATCTTCAAATGGGTGTGTTTTTATTTGGTTCTCACAGGGGTCAGTTCCTGGCACCATATTATTTAACATTTTTATAAGTAAGTGCTATGGAAGAAAACATAAAATCATCACTAATAAAGTTTGCAAATGACACAAAGATTGGAGAGGTGGTACATGAGGAGGACGGATCATTAATACATAGCAGTCTTGGATTGTTTGGTAAGCTGGGTTCATGCAAACAATGTGTTTCAATGTGGCCAAATGCAAAGTTATACATCTAGAGAATGTAGGCTATACTTGCATAATGGGGGAGTTCTGTCCTGGGAAGCAATGATTCTGAAAGACTTGGGATCCAGGTAGATAATCAGCTGAACGCGAGTTCACAATGTAACACTGTGTCCAAAGGGACTAATGCGATCCTTGGATGTATAAACAGGAGAATCTTGAGTAGGAGGAGGGAGGCTATTTTACCTTTGTATTTTGCACTGGCGCAACCAATACTGGAATACTGTGTCCAGTACTGATGTCAAAAATTCAAGAAGGATGTTAATAAATTGGAGAAAGCTCAGAGAAGAGCCATGAGAATGATTAAAGGAGTGGAAAATGTCTTACATTTATAGACCTAAGGAGCTCAATCTGTTTAGCTTAACAAAAAGAAGGGTAAGGGGTTCCACGATCACAAACTATAAGTACTTACATGAAGAACAAAAATTTGATAATGGGCTATTAATTCTAGCAGAAAAAGGCATAACAAGATCCAATGGCTGGAAGTTGAAGATAGGCATATTTGGACTGGAAATAAAACACAAAATTTTAACAGCGAGAGTAATTAATTATTGGACCGATTTATTAAGGGTTATGGTGGGTTCTCTATTGCTGTCAATTTTTAGATCAAGATTCGATTTTTTTTTTAAAGAGATGCTCTAGTTCAAAATGAATTATTTTGGGTAAATTCTATAACCTCTGCTGTACCGAAGGTAGACTAGATTATCATATTTGTCCCGCCTGGCTTTATAATCTATGAATCCATAAAATTACTAAACTGCACTATCTAGGTCCAATGTGCATACTGAAGGCACTTCATGATGTCTCAATTAGACTCCTCTTTTTAGGATGATAAAGTCTTTCAGGCCATACCATGGAATTCCTGAAGCAATTCCAGAACCTTAGTGAGTGACTCTGGCTGAGTCTCTAGCAAAGAAGACTATTTGTCCTCTCCTTCCCAGCATGGTTTTGTTTCTATAGAGACTAACAATCCCATTCAAATCCAAGTAATTGTTGGAATTTTCATTCTGATTTGCAGATACAAACAGAATAGAAGCAAGGCTTTGTAATACAACTGGACAAAAAACTGTTTGATCCCTACAGGTACCACTTTATTCCCCAATATTACTATGATGATTTTACTCTCACCACAGAACTGGATAAAATAGGATAAAATAAGGATAAAAGAGAACCAAACCTTCACCACTCACATAAAATATACATGAATCAATCATTTGTTGAAAGTTTTAAAAAAAATCAGAATAATTTGTTTCCCATTATATATTATCATGCACCTCTTCACTTCTTGGTTATAGTCTCTGTTGATAGAGATTTCTAACTCTTTGGGGCCAGGGACTGTCTTATGTGTTTGTATGAGCTGAAGTACAGTACACCCCAGCATGATTGTAGGCTTTTAGGTGCCACTGCAATATAAATATTAAATAATAATAATTTCTAGTCCACACTGTAGATTTGTAAGGATGCTTATCCAAACCAAACAACTTCCAGATCTGTTCAGCTGTGCCCATTGTTACAGAGCTGCCAGTAACTTCTGAGGTAACTCAGCACTGAGTGGAAAGCTTTACTGACCATTCTGGCCCTGCATGCCTATACAGCACTTGCTGAACACCCATAGTTTCATACCAAGATGCAGCTGGTTCAGTGTGAAAAGGATTCTCTGGAAGATCTTTGGGCTGTGTCTAGGGAAGTAGCATTAGGAAATATCAGACTCATAATTCATCACCAGTGCAGGACCATTTAATATATGGAGATATACCTATCTCATAGAGCTGGAAGGGACCCTGAAGGGTCATTGCGTCCAGCCCCCTGCCTTCACTAGCAGGACCAAGTACTCATTTTGCCCCATATCTCTCAGTGTCCCCCTCAACGATTGAACTCACAACCTGGGTTTAGTAGGCCAATGCTCAAACCACTGAGCTATCCCCCTCTGCATTGGTAGTAACAGTGGTGGAAGCTGTGATATAGTCAGAACTCAGGATTTTTACCACTATGTCATCTAACCCAGTGAATTATGGGTCCAAATTTTGCCACTTTAAATGCAGCTTTAGTAATTTTGAAAATCTTGTCAGGAATCTTATGTTCCTATGTCAATTGCACACATTTCTAGAATCACCCACCACTCAGAGAATCTTAATTGTATGAGTAAGAAAAAGTCTTATATAAATGTATCCTCTCATTTACAGAAGATGAGATGATTAAATCACTCACATTTTAGTATGATTTTCAGTTATGGGAATGGAAAAAACATTGCTTTTCATCATATGAAGAGAAGTACATAATTTGTACAGGAAAAATGATGTGCTATCGTATTCAAAAACATCAAAAGAAGTGTCATGTTCACACAAATGACTTAGCATGAGGCATACTGTTCTTGCAAAGAGCTGGCATTTCCTCAATAGTACATCTGCTTTGGTAGATGGCAGTTAGTAGAATACATGTAATAAGCAATGACATTGACAAAAGAAGGTACTTATGTTTAATGCCACTCATTTACTCTGCCAGTTTCAGATGCTAAGAGTTGCCTAGCAAATGAATGTGTGGTGTATGAAAATACCAGTGTTGTTGAGAAAGAATTAGGATTTACACCTCTGTCAAAAATGAATGTGAAATGAATGTCTGTAATAGTGTTAAGGATGGACAGAGTTTAATGATAATTCCTGTACTTAACTCTTTTCCTTGAAACCTGGTATCATGTCTCTTTCACAGCTGTCTAAACAAAGAAATAAAAGTATGATCACTGTTGCCTCCTGTAGTTAATGTGCCCTAAGTAAGAGAGGCTAGTCACATACAGGCCAAAATCTCTGCTTGTGTAAATTGGCATTGGAACCTATCGTTTTAAGCTTTAACCCTGATGAAGCTGCCTTGGTTTCATAATGTATTATGTAAAAATATTCTTCATCTGATTTTTTTGGTATGCTAGTCTGTATAGTGCAGCATAAGGGAGATCAGGTTAAAAGTTCATGAACTGAGGAAAATGTTACTTCCTTTTTTTCTGTGTTTGTATAAATCCTAAACAAGGAAGTTTGTGAGATCCTATTTATAGTCTTTCTCTTCTCACCCTACTTTGTATTTGAAGTGGGGTTCACAATAGGAAGATGAGGTGTAATCTGGAAATAGCTTGTTGGATTTAGAGATTTTTTTCCCCTACCCCAGTTCCCTCTTGTTTTCCCCAACTACAAGCTGAGTTTCCACTGTGTATATGACAGCAAAGGAAAGAAGGAACTTTGATTGAAATAGATAAGGATAGATGTACTAAGTCATTTTTAAGTTGTTCCCTTTAGTGCTTTGCAAAACTATTAATTCCAGTGGGCAAAAACTGAGCTTTACAAACTTTTTTGGTGTGAGTTAGTAAATTTAAGGGTGAAATGTAACTACTTCCACCATTAGTAAGGCAAGTTTATCCCTGTTAAAAATGTGAAAATTCCATCTTCTAACTAATAATAAATCATGCAGGCAGCATGTAACAATGGACTCTGGGTTTTGTAGAAAAAAGCAAAAGTGCCTCAAGCTTTATACAGAAAGAGTGAAAAATAGTTTACTTGCTGAGTTAGCATGGTCCCACAATGTTTCTGCATTGACCTCTGGAAGTGAATGAGGGTTTTGCATGTGAAAGGACTGGAAGATTGACCTTGACTAGGTAAAAAGTATATTTTATCTGTACTGAATAAATCCACATTATTTAAATACTAGTGAAAACAAAGCAGTTTTAGTTTCAATCCAGTCTAACTATTCAAGGTAAATCCTCTGCTCCCACCTAGGGTACACCTTGACCAGCTAACATAGGTTAAAACTACAGTTGCCTTGTCTTTACTATGATTATAAATAATGAGTTAGTTATCATGAGTTAGCTTAAGTTGGGTTAAAAATACAGCTTTTTCCTAGGCCTTGTCTACACTACAGAATTTTGTCGACAAAAGGTGGCTTTTGTCAATAAAACAGTGAATGCGTACACACTGAAATGAGACTTTTGGTGGCAAAAATGCTCTGTTTTGGTGACAAAATAAAGCCAACTTGATGAGAGACATAAGGCTTTTTGTGCAAAATTTTTGTCAACAAAGTGACAGTATAGACACCATGCTTGATTTTATTGCTTTAATTGGCCTCCAGGAGGTGTCCCACAATGCCCATCCTGACAGCTCTGGTCGGTAGTTTGAATTCCACTGTCCTGCAGCCAGGTAAACAACCATCTGCCCCTTCCCCCTTAGAAGCCCCGGGAATTTTTGAAATTCCATTTCCTGTTGGCTCAACATGGAGAGGTCTCATTGCATCTTCCTAGGTGACCATGACAGCTTATCGCAGCAAACATTCTCCTGCTTGGACCACTGCAGAGCTGCTGGATCTGCTCAGTATATGGGAATAGGAGGGTGTGCAGTCCTGCTGCGCTTGAGTCATAGGAATTTTGATACCTATGGGCAGATTTCTCGAGGCTTGCGTGAAAAGGCTATGATCGAGACATGCTGCAGTGCACTTTGAAGATAAAGTTGCTGAGGCAAGTGTACCATAAGGCGAGAGAGGCAAACTGTCACTCCAGTGCTGCACCAAAGACCTGCCAGTTCTATAAGGAGCTGGACACTATCCTCAGTGGCGATCCCACCTCCACCGCCACGAGCCCCATGGATACTTCGGAGGGCATGGAGATGGTGGAAAGAGGACCTAACCCTTAGGATGAAGTTGTTGATGAAGAAGTGGAGTTAAACGAGGATGTGCAGGTCCCAGTGGGGTCGCCCGGTGGGGCAGGCAGCCAGGAATTGTCCTCCACTCCAGAGGTGTCTAGCCAGTCTCATCAGCCGCTCTCCGGGGAGCAAGAAGCAGGAGATACGACGCCTGGTAAGTGGCTGTGGTTTGTGTAGTGCAGAGGTGGGTTCAAGGTATAGAAATGTAGAAGGCTGACTGTGTTTCTGTGAGGTGGACATTTCCCTGTGTAGCTAATCAGTACAGCAGAACAGGGTGTAGATGCATGCTAAGATTTCATGGGAATCCTTCAGAGAGATCTCTAGGAAAGTTTCTTCGAGGTACTCTGCAATCCTCTGCCAAAGGTTCCTTGGCAGAGCTGCTTTGTTCCTTCCCCCATTATAGGAAATTTTCCTGTGCCATTTGGCAATCACTTGTGCAGGGACCAAAGTGGCACACAGGCGAGCAGTATAGGGAGCAGGACAGAAGCCACAAGCATGTAGTAGATGTACTCTCACTTCCCTGCTTACCGTCAGCAGTGAGATATCTGCTATCATGACCCCGACCTGTGGAAAAGTGTGGGAGAATTTTAGAATTTTTCCCTAGTTGGCTGCACCACAACCCTTGCAGAATGCTCTTATTCCCCATGTAGAGCACTCCTCCCCTCTCCCCAGCCAACATTCACCATGCTTTGGGTGTTCGCCGAGATGTGTGCTTGCCAACAGTCAGTGAGAAAGGGATTGTTATGTTATCAGAGGTATATTTTACTGAAATGTTTCAATACTGTGCATTAACTTAACAATCATTCTTCGTGTGCATTGTTCCTTGTGTTTTGGTAGATGTGGCCTTTAGGAACACCCCAGACATACTGGCCGAGCAGCTCTGCCAGATAACAAAGCGCCAAAGATAGAGCAAAGAAGACATGTTCCGGGAGGTACTACACTTCTCCAAGGCAGAGAAAAGGGAACACAAGAAGTGAAGGGAAGCCAAAAAGCAGGACAGAAAAGAAAATCAGGAGTTTGTTAAGGATGCTACTGAGAGGATGATTAAAGTCAGGGAAGAGCAAATGCAGATGTGGAAGTCCTTAATAATGTTGCAGACTGAGCAGATGCATGCCCTCCCTCATGCATCTGCAGCAGATTCAGAACTCTTTTCCATGCCCCACACTCCAAACTCCACCCGCACAGTCCTTTTTGCTTTCCGGGACTTCTCTGTTTCCCCTTCACTCCATCGCCTTGGACAATTTTCAAAATGATAGCTGGACCTGCACACAGCTCTGAAAATCTGCTCTTCCCTCGTACTTCCTTTCCCACCAAGCATCTTTGTGTGGGTGTGTGTTTCTTGTGCAATAAAAGCAAAGTTTTTTGAATGGTAACGCATCTTTATTTGTTTCCTACAAATTAAGATAGCAGGCACTACCAATACATACACAGGCAGTTCAATCATTTGCTTACTGGAATGTAAGGCTCCAAAATTCACCATTGTTTCCTAGGAAAACTACATGTTATGTAATATTGCAGCACAAATCACAAAGTTATATATTGTTATATATCACTAGTTCACACATTTCCAAAGTGTTGCCTCAAAGCCTCCCTGATTCTAATTGCCCCACTATGGGCCCCTATGATAGTCCTGGTATCTGGCTGCTCAAAATCAGCAGCTAAGCAGTTTGCCTCAACACTCCACCGGGAGCAAACCTTTCACCCTTAGCTTCACAAAGATTACACGTACAACACGCAGCTATGGCAATGGGAATATTATCATCATTGAGATCTAACCTGCCAGAAAGGCATTGCCAGCACACCTTTAATCTGCCAAAGGCACATTCCACTGTCATCCGGCACATTCTCAGCCTGTTGTTGTGCTGCTCCTTACTGCTGTCCTGATTTCCCATTAAGGTTTCATGAGCCATGGCTGTAAGGGGTACGCTGGGTCTCCCAGGAGTACTCTAGGCATTTCAAAATCCCCCACTGTAATCTTCTGATCTAGAAAGTAAGTTCCTGCTTGTAGCTTTCTGTACTGGCCAGTGTTCTTGAAGATGCATGCGTCATGCACCTTTCCTGACCACCCCACATTGATGTCAGTGAAATGCACACGGTGATCCACAAGTGCCTGCAACACTATGGAGAAGTACCCCTTCCTATTGATGTACTCCATTCAGGGGTGGCTCTGTTTTTTGCTGTCCCATGCACGGCAGTCAGGCAGCCATCAGCGGCATTTGTGCAGCCAAATCCGCCAGTCACACGGATTTGGCGGCAGCTCTGCGGGTGATCTGCTGGTCACGTGCCTTCAGCGTACTCACTACCGAATTACCACCGAAGCCGCAGGACCAGCGGACGTCCCGCAGAAATACTGCCAAAGGCGGCCTGACTGCCGCTACTGGCACGCGCTTGCAGCGCTGGTGCCTGGAGCCGCCCCTGACTCCACTGCAAGGTGGGTTTGGTGCCAAAATAGGAATGTGTACGCCATCTATCGCCCCTCCACAGTTAGGGAAACCCATTTCTTCAAAGCTGTCTACTATTTCACACGTCACGGTGCTTTGTAGAAGGATGCGATTAATTGCCCTTCACACTTGCATTAACGCAGCCCCAACGGTCAACTTCCCAACTGCAAATTGATTCATGCTACTTTGGTAGCAGTCTGGAGTATCCAGCTTCCACACAGCAATTGCCACACATTTCTCTATCAATAGGGCAGCTCTCATTCTGGTGTCCTTGTGCCATAGTGCTGGGGCGAGCTCTGCACACAGTTCCAGGAAGGTCACTTTCTGCATCTGAAAGTTCTGTAGCCACTGCTCATCATCCCAGACCTGCACGGCAATACGATCCCACCATTCAGTGCTCCTTTCCCAAGCCCAAAAACAACAGTCCACTGTCTGCAGCTGTTCTGTGAATGCCAAAAACAATCTAAAGTTGCTCTTATCCCTATTACACAGCATGTCAGGCAACTGGGAATCTTCTTCAGTTAGGAACTTCGTGATTAACTGCACTGCCATCTACGATGTCTTAATGACAGTTATCAGAGCACAGGAGAGCTGGGCGGGATCCATCCTTTATTACAAACATGCCGGGGTATGCAGCAAAGAAAGGCCATTGAAAAATGCCATGAAAGAAAGCTGGAAGCCCATGGAGTACTGGAACAGAAAACAATGCTTCATGGGAAATTGAGCCCAGTCCCAAGATGCGCCGTGATCCGCTCTACCTTCCCACAAGACTTAGTGGCAGAAGGTGTCGAGCTGGACTGTGGGATAGGTACCCACAGTGCATTGCTCACACTATCGATGACAGTGCCCCAACTTTGGACATGCTTTGCCGAGTGCCCCAAGGGTCGGTGCTGGGGCCGGTTTTATTCAATATCTTCATTAACGATCTGGAGGATGGTGTGGACTGCACCCTTAGCAAGTTTGCAGATGACACTAAACTGGGAGGAGTGGTTGATACGCTGGAGGGTAGGGCTAGGATACAGAGGGACCTAGACAAATTAGAGGATTGGGCCAAAAGAAATATGATGAGGTTCAACAAGGACAAGTGCAGAGTCCTGCACTTAGGACGGAAGAATCCCATGCACTGCTACAGACTAGGGACCGAATGGCTGGGCAGCAGTTCTGCAGAAAAGGACCTAGGGGTTACGGTGGACGAAAAGCTGAATATGAGTCAACAGTGTGCCCTTGTTGCCAAGAAGGCTAATGGCATTTTGGGTTGTATAAGTAGGGGCATTTCCAGCAGATCAAGGGATGTGATCATTCCCCTCTACTCAGCACTGGTGAGGCCTCATTTGGAGTACTGTGTCCAGTTTTGGGCCCCACACTACAAGAAGGATGTGGATAAATTGGAGAGAGTCCAGCGGAGGGCAACAAAAATGATTAGGGGGCTGGAACACATGACTTATGAGGAGAGGCTGAGGGAACTGGGATTGTTTAGTCTGCAGAAGAGAAGAATGAGGGGGGATTTGATAGCTGCTTTCAACTACCTGAAAGGGGGTTCCAAAGAGGATGGATCTAGACTGTTCTCAGTGGTAGAAGATGACAGAACAAGGAGTAATGGTCTCAAGTTGCAGAGGGGGAGGTTTAGGCTGGATATTAGGAAAAACTTTTTCACTAGTAGGGTGGTGAAGAACTGGAATGGTTTACCTAGGGAGGTAGTGGAATCTCCTTCCTTAGAGGTTTTTAAGGTCAGGTTTGACAAAGCCCTGGCTGGGATGATTTAGTTGGGTTTGGTCCTGCTTTGAGCAGGGGGTTGGACTAGATGACCTCCTGAGGTCCCTTCCAACCCTGAGATTCTATGATTCTATGTCAGAGTGAGCAAATGTGAACATGCAATACTGATTTTTATTGTCCTCCTTTGAGTGTCAACATGACTTTTGTCGACAAAACTCTGTAGTGTAGACAAGCCCCTAGTTGGCATTCCTCTTTCTTTATGTGTGTTTTACACAGCACTTAATTGCCTTTTGCAACTATTGTTCCCCACATGTAAAGATAACCAAACAGGGAGTTTTGTAGTTCAAATAACCATAAATACTTAGAGGAATTCAGTTTATCAAAAACAAAAAACCCCCAAAAAACAAACAAACAAAAAAAAGAAAAAAAGAGAGAGAACAGATGAAATACCAAGAAATCTCTCTACTGCAGCATTTGGGCTCTCCAGTTATTACCAACAGCACTTCACCTTGGGGCTGCACTCACTACAATGGCTTTCTGCTGAATATTGAGTCAGGTTCAAGGCTTCTGTCCTTATTTTTAAGGCCTGCAGTGAAAAGGATGCAAGATACTTAAAGGGACGTCTCACCATTAGCCACCATGTAAACCATCAACAGCTACCTTCTTTGGCAGCAAAATGACAGAGGCTATTCCATGATGATACAGAGGCTGTTTGTGAGCTGGCTAATGCTATAGAACACATCAGGATGAGCACAAATCTTGCCACTGTCAGAACAAAATGAAAAATGCACTTCTTTAACCCAATTTTAAAAACAGGGGGAGGGGAGGGAGAGAGAGAGGGCAAGCAAATAAGATCCTTTATGTTATGCAATCATATGTTATGATGATGCTGTTGGCATAAACTGGAGGCAAATACAAGTTAACCCCCCCGACACACAAATGTACACTACAAAAAAAAACATATTAGGAATGGTTTTGCACTGGTTTACTAGTACTGTTGGGCATAAACCTTACTACCATGAGGTAATCCCATTTACTTCAGCTTTCAGGCTTAAGGTGAGTAGTAAAGTAAGTGTCTGAGAGACAGGCCTCCAATCCTGAAAGCTATTTTAGCCAGCAGAATTCTGCTTCTACTGTGAATGAGTCATGATTTAAACAGTTCTGAAACCATTTTCAATATTAGGGGGAAATTTTCAAAGGTACAATGAGTAGTTAGGAGTTCATTTCCCATAAACTCCCCTTAGTACCTCTGAAAATCTCCTCCTTAAACAATATTACGTCACAAATTTGTCCGAAGAAATCAATTAGCATCAATTTTTGACCTATCTGCTGCAGGGGCAAAACTGTGCACAGAGCTTTTGACAGATGCTTCCTAGCACAGTCTCTCTTTTGCAACACGATCATGCCTGGTGTAAAACTCTGCAGCTCCTCTGCTGTGCTTGAGAAGATGATGAATTATGGACTTCTGTTGAAAATAGCCTTCAGCAAAAGGGTCTTAAATTTTATTTCAAGAATATATCTTATTTGTTTTAAAAATGATACAATATATAATTGATTTTCAATATGCATTTATATAAGTGTCTAATTTATCCCAAATGTATCAAAACCAGATCCAGGATTATGTATTTTGCTTCCTTTCTCCCCATGCATTTCATAGATTATTTTTTTCCTTCCTTTGGTTGTTTGCTTAATAAGACTACGCTTCGGTGCTTCAGCTGCAGAGCAGAAAATCTGTTTCTTCTGTAATACTGATTTTTATGGCTATAATCCCAATTTTCATGGCTCCACAAGAAAACAGTCTTTTTCCAGATTCAGAATTGCTCTCAGAACAAAAATAAGCCTGTCAGCCTTTGTAAACTATTTTTTGTGTTCAAGGGGACAGGTTTATAAGCATGCTGTATTACTAAGCACAATGTAAAATGAATAAAAGGCCAAAGGAATTTAACAAAATTTTACTTTTTTTAATTGCCATTGGCATTTCATAATTCTCTCTTTCCGTGATCTCTATTTCAAATTATGTTAAAATGTTAGTTATTACAATGAGTAAAGACATCCATGGGCTTGATTGCAGTTATTTCAGCACACTGGTGGTGGTCAGTGTAATAGTACCTATTTTGAACATGCTGGAAGTATAAGATTGAAGAGGGTTTTTGTTGGTGGTGATGCTTGTATATTACTTTACAGACATGATAAAGCTTGGCCAAAAGGAGAGAGTTGTTGCTGGCTCTGAGATGCGGGTGTGTCCTGCTCAAAGTAAGCAACAGCTGGAATATATTTGAAGGTCTTAGCTCAAATCTGCCAAATCTCTAGTTCACCTCACTGCCACCAATGTAGTTGGGTATATATGGATCCAAAAGAACAGAGAACCAACATTTATTATACTGTGTCCCTGCCAGTTCCAGAATAAAGACAGATGTACAAATACCATGCAGTAGCTCAAAGCACAAAATCTTCTCAGAACATTGTAAGAACTCCATTTATGGGTATTTTTAAGTATAGATTTCACATTTTCTTGTCTCTGCTTCTTCACTACACTTGCTAACCAACTGAAAATAGTCAGTGCACCTTGGAATAGCTCATCAGATACAGAGAAGTGTGACAATTCTGGTTTTAGAAAAGTGGGAATAAAGGCAGAGACATTTATTTATTTATTTATATTGTGGCAGCACCTAAAGTATGCCAGGCAACATACAGACAAGAAGATATAGTCCCTCCCAAAACACTTAGTCTCAGATCCCAACCTTCCAAACACTTAAATTCATAGGGTATGTCTACACTACAAGAGTAGTTCGATTCAACTTAATTCGAATTTGTGGAATAGACCTTACGAATCACAAAGTCGAATTAGTGTCCTTAGTGTGGATACACAAATTCGACTTTGTGATTCCACACTAATGGGGCCAGTGTCGACTTTGGAAGCAGTGCACTGTGGAAAGCTATCCCACAGTTCCCGCACTCCCCGCTGCCCATTGGAATGCTGGGTAGAGCCCCCAATGCCTGCTGGGGGAAAAAATGTGTCAAGGGTGGTTTTGGGTAACTGTCATCATTGAACCGTTAATCACGCCTCCCTCCCTCACCGAAAGCGCCTGCGGGCAATCTGTTCGTGCACTTTTCTGGTCAGTGACAGCGCGGACGCCACAGCACTGCGAGCATGGAGCCTGCTGCAGTTATGGCCGTTTTCACCTCCTCGCACCTTATCGTCCACCTCTTCCTCAGTCAGCTGCTGAGAAATCGGGCTACTTTTCAATGGTGCTGCAAGCACTGGTGGAGCATAGGGGACGTTTTACCAACATCAACGTCGGGTGGCCAGGCAAGGTTCATGACGCACGTGTTTTCAGGAACTGTGGTCTGTTTAGACACCTGCAGGAAGGTAGTTTCTTCCCGGACCACAAAATAACTGCTGGGGATGTGCAGATGCCTACAGTGATCCTCGGGGACCCAGCCTATCCGCTAATGCCCTGGCTCATGAAGCCCTATACAGGCGCCTTGGACAGCGACAAGGAACTCTTCAAGTACCAGCGAGCAGCGAGCAGCGAGACCTGTGACTGTTCAGTTTCTTTACAGAGAAGCTGAACCTGCCCCTGTTTCTTTACCCGGTTACTGTTGACTATCCTCTGCAGTTACATACCCCGTTCACCCCGTTTCCCCCACTTCCAACACACGTGTAAAAATAAAATACATGTTCCATTGTTACTTAACAAAGGTTTCTTTATTAATGACTTTGCGTTAAAGGGTTGAAACTGGGACGCAGACTGTGCTGGGTAGGGTGTGCGGTGATGTGACCGCCTCTGAACTCGAGGAATGACAGGCTCCTGCTCCTAGAGCGGTCCGCAGTGCCGGAATGCTTCTTTCAACGGAGCCTGCCATCCCTCCTTTTTGGGATTCTGTGTGAGGGGGCTATGTGACCTTGTGGCGGAGGAGGACGGATACAGATTCCTCTGCTGCGTGACTCTGCGGTCCAGGACAAGGACCGCTGCATAAGATCTGTAACCGCCCTCCCCCGCTACAAAGTCACGTCCCCACCCACCCACACAGAACCTGGAAACCACCTTCCATACCAACCAGGGTGCCTACTGACTGCACTGTGTGTGTGACCTGCTGCTGATCCTGCCCCCGTGTCTGTACCCTGGTAAAGGTGACCGTCCTATGCAATTACCAACCCCCTTCCCCACCCCCCCTTCAAACACAGTCTTCTGTTAAAAAAGCATGACGGAAACAGTAATTAACAGCAAAGTATTTTTAATAATTAACTAGACAGTTAGGGGATGAAACTGGGATTGGGGCTTGGGTGAGTCTGGAAGGGAAGGACTTCTCAAAATTTAGGGTATGAGAGCTTTTGGGTACTTGAGCACTCTGCTGGAGTGCAGTGACAGTTTTAACGCCCCCCGGCGCCCCTCCTTCTGGTTATTTTGGGTGAGGGGGGTATGGGACTTTGTGGCGGGGGAGGGCGGTTGCAGATACACTGCAGGGGGGCTCTGTCCTCCTGCCTGCGGTCCTGCAGAACATGCACAAGGCGCCGGAGCATGTCCGGTTGCTCCCTCATTAGTCCAAGCAGCGTTTGAGTCGCCTGCTTGTCTTCCTCACGTCACCTCTCCTCCCGTTCGCTGTGTGAGCGCTGGTACAGAGAGAGGGTCTCCCTCCATTGGCTCTGCTGGTCCGCCTTGGCTCGGGAACAGCCCATAAGTTCAGCGAACATCTCGTCCCCTGTCTTTTTCTTTCGCCGCCTAATCTTTGCCAGCCTCTGTGATGGGGATGCTGTGGCAGGTCTGGAGACAGTCGAAGCTGTGTGATGGGAAAAAGGGAGTGAATTCCTTGCAAAGATACATTTTTGCGAACAATGAACACAGTCTAGTCTGTGTCTGTGAACAAGAGCATGCACATCACCTATCTCGTGCGCACTCCTGCTGCAGGCAATCCGGAAAGCATAAACTCTGCCCCTGTTCCACCCCATTGCAGTGTCCCCCGACCCTTGGAATTCCTGGTTGAGATCCCAGTGCCTGATGATGCAAATTTCATTGTCGCAGGTGGTTCTGGGTAAATGTAGTCAGTCATTCCTTCCTCCGGGAAAGCAACGGCAGACAATCATTTCGAGCCCGTTTTCCCTGGATTACCCTGGCAGACGCCATAGCGTGGCAACCATGGAGCCTGTTTTGCCTTTTGTCACTGTCACCGTATGTGTACTAGATGCCGCAGACAGAGGCGATTCAGCAGCGCTACACAGCAGCATTCATTTGCTTTTGCATGACAGCAGAGATGGTTATCAGCCATATTGTACCATCTACCATGCCATTGTAAATTGGCAAGGTGATGATGGTTACCAGCCGTATTGCATTATACCTTCTGCTGCTGTCATAGGTGCCCCTGGCCGAGATCAGCCGGGGGCGCAAAAGACAAAACTGGGAATGACTCCCCGAGTCAATCCCTCCTTTATGGTATCTAAAAATAGAATAATTCCTGTATAGAATATGGGGCTAGTGTAGTAGAGATCCAGTGTTTCAGAGAACCAGAGAGCACAGCCGCTCCGTGTCAGATTATGCAGGAATGATGAGCTGCATGGCATTCACAGGGGGTGCTCCTGCAACAACCCCACCTGTTGCTTCCCTCCTCCCCCAGCCTTCCCAGGCTACCATTGCAGTGTCCCCTGATTTGTGTGCTGAAGTAATAAAGAATGCAGGAATAAGAAGCAGTGACTTGTTACTGAAATGAAATGAGGGGAAGGCAGCCTCCAGCTGCTATGATTGTCCAGACAGGGCATTAAGCAGTGTGGGGAAGAGGAAAACAGCATCCTGCTGCTATGACAGTCCAGGCAGTACAGAATCTTTTCTTTACACATGAAGGGCGGGGGCTGATGGAGCTCAGCCCCCTGTTGCTATGATGAAGACGGTTAGCAGGCCGTCTACTTATGGGCTGATGACGAGGACGGGTACCAGTCATATTGCACTACACCATCTACAGCAAGGCTGATAATGATGACAACAGATATCAGTCTTATTGCACCATCAGCCACCCATGAGGCAGTGCGGGGGAGAGGATGCTACAGTACAGTGCCGCAGCATCGCGTATACCAGCAGCATTCAGTACACATAGGGTGACATTTAAAAGAGTCAAGAGATGATTTTTTTTCCATTTCCTTCTGGGGGTGGAGGAGAGGGGTACATTGACGAGCTATGCCCTGAACCGCCGCGGACAATGTGTTTGACCGTACATGTATTGGGAGATCAGCCAAGAATGCAAATGCTTTTCGGAGACTGCAGGAACTGTGGGATACCTTGCGTCCTCAGTCCCCCCTCCCTCCATGAGCATCCATTTGATTCTTTGGCTTTCCGTTACGCTTGTCACGCAGCAGCGTGCTGAGTCTCTGCTACGCCGTCTGTCTGGAGATTTTTAAAAATACTTTGGACCAGGCGTAACATTACAGTAATTCCCCTAATTAGATGCAGGAGTCTCCGAGCGAGATCACCCTGAGGACGGTCACTGAAGGAGATAGAGAGCGCATGCTGCGTGAAAGCCGGCACAAACCAGGGGCCTATGCAGCCGTGCTCGGGGAGGCAATGCTCCCTGAGTACCTCATGAAAGCGTGGCGCGGAAAGGTGTGCTACCGTGGAGCACCCAATAAGGCAGCTCTCCCCAGGAACCTCTTGCGGAGGCTTTTCGATTACCTCCAGGAGAGCTTCATGAAGATCTCCCAGGAGGATTTCTGTTCTATCCCCATATATATAGACCTCCTTTTCACATAGTTCAGATTCCTGTTCCATTAATAATAAAAGTTTACATGTTTAACGCACTTACCGACTGATCCTTCCCCTGATTCAGGGTCCGGGTTAATGGCCGGGAAGCATTGGTAGGGGCTCTCCGTGAGGGTGATGAAGAGATCCTGGCTGTCAGGGAAACCAGCGTTGTAAGCGCTGTCGCCTGCCTCGGCATCCACTAACCCTTCCTCATCTTCCCCATCCGCGAACATCGCCGAGGAACTGGCCGTCGACACTATCCCATCGTCAGAGTCCACGGTCACTGGTGGGGCAGTGGTGGCAGGCTCCGAAGCGTCCGTTTGCCGCTTTGGTCTTCTGGTAGCCTTGTCTCAGGTCCTTGATTTTCAGGCGGCACTGCGTTGCATCCCGGCTGGATCCTCTGTCTGTCATGGCTTTGGAGACTTTCTCGTAGGTCTTTGCATTCCATTTTTTGGAGCACAGCTCCGAAAGCACAGACTCCTCGCCCCACACACCGAGCAGATCCAAGACTTCCCGGTCAGTCTATGCTGGGGCCCTCTTTCTATTCAGAGATTGCCTGGACTCCTCTGCTGGAGAGCTCTGCATCGTTGCCGGTGCTGCTGAGCTCGCCCCGATGTCCAACCAGGAAATGAGATTCAAACTGGCGAGACAGGAAAAGGAATTCAAATTTTCCCGGGGCTTTTCCTGTGTGGCTGATCAGAGCATCCAACCTCGGACTGCTGTCCAGAGCGTCAACAGAGTGGTGCAGTGTGGGATAGCTCCCGGAGCTACTAAGGTCGATTTCCGTCCACACCTAGCCTAATTCAACATGGCCATGTCGAATTTAGCGCTACTCCCCTCGTCGGGGAGGAGTACAGAATTCGAACTAAAGAACCCTCTATGTCGAATTAAATGGCTTCCTGGTGTGGACGGGTGCACGGTTAATTCGAATTAACGCTGCTAAATTCGAATTAAAGTCCTAATGTGGACCAGGACATATATAATTTCACATATCTGCCTAGTATCATTGAACACAGCTGTTCCCAAGTTGTGTAATCCTCACAATGCAGCCTGGTTTTTCTTTATATAGTTTTGTAACTAATAATATTTTGTACACTAAGGTGTAATAATATACTAAATAATAATAAACTCTCCCTTTTTTCCATCTTTCATCAGACATTCTCAAAGTGCTTTGCAAACACTAAGATTCAAAACATCCCTGTGAGTTATATACTTCATTACATATTTTGACTGGCTGTGGTAATGTTTAGAGTGTGCGTGAACTTGAGCAGGCAATCAATATTTTGGTTTGCCTGGAATACTTTGCCCTGAGTCTAAGCAAGCTAAGAGAATAGGTGAAAAGCTAAGAACACCCATGAAAACTAAAGTAGAACATCACTAATTGGCACTAATGACTTCAAATGGCTGAATTCTGTGAATTGGGAGGTAAGCATCAAATGCAATTAATATAAATCAAGAAGCACAAAATGTACTTTGTGTATTTGAGTGTAGTATAATTGTAATAATTTATGATCATATTGATAGTGTATTAGTGTTTGCATATTTTTTAAAAGTAAAAACATTTTAGTAATCTCAGACCTCACTAGGGCACTCTGCTATTAAATTATTGCTCAAAAATGGGGAGAGACTTCTGGTGTGTGTGTGTGAATTATAGGTAATGTGCATTTTGGAAGTGCAAATTCCAGTAATCGTATTGTTTCTAAACAATAGGAATGGAAGAACAATAGGGAAGCCACAATAAATGTACGGTTACTGCAGCTTTTTTGTGATAAGACTTTTTAAAAAATACATGACTTTATACATCATGGCTCAGATCTTGGGCTACAATATGATTGTTTTGCTTCACACTGGTAGAGCAAAGCAGGCCTACAACCAACACAGCTGACCTTGGGAGGATTACAGCAATGTTGGCAGTTACTTTTAATGGCATGAAGCTGGTGTAATGACTCCTTCACATCCACCCTCACCCTGTGGCCAGCATAAGGACATTAACCGTGGCTTCTCTGTGATCCCCCAGGATCTACTTTTTGAGGACATGTGCAGCAGTGTAATTTAGAACTGTCCTTGGGCTGCTATAAATTGTGCTGAGGGACCAGAACAACAGCCAGTCAAAGATCGGTGTAAGACAATGGTGGCTTAAGTTCTTGGCATATTTGCTTTGGCAAAAAAAAGTCTCAATTCTGCCTTCTTCCTGTTCTACTCCTCTCATGGTACTGCTATGCTATCTACCCCAATAAAGGAGAACTAAACTTAAAATGCCTTGTTCAAAAATTTTAAGTAACACTTAACTTCCAAACACCTGAACAGCAAATGTAACTTTTCTTGTCTGCGTAGTAAACACTGGCATTTTTATCTGTTTGAATAATCAAAGTGGTGCTTTCCGTGCCACCTTGGTTGCAAAGATTTGAACTGCTACTGAAGGTCAACACTCTGGGCCAGCACATGCTCTATTGAGATGGTTGCAAGGCCGACCAGCTTCTCCTGTGTCATTGTGGAGCATAGATGTGTTTTTATTAACTTCAGCTTGGAGAAGCTGTGTTCTCCACTGGCAACTGTTACAGGAAGTGTTAGAAGTATGCGCAGAGCAACAAAAGCATTTGGAAAGAGGGTGGTCATCTTATTTGTGCACATATATTGCAGAACAGCCTTTGGAGTTGATCCTGCTGAAATTTATCTTGAAAGGGCTTTCAGTTCATCACCTAAATCACTCACATCAATATCATGAAGGTCATCATGTGTCAACATTGTCTCTAGTGCCATGCATTGCTGGTGCATTGTCTTCTTCAGGTACAGTGAGGAGTTTTGGAATATCATACAACATCCCAAATATACTGCTGTGTTCCTTGAGCTGCATGAAACGTTCAATTGACTGTATTGCACAATCTAGCACCTGGTTAAAGAATTCAACTTTGAATTGTTGTTTGGGGTCTCTTATGGGATTATCCCGTGCCTCGTAATCAAAATGTCTTCTTTGGTGACACAGAAATTTGAAGTTATGTATGTTTCTGGTGATTCCGTTTCCCTCTACCACTGTTCTCCCACAAACAATTCTTGTCATAACATTATCCTCCATAATGGCAACTATGGCATCATCTATCTTCCCAATTTGGTGTTTGATAGGCTTTATTGCCTCCAATTGACTTTCCCATGTGGCACTCAGTGGTTTCAGTGTTAGAGAGGATGTTCCCAGATTTTGCTTCATTGATGAGTTGATGCAGAGAAAAATACATAGATGCTTTGAATTACATTACAAAATTCAGCAGCCTCACTAGAAGCTGAGGCTGCATCACTGGCCACCAAGTTCAATGAATGAGAACTGCACGGGACAAAAAAAGCTTGAGGGTTTAACTCTTGGATCCATGTCTTCACTCCTCTGTTCTTTCCTCTCATATTGGCACCATTATCATAGCCCTGACTTCTCATGTCAGCTATCGCAATTCCTGTATCTTCCAGCTTTTTAAGAAGCACATTTGTCATACCAGCTCCTGTAGTATCATCAATGTCAATACATTCTAGAAAATGCTCTCTGACAGTCACCATTGCAGGGACATTTTCACTAGGTTCTATTGTTGTTACAAAACGCACCATTAAAGTCATTAGTTCCGTATGGCTGATGTCAGGTGTGCAGTCTAGAATAACAGTAATATCTTGCTGACTTCAGATCTGCCACAATCTTCTGTTTGACTTTTGTTGCCAGTAACTGTATGATCTCATTTTGAATTGTTTTTTTTTCCAAGGTAGTGGTGTGTGTACATTTCTTGGGTGGTGACTCTTCTTAGATGCTCCTGGAGTACAGCATCAAACTCAGCCATCAGCTGCACAATTTTAAGGAAGTTTCCATTGTTTGGCACATACAGCTGATCTGAAGTGCCACACAGGCTAGGTTTTGGGTAGCAAGCATTCTCACAATGGCAATGAGCCTTTTCAGAACATTTTGCCAGTGAAGAGACTCTGATTCAATCTTCTCTTGATGCTGATCAGCCATGGTGGCCTTTAACCTTAGTCTCATCTCAAGCTCTTTCCACCTATGAAATGCTTTCTGGTGATTTGCTGCCTTCTCGTGGCATGCCAGATTTCTAGCCAGATTTTTCCAGTCCTTTGTTCCTGTAGAACCCAATGTGGCTGGAACATTAGACTGGAAGAGTTTACAACAAAAACAGTATGCAGCATTCTGGGGTTTTGAGTACATAAGCCATGGCCTCTCCACTTTGTCACCATTGGGAATTTCACGCCAGTAATGTGTTGGATGGAAACCTATTTTCATTGTCTTTGGAGAGCATGAAGTTTTTCACTTGTTGTGGCCCATGCAGTACAAGAAAGTCCCTCAGGCTACTGCTCAAGTGTGTCCACAGTCCTGGATCATCTAGACTTAAGGAACTAAACTCAGCAGCAGCTGTTTCTTGCACCTCCACCACATTCTTCTCTGATCTACACTTTCCTTCAGGAATGTGCAAGGTTACATCCATTTGAGATGGAGATATGGATGCTGCAGTAGCTCCCAGGTCACCTGCACTCTGACTAACTGGAAGATCAGGCATCTCCTCACCACTCACATCCTCACTGGGGCCGGAAGGCTCACTGTGAACTTTTGTGTCTCTGTATCTCAGGAGAGCTCCTTCCTGCTTAGATAGAAAAGCTTCCTTTGCTTTCTTTCTTTTTCTGAATGCTGTCCCAGAGGGGCATTTTCTTCTTTCACTCATGACTGCTGTTCTGTGCCAGCTATAGTGGCTCTCAACACTCAGTTGAAGGGGACAAATACTCAGGCTGCTAGCAAGGCCTGAGTGAGGGAAGATGATAGTGTCTTAAGGGTCTAACTGGCTCCTACTACTTCAGTGGCTGCCTGTTCTCCTCACGTGGGTTCAGGGAAGCAGCAGGAAACAGGAAGCTCCCGAGAAACTGGTGTTAATCAGTCCAGGCTCCTGGGGGTGCTAGAGAGGTACATAAGAGGCTCCTCCTCCTCTCTGTCCCTGCAGCTCCTGCTGCTTTCTCACCTTATTCCCTCTCACCTTTTCTCCTGCCTGCCTGTTATGTATCTTGTGCCCTCTTTCCTCCAGCACAGCACTCCACCATCTCTGTGCACCTAGAGAAGAGAGAATACATATGCACCAGCAGCAGACACAATTTTCTACACTCTGGGTTTAAGTGGTGTCCCCCCCACCACAGTCTGGCACCTGAGGCAGCCACCTCAGTTTGCCTCATGGTAAGGCCATCCCTGGTTACATTAATATATAATGCATAAATATTGCCTAGTGTGTAGAACTGTCGTTATGATGTGGCTATTGTCTATTTAAAGGACTATTGTGTATTAAAAAAAACCTCTGCTTTTTCCATTCCAAACTATGAGCAAAATTATCACTGAAACACCTAAGCAACAGAATGTGCCTGCAAATCAGATATTTGTGTGTGCAAATGACTCTTACTGAGGCCCAAATTATTTGAACTTGCAAAATTCCTGGAGGCTGTGCTGAAAATCATAGTAAATCATTTCTATATGGACAGGGCCATATTTAGGGGCATGCGACCCAGACGACTACCTGGAGTGCCAGACATAGGTGGCACCGGCCTCGGGATGCTATTTTTGTTAGCGACAAAAGGGAAAATAGAATGTTTGAAGTAAAATGTTTCAGGTATTCTGCATGTGGATTCATTTTTCACTAATCTTCTAGAATTGTTCTGGTCCATTGTAGAATCTTGTGGAACCTTCCAGATTTTGAGAACTACATTTTCCTTGAACTGCCTAGAATGTTGTCAGTCATACCCTCACAGTTATATAAGGGGCAGGACATCACCAGTCAGTCAGTGAAATGTAAGAACGAAGTGAGAGCCCAGCTGCGATATTGTGAACCTTATTTTATTGTGTAATGTTTTAAGATTTGAAGAGTGTAAGTAGTGACTAATAAAGGACATATTTAATGCAACGCCAGAGATATCTGTCGAACCCCACACTATAGTACAAAAGAAATACTGTTACTTCTTTTGCCACGCTTAACATGTAATGTTTGATGACTTACTAAAACTGTGGCTTATAGACTTTTGCTCTCACTAATACTGTATGTTTTACCCAAAGAAGCCATCAGGAGCTCAGTATAGGAAGTGAAAAAGCTCAACTGCAATTTAGTTTGCAGGAAAGGTCAAATTTGATGGGGAAATATCTTAAATGGAACATAGACCAGGCTTTAGGCAGTAGTGATCATCCCAGTGCAGAAGAAATTGATGAGTGAAACATAAATGATGGAAGTCCTATTACTAAGAAATTAGCAGATTTACCTGAAGATAAGGAATGGAAATGTGAGGACTAAGGTTAATATTCTAAGGCTATCACTGACTGTAACACTATTTAATACAGGTGTACCCAATTTTAGTATACAGTTCAATTTCTTGATGTTAGTACATTTTAGTTATTATTAAAATTAAAAAGTTTCTATAAGATTAGAGGAAATTTTTTTATTTGCTTATATATATGGCATGAATAAATACAGATTTACAGATTCTAGTGTGCAAATTTATCATCTTATGAGAGATAAATCATGCATGCAACTTGTGCATCAAAGTTGTGAAATGGGCTACAAATGCAATAAAAATAGGTATTCAAAAGTTTAATAAATGGGAGGAGAGACACTGAAGACTGCTCCTTACCTGGAGCACCGTTTGGTCTAGGGCTGGCCCTGTATATGGAAGAATCCTAATGCCAAAAAAATTGTGTGATAGCACAGTGCGAGATAAATAAAAGCCCAGTTTTTTCCATCTCTAATGAGAGGCACAAAGGGATGGGATCTGGTGAGATCTCCCACTGCTTTGGGACTCCCCTGATTCTTGCTATTTTCACAGCTGTCCACCAGATCAGACTCTTGTCACCTTAACAAATGTCTGGTCACTGCTGCTATTCAATGGTGGGGAACAGTGAAAATGACAAGCACGTTCATTTTAACCCACCCCTGTCAGGGCTTCCATGTTCTCCAGCTACATGGCAGCCAGTATGGCAGGCTAAGGGAGAGTCAGGAGTCTGGATGTCCTGGGACCACTGACTCCCAAGCCCAAAGGCCCCATTTTAGCAGGCTGCTAAGGAGCTGAGTTGATAAGCTGGCAGGAAACCAGACAGGTTTCCAATGGAATCTTGCATGGAGTCCATCAGAAGTTCATCAAAATCGAACTATTGCCGTCTAATGTTCCGATTACAACAAATTGGCAATTTTTGAGAAAAAAAAATGTTTTGTTGGAACTTTTCCAAACAGCGTTAGTGATAATATATGCTAATTTCTATGCTAAGTAAGTTCCAGGAATCATTGAAAGGAGACACTGCCAGTGGGGAAAAAATGGTGCCAAGCAACTTCATTTTGTTAAGAACCCTAATCTGTTTTTAATGAACTATAATATCAGTATAGTTGTAAACATATGTTTGGCATATTTTTAAAATGTGCTATTTTAGAAAATATTGCATCTGTTACACTTACCTCTCAGCTGCTTCACATCTGATCAGATGCTCCAGATTTCCTTATAACACGTGCTAGCACAGGCGTTTTGTGTGTGACAAAGTCAAAGTGTAACATCATAACAAGTTTGGATAAAATTAGTACAGGGTTTTTTTGGTTCTAGAAGAACCTTTATTTTTTACCACTTTTCACCTGTTTGGCTGCCCCAGTCTGCTTCAGTTGCTTTAGGCTATGGCTTGTTTCTTCACCAAAACAAAGACTATATATTTAAGAAACAATAACACCATCTTAAAATACTTTAGTGCTCAAGTAAGAAGTTTCCTTATTGTGTCCACTGAATGATTATAGCCATTGAACATTTCCAGATGAAATACAGAAGCAAATGAACAGCTGGATTCCACACAGCTGCATTGTTTAAAATAGGGAAAATATACTAAGAAGGTATATGACAGATAATAAAAATACATGAGAAAAATATCTCAGCTCTTGAAACTCCTATAGAAAGGTTACTAAGGATAGGATTTGAACTGACTATAAAAGCTACAGGGCAGGCCTGAGAAATGGCTTCCTATATTACATTCTCCGTGTCTGGGTGATTGTCCAAAAAATTCCATGACAAGAAATTATGGAGTAAACATCGGAGTGCTTTTGAATCCAGGAACATCACCACAGATTGAGTGCAGTTTGTTGTGAAGTGTACAGAGCTTTGGTTGTGTCTTTTGTCAAATAAGCTAGTTCACATGTGAAAGTTTTACCTAAGGCTATTTTATATGGTACATGGTTATGCATACTGCAGGCAGGAAGGATCAAACTCTGTATGCGCAGCCCTAGGACTGATATGTTTCTTCATTTTCTGTTATGATTTATTTTTTCATGTAAGTATTGACTCAATTAAGTGTTTGGTGAATTTTAGGGGAGAGTTTTGTTATAAAATAAGCCAGGAAACTTTTAAAAATTGATTATGAGGGTACAACAGTGTGTAGGAGGAGAGGATCTCACAGGTGGAGCAGTATGCTGTTTCCACAAGGGAGATGTCATGAAGGAATCCTGTCACCAATGGGCCATTGCTTTTATTTATTTCACTGCCTTAGTTTAAAAGGGGAGTTCAATACTAATGACCCTCTCTAGAGAGAGAGAGAAATGTTTTAACACCCCTGATAATGGATCAGTTTATAAGTAGCACGGGCATGTAGTGATTCAGAGCTGTACAGAAATTTAAACCTGATTTATTTTCTCCTTCCTTCCCCTGTCTCTTCACACACCAGCGTCATTTCAAATGACTTGTGTTCAGAATGAGAGAATGGGGACAGGCCAATTTGCTTGTTTTCATCAAGTGGAAACCAAATAATGCACAAATTGATTCTAACTTCTATAATGGCTCAGTTCACACTTCTTTATTATTCATGAGGTCTCTGCAGCAAATGTCCAAAAAACACAAAAGCTTTTGTGGTCAAAGAAATTGGTTTGACATATTTTCATGCTTCTCTATCATTTGAAATGTTAGACTAGCACATAAATTGGGTGGCAAAAGAACAACTGTAAGTTAAATTATTAAGCAGTATTGCATGGTCAGCTAACAAATATAATATCTTGGTTTAGTCAGTTGTAACACTGAACGTTCATAATGAAAGATTCCACTTACTATTCACTGCCCCAAAAGTTCAGTAACACAGAGGTAATTTTGAGGGGAGGTCCTGCCAGAATGTTGAATGTACCTATATTTAAATATCTGAAAACCTGGAAATAGTGTTAAGGCACACACCAGCCTTGCTCCACAACCTTAACTCTGCTCCCTGGAACTGGCAAAAAAGTCATTTTTCAATGTACATATGTTTCACTGTACTATAATAAGCAGACATGAAGCGTAACTAAGTAAATCAGTCATTTTATGTGGCACATTGTGTCCCTCAGACTTATATTCTCATTCATCTGCATGCACTCCAGCTGCCCTACACTGTGGTAGGTATTGAGTGATGGAAGGATCACAATCACAAGTTATCACAGCTCACACTGTGATACGAGGAGAGATGTATCTCTACTCAAACAGATCACTGATAGAGCCAGGCAGAAAACAATTTTCCCATATTTTGACATTTTAAAAAAATGTCTCTGTTCCACATAGGGGTAAAAAGTCAAAATCTAAGAAGAACATTCTGAACCACAAAAATAGAACTTTTTGTTTCAAAAATGTCAAAATGGGACAACTTTGAAACTTTTTCCAAAGTGTTTTTTATATGAGAAATTTATGAAAACCAACCCTTTCCCTCAAAAAGTTCATTTCAACAAAACAACATTTTCCAACTGAAAAGGTTTTATCAACAAATTCCTGCCCAGCTCTAATCCCGGATCCTTTGTTTCTGTGCAGAGTTCTGTGGGTTGTGCAAGCAGAGGAGCACAAATAATCTCTTTGTTGCTGTGAGCATTTGTAGCAATTTGGCAGCATATCATGACCGTGTACTACAGGGCAGGGGATTTTCCAAAGGAAATCCTTAGGGCAAGGGTTAAGGGATAGTAACACCTGGCAATGCTGTGGCTTGTGTATAGCAGTGAAGTGGTCGAGCAGAGGCCAGGCAAAGTCAGGTGGTGTTCCCAAGACCTGCCTGTGATGGCTTGGAGCTTACCTCTCTGCACCCTTTTTTGGTTATAAACAAGTCCAGACAGACCTCTGTCAATCAAAAGAGCACTCTCCTTCCACGGGTCTCAAGCACAAGCTCACTCCAACACACCCAGGGACTTTCTTTACCTCAGGCTTAGTCCAGCAAGCCATCTCTGACTCCTTAGTTCCAGGCACTCTTCTTTCTTTCACTTGAAAACAGTCTTTTGGTCCAGGTTCCTTTCTCGGTTCCTTCTTGGGTCACCCCTCTCAGTCCTTCCTTAAGCAGGAATTCCCAGCTCTCCTTTTTGGAACTGGGCGGTATTAGTTTCACATTTCCTCCTTACCCAGGCGTCTTCCCAGCCCTCCTTTCTGGAGCTGGGTTCTGGTAGTCAGATGTTCCAGGCCTTTCTAAGCAGGAACGCTCAGCTCTCCTCAATAGAGCTGAGCTGTGGATTAGCCAGCTGTGGGGGCTTTACCACTTTCTCCCCCAGCTGGCCCCTTTTCCTTAATTAGGTTCCTTAAGAGGGCAGCCTTTCCCTGTTGTTATTTCCTGCTGTGAGAAAAGAGGAAGCCTTTATGCTGGTCATCTTCTCTCAGCTCATCCCCAATTGGTTGGCTGAGAGGGAAGTCTTGCCCTACCCTCTCTACCAGGCTCCTAGCCCCAAACTCTTCAAGAAACAGCAATGGAATTTCCTCCCAAACACTTCTTACTCCCAGGACCACTTTCTCTCTCCCAATGATTCCCAGGTCCTTGTGTGTGTATATAATCAGGCCTTTCAGACTCTTAATGGGTGATGGGGTGGGCTGACCATTTGGACCCACTACCCTTTGGTAATTGACTACCTCATCACACTGCCTTAAACACAACTTTTGTCTTAGTGAGGTCACAGTTTAGTAGTTTCTCCTATTGTTCCCCTATGCTGCATCCCTGCAATACCCCACACGATTTGGAAGGAGAGAGAGAGCTATGAAGTCTGCCGGGGTAAATTGGAAAATCACACACATGGAGCAGAGTTGAGATAGCAGGGTGGGGTTGGTGTGTACCTTAACTCTGTGAAAGCATGTGGCATGATTACATTATCCTAATGCTTCTGCTTAATAGAGTATTTCCCTCATTTAATTAATACTATTTTCCTTCACTATACTTCCAAAGTAAAATTTGAGTATGCACATGACTTTAGAGGACACTGAAATACAAACACTTAAGGGCAGCCCCTGTAGAATGCAACAAAAGTATACAAACCCATTCTCAGAATGCTGCAAGGGCAGGACTCAGACTTACAGTTCCTTGGTGCTTCTCAGGTTCAGTGGCGACAAAATGTTCTGTGAGTCACTCAGTTATTCTGACATCAACCTGGCTGCAAACACTCTTAATTGCAATAGAGTACCATCCCTGCTACACATGTACAAATTACTTTCTCTGGCTCATAAATTTGATTTGAGACACATTATAGGTCCACCTCCTACCCCAAATATCTTTAAAAATATTGCTTTCCCAAAGGGCCAGTGGGTGCTGGGCAGTAGCAGAGATCAGTCTGACAGGGTGATATCAGTTTGGGGAAGAAGAGGGAATCTGAGCCATATTTTGTGCAAAAGGAGTTATAAGAACCATAAAAGTGTATTATTGCATGATTTTTAGTGGGTCTGTGTCTTGGGCATGACTCAATCATATGACAGATGACTAGGGAGGAGTATACAAATATTGCTCGGGCATGCAGGGGTATAATCAGGAAGGCCAAAGCACAATTGGAGTTGCAGCTAGCAAGGGATGTGAAGGGTAACAAGAAGGGTTTCTACAGGTTTGTTAGCAACAACAAGAAGGTCAGGGAAAGTGTGGGACCCTTATTGAATGGGGGAGGCAACCTAGTGACAGATGATGTGGAAAAAGCTGAAGTCCTCAATGCCTTTTTTGCCTCGGTCTTCACAGACAAGGTCAGCTCCCAGACTTCTGCACTGGGCAGCACAGTATGGGAAGGAGGTGAGCAGCCCTCAGTAGTGAAAGAATAGGTCTATTTAGAAAAGCTGGACATGCATAAGTCCATGGTGCCAGCTCTAATACATCCGAGGGTTCTGAGAGAGTTGGCTGATGTGATTGCAGAGCCATTGGTCATTATCTTTGTAATCTTGTGGTGATTGGGGGAGATCCCGGATGATTGGAAAAAGGCAAATATAGTGCCAATCTTTAAAAAAGGGAAGAAGGAGAATCCAAGGAACTGCAGACAGGTGAGGCTGACCGCAGTCCCTGGAAAAATCATGAAGGAGGTCCTAAAGGATTCCAGTTTGAAGCACTTGGAGGAGAGAAAGGTGTTCAGGAACAGTCAACATGGATTCACCAAAGACAAGTCATGCCTGACCAACCTTATTGCCTCCTATGATGAGATAACTGGCTCTGTGGATATGGGGAAAGCAGTGGACATGCTATATCTCGACTTTAGCAAAGCTTTTGATACGGTCTCTCACAGTATTCTTGCCAGCAAGTTAAAAAAGTATGGATTGGATGAATGGACTATAAGGTGGATAGAAAGCTAGCTAGACTGTTGGGCTCAATGAGTAGTAATCAATGGCTCAATGTCTAGTTGGAAGCCGGTATCAAGCAGAGTGCCCCAAGGGTCGGTCCTGGGGGCCGGTTTTGTTCAACATCTTTATTAATGATCTGGATGATGGGATGAATTGCACCCTCAGCAAGTTCGTGGATGACACTAAGCCGGGGGGAGCAGTAGATACGCTGGAGGGTACAGGGATAGGGTCCAGAGAGACCTAGACAAATTGGAGGATTGGGCCAAAAGAAATCTGATGAGGTTCAATAAGGACAAATGCAGAGTCCTGCACTTAGTGCATGGGATCCTTCCATCCTGCTACTGGCTGGGAACCGACTTGCTAAGCTGCAGTTCTGCAGAAAAGGACCTGGGGATTACAGTGGACGAGAAGCTGAATTTGAGTCAACAGTGTTCCCTTGTTGCCAAGAAGACTAATGGCGTGTTGCCAGCAGATCAAAGGAAGTGATTATTCCCTTCTATTCGGCACTGGTGAGGCCACATCTGGAGTATTGCGTCCAGTTTTGGGCCCCACACTATAGAAAGGATGTGGACAAATTGGAGAGAATCCAGCAGAGGGCAACAAAAATGATTGGGGGGCAAGGGCATATGACTTATGAGGAGAGACTGAGGAAACTGGGCAGAAGAGAGGAGTCAGGGGGATTCGATAGCAGCCTTCAACGATCTGAAGAGGGGTTCCAAAGAGGATGGAGGTAGGCTGTTCTCAGTGGTGGCAGATGACAGAACAAGGACCAATGGTCTCAAGTTGCAGTGGGGGAGGACTAGGTTGGATATTAGGAAGTACTATTGCACTGGGATGGTGATGAAGCCCCTAGGGAGGTGGTGGAATCTCCATCCTTAGAGGTTTTTAAGGCCTGGTTTAGTTGGTGTTGGTCCTGCTTTGAGCAGGGGGCTGGACTAGATGGCCTCCTGAGGTCTCTCCAACCCTAATCTTCTATGATTCTATGATATAATCTCAAATTTGGATCACTAATCTGCCCCCAAACCCCATGAGGCACAGCCATTCTTAAGGCACTCTGAGTAAGCATGTACTGCAACCCCACTATAATGCTGTTTGCTAAAGTAAAACACAAGCTCTCTTACTAGGTATTGGAGCAGATTAGCCTAGATGATAAAGCCCTGGACTGGAACTCAGGAGACCTCTCTTCTATTCCCTGCTCTGCCACTGGCCTGCTTGGTGACTATGGGCAAGTCACCTTAGTCACAGTGCCTGAGTTTTCTCATCTGTAAAATGGGGAGAACAATGCTGACCTACTTTGCAAAGCATTTGGAGCTTTTCATCAAGAGATCGCAATCTAAGAGCTAGGTAGTAGTAGTAGTATCATTTTATATAGACTGGGCAAATAGAAGAATACCTTATACTTCTTTATTTGCGTTTAAGTAAACAAACATACCAGAATGCTTGTCTGTCGAGTTCAAAATACAATACAAAAACCATGAAAGACCAAAACAGATACACGTTTCCCCTCACGTGCACTCAAAGGGTCAGCAAGAAAATATTACAAACCTTATGTAAAATGCCCCATTCTTCTAGTATCCCACATAAACCTCATCACAAGCCACTTTGCCAAATTGTCTCAAAAGGATGGACTTGGTAAGGTGCCTGGAAATTCAAGAAATGTGGGCTACTTCACGTCACGGAAGGGATGTGTATTACCAAGTTATGAGCCTACCATGGAGAATGCTCAGTCAGTAGCTTCTTCCCTTATATATCAAGGAGTTTCCAGCTTGAGCATTCTTGATCAACTTCCACAGCAGCATAGGATGCAGGAAGAGAGGCAGTCTCCAGGGCTTTGGTGGTTTTATAAGTCAAATCCAAAACTTTAAAATCTACCTCGATGAGCATAAGCAGCCAATGTAGATCTTGGAGTATTGGTGTCATGTGTACATGCAAGAATTGCTATGTTCTGCACCAGCTTCAGCTTCCAAATAAATCAAAAGGGTAACACCATGTAGTGGGCTAATCTAAAAGTGGCAGTTGTGTGGGTCACCATAGCAAAATCCAAATACAAGAGAAAAGGTTGCAACCTCCTAGCCAGATGCAGATGGAAAAGAGCAGCAATAGCTATTTGATCATCTGAAAGCAGCTGAAAATCTTACAAGAGCCCCAAGTTGCAAGCTTTGGTATCAGAGGATGAAGAAATGTTCTCAGACAGGGGGCTGATCTAATCCAAGAAATGTTATGACTACTTCCTAAATTTCATCATAAATTAACTTATTCTTATCCATTATGAGTCTCAGTCAATTTACTGATAGTGAATAGATCATATTTTTAACCACTTTGGCTAACACTCACCTGTGGGGGTCTTGTTTTTCAGTTTTATTTACTATTTGTTGCAGTTTCATAATAAATATAAAAGTAACATTGATTAGTTCTGATATGATAAGAGTCAGCTCATACTTGCAATATTATGTGTAATCCCATTGTCTTCATTGACATTTTCTGCATGAGTATGGATTAGTCCTAGTGGTAAGAAGTTACAGGATCAGGCCCTGAAACTGTGGAAATGGCAAAGCTGCAATGTGCATGATCCCTGAGATCATCTCATTATGTATGTATTAAGTAGGGAAAACTCAGCCAAAAGCCATTTTATCCAGAGTTGACTTGCCAGCCTTGCGTTCAGAAACATAACAGAGGTTAATTTTAATGAAATGTAAATATTTTCAAAACACAGGGCTTTTTCTGTTTCGAATCAGCTGCTGTATATCAGAAATATTCAGACATACTGTTCAAACATCTGGTTCAATCATTTGTAGCTAGTTTTTGAACTCTTGGGGCTCTGAGCAAAGCTTTATTTCCACAAGGCAGAAAAGCTTATGAACTCCCTTCATATTCACTATACAAATGGAACATGTAAAGGGATGCTAGAAATAAAAAAAAAGGGGGGGTACATGCTATGCATACAAAACATAGTTAACTAATTTACTATGGGGAACCACTCTTTTCATTAGACTCTGAAAGTAAATCCATGCAGAATTCACTATTTAAAACAAAGCAATCCTTAATTCCTCTGAGATCAAATATACTAAAACAAGGCATTTAGAAGGCAAGATAACAGGCAATCAGCAATCAGCCAAGATAACACACAAAGGTCTGCCAAGATAAGAAACATCAGCTGGCCAGTCAGCATGCTAGCAGGTTGACTGTTATTCCCCGATAAAAGTTTGAAATGTACAACACTCTGTCCGGTATCGGGGCGGCACGTCCGGGTCTTCGGCGGTAATTCAGCGGTGGGTCCCTCATTCCCTCTCTTCTTCTTTGAGCTGCCGCCAAAGTGCCGCTGAAGAGGAGGAGAGGGAGTGAAGGACTCACTACCAAATTGCTGCCGAAGAAGCGGTGCGTTTGAGCTGCCGCCAAAGTGCTGCCCCTCGTTTTTGTTTTGTTTTGTTTTGTTTTTTTGCCACCACAACCCAGCCCTGCTTCCATTAGATGGTATTTGTATGTGTATGCAGTTTAGGGTGACCCATAGATACATTGGCTTTGAATTCAACATTCCTGATCATTCAAAGAGATTTAAGTTCAAGTTTGCTCTGAGCATGGTGTATATAGAAGCACGTTGACATGGTCTTTGATGTACTTGGTTGCAAAAGTCATCAAAGACTGCCATGTTACTGTTCAGGTTCTTGTCAATCTTTTGAAAATCATGGTCCCTTGAGGCCAAGCAGATATTGTGGTATAAATGCATCACCTGGAAATGGTGTCTGGTAGGTCATTAGTGAATATATTAAATAAAGCTGGTGCCAGCACTAAGCCTTGAGGGAGTCCATTCTTCTGAAATCTCCAAGTGCTGATGTAGTCTAGAGGGATCTGAAAAGGTCTGCTTGACCATCAGCTCAGTTGCCAATGAGAACACATCTAGGAATAACTCTTGACATCTTACATAGCAGATCAAGTGCCAGATGGTATCATAGTCTGCTCTAAGGTGGAAAAAAACGGTTCCAGTTTTCTTCTCCCTTTGAAAGCAATTCTCAATGCACATGGTAAGTGGTCACAGATGTTTTGATTTGCTTAGAAACCTGCCTGATTATCACTCAAAAGCTGTTCTGTCATGGGTATAATTCTTTGTAGGATCTTCCACTTCAGGATTTTGTAGCTACATATCAGGAGTGATAGTGGGTGATAGCTGGCTGCTAACCAGTGGGAGTTTTATTTGTTAGTTTTACCAAAGCCAAATGAAAAACAATCACCGTAGCTGTCTGCCATATCTCTGGTATCATGTTCTCCTGTATGACGCAGGATATGAAGATAGACAGTCAGTGGTGGTTTTTCTTCTAAAGATGTTGTAGGAGTCCAGGTAATACATTGTTAAAGCTGCAGGCTTTCCCTGTTTTCATTCATTTCAGTACCTTTTCTATTTCTTTCTAGAACTAGAGGATAGTTGAAAGTTTTCATCTTGGTTGAGTTGTGGAGATGGCTTGTATTGATGCCATTTCTTTGCCTCAGAAATTGTATCTTTGCCTGCTTTAGTGATGTTGGTCAGGTGTATGGCAACACTATTTGGAGACACCTTCTGTTTTCACGTATCTGGTGAATTTTGTACTACAACTACTTCTCAATAAGTGTCCATGATCTTGATATGTCTATTTCTGAGATTGCTTTTCCCACAATGCTTTTTGGGCTACATTCAGGCTGTCTAGGAGATGGTTGGCTATTTCTGTATTGCTGAATTTTTTTATACTGTTTAAAGAGTTCTGCACATTCTTTGTCGAGAGATTGTATATAGGATTTTTGGACAGCCACATGGGAGGGACTTGGAGACATCCTTAATATTTACCTTGGTAAACCCTGAATATGCTTTGGTTTTTTGAGATGTTATGCTGGATACAGACTGTATATCTGTCAGTGAGCTTTGTCCCAGTCTGCCTTTCTGTAATTCGAATGAAGCCTTAGGCTGGTGGTCAAAATAGGTATGATAACCTCTATTTGGATAAGGATGCTGACAGATGAAAGTGCTGTTCAACATATTCAGAAATGATCTGGAAAAAGAGGTGACCAGTGAGGTGGCAAAATTTGCAGATGATGTGCAATTATTCAAGATAGTTAAGTCCAAAGCTGACTGCAAAGAGTTACAAAAGGATCTCACTAAACAAGGCAACAAAATGGCAGGTGAAACTCAATGTTGATAATTATGGGGTCTAAATTAGCTGTTATCACTCAAGAGAAAGATCCTAGAGTCATTATGAATAGTTACCTGAAAACATCCAGTCAATGTGCAGCAGTAATAAAAATAAAAAAAAAACCTAGTAGAATGTTAGGAACCATTAGGAAAGGGATAGATAATAACATAGAAAATATCATAATGCCACTATATAAATCCACACCTTGAATACTGCAAGAAGTTCTAGTTGCTTCATCTCAAAAAAGACATATTAGAATTGGAAAGGTGCACAGAAGGCCATTGAAATGATTTAAGGTTATGGAACACTTTTATATGAAGAGAGCTTAAATAGACTTGGACTGTTCATCTTAGAAAAAAGAAAAATAAGAGGAGATATAGTAAAGGTCTACAAAATCATGAATGGTATGGAGAAAGTGAATAGGGAAGTGATATTTATCCTTTCACACAACACAAGAACAATGAAATTATATAGGAAGCAAGTTTAGAAGAAATAAAATGAAATAACTTCATACAATGCACAGTGAACCTGTGGAACTTCTTGGTAGGGGATGTTGTGAAGGCAAAAAGTATAACTTGGTTCAAAAAATAAGTAGATACGTTCAAGGAGGATAGTTACATCAGTGGCTGTTAGACAAGATGGTCAGGGATGCAACCCCATGCTCTGGGAGTCCCTAAACCTCCAACTGCCAGAAGGTCGGACTGGACATCAGGGAATGGATTACTTGAAATTGCTCTGTTCTGTTTATTCCCGCTGAAGTATTTGGCACTAGTCCCTGTCGGAGACAGGATACTGGGGTAAATGGACCACGGATCTGACCCAGCATGGCTGTCCTTATGCTGGCCATGGTGGGAATTTCCAGGGCCCCTCAGGCAATGTTTCCTCTTATTTTTTTCCATCCATGTGCGGAATGAATTTTGTTATGTGCACCAATATCAAGGTCATGTGCAGATGCGCACCACCAGTAGAAACAAAAAACCTAGATATAATATATATTTTTTAAAGTTACCATAGGGAGAATTACTCCAGTCCAGAAACTAAAATAACTTTAAAAGAATAAAATTACAGAGAATATATGTGCATTGCAGGAAGTATCAAGAAGTAACAACAACACAAGTATGTGTTGGAAGGTGAGTGTGAGACACACACAGTGGCTGTGTGTGTGTGTGTGTGTGACGGTGCCCCTTTAAGTATGCTGCCCTTTTAAGTAGATCGACACTCACCAGTCTGAAGGCTCCTTGTTCAGACACAGCAGCAGCCACCAGCAAGCTCCATCCTACGTCCCACTCCTGAGCCCTATCGTATCCCTCCCCTCGATCTGCGGAGATGAGGTACATGGGTGGGGGAGGAGGGGGACATCCTGACATCAACGACCCCCCTCCGCAATGCACAGCTTGCAGAAGGTTCCCAGGCGCAGCTGGTCAGTGGCTCCAACCCAAGGCCACTAGGGTTGGACTAGGCAGAGGGCAGGAGAAGCATGGCAGTGTGGGGAGAGGCATCTGAAGTGTGCGGGACTTGATAGACTGCTGGGCGGCCATGCGGCCATGCAGTTTAGAGGGAACTTAGCCCACAGGTGATTTGTAAAAGGCAGTCTCCAGGAGACATGACCCAACTGAAGTCAGGGAATTAGCCTTGTTTCCAGCAGATAGAATGAAAAGTTGCTGGTTACTTAAGGTCATGAAGAAAATGTAGTTTATTGAGAGAAACCCAGTTTGCAAAGTCTATTCTGCTTTGATCAGATTCTCTATAGTCCCAGATTGTGTGCTGGCTATTGAAGTCTCCAGCCTAGATGCTGGAGCGATGGTAAAGCTGGAGCTGATTAGGGGGCTTGTAGACATTAGCCACTTTAAATTGGCTGATGCTTCTAATGTCACAGTAGTTGGATGTGGAAAGTCTACCATCTACATCAACTAAGTTGGACTCAGCCATATTGTTCATACAAACTGTACTTTGAGGTCAAAACCAGAGCTTATGAGAATTAACACGTGTTTCATGAAGGCAGATGACACTAACGTTGTGTTAGGAGGTAATGTGTTCAAGAACAGAGAACTGTAGCACCTCGAGGGCAGGGGCAACATTTATAACATTTCCATGTCCTTGTCTAGGCCCACAGTAACTGGGATCCAATAGATTCAGTTTGCTAGTTGTAGTTTTGATTTTCCCTGAAAGTTAATCATAGGATACACAAGAATGCGGCTGCATTGTACTCAAGGGAACCACTGTCTCTTTTTATGTGCATTTATATGGTGCCTAGAACATTGGGGCCACGAAATGGTCCAGTAATATGAATGGCTAGTAATAATTAAGCACATGTTTCTCTTTTTCATTCTTTGAGTGAATCTGCCAGCAAGACATAAATCAAAACTAGGCCATGTGCTTCATAAGGGAAAAGCTGCAGGTGAGAATTTACATGCTGCAGTAACTATTGGAGACTCAAATAATTGAAATTACTATGAAGTGAGCAAATTTCTTGATTCCATGTTATCTGATTCCCAACATTTGGGAGACGAGGTGTTGGGGGAGGAAGTCTGATGTATCCTCTAGAAATTACTTGAAATTCTTTTCAGCCTGACATTAAATAATGTAAGTTTTTTTAAAAGTGTCACATGGCTTCACTCACCATCAATTCTCAAGCAATGTATTGCTATTTATGGCCAGATTGATTGTTTATTTTCTCTGCTTAATTCAAAATCCGATCCTGTATTCTTTGAGAACCCAAACACTAACATCTAATTACAGACAACTCTGTATTGTTCTTGTTCTGTGGTGTTCTTGATTGGTATTTTAATGTTGAATCCTCTCACTGTTCTCCATTTGACCTAGAACTGAGAACCCTGAGCTATAACATAGTACAACTTATTCATCGACTACATAGTGACCCCCCCCCCTCAGTTCTGCCAATCATGCCAGCTTTGACCACAAACTTGTCTCTCTCTTCCTCAAGTACCTCCATGTTTCCTTCTGTGCCACCCATATGGATGAAATAAACCTCCCAGTCAAAATTAATAAGACCTACCACCTTACCCTCTTTTAAATCCCTCCTCTGCTGCAACACCTACAAATCACTTGCATCTGGCATTGGGAAAGCAACCAGCTGACACCTCTGCTCTTTTGCAAATATGTTTGTTTTATTGCTACCAACTCATTCCCCACCATTCTCTGTTTCATCTTGTCTAAGATTTACCTTGTGAGTTCTCTGGAGCTGGGACTGTCTGCTTTACTTGTCAGTACGCGAGCAAGATAGATCCTTAACAGTGGTTCCTCGGCACTATTGTAGTACAAAAAAATAATAAAACAAACAAAATTGATAGTAAAAACACAAGAGGTGCACAGTGCATCCTGCATTACTTCATTGAAAACCAACAAGGGCTAATGTAGTGGGACAGTCACACCGCTCCAGCCCTGAAGAGGTTAAAACAGCCCTGGGAAAGGGCTGCCCTGGGGAGCCAATAGGGTAGGCTGATTAGGAAGGCAGCCACAGCTGGGGCCACGCCCCAATCAGGCCACACTTGGCCCTGTTATAAGGGCTCAGGGAAGAGCTGCATCAGTCTTTCTCCAGCCTTGGAGGGAGAAGGACCTGGCTGCCTGGGAGCTCAGGGTACAGGGAATGGAGCAGGGCTGGGGGAAAGGCAAGAGGAGCTGAGGAGCTCCAGCCTGGCAACTCCCCAGGCTGCGGGCCTGGTTAAAGGCCAAAACAGATACTGGGGTTGCACAGGGCTGCCCAGAGGGGTGGGCAAGTGGGGCAATTTGCCTTGGGCCCCAGAGGGGCCCCGTGAGCCCTGGCCGAGAATCCCTTCCCTGGCTAGAGGTGCCTTTTTAATTTTTACTCACGTGGCGGTGGTCCAGGTCTTTGGCGGCACTTCGGTGGCAGGTCCTTCAGTGCTGCCGAAGACATGGAGTAAGTGAAGGACTCGCTGCCGCTGAAGACTTGGAGCGCCACTCGCTGAGTACAAGCGCCGCAGTGGGTGGTGCCTTTTTTTATGTCTGCTCCCTCTGGGCGGCCCTGGGGTTGCAGAGGCTGCAGGCAGAGGCAGCTAGTCCAACCCTCTTGCCAATGATGAGTGGCCTTTTACAGGCTGCAGTTTGCCCCAGCGAGAGGGGGATAGATGATGACTGTCAGTAGCCACTGAGGCAAGGTGGGGTTAGAGGGTTGGGGGTTCCCCTGAGAGGGGAGACCCAGAGTGTGGGGGTAGAACCAGGGGCGGCTCCAGGCACCAGCATGCCAAGCGCGTGCTTGGGGCGGCAAGCCACGGGGGGCGCTCTGCTGGTCGCCGCGAGGCAGCAGGCAGGCTGCCTTGGCTGGCATGCCTGCAGACGTTCTGCTGGTCCCGCGGCTTCGGCGGACCTCCCACAGGCATGCCTCCGAATCCGTGGGACTGGGGACCTCCCGCAGGCAAGCCACCGAAGGCAGCCTACCTGCGGCGGCAAAATACCTAGAGCCGTCCCTGGGTAGAACCCTGAGTAAAAGGGCACCGGGGTCTGGGAGGGACACGGGGCCTGAGGCAGGCGAGACATCAGCCGGCAGAGGGCGCTCTGGAGATGGAAAAGAGCTAATTCCCAGGATGACCAACAGGAGACACCGCACCAGTGGGTCGTCACTTTGCTACAGCTAAGAATATTGAAAAGAGTAAACCAGAGAAAAGCTCGGATAAACAAGGGCAATGTAACTAGACTATTTCTGCAAAAGTCAGTGAATGCTGCCAATGCTTAAACCATAATCTATTTGTGTTTTTTACATTAAAAACAAAACAAAAGGATTGATTTGGAGAATCTCTTGTCAGAGATGAAAGTATGCTGGTACGGTCCAGTACGGCGTACCGGCAAGAGCCAGTACGCCGGGCCGGACTGGACCGGCTTCTGCGATGGTGGTTTAAAAGGGCCCAGGGCTCCAGTTGCTCTGGGTAGCCCCAGGCCCTTTAAATCCGCGCTGGAGCTCCGCAAGCCAGGCTTGGGCGAGGATTTAAAGGGCTCTGTGCTCCTGCCGCTGTGGGGAGCAACAGGCCCTTTAAATTCCCTCCGGACTTCCAGCAGCCGTCCCTTTAATTCGCCCCGGGGCTCCCAGCCACCTCTGCAGCTGGTAGCTCCGGGGTGATTTAAAGGCCCTGGGCTCCCAGCCACAGCCGGAGCCCCAGGGCCTTTAAATCTTGAAAGGCCCTGCCCCTTCTGGTTGAGGCCCTGCCTCTTCCAGTTGAGACCACGCCCCCCCACTCAGGACTCCAGCACACCGGTAAGTCCTTTAAGTTACTTTCACCCCTGTCTCTTGTATTTTTTCCAATATAAGTGCTGCATTTGCTTTGCAGAGTTATTGTCCTTCCATTGGGCGATGATCGATTCAAATCTCACAATGTTTTTCAAAGTGAAAGACTGATTAGCCTGTAGTGACTGGCAGTTTATTTGACAGTAGTTTTGAGAATGTTCAAACCTGAGGGAAGTTCTGGCTGATGCATGTAATTTAGCCCTCTTGACTGTGTGGATGGGGTTACTGATTTGCTGTAAGGGATACTTATGCTTCTGATGGATTTTTTTATGTGAATACTTGCTTAAATATTCATATAAAGTACAATGAATATTTGCCTTTGTGGCAGTTATTATCTACCTTTTTTTGAAACCTCCATCCCCAAATGTTGATTTGTTCACAGTGGCTTTGAGATTGTGTTGCTTTTCATTTCTTGTTCTTAAAACTGGGAGTAAATTATAGTGATCATGAGGCTAAAAGTAATGGCAAGAGCCATGAATCGCACTCACAAGCTATGCATGCTTCCCTCAATCCTGATTTACAGCAGCCATTAGAATCCAGCTTGATGCTTCCAATGAGCAGAGGTTACTAATCAGTCAGAATTGTGCTAAATTATGTTGTGCTGTATGTGAGAGGAGCAAAGTTCTGTAGGGACTAGGCTGAGACATCCAAACACATTTCATTTGTCAAATGATCCAAAATTGAACCCAGATTTTTATAGGGTTGAACAATTGCTCCTTAACTCGCTATGCCACTCATTCCCTGACATTAGATTTTGAAAAGAGAATAGAAATGAAATTGAAAACCAAATTCTCCATGATTTTTCCTTGGGGGCGGGGAGGACAATGAATCCATTATGTGTATATATTTGCTTGGAATATGGCCTACAATAAACACTGACGTTTAATTAAATAAGCAGATCATATTTGCACTTTCATATAGGGTTCTCAAAATACGTTACAAAGGTGTTTATGCATTATTAACCCCAAACAGCAGATGAATCTAGGGGTGTGAGATATTCACCCCCACTACAGCCACTTTATGCCAAGTTAAAAGGTCGGAGCGGCCTAAAGGGGCCCTCAAATCCCTGTATCCAGCTACAGGAGGAATCCACTGGCGCACACACTGGGGAAGACAGGCAAAGGCTACCTCCTAAGGAACCCTCACTGCAGTCCCTGGCATATGGGAGTGAGGCTAGGGGCAAGGGAGGAGCATTAGTGGGACAGCTGCAACATTCAGCACTGCAGAGGTTCCAAGCAGCACTGCAATCCATAAGGCAGCCTGAGTAGCCAGCTGTATCATAGATAAGCTCCAGAGCAAGCCAGGATTGTGTCAGCTCATAGATGGCTTAAACCCAAATTTAGCTCTGTCTCCCTCACCTTACCTGGGGCTGCAGGTTCTGTGCTGTGCCTCTTACAAACAGCAGTTTAGAATCTCATCCCATGGCCCCTCAAATCCATCACTTTCTCTGATTACTTGACAGCACTGCTTCTAAGGGCTAGTTGACACTAGAAGTGCTAGTTGGCACAGCTGCATCCATAAGTGCCAACTCCAGTGATGCTCTGGGGCTGGAGCACCCATGGGAAAAATAGTGAGTGCTCAGCACCCACTGGTGGCCCCACTGATCAGCTCCCCCGCATGCTTCCCACCTGCTGACAGACCTTGCCAATCAGTCCCTCCCTACCACTCCCCAGCGCCTTCAACCAACCGATCAGCTCCTCCTCTCTCAAATGAAGTAAAAATCTTAAATGAACTAAATTGTACTATAGAATCTGTATGTATAGTAATTCCATGCTTGTAAAATAATAATATAGTAGTAGGGCTAATTACAGACCACCTGACCAGGATGGTGTTAGTGACTCTGAAATGCGAAGGGAAATTAGAGAGGCTATTAAAATTAAAAAAAACTCAATAATAATAATGGGGGATTTCAACTACCCCCATATTGACTGGGTACATATCACCTCAGGAAGGGATGCTGAAATAAAGTTTCTTGACACCTTAAATGACTGCTTCTGGGAGAAGCTAGTCCTGGAACCCACAAGAGGAGAGGCAATTCTTGATTTAGTCCTAAGTGGAGCACAGGATCAGGTCCAATAGGTGAATATAGCTGGACTGCTTGGTAATAGTGACCATAATATAATTAAATTTAACATCCCTGTGGCGGGGAAAACTCCACAGCAGCCCAACACTGTAGCATTTAATTTCAGAAAAGGGAACTACACAAAAATAAGGAGGCTAGTGAAACAGAAATTAAAAGGTACAGTACCAAAAGTAAAATCCCTGCAAGTTGCCTGGAAACTTTTTAAAGACGCTATAATAGAGGCTCAACTTAAATGTATACCCCAATTTAAAAAACATAGTAATAGAACCGAAAAAGAGCCACCGTGTTTAAACAACAAAGTAAAAGAAGCAGCGAGAAGCAAAAAAGCATCCTTTAAAAAGTGGAAGATAAATCCTAATGAGGAAAATAGAAAAGAGCATAAACTCTGGGAAATGAAGTGTAAAAATATAATTAGAAAGACCAAAAAAGAATTTGAAGAATAGCTAGCCAAAGACTCCAAAAGTAATAGCAATTTTTTTAAAAATACATCAGAAGCAGAAAGCCTGCTAAACAACCAGTGGGGCCACTGGACGATCGAGATGCTAAGCGAGCACTCAAAGATAAGGCCATTGCGGAGAAACTAAATTAATTCTTTGCATCGATCTTCACCGTTGAGGATGTGAGGGGGATTCCCAAACCTGAGCCATTCTTTTTGGGTGACGGATCTGAGGAACTGTCCCAAATTGAGGTGTCATTAGAGGAGGTTTTGGAACAAATTGATAAACTAAACAGTAATAAGTCTCCAGGACCTGATGGTATTCACCCAAGAGTTCTGAAAGAACTCAAATGTGAAATTGCAGGACTACTAGCTCTCATCTGAAACCTATAATTTAAATCAGCTTCTGCACCAAATGACTGAAGGATAGCTAATGTGATGCCAATTTTTAAAAAGAGCTCCAGAGGTGACCCTGGCAACTACAGGCCAGTAAGTCTCACTTCAGTACCGGGAAAATTGGTTGATACTTTCGTAAAGAACAAAATTGTCAGACACATAGATGAACATAATTTGTTTGGAAATAGTCAACATGTTTTTTGTAAAGGAAAATCATGCCTCACCAATCTACTAGAATTCTTTGAGGGGGTCAACAAGCATGCGGACAAAGGAGATCCAGTGAATATAGTGTATTTAGATTTTCAGAAAGCCTTTGACAAGGTCCCTCACCAAAGGCTCTTAAGCAAAACAGTCATGGGGTAAGAGGGAAGGTTCTTTCATGGATTGGTAACTGGTTAAAAAATAGGAAACAAAGGGTAGGAATACATGGTTAGTTTCAGAATGGAGAGAGGTATAGAGTGGTGTCCCCCAGGGATCTGTACTGGGCCCAGTCCTATTTAACATATTCATAAACGATCTGGAAAAAGGGGTAAACAGCGAGTTGGCAAAATTTGCAGATGATACAAAACTACTCAAGATAGTTAAGTCCCAGGCAGACTGTGAAGAGCTACAAAAGGATCTCACAAAACTGGGTGAATGGGCAGCACAATGGCAGATTAAATTTAATGTTGATAAATGCAAAGTAATGTACATTGGAAAACATAATCCTAACTATACATATACAATGATGGGGTCTAAATTAGCTGTTACCACTCAAGAAAGAGATCTTGGAGTCATTGTGAATAGTTCTCTGAAAACATCCACTCAATGTGCAGCGGCAGTCAAAAAAGTGAACAGAATGTTGGGAATCATCAAGAAAGGGATAGATAATAAGATGGAAAATATCATATTGCCTCTATATAAATCCATGGTACGCCCACATCTTGAATACTGCGTGCAGATGTAGTTGCCCCATCTCAAAAGATATATTGGAATTGGAAAAGGTTCATAAAAGGGCAACAAAAATGATTAGGGATATAGAATGGCTTCCGTATGAGGATAAATTAATAAGACTGAGACTTTTCAGCTTGGAAAAAAGGCGACTAAGGGATGGGGGGTATGATAGAGGTCTATAAAATCATGAGTGGTATAGAGAAAGTACATAAGGAAGTGTTATTTACTCCTCCTCACAAGGGACCACCAAATGAAATTAATAGGTAGCAGGTTTAAAACAAACACAAGAAAGTATTTTTTTCACTCAACGCACTGTCAACCTCTGGAACTCCTTGCTAGAGGGTGTTGTGAAGGCCATACTATAATGGGGTTCAAAAGGGAGCTAGATAGGTCCATCAATGGCTCTCTTCCATGAATCTATTAGCCAGGATGGGCAGAAATGGTGTCACTAGCCTCTGTTTGCTGGAAGCTGGGTTTGGGTGACAGGGCATAGATCACTTGATGATAACCTGGCTGTTCATTCCCTTTGGGGCACTTGCCATTGGCCACTGTCAGAAGACAGGATACTGGGCTTGATGGACCTTTGGTCTGATCCAGTATGGCCGTTCTTCTGTCCCACTCCCACCCGCACCCAAACCTTTTACCAGCCAATGATCAGCTGTTCAGTGGCATGCAGGAGGCACAGTGGGGTGGGGGGGGAGGAGAAGGGAGAGGAAGAGGCAGAGGGAGGGTGGGTGAGCTCAGAGGAGGGGGTGGAGTGGGGGGCAGGAAGAGGTGGGGAAGGGGTGGAGTGGGGGGTTAAGCAACCCCTGAGAAATCGGAAAGACAGAGCCTATGGGAGAGAACTTTCCTATCAGCATAATAAATTTGCCTCTGTGAGAGGTGATAGCTATTTCTCCCACCAACATAGCACTGTCCACGCCAGTGCTTAGGGTCATTGTAATTTATGTCACTCAGGGTGGCTTATTCACCCCCCTGAGCAATATAAGTTATACTGAAGCAAGTGGCAGTGTAGACCTGGCTTTAAATGGAAGTATATTTACATCAAAAACACTGAAGAAACTGGGCAGAAAAAAATAATATTCTAGTTCTCCTGACAACACAAAATTACATACAATCTTTTTGGAATAAAACTGATTGAAATTCTCTTTCACAGAAATAACTTCAATATATGGTTATAATACAATGACTGAGCTCTATAAAGAAAATAATGGAAATTGCCCATTCTTACTAAAATTATGCCAACACAAATCCACATAAATCCTCTATTTAAAAAAATAGACTAGGCAATAGTTTTATGCTGCGTACTCAAAGACTCTAGCTGTGATAACAGCTAGCTTTCCAGATGTTCCCACCCCCCTCTTGTTTTTTTGAATAGTTTGTGACCCAGTAAATCTTTGGATTTGTTTTGACTTCAAATTGAGGCCCATAGTTGCTAGAAAAATCTTAAACCAGTGGTTTTCCACATTGTCCATACTATAATCCCATGTTACAGCGGGAGTGAAAAAAACTCAGGATCCTTGTATCTAGCCTTAAAAAACAATGGGTGATCATGACACATCTAGGAACCATAGGGCTCCCAGGTTGAGAATCCATTATTTAAACTCTTTCAACTAAACTCTTTCAACTCCCCTGCTGCTTCCCTCACTGACAAATATACATAGTGTTTATATCTTATTTTGTAATTCACTGAATTTTTTTTTTACTTTCCAAATGAGAAGTGAATGGGATATTAATATGTTCCAGACCAATGAACAAGATATAGTATTACACACGTATGTGCCATCAATCATCATTATTTAGTATAGCTGCTTTCATGATTACAAATAATAATTGCCAACTTTTATTTCAACTTGTAATTTGGATGGAGCTACTTAAAGACCAAAGTCCAGGGAGGGCTAGAGAGAGACACCACCAGAGGGGTACTGAGATAGGCCTTGGTGGACCGTATACCTTGGAAGGGGTTTGTGCTGGTTAACATGCAGACAGTGTGACTCGGCCAGAGCACTGTGTCACTGACAAACCCACCTGAGAAACATCAAAGGGGGTCACCAGAACTAAAGAACGTGGACATGTGGAACCAGAGAGGGGCACTAGCGAGATGTGAGTGCCAACCCCATTACAAGAGGATTACAGAGTATCTTCAGAAAAGTTTCCTAGAGATCTCTATGTAGGATTCCCAGGAGATCTCTGTGTGCACTAACAAACTTTTCTGCAGGGCCCACACTGTGTAGCTGCATAGGGGAATGAGAAGCAGATGCAAACAGTCCTAGTGTTGTTAATTTCTATCCCTTATCCCACTTCTATCCTGTAACAAAATAAAGGAGAGCTCTACCTCATGTGACCATGTAGCATCAAAGCAAACTGAGTACTTACTAGACCTCCCCTCTCCTGCTTCAGACACACTAGAGCTGGAGTGTTGGCACTGGCTAGATCCCTTCAGTGTCAAAAAAAGCTCTTGGCTCGCTGTGCCACCGGATGACCCTGTTGCCTGTCCCACATTCTCCAACAACTCAACTTCCTTGTCCACCACTTCATCCTCAGGGTCAACTCCATTGGCCGCTGCCTCCAATCCCCCTAAAGTATCTCTGGGGTTCTTTGTATTTGAGGTGGGGTCAGTGCTGAGGAGGGCGTGCAGCTTCTTGTAGAAGCAGCATGTCTTCAGCGCTGCATCAGAGCAATGGTTGGCTTCCCTCAGCTCCTTGATCTTAGCACACTCTGCGGCATGTCCCTTTTGTGCCCCTTCTCCTCCATGCTACAAGCAATCTGCTCGTAGGTATCAAAGTTCCTATGGATGGAGCGGAGCTGCGACTGCACAGCCTCTTCTTCCCACAGACTCAACAGATCCAACAACTGCAGTGTACTCCAGGCAGGAGTGCATTTGCTGTGGAAAGCCAGCATGGTCAGCTGGGCAGATGCTATGTGAACTCTCCACACCAAGCAAACAGGAAGTGGAATTCCTGTGCCTTTAAAGGTGAAGGGACACATGCCTGTGTACCTGGCTGCAGGGCAGGAGAGTTCAAACTGCTGATCAGAGTGGTCATGATGGGCATTATTGGACACCTCTTGGAGACTACTTAGTGTGACATAAACAAACATAGTGTCTACACTGACATTGCATTGCTCTAACTTCTTCACAAAAAGCTCTGTGCCTCTTGTCGAGCTGGTTTTATTATGTCAACACAGCAGGAGAGTTAAATTGGCAGGAGGAGCACCGCAGCGTGCACATCTCCACTGTTTTGTTGATGAAAGCTGCCTTTTATCGATAAAGCTGTGTGGTGTGAACAAGGCCTTATTCTGTGTTTGTACAGTGCCTAAGACAATGGGGCCTGATTTCTTTTGGGCCTTCCAGGTGCTATTGTAATACAAAATAAGACACTAAGGAAGATGTTGTTGGTGCAACTCTCGCTCTTTTAATAGATATTCAGTGACAACTGGAGCTCTTTTGTTGCTTCCCCTTTTTTCACTCTTAAACTTTGTCTACATGAGGGAAATTTGGGTGGAGGGGGGGAGAATCCCTGACACCATTTCTGCTGCACTACGGTCAGCAATATTGGGAATTCCAATACAGACAGCTCTTTGGCTTTAGCCCGGCATGAGTTGGACTTGATCTAATCATCATGGTGCTGAAAATGGCTGCCAGAGATGGGAGACGTCTATTTAAGGGGTCTCAACTTCACTAACACCAATGCAACTTGGACTAGTACTAGTAATAGTGATGTAGAAAAGGCTTTATTCTGTTTTCTTTATGCGTGTTTACAGTTATAGCTCAGCATCTCCAGCCATTGTTGCTCCACTGCAGACATTGAAGTAGCTATTTTGTTTTCTTGTTTTGAGCTAGCAGAACAAATATTGCATTCACCTCAACTGATGAAATTCATCCAAATAGCACCAAAGTCAGTGAAATTACTCCAGATTTACACCTGTGTAATTGAGAGAAGAATTTCACCACTTTTCCATTTCTTCATCGACAAACCGTGATGGGATATCATAGGCCTACTTTTTTTTTCCCTCACAATTCAAGCCCCTACATATAGGTAATTCCCAATGCCAGCTTCTCACTTGCTCCATGTACACATCTGTTTGGGGGCTCGCATCTGCAGTTTAATGGTTGTTTGGAGGTTCCTCTACAGAATCATGACGTGTGTCTTCTACATCAGACATTATTTGAGGGTCATCCTCCAAGTAGCCATCACTATCTCATTGCACACCATGAGTGACTGTGAACTGTTCTACAGAATTACCTGGGAATTTCCTAAATCAGACTGTGTGTGAGAGTTACCACTGCCCAATAGGCTCCCAGGGCCAGATCGCACATCCTCATTCTCTGGCATGTGAGTTTGAGACCCGCCACTAAGGACCTTCTTTTTCTTTTCTTTTTCTTTTTCTTCTTCTTCTCCTTATCTCTTTAGCTTCTTTTAAAATTTTTATTATGACCCAGCCCCATAACTTTTTGACAGCATTCTCTTTATCCCCTCAAACCCTGCAAATACAAACACTGACCCCTGTTAGGAGGCTTTCCCTTCACCCCTCCCCTGGTTCTTGTGACGCAGACAGAAAGCAGAAGACCAGAATTACAAACCGCAGGCAATGCAATGTTTATTGGAGTTAGTTTCAAGCAACTATATCCATAACTCTGACACCTCAGAACCTTTTCCCAGTGTCCCATCTGCTCCCCTCCTTAGCTGGCATAAATATACCTGAAGTATGCCCTTGGTCCCACCTCTTACAATTAATGGTCATGTTCTGTTTTGGGGGATCATGAGTCTGGGGGCTTCATTCCACCTCTTTTGTATCCTATGGGAGGGGTAAGGAGTGAGGCTGGTTTTCAGTCAGGGACAGGTATTTCTTTGGCCTTAGTGTTTCTTATACCTTCCCCCTCAGCCCCCCGTTTGCCCCTCCCAATTGGTTGCTTGACCTTGCCTTAGATAGGAGTTGAGGCAGTCTTCAAGTGTACGCTCGTATATTATTCTTCCACCATACCCAGTAGCACTTTAGCTGTTCTTATCTGTTCCCATTATATACCAAACCCATTTGGCTAGACAGAAGCAACACACAGTGTCGTCGTTCACACACATTAGTAAGGATATAAGTGTATCAGAAATCAAATGGGCAAACAAGACCTAAAATTCTAGCTCAGGCAAATATACAGGCCAAAATCCTGCATTGTCATCACTAATACTCCTAACAACCCGCAGCTTGTTTTCCCCACTGCTGATGTGTACCCTTGGGGATACCCCTTTTACCTTTTCCATGCCTAGTCATGCCTGCTCAGAACCAACCTCTAGAAGACTGCAGAATTTTTCAGTCAGCCACAAGAGCTTTTGCATTTTTGATGTAGTCTCCAGTTATCTTTTCTGTTAGAACCCCTTAGGATACTATATCCATCAGTTTTCTGAAGAGAGCATCATGTTTTTCCCAAATCATTTTAGAATACTGAAGAGCTGTACTTTGCTTATTGAGGTAAGAGAATAGTTCATAACAGTTTTCAGATACTTCATAAAGAGATACCCCTGCATTGCATGAGCTTTCAGTCCTTGTTTTTTTTATTCATAACCACTAAAACACATACTTCGGGTTTGTGAATTTTGTATTTTCACTCACAGCTTTCTTAGGGTTTTGTGTGGGGTCGACCACTGAAAAATTGAAGGTGTGTTTGGATTGTTGCTTTTTACCAGAGTTTTTTGTTTTGTTCTTTGGCTTGATATATCTGATACAAACAAAAAGAAACACCCCATTATTTTAAGCACCCAAAACCAAAACCAGTTTGCAACAAAATGCTTTAAAAAAAACAACCTACACACCTCTCCTTTTCATGAGGGGACATATACATTTTCCCACAGAAAAAAGACACATTGTACATGCCCCTAAAACACAAATTTAAGCAATAAAACTAACTTTAAAAAATGCCTCTAAATCACATAACAATTTAATCATTAAAACTAGCTTTTAAAAAAAGAAAATAAAATAACACATTTAAAAGCAAGGTTTCAGAAATTTATCTTCCATCATACATATGTGCTGGCGTGTAGCTATTCTGTCCCCCCTCCCCCCTCCACAAATGTATTTAGGCCTTTTGGTTAAAGAACACACAGTGTTTTAATTAGTATTATCCCCCCCCCAATGCACAAAACCTATACAACCTGTTTAAACTCATTTTTCAAAAAAACAATATTAAACACAAACATAGTCACTATGGGGTTTTACCTTGCTCTGGTGAATTACAGTTTGAAGTTGCTGCTTCCATACTAAACACATCACACTGCAATAAAGATGTATCATTATTAGCAAGGACAGCATGCACAAAGAGTAAGACTGTATAATATACATTTTCAGAGTTATAAAACAAGCAACGTACCTCGTCTTGCAGTCCGGCAGCAGCCATTCCATTCAAGGTGGTTTCTATTGTAAAAAGACAAAAAAGCTCACATTATTATACCATCTTACCTCTTTGTTTCACTCAAACTTCAATGTCTGTAGTTAGCAAGTTGATTTGATCACTACAGCTCTTAATTAATAGCTACATAAGGAAAGGATGCACTGCTGCTCAGACATTCTCTTTTGTGATCTGTGGGGAAAATTAAATTGTCCACACAGGTGGGCTGCTTTTGTTTACCTTTGGTTAATTTTTAGTTAAAATATATATTTTTTTCTGTTTCAATTAAAACTAAAACACTACAAAGCCTTACAGTATGAAATCCCCATACACAACAATCCTGAACGGTATTATACTGTCCTGGTTAAAGACTTTTCAGCTGATAATGAATCACTTAGGTATTTTGTTTTGTTTTTCAAGATGTCCTTTAGGCTTGAAATTTTGGTTTGTTTTTTAAATAAAAGTGGATGTAGTACCACTGTAGCATTGGTGAGCAACCTGCGGCCCATCAGCTTAATCTGCAGGTGAGCTGCCAGACAGTTTGTTTACATTTTCAGAGCTTCCCACAGTTCCCAGTGGCTGTAGTTCACCGTTCTTAGCCAATGAGAGCTGTGGGAAGTGGTGCAGGCTGCAGGGACGTTCTGGCTGCCACTTCCCACAGCTCCAATTGGCTGGGAACGGTGAACCGCGGCCACTGGGAGCTGTGGGCAGCCATGCAAATGTAAACAAACTGTCTGGTGGCCTGCCTGTGGATCACCCTGATGGGCCGCAAGTTGCCCACCACTGCCCTCAAATATCCTTAGCTTTTAAATATTTGATAGTGAAGATTTTGTTCTTAAAGTATATGCTTATTTTTTATAAATACAGGGAAGGTTTGTGGCTCCCTGCAACATTTACATTTTGGGATAGACCAGGTGATAGTTTTGAAAAATAATTATTTTAAAACTTTTCATGATTTTTTTCAGTTGCTAGAAAAAGCCAATAGCATTCTACAAACACCTGAGGCTTTATTTAATATATTGTTAATCAGAGCTCACCACCCTCATTTCTGTGGGTTAACTCTCATCAAACCTCTTTACTCACCCTGGTCCCCAACAAGGCATATTTTTAATCCTGATGGAGTGTTAAGGAAGTGTGGGTGGATAATCACATCTAGGCCAACAGTAACAAGATAACCGAAGGCAATAGAGTCACCTTTGCCATTTCAGTAGAGGATGGTTAAACCGAGTTGCCCGAATTCATTTCAATGTGTTTGATTCAGTGCTATTGTTCTGAACCACAAATCTCAAACCTCCATGTTTTATAAAGTTATCAAAATGTGTCCCTAGCCTCTGTTTGCCAGAAGTTGGGAATGGGCGATAGGCGATGGATCACTTGATGATTAGCTGTTCAGTTAATTCCCTCTGAAGCACCTGGCATTGGCCACTGTCAGAAGACAGAATATTGGACTAGATCAGTGGTGGGCAGCCTGCGGGCTGCATGCCACCCATCAGGGTAATCTGATTGCAGGCCGCAAAACATTTTGCTGATGTTCATCATCCACAGGCATAACTCCCCGCAGCTCCCAGTGGCCGCAGTTCGCCGTTCCCAGCTAATGGGAGCTGTGAGAAGCGGCAGCCAGTATGTCCCTGTGGCCTGCCACTTCCCACAGCTCCCACTGGCCAGAAACAGAGAACAGCGGCCACTGGGATCTGCGGGGGGCAGTGCCTGCAGACGGTCAACGTCAGCAAAATGTCTCATGGCCCACAATCAGATTACCCTGATGCGCCTCAGGTTGCCCACCATTGGACTAGATGGACCATTCTTATGTTCTTTAGTTTTTTGCTTTATTTTAAACACCAGAATTTTATTTCCCACAGTTTCAGCTATAAATGTTTCAGCTTTGCATTGTAAATAGGTCTCTTTTCTTAAATACCAATAGCAGGGTTCTCACGAACTATTTTAATTTTAAAAGCCCTTCAAACCCTGTTTTAATTCAAGCACCCCACAGGCCTTGTAACAGAAATATAGATAGAGACTTAGACTTGTTACTGAGTCATAGTTACAACCTTTTCCTCAGTTATCTGTTTTTCCCCCTTGGTCCTGACTCCTTAAATATTTTGCAATCACCCTACATGTCTTTTTTATTTCCGTCTATTGACTTTATACCTTTTAGTGTTTGATGAATGTACCCATATGCTCTACACAACGTGTGGAATTCTGCTCCTTTTAAGGATGGACACTTTTTGTGTGTTATGTGTTAGACCAGAGTTTACTTTTGAAAATATATTGTTTTTAAATTTTTAATGACTTCCTAGAAAATTGACCCACAGCATTTTACAAAATACTATGTTTTGTACTATTAATCAGTGCATACCACCCCCTTTCTGTGGGCATTTCCTAAATTGCTTAGTTTGAACATTCAGCAAACTTGTTTATTGATAACGCTGTAGCTTCTATGAGGCATAATATCTCTGTCACTGATGGGAAGTTAGGGGGCCCAGGTGAGTAATTACATCTGAACGCAATAGTTCCACACAACTTGATTTTTTCAATAGGTGGTTGTTAAACCAATCAGTTCAAGAGGGATGAGATAGATATGTTGTATTCAAGCAGTTGTCTCAAACCTCCATGTTTCATAAAGATACACAGTGTAGGAGCTTTTTACTTTATTTTAAATACATGGTATCTTTATTTCCCCTGGAGTCTACTACTGAAAGTTTTTTTTCTTCTTCTGTGAATAGGTCTTTAGTTTCCCCCCAATATTGGGGGTGTGTGTCTCACAGACTATTTAATTTAAAAGACATACAGCACTTGAAAATAAACCACCAGATTCAATCAAACCCTTCATTTTATTTAAGGACCACACAGACCTTGTAACAGAAACTGAGAGAGTCACAAAGTTCTTTTCAACAGGTATTTCTATCTTCAGATACCAAGTTTTAATACCCCATGTTGGTCTCCTCACCATTCTCTAACTTAACCCTTTTAGATTTTTTTTACAAATAGTCTTTTTCCTAAGTAGGGTTCTGTAGCTTTTCGTGTGGATTAGGTGGTCGATAATATATTAACATGGGTATCCTTTGCTTTAGTAATTTTGTTTAAAACACTGTTAGGGTCTCAAGTGCTTTGCACAGCATTTACCAAGGCTACTCCTTATGCTAAATTTTCTTGGGTTAAGAACAGACATTGCATTGCATAACCTACACCACCACCCGTGTTTAATTAGCTTTCAAGACACATGTCAGCACCCAGGGCCGGGAACTTGCAGTTTATACCCTCCGAAGTTCAATTCACTCAGCCCTCACAATCTTTAGAAAGCTTCTCCCTAAAACAAAGATTAGTGACAGCATAAATAGAAAGGGGTGCAAGAGACAGCATAATGCTTTTACACCCATTACATGGCACAGGCTCAGTTAACTCTATGCCAAATGCCTTTCTTAAATCCATATAGTCATCATCCTCTTCACACTTGGTGGCCTGCTTGCACAATCTGTCTTAATGTTGAGCAAAAACAAGTTAGGCTTGATTCATCTTTGCTCTCTGATGCAAAGCTGTCTAGGGCTTCTTGTTCCTCTAGAAAGGCATAATTGAGTTGTTGAAATATTTCCAGAAAACAAACAGCTGTAAGTCTCCTATTTTAGATTTACACAACTCCAGGCTGATTCCTGCCCATTCCATCCCCTTGAACTTCACTTTCTATAGTCTATTTACCTGAATGGTGTCTTCTCAGTCAATCTTGTCCAATGGTGACTCCAGGGAGTCATAGTCGCCTTCTCCAGGGAGTCAGACATCAGATGGGCACAGCACTCATCACTCTAACTCACAGTTATCTAGGTCTCACTGTCAGGCCAAAGAGTTCCTCTCAGCTGCTCCCGGCTCCTCAGAACTGTCACTGATATAGCGCTTTCTTTGCAGGCAACCTTAGGACCTAAAACAAATTCCATAGTTTACATGAGGGTGATGAAGGAGACCATGTTTCCTCTCAGTATTTCCATGATTTCTGTAAACACGTTATTGAAACAAGATGACCTCTTCCACACAGCAAGGGGTTTCTCGGCAGCACTTCCAATCAGCCAACAGTTAAGCTCCAGAGGCCGAGGTTTCCAGCCTAGATTCCCGTGCTATATCTATTCTGTCTATAGTCTTGGAAGTTTTGTGGGGCTGAAAATCACTCCAATTTGTAGAGGGAAGTGAGAGGAGGTCTTACAAGGGTCACATGATCCTCTTCCAGAGGGGCCACCCCAGAACTTGCCCTGATTAGTTATCCCTACTCTTGGGAAGGTCCTATAGGGCTGAAACCCTCTCCAGTTGGTAGAGGGTGGCGGGGAGAGTTCTTAGGTCACATGTTACGCCTTGGTTCCAACACATGCCAACCTTTGGCCAGGATGCAATTCCCCAGGGGGGAGGGGTTTATGGGGCAGGGCCTTATGGGATTGGGGGTAGGGACAAAATTTGATTGATGGTAGACCTTAAATGACACATGATTAATGTATATTTTTCATACAACTGAATTCTAGAGAGTAGCTAATGGGATATTAGTGATTTTTCACTTTGTATAGTTTTAAAACAAGCCAGGCACATGTACCTGCATATGGCTTTTGGTTTGTATGTATGAAGTTCCTAAAATTACCTTTTTGGTTGATAATGCTAAAGGCATGAGACCATTATATATTCTTGTAACATGGCAACATCCTACTATGCTTTCAGTAGGAGCTCTGCACCTTCCGTGTGCAGGCCTCTAGACCACAAACACCAAAGGACAGAGGTGTCACAGATCCAAGTAAGTGCCCCTTTCTGGCTACCCAATAGGATGGCTTTGAAGAGAATCTAAGCCTCTGTTTTCTGGATTCTCAGAGTTGTTTTAAGCTTGTGGAGCCTGAGCTGAGTCCTGCCATTCCCCCAGTCTCAGGTCTGTAGGCACACACTCGGCGCATCTCCATCAGAAACTGCAGTTGGAACTTGCAGTCCAGCTGCCTAGCCCTTCTGGGCAAAGCACTGATCCTTCAGACTTCCCAGTACTTGAACATCTTGGCTGAAGTCCTGACCACACTGAAGTAAATAGAAGTTATGCCATTGACTTTAATAAGGCTGGGATTTTATCTATTGTCTCTTAACTAACGTGTAGCGCTGTGTTTATGTGCTGTATCACACTACAGCCATGCAGCATATTATCAGCAATATATTTTGATGATAACGAGTAGCTGGTATATTACACAAGAGTAATGCTGTCTGTGCCCAATACAGTGGCTTTTTGTGTATGCTTGCCATAAAAAGCCCTAGTAACTAAATCTATGTGGGTGGGAGCACTGATTTTAATGTTTATATTTAATGTCACCATTATATTTTATATTTATATGTTGTGCTGTGCTCTGCTTTCTACAGCATGTAGAGATTGTTCGAAATGGTTTTAAGAGGCTAAAAGCTGCAGTACATCATATTGCCTTCCAAATATATCTGAAAGAGTCCATCCTGGGCTTTTTCTAAGGAGAACCTAGAGTGTCAGTAATTTTAAATACTTGTTGTTAATACATAGATCTTCTCTATTCTCTTTTCCATCTCTGTTTGAATCTAAAAATAAATATTTTTAAAATTGAAACTAACCCTAGAAATATGCATTTCCAGAGAATACCTGCTCTGCTCAGGACTCAGCATGGGATTTTCAAAAGCACATCAGTAATTTAGAAGCACAAGTCCTCTTGACTTTCAGTGGGATTTATGCTCCTAAGTCATTGATGTACTTTTGAAAATCCTGCTCTTGGACTCAATGGCTTTCATTGAAAATTACTGCCATCTTTTGATACCAATAAGATCCTTTATATATGCAACAGAAGATACAGAATACATTTACAAACAAGCAATAATAACATGCCTGACCAAACAGGAGAATCCACAATGACTGTGGATAAGGTGCCAGTAAAGCAAATTATTATGTAAAGGCAGCAAATTTCTCATCTTCCCAGACCTGAGCCCAATTACACTGGCAAGGAACTGATTTTATTGAATAAAGCTTTTATAGAAAACATTTCAGCATCTCATCTCTATACAGCCAAGCAATAAGTAATACTTTATAAAGCTGAGCAATATCAATTTTAGGGTCTTTGTCTCAACCATAAGATTAAGCTGGGAAAAAAGCGACAATAAAAAGACTGACTTTTTTTTATCAGAATGTAAAGCTCTGAACTCCTAAGCTCATGGACTTAGTGGGATAATTCTGCCTTCTGAATGGATGTATCATTTAATTGGAAAATTGTCCTCCTTCCTCCGCCTGTTGTGAACAGACACTTTCAGTTCTGCCATAATTACGGAAACATGTACTGTCTTTAGTGCAGTATTACAGTATTTACAAAAACACATTTTATAGTTATTCATACACTGGAGACCGTATGCTCAAATTAAATATGGAAAGGAGTAATTTTTGAATTTATTATGCTCTGCTGCTTTTGTTCTGTTTTATGAACTAATTAAGTTTCGGAGTGAGGTTTATACACTTTGGGATTGATTGGAAGACCATTGGTGTCTTTCCATTTAGTTAAATAGACTTTGTATCAGATCCTTTGAGAATCAAATGGCATGTGTATTGTCTTATCTCCAACTCCCAACTATCCTTCACATAAAGGTTTTAGCTTTATTTGTAAAATAAGGAGCTTAATAATAGGTACCATTGTGGTTGTTTTCTCCTATAACAAAAATAGGCTGTGCAGTTACTTAAGATTGCAATCTCTTTACAAAATGCCCAGTTTTTTGTTGCGTGAAACATACTGGTTTATTGAAATATGATTAGAGGGATTTAAACTAAAGCTAGGGGACAAACTATTCCTCTTTACTTAAAGGCCAAATTTTCAAAAGTGCCCACCCACCTTACACCAACCCTGGTTTCTATATGTATCTGCAGGCAACTGCATAAATCTGCCACGGCAAGCTTGCTGTTATGTTTGCAAAGATGCTTAGACCTTGTATCTTTAAAACTTTCTGTCTGAAAAAGAGAAAACAACAAAGCACAACCATTTTATTTCCTCTCAAGGCTTCACAGTGAGATTTCAATGGAAGGATTACACTCAGTTTCACTCCGCACAGCCTCCCACTTGGCCATGGGAGAGCTGCGTGTGACCCTCTCATTTTGAAGTTCATCAACTTTGCTCCTATCCTGACCAAAGGAGGGCAACATGTAATACTCCCTCTCCCAGGGGCTTGGCAGAATTTCCAACCCCTGGCAACCTGACAGCTCCTTGGGACATATGGCAGACTGGGACAGTGATGGGAGAGCAGTGCTTTCCAACAGCTAAGGGTACTGGAGTGCAGCAGCACTCTGGCCATGTTCTCAATGCCAGGGCTGATAGGGGGCATGGTATAGAGCTGGTTATCTGCTCTACAATACTTGGGGATTCCAAGTAAAGCAGAAGTAACAGTGACCGGGATGTGGGTTATCATGTAAGTTATTTAGTTCTGTTTTAGGAGAGAAATGAGTAGATACAGGATTAATAAATCATCATATCTCATTTACAATTCATACAGTTACTGAAAAATTAGCTTTGAATGCAGATACATAGTCAGTAGCCACTCCTTGACAACCCCTCACCCCCTTAATCCTATTTACTTACCAGCTGTAGCTACAATTTCTCAGAAAGAACTGTGTGTGTCACAAGCAGCACTAACACATTCTGTTCCTTGTTCTCCTCTGTTCTGGTTCAATTGCTGTTCTTAGACCCTACCCCCAAAGAGCATATTTTTCCCTTTTGCTTTTCAGATCAGTCATTTTGCCTTATGCATATAGCTATCCCTTCCCCACAGTTAGTCTCTGAGCTTTCCTGACTGTGATTACCGTGTAGTACAGTGGGAAACCACTTGGACTCAAGTGATATCAATGATCCTCATTCTATTTTGCAGAGACCCACTCTGTCATTCTCTGGACATTTTAAATGTCTTGTTTTCCATCTACTTGAATTAATTTGTTTTTGAAGTTGGGACTCTATCTTTGGAAGATTTCTATCCATTTCAGATATAAAACATTTCACATGAAGTCCTTTGTCAGTTTTTGCCATGATTTAAAATTCCATATGATGTTGCTTCATCTTCATGTTCTGTTTGAATAAACTGTGTGCACAGTTTGCCAATGTGGACAAGACAAGTAAGCTACCCAAGTGAAAGGAACAAAGGCAATCATTTAAATAGTGCTATGGTATCATACAGCAAAAGAATACAGACCCAGGGAATCATGGAGAGGGGTTGAATGAGTAGAAGTACTAGCAAAAAAACTAATCTCATGGGCCAGAAAAGAGTTTTTAATTATAATCTGGGGGGGAGGGGAGGTTTAAAACTAGATTGAAATTACCAGAATAACAGGAACATTACTGACTCTTTAGTTGTAATAAATATGAATTAATAGAAAGTTGTTTTAAGAAACAAGAGACTGTATTTTCACAATGTTGTAACTAAATCATCCATGCTAGGTCGTTTGAATCACACGTTTTCCAGTAGATTTATAACTAGTGCTGCTGAGGGAAAATAGAATTCTATTTTCAAAAAAAGTTCAAAGTTTTGGCATTGGGGTTCATTTTTTATTGGGATAAAACCAAGACCTATAGAAATTTTCAAGAAAAAAAAGCCATCCTCTTCCCATCCCCAAAGAGATAGTAACCTGGTGGTTAGGGCCCTCACTTCAGAGATGGGAGATCTGGGTTCGAGTCCCTGCTCCTAATTAGATAAAGCAGGAACTTGAACCTTCATCTGCTATGCCTGATTCAAAAGCACGGATGAACCTAGGTATCCAACACCCAAAGTGAGTGCTCTGACCACCAGGCTATTCTGGGGTCTTTTTCTTCCTTTACCACCCCCAGAAAATCCATCCTGGACCCGAAAAACCTCTCTGACAAAAAAATTTCATTGAAAATTCCTGACCAGCTTTATATATAAGATTGTTTCATCTTTGGCTGCACCTAGACTAGAACATTTTGTACCTATATTCCAGTAAAAATGCGGCTAGCAATGATGAAAGTCTTGGGGGAAGACAGACTACAGTCATTTCCACTATAGTATAATGAAAAGCTGTTCAAGGTTTCATGGCATGGTGCTGAAAAGATCTGAGCCGAGGCTACACTTGTTAATATCCATGTGATTGCACCATTACTGGAAAATGGGTGCCAAATTTTCTAGTGTAGACCCAGTATTTGGTGTCATTTCATTTTTTCTCCTCTCAGCTCTCTTCTTTTAGCCTTTTATGCTTCTCTCTCTTTCTGTTTTTTTGTTTGGTTGTAGATCATCATTTAAGCATTTCACCCTTATTTGCCAAACAAAGGCAATCAATCCACAATAGCATATTAGCAGTAGCATATAGTTAACTTCGAACCTTTCTGTTGCTTGACATTTGTTTGGTTTGTATATTTACTTCCCATATGTTTTCCATTATGTTAATATTCTTCCAAATGTATGCAAATTTTTATTCTTTTTTTTTAAAGAGGAAAACTCTCAATGAATCAAGAGGATTTTTGTGCATTCGAATTTGAAATGAGCAGCTCCTATGACTGTTTCTGTGAGGTCTGTAGAACTGGAAGGTCATAAACAACACAATCCATTTAATAACAGCCTGATATTGCATTGCACAATAACTGTTAAAGATGACAAGTTGCATGACCTCTTTCATTAGACTAATACTTTCTAATGATAGTCTACTGCATTATATATGGTAAACTGATTCTTTGGGTGATTTTGTCTTCAGCTTTAAACAATTTTTAACCTCAGACTCTTTGTTTACAGGTTCTCAGGTTAAATGTTGTAGTCCCATTGGCACAATGCTTTTTCTTTTTTTGTTGATAGTATACTATTACTATAGATCAGTATAGTATACTAGATTATAGACACTAGATTATAGATCTATAGTATACTATAGATTAGTATAGTATACTATTACTATAGATCATTTAATTTCCATCTATCACAGAGGTGAGCAAACTATGGCCTGCGGGCCACTTCACCGGCCCCTGAGCTCCTGGACTGGGAGTTTAGCCCCCAGCCCCTCCCCAGCTCTTCCCACTCCCGCGCAGCCTCAGCTCACCCCACCGCTGGCACAATGCTCTGGGTGGCGGGGCTGCAGAGCCGGGGCCTGACCCAGTGCTCTGTGCTGCGTGGTGCGTGGCTGTCTCCAGCCGGGCGGCCGCTAGCCACCAGTGCTCCGGGCAGAGGGCTGGGGGAGTTGGATAGAGGGCAGGGGGGTTCAGGGTGGTGGTCAGGGGGTGGGGTGTGGATAGGGGTCGGGGCGGTCAGAGGGCAAGGAATAGGGGGGTTGAATGGGGGCTGGGGTCCTGGGCGGGGCAGTCAGGTAGGAGAGGGTGGGTTGGATATGGCGGCGGGGGGCAGTCAGGGGCAGTCAGGGGACAGGGAAAAGGTGTGGTTGGATGGGGCAGGGATCCCAGGGGGGCAGTCAGGAAGGAGAGGGGGGGTTCGATGGGATGGCAGGGGGCAGTCAGCGGCGAGAGCTCCGGGGGTGGTCAGGGGACATGGAGCGGGGGGTGGGTGGATGGGGCAGGGATCCTGGGGTGTGTGTGTCAGGGGGCGAGAAGCGGGGGGGGAGGCAGATAGGGGGCAGGGGCCGGGCCATGCCTGGTTGTTTGGGGAGGCACAGCCTCCCCTAACCGGTCCTCCATACAATTTCCAAAACCCAATGTGGCCCTCAGGCCAAAAAGTTTTCCCACCCCTGTTTTATCATATGTCCACTCAAGCCAGGTGCAAATTGAGCATTTTTTAATTCTAAAATTCAAGAGGACACTTAGGAAACTTTGTAGAAAAAATACAAACAGAATAGTAACAATCTATCCTCTGTGTGTGTGTGTGTGCATGTGCATGTGTTTAAGAAAATGACAGAATCTGAGATTTCTTTTACAGACCGTTGTTTACCAAGTTCTAACTACAAAGTTGATACAATTGTGAAAATTATGGTGAATAACAAATCTACTACAAAAAACATTTTTTTAAAAAAACCTAAACCATACATGTGATTTTAATAAATAAAATATATTTCTAGTGTGGGTGGGTTTGTTTGTTTTTGTTTTAAAGAATGTATTACTTCTGGGTATATAGGCACCTGTCAAAAAAAACCAACATGTTCTTTCAGGGAAAATGAGGTAAAACAATGGCTATCTTCGTATGACTGTCATGTCTGTTTGGTTTCACCCATGGAAGTGTATGTGTGGGTTACCATTTTTTAAAAATTAGGTGCTGACTGGAGATTTTACATATTGATGATAGTTTTTTATTCAGGACAGGCACTTATGCTAGATCAAATTCTGCCTCTACTCCCTCTGGAAGTACATCCTTCTGTGACAATGAAATGATAAATATGTCCCAAGAGTTTTTGCACACACTCTGGGGTGATTGTGGTGCTGTTACAGGGCACTAAACTTCACCCATGCCAAAAGGGTAGGGTCTCTGACACTCTCCCTGAGGTCTTTCCAATTATGTCCAGGAAGCACTGTGAATGGCAGGGGAATGAAGGGAAGGATGTCTCCACAGAAGATTGACAACCAGCCACAGATAAAGTTACTGGGACCGTATAACCTAAGGCTACATCAATACCACATACCACTCTCAGTGGTGTGTAGTTTATGTGTAGCTACACACCACCATAAAAAGCACATCACATCCAAACACCATGTATAGCTACACATGTCAGCGAAAGGCTCAGGTGGAGGTGAGGCATTGGAAAAAGCTTCAGCCTTACCCCACTGCTTCCCCGCTGCTGGAGCCTTTCCCTGCGGTGGGGGAAGCACTCTGGAGCCCTTCCCCTGCCACAGGGAAGGTCTTTCCTTGCAGTGGGGAAAGGCTCCAGCATCCAGGAGCTGACAGAGCCTTTCCACGCTGCCTCTTCCCTGCAGAGCCTCTCCCCACTGTTAGAGTCTTTTCCAGGTAAAGACCCCAGCAGTAGGGAGGCAACAGGACACTATGCTGATAAAAATAGTGGTGTCGACAGGGAGGCATGGCTTGGGTGAGTAGGACAGCCAGGTAGGATATGGACATGAGTACCTATCCAAACCCTTCAGCCATGTCTTTACTTGCCTAAGCCGTGCCTTAGCATCTACTCTGCTGTTTTTACCCATGGTAATGGAGCTACACAGCTATGTACACTATACACTGCCAAAAAAAACATGCAATGTAGATGCATGCTGAGACTGGGCTCTTGGATGCTAGTTCTGAAACAGGGCTGTTGGATGTAATAGACAATGGGCCTATGGGAGAGATGATTTCTCTCCCCTTTTAAATGGCAATCTGAAAGAATCTCTCCCTACGCAGTCCCCACTCCCAAGAGGTACTGTGAATACATTTTGGTACAGACATGACTGTTCAGGGACTCGTTCCCTGTGTCATTTCTACTGGATTTTACCCCAGGACTGAAATAACCTGAATGAAGGACAGTGAGGGGCTGGAGGTATAAATGTCTGCTTTGGGAGTATTTGGAGCTCATTTAAAAAAACAACACTTTGTTGCCACTTCTTTCTGAGCAGCCACACTACTCTGCTATAGGGTGGCTGAAAAACTACACCCTAGGGCAGGGGTCGGCAAACTTTCACAAGTGCTATGCTGAGTCTTCATTTATTCACTCTAATTTAAGGTTTTGTGTGCCAGTAATACATTTTAATGTTTTTAGAGGGTCTCTTTCTATAAGTCTATAATATATAACTAAACCATTGTTGTATATAAAGTAAACAAGGTTTTTAAAATGTTTAAGAAGCTTCATTTAAAATTAAATTAAAATGCAGACACACACACACACACACACACACACCCCGGACCGTTGGCCAGGACCCGGGCAGTGTGAATGCCACTGAAAATCCGCTCCCGTGCCGCTTTTGGGACACGTGCCATAGATTGCCTACCCCTGTACACCCCCTGGTTCACATTGGGTCTGAGCTGCGGAGTACAGGAAGTCCTCGGACACCACTTACAATGCTTTTCAATTGACTGCCCATTTCATCCCTACAGTGCTTGTTTTGCCCGTAGGATGCTCGATTTGCATAAAGTTAGCTTGAAATCACTTCCTGGTTGCGTTTCAGTGGTATGGAGCTAGCAGGGGCCGCTTCTGATTGGCTTTTGGGCAGTAGGGTAGCTAGTTGCCAGGTAGGGTTGCTGCTTGTTTTTGATTGGCTGAGCCTGGGGCCGGAAGCCAATCAGAAAGTTTGAACAGTGATAGGCTGAGGCTCAGCATGTGTGTCATTCTCCCTGGCTTTCTGGCCTGTGTTGCTGGCGTTCTGATCAGTATATGTGAGTCTATATGTTTGTTTGACTGCTATTTACAAAATACAGTGTACAGTAAATACATTGATGTTGAAACATTAGTCATCTATAATTCATTTAGTACAAAAATCTGGGTTATTGTGGTGAAAATAGTGTATCAAGCCTTAGTTCAGGAACCCATTCCCCCCTTCATATCATTGATTCCTATGTGAAAAGTGGTTTACAAAGTTTCAACTTACAATTTGTTCCTCAGAATTACATTGTGTCATAAGTCCAAGGACTCCCTGTATAGGTCTGGATGGTATGGTGCCAGGCTCCATGGAAGTAAATGGCTTAATGTCCTTTACTGCCTCCTAACCACAGGTCAGGATTTATCCCAGAAAATGTAGGCAGGACACTTATTACTGAGAAAACAGAGAATGAACAAAACTTTTATTTATATTTCTTAGTTTAAAAGACCATTGGTTAGATCTATGCAAATTAAGTAAGTAAATTATGGTCTGAGGGGGCTAATCCTGTTCCTTGTACTGAGCCTCAGTAGCAGGGTTAGTGCTGGGATAGAATATTCTTCTCTCTCATTCACACCATGCGGTGGCTGCTATTTTGTGGCTAATATACTGGTTTGTGACCCCCCCCAACAGCAGTGGGAAATGGGCAATGGACTAACAGGGCCACAGAAGCACTCCCAACCCTCCTTTCCCAAATGAGATTTAATAAATCCCAGAGATTAGGCTTCCAGAACACGCAGAGTAATTCCCTCTGCAGAGTCCCAGAATATATTGGACCACTGATCTCAACTGGTATGGTGATTTCTACCCACCTTCTTCCCCCGTACAAAAGAACAACACTGGTGCTGCATCTGGAAGGTCCTCCAGTGACTGTGGAATAAGGGATTGGATTTTTCCCTGATTCAAAAATCAGTTAGCAGGATTTCTTAAAACAATAAATACATACCAATGTGAGATTTCTGAAAGTCATAAAATAATCATACCATTGCTAAAGGAACAGTCTCAAATACATATGTCATTGTATTAGGAGTTTAATTAGCCTATTTTTAAATTAACCATCATCTTAGTCTTGGCCAAATATAATATCACCTAAACCAAGTCAATACATTTGTCAAAATGGATGAATCATAATCAGGGATTCATAAAAGTTGGGCCTCTGCACCAGTGATATTATTACAAGTGTACTAAGCCATCTGGAAAACCACCTTTTCATAATATTTTTAGAAATTTTAAGAGAAAAATATGTAAACATACATATATATCCAAACACACACACACAAAGATGAGCACTATGCAAAGGTATAATTACTCCATGCCCCATTTATGTGCCAGATCCAGAACTATTATCTGTTGCTGATTATATTGATGCCAATGATAAAGAGTTATAAAGGGGCATCCATCCTACCACAGAAGCCTCAGCTGTGAGAAGTGGGCCAGGCTAGGATCTGCAATAGCTTGATGGTCCCTGGACTCCGTTCCCTCTGCTTCCTACTGGGAATGTTTAATTAAAATGGTCACTATTTGGAATTTAATGAAATGGGACTACTCTCATGTTTATAGTTGGGTAGGTACCTTGCTGAAGTAGGACCACAAAATCTGTTTATCTTTATATAAATCTTTAATTAAATTACCCACCTAGGTATGGATATATAGGAATATTGTGAATGAAGTCTTATACTGTATATCCTGGAAAAAAGGAACATTCCTATGTTGCTCCTTTGCTATCAAACTCATTAAACATTCTATACTCCATCTAAATGAGCTGTGAAAACAGCTGTGTCTTAGGTATAAACCCCCCAATGAGCAACACTAGGCAGACACATTGGAAGTAATGAAGGAGATCATCCACCCACTCACTTCAGTGAGTTTAGACAGATTTTAAGCTACTAAAGTACTAGCCATTTAAAAAACAAAGTACTCCAAAGCAAGATGTTACTGAAGTCTCTTTTTTTTAAATTAATAAATCTTTTTGTTCAGGAGTGGTGTGCTAGAATTTAAGTCTGTGTATTCTCCAGGTAGTCTTGATGAGAATTTACATGAATGGTGCTTCATAAACCCAATTTTTATTCAGAATGACAAACATTTTCAGAACCTGTATTCTAGTAGTCATAGGACCCTCTTAATCAGAGACTGCAAAATGTAGACATGCTCTCTTATTTTACTCTGAACTGAGAGGCATCTATTGAAAATCCTCATTCCTCTTGGATATATAAAAAATGCATAGTTCAGGCCTATGTTATTTTTACAGACAGGTTAATTGATCCTTTTTCTAGATCAGGGGTTCCCAAATGAATCGTGACTTGTTCAGGGTAAGCCCCAGGCGGGCCGCAAGACACTTTGTTTACCTGAGCGTCCGCAGGTACGGCCGCTCACAGCTCCCATTGGCCACAGTTCGCTGTTCCCGGCCAATGGGAACTGTGGGAAGCAGTGGCCCAGCCTGTGCAGCTTCCCACAGCTTCCCTTGGCTGGGAATGGTGAACTGCGGCCACTGGAAGCTGCGAGTGGCCGTACCTGTGGACGCTCAGGTAAACAAAGCATCTCGCGGCCCGCCTGGGGCTTATCCTGAACAAGCTTCAACCCAAGTTTGGGAACCCCTGTTCTAGACCACGCACACAATTACAAAGCAAAGCGGGGACCATAGTAATTGCAGTACGGATCAAACCTGTATTCCATCTATTCCCATGTCTTCCAATCTACATTGACCAGTACCAGATGTTACAAATGAAGATGCAAGAAACCTCATAATAGAAAATATAACATCATGCATATCTTGGAAATGTTTGGCTAATCTCAGACAGTTGGTGGTTGGCCTATACCCTGATGCATGGGGGAAGGAGGGTGTTATATTTGAAGAGAAGGCTAGAACTGAATGTCAGAACTTTCTCAGCACAGTCAATGGGGATCGATATACACAACTTTTATTAACAGTAGTTGGATTTGTGAGCGTAACTCCCTGCGTGTTCCTCTGAAAGTCTCCTTCAATTTCTTAAAAAGTAGAAACTCATTTCTTGAGCTATTAATCTGCCACTTAAACTCACAATTGATTGAACAATGATCTTATCAAGTAGTTAGGAGATGTTTGTTCTGTTATAATAAAGAACAAATGAATGATTCAGATAAATCCTTACTTTTATTTTGGATTATATTTTATTATTTTTGTAATTGATAATATAATTGTAGTGGTTTTAGTGTGTAAAAATATATCATGCCTAGAATTCATGATTGGTTCTTGATTTCAAACATAGTTATTCATTTCAAATGGAACATACTTTTCTTTGCCAAAAACCTATCATGCTTATCCTTCTATTTTAGTAATTTTATTTCAACAGTGCAGAAACACAAATTTGCAATTGAATCTGGATTTTTATACAACCAACTTTTAAAGTAAATTTGAAACACGTCATGAAAGTGAGAGAATAGAACCAGGTAGAAAATTTTTATATGCACGGAAAAATCTCTAACTGTTTGAAACTAGAACTTCAGTCTAATATTACAGATGGCCCCTGTTTTAATAGTAGACTAAATCAAAACCAAGATCAAATCAAGCTTGAAAGTTGAGGAATCCAAAATCCTGTTCCGGATCCAAATTTTGCACCTTGTGTCCATAGCTAGAATTTATAATTAGACAACAAAGAGATGAAAAAATGTATCTTAGCATTTATCATGCTATAAAGAAACAAACACCCAAAGTCATCATTTTTATCTTGACAGACAGTTTAAACCATCAAGGGGCTGGGGCAGCATGTGCAATATGTCATTTATATTTGCTTTTAATTGTTTGATTTGAAAACCAATTACTGTACTTTTGACAGAATAATTGGAAATATAGAACTATGACTCTTTGCTCAGTAGATAAACAAAGTTATTTTTTTCAAATTGAACAACTTTCTTCTGAACATTCATGCATTATGCCTTTTATTTCCAGAGTTTATTTTTTCTTGAGCTAAACTCTTGTACTTCAGTGTATAATAAAGGATAATTGTGTGGGCAGGTTCTTTTCTTTTCTAAAATCTTGAAAGCTTTTTCCAACATGTTTTGCACAGAGGATGGCATATAAATAATCACTTTTACTATGTTCCAGGGTGTTAGCAGGCAATTGAAGCTTTGCCTATCTCAGCTTATAAAATTTGGTATCAATGAAACTAATTACATCAGAAACAGTGAGAGATCTTCACAAGCTTTCCAAATACATAAATAAAACTACCAATTAGCCACCACCACTACAAAACACTCTGTCTTCTTGTCAGACACTGTGTGAAAGTGTCCGTAATTGCAAAGGAGGCATGGAACAATGATGTCTCTTTCCTGCCTAACACACCTTTTTTTCTCAGAAAAACACAAATAACTCTTTCCGGGGAAATTTCTATATCCTAGTGTTTCCCTATGCAAACTAGCATTTCCAAACTGGAGCTGAATTTTAGAATTTATTTATATCTCTGTATTTGTGCTCTCATCTGAAAAGGATTGCTGTTTAGAATTGATACCATTCATGTAACAGGTTTGGAGTGCTTTTAATGAAAACAAGTTTTGTTTTCTATCCACTGTAATTATACATGCTCCATTAAAATAAATATAAATGACAAATGATGCTTTTCAATAATACATTGTTATTTTGTCCCATGATACAAATACAGTAGCCAGACTAGAGAGAAAATGAATTCCAAGAGAGCAAAGCATTAGTTTTACCATATATACAAGGCCTGATCAAACTCCCATTCAACTCGATAGAAAGGTTTCTACTGACTTCTCTTAGTTTAAGATTAGGCCTACTACATATGTTTCCAATATGACTACATTAAAAAAAAACATTTGTAGCCCCAAATCAGTAAAGCATTCTTATTCAGGACAGCACTTGTGCTGACTCAGCGGGGTTGGAGCTATGGGTTCTCTGAAGTGCAGGAGCTGGCACTGTGAGCCAGGGAACTCAATCTGACTCCCTGGAACTCTGGATTTTGCAGTCACAAACATGAGGCAATGAAGGACCTGATGGAAGGAGGAGTTAGAGCTGCAAACAGACCTGGTCATGCAGAAGGATGACGGCAACAGGAAAGCATAACTGTTATTTTACTTTATTGTGGAACCAAGTCAGAGAAGTCTGCACCACCTTGAAGCTCATGACTGTGTCAAGCCTTACAACAGTCCTAGGAGCCCTGTGGACCTACTTTTCCTCAAAGCAGAAAGAAATTGTGAAGTGGCACAGGTTTTTCACTACAGATCAATCCGAAGGGGAGCATATAGACCCCTATGTTACTGCCTTATGCACACTGGCTGCTGCATGCACTTTTTCGGGCTTGATAGAATCCCTGATTTGGGACAGGATATTCTCGAGTGGCTGCTCCAGGAAGGCACCCTCTCATTAAACAGATCCTTAGATGGGGTTCGCAGCAGAAACCATAAGAGAACAGATGAAAGCCCGTGGAGGTGCAACACCCCCAGAAATACATGCAGTGAGACAGAAGCAAAGGAGAGCAGGTGGCCAGGCTCCATACCAATAGTGAGATGCATTTTCTGCAGAATATAATCATAGTGGATAAAGTTGCAGTCCTCCACACTAGGACAGCATTTCCAGGAATGTGGCATGTTGAACCATTTAAGCAGTATGCACAAGAGCAGAGAAAGGTTCTGGAAAGATTTGGTTTTGTACAAGAGGGTGATGGCAAATCAAACAGTGGAGATGACATCCTGACTCTCTCCTTATGTCTGAAAACATATTAGGTTCAGGCTGACAGGACAGAAAAACAACAAGGGAGAATGCCAACCTCTGTGCATGTGACAATGTTAATAGGGAAACACGCTGCACAATTTCAGCTGGATAGCAGGACCTCCTGCAGTCCTCAGGGTGAATTTGACTTGAACACGCCTGTTACAGAAAGCAGGCGCAGTCTAATAATGTACAATGAGAGCATAATGCAACCTATAGGAAAATGTGACCTCATAGTAACTCACCTGAAAAATAACAGACAGTACCATCTGAAGTTTGTGGTCGTGGATGATAACCACAACAGACCCCTCCTTGGGGACTATGGCCAGACAAGCCAGGGATCTGAGAAGGATGCAGTTTCAGAACTTCATAGATGCAGTACAAGATGCAAAAGGGGAAGTCCCATGGACAATGTAGGCAATTTTAAAAGCACATCAGGATAGTTTGAAATGCGATCGATACTTCAAAAGAAAGCAGCGACTGGAAGCCATGGAACCTGTGTGCTCACCAGTGGCAGTATAATCCAATATTTAATGAGCTTGAAAGTCTGCAGAGCACAGGCATTATAGCACCTGCAAAAGCTGGTACAAACTGTGTAGGCAGCATGGTGGTTGTAAAGAAGCCATTGGGCAAATTACATTTCTGCATAAATTCAAAGCCTCTGAACCGGGCGTTGAAAACATGCCACTTTCCACTGCCCACAATTCATGACATCTTGACAGAATCCAAAGCCAGAATCTTAATGGTGTGATCTGAGGCTTTGTCTGTTGTGTGAAGGTTTTGGCACTAATCCTGGATAAAGAGTCCAGCACTCTGACAACCTTTGCAACACTATTTGATTGCTAGAGTTGGCTGTGCATGCCAATAGGCATGAGCCCGTCACCAGAGGTGTTCCAGAGAAGACTCAACCAAGTACTGGAATGACTGTCTAGGGTGAAAATAATTTCAGATATCCTTATTGGAGGTAAAGAGAACAATGATACAGAAGCTGAACAAGACCATGAAAAAAACTACATGCTTTTTTCGAGTGATGCAGGGACAGGAACATAAAACACAACCTCCTCTCACCCCAAAATGACTGAAATAGCATGAGTGACATACATTGAATATTTACTCACAAGAGAGGGACTGAAAGCAATATCAAGGAAGTCATAGACCTGGTAGTGCTAGTTGATGTGAAAGGAGTGCAGCGCTGCACAGGAATGATAAATTTTCTGTCCAAGTTCTGTCCACACATGGCTTCAGTAGCAGAATCCATATAGCAACTCATAAGACAGAATATTGAGTGGGACTAGGCAGGTCCTCAGCAGCAAGCATTTGACACACTGAAACAGATGATAAAGGATGTGCCATCCTGAGGTACTACCAGCCAGGAGAGCCAGTGACACTCTGTGGTTTTTTTAATAGAAATAGAAAAAGAGTTTCTGGGTGTGGTATTTGGAGCGCATCAATTCCATCAGTACACCAATGGCCACCCAGCGATAGTGCAAACAGACCGCAAATCCCTAGAGACAATCATTTCAAGTATCTTTTTAGTACTCCAAAGAGTTTGCAGCATATGTTGATATGTCTCCAGCGCATCCAGGTAGAGAGTGGCTATTGTCCAAGACGATTACTGATATTATCTGACACCATGATCAGGGGACATAGCCAGCATCAGTGAGTTGGGGGAAGGGATCAAGATATTGAATCCATTAACATGCTGCACTATTTCCCAATTTCAACAGCCAAGCTGATGGACATCAAAGGGGCTATGTAAAGGGTCATCCAACTATATGCAGTCATGAGAGTGATGCTAGCAGTGTGGAAGACCAAAAGCCAACTACTGGTAGGAGCAGAACTGTATTTTCAAATGAAAGAAAGTGAGTGTTCAGAAATAAATCATATTGCAAACAGAGAGAGCTGTTGTCCCTGCCTTGTTCTGTAACGATGTACTGCAAAAAATATGCCTCACGCCTGGGCATTGATAGTTGTCTTAGACAGGCTTGAGAGTCTGTTTACTGGCCTGGAATGAATACACACCATCACCAAGAGGAGATGGCCAACAATCAGAGAAAGCAGACCCTAGAGTACAATCTACCAGTTTTGGAGACAAGCAGTCTTGTGAGGATTCAGCCATTAAAGACACACCAGAAAGAATGGACTAAAGGAGTTATGATAGATACAGTGGCACTCAGGTCATATGAGGTGACTACACAAGAGGGACAAGTACCTTATCCACTTGTCACAGCATTGACATAATCTGTTTGCAAGTAACTCATGTTGCTAGCAGTGATGTTATGGTATTGATGGCTTTGACCTTGTCTCACACTACCCAGATGTTAAACATGGCTGTGCAAAATACACCTCTACCTCGATATAACGCTGTCCTTGGGAGCCAAAAAATCTTACCACGTTATAGGTGAAACCGTGTTATATTGAACTTGCTTTGATCCACCGGAATGCGCAGCCCCGCCCCCCCGGAGCTCTACTTTACCATGTTATATCCAAATTTGTGTTATATTGGGTGGCATTATATCGAGGTAGTGGTGTACTTGCATTCTAACATATCTGATGCTATTCCACTCTCTTCTTCCAGTTTTTATGACCTGATCCATGATGGTGGCTTTAGGATTGCCTATGTAAGCTTCCAAGTGTGCGCTGGGACCAGCAGGTCCTCCCAACACGTGATCATCTAGCAATCTTTGTTGGAGATTTCAACAGGAATCACTCTGAGTGGGGGTATGCTGATTCAGATGATGACAGTGAGCAGTTGATGGACTGGCAATTAACAACAACTTCATGTTGATTCATGACACAAAAGAATGTGGCACATTTCTCTCCGCTAGATGGTCAAAAGAGTACTCACCCGATCTTTGTTGGATCAGTTTAGTAGATGGGCATCCACAACTAGTGAGTCATACAGTACTGGATAACTTTCCTCACAGCCAACATAGATCATCACTCATCCATGTTGGACTCCAGTTAACCATCATTCAAAGTTCAACCAAGCATTGGTGGAATTGTTGTAAGGCAGATTTGGGAAAAATTCTGTAATGGTCTGGAATGTAGTGTGGTTACCATTCCGTCATGTTGTACCCCAGTTGATGAAACCTACTGCTGATTCCAAGGAGCCATTTACAAAGCTGCATGCTCAGCTATACCACAGAGCTGTTGACCGATTTACATACCCTGCCTGAATGCTGATGACAAAGCCTTGCTTAGGAAATTTGAAATATCTAGAGATCCAGACATTGCAGACTATCTAGGTCTCTGGACAGAGCCAGCTTCACGCAGTAAAAAGAATGTATGGAGACGCTTGACTTCACTTATTCTGGGCACAAGTGCTGGAAACTGATCTGCTGGCTGGGTGCTGCCCAATGGCTACTAGGCCAAAATCACCCACTGGTTAAGCCCAGTGAGGTTGCAAACCATCTACTGTGGGTAGCAAAGGTTCCACTGGAGATGCAATTTAAATGAAAAGTATATGATGATTAGCATCAGCTTCAACATCAGAATGTGGGCAGGAGTCAACCAGAGCCATTCATGGCTGACGAGCTAGATAAGTCTCTTAACTCCATCAAACCAGGCACCAAAGCGAGGTATGATAACATCTTGTCAGAATTCCTTCAGCATCTTTGACCAAAGGCATCACAGTAGCTCACTAACTTCTGTATATGGGTCATTAATGAGAAGAAAGTACCACACACTAGGCATCAAGCAAAGATAATTGCCATTCTCAAGCTGGGCAAGGGCCCCCACAATGTGGCAAGTTACCACCTAATACTCTTGCTGTCAGTATGTTTTAAGGTGTTTGACTGCTTGATACTCCAACAAATTGCTTGAAAGTTGGATGATGTCTTGCAAGTTGAGCAGGCAAGGTTGAAGAAACGATGTAGCACCTTTGATCAAATCTTGACCTTGACCACCTTTATTGAAAATGGTTTTCAACAAAATTTAAAGACAGGAGCAATCTTACTGGATTTGACCACTGCTTATGGCATGGTTTGTCACAGAGGCCTTCTGTGTAAACTCTCTTAAGTTGCCCCACGTTGGATTGTTGAAATAATAGAGCTCTTTCTCCAAAATAGGTGGTTCAGAGTACACATGGTGACTGTTTCAGTTCCTGAAAGTGTCGATTAATGGTCTTCCCCAATGTTGAGTTTTTTCACCAATACTGTTCAGTATGTACATCAACGACTTGCCAGTAATGCTCTCATAAAAGTGTATTTATGCCGACGACATCTGCTGCAGCTATCAAGCTCAGGCCTTCTCAGAAATTGACATGGTCCTGAATGATGATATGAAGCTGATGGAAGACTACTGTAGTTGATGGTGCCTGCAGCTGAGCTTTTCCAAGATGGTTTCTAGCATACTTCATCTATATAATTCAAGTGCAAACCACGAATTAAATATTTTCTTAAATGGTGAACGCCTGCAGCATGACCCAAACCCGGTTTACCTCAACGTGACATTGGATAGGTCATTGAGGTACCGCAACCACTTGAAGAAGACAACAGCCAAAGTTAGCACTCGGAACAGTTAGCACAGAAAACTGGCCGGTTCAACCTGGAGGTGTGAGCGTCTGGACTCTTAGAACATCAGCCCTTGCCCTCTGCTAGTCAACAGCAGAGTTCTGTGTTCCTGTCTGCTGTCGCTTGTCTCACTCTAGGCTGGTCAAGGTAGAGCTTAACAAAGCTATGCACAGTGTTACCACTGTTGCTCTGGCTTCCAATACTTAGTAACATCTCTGAATCGGTTTCAAACAGGACAGGGCAATTATGCGGCAAATCTCTTCAGATGGGGTTTCTCTAACGTCCCATGATGTAGATGCAGTCAACTTCAGATTATATCACATATCCTTCACAAGCACCCACTGACTTATTTCAACAGCAGGCTCTTCACCTGGCTGATTGGCCTGCTAAACCCAGGGTTGTGAGTTCAATCCTTAAGGGGGCCACTTAGGGATCTGGGGCAAAAATCAGTAATTGGTCCTGCTAGTGAAGGCAGGGGGCTGGATTCAATGACCTTTCAAGGTCCCTTCCAGTTCTAGGAGATAGGTATATCTCCAATTATTATTATTATCAAATGGCTGGGCACACTGTGCATATGCTGAGAGAGGGACATGTGACCTGAAGGAACAAGAGACACTTATGATCCACCAGACGCAACATCCAGAGAAAGCCTACAGAGATTACTATGGAATAGAGAGACAGAGGAACCATTGGGAGGCCAACCTTACAGGGAGGGAAGAGACTGTTTGCTAGACTTTGAGACCAGTGACCAGGAAACAGAGAGAGGGCTGTCTTGATTTGGTTATCTGTTGAGGAGACCAAACTACCTCAAAGACTATGTAACCAACTAACTATGATAAAGACAAGTCTCCAGCTGTCTATGTGCTAGCAACCTCTGGCTGAAGTGACAAGGAGTGAGATTTGGATATCACTTGTTTGTTTTTAATGTTTATATTAAAACATTTCTAAAATAGGGAAGATGTATCATGCACAATGGAACTGGAGTCAGAAGGCCTGTGTTCCTTGGAGGGGATCTTATTGAGGGGACACTGGGAGAACAGGCAACAGATGAAGTTTAATAAAATTTAATTTGTTCAACTTTACCTGCATTCAGTTTTACTCTTTTATAATGAAGCAAGTACCTTATATCCTATCTCTCCTAGGGTCTATTAGGGCCACAAGCTACTAGACAGGAGACCTAGCAAAGGTGATAGATCTTCACGCTCCATGGGCAAAAAATTTCGCCCTTTTTAATACTAGTTATAAACAACAATAATGGTGTAAGAGTAATCTATTCTGGAAAAAACTCGAGAAGTGAAAGTGAAAAAGAATATCTTCTATAATTCTCACACATAGTAGATTGACTTCCCAGTTTCTTGTAACTGTAACCCTTCTACCATGTGGAGCTAGCAGCAACCAGGGCCGAGCTCAAAATCTAGGGGTTCCTTTTCAACAATACAACACAGAACCGGCTCCGAAAAAGTTACCAGGGAAAATTACACACCAGCCCTGGGCGATTCTGAGAGGCAATATTTCCCCACTCGCAAGCACAGTCTGAGTGTAGAAAATAAACTTTTAATGAAAGGAGGGAAGTCACCCGACATTAATTAAGGAAAATGCCAGTGGAGCCCATCAGATTGTAAACATATATGTTCTGCACTGCTTAACTTGTTTCCTTTGAAATTACTTCATATATGTCCATTAACATTCCCATTCTGGCTGGAACTCTCCTGTTTTGAGCTGCTTTCTGTAATGCTTCTGCCTAGGGACTTAAAGACATGCTTTAATGCTTTGAGGAACTGGAGCTGTGGAAAGCTGAGGAGATATTCTGTGTCGAAGGTATCAAACTCATTCGGAGGAGAGGGCCAGGTTTCCTGTTTAATTATGGTCCCTGGGCTAGGGTATATAATTCAGGACTTCATACTCCTCTCAATCAACAGCAGATCTGTCACTGGTGTCACAGCAAGGTTTTCCCAGGGATGAAGGGGTTATACAGTTTTTATGCAATAACTACATTTTTATTTATTATGGGTGACAACTTTCCCTTGTTGAAATAAAAATGTGCATTGAATTTAATTGACTGCAATTTCACCCTATTTGTTCAGTCCCTTATTTTCACATTCAGTATCAGACACCAGTGAGAACTCTCTCACCCCTTTTAAACCAGATTTTTTTTCTGATAATTGTTTCTCCTTCTTCCCAAATATTTTTTCTCTGTTTTTCTTCCTTGTTTCTGTTTTTACACGTTTCCTCTAGTCTTCTTTCTGCATTTTATTCACTGCAGCAAATACCAATTTCCACCCCAGGACAGCTTCATTCCCACCCTCTTTGCTGATCTTTCAGGGGATGGAACCAGAATAGAATGACCTGTCCTCATGCGGCCTGAGATTAATAGAGAACAGTGGAGTACACCTCTTTGAGTCATTGTTTCAGACTGTTTGAAGCCTCAGGCAGAAATTATTTCACATTTGGAGGGTTTCCTCTGCTGACATGAGGGCTAGAAAAATCCTTTAATAAAGGCTATTGTTCTGCACAGTAGGAATATGTCAAGCAGGCTGCTCAAATACACCCTGGGAACCAGATCCAACCCAACCCAAGAGTTGAATGTTTGATACTCTGCTCTGTACTGTTTCTTGCGGGTTAGGGCTATGCTAAGTTTCCAAGACTCTAACCTCAGAGTTGTAGCCACGAGCATAGTTCTCCAAACCATCTGTGGCTTTACAGTCAAACTCTCTCCCTGGCTACAGGAACTAGGAAGGGCAGCCAGACCACTTCCCCACAACACACACAATGAAAGAAGCAAGAGCTCCCACACTGAGATAATAAGTTACTACCCATTCTAGGCACCCAGCAAGGAGCCAGCACCCCAAGCAGAGCATCCCTCAGCTGACAGCAGAACTCCCCAGGAAATGAGCACCTCAATTGCAGACCTCCACCCAGTCCTGGACAAGGGGCAGAGCCCCAAGGAGCTGTCAGAGTTACTTGGATACTGCCCCGAGGCGACACCAGAGCCAGTCTGGATAATAGAGAATCCTATATCCCTAAAGCTCATTCAATGCTGCAACCATGTCGGTCTTAAGTTCTGGTACTCAGAATGTTTGCTGTCATTTATGTAAACAAGGTAATGTTTATTCATCAAATATGCAAATCAGGACACTGAGTCATTTGCAATAACTCTTCAGATTTCTGAACCTCCAGCAGATATGGTCTCATTGCTCCCAGTAATGTTTCCCTGAGCATAGTTATACTTACATATAAGTTGCTTGTATTTTTCAAATACATGTTAAATACTTCATTATAATTTTGCAACACAATATTCCTTAACTTAATCATAAATTGCTCACTGTATATGTTAGTATGTGTTCGGTTCTTTATGGTTTGTGCTTAGGTAATACTCCATTTCTGAAGGTTATATTAAGTTCATTTTGAAAGCTTATGTTACATTATGACATCAAACCAAATCCTTAATGTTTATCTGGCATTTGCATACCAAAGCAATCTATTGCAAAGATTGCTTTTTTATGAGTATGAAGTTGTAAAAATCACAAATATTTATTCCTTAAAGGATCTGATTGCCTTACATCAATCAAGTGTATTGGGGTGAACATAAGATAAACTTAAACTGAACAAGGGGACATGGTTCATACACATGAAGAAAAAAAAAGCCTGAATGAATGGGATGAGAGCTGTGAACTAATTTCTTCAGTTGTGGTGAGAGCTGCACTATTAAATTTATTGTAACTAAATGTGAAAATAAATCAACATCGAGAAAAGAGCTAATGAGATAATGAAATATAGAAAATCATGTCTGAACATAGAACACGCACATTGATAGAATTAATAGAATGAACCTCTCAAAAGGTATATGTATATAAATCATATGGCAAGCTATAAAGAAATAATTAAATATATACCATAACAAATACAGATACACTTATTTCCAAAGTTAGGCATACATAATTGTATTATGCATTTATGCATCTGTAATTTTTGTATGCAGATGCCTGATGTGCTTAGAAATCTCACCATTTGTGTGCATATATTTGTGAGCATTTTGTATGCCTAGCTTTGAATTGCTGGCTCATTTATATCTCACACTCTGTGTGGTTAGTATGACAGATATGGCAGCTTCCTTTAATATCTTTGAGACACATTTTTAAATTAAGTTTTGGAGTCCATTGTATTAAATCAAAAGGTTATGTATTATTGTGGGCCTGGATGATCAAAGGACTGTATTGAACAATATGGCCGACAAGAATGAACTTTGGGAAGTCAAATTCCTGGGAAATATCTAGGGAGAGCTGAATGCAAATTCTCCCCCTCCTGCCAACGGTTATGCAAAACCCAGCCCTTTGAAGCTATGCCCTGAGGAGAGGGTCTGTTGATTACCTGTTCCCAGGGTCCCAAGATCAAAGGCCCAAACTGTATAAAGGAGTGATGCACAGATCCACAGGTATGCTTGTTCTGAGCTGAAGTGGTTATGAATTTGTGATCACAGAAAAAAAAATATCTTTGATGGGGTTTGAAGGACTGACACCTGCCAGAACCCGAGGTTGGAGTTGAGGTGATCTCTGGTAAACTTATTAGCATGTGTGTAGGGTCTTTTATGGTTTTATATTTTTTTCTGTAATGTAATATAAAGAATAAATCTGCTTGCTTAGAAAGGGCTATGCAGTAATTTATGCTTGTAGATAATTATGCTGTTTGTAGCCTCTGGAGAGAGAGAGAAGTATAGATTCTTAGTTAGTGTGACTTGATAGGGAAATCAGCGTTCACAGGGAATTGTGCAGCATGGGAAAATCCTGGTCAGGAGAGGGGAGGGAGAGAGGGAGATGGGTCTCTGCCCAAGAGAGGTTACAGCTGAGGAGTCAGGAGCCTGGAGTGGGTGCCCTTGCTGGACCACAAAGGGGAAATACAAGTGCAGTTGCACTAAATTGTGATTGTCAGGATAGCCATGGAATGCTCTTTATTCCTGCAAACATGAAGTAAATTGCAAGCCATGGGACGGCACTGCATTAGTTTTAAATTTGTGACTTTCTCATAAGCATTCTAAAGCAGTTTTCATAAAGTTCTAATTTTTTTCTTTAGGCTGCCTTGCAAGTCATGGCAGCTAAGCCGTGACTGGGGTTTAGGTTTTGGGTCAGATTGCTGTTCTCTCACGATTTTGGCCCAGAGATATAGAACTCTCTTCAGACTAGCTGTTCTTGTTAGATTTTCAGCATTTGGTGCTATAACTGAACTGAATCCAACTTAGAAAGAAAACCGCAGAGAAAGGTTTAGATCTGCAGATAGGAACCCAAATCTCCTCCTTCCCCTGCAGAATAAATGATGTGAAGGGATAAACTTGAGGTTCTGATTCAAGCTCATCTCTAATATTTTTTTATTTTGTTCTCCAAATAGAAATACTCCCATTGCTTTTAACTATAGGAAATGAGAATAATTGTTGTAAGTGCTTATAATGATATTTCAGCACATCAACAGCAGCAAAGCTGTAACTAAGGATTGCAGTGCATTTCTAAAAAAAGAGTAAATCAGTGTGGGCAATCAGAAATGACTTATTTTGATTACTTTTTTAATAGAAGTCTGTAGTTTGAGGGTGTCAAAGTTGAAATAAATATAAAAAAGGAAGACAGGATATCATACTGCAGGTGATCTGGGCTCAATCCTGCACCTGTCAACATCAATAACAAAGCTCCCATTAACTTCAGAGGTGCAGGATCAGGCCCGATATATGCATTAAATGGTATCTTATCTCAGGCAAGGTCACCTGATCAATGCATTAGTTGCATATGGTGGAGGTGCAGGGTGGGCCACATGTATCATACCTAAGTTCAAACCCTTTCTTAGCTCACAAGCAAAAAGGTGGTCTCATCCTAATTGCCATTTGTCTACATCATTGAACCACTACTCAGGTTGTCAGAATTGGAAGTCATTGTAAGTACTGAAGAACCTAGGCAAAGCTATGTGGAGGAAGACAAGCAAGTGTTATCAGTCAGTTGTAATGAACACTAAGTTCATTATCATGTTAAACAGAAAAATTAAAATAAAAAAATAGCAGCTGCAAACCTTTTTCCATGAGGAAAAGAATTTGACCTTTTATATTCTTTTCATAGACTAGACTTTCATCAGTTACTCAGAGGTTATTTTTATCATCTGTCTGGGATGAATTTGGATATCTGCTATAGACACTAGCCACTCTGATGGCTCTCAGTCAAAGGCAACAACTACAGGGAGGTATAAATTCCATGAATGGCAAGCATCATTTGTGTTCTTGTCTTCTGTGGGTTTTCCATTAGGGAGCAGTTCTGACGGCTTGTGTTTGCGTAGGAGTTGTGCTGGTGAGAGAATATCTGTAGAACTACTCAATCAATTGATGCACCGGCCACACTGAGCATGGTCACTTTCCAGCCAGTGACTCCAATTTCAGTATAAGATATCGTGTTTACATTGCACCTCCACAGCCTTCTCTTTTGGAATATGGTCTGTCACTAGGAAATAACCCAGAAATATAGTGTAGTATGGGCTTTCAGGGAATTTGGCTCCTAGAGTCTGCCTGGAAATTTATAGGGAAATGTTAAAATGTTAATAATATGAGAGGACAAAGCATGACATTTCCCTTCTAACTTTCATAATGAAGCTTGTCATTATCTTGAAAATGACCCTTTTCAATAAATTCAAACTAGTTATCTAGCCTTCCCTGTCTATTCCTTCCTAAGGGAGATAACAAGGAACTCATTATGTACACATTGATTCTTGCCTCACCAAAATTAGAAGAGTCTAGAAGAGTAAATATCATTGTAACCTGTTTCTGTAATTGTTTAAAGTGATAGGAGAAATATTTCCTCTTTGTGAACATTAATACTATTTTACAAAGCTAAAGGAAACAATCTAAAATAACATCCTTAGCGGAGGGATAGCTAAGTGGTTTGAGTATTGGCCTACTAAACCCAGGGTTGTGAGCTCAATCCTTGAGGGGGCCACTTAGGGATCTGGGGCAAAAATTGGTCCTGCTAGTGAAGGCAGAGGGCTGAATTCAATGACCTTTCAAGGTCCCTTCCAGTTCTAAGAGATTGGTATTTCTCCAATTATTAAAAATAATAAATATTATATATTTAATTTCTAAACATGCTTATGTAGTATAAATCATAGCATAGATCTAAATCATAGTTTAAGAAATGGTTTTCCAATAAATGTGAAACAAGATTTTTACTCAATATGTCAGAGGATACTGTAGGAAGGCTTTGTAAGACAGGGGGACACCTTATATGAGTGGTCTTCTGTGGAGATTTCTTGTATATTCAGAGACACCTGAGACTCAGATGGTAGAACCCTTGTGAGCAGTGGTTGTTCCTCAGAGCTACTTTATCTTCTAAGACCCTGTTCTTATAAAAGTTAATATAAGTATTGTCATTGTCTTCAATGGGAGCAGAGGCAGGCCCTAAAAAGTAATCATCACCGGAATCTCTTCGAACTGGAGAATGGTTTGATATCGTGTTAATGATTGCCAAGTTCAAAGGCTTCTATATTTAGTAAAACACTATTTAAGGTGCCTATTATTATGGTATCTAATTCATCTCTTCCGTATGATCTATTTTGGAGACTTCCATTGAGTGTGTCTGTATTAAATTAATTACAGTACATTGCAAAGTGATTCCTTGCTCATGCTACTCAGATGTCTTGTAGGAATTTCTTGTCACTGATTTAATGACTAAAAATAAGAAGGGATAATGAAATGCTTCTTTACTGGAGAATTTCCCACAGCTGCTGGCAATTAAACTTTTCTGCATTTCCCTCAAGTAACCCCTACTAGCTCATTAAGGGTAATTGCTAGCAGGCAACTATCCTCCCAAAGGGATGGGGGTAGCAGGAAGAAGACTACGGGCTGTTTTTGTTAAGAGGTTAAGCAGACCAGAGAGGTCTTATGGCGTCACCGACTCTCCTTTTGTCCACCAAACATTTCCAGCCTAGCCTGTTCATTTGACCACTTCTTCCGCTAGCATTTCCTTGCTTTATTCTATGCTGCCCTTTGTGCTTGGAAAGCCCTCCTGAATTAGTCCACAATGACACTGCCCTCTCATCCTTCATATCCCTCAAGACACACATTTGTTCTGATGCCTACAAGAAATCAGCCAACCATGGATGGCTAGATTGTACAGCAGTTAGGGTTAGCTAATTCTATTTAGTTATTTCAGATGATTTTGAATCACCATGGGCTATGCAACCATGTGATCTTATTTCTATTACCATCACAATATATGGGCCCTTCCCTCCTAGTGTTTTTCACACTTACTTGTGTGCCTATGCAACATTAAGTACAATACAGTGCCAGTTATGATGTGGTCCTTTGGATGTTGCTACAATATAAAGATAAAAGTGCACCTTAATGTATAATGCATTCCTTTTCCATGTATTGCATGATTTAAATCTTTTTGCTTCTGTTTGAATCCTGTTTGATATAAATCTTTGTTTCATATTGAAGACTTGCAGAGTCTCTTTTCTTCCTGCTGCACTAGCTCCCAGGGTATTTAAAAAAACAGTGCCATTGACATGCAGCCACTTTGGATCAGAAGGTAACCCCCCCACCACCACTGTACAGCATGAACAGAACACAGGCCCAACTCCTACTATTATGGAAAAGTTCTATTGGATCATTAATGTCCTCATGGAGCAGACATGCCTGAGATTTTAAGATTTAAGTTGAAAGTCCCTCATGCAGAGTACACACATGCACAGTATGCAATTTATCAACCTCAGAAGGTTGAAAGGCTGGAATTGAGCCTGTGGTTAAAGGAAACTATGTATTCCAAAACTATGTACTACTAATATACCAGTAGTTTTAAATGCCAATAGCAAAAGCAGCATACTCATCACTTTGAGCCCAAAATAACTGTCCATCTCCATAGGTTCAGATCCTTGCTCCTAAATAACTCTGACAGTTCCACAATGCTCTCAGCACGTTTGGACTCTCATTTGGTCTATGGTTGTCCCATATTCCTGATGTCTCTTAGAGTTGGAAAGCATCCCTGCTGGGCAGGTGCCACTGGTATCTGCATTGCTTTCACAACACAAAAATGAAACAAAGTTGAAATGAATAGATCACTTTACCTCTGTCCTGTGCCATGTTATGATGTCTTGGAGCCATCCTGGTTTATACTAGTTTACGTTATAAAAATGCATCACCGTCAGTATTCACTGAACTGCAAAAATCTATCCCATCTTTTTAATGCCTTAAATAACTCGTAGCTCTTTCTCAAGTACCTGTCATTTTTGGCAGAACATTTATTTATTTATTTATTTATTTATTTTTCCTAGGTGGTTCCTTAGTTAAACCCTTTATAAAAACTTTTCCTTTCTAGTTCTATAAAGCATTATTACTTTAATAAATTATATATTTTTTGCCATTTCTGCTGCAGTAAAAGATCAAGTCTTCTGAAAAATGGAGCACCATTAAAATGACTTTCTGTTTTTTTAAATCCTTTTCACCTGTGAGCAAGGTAGACCTCATGGTGCTGGTTTGTAGCCTAAAATTCAGTGTTCATCTGGGAAAATGTAATTGATAATAGAAGAAACAAGGTATTAAAATAGCAGCTTTAAAACCTGTTAACCGGAAAAGACAATAAATATTAGTCAGTGATCTTGGAGATTTATTTTTGTAGAGATTCTACAATCCGCATTAGAAAATAGAGCTGTGTTGGGTAGTTATGATGGGCAAATAGGTTACTTGGGGTATGTCTACACTACAAGACTATTTCGAATCAACTTAATTCGAATTTGTGGAATCGACCTTATGAAGTCAAAGTTGTGTATCCACACTAAATACACTAGTTCGACTGTGTGAGTCCACAGTAACGGGGCCAGTGTCGACTTTGGAAGCGGTGCACTGTGGGAAGCTATCCCACAGTTCCCGCACTCCCCGCTGCCCATTGGAATCCTGGGATTTCCCCCCAATGCGTGCTGGGGGGAAAAATGTGTCGAGGGTGGTTTTGGGTAACTGTCATCATTGAACCGTCAATCACACCCTCCCTCCCTCCCTCCCTGAAAGCACCTGCGGGCAATCTGTTCGTGCACTTTTCTGCTCAGTGACAGCGCGGGCGCCACAGCACTTTGAGCACGGATCCCGCTGCAGTTATGGCCGTTGTCAACTCCTCGCACCTTATCGTCCACCTCTTCCACAGTCAGCTGCTGAGAAATAGGGCTACTTTTCAATGGTGCTGCGAGCACTGGTGGACCATGGGGGACGTTTTACCAACATCAACGTCGGGTGGCCAGGCAAAGTTCATGACGTGCGTGTTTTCAGGAACTCTGGTCTGTTTAGACGCCTGCAGGAAGGTAGTTTCTTCCCGGACCACAAAATAAGTCTTGGGGATGTGCAGATGCCTATAGTGATCGTCGGGGACCCAGCCTACCCGCTAATGCCCTGGCTCGTGAAGCCCTATGCAGGCGCCTTGCACAGCGACAAGGAACTCTTCAAGTACCAGCGAGCAATGAGCAGCGTGACCTGTGACTGTTCAGTTTCTTTACAGAGAATCTGAAGCTGCCCCGTTTCTTTACCAAGTGACTGTTGACTAGCATCTGCAGTTACATACCCCGCCCACCCCGCTTCCCCAACTTCCAACACACGTTTAAAAATAAAATACATGTTCCACTGTAACTTTACAAAGGTTTCTTTATTGATGACTTTGCGTTACAGGGTTGAAACTGGGACACGGACTGTGCTGGGTAGGGTGTGCAGTGATGTAAAGACCGCCTGTAAACTCGAGGAATGACAGGCTCCTGCTCCCAGAGCAGTCTGCAGTGCCGGACTGGATGTTTCAACGGAGCCTGCCATCCCTCCTTTTTGGGACTCTGTGTGCGGGGGCTATGTGGCCTTTTGGCGGGGGAGGACGGATACAGATTCCTCTGCTGCGTGGCTCTGTGGTCCAGGACAGGGACTGTTGCATGAGATCTGTAACCCCCCTCCCCCGCTACAAAGTCACGTACCCCCCCCAACCACACAGAACCTGCAAACCACCTCCCATACCGACCAGGGTGCGTACTGACTGCAGTGTGTGTGTGACCTGCTGCTGATCCTGCCCCCATGTCTGTACCCTGGTAAAGGTGATTGTCCTGTCAAATTACCAACCCCCTTCCCCCCCTTCAAACACAGTCTCCTCTAAAAGAACATGACGGAAACAGTAATTAACAGAAAAGTATTTTTTATTATCAACTAGACAGTTAGGGGATGAAACTGGGATGGGGGCTTGGGTGAGGCGGGAAGGAAAGGACTTCTCAAAATTTAGGGTATGAGAGCTTTTGGGTACTTGAGCACTCTCCTGGTGTGCAGTGACAGTTTACACGGCCTCTGGCACCCCTCCTTCTGGTTATTTTGGGTGAGGGGGGTATGGGACTTTGTGGCGGGGGAGGGCGGTTGCAGATACACTGCAGGGGGGCTCTGTCCTCCTGCCTGAGGTCCTGCAGAACATGCACAAGGGGCAGGAGCATGTCCGTTTGCTCCCTCATTAGTCCAAGCAGCGTTTGAGTCGCCTGCTTGTCTTCCTCATGCCACCTCTCCTCCCCTTCGCTGTGTGAGCGCTGGTACAGAGAGAGGGTCTCCCTCCACTGGCTCTGCTGGTCCGCGTCGTCTCGGGAGCACCCCATAAGTTCAGTGAACATCTCGTCCCCTGTCTTTTTCTTTCGCCGCCTAATCTTTGCCAGCCTCTGTGAGGGGGATGCTGTGGCGGCTCTGGAGACAGTCCAAGCTGTGTGATGGGAAAAAGGGAGTGAATTCCTTGCAAAGATAAATTTTTGTGAACAATGAACACAGTCTAGTCTCTCTCTGTGAATTCTGGGTTGAGATCCCAGTGCCTGATGGGGCAAAAACCATTTTCGCGGGTGGTTCTGGGTAAATGTCGTCAGTCATCCCTTCCTCCGGGAAAGCTACAGCAGACAATCATTTCAAGCCCGTTTTCCCTGGATTGCCCTGGCAGACGCCACAGCGTGGAAGCCATGGAGCCTGTTTTGCCTTTTGTGCCTGTCACCGTATGTGTACTAGATGCCGCTGACAGAGGCGGTCCAGCAGCGCTACACAGCAGCATGCTTTTGCTTTTGCATGACAGCAGAGATGGTTACCAGCCATATTGTACCATCTACCACACCATAAATTGGTAATAAGATGGGCATGGTTACCAGTCCTTTTGCACTGCACCATTTGCTGCTGTCATAAGTGCCCCTGGCTGCTCTTAGCCAGGGGCGCAAAAGCCAAAATTGGGAATGACTCCCTGAGTCAATTCCTCCTTTTTGGTATCTAAAAATAGAATCAGTCCTGCCTAGAATATGGGCAAGTGTACTAGAGAACCACTGTATCAGAGAACCAGAGAGCACAGCCGCTCTGTGTCAGATCCTGCATAGATTATGAGCTGTATGCTATTCACAGGGGGTGCTCCTGCAACAACCCCACCTGTTCATTCCATTCTTCCCCAGCCTTCATGGGCTACCATAGCATTGTCCCCCCACTTGTGTGATGAAGTAATAAAGAATGCAGGAATAAGACACAGTGACTTGTTAGTGAGAAATGAGTGGAAGGCAGCCTCCAGTTGCTATGATAGTCCAGATAGGACATTAAGGAGTGTGGAGGAGAGGAGCCCAGCATCCTGCTGCTAGTCCAGGGGCAATTGAATCTTTTCTTTACACATGAAGGGTGGGGGCTGATGAAGCTCAGCCCCCTGTTGCTATGATGACGATGGTTATCAGCCATACTGTACCATCTACCAGGAAAAATTAGGGCCAGGCACCCTTGATCGACCTCACGGATCTCGTCTGCATGGTTATCAGCCCTTTTGCACTGCCCCATGTGCCAATAGGCTGATGATGAGGACGGATACCAGCCATATTGCACCATCAGCCATCCATAGCGTGGGGGGAGCAAGGATGTTGGTGTTGAGTGCTGCACCATCACGTCTATCTGCAGCATTCAGTAAAGATAGGGTGACATGTAAAAGAGTCAAGAGAGGATTGTTTTCCCTTTCACTTCTGGGGGTGGGTGGGGGGCTGCGTAAATTGCCGAGCTATGCCCTGACCCACCGCGGACACTGTTTTTGACCCTAGAAGCATTTGGAGCTCAGCCAAGAATGCAAATCCTTTTCGGAGACAGCAGGAACTGTGGGATACCTTGCGTCCTCAGTCCCCCCTCCCTCCATGAGTGTCCATTTGATTCTTTGGGTTTCCGTTACACTCGTCACGCAGCAGCGTGCTGAGTCTCTGCCATGCCGTCTGTCCAGAGATTTTTTAAAAATACTTTGGACCAGGCGTAACATTACAGTAATTCCCCTAATTAGATGCAGGAGTCTCCGAGCGAGATCACCCTGAGGACGGTCACTGAAGGAGATAGAGCGCGCATGCTGCGTGAAAGCCAGCACAAACCAGGGCCCTATGCAGCCGTGCTCGGGGAGGCAATGCTCCCTGAGTACCTCATGAAAGCCTCGCGCGGAAAAGTGTGCTACCACGGAGCACCCAATAAGGCAGCTCTCCCCAGGAACCTCCTGCGGAGGCTTTTCGATTACCTCCAGGAGAGCTTCATGGAGATCTCCCAGGATGATTTCTGTTCTATCCCCATATATAGAGAGACCTCCTTTTCACATACTTCAGATTCCTGTTATATTAAGAATAAAAGTTTACATGGTTAAAGCACTTACCGACTGCTCCTTCCCTTGATTCAGGATCCGGGTTAATGGCCGGGGACGGTTAGTAGGGGATCTCTGTGACGGTGATGAAGAGATCCTGGCTGTCGGGGAAACCAGCGTTGTAAGCGCTGTCGCCTGCCTCGTCCTCCACAAACCCTTCCTCATCTTCCCCATCCGCGAACATCGCCGAGGAACTGGCCGTCGACACTGTCCCATCGTCAGAGTCCATGGTCACTGGTGGGGCAGTGGTGGCAGGCTCCGTAGCATCCATTTGTCGCTTTGATTTTTTTGTTGCCTTGTCTGGGGTCCTTGATTTTCACACGGCGCTGCGTTGCATCCGGGCTGTATCCACTGTCTCTCATGGCTTTGGAGACCTTCTCGTAGGTCTTTGCATTCCGTTTTTTGGAGCGCAGCTCCGAAAGCACAGACTCCTCGCCCCACACACCAATCAGATCCAAGAGTTCCCGGTCAGTCTATGCTGGGTCCCTCTTTCTATTCAGAGATTACATGAACTCCTCTGCTGGAGAGCTCTGCATCGCTGCCGGTGCTGCTGAGCTCGCCCCGATGTCCAACCACGAAATGAGATTCTAACTGTCCAGACAGGAAAAGGAATTCAAATTTTCCCGGGACTTTTCCTGTGTGGCTGGTCAGAGCATCCAAGCTCGGACTGCTGTCCAGAGCGTCAACAGAGTGGTGCAGTGTGGGATAGCTCCCGGAGCTAGTAAGTTCGATTTGCATCCACACCTAGCCTAATTTGAGATACCCATGTCGAATTTAGCGCTACTCCCCTCGTCGGGGTGGAGTACCAAATTCGAACTAAAGAGCCCTCTAGGTCGAATTAAAGGCTTCCTGGTGTGGACGGGTGCACGGTTAATTCGAATTAACGCTGCTAAATTCGAATTAAAGTCCTAGTGTGGACCAGGCCTTGGTGTATTCTGTTTCTTGATTGAATGAGTGTATCCCTGAAAATTTGTTTCCTGGGGAAACTGTTCCATGTTAACTAATTCAGAATCACCTTCTGTGATTATTCTCCAATATTTGCTTAAAATTCAGTCTCTATGAACATCCCAGCCAGTGAATATAGCAAACACAAAAAGGGGCATGAACACAGTGAAAATAAATTAGTTTAAACATTCAAATGATTATTCAGAAAAATACTTTGAAATATTTGCCCAGTTATATTTAATGACAACTGAATAAAGTCATTTTGAAATTAGATTGCACAAGCAAAGTCAATTTTTAATAAATTTATCTAGTGGGGAAAAAAGTAATGTTTTCCTTATGGTCTGTATGCAGGTGCTGCTGCCAGAGTGGATGCTCATATGACTCCTTTGATGCCAACGCAAGTCACCAGGGTTGCTGCTGTATCTACACCAGCTGTGACTTTCATGGCAACCAATTTCGTGGATCAGTCATTAACAGGTGTGTGTAGGTTTCAGTGTACTTATTATATTACTAAACCATATGTTCCATATTTCTGTACTTGTGACCAAATCATGTTTCCCATACTGCATAGTAATGCAAAACTGAAAAAAATGCTGTGCAAATTCTACAGAATTTACTCTGATTATTTAGGAGCTTGTTCAAAATATTTTAGATCCTGTTTTCCCTGCCTGGCACTTGGCAGCAGCTTTGCATTTGGTGGTGCAAAAGATGAATTTCTGGAGCCATCCTTAGGCCTCTCATGTTCCACATCAGTAGTGTTCACAGGGATTGCAGATATAATATAACCACCGTGTCATAGTTGGTCTGTGGAGTCAGACTGTCTGAAACCACAGAAGATGCTTTTTGATGTGCCCCACTGGTCCAAGTATTGTGTCCACAGCCATCTAAATGTGCATGTGTTTGAAGGCGAGAGGATGTGGTTAGAAGGAGGAGAACTGGTCCTTCCCAAAGGTGTGAAAGATCCTTGAGGCTTTATCTCAATTCATATTTACATATGGCAAGTCATGGTGAAAGGGAGACTGGAATTTGATGTGAAATTGTAATTATGTTTTTCTAACTATGTGAAATACTGGCTGACTGACCATGAATACAGCTGCATTTTAGAGTAGGATGACTGATTTTGGACTAAGCAAAGTGCTTTCTCTTCCTTGTTAGAATGAGGGGATGAATTGAACTGAGGCACCTCATGATGCTGGAAGAACAGATAAGCCATAGGTTCTCCAGCTTGTCCATACCCTGACCCCATGTTGCAACAGAAAAAACTTGCAAGAACTCCCCTCCCCCAGCTAGCATAAAGGAAGAGAAAGTGGTTGAAAGTAGTTGCAACCCCCCCCCCCACACACCCCTACCACTACTTGGACATGTTGGTAAGCACATGTTCTAGGGCATATTTTTGATAGTTTCTAGTCCTGGTGTAATTATATCAAATCTCTTATATTTAAGCAGTATTAGCACAAAAAAATGTGTTGCACGCAGAGATGTAGAGTGAGATGGTCAAATTTCAGAAGCTGATCTACTTTTTTGTGCTCAGAAATTACAGTTCAGCCATGTTCAAGTCACCTAAATCATGCTGGTAAAATATACCCAGGATGAAAATTAAGGTCTGGAGTAGGCTGGGCTGAATTGATGGAATTGATAATTATGGGCTGTTCTACACAAATACATTAATGGAATCATAGGTTCCCCTGAAGAGGAGAGTTGACTATTTTCTTGCTACGTCTGTCCCCAGATAAGATCTTCTGATTTATTTGTGATTGCACTGAATATTCTCTCTGTCTGTCTTTCTTACATATGTCTACACACAGTTTTCAGGCATTAGTCATATTTTCATTGTGAGATATTTTGGAAAACTTCAAAGACATTTGCGTGTGTTTCCTTTTTGATGTATTTCAACTCAAATGTGTTTGTCTTTCTTCAGTCATTATCTACTCTTCAGAAGTTTAGCTGCTTTCATCACCTGCAGAGTTATGTTGGAGACCCAAAAAACTCCTGCATGTGAATCATTAAGAATGAGAGGACTGTGCTTAATTGTGTTATGTTTCCTTATTGAAATCAAATCCTTTGGAGTAAATAGACTTTAATACTGTTTAAGGAATACACTGAAAGTAAGATGAAGGTTTACTCAGAGTCTTTCTGATATGTAGTTGTGTAGCCAATTGCAGGTGGGTAACAAGATTTATAGTTGTTCTGAGACCCCATTAATAATCTTCTTATTGACAGATTGAAAAACAACCAACTTCCCCATTTTATCCATCATAATGTTTGGTGATTTGATTGTATAGAGCCTTTTTGTGACTATCAATATTTTCAGTATGTCTGGTGTGACATTCGTTCAATAGGTTTCCTCAATCAAACAAGCACTATTGCACCAGGCTCATTGAAATGTCATAGGTGTAGAATAGCAATCATTACATTTTTCCACTTACCCATGTAATGTAAATAAGATGAGCATTATACTTTTGCTTCCAGTTTTTTCTTATAAATATAAAACTCATTCATCTTTCCCAATTTTTCTTGTTTGATTCCCTGGTAATTTCAGTGAAGGAAAGCCATGCCATGAGTTATTCTTTAATATTATCCAAGATGACACAACAGCATTTCCATGGATTACTACAAGTTAGCACTTTCAGTGGTCCTTGTGTTCAATGGAAAAATCAAATTAATAACAATAAGCAATAACAATTCACAATTGTGCAAGGTCTTTCATCCACTAATCTCAAAGTGCTTTACAAAGATGGTTAAATACGATTAGCCTCATTATGCAGATGAGTCACAGAAAGGTAAAACGACTTGCCCCAGGTCAAAAAGTGACTAAGTAACAGAGCTGAGAACCCAAATCTCTTACCTTCCAGTGTGTTGCCATATCAAAGTTTCTGTTTGAAGAAATATAGAAGGTGGCATGCACGAGAACTGTGCAATGCTTTCTTCTAGGCTATTAGATTACACCTACCTGTGGACCATTTTGCTTCCTTCCTCCCCCGGCTGAGATCCATCCATATGTGTTAGGGAAACTCCATCTATAGATCTCCCTTTTTTTCCATCAAAAGTGTACTGGAGTTTATTGGACCTTGCCTGCCTGGACCCTAGAAAGAAGTGAAGAGAGGGAAAGCAGTATATCATTGTGAGGTGTTTGCAAAGGAGTCAGAGGAACCTCCATTTTAAAAGTTCCCATCTGTGCAGGATACAGAACAAAGGGGAGGGAAAACATCCCTAAAAAGGTCAGAATTTGAATCTTTATAAAACAAAACAAAATATAAACCTTCCGGGGAACTAGATATCTCTTTCTTAGGCGCAATGAATCATATATGTATAGTCTAGCTAGGGCGATAACTGTACTGTGCTGCACTTCCTGTATTCTGACTGTAGTAAAGTAGTTCTTTATATCGTTGCCAAGTTTGAACATTTTCAGACCTTGAGTAAATGCATAAATGAAGTGATCTCTAAAGGCAAATAATTAAAATAGATGGAAATACTTTCCTACACAGTGTGTAACTAATCTGTGGAAATTCCCTGCCATGGGCAAATACTTTGGGGGAATTAAAAAAGCAATAGATCTTTTAACGTTTGCAACCAGACGTGCAAGTGTCAAAATGTCACAAGGATTATAAACTCTCATGCTGGGCAAATAATTTGGGGAGATACGAAAGGGAAGATATAGTGTAACATCTTCTCAATGTTTTTTTTTTCCCCACAGAACACTGTTGCATACCTGAGCTAGTGCTCTGAGTAAACTTTTCCCTGAAACATCAAATACTTGCCACGGTGGTAGCCAAGGTACCAAAAAAGGGCCCTGATTCTGAAAAAGACCGAAGCTTGTGCCTAAATTCATGTATATGAGTGGTTCCATTGATTTAAATGGATAGGGCTACTTACATCTAAAAAATTAGTCATATGCTTATGTATTAGTAAGATCGGAGACTAGACACAAACCAGTGACATCTGTTCTGGTACAGCTATGTTTCTCTGGTAATTATATTTCATAACCATACACATTTCAATAATTCAATGACCAATACTAAATATACCTTTCCTTATCATGACTGTCATTGACAGAGGGGAGCTGCATTGTCTGTAGGCAAAAATACAGTAAAACCTTGATAATTCAAATGTCATGGGGGACAGGTGAATACATTAGAGTATTGAGGTTCTATAACTGAGGAGAATTTGAATGTGATTAATAGACTTTGGGAATATGACCCTGTTTTAGAAAATACTAAGTATAATCCAGATTTTACTGTAGTGACAGATTCACTGGCCTCACTCACTAGAACATTTTTAAATTCAGATTATATTCACCACAAATATTCTGTAGAACACCGTACAATAATCTACATAGATAATACTGATTTTTTTCCCTTCATCACAAGTAACATGTAATGGCCCATTAGTAGCTTTTCCTTCTGTCAAAATATAAGTCTAAATAAGGAATTTTACAATGGTGATAGCCACGGCATAATAAAACTCACTTTCTTGAGTCAATGCTAAAACAGGAGAGATGGTCCTCTGAAAAGTTCATTCATTTATCAGACTTACTAAGAGACGTGATACATAACTGACCGCATACAAATACAGTATGCTTAGTTATTTCAACTGGATTGCATCTAAGTAAAGCCCTATCTAATTCTATAAATACCTTTAAAATCATTAGGGTGGATATGTATTATCGTAATGAGTTATATCTCTAAATTTTCTGTTAGCAACTGGGATTGGGAACTTTTTTATTCTATTCTGTTCTGATCTATTCTGTTTTACATAGGTTCTTGTACCACTATCATTACTGTAGTATCTGAGTGCCTTTCTCTACTGTATTAAGTAATGTGACTAACAGCCGTCACATGTGGTTTGTTCTTTCTCTCCCCTTCTTCCTGGGGGAAGAATTGTGTGCTCAGTGTAGTGTTTTGTTTTAGTAAAGTTTTGGTTTTTTTTAAAATGTATGTGTTGCACTTAAAACAGAAGGTGGTGAGATTTGTGATGGCCCTTCATTCCTGGAGGAGTTAATTCCACAGTCTGACCGGCCCACAGGAAAGCTCTGTCTCCTGCACAGATGAGTGTTATCCTTGTGGTAAAAAGAACAAGGAGTACTTGTGGCACCTTAGAGACTAACAAATTTATTCGAGCATAAGCTGAAAGTAAGATGAACATTTACTCAGAGTCTTTCTGAAGCCCACTTCATCAGATGCATGCACAGGAAAATACAGTAGGAAGATATCTATCTATATACAGAGAACACCCTGATATCACTACAAAAGTTTTTTTTCCTCCTGCTGATAATAGCCCACCTTAATCAATTAGTCTCATTAGAGTTGGTATGGCAACAGCCATTTTTTCATGTTCTCTGTATATATCTATATCTTCCTACTGTATTCTCTACGGCTACCACTCTGGATCCTTGTGGTAGAAAGTCCTGTTGCACCTGAGTAGAAGAGATGTTAACCACAATAGTCTTCATCCCAGAAATTTAGGTGATCTAAAAGATGCCCTAAGCCCACACCCACTGAAAGCTTTGAAGATTAGGACCAGTATCTTAAAGTGGATATTGTCTTGGAAGTCAGCATAGAGAGCGGAGGACAGCATGTCAACAAGAATTATCATAGGGCTGAATCACAGCCTAGAGACTAGCTTAAACTATTTTTCTTCTGTCTTGAAAAGAGTGTAGGAAGGATCCAGGGGGTGAGAGGGGTAGTATGATGAAATGAGAGAAGAGATGTAGGAAGGGAAATAATATATATATGGCTTTATAGATGCAAGAACTGGATGATAATAATGCTGTCTAAGGAATCTCAGATCTGAGAGTCAGCATATAAGATGGTGTAAATAGGCCATGCTCTGTTGTTTTCATTGATGCTTTCCTGCTTTACCACCAGCTGAGGATCTGGTCCTGAATCATTACAGTTAACTAGCATAAATGATAGGAATAGCATGCATTCATGTGAATGCTGCCTTTCCTACTTGGTTTTGTTTTCCCCTTTTGGTTAAATACGTAGCTCCTATAGTCTTATTGTTAATAAAATGTGTACAGACATTATCACATACTATTAGCAACATACGATTAGCAGCCACGATAATGTTGCTGATACAACTTTTACTTTTACACTGTAAAAATATATTATTCATTCAGCTCTATCTGCAACAAGTTGGAGAAATCAGTTATTGTTTTTGCACAGTTTCCAGTATACCAGTAGGTGGCAGTAAAGCAACTACAGCAGTATATCATTGTTAATTAAGGTGATAAGTTTAGAAAAAAATGTCTAATTATGCTGAAAATATATAATGGCATCATTAGTGTTATACTGTGGAATATTTTATACACTTATTTCAAATTGAAGTGGAAAAAGAATTGATTAAAAGGAGAAGAATAAATCTGTAGAAAAGAAATGTACCAACTTGAAGAGAGGGTAAACATGCATCTTGTTTGATGTCCTTCATTTCAGTAGATTCCCCATATAGGCAGCTCAGGCTTCCTTCCCACTGTGTAGAGTGGATTCTCTAAACCTTACTTTCCTATCTGACAAATCCAGTTCTAATGGATTGTTTTTCTAGTTCTTAGGCTGCCTTATTAGTTCAACATGACTTGAGCTGAAAGAACAATTCTCAGCTAGATGTACTCTAGTTCTACTTCAATTTTTTGGGGTCAGATGCAGGGATCACTTGGCTGAAATTCTATGGCCTGTGCTGTACAGAAAGTTAGAATAGAGGGTTATGGGGGTTTCTTATGGCTTTAAAATCTATGAAACATGCAGTGAGTCTGGTGAAGTTAGCCCTTTCCCCTGTTTATGAATGGTCTGTTGTCAGAATGTTGAATTCCTTCACTATTCAAAACTGTTTTCCAAAAGTTTTGTGCAAATGTATTGTCACATGGGGTCTCTCATGTGGGCAGAGTCAGAGTCCACAGTCACGGGACAGGAGTCAAGAGTCAGCTGAGTCAGGTTACTGGAAGATCAGATGCAGTAGGCAAACTGGAGATCAGAATCACAAGTCAGGAACCAGAGTCAGGTCAGGTGAGGATACCAGTGGGTCAGAGACAGAAGACAGACTGGAGCTTGGGAACCACAAGTTGGATGCCAGAACTTTCAGAAAATAATTCCTAGAACATAGCTTTTAGAAAAAAACATCCAATCTTGCACACACACACAAAATCTAATCTTCAGTGTTACCATCCTGGATCATACTTCCTCTCTCCACCACCCCATTTCCATGAGCAGGACTATAGAATTTTAGGATATTTTAAAGCTTTTCAATTCCTCCTTTCCACAAGGAAAAACATTACATTTGGCTATATATGTGGAATTTAACAACCGGGTTACTTCTGACAGAAGAAAAGAAAGAGAGACACAAAGGTCTGGAAGCCATACTTATTGGTTAACATTCAACTCCCTCTTATTGTTTTTACATAAAGTCATTGTTCTTTGTGAGTATGTGTATAATCCTATCTGCAGTCACATATCTTCCATTTGAGTATATTGCACTGGTGCCAGGATTCTGTCTGGAGTGGGAGATATTTGGGTGGAGTGAAGGTTAGATGCCCATATATATAAAAATACAAGAACATTGGCTGAATTTGTAGGCCTCCATTTTTTGTCACCATATCACCATTCACTAATGTCAGTATCTCAGCAGCAATTTAGTAATCGTGTGTGCTCTCAGTCTTAGCTGCTTGGGATGTAGTCATATCTTTGTGTATCTCATTTGATTAATTCCTACAATTTCAGGTCTATGAACAAAGTGTTGAGGAGTTGCTGAGTTAAGTGTCCCATCCCATATGCAACAATATTTCGTATATGCAGGGCTGGCTCCAGGGTTTTTGCGCCCCAAGCAGTGGGGAAAAAAAAAGCCACGGTCGTGATCAGCGGCAGCTCCACCGCGCTACTTTCTTCTTCGGCAGCAATTCGGCGGCAGGTCCTTCCCTCTGAGAGGGACCGAGGGACTTGCCGCCGAAGAGCCCGACGAGCCGCCCCTACCCCTTCGCCACCCCAAGCACCTGCTTGCTGAGCTGGAGCCGGCCCTGCATGTATGTACCAAAAGAATTTATTATATTTACCAATTAAATTACAACTGTGACTGTTTAAACTTACTAATGCCTTCTTTCTTTCCTTTGAGCTCCTCACACACACTTATAAATATATACATTATATATATAAATACATCTGAATAAGAAACAAAGAGATCTTGACCAATTTTGAAACCAGAACAGTGATTAATATTCAATAAAACATAAAATAGCTTCTTCCTTGGATCATCCAAGTCAGAAGGAAGAACTGGAGGAAGGGCTATTGTGATTTCCCCCTAAACTGGGAGGAAAAAAAATCACAATCCCCATTTTATTAGGCATTCATGTACAAAAGATTTTGCCTCACGTTTTCTTGCTTCTGATTATAATTATGTAATTAGGAGTATTTTGTTACTTTACCTTATAGTCATCTAGTGTCTTGACTATTCCATCATGAAATAATTCTGTTTTCCACACAGGGATTATTTCATGACAAGAGCATCAGAGTTTGTGGAAGAGCACAAAGCAAGGAGTACTTAGACATGTTATATTTTACACTAGCACTAGCCCTCAGAGAGCTATAGAATAAGTTCTGCTGTGCTAGAATAGGCACAGCACCAGAGGCAATTATGTGTGTAAAAAGCCTAGAGTACTCAGGTTAATCCACACGCCTCTGAAGCTGCAGCAAAATCAATGTCTGTTAAAGGAGTACCTACTACAAATGGAAATTTCTCCAGCTTTTTCAGCAGGCACATTAAGAATATTTAATTTAAAAATCCCTATCGGTGGGGTAGAAATTTATGAATAACACATTTTGTTTGTCCATTGCTTCTGCAGTTTCAGATAAAACAGTGAACGTCTGGGATTTCACTGGTAAAATACAAGCAGAGAACTAAACTTATTGTGGTATTGAAAATAAAGCGAAGACAAACAACCATAAGTTGGCTCTGAGACTGACACTGAAGAGAGAATCAAACTAATGGAAAGATATCATAGAGCAGAGCTAATGGACAGGAATGACTTTGTGAAACAATTCAGAAGAAATTGCAAATCTGAGAAAGATTTCAGAGGTGTCAACTCTAGAACAGTGATAACATAATATCAGAGTTGAGTCTGGATTAGGTTCTCGTAGGTGAATCCTCTATATTTCTCTAATGATCGTGAGAGTCATCTCGGATATTTCTCTAATGATGGTGAGAGTCAGCCTGGATTCTCAAATGTCACTTCTCTCTAGTTTTGTTAACAAACAGGTTTTGAAGGGTTTTTTTAATCTTTTCCCCCCCAAAAAACATAGAACAAAATATATTTTTCAATCTAATGAGAACATTTGCTACAGATGAAGGAAAAGGACAAACAATAAAAACAAAAGTAAAGTCTTCAGGAGAGAGAGTTGTGAGTGGCGGGGAGAGAGAGCGCCATGACTCACTCTATTATAATCAGCAGCAGAACCAAAACACAAAAAGCATAGTCATTCATCAGTGCAGGATGCTCCGCATCATTCCAGGATGCTCCGCCCTAAGAAAACATCTCTCTTCAATTACATATTTATGCCCACCACAGCCTCCTTCTCAGTATGTTTGAAATTTCATCTACCAGAATCACTGTGGTGTTCCTTTTGATTTGGGAAACTTTCTGTATGTGAGATTAGCATGTTGAGAAATTCAATATGGTGAAACATAGTTTGGAATACTTACAGTCAAATTCGTGCCAGGTGTGACTTCACTGTGTTATATCAGACTTGACTCTTGCCCTTAATGCTTTGATCCAGTATTAACAGGTGTCTAGTGTAGGAAAATATATTTAGAGATTATTTGGATATGTAATAGCCACTCTGCACTCTTCCTTGCTATAATGGGGAAATCAATTGATAAATGTATTCAGTCTTCCTCCTGATTACCCATAACATTTAACATGAGAACACCTAATCCAAGTCCTTTCTGGAAAAAGTGATTTCTCCATCACCCCCTAAGATATATATTTTCACTTTTGTGGAGCAGTGTCAAATATTTTCATGCTTCAGCACTTTTTCTCCAGAGTGGTGTTCGCTTTTTTAAAAATGTATATTTCTCATTCATCATGGCTTTAATACAGTCTGGGGAAAACATCAAGCTTCTTGTTTCCTAGAAGTATGGGCTGCAAGCCCTTAGACTTGGGTGAGGGGATCTGTGAGAGGCTGATATGTCAGATGGGCTGTTTGCAGCTCTAATCTCATTTTACAATGTTAAGCAAAACAAAGTGAGTGAGATTAATCACTCTAAAAATCAGGTTCTCCTACCTATTCATTATGTACAAAATAATGGCTGTATTGTGATTTTGAGAAGTGTGTGCTGAGGGGAAGCACACCAGCACTGGCTGTAGTCATTCTTCCTACGAATAACGGAGAATGCCAGTGGGAAGACTTCACTGGAGAAATCATAGATAAAAGGAGAATGTCTCCGTTCACTTATTAGGAGAGTAATGGTCAGGCTGGAATTTTCTTGTGCATGCTTGTTGATGTCATTTTGTTTTCTGTTATATGCTTACTGACATGTTCACGCTCTGGACTCTGAGTAACATCCATACTATTTGTGTGTAGTATTCTTGTATGTGGTTCTGCTTTATAATGCATTCTCGAAAGAGCATTACGATAATCATACTTTATAATGAATTCTCCAATAATCATTGCAAATATACCTTTTGTAAGATACTGAACAAAAGTCAGAGACTATAGTTTGCAGATTGACAACCGTTCCTGGACTCCAAGCTAAGGTGGTTGGCAACCAGGAGGTTGGAATGCCTTTGTGGATTGCCCTCATCCCACCAAGCTGGATCTAAGATGGAAGCATCTCCTCATTTTTATGTTATAGTGTTAACAGATCTCTTTGAGAGTTCAAGTATAAACTATTGCTTGGATTATGAATAATCTGTTAATATTAGTAAGTGACAAAATATAAAATGGCTATCTCATTGTGAAGCAGGCTTAATATTTGCCAAGGGCTCTCAGATGCACTATAGTCCCAAAGGGTGTGTAGTTAGAAAACTCATTTCTTTATGATCCAGTTCTCCTTTCGATAATTTGTACAGGGCTCTCATGATCAGAGCTCTTCATCTATGAATTTAGGAAAATATGGTAATGTTTATTTTATATGTAAATGCTACTGCAGGAAATTTTAGTTTGGATATGTTGAAGCATCATCACTGCTTGGTGTGATGTAGTGGAGGATTCCAAACAGAGAAACTTTACAGCTAAATATCCCTGAACTTTGGAGATCTGAACTTCCTGGTGTGGGGTCCATTTGATAGATTAATAGATTTTAAGGCCAGAAAGGAGCATTAGATCATCTATTCTGATCTGTATATCACAGACCCTAGAATTTCATCTCTGCATTGAACCTAATAAGTTGTGTTTGGTTAAAGCATATCTTCCATATAGGAATCCAATCTTGATCTGAAGACATCCAAAAATTGAGAAGCCAACACTTCCTTTAGAAGTTTATTCCAGTGGTTAATCACTTTTTCTGCTAAAAATTTCTAGTAAGAAGTGGCAATCCTGTATCCAGATTTTGTAATACTGTGTATAGGGCATATGTCTCCACTAACTCACTCACACTGGGGTAATTCCAATTAAGTTAATTGAGTTTCAAAAGCTTAAAGCTACTGGAAGTAAGAAGAGAATCACATCCAATACAATGTGATTACGGAGGGAGTGCAAGTTAATGATGAAGGAATCAATAAATAGACATATCAGGGAAAGGAGACTGAGGAGAGACATTCTCTTTTAAGGATCAAAAATAGTCCAGATCTTATCTTTTCTGGAGCTAAATTTGTCCATTAACAAAGGGAAATTTGTGTGTGTGCGCATAGGTCTGGCTATCCACTCTGCTACTCACCAATGTAACTTCATTGTCTTCACTGAGTGGCAAAGTAGTATTGTAGGAAAGAGCCAAAGTATCCTATCCTCCATTTTGAACACTTTTTTTCACACAAGTCAGGGGCTAGTTCTCCACTGCCTGTACTCCTTATGTTGCTGTTTCCCCCTATGCAAAAGAGAGTGTAAGATGCACTATTCTGATATGGCATTATTTTACACCCAATTTGCAGTCACTTTGTATGGGTATAATTGATTAAGGTACACAGCAGTAAATAGAATTAAATCTGTAGTACTGAAGACCACTCTAATTATGAACCTCCTGTTTTAAAGAACAACTTTAAGATATCCCCAAACTTATTGAATGCATTTTTATACTCCATTTATTAGGCCACTTTTGTTAAGCAGCTAGACTTCGGTCAGTCCCTTAAATGTTTGCTTAAAACAATTTACTGTATTGAGGAGACGATAGCCCAACAAACTTTGGAGACAATGAACTTCCAAAAGATTTTCCAGCTTCTTCCATGCTCTAAGCAGCTAAGGACAAATGATCATGCTTCTGTAGAACTCAAAGACAGTTTTGCCATTGACTTCCATAGGAGCAGAATGGAGACTACAGTACAATAAATACTCAGTAAGTTATGGTGTGTTTGAATGCAGCACAGTAAAATGTGTTAATTTATGTCAACATTTTGTAATGTAATATAGTCCTTTCCTTTTGTGTGGGGAGGGAGTTTTGAGGTAGGTAGGAGAAGATTCAGATCTCCGTGGAGTTCTCCATATTCCTTGTTCTAGAAAAAACATGCTGTCCTGAATTGGGTGATGTGCTAGGATGGAATTCATAAACACACAGTCCAGACAGCCCATGAATGCTTATATTTCCTGTATTTTCCAGCACTCTAGGCTCATTGTTCTATCCCTGACCTAGCACTGTTAGTGCAACTTCATCCCAACACCTTACAGAGGATTCAAGGAGGTCCTGTGATGTGGCCACATACGCTTGGAAACTGAATAGATCACTTCTAGTAAACACCACAATCACTCATTTTAAATAATGGAACGTTTTGTCTCACCATCCAGCTTATTCACTAATGGGGACTCTGTCTTTACAGCTAAACTCTAAGCTCCCAAGTGAATATAAACTCTTGAGATATCTCAGTGGGTCATTAGAAATATGTTTATTGTGGATTTAAATATATATATATATATATATATTTCCCTTACAGATAAAGGCAAAGAATCAAGCAGAGCCTCCTGCCCAGCAACATTGATTTTACATACCGACAGGAAAAGCAAGCCAACAGAGAATGATGAGGATAAGGTCTGATTCTCATTATGGATTTTGTTCTCATTTTTAAAATATTGAACTGTGGAAATCAGAGATTGAGTAAAGGACTATCATGTGATCTGGAGCTCTTCCTATCAAGTCAGGAGTGTTCCCTACTCCCTATTTTTCTAGACGTTTTTGTCAAATCTGTCCATTGTGGTATTTTATATATGGCCTCATTTATAGTAGCATCTGAGTGCTTCCTAAGTATTTAAATACAGAAATAAGAATCTCTGTCTTTCTTCCTCATCAGACTACTTACTGATTTTTTTTTATTATTTACTTGTTTATGTTTGTGCATGAGTGAGAGGGTGTGGGGTATGTCTATGTGTGAAACTCAGTTGATGGGAAACTAAAGAGAAGAATAGAGTTCCCTTTAATTCTGAAAGTGTTTTAGTTCCATAGACGTTGTGGGAGACTTTCTTTCTATCTACCCATCCAATCTCTTTCAGTTTTGTAATCCTCTACGTTCTAAATAGTGTTGGGGAGTGAAGGAGAGGGGACATTAAGGCAACACTTTAATAGAGACCAGCTCTTTTTGTCCCTTTATATGCCAATTTAAATGACTTGGAGAATCAGGATCCCCAAGGCCGCAACATCAAGCATCTAGAGATCCCCAAACTGCACAGAGAACACCTTCAACCTTTTGGAAGGGTATAGCAAGTGCCGCTGTTCAGTGTGTTTCATTCTCTCCACTCCCATTCCTATCCCACCCTCCCGCAGCACCTTGGAGACATTATGCTTTATATAATCATAATGTCTCAGTCCATCATCCCTCAGACTGCAGCTGCTCCAGAGTGCTGCACTGGTTCTCAGAAGCATTATTGAGTGCTTAAAATTTGTAAAGTACTTTGAAGATTAAGAGCTCTGTATATGTGCTTATTATTTTTTAATCATATTACATCCTCTCAAGCATTGACACTGCATGGGAGCTATCATAGCATCCCCTTCCTCCGTTCCATTCATTTCTTTAAGCTACTGATATAGATTGATTTTTTAACCCTTAAAACACTTATTACCTGTATCTTTCCAGACAACCTGATAAATAAATGTTTAGGAGATTGCCTGTCTGCAATTTTCAAATAGTTAACTGGTCTATATATGCCAGGCTTCCAGCTAAAGGGCAAAAATCTCTCAGTGCAATGGCTGGTATCATAAGAATGGTTGTCAGACATACACACAGGCCAGTGGAGAATCACTCTCAACAGCATTATCCTTGAGCAAAGTAAGGCGAAATTGTCTACAAATAGTAGATGACTGAATTATTAATAGAAATAACTGAATTATTAACTTATGCAGAGCACCCTCAACTCCCCTGATGCCTGACTTCCAGCAGTTCCAGTTGCTTACCATGCAAACTGCCTCCTGCAACCACATGCTCTTCACTGCCAAACAAGAGTGTTTTGCTGCCAACCCAAGGCACAAGCACCAGCACCCCTTCCCTTCTAGCCTTTTTGTCACACCCGTCCAGATGTGCAAGTTTTCTTTGCCCCTGCATGTTCCTTCAGAGCACTCTGCACTCTTAGCTGGCTTTCTGGTTCCAAAGCCCCACCTGATCCTGAGCTTTCTGGGTATTCCAACCCACATGGTTGGTTGGTTTCTTTCTTTCTGATGATGATGATGTGGCCTATCCTAGTTATGGTGAAATGCACAACATTATACACAGTATTCCAAGTGAGCTATCACCTGTGCTGTATATGGAAGACTCTTTATCTCTCAAGCTTTGCATGCATAACATTCCAAATAAGGCAGTGTTTATATTCTTTCCAATCTAAACTAGCTGGTTTAGAGGTAGATGGTTGTCCATATGGTCTCCAGTGGTATAATGATGATTTAATAATCCACCTCCAGTTTAAACAGAGTTGTTTGTATAATAGTTGCACTCCTGAGATCAGTTTCACTTTCTGACTAATTTTTGTCTCTTTCTATGTCAAGGATCATCCTTTGAAACTAGTAAATGAAAATGATAGCATATCAAATGGCAACAAGCCTGTGGCATCTACTCCTGTACCAGGATCACCATGGTAAGTATATTCAGGACGAATAATAATGACTCATCAATATCATTGTTATTGCCAAACATATATTAATAGTCTGTGTCTTTATGAATGCATAGCAACAACAGTAATACAATTCTGGATGTTTAACATTATTGCACTATTTTCTTTTACAAAGTGGCATTGTAGATTTACATCACTATTCATATAGTTACACAAAATGGTAGGACGTAGCCCCATGTACAGTCTAAGACAGCTATCAAGCATTTATAAGAAAGGTTGAGTTTGCACCTGATACCAACTCAGGCTTAAGAATGTAATGATTGTGGTTTTTTTGATAGTTCATATCACTAGCTTGAGCTCTGATCTTATCAGATCTCACAAATAAGGAGGGTCAGCTCTGGTTAGTGCTTGAATGACCGGAAGAGACAACTTTAGTACTGCACGAAATGCTATTGATTATTTAGGGCCTGATCATCCTCCTCTCCCAGTAACTTCAGTGGGAGTTGAGGAAACTCATTGTCTTGCAGGTTTGTAGTAGATCTCAGGTGATATTTATGAGTAACTTGTGTCCTGTGAGCTTGTTTTTCTGTCCAAATCCCAATTCAGGCAATCTGCCTAACTAAAACCCCTCTGTGGTCTCAACTGGACAAAGATAATTCTTTACTTTCTGTCCTGAACTCTGTGTGTGTGTGTGTGTGTGTGTGTGTGTGTGTGTGTGTGTGTGTGTGTTTCTTTTCTTTACCCCAGACATGGCTACATTTTAGTGGCAGAGGGAAGTGATCCCTGTTGTTTTCATCGGTTTGTAGAGATTTGTGGGATCTCTGGATAAAAGGTCCTATGTAAATATCTATAATTATGATTTATTATTATATTGTGTCTTATTGCAGGTCAACATGACATACATACAGCATAATGTAATCATTAATTATGACCTATGTTTAAGATCCTTGATAACCACTCCTCTTCATGACATCTGCTACCATGTGAAAATGGTGATACCTAGGGAACTGAAACCATTTAAATCCAACAGTATCATAAGCCATTTGTAGCATATCCTAGTGATCCATTCTTGTATAGTAGAGTCTGTAATCAACTGGAAACCTGCAAAAGGAATTCCCAGCATTCCATCATCTTGAGCAGCTTGTGTAGAATGGTGAAAGGGCCATTCAGCACATCAGTTGAAATTGCACATTTCTTTGATCCTGATTTGTGATACCCTTACTGACAATGAGTAATACCTTACTTTTCTAATAGTGCCATTGATTTCAGTAAGACTATTTGATGAGCAAGACACTACTCAAAGGGAGTAATGGTATCACAATCTCTGGTACTTTCTATTAGGTCCCACAATGACAGTTGTCCCCTGCTTGATGTGGCAATACCCAACATGCACCATGCTGATGCCCTCAGATCCACCATGAATCACACTGGAACATGGAGCATGCCTGTGTGGGGCGTCTATATAATTTACACCCTTTGGGATGTAAAATAGTTCTTTAAGAACAGGTTTACAAAGCCATGCCAAATAGCTAAATACATTAACAAGTTCAACAAAAGCCTGGAATTTACTTCAACCCCTCTCCACCTATAGGTTGGCTCTATGCTTCCGCAGGATTCCATGGTTGATGTAACATCACTAGGTGTATGCTGGGGTGTCATACTGGAGAAACCTGAGTGGGGCTGGAGGTTGTGCCACTTAAAACAAACCAAAAGGTGAGTTTTCAATTGTTAATGTGCTGCCAGCCCCTCTTAGTCTTGTAGGGCATTCAGCACATAGTGCCAAAGGTAATGGAATGTAGCTAATTCTGAGCCCCATCCTGCACGTCTTATTCAGGCAAACAGTTGCAAAGTAGAGTGAAACCCTCCTTTGTCTGGTCACCTGAAAAGAAGAAAAGTAAGCCACTTGTTGTGCTTTGTAAAAGCATTGATGAACATGTGTTGTAATGTGGATATTTAAAATGTACGGAATCCCATTAATATGTTTTACATACAATGTGTTGTATTTAAAACTATTTTAAATAAATATAGTTCCTCCAGATATCCAGTGAAATTGACCAATTTTGCAACATAAAATAAATATTTTACTTTGATTTTATATATATATATATATATAGTAAATATCATAGAATGAATAACAAATACATGTGAAGCATGTTATTTGAAGTTAACATCGCATTACAGTGAATAAGAGCAACTTGTGCTTCTTAGAGCTGTTGCTGCAGGCAATCTGTACACAGACTCAGGCAGAAAACACAGCATTGGTTTACATGTGACTCACATTTGGAAGTTTATACACCTCACAACTATAAGGGCTAGAAATTTAGGCCCAAATTCACCAGTCCACTCTGGCTGCTTTGCACTGCTTGGGCAATTAAATTTAGTTGGTGAGTTAAGCTGGGTTTCCACTATTTTTTTGTCATCAAAGTGACTTGAAAGAGATGGAGCACATTGTGACTCTCTACTTTAAATCTTTTAATGAAAACTTTAGGTTCTGATGTAGAATTCTGTTTCAAGTGCTGATGAATTCTGTAGAAAATTCAGCAGCCATGGAATCACAGAAAAGAGAGGATATGTCTTGTGTCTGCAAAAACAGCAGTTCAAATTGTAACTATTCACGCCTGTCTTCCTTTGTCTTCAGACAGTTAGTAATTACAAATAGCTATGAGAGCTATGAACTTGTTTCATCAGTCCCAGTGGGATGTTAATCATAAAGCCTAACAATAACAATTTAAAGGACAACATTAACTACTTCAGTGATGCATTATAACTGAAACAGCCCACTAATTTACTTACCACAGTAGTCAGAGATGGAAAACTACTGCTTAGTCACTTTACGCATCCCCTGGGGCCACTTGTTTCCCTGTACTATATTTATGCTTCCAATGGTTTGCCCGGTCTATTTTTAAAGGTCCCAAGAAGTTACACTTCCCTCACCTCTTGCAATGTATGACTTTTCCACAGCCTAACAGAATCTTCATCATTAGGAATTTTTGCCTAATTTTTCCAGCTGGAATTTTCCCTTCCTTCATTTCATTCTATAACTCCTAGGGAGAATTTCCAATCTGAATGGGATTCTCCATGGGAAGAGGACATAAAAAGGTTAGCTGCTAAGGCCCCAATCCTGCAAAGACAAATGCTTAACTTTATGCACTGAGTAGATCCATTGATGTCATAAGGACCATGGACAGTGCATAAAGTTCAGGAAGCATTTTCAGGGCCTGAAATGGAAGAGGAGCAGAGAGAGAGTGAGAGAGCTTCAAGGGCTAGGGACAGGGGAAGGGGGAAACAGTCGGTGAAGGTACAAGAGGCCACTGGAGAAAGAGCAAGATGAAGAGGGGAGAGCCAAAGGGAAGGGACCACTTCCACTCTTTTCTTCTCCCCAGTTTGATTGACCTCTGATGGTATCAAAAGGACTGGGGTTACTGCGGACGAGAAGCTGGATATGAGTCAACAGTGTGCCCTTGTTGCCAAGAAGGCTAATGGCATTTTGGGCTGTATAAGTAGGAACATTACCAGCAGATCAGGGGCGGCTCTAGGCACCAGCAAAGCAAGCAGCTGCTTGGGGCAGCCCATTTGCAGGGGCGGCAGCTAGCAGGGATTGAGCCTGGGAGCTGAGAACCAACCGGGGGCCCTGGGAGCTGTAGTTCCTTGGTTAGCTCCCTGCCTATAGAACCAGCCCTGGAGCAGGGAAAGAACTACATTTCCCAGCATTTCCCTTGGCCACTACCAACAGGAAAGGGGGGAGGGAGGATGGTAGCTGAAACCTCATGCTGCAGCTTGAGCTCACTGCTAGAGCGGGATGGCACTGTGAATGGGGAACAAATATGCCCAAGGAGTAGAAGGCTTTGCCCCAGAAATCCCCTTCAGAAGACATCCCCAGACTGGCTTAGGGATACTGGTGTGACCTCACTTTGCAGCCACCAAAGAAGGAATTGGGTGGACTAAATGGACAGTGCCCCTCTCTATCTGAAGCCTAGCAAGGGAGGTACATGGATCCCACTAGAATTTAAAATGAAAGGTAAGGGAGGGGAGGCTCTACTGGACCTGAGCAGCTTTAGATACAGTACCAGGCACGTAGGAGGATTTCCACTTCTGAGCCATGGAAGCAGAAATTGACTTTTCCTTTCCAGATTTAGCTAATATTCAGAAAGAGAATCTAGCACCTGCCTTCCAGATTTGAACACCTCAAAATTCAGGAGTGCTCAAGCTAAAGGTAATAATTGGAGACATACCAATCTCCTAGAACTGGAAGGGACCTTGAAAGGTCATCAAGTCCAGCCCCCTGCCTTCACTAGCAGGACCAATTTTTGCCCCAGATCCCTAAGTGGCCTCCTCAAGGATTGAATTCACAACCCTGGGTTTAGCAGGCCAATGCTCAAGCCACTGAGCTATCCCTCCCCCTCAATTTGGGTAGCTGTTACTTCATTTCTCCCAAATCAAATATACTGATCCACTGTAATTTGATGTAGAAAAAGTAGATAAAATTGAGCAAGAAATGCTTCCCAGTGGTTTTTAGGACTGGAATTGCTATTTTCAACAGCCATTGCTTTTTTTTTAGTTGTTTAAAAGACAGTGATATTGCATTGACAAATTCCCCATAGAAACAAAGAATGGTGGGGAACAAAAGAATAATAAAGGCACCTTGACTTTTCCTCATTTATGGAGGACAGTCTTATAATATGCATCCAGATATCCTCCAATCACACAAGCTGAAAATTGTTCCACTTTACTGCAGTTCTGTAACCATATGGGAACCAGTCCTGTCTGTGTTCTGTGCACATCCAAAATTCCTACTGAATGACCCGCCCTGGGAGCAAGTCACCAGTGACCCAGGGCTGGGACAGAAGGAGGGTGCAGGTGGTGGGGAGGAGGGGAAGAGTCCAGGGCTGGGGTGGCAGGGGATGCGGGTGGAGGGGGCAGAGCCCAGGGCTGGGGTGGCAGGGGGTGGAGGGAGCACTGGTGGAGGGAAAGGGGGGTGCCCAGAGCTGGTGCAGCACAGGATGTGTGAGAGCCCAGGCCTGGGTGCCAGGGGGTGCGGGTGGGGGGAGAGTCCAGGGCTGGGGCGGAAGGGGGGTGCGGGAAGGGGGAGGCCCAGAGCTGGGGCAGCAGGGGGTGCAGGTGGAGGGGGAGAGCCCAGGGCTGGGGCAGCAGGGAGGTGCGGGGGGGCAGGGCTGGGGGCAGCCAAATTTTATTTTGCTTGGGGCAGCAAAAAACCTAGAGCCAGCCCTGACGTGATCACTCCCCTCTATTCGTCATTGGTGAGGCCTCATCTGGAGTACTGTGTCCAGTTTTGCGCTCCACATTACAAGAAGGATGTGGAAAAGTTGGAGAGAGTCCAGCGGAGGGCAACAAAAATGATTAGGAAGCTGGAGCACATGATTTATGAGGAGAGGCTGAGGGAACTGGGATTATTTAGTCTGCAGAAGAGAAGAATGAGGGGGGATTTGATAGCTGCTTTCAACTACCTGAAAGGGGGTTGCAAAGAGGATGGATCTAGACTGTTCTCAGTGGTACCAGATGACAGAACAAGGAGTAATGGTCTCAAGTTGCAGTGGGAAAGGTTTAGGTTAGATATTAGGAAAAACTTTTTCACTAGGAGGATGGTGAAGCACTGGAATGGGTTACCTAGGGAGGTGGTGGAATCTCCTTCCTTAGAGGTTTTTAAGGTTAGGCTTGACAAAGCCCTGGCTGGGATGATTTAGTTGGGGATTAGGTCTTGCTTTGAGCAGGGGGTTGGAATAGATGACCTCCTGAGGTCCCTTTCAACCCTACGATTCTATGAATCTATGGTTTTATGTCACGTGTGACGCAACTTGGGCACCCAACTATTGTTGATTGCTCAGAGGAGAGCATATATTAATGAGACCAGAACACTAATGTCTGACTAAAAGGTATCAGCAAATTTAAGGACTTCAGGTCTCATAAACATTTCCTGGTCTCCACCTGATGAATAAATTCCAATAAAAAGGAGAGATTAGAGCAGGGCAGCAATTAGCCAGATTTGTTTATATGACTAAACAGTTCTCAGAAATATTAGTTAACCCTGCCTAACTAACACGTAAATACAGTATATGTTATATTAAGGTTATTTTCTTACATATTTAAATGTCATTATTTTAGTTAAAAAATAATTCCAGTGTAAAGAACATAGCATCATCTGCACTTTCAGTTTGTGATCTGTGACTGAAACCAAATACCATATTGTCCCTTTTGGATAATGAAATTTTTATTATGCCAAAGAGGTACAGGTGATATGTAATGTGGAGGAATGGGGTACTATTTTTAAATTAAATGTCAAATTGGGTTAGTTATGGAAAATGAAAAGGCTTCATGAGGGACCTGCCATTTGGATCCATTTTTACAGTTCTCTAGAAATGCTTACTTGGTCTTTCAATCAGGTGTGGAAATGTGCCATTTCCATTTTAGCAATCACCTTGTTTTTATTAGATAAATGCTGAGACTCCAGATGGCCTAGCAGTACACTTCAAAAGACTAATACATTATCAGCCTCGAATGTGGTCTCCCATCACCCAAAGTGGTAGAAACTGTGTGTGAGATCAGAGACTTTGAACTTTTGCATGGGAGAGGTCACTATTAAATTATTAGGGAGCAGCATCAACAGCTTTTTGAAAATAGCTTTGTACTCATCTCCTCCTGGCCAGAGATGCTGATGTGCACAATTGGCAGGTTCTGAGACTGTCCTAAATGTGTATGATGGCATGACTGTGACACTCACAGTATACTGGCTTCCTGCTTTTGAAGCACACCATGAGCTCCACAAAGTACTCCTACAGGGACAGATTCTGCAAAAGGGCTGAATGAGCTCAATGGCCATTAAAGCTAATTACAATTGAGAGTGCTCAGCATTTTGCAGGAGGCATGCACCATTTGACACTATTGGGCCCATTATTCACAGATTTAGGTAAAGGGAGAAATGTAACCGCATTATTAAATAAATCAGTTAACTGCTAATTACTCCCTTCTTCCCCCTAATGCTTGGCTTCTAAGGTCCCTGCCAGTAGGACTGTGATATTTATGGTAGTTTGGTTTCTTGTTCCTAAAGTCTTCCATCAACTCTATCCTGATCTATTATGAGCCAAAGACTAATGCTTAATGGTACATTTAGTGTTCTTGATCTGATTAACGGTGTCTGTGATAGAACTGAGAACTGTAGCTCTGAGACACAAGGTACCAAATGTTGTTTTCACCTAATTATTACCACATAAAAGAATAGGTCAGCCATTCTGGGATGCTATTTTCAAAGCTGAAGCATTTGTATATTATAATAATATGAAAATCATTAAAATATTTATCAGGTCCCCACTATTTTAACTCCAAAGGTACGAGGGATAAACTATAACTGAGAAGTCAACAATTTTGTGTTCACTTCCAACTTTGTCTTCTACCTTGGGAATGCACATAATTTACAATGCATTCTTAATTACTTTCATCTTCTTACTTTTACCAATAGAAAACACTTCTTGCCTCTGTTTTCTGCACTATAAAGATATACAGTCTCCCTTTAGGCCGCTCCAAAGGTTATATATATTTTTTATTACCAGGACAGGCAGTCAATGGTGCTCTCTTACTATTAGTTCACAGAAAACTTCAAATTATCCAATAATAGGACTTAGCATTTATATATCACTTTTTGTGTTCTCAGTCTTTTACACAGAACAGGTTTCGTTTTAAGCATGTCTTTTTGATAGCTCTATTCCCCTGTGCCATTGAGAACTGCCAAGTGGTGGAGAGCTTGCATTAATAAGATAAGTTCTTGCCAGGTGTTTCTGATTCAAGGAGGTCAGGAGCTGGGCCTTTATATGTATTTTATAATGGCATAATGCATATGTGTTGTATACTATTTTTCTTAAGTATGCACAAAGTACAGGCTTCAGATGCATATATGGTACTATATGTCTGTAAAAACTATAAGTTTAATCAAGTGCATCCAGGTGTACTTGAATATCCATCATTGTGATATAATACCTCTTATTAAAATAATATTTTTCCTGTTTTAAAAAGGAAATTTAATGCAAGGAACTAATTTAATGCAATGTGGAGGCTGACATTTAAATTGCACAAGTCAGGAAATTCTGGTTTGCATAGCAGTCATGGCTTGGGCACATTGCATATTTGGTCCAAAAGCTCAAATAAATCAATGGGAGGTGGGTTTCTTTATTGATTTCAGTGGACTTTGGATCAGGCCCTTTCTGTCTTTTGTAGCGTGGAACCCCTGTAGGGTTTGGCTGGGATCCATGGCCACGGAGACCTAATGGAATTCTGGCTAGGCCTTCTACCTCAGAGGCAGCCACATGAGGTTTCTGTGGCTGCCTTCTACCCAATGGCAACCCCCCTGAATCTATCATATATGGGTGTTGAGTAGGCACTGACTATGCAAAACAGCTTTAGACCTCTGTGGTTCACCACCTTCACAGATACATTTTGAAAATATGAAATGTAATCCTTTACCTTGGCCTCAGTTGTTATAAGCATCATTGTTTTACCTTGGTCCCTTTTTTTGTTTGTTTTTTCCCTGTTGGAGAGAGAGAGTGTGTGTGTGCATGTGCCCATGTACTGTTCTGACCACTGATAATGACATTTTATTAGTATGGGGAGAAATTTCCTTAGTGCAGAGGCCTTAAGTTGGAGAGGAGGGCTATCAGCCTGGCCAGGCTATCAGCCTGAGGTGAATTTCACCCAGGCTGTATATGACTATGGAGAATATTGAATTAGCCATGAGTTTAATATCTTGTTTCTATGTGTATGTGAGATTATCTAAGCATAGTTCATTAATTAAATTAGGTGTGTAGTCTGGACTGGAGATGACCGAGTCTTCTTCTTCAACCCTACAATGCAGCTGTCAGTATGGGAGAAACCAGTGGATCTAAAGAATCGTGGTGATATTAATAGAATCATTGAAGATCCACCTCATAAACGCAAGCTGGAAACTTCAGCAAGTAACTAAAGCTGTGATTATTTGCATCTATTTAAACTTAAATGCTAAATGAAACTTGATTGTTAAATATAGTAAGTAAAAATTATCAGAATTATGATTTTCCTGTTGGATTTTGTGTAAAGTATTTTGTTAACAGTGATGCTGCTTACAAAATCTTTATTTACACTGAAATTCTAACATTTGTACTGGAGTTCTCTCATTATTAGCAAGGAAGTAAAAATAGATGGCTTCTTATGTTGAAAGAATCTTTGATTTAAAAAATAGCACCTTCGAAGACTTTGTCTTTACCTTTAATGCACTCATAATTCCAAAACATACCTTAGGAATGTGTTAGGATAGCATGATTTCTGCAAATATCTTATTGACCATGCTACCAAAAGCAGTTGTACAGTAATAAAGGATTATTTAACCCAGCTGCAAGAAAATAATCCCAAAAGTAAATCTCTGAGGACTGCTGAAAGGTTTGGCGGACATGTGGGTACCACAATCCAAAAATGGCTTTGCCAATCAACCCTCAAGCACTGTAGATTTCAGAATGACATTCTTGGTGTTGACTGAAGAGAGAACTTGCTTTGCAGTAGTGCATGTTAAGTGTTTCAAATGTATTTTTTTAAAAAGATCACTTCTTGGAGAACAATGATTTGCCATCTGGTCTGCCATGAAGAAAGTCAATTTGATGAACTAATTTCCCCTGCCCATCTCTATCCCATCCCACCCACTTCTTTCAGCTTTAGTGCTCACAGCTCACTCACTGTATTTCTAATCTACCACCTCCTATTTAATTGCTCACTCAGCCGCCAGTGGTGCAGCAATTACTTACATTAGTGGCCGCTTATAGGAGTAGTCCCCACTGAGACAACTCATGTCAGTATCTGCTCAGTAACATGAGCTAGGCCCTCAATCTCCCCCTTTACCAGTTATTTAGCCTTATAAAAGTAAATACTGCTCCTTAAAAACCTGCTTTGCCAGCTGATGCCTGTCTGCCCTGGGCTATTACTGGTTTCCACACCATTTAGTGTTGCTTTTTGAGCTGTGTGATAATTCTTGGCTGCAGCTATTGTGAGGGAGTTGGGCGCAACGCAGACCTCAGCTGTTTCCCTCTTCTTCCCTCTCCCCAGTGTGGTACTAGAAAGACTAGAGCCACGCTGTTTGGACATTAGCACTGAGTGAACAACAACTTTTCTGCCCTTGTTAGGAAAAGGTCTATATGCAGACCAATTATTTGACGCACTGTTCATATTTAATTAGCTGATTGAATTGGGGGATCATCACCACCAGCACATAGGGATTGAATAATGTATTTCATAGTATAGTTACACTTGCGAAGCTCCTTTAATCCATGTCTATACTTAGTGGTGAGGACCATGAAGAAGAAAAATAAACTTAAAAATTATTTTTGAAAATCTAATATATTGTAACTAAGCGAAAACAATCCCCACATTTCCCATGAAGGTACATCAAATGAGATTTATTTTTCATCTATGATGAAAGTAAAAAGACACAGTAAATTTTAAAGGGCATAGTGTATATTGTTGATCCGCAAACAATTCCCAATGGACTACTCCTAAAAAGGAGTTGTGAGGATGAACTGAGGATATGAAAGGGTGTTCTTGCAAGCTGATATAAGTAAGTAATAGTCAGGACCTTGCTGTAAATGTTTGATAGAAAAAATTCCATAGACGGTAACTATAGGGGATATGTTAGTCTTTAAGGTGCCACTGGACTCCTCATTGTTACTATAGGGGATGTATTTATATATCACTTGACATCATTTAAGAGATGAGTTTCTTGCCTTTACAGGTATAAATTCAATTTTAAAAGAGACTTGGAACAAAATCAAAGCTTTCTTCATATGAAGCAGATAACTTTCTGTTAAACAGTGACCAAAGGCTTCAAGACCAAATCTTCTGAAGTTCTGGTTCAGAAGCACAATGCAACATAAGTTTTGTTTAGCATCAGCAATAAAGTTTAGGGCATTCTGGAGGATTAATTAATGACTGGGTAGGTGGGGATGATAACCCAAGACAAAACTGAGGGCCATTATTCATAGCCTATCATTAATCCTCAAAACATCTTAGTGCCAATGCCATTGTTGGTATGTGTTATTTAAGAAATTCCTTTTCTGTTGTGTGTCCTATTCTTTACATGCTATTGTGTGTGTGTCACATTATGCCTTGACTATTGTGTCAGGTTATTCTGGTGAATTATAGCTGGATTTTCATTGTTGCTAATAATTTGCAACTTCCATTGATATAAATGGGATTTGTATGAGTATTTCAGATGATGAGATCAAATAAATTATTTGCAGCATAACAATTAACTGAAAATCTTGAGTAAATAAATAAACCAAATAAGCTACACGTTTGTGAGATAGTTCCCAAATGTACTTAGTTTAGTTGCTGTTGAGTTTAATTAAAATTTTTAAATCAAAGGCATACAAAAATGTGAACAAGCATAATTATTTTCAGAGTATCATAGGTTATCAGTACATCACTGAATGAAAAGATCAAGTGCATTTGTAATTCAGGAATGACATTTAGGCATTTATCAATTATTCCACCTTTGTTAAAATTAGTTCTTATAGAGATTTATGAAGGTGTCATGATTCTTTACTAATGGGTTCATACTGGGCCATTTATCTCAATCCAAAGGTGGGCAAAATTTCCATTGTCTTTGAAATCTATGGGAGGAGTTGGAGTATGAACATGGTAAGGAATATATGATTTAATACAATATACTCAGCTGCTTAGAGATTGAAGACCTCATTCTCCACTCCTCAGTACCAGCTTTACACTAGTGCAACTCAGTTGTCTTGAATGGAGTTACACCAGCATCACACCACTGTAACATAATGGAGAAGCTGGAATTATATCAATTTAGGTAGTGTCAGGATCCTGGGCGAAGGTAAGCAAGGTTAGTGGCAAGAGCTTGGGTTTCCAGAATTGAAGCCAAGGATCAGAGCCAGGATCAGGGTCAAGAGTCAAGCTGAGGGTCAAGCCATAGTCAGAGTCAGGAATCAGGCTGAGGGTCAGTATCAGGTATTGGGATTCCAGGGATCAATCAGGAGTTATAATCTAACTCAGAGCTGAGACCAATACCAGGAGTTCAGGAACAGAGAGTCAGGGCAGGCAGCTAGCTAGATAGGGATCCACATTGTTGCCTAAATGCTTCCTGATACTTCCCCTGAGTTTATATCAGGACAATGAGCCAATCAGGGATTGCTAAGACCACAGTCAGTCAGACCCAATGAAGGCTAAACTTCCCATGGTGTTGAACCTCTGGATTGTGGGTGACAGGAAGTGACCAGGTTACAGCTGGGTAGCAATGTGGGGCTGTTGTTTGCCTGGTAGCCCTGCAGACACGTGTTCAACTCCTGCTGATCTTTACAGGCAAAGTACAAATCATTAATAGCAAAGCTTATGGCCAATTTATAGACTTTAACTTTTTCAGATCAGACAATACATATAAGAGGGCATATCCTTGACCTGTCATTTCTTGTAAGTAAGAGTCTCTGCTGTAACTCATTTTGACCATAGCACTATTTTGTTGGCGCTGTGTATCATTACTCCACTGTATCATATTGTGATCAGATACCAACCATAATATCCCTTTCTCTTTTCAAAGATTTTTGAGGATTTTTGTCATCTTATTTCTATAGGCAATGGCATTTTCATATATTGGAACAGTGTGTTCAGAAACATGTGTCTACTTCAATTTGTGTATCCAAAGTCATAAAACCACCCAGATCATTAGAATATGTAAATGAACTAGAAAAATGATCACCCAGTGGAATGCCAGGAAAGGCTACTGAGGTTATGAGCAATAATATTTAGCTTTTTAAAAAGAGTGTATTGGATACAAGGCAGTATGGGGCATCTACTATTTGGTCTAAAATTCTGATATCAATAAAATCAAACTTTTTAATAGATGAAATTGTACCAATATCCCTTCTTTGTTGTCCATTCCTACCTTAAAAAAACTAAACAAGAGATAAGTCTTACAGGTCCCATACACCAGGGCAAAAGCAATACCACCATAAATGTCCATCTAATGTCCGTTTCCACTCCATAGTAATCATCTGAGTAGTCCAGTGGTTGCCAGAAAGGGAGCAGTTGACTAAAAGTCCCACAGACTAATGAGGCAAGGTTAAGTTATTACCAACTTATTATTGAAACATGTACTTTTAAAAAGTTGGTTGGAATGAAACTTGCACCAGGGATTCAGTAGAGTTGTTGTCATTGTCCTTCCACACAGAACAGCCTACAGAGGTGGAAACTGAAGAATGGAACTTGGCACATATAGGAAACCAAGAAAAGAAAACCATGGCCTGAGGCCAATGCCTTCCCTAACCCCCATTTGTTTCCAGCCAAAGGCTGTGCTCTTGGCTTACTCCTTCTCATTCAGCCACTAGCAAGAGAGATTGAAACCATATAGATAGAACTAGATATAAGAATTCTTGTCACAGAGAAAACACTCCAGGCAGTTTGGGATGAGAGGAGGACCCAAATCGAAGGATTTTTCAATCTCTTTTGACAACACTGCCTGTGGTGCCCCATAATATGGAAATCAGGCTTTGGGATTTTTTTTTTAGCGGAATAGAAAGGCAGTTTTTATACACAGAGAACTGTTTTCTGTTTCATATTTAGCTCTTATATTTGGACAGGAGCCATATTCAAAAACAAATATGAATTGATCCACCCTCTTTCCTCAAGAATTCAGCAAGAAATTTGGTTTCATTAATATTCAGGCAAAAATATTAGTACAGGTCTATTAAATAGATGTGTAAAACATTGTCTCAGACCAGTGGAATATATTTATTAAGTTTACTTATGAATTAAATTATTTTTATAAAATAATGAGTGATTTTTCTTTGTCATCATGGAATCCTTAACCAAGTTAACACTAGTAATGTGGTGATATTTTTTCAGAATTAATGAACTAGTTAGAATTAAGCTTGACAGTCCATCAGATTTAGTGTAGCACTCCTTCTTAATACTATACAGAGTGATTATAATCAAGTAATATTGTTTCTCAAGTTATAAATCCATTATTCGATTTTTTTTCCTCTGGTCCCTCATCTCCCAAGAATATGATCCTGCAGTTGGGCCCAACAATAGTACCATACTTGATTTTTATTTCCTTGTGGAAGATCTTGGATAGTTTCTGTCTTGTGTTGCAAAGTTTGCCACTTAAAATTTGCAGAGGTGGTGTTTACTTTAAACATTTTGGGACAGATTTTGCACAACTTACTCAAGCAAGTAGTCCCATTGCAGTTAATAGGATAACTCAAGTGAGTAAGACAAGCAGGACGATAGGAGAGTTTAAGATGAGGCTGTGCATCAGAAACAACATAAAAATACTGATACATTCTAATTTGATTTCAGATTTTTTTCTTTCTAAAATGCATACAGTAACTATACACTATAAGAACATAAAAATGACTATTCTGGGTGAGACGAATGGTCCATCCAACCCAGTATCCTGTCTTCTCTCTTATATGCCCCCTCACCTCAATTGTCTCTTTTTCAAGCTGAACAGTCATCTTTTTAATCTCTCTTCATATGGAAGCAGTTTCATACCTTAATCATTTTTGTTGCCCTACTCTGTACCTTTTCCATTTCTAATATACATTTTTTGAGATGTGGCAACGAGAACTGCACACAGTATCAAAGGTGGATTTATATAGTGGCATTATGATATTTACTGCCTTAATATCGATCCCTTCCCTAATGGTTCCTAATATTCTGTTAGCTTTTTTGACCTCTGCTAGGTTTCTTAGATTTACAGTTTATATCTGTTTCATAGCAACGATTAACAGAGAGATGGCTTTCTTTAGAGAACTAGATGGGGTCTTATAACTGTTTTTCAGTCGATTTTATATATCCAACTTTCAGTTGTTTCAGAACTACGCATATTCATTGGACTGTCGTTGATCAATATTTTTCCTTGCCCTATTCAGATGTAGAGTGGAATAATCTTACTACTTCAGACAGGACCCATATTCTTTCTACTTGCTTTCCCTACCTTCTTTATTCAAGAAACATGGTCTCACATTGAGATTAATAACAGTTGCAGTATGTATCTTCTAGTCAATTCTGAGAGGGCTATCTATGGTGTGATAAAGTGTTTTGTAGATATTCAGTCTAAGATGTTTGCTAACGTGTTGAAGCTTAACTCAGATAAGAGACAATTGATTTTTATTTGGCATAGATGCCTGCTGAGCATGGCTTTTTTTTACTAGAGGTGCCATTTTGTAGAAATAGGATTGTGCTTGCCCAATCAGCCCTGTACCTCAGGTCATTTTTAACTTGAATTCTCTTTGAAGCAACATCAAGTACGCTGTTAAAAGATTACATATTACTCTCTTAGGAATTTGTTAAAGTTAAGATCACTGCTGTCTCAGCAGGATGAATAGCTCCTGATTAATGGCTTTAAAATAGCAAGACTGTATTATTTTACTCTATCTTCTGAGTCCCTAAATTGTTTTCTATGTAGGCTTCTCTATAGAAGAATTTAGTAGCTATGGATAACTATGTTCATGCATTGTACTGATACTGAAAACACTACTTAGATTCATTACCATATATCAAAGTATATTCATGATACTTGTGCTGATGTATTTATAAGTATTATATAGGCCATAGCCTTTTTATTTTAAAGTGCCATTCATTTTTGCTTCCCCTGAATTTACTCTGTAGTCAGCAGAGTTTAAATAATTTTAACCTGGTATATATTTCCTTCTGTTAGGGTCTCTGCTCCTAACCTCCAGCCTCAGAGTTTTTGAGGCTTTTTTATATTACTGTAGTTCTCCCTTATGCTATAGTTTGGTTTATGTTCTGTTCATTGAAACACAATTAATATTCCTTAAAACAAGGAGACAAAAACAATTTAGACTAGACTTTGCTCCCTTTGAAGTAAAATGCCAAATTCCAGTTGGCCTCAATATAAGGAGGATTTGACCCATAATGTAAATTTAGTATTAAGCACAAATACAAAGGACTTATTGGTTTAAAATAATTTAATAATATATATTGTTAAATATAGTTTAAGAAATCATACTAATATTTATATGTTAATTAGTGTAGGCTTCAGAGGTAAAATCCTGACTCGCTGAAGTTAAAGTTTTGCCACTGACTTCAATGGGGCTAGGATTATACTCTAAGGGCTTGCCTACACTACCGTGCGGGGTAGATCTAAGATATGCAACTTCAGCCAAGTGAATAGCATAGCTGAAGTCGATGTACTTAGATCTACTTACTGTGGTGTCTCCACTGCGGTAAGTTAACAACTGATGCTCTCCCATCAACTCCACTTGTGCTTCTCATTCTGGTGGAGTACTGGAGTCGACAGGAGAGCGCTCAGTGGTCGATTTATCACATCTATACTAGATAGGTAAATCGACTCCTGCTGGATCGATCTCTGCCCGCCGATCTGACGGGTAGTGTAGACAAGCCCTAAGGGTCAATGTAAGGCTGTGGATCTGGAAATCTGGATTCAGATCTTTTTTTAAAGTCACAAATGAAATTGTGTTTTTTTCATCTCATCATAGTGTTCTGTGTTCATATCACACAATTTCAGGATTTGCAGTCTGCTGCAGAGAGGCTCAGGGTTGGTCTTTCTGTTGTTTAAATATACTAGGAACTCAGCACATATAGGATGATATTTTCCCCAGTAAACTGCTTAAAACTCCAAAAATCAACCTAGGCATTGAGTGAAAATAAATTCTGGTAGCCAGTGCATTTGAATTCAGAGCACTGTTACGGTGGAGATTGTAATTTGTATGTGAAAAAAAAAATGAAGTACTTGAAATTGTAAAAATAGATGTCTTCTCAATAACCTTCACATTCATTATGAATTACAACCTCATCTCAAAGCCCTCTTTGGGAGAGTATCCAGGCCAAAGTAGGTTTTTGTACATTGTGAGTTTGAGAGTCCACAATATCTGCTTATCTTTGCTTCCATACCCACACAGTGTGTCAGATTTAACAAGAAAGCAGCATTATGTTTCAGTAAATGGGAATGAGAATTAGGAAAAAGGAAGCAGTTGTGATGGAAGTGAGCATTCTCAAATCATTCACCCTGTCAGGATTGAAATAACAATGTAACATAAACATCTTTGTGGTTATATTTTTCAGTTTATCAGCCAAATGTGATATTTAAACAATCACAAATGTACAGTGAGAAGCCCTTCACAGAAAAAATAAGAAAAGTGTCATTTTTTGGTATTTATCCCTCTGTTTTGATGAGCTCACCTATGCGGATTTTATAAAGTATCTTGTAAAGCTAAGAAAAATCATTGCAGAAATTAGCCAATATTATGAGTATCAGAACAAAAGGACAAGTGAAGGGGGACTTCTAAGACTTTTATTTTCATGTAGATAGTAACTGTCTAATAATTCCAATTTTATGCATTTCTTTTTAGCAGATAAAAGTGATAGTTCTTGTCCAGAGGAAGTAAGTGATGACCATGGCACCAAAACCAAGAGAAATAAGTAAGTTTTATTCTTTCTTAATTCATATGTTCTGTAGAGATGCCAAAGTCTACTATGGATATGGCACTAAGAAGAAACTAATTTATGCCATCTGCATGCATCATCGGTGACAGCAGTCCTCAAGATGTCTATTCCTTTGTTCGCACCCCTTGTGCTTCAGAAGAGCCATTTTCCATACATACCATCTATTGGTTTTCTAACTGGAAATTGTTTACATCAGAACAAATGAATGTTTAAATTAAGCTTTCAAGAAAGATGATGCCTGTTAAAAACATTAGATGAAATCCTGACTGCTGAAATCAATAGGAGTTTTGCCATTGAATTCCATTGGGCCAGGATTTCACTCAATGAGTCAAATTTTCTGCTGGTTTAACTGGGCAAAACTCAATCAAAGCTGTGCCTGTTTAACCAGCAGAGAATTTGGTCCCTAAATTATATTTCAAGATGTTTCTGCTACGTGTTGTTGGATTTGTCTCTCATTACGAGTCTTCATCCAATATCCTTTTGCACGTGCCATACCAGAACAGGACAAAAATAGTTCCTTGCAAAAAATAAAATAAAATAGGGAATAAATGCATTCTGGAGGATGGTTAGTGAGGAATTATTTCCTACCCCAAACAGTAGTTATTTGCAACACTGCTGGTTCTATATAAGATGACATAAGGATTGCCTGCATAATAGAGTCTGTATAGATGTCAACTGATATGCTTTGGGCCAATTTTGAACAGTGGAGACAAAGTGTTTCTACATTTCCAAGATGAACATTGTGGGGCTAATTATCTTTCCATTTATGCCGCTTTTCTACCACTGTAGTTTTACTGACTTCATTGGAGTTCCTCTTGATTATACCTGCCCTTATAGAGGTCAGTGTCCGTTTTGCTTCTTCAATAGGTGATAGTTTCATTATATCAGTGTAAGTGGATATTTTCAACATTTGAGTAAGATGGGGTTTTTAAAAGACAGGGTGGGAAAGTGTTAAAACCTCTGACTGTTAATATGCCCAAACTAAAAGTTCCAAGAACTCCTGACGCAGACTGTTCTTTAGTAATCTCAAGAAAACCATATTTATTCTATTCCTATGTGTTAATCATAGAACATTTGCTACCCAGAATGTCATGAGGTCAAACAGTGACTCCTCCACTGCCTACTTGTGAATAGAGATTATTTGTCCCATGTTGGTTGGATTGCCATTACTTATTCATCTTTTTAAAGGTGACTCTTTTATGGTCTCTTATCTTCTTTACATTCAAAAGGGCACTGTCAAAATTGAGAGACCCCAAATTTGACCTACCTTTTTGTCTATATTTTCCTTGCAAAGTCCATGAAATATATATTTTTGTTTTAAATAAATACATAAATGTCATTCAGGTTGAGGCAGTCAAATGCAGCCCCATACCTGGGGGGCCCAGGCCTCTGAATTGTCGCACCCAATGCACTAGGGCAGCATGTCTGTACTGCTTGCATAAATATAGCTCCTCTGGCTTATCTCCTCCATCACAGCTCTCATGGTGCAGCCAGTACAGAGACCACTTCCACCACAAACACAGAGTGAGCAAGGACCAGGGAAGCTCCAGTGTGATGAATAATTGCTGTAGAGTGCTTTATATTGGCTATCCACACCACAAATGAATTTTGCCTGTAGTGAATTGTACATAAAGGATGACAAGTTATCTTTTTTTTCTTTACTCTGAGGATAATTTGATTCACAAGCAAAAGAGACTGCTATCAGAAATAAATTTACATAGCAGTAGAAGTCAAAATAGCACCTAGTAAAAGTGCATTACATACTGTCTATAAAATACACTGCCTAAACATTGAATTTTGAGTTTGATAGCAAGGTTTTCTCACTCTTACCTGAAACAATATACTGCACAAGTGTAACAAATAGTGCAATTTTTATTATATTTGAAATTTGTGACAAGATATACACATATCTTAAAAGACACTGAGAGCCCCACAATTAAACCTACCTTCAAATTTTTCACTTTTTAAAAATAATTGCCCTGATGAGGAATGGTTGCTTTACTCTCACAAGGAATAAATCAAAGACATTATTTACATTATTCATATAAGTAAACAGAATAATATTTGGCTAAAAAATTTAATAGTCCTTCAAACTTCATTGCTGTGATGCCAATCCCTCAATGATTTGACCTCCCTAATGTGTTGATATCTCAGTCATAGCAAACATGAACATATTACTATATGGTTTAAGCAGTATCCTTTTTAATTTTACTTTATTTCTAGTAACATATAAGGAATTCCTGACATGGTCGAATTATCCTACAAGAAAATCAGCACTTACATGGATTTTTAGAAAGCTAATATTTCAACAGTTACTTTAAAGACATTTAGTCTAAATATATATTTTAAATATATCAACATTTGGACTGTAGCTGCAAATCTATGACATAGAAATTCTTTGAATGCTTTAGTTTTTAAAGAAATAAACTGCAGTTTTTCATAGAATGGAGTTTATCTTCCTTTCTTAGTTCTATTTCTCTCTTTTATATTAGTTTTTTAAACTAATTAGATACATAAGAGACTGGTCCAGATGACTTTCCTGTAGTACTAGTCATTGTTCTGGTGTTCTGTGTACCCCACTGATGATAGAAAGCTCATCAAATGTTCCTTCTGTATATTTCTAGTCTCTCCAGATAATTGCTCCAACAAGTAAATGTATGTATCCTCAAGCTGATACCTGATAATTGTTGCTTCTGCAGCAGTAGGAACCAGTGAAAAGCCAGCAGCACCTGGAACTGAAATACAGCTGCTTAAGTGCAATGGGTTCCTTATGCCAGCATATTTATGTGTACAAGATGTTCTGAAGCTGAAATTAGAATTTATTTTAAAATGATGGCACATAGCTTGCCCTATAGTAAGAGATGGGGCAGAAATACTTCGCTTCAGAGACAGCATAAGGATGCATTCTCAAGGCAGCAGAATGCCTCCTATAAATTTCTTACTTAGAAGGCTGTAGCATATTCTCCATCCCTAATTCTATGAACACAGCCAGCTCCACTGGCTTGTGGGTAATGGCAACAGAGTCATGGCTCCACCTACTCCCCATTTCCTTTGGGCTGTGTGTGCCATCAGGGCAGTACGGTGGGAGCTGTCCCTGTTCACTTGAGCACAAGGGCAAGAATTGTGGCTGGCACGCTTTTGGGCTGCTCATAGTATTTGTTGATGGTCTCCCTCCCTCACATTGTGGGCCCACATAAGGGCCAGGTGGAATCTGTATTGATAAAGGTATAGTACAGTTATTCCCCCTTTAAAAGTTTGTTGAATATTTTGAAATAGTTAACACTCCTAACTAGCTCTCCTGCCATAATACTGGGGTTATGAATGAGATTCTTAAGGGTTGGAGGTCATGACATGTATATGCCATTGGAAAGCCCTTCTACCTATATTTGTAGTAAGGTCTCAGATATAAACTGTTATTAGAAGCATGAGGATATTACTGTTCATTATTTCAGATTCTCATTTGTGCTGTTGGAGAGGGGTGGGCCACAGAACAACCAATTGCAGCGTCTAATCCTGGGTCTAGTTCTATATTGTCTCCAGCCCTGGCATATTTTCCAGTAGTCTCTGGGCTTCTCTAAATATACGAGCTAGCTATAAGCCTGTTATGCCACCCAAGAACAGCATGAGCACAAGAGCCTTTAAGGGTGGGTGATGTTGGAGCCATCTCTACCTTTTCTACCCAATTAAGACTATACACCTTTTCAGCTGCTTGAGTAGCACAAAGAGTCCAGAATGAAGAGGACAATTTGGCTTGGTAGTCTTGGTTCTGCCTTTCATATCTGTGTAAGACTATGGCAACTCATTTGGAGATATTGCCATACAGTTGTAAGTGAGAGGATAATTGGGCTCCTAAATAAATAGTCCTTTCTTGGAACATGTAAGCCCCGCCAGGCATTCCTGGCTTGTGGGGTGTGTGGTTGGGGGTGCCCTCCCATATGCCCCATAGCCCACTGGTTGGAGCTGATACCTGGGATGTGGGAGGGTACCCACAGGTTCAAATACTCACTCTGCCTGATTCAGAGCAGGCATTTGAACTCTGGTCTCCTACTACCTCCCAAGTGAGTGCCCTAACTACTGTCTTATGGGGTATTCTGGGGTGGATGTCTCTCCATTTCTCCTGTTGAGGCTGTTCCACTTTGTATAAAATACTTATTAATTGGAGCAGGAACTTGAACCTGATTCTCCAACAGCCCAGGTGAGTGCCCTAACCACTGGGCTATTAGGGGGAGCACTACTACAACAACTTTTTGTTTTGTTTTGTTTTTTTGGTGAGAGGGGACAGACCTGACTTAGGTGCTTACCTCCAGGAGAAGGTTCATGGATGGCTGAGAGTCCCAAGTGGAGATAGGTGCTTTCCTCTAACTCCCTTTGAGGGGTGGAGTTTATGCCATACTTCAGTTCTCCACATTTCCTATGTAGCCTGATCTATATGAGAGTCCCAAGATATCACTTTGAGGGTAGACAGGTTCTTGTCCCGATATCAGGCCCAGTATTATTAGAATTATTATACAGTTGAGAACCCTGAGGTGCACAGGTGCAACACTCACACTATAGGATCTCTTTTATTTTTACAAATAAATAAGTTATTAATACATTTAGCAAAGTCACACACACACTCTAACTCAGTAAGGTAGATAGATAGAATACAGAAAGTACATCTGAACATCCATACTCACACCATTCCTTGCAGAACAACTTGAAATGTTAGCCATTATCTTCCTCATCACCATCCCCTTCCTCATCTTCACCAGTGGCCATCAATCTGATCCCTCCCAAGGGTTACATCTCTCTCTCCTACTGCCCACATGTGGGGATGCCACTTTTATAGTATGTTACGCTGACATTACTATGTCTAATACATATTCAGTGGTGGGTTCTTCCCTCTTCCTTATTTGTATTTCTTCCCCTTACCGATGTTAGTGTCCTTTTTCTATAGGTTAGTATATTTATGATTTCACCCCATTATCATATATATCAATTTGTTCCCATGGCACTCTTGCAGTTGGATGATCCATCCAAAACCTTCCTGAAGCTGGTGTGTGTTCATGTTTCTGTGGCTGGCTGAATATCATTATGGACAAAATTCCCTCTTCTCTACTTCCAGTTCCTCAAAATGTAGGGGTTACCTAAGTTTATTTATGCCAAAATTCATAGGCCTCAAGCCTCATGCCAACTGCTGAAGCCAATGTCTTACAGGATGCAAGTTCCTTGCAGTACTGATGACTATAATAAAGCAGACTATAATACAAAGCAGTGACTATAATAGAGGTAAGCTAGCCCACCGGGCTACACCTATTTGCTAGCTCAGGCAGCTTTCCACTCAGTATGCTGGCTTCAGTGATTCCTATTCTTAGGCGCTTAACTTTCCCCATGCATTGTATAGGGAGTTGGACACCTAACTCAGGACTGTGGATTCCGTTAGGTGGCACAGCAACTAAAGTTAGTTTTGCAACACTGAGCCTAACTCTGCCCCAGAGTAACTTGCCCAACCTCACACAGGAAGTCTGGCAGAACAGTTAATTGAACTTGGGAACTCCCAAATACCTTGTGCCCCAACCAATAGACTATCTTTTATGCATCAGACCCCTTGTAGCTACATGTTGTAGGAAATACCTATTCGAAAATTACTACGTCAAATTTGGTTGAGTGTGATAAACATAAACATAATGGTTTGGAAAACCTGCCCTGTTCCTCACTGAATTTTCAGTTATTTTCCATCAGTGAAAGTAAACTTACCTAAGTAAATTATGTTATTCCTTTGACACACAATAAATCATTTGATACAAAGAAAGTCTTATTCTAAAGCTAATATCCACTTTCATCAAAGTTAAACCATAATTCATTATACTTAGAGCACAGCAAGTATACTGTATACTGTATATATATGTTAAAGTTTGCTAATCCTTGTATATTTATGTCTGTTGCCTTTCCTGATTTTCACATGGACAGGTCAGGTGCACATTAGCAGAAATGGTTTATACTTCACACTCTAATTATCTTCCTTTCATTGTTTTTTGCAATGGTAATATATTTTCAATAGCTGGTTTAAGGTCTGATCCACTGAAGTGAATGGAAAGACACCCATTTTACTGCAATAGACTTTGGATCAAGTCTATTTCATATTTCCTTATTTCATATTTCCAGTCCTGAATCTACACTTACAGTTCAGTAGTTTTGGATTCAACATGCTATTGTCTGTAAGAAGCCCTGTACCTATTACTATAGTTTAATTTGCATTTAAATACAGTTTAATTATAGTACTTAAAGTATGCAGGCCACATACTTACTCAAGCAACACACTAATTATACTGTATACAAAGGCGGCAAAATCTTTCTTTTCTCCTAAAGAGTCAGATTACTTAGAAGCAGGAGTTTATCTGTAATGTCTTCAAATTGCCTATTCTTAATTGCTTAAAAATATGGGGCAATTGTGAGTACATCTACTACATTGTTTCTGTGAGATTGTGTGAAAAATTTTCAGTTCTCATGTGACAGAATGTGCAATGTAATGTGACCTATTCAGTCTCTGGATTACCACATGGCTCCCATTTACTTCAGTGGAAGCTGAAGGCAGCATATGGCTTAATACCTTTATCTGCTTAGAAGATCCAATGCATTTTTTACACTAGATTTTAAAGGCTCTGGGAGTCCAGATTGTAACTCCAAGTGCATGGGTTTAAGATCAGGGTTTTTTAAATACCGACAACCACATTTGCCTACCAAGTTTGCCTTAAGGCCTTGGTCTACTTTAAAAATTCATCAGCACCATTCATGTCATAGGTTTTAATTGGTCATCTTCAAAACTGAATCCCATCTGCTATCTTGCTGTTTTTAGTCAGAATGTAATCCAAAGAGCATATTAAGGTAAATCAGCTGTGATAATTTGGAAAGTGTAGAAAACTAGAAAGATTCATCCCCTATCAGGAATGACAGCTTTTACTGTGATTCTTGTCCCCATAGAAAGTTTGTAAATTCAACTGCAAATCCCAGTACAAATAAGAAACAGAATTCTATGTAAAAAAAAATACTTCCTATCTATTTTGAGATTTGTAGGCTTCAAAAACTGTGATAGTAATAAAGTAAAAAGTAAAATAGACTATTTACATGTGTGATTTTAGCTATGAATTTCCATATTTGATTGCATTCTGTCACTACTTTTGTTGCCTTTATTGTAGTTTTTGGTTTGAGAATAAATGAAAAATCCATCTGATTTTAAGGATCGTTTTCAATTAACCAAACTAGAGGAGAAACAGTCTCTTCTGCTGTCTTAGCTGATTGAGTAGCATTGTGGGTTTCTATCAGTTTCAGCTTGAAAAAGTTCTGTGTGGATACTATAAATTGGAATGGAAGGTTCATGGATCATATTATGAAATATTATGATTTAGGGAAAGTGAAATTTGCTAACACAATATAAAAGTCACAATGATAATATGAAGAGTAACAATTTGATGCCTTTGAAACTGCTAATTCTATATAATACAATTTTAGTATGATTTAAGTACAATGCAATTATTGATAGAAGGGAGATAATATGCTAGGACTCATATTGCATTACTGACTGATGCAGTTTATTAGCTGAAAAGAATATTTTAACTTTTTCCATTTTCAAATTGTGCAAATTAAAGCACTTTGGATATTATTTCCTCCCTCTCCCTCCCGATGTTCAACAGTTTCAAATTTGGATGCAGAAAGTTAGTTATCTTTTCAATGAGAACTGCAGTGCCTCTGATAATCATGTCACCTTTATTAAGGTGCCTTAGTGTAGCATTGAGGTCTAAAAAATTTGGCCAATATTATCACATCTTTTGGCCCTTATTTTTTAAACATGGGTCAGGATATTGATAAATAGTAGAGATGGGAATAAGACAAAAACATTGAGTCTAGATCTATACTTCCACAATTCAATTATGGGTGTTCAGGTCCACACTAAAGCCCTGGATTCATCTTCCACTGTAATCCAACTTATTAGTAGAGACCAAAAGTCATTCTATACTCACAGATGTTCAGTGGACTTTGTGACATACGTTTATCGTTTCACTTTTGTCCATGTGGACAAATATCTGCTTCACAACAAACAAACAAAACTGCTATTGACAGAGCTATTGACATGTTCAAGCTGAAGTTTAGTTTCTAATTAGCCTATCGCTAGAGCTGCTCCTCACAAAGCCAGTGTTAAGACAGAGCTTGTACTACCAGTGCTGCACTTACATAGTAGAAAAATAGTGAATTTTAGTTTCCAAGTGGTGTGCATTGTTTTGTTGTTTGTTTTGCTTTGTTTTGGAGTTTTTAATGGTAATTTTAGAGATCACTAGACTAAGTTAAAAATATATGGGGCAGATCCTCAGTAGGTGTAAATTGGTGTAGCTCCACTGGTTCCAAGGGAACTATACATATTTACAGAGCCATCCCGTGGGTACGGCAAATCGGGGCAACCGCTCCAGGCCCCGCACTTTGGGGGACCCCGTGGGCCGGTGCAATTGGTCAGTGCAGTTGGTCCCAGAAGTGACGGATTTGTCACTTCCTGCCCCATGCCCCGTGCCCCCCTACGGACAGTCCTGCATATTTAGACCTGATGAAAATCTTTCCATGTATTTTTAATATCTTATTGATATACACTTAAGTAAAAATGTTCATGACTTCATGTTATCTCCTGCAATCAGCACAGTCATGCTGAATGTCTGTCATCCTCCAGTGAATCTTGTAAAGCAAAGTGGTAATTAGTTCCTTGGAAGCATCTATTTATTCTAAAATGAAGTCGTCCTGGAAAATTATTATAAGTGTCTGTAAAGATTTTTGCACTGATATAGGCACTCTTCACTGATGTTTCATTACAGGTTGTGTACATGTAATAATATGTCAAACTGTTTCCCTTAGGAGTGAATTTAAGGGATTCTTGGGAGCTTAAAATAAATATTAGCGTTGATTTTTAAGCTCAAAAGCAATAAGATTATTTTCTCTAGTCACTACTCTGAAATCTTCACTCATTGTCAGACATAATGGAGAATAGTAGTTTTCCCATCACTTGAAGCGCAGTGTAATGTCTCATGTTCAATCATGTGCTTCGACCACACTGAAATACTTTACTTCAATATACATATTTGTCCTCATCTTCAGTGAAGGGTCCTCAAGAACAATTATATTTTATTAATTAAATACAAAAGATTAGATTTAGCTAATTAGCAGTCAATATTACATACTTTTTACAAAGAAATCCTGCATTTAATCCTCTTTCCTAAAGTGTTTTCTAGAGAAAGTAAAGGGTTACACAGTGTATTTATTGAACCATTCATATCTTACATTGTTAAAGAACGGAAGATCCCCAGAATGCTGATCAGGAGAAGGTTGAAGTGAAAACATCAGCACATCAGATTATTCTTCCTTTAGAAGAACGCATTGCCCATTTCCGAGATATGCTTCTGGAAAGAGGGGTAAGAAACAGGTTTTGTTTATTTGAGTCTTGTAAATTATGGAAATATTATACCTAATCTGAAATCTATAGCAAGCACCTTGGAATTCTAGCCCCCAAATTAATTGGAATAGTTTTTTTTGCTTGCTTTTTGAGATGCTATGTCACTTTCCTGTAAACGTCTGGCACTGTGGAATGTTTTCATGTTAATGGTATATGAAGGAATCACCAGAAAAGAGAAATTGGAAAGAATTGTTAAGAAAATTGCCTGCTCTGTATCCTAAAATGAACCAGAGTAAATGGTCTTAACCCAGCATTTTGGCAATAAAATAGTGTTGTTATGAAATTGTGTTGGCCTATAAAAGCTTCCAGCAAAGATACATAGTTTGTCACTGCAATATTTTAAAAAGTGAACATTTTTCTATAAATACATTTTTAATTTTTCCTTACTTTATTCGATCAGTGATGTTCAGAAAATGTTTATTATTTATTTCTTCATTTAGATTTATGTTAGCACTAATGTGTAGGCACTATTGAGAATTTTTTTTAAAATACACCAAAATTAAAAGATCCGTCAATTCCCACTGATCGATTCAAATACTCAGCAACATCAATATAAGTGAAATTAATCGACGTCACACACAGTCCCTAGAATCCCATATCCAGCCCTGCCCAACACCGATTTCATCCTGAGGCAAAGAGAAAGGTAGGCCTTGGAGGTTGCCCTGAAAGCCAACACTTCACGTTGTTACAAACCTGGGGGAGAAGAGAGTTCCAAAAATCCAGGGTTCTAATAGCGAACACCCCGCCAGCCACACGCTCTCTCTTATACTGAAGGGGGGGCTTCAGCTCAGGTGCCTGCACTAAATGCAGCTGCAGTACATACACTTCCTATGTAGTGTTTTGTTAGACACTCAGCAAAGATGAGTGACACAAGCATTAATAGCTCTGTGTTTCCCTCCATGACTATTTGTGATTGTGAGACTGGAGCCACAGGGCACTATGATGTTTGCTATTCTCTCTGGTCATAGGAACTCGGCCTGGTTCCAGCTTAATATAGCTGAAGTTTAAAAGGCAGGTGGGACTGGCTGGGCTCAAATCATTTTTTGCCTGAAGCATCAGAGGAAAGCAGCACAGGTTAACACAGCCTGATAACTCACTTTTATGAAGAGAGAAGACCCTGAAAGCACAAGAGCTGAATTACCAGGGACCAGTGAAGCTGGGCAGCAGCACGGATGCAAGGAGCATCTGCACAAGTGCCTCTTGCCTCCTGCAAAATATCCCCTGGAATCCACACAATTCCTGAAAGTTGTGCAGGTTTCAGGTGTGGAGACTCAACTCTTGACCATATGCTAGGGCCTTTGGTTGCTGGTTGTAAATTAGACCAGCCTACTTGGATTTATTATTATTAGTTAGTGAAGTAGTTGGAGTTGTCCAGGCCATTTTAATGTTGTATAATCAACTTTATGACCGGGTAGATAAAGTGTACATTTAAATTACAGCTAAAATAAATCAGATCTATCAGTCCCATAATCCCCACCACAATATAAATTACAGATCTGTCTAATATTATGGCCAAAAAATTGCATCCACAAAATTAGGCCCACAGTGTCTCCTCTGCTCTCAATTCAAGTATAAAATCCTGTTGGAATTAACAGACATTATACATATATGCCCCAATCCTGCAAAAAATTATGCACATACATATCTATGTACATGCGTAGTCCCACTCTATTCAGTGGGCTACTCAGATATATATGTGTTATAGAATCAGGGCCTTTAAGCGTCCCTGCATCAAAAGGAGGATAGAGCCCCCAGATATATTTCCTATAGGAAAATATGTGATTTTTAAGCAAAAGCATTTCAAAGTGGTGGCAGATATCTTAACTCCCCCTCTCCCCCCCAGCCCGCACGCACACACACACACACACACACTGTAGGGTGGGGGGAAGTTTTTAATCAATAATCCACACACTGTGGGGGTGACAGAATTTAAGATATGCGTGTCTGCAGTCTAGCGGTAAATTATCTTATTAAGATTTCATTATTTATGCTAAAAAATGTACAGAATACTTTAAAATATTACTAAACATTTTTATAGCACCATAAATGTGCAATGATTCAGGTCAAATGGCATGGTCAAAGTTTAAAAGTACCAGCGTTGTTATATGAAAGACATTTTGAAATTGCTGTATATTGCTGAAATTCAGATTAACTTGTTCGAACAATCAGAAATTTGCCATTTCCGTTATTACTTAAATATATATTGATTCTACATTGCTTAATGACTGAGGCCCAAGGCACTTACTAAACACTAACTGTCCAGGGCAAGTTGATGGTTAATCCCAGTTGGTTATTACTTCCTCAAGAAATGCAGTGGAGTGAGGTCATTACTGCTGTTTTACACTGATTATTTAAATATCATTTGCCATTTTCCGGCAGTGCCATTGTTTCTTCAGAGATGATTTCTTTGAATAGCACTAGTGCTGCTGCAGGGATTTTTAAGAATACAAAGCACATCAGCCAGTCAAGACTACTGTTTAGCACAGAATATTCTGTTTGTATACCACTGTGTGTGTGTGTGTGTACATATATAAAATATTTATATATGTGTGTGAATAATAGAATGCTAAACATAAATATAGTTTTCAGTTATATGATTTTATTTATTATAGTGTAAAACAATAGCACTACATGTAAGTGTATGGCAAGATTTCCTATGTAAAAGCTCAGTTTCAATGATATGATCTCCTATTTAGGATTAATTTTGTCAGCTCCAGGGCCCAGTCCTGAATATTCTGTACAAAGGCAAAACTTAGAGTGAAGTCAAAGGCAGTTTCGTCTTATTAGGGACTGCAGAACTATACCCCTCCTCATATTAACCATTAGTAAAATACATTTCATTTTCTGCTAGGCTGTGGATGGCGGTTCTGTGTAATCCAGTGCCTCCATTTTTGTAGTTGTCCCCTTGGATGGGAGAAGGCATGTCAAATAAGGCACAAACTAATGCAGTTATAGGTTTACTGGAGAAGAGGGGCCAGGTTTTGACACACACTCTAGGAACCCCTGGCAGACACAGAAGTAATTATTCTGGCTCTCTGTCAGTCCCCCGGTTGTCATGGCTGTGCTAGAGCATGACTGGAGTGCTCTCAATTCAAGTGACACCTGCAACAGCAATGGCCACTAGGTGGCTGATACAATGCAACACAATTTAGAGAGTCTTGAAACTACTCTAAGTTACACCCCCAGTATTCAGAGGATGGAAAGGGGGTGGAAAAACACCTCTGGCCCCCTCGTCCTTATATGAGGCATGCTGCTCTGGCTGATTTAACGTTATTAATACTATACTAGAGGACGTGCATGTTGTTTATACTTGTGGAGAAGTAATAGAGTTTACAGTCCAATGGGATTCAGCTATTAAAGAGTGTCAGGATTGCACACACTTTAAAATGTCAATAACTTTTATGGTAGTATTTAGGCAATAGAGTTCCTATGATCTCTCTCTCACGCACACTCACCCCTGAAATTTCATGCAACAGATAGCCGTAGTTATCACACATCGATGTAACTTTTGCTGCTGATGGTGGCTGGCCTTGGGAATGATACACATGAAGAAGTCAGAGTACTTGGGGTAAGCGGCCCATACATGTGCTTAAATAGATAGCTCCTGCTGTAACTGAGCAGCAGAATTAAAACTATGCTGTAATGTACAGTTTCTTCCAAGGTTGCCTTTTCCAGACAGGCCCAGAACAATAACATCACCTGAACTGTATCTCCTACAGGGCAGCCTAGTTAACTATGTCTTGTCACTTTTGCCTGGCCTCACTAACTGGTGTCATGCTGTGGCATTCTTTCTCATTGGTCTGATGAGTCACCAAAAGCTGGGAATCTTTTACTCTTTGCTCTTTTCTGTTCTTATAATTTTTTATATTGAACACACAGCTTTGGAATCTAAGGGTAATAACATGAAATATTTCAACTTCCTTAAACTTCTAAACACACTCTCCAAACTCAATATATTGAATTTAATGAATTTGTTCACTGTGCTTTGAACACTGGTAAAAAGCACAAATGCATTATTAAAAAGCAAAAGCAAACTCAAATCTCTACTTTCTCTTCTTTCTGTGCTAGGGGATAAGGCTGCAGAAGTCATGGTTTGTTCTGGGAGGATTTTCTTGCTTGAATTCTGGATGTCATCGGAGTATCTCTACCTGTCTTCCACTCTGCATGCTCCAGTTCTTTCACAAAGTAGCATGTAACCAGTAGAAAGGCCACAGTACAATGTTCGCGTGGAGTTTAGTTTATTGTAGTCAGGATATTTACTGTTTCAAATTCATTTCCAAAATGTCCATTACAAACAGCTGGAACAGCATGCAGAGATCTATAGCAGCAACTAAAACAATAATGACTTTAATAGCCCAACTTTTTTTTTTTTTTTTTCTAAAAAAGAGAATTTGTGTATATACTCAGTGGAGATTTAAAAAATACCAAGGATAAAAAGGGAACACAAAATGGTAAATGATAAACCAACCCTAATTCATATGGCATAGACAGACTCCAGACAACAGTTGCAGGAGTAGATCCCCAGAGCTGATTACTCAGAATGGAGAAGTCCTTCACCTGGTCTAATTTGACAGTGAACCACAAGATACAAGGAGACTCTGGAAGTGTTACTCATACTAACATAATGTGGGTGTCTGTCCCCTACAGTGGCTATTCCATATCTAGGGGTTTAGGGCTGCTACAGCCTTTGAACTAAGTTACATTGATTCTTAGGCTCAGGCAAGAGAGATTTTTAGAGCCCTGGGTTTTTTTGCAAATGCAGAATGACATGAAATGAAACCATAATCAATGTATAAAATGAAATAAAACAAAAAACTCACCCTGCAGTTGCAGCTGGTGTCCTGAAGGCCTGGGTTTGGCACCCTGCTCCATGACCTCATGAAGAGAGTCTCGGTACTGCTCAGGTTTGACCTGACTGCCCCTCCATCAGGAAAACGGGGCAGCCAGGCCAAATTTGAGTGAGTGGAGTTGCAGCTTGGTACATGGGATCACAGTACCACTCACTCAAATTTGGCTCGGCCTCTATTCTGTCATCATGATGGAGGGGTGGCTCAGCCAAACCTGAGCAGCACTGTGACCCCATGCACGAGGTTGCGACACCTGAAACAAGGAACTGGGCTTAGCACCTGTGGGACAGAAGCTGCCACTGTGCAGTGCGTACGAGGCAAGCTTGCTATCCAGGGCCATCAACCCCACACATACACCCTTCTTGTATGCTTAAAATGGATTAAACAAAATAACGTGAAAGTCCTGAAAAATAAAATAAAATATTATTTAAAACAATTAAAAATTTTTTTCCAGGGCTCTAGAGATTTGTGCTTCTAGATCCAGGGATCCGCATTCAATCTTCACAGATGATGATGACCCATCCAGGGGCATCACGTTACAGAAGGATACAAGGGAGAATAACAGTTTAACTAGCAACATTTAAGTCAACCAATCTTTTTAAATTCTATAAGTTTGCTTGCGATAACTTTGAAACTTTCTGGCTCCCATTGCTTTCTAGTAGCAAAGCCAATTCCTTTAGATCCATTTTGCATAATCAAAAGTCTCCTGGTTGATTGTTAACTATTCTTTTTAATTATATTTCACATACTTATTTTATTTTTAGTGATTTACTCTTCTCTGTAATTAGATGTAGGAATTTGAAAGCCATGCTAGGGATTTAATGCATATGTATTGAGGATGCCGCATCATAAAAGTTTCTGGGCAAAGGTGAATAAGAAAATAAAAGATCCTCATCTCTAATGTTTTGTCCCCGCTGGCCCTATGAATTTAATGATGCTTCTGATATCAGGGACTTGGCTGCAAAGGAAAATGCTTGATTGATAATTGAGCTAATGGCAGCAAAATGAGTCCGCCTGGGGCACTAGAAAGATAATTCTGCACCAAAAGAGGCGGAGTCGTTTGCATGCTTGCCTCTGATGGCTTCCTAAAAGAATAACACATTCAGAGTGAGGAACCACAGGGATGTTTCTGAGAACATCAGGAAGTCCTTTTGTTACAATTTATTATTATTATTTAGATTATTCTATCACCTAAAGTGCTGCTGCTTTCCAAAAACAGATGGAGGCACAGTCCCTCCCACGAAGAGTATACAGTCTAAAAAGACAAGGCAGATGCTCCCCATTAGAGTGTTTCTCTCCATTCCATTGATTTGTGTATATACTTGTTTGGATTGAGTTGAGCTTTCATAATATTACTAAATGGCTCTTGTTTGGTTGAATGAAACCCTTTTAAAGTGTGTGTGTGTGTGTGTGTGTATATATATATAAAATAATGTAATCTAGGGTGAAATGGTTGTTTTGGGGGATCAGTGGGGAACTGGGATGAGCGCAATGCGAGATGGAACTGCTGGAACACCTGAAGAAGGGTGGTGGAAGGAAGCGTTATGGTTAAGGATAAGCATTTGTCACAGATTCCATGACTTTCAGAGACCTCCGTGACATTTTGTCCTGCAGCTTCAGCCCTGGAGTGGCAGGGCTGGAGCTGTCAGCCAATAGGGGCCCTGGAGTGCCTTGGGCGGCAAGGGCCTGGAGCTGTCAGCTGCCCTGGCAGTGGATGCTGGAGTCTCCTCTCCTCCACCGTGGGCCTCAGGCTTCAGTCATTCCCCATCAGCCTCTCCCCTTTTTAGTAAAGGCTATTGTGGCATTTTATAAATTTTTATCCACTTCCCCCCAAGCTGAGCTTACAGTTAGGGTAAATTTGTAGGCCCAATTATTATAACTTTCCTTAGTGCACCTTCTCATAAGCAGCCATAATTGGGCCCTTAATTTTATTTGGGTAAAGATGATGATATATATTGCTTTAAATTAACTGAAGTTTGATTTGATTTGATTTACTGGTGGAGAGTATTCTGCTGGAGCATTGAGGGGGCTACCTTTTCAGGACAGTGGCTATCGTTTTGTTATATATTCGTACAGTGCCTAGCAAATGGAGCCCAGGCCTCTACTCACTACCATTATGCAAATAACTAATGCTATCTTAATCCATTAAATCACGTGCATCATTCATTCACTTATTTTTAAAAATGTTCAGTGAAATCTTTTATTGGGGGGAGGGAGAGAAGGCATGTGGAATTTCCTTTTTTTATGCAGTCCTACCTAATGGTTACACTTTATCTTTAGCAATCAGTATTGATAGTCTGGCACTAATCAGATAAATTGTCATTCTGCACACACAGATTAGAATTCAACCATCCTTTGCCACTCAATCACAATATATTTTACCAACCTGTTTTCAGAGTGCTCATTAACTATCTGTCTGTTCTCCAGCTTTCAACTGTGCTTGCCCCACACAACATCCACAACAAGAGAGTTTTTAATTGTTGGGGGTTTTTTTAGTTAAAACCAACCTCTTTCTGTTTTAGGGGCTTATGGTTCTAAATATTTTCACATAAACAGACTGAAACTTCCAGAAAAAATAGAATTAAAGGCTATATTTAAGGAAATATTAGTAGTCAGATGGTCAGATTACACGTAAATAAAGATCAAAGGATATATTTAACTAGAGATAAGCAGAGATGGCTAAATAGAGGTGTCTAGTAAGTGAAATTATAAAATAATGTACAGTGAAGGTGAGAAAGTAATTAAAATTAACTCAAGGGATTGAAAAATTACAATCATTTTCCCCTGTTTTTTTGCTCATATATGTTTGCTTCCTTATATTTGTCCTGTCGGGTACAATATTTTCCCACACAAGTTCAAGAAAGCCTTCTATCAAAATCCTATCTTGTTTGTTTGAGTTGACAAGTCTCTGAAATGGTACTCTCACTTTCATGTTGGTTTTCTTCATCCAGTTTTCCCTTTAACTTTGATTCTTCATTTTATTTCCCTCCAAAAACATTCTACTCCAGTCACCTTTTAGTGAATATTTTGCCAGGGAAATCAATGCAATTAAACAGTGTTTTGGAAATTGGAACACTTCTTTATTACAGAACCTTCTAGTAATATTGTCTAAAGCAAAGGCATTCATGTACTTCTTCAGGTCTCAGCATTTTCTACATGGGAAAAAGAATTACACAAAATAGTATTTGACCCACGCTACCTTCTGCTAAACTCTGAAGAACGTAAACAGGTGAGTTCAAAAGAGAATTGGTAATGTTTGCTATTTGTCTATCCAGTATCTTATTGGTGACACTTACCATTGTAATTGTATGCCTCCCAAATTAAAAAATAAACAGGAGTAACCTCCCTCTCTTCCTCTCTGGATTTATAATGTTAACTACAGTTAAGATTTAAAAAAAAATTGTGAATGAGATTGAGTCTAGGCGCTGTTCTTGTGAAAGTCCTGTCTCTTGTACTCACAAGTATCCATGTTGATCAACTCATAGAACATAGCTGTCACTGTTGGCCAAGATTGTAGAGACAGATAGATGGGCACTCATATAGCTAGGACCAATCCCCAAAATAGCTTTGAAAATCAGGGAGGGTGGACAATAGAGTGATGTTTCTACAGTGATTTGTGTTACTTTAGCAGATGGACTGATGCACTTTGTACCAGCTAAAACTTTCTCAGGGTGTTTGGCTTTATTCATTGAGATATGTTGCAGTACTCAGCCCTGGAGTTAATGGATGAATGGAATTGGGATGGATAGGTCTGTGTCTGATAGGATGAGCACAGTTTTCTAGCAAGCTGTGAATGGAAGTGGATTTTTTTTTTGTAATCATGGTTATTTGGGTATCCAAAAGGACTCCAAGGCTCAAACCAACCTAACAAACTGAGGGCAACTGCCCCCAGTAATAGGAATGTTATGAAGAAGGTCTGTTCTCCAAAATCTTCCATCTTATCATTACCTCAGTCACTCTGGGTTTAGCTCTCAAGCAGATGCTCATCATCCAAGAGCTTGGGGAAGCTGGGATATGGTCGTGTTAACTTTTGTCATACAAGAGATATAGAACTGGGTGTTGTCCTTGTATTGCTGATGCTTCCGCCAATATTTTCTCCATTGTTCCCCAAATGGCTTCATATAGTTATTGAATGGGATGATGAAAAGCACTAAACTTTGTGGGACTCTATAGGGAGGAACAGTTGCCTGCGATACAGAGTACATATGGAAAACTTAAAGAAACACATACAGTAATACTCTTTTGTCTTTAATATTAAAAATATATTAACATACCCTTTCCATGTAATCCCTTTCCAAATTTTATTTTTCCTTAAATGTTTGATTGTGAAAATATGAGAGAAACATTTAGAATGGGAGCTTAGTAACTGATCAAGGAGTCAGGATGACATAGCAAGAAGACTTTGTATTTCCTTCAGTGACTCAACAAGGGCACAATGTAGACCTTGCTCAATCAATCAGGTTTTATTGCTTCTTTCTTTCTATCAAGCGTATGCATGATACAATAAAAAACCATAATGAATACACATAATAAAAACATATCATACAGGCTTTAGCTTGAAGTTTTGCTGACATGGGCCTCATTTATGGGATATATTAAATACTCAAGGGAAATGATTATGAAAAGCAAGGACTTGGCATAACTATATAGAGAAGATCAAAGTCATGCTAATGCTGGTACTGAGACAGAAAATAATTCAAGCTTAAAATCAATGTAGAAGTGGAAAATAATTAGACGTCGTGTTAAAAAGCATGGAGAAGGTGAAGAGAGAGCGAGCCCTGGATTTTCTGAGCCAGCAGTCAAATGAACCAGTCTGGGAACTATTTTTAAATGTGCATATACTAAAAACTAATCCATGCACTTTTGAGGACCTTTACCTAAAATAGGTCATTGTAAGTAAAGATCAATCAAAATAGAGATTTCCAATTTTAGATGACTTGCTGGATAGAAATATTGAACTGTGAGCCAGGTGCCATGGGTCTAACATATTTTAGTAGGTGGTTTGAATACTGGAATTATAGACACTTAGATGTTGTGGCCTCCGACTGGAGGCAATTACACTTATTTAGCCATCATTCTCTTTTATTTCAAGTGACCTGAGCAGGAGGGTGGCCTTGGACAAGATTAGATGACCGACTTAATGAATCATCATATATTAGTTTCAATATGGCTAAAATTAGTAAGAAACATTATTTCCCCTATCATCAGATGCATGGAAAATTTTGCCTTGTCTGACGCTGACTCCAGGGCCTTATTTCAGGTTAAACTATCAGAGTGTGGGGGAGAAAAATCATCTCTGCTGTAAATCTGTAAGTTTTTGGCATTAGGTAGATGCATGCCCATGCAGTTTTGGAGTTATCTGAATTAATCCATGTTGTGGAGACTCTATGATGAGTTTGTGAAGAACACATACAAATTAAATAAAGGAATCAGTGTCCACGTGATGGCTTTTTATACAATAAATAATTGATGCGGCCTCCTTCATTTGGTCTCAGACGAAGAGGAAGCTTGAAAAGTGTAGGTTAATTTTGCCCACAACCAGAAAGGGCAGGAACCCATTTTAGCTGCAGGTGTCTGAAAGACCAGGGTCTCTTGACTTGATCTTTTGCTAGTGTTTGTTTGATCGTGATGTGAACTCTGGTTTTTATGTTTTTGTGTAGCTTCTTGGTGCTGTCTGAGGAATGGAATGATCTTTTATGGAATGCTACATGTTTTGTCTGTTTACTTATCAGTATTTCCCAAGGGGTTCCTACCACTCAGTGGAAAGACTGCATCATACATTAGAGTATGGGGAAACCTATGGCAAGAAATAGTGATGTGCGAAGGAGATATTGTATTAGATAATGAGCGATCTATTAATTTTGATTTATTAAGATCACCAAGTGTCAATTTAGACACTCCTTTTCTGTAACACTAACAAAGAGGTTGTTTAAAAATTCCATTATTCATTGGAATTCTCTGTTGATAGAGGAGAGATTGAACACTCTATTGTATTTTTTCCCTTATACAGTTGAGATTTGGACAAGAATAATTACTGTGTAAGCAGTATGATTGGAGTGCCTTCCACTGGAACCCCAAGAGGCAAACTATATATTCTTTGACAAGCTCTCTCATATGTTAGTACTTCTAGAAAACAATTATGATTGCTAGCCCAGCACTTCTGCAGTTGATAGAACTAAATGATAATGGCTTTGCCAATATTGAAGGTGAAAGCATGGTGGTAACACTAGCAAAGGCAACATCAACTGGTTTTATGTATTTCATTTGTTCCTATCATGCACTTATTTAGCCAAAATGTAAGAACACTTACAATCAATTCATCTGCATTTTTGGCTTGAGTGTTCTGGTCCCTCTTTCTTATACCACTTTTGCGTGTACACTTTACCAGATCTATTTCTTCCCTTAACTGTGCATCGGATAAGAATCCATGTTACTACATACCAGTTTCATTTCAGTTTCATAGAGTAGACCGAATGATTTTTCACTTTATCTTTCATGAAATGTAGATTTGCACAGATGCATCATTCATGAGTGAATGGAAACTCCTTAGTACCCAGACTAGGTTTGTGTACTTTTTACAGTGCAAACAAGAAATTGGCAGATAAAGAGAAATGAGAGTGTTTTGATAAACAGCTCCTTTTGTTCCACCATTTCAGTGTTAAACAAGTGTAAATATTTGTAAGCAAAATATTTAATTTTTATTGTGCCTACACAGCTCTTTCTTTTTCAAGCACAATTCACAGAGATATTTAGGTGCCTAAAGATGCAGATGGGCATCTTGAGGGATTTTTAAAATAATCTAGGTGCCTGCATCCCACTGATCTCACATAGGCATTATTGACTTCATATACATGTGTACAGTGCATCAAGCTGAGCTGAAGGATCATTCAATCTTTCTTTATGTAACTTCCAGAAATTGCTATCTGAGCACCTTAGACAGTTTTCTGGTCCACAGTCAGGAATTCAAGCAATTCAGGGAAAATGCGTACTTCAAACCAAATAAATACAATGTGAATCTTATGAATATTTAGCTGTGAGCATGACGAGTGATCTACACCTATGACAAGAAGTTCTGATTAAGGTTGCACTTTGTGTTTGGATGTAGACACTAACTGCCTAAATTGGCACCTCCAACCCATTATGCAGATAAAGCATTGCAGTTGTGAAAATCTGTAACCCTTAGATCAAGCAGGTACACCCCAATGTGTTTGTTAATAAATACTTCTATATTTGTCTCCCTTTAAAAAAAAGATATTTGAGCAGTTTGTCAAGACCAGAATAAGAGACGAGTACAAGGAAAAGAAAAATAAATTATTGCAAGCCAAAGAAGAATTTAAAAAACTTCTGGAGGAATCCAAACTGTCACCAAGGTATGGAGCTACTTTGTGAAACAATTAATACTTATTGTCTCTTATTAATGAAAACAAAAAATAGTAACATTAGGTTATGATTGTTATTCTTGGCGTCCAGTAAAATTTCAATGTCAATTTTTGTAGAGAAAAATTACATTGCAAATTGAGTCCTGTGGGTGGGATAAAGTCATTGGCTTAGCCTTGTTTTACTGTTGCCCTAAACACTAAGGTTATCTTATGCTTTCTTTCTCAATAATACTTTGTAGTACCTTGTGACATCACTGGGAAGAAGTGTATACTACAAGAGGAGGACTAGCTTAGTGGTTTAAGCATTGGCCTGCTAAATCCAGGGTTGTGAGTTCAATCCTTGAGGGGACCACTTAGGAATCTGGGGCAAAATCAGTACTTGGGCTTGTTAGTGAAGGCAGGGGGCTGGACTTGATGACCTTTCAGGGTCCCTTCCAGTTCTAAGAAAGAGGTGTGTGTATATATGAAAGTGTCTTTAATGTAAAATCACTAAGCATTTTCCATTTGTCTGGTTTTTGACAAAAAAGAAATTACATTTGCTAAAGAAGTTATCATTAATGCTGTGCCTGTGCATCTCAATGAGATTTTAAGTTGCTATTGCTTGTTTCTTCAAAGCCTTTTCAAGTAATAGGGTCAAGAACTATATATAAGAAATGAAATTCTTATGATACTCCTTTTTCATTGTAAATCATGTAGATAAATAAAGAAAAAAATATTTTTTGACTTTGGGTAAATCATTAGAAATAAAGAAGAAATTACAGTTCTGTTACTAAAAATTGAAGACAATTACATGGCACTGTGTGCTCACATAAAAAAAAGAAGTAAACCTTTTTTCAAATTGTATTGAAGTAATAAGTAAAAATATCTCTTTGACAAAGGGACTAAGAATACTCCAGGCTAATGTGACAGCTAATAATTGCTCAAGCAGTTGTGTTTTAGTTGGAAGAACAAAACCACTCTGGGTGTAATTGTAATATTCATGGCCTACAGGAGTATATAGGATTTTACACTTTCTCAGGTTGCCCTATTCATCTGTGACACCCAAACTGCAGTAATAATCTCACCCTTTAAATTATCCTTGATCAGTCTCTAGTATTATCAAATAGAGAACGGATAATTTCCAAGATGAACATACAAATCTGTGTACTATCAACAGCACACAGTTAGTGAACAACCATCATTGCCAACATTCATATGGGAGTGAATAGTAACTAAAATAAAGAAGGAGGCAGCAAGCTAGCCCCAACGTTGACAAAATAAACCAATTAGAGTGTAAAGCAACCAAGTATTGTCACAATAGACACAGAGGAGCCCATAGCAAACCAATCTCCATTATTCCCAAAATTCATTCTAGAGATGATCCTAAACCATCTCTAGATATAACCCCCCTTGTACTTTCTGGATCCAAATGTCACAACTCCACACACACGCGCGCAAACACACACACACATTCTATGTTTATAAATTTTCGATAATATCCAAGTGCTGCATGGATGCATTAAGACAAAACTCTGGATCTTATTCCAACTAAACTTTTGTGACATTTAGATCTTTTATTTTGTTTAATACCAGTTATCTGAAGATCTCAAAGCACTTCACAAAGGAGTGTATCACAATCCGAATTGTACAAATTAAGAGATTGAGGCACAGAGAGGATAAATAACTTTGTGCAAGGTCACACAGCAAGTTAATGGCAGAATTAGATAGATCCCAGTATTGCTTTTTCAGTTTGGGCCCATCTCCAGTTCACATCACATTCTGTATACCAGCTCCTACATATTATAATTACTTTTCTCCAATATTCTGTTACCTCTGTAGTTTTCCAGGACTTATCAAAATAATTTGAGTGTAACTTAAAATAAACAACAACAACAAAAGGGGAATATCAAGTTAGACATCCAGGAAAAGAAAATAACATATTAATGACCTTTGAGTGAGTCAGAATGCCAATGTTTTATTATATTCTATAACTAATTAACATATTTCCTGACTTTGCTATTGGCGATTTCTGAGCAGAAACTTACTGACACATCGTATGACTTTGTTCAGCAAAATGTCTATTTATCCAGGTGCTTACCATGCTCAACACCATAATATCCAAGTTAAATATAATCCAGGAGCTTTGTTCTCATATATAGCAATCACATTTGAAAATACTGGGCCTGATCATGTCGTCCTTAGGCAAATTTCCTGTGTCTTATTAGAAGAGATCAAACTACAGTTCTTTCTTCAGGTATCATATACCATGTGTTGCTGACAAATATTTTTTGCTATTAGTTAGACATCGTAGTATTTTCTGTTATGATGCTGAATAAAAATGGAAAACCTGAGGATAAGCCTCTCTAAAAATATCATTCAGCAACAAAGAGTATTACCTAGCTAGAGTAGTAAATAAAAAACATATTTTAGCAACCACAATGTCCATGATTCTATATCACCAGGGTAAAAAAATCAATAAATATACAGTATGTAAATATGGGAATAATGATTAGTGCAGACAACTCAAGCTAGTCATGGAGCAAAGCTGATTTTGACCTTGGTGTTGCCTCTTCTCTCACCTTCTTGACAAATAGTTTCAGGTAGAACAATCTTGGTACTTTTAAGAGCAGTATGAAAAGTAAGATGTAAAACTAAGGACTAAATAATCTGATAATATATTCAAAAGTGCAAAGCTTTAAATGATGCCTTGCTCATGTATGACTTTTTTCTGCAGAACAACATTTAAAGAGTTTGCAGAGAAATATGGCAGAGATCAGCGGTTTCGACTTGTTCAGAAGAAAAAAGACCAAGAGCATTTTTTCAACCAGTTCATTCTTATTCTTAAAAAGAGGGACAAAGAAAACAGAATAAGGCTACGGAAAATGAGATAAGAATTCTTGAAATCTGCAATAAACACACAAGCTAATACTGTGACTGCCATAGAAAGTGAAATGAAGAAACAGCATTTTTTGTCTTTTTCTGATTCAAGTTCCAACAGTTTAAAGAAGAACCAGATATCCCTGAGAAATATCTTTTCATACTGAGGTTCAGTGAACACAAGTTAAATTTGTTCAGGTTCCTCTGCAGGAACCTGTAGGATATTTAGTTCTCAGAGAATTAATGTTTCATATTGAAGCTCTCTTTTGTACAACATTCATAGTTTGATGCATTTCTAATTGCCATGATATGTCAATCTCTTAATTGTTTTAATTATGCAAATTACTTGTAATATACACAAATTATAAATTCAATGCAGATTTGTAATTAAGCAGAAAACAGATGTCATCCATTACAATTTCAAGATATGTTCATCATTTAAGGGAATTATCTAAATCTATTTTTTGGCAACTTTATGCATTAACATAAATTGTTTAGAAGTACAGTGGTATTGAGGAATTCATCACTCAATGTTCATACGTCTATGTCTAGTTTTCTGAGTAGTAGTAATAGGGTATTAATTGTTAATCATAGTGACGAGTGTGTAAATCTTGGCATAAGTTTCATAGAAAAACTTATAACTTTCAAATATGGCTTTGGAATTACTTTGAATGGTGCTTTCAGGCACACAGATTACAGCAACACTTCCCCATCAAAGTTACTATAAAGAAGCTATCTTATAAAATTACCATATTAATATTTGAGTTATTTTTATTGTAAGTGAAGATTTTGCATGAGCATTTTCTCATCATCTTTGTATAAACAAATATTTTAACTTTTTTAATTAATAAATATTTTAAGCCAATTCATTTTTATTTTTTAGTCTCTAGCATTAGAATTCAGACAGTAATTGGTTTGAGAGCTACTATATGTATGAGGAACACATTGCTGTTGCCCTTGATTTTTATGTAAATTTTTACTAATGTCAACTGGAGTTATGAGAGCATTGAGGACCAAATAGATCCCACAATAACAATAAATTATATAAAGCATCTAGTGTAAATCAGTATAGTTCCACTGAAGTCAATAGAGCTAGCCCAATTTATACCAGCTGAGGAGTAAACTGTTCTATGTCTTCTTTCCATATTCCATGCAGTTTCTGAGCTTATTTTTGTTAAGATCTAATGTAAATACTTTAGAGTCGGTCTGGATGCTTTTCAGATTTTCTGTTTTCTGTTTGAAATTTGCCATTTCTTCCAAGTAAAGTTGTTTTCCATAGGTATTTCTCATGTATTTCTTACAATTTAAGAAAATAAAATCTACTTATTAAATTTAAATAATTACTCCCAAAGAATTCAAAATGAAGAATGGGCTTAAATTGCAGCAAGGGAGGTTTTTAGGTTGGGCATTTGGGAAAATTCCCCAACAGTCAGGGTAGTTAAGTACAGGAACAAATTGCCAAGGGAAGTTATGGAATCTCCGTCACTGGAGGTTTTTAAAAACACCTGTCAGAAATGGTCTAGTTATTACTTAGTCTCGCCTTGAGTGCAGAGGGCTGGACTAGATAATTTATTGAGGCACCTTCCAGTCTACTACTTTTATGATTCTATGAACCATTAAAATGAAGTGTGTATTGTATAGCACTCCAAGTGGCCAACTTGTAAACCAAAAATGTTAATGTCCTGCTGTTCTGCTGCTTCTTTTGGGTATATATATTTTTTCATCTTTGTTCATTATTTAAACTCTCTTCCAATTTGATTTAAGTAATATATCTGATGAATCACATGAAATGGAGCAACATAACAACATAGAGAGGACCTAATTTTACATCCATTGAATGGCAAAATTCCCATTTATTTCATAGAAAGCAGGATCAGGTCCCATAATTCATATTGGCAATGGTGTGAAACCATGTTGTTCTATTAGTATCAATATATTACATAGATGCTGTCATTTTATGTAATGCAAATAACTGATTTTTCAATTTGGTGGCCAAACTGAAAAATTGGGGAAAAAATTGTTTTCGCTTGAACTAAATATCAAAACATTTTGTTTGAGGGTTTGTAATTTCTTTAAATGTTTGAATGAAATTCTGAAATATGTCTTTCTGAACAAAAAAGGTGGAACATTTCCAAAAGGCAGAAATGAGCTGTCAACATTTTTTTTAAATTGACAATTTGCCATAATCAACCCAAATTTATGAATTGTTTCAATCAAATATGTCTTTTTTTCATGGAAAAAATGGTTCACACAAAAAATTTCAGCCAGTTCTAATTTTTATGTGCATTTTGTATTCATTAAAGTGCCAGACTGATACTTCAGGATGAAGTGAGCTAGAGTTTAGAAGGACAGAGGGAATCTTTTGTGTGATTCATCACAGATATACCAACTATAATAAATGGCCAATGTGCCTACACATGCAGCTTGGAAGTTTCATGACACCCCACACTCTACAAGCTTTGCTTTGATGGTTATCTGGATGTCACTACCAGAATTCACTGATGTGTTTCTAGCTATGGGTAGCTCAGAGATATGTATGAAGTATCTTGCTTAGACAGGTGCAGTTCACTTACTGTAAATATGGTGTGACTGGTGAGTGCAGACCACTAAAAGTGCATGGGTCTTTCAAAAGAAGGAAGTTCTTCCAGGTTAAATGAATGGAAGACTTGTTAAATTCATGAAGTCTTACTCCAGTGAGAGAAGACCACTCAATTTCCAGTGATTTGTCCTGCGTTGCTTTAAGTTTTAAATATATTTGTCTCTCTAAATCAGAAGAAAGGCTAGTCACCTTTATATCTAAGTAAAATAATTTCTTGGGTTTTTTTTTATTTAATCCCTTGCATTGTTGGAAACCATTAATACAATACCATTGTTATAACTAGTGCATGAGACTTGTCTGATTCTCTTAGTGTAGCAGAGTGAAATGCAAAAAGTAAGCACCCTAAATGGTGATATGTAACTTCAATTTTAATAATACTTTCAACAATAATAATCTAAAGGCCAAATTCTGCTCTGTTCTGCCATTCTAAATCTAGAGAAACTTCACTAAAATCAGTGCAGATGGTCCATATTTAATTGAGTAGAATGTGTCATATTACAACAGAATTTAGCATATTAGATAGTAGTAGTAACACATGTAATATGAGGTATTTACCTTGACAGTTCCCTTCAAGATTATACATGCTGACATGCTCTTATCCAAAATCATATATTGCTGCTTATCTTCTGTCACCTTGCCATGATGCTCCTAAACCTAATCTGAATTTATTTTAAAAAAAATCACAAATAATGACATCTGCTCTCCCTTATATCTTGCTCCCATAGACAAAAGTTCAAAAAACATAAAATGACTTTGTCAGTTGAGTCTGTCATATTTCTTTTTATGCTTTCCTACACAAACAAACTTCAAAAGATTTACCAGTGTCAGAATTCTCCTCAAGAAATGGGCAAAGACAACATTCAACATTTCATCTCCTTCGAGAGCACAAAATGAAACAGAGCTAAGTAATGAACATATATTAGGAGACTACTGGAAAACATCAATTGTGTGTGTGTGTGTGTGTGTATATATCTATATCTATCTATCTATCTATCTATCTATCTATTTATCTACCGGTATATAGATAGATAGATAGATATACACACATACAAAGACTGTAATGAAAATAAGATACAAACTGATGGACAGTGGGATGCTATATTTATTCTCCACCTTATTTTTTTGTATGGCTTAAAACTAGCAATGTTAGATGTCCAAGTCCAGATTGGCAATCCAATTGATTACTTTAAGTGATACAGAGTGGAAGTCAGACATACTGCTGGGATATGATCATTTGGGACATTGATTGATGAGGTTTTCCATAGTTAGAAGTCTATTTCTGCAGTCACAGATAGGATTGTATCCATCTCCATTTATGAAGAAGGTAGGTGCTTCTGCCATGTGAGGTGTGGATGCTGTTCAAGGTGGACCATATTTCCCATGGGAATGAAAAGCCACTGGATTGTTTGGTCTTTAATGAGGTATTAGTTGGAGATATTGGTGTCTTTTCATCTTGCTTTCCATTGATCTTTCGGGGGAAAAACCAAGTCTTCAAGCTCTTATGCTACAAGTCAAAGATTTTCTGAATTTGATTCATAATCTTGGTGTATTATTTAGGTCTTCATATTTTGGAAGAGCATCTATTAGAAATAGTTTATTCCCCTGATTACAAATGAGTGTTCAGGCATGTTTGCTCATCTGTCTTTGAATCCGGACTTCCCTTTTGAACAGTTAGGATAGATATGCTACTGCCAACCTTGTATATATGTTCTATACATGACAGGCCATAATGCGATATGTGCAATTTTTCAGATGTTGGGAGCATTTGCCTCCAAATCATGAGCCTCAGAACGTCAGCTGAGGTATGTGTATACTGCAACAGAAAACTCAAAACTAGTTCTTTACAGTTCTGAATAGTTGTATATAGATACAGGAGCATGGATAATGATTTTCATAGATTTCAGGCCAGAAGAAACCATTACAATCAATTTTATTCATGTACCATTTTTGCCATATTTGTAACTAAACAAAACATTGATATATTTACAAATATAATATTTATTATTCATGCATAATATGCCAGAGAAACTCCCTTTAATAAAACTTTATAGTACAGTCTCATCTTGATTTGTGGGTTTTTTTGCATGTACAGAATCATCTTGTGGATTGAGATAATATAGAATATAGAGTATCCATGAATATATTTGAAAGCATTTATTTTTATTATGTAGATTCATGTCACTTTAATAAATGTTAATGCTTTATGAGCTGCAGGACCCTGAAGATCTCATAAGTGTCATTTTTCCCTTTCTTCTCTGCAAAGTTTTAAAAGTTTCACAACTTTTCTCTGATCTAGAGTATTTCTCCAAATGCTAGCATTTCCACTACCATGCTGATTCCATTCATTGCAGAAATGTGCCAAGTGTGACTGACTGATTTCACATCCAATCCAATCGGTTGGTGGGTCAAGTGAGGGAATTTGTGCAACTGTGGATTAACAGGGGGTGCTCATGTTAGCACTGTGGCTGATACTGACAGCGTTTGGTACTACAGTGTGGGTTTGACTGGCCCCCCAAGGGGTGAACATTGAGAATATTCCCTATGGCAAATCCAGCAGCTTCTTAGGCAAAGAGGGTGCTGACATTTGAATTTCTAGCTAGTGAACCCATGCCCCTGCAATGTCTTCAAACAAGTGTGACTGTAGCAGGGCCCAAGAATCTGTCCACAGTAATAATTTCATGGAAATTTTGAAAATCACAGGAACCATGGCAGCCAAAGTCTGACTTTGACGCATTACCAACACACAGTGGCTGCCAGGGAAGGGTGGATTCAGAGATTCAGCAGGACTCAGTTATGGAAAAGTTCCCTCTTATAATTTCAACTCATTTGCAAAGTATCTGCCGTGGTTTTCAGAGAATAATACTGTGGAGAAGAACAGATTTCACATTCCTTAGATTGCCTTTGGAAGAAACATGCACATATAGGTCTACAATGTTGATGCAACCAGTTCCACAATGTTGTCAGACAGATTTCCCATTTTTTTTAGGAATCCTTTATATCTGGCTTGGAGATACAACTGCTGACCTTATCCTTCTTTCAGCTGGATAATCAAGGAGTGAGTTATGGATTATCTGTCACTGAGATATTGGCTCAGACTTACCCAAGAATCACTATCAGAAAGTAGCAGCCCAGCCAGATTGCTCAAATTCTTTGGTTACTAATTTATGTGCTTCATCATGTGATTCTCAATGTATCACAGGTGTCATGGCACTTGACCTGTAAGCGTATGTCTACACTGCAATAAAACACGCATGGCTGGCGCAGGTCAGATGATTCAAGTCTCTGAGGCTTGGCCTGCGGGGCTATAAAATCCCAGTGTAGAGGTGCACACTCAGGCTGCAGCCCAGGATCTGGGACCCACCCTCCTCACAGAGTCCCAGAGCCCAGGCTCCAGCCCACGCCCGAACATCTACACTGCAATTTTATAGCCCTGCAGCTTGAGCCCTGCGAGCTGAGTCAGCTGACACAGGCCATAGGCATATATTACACTTGCATTTTAGGGTAAGCTTTAAGGAGTGGCGTTGACAAGGTGCAACACTACTATTAATGAGCAGTGGAGAGTGGTCAGAGAAATCTTACCCTCTCCTGCTCGTTGAGCATCAGTCTAAAGATAAGAGGCATATGTTAAGGACCGTTCCTCTTTTTGATTGCTGGTAAATGAAGCAAGCAGTGCTCAACTTATGAGCTCAGGGAGGGTGCAAATAGGCAGACCACTGTCAAGCATCCTGAGATTACACAGTACCACCCCTAGGACAAGAGGAAACAGAGGCAGGTGTTAATACGGGTAGTACACTAGTGACAGTTAGTGGCAAAGATTTCACTGGCTTCAAAGAATGGAGTTCCTGATGTAGATATTTCAGGTGGGGCTGCCAATCCTATGGTGCAGTCCCATATTCTTGAAAACTGAAACTAGAAGAAATTTGAACGGGTTTAGAATGTACAAAACCTAAACGATTTTAAAGGAGATTTTGTGGATTGATTTTCTTTTTCAGTATGGAAAACAAGACAACACTGGTGGACACAAGAGAAAAGAAAGAACAGGAAAAGCTGAAAGTTCCTAGTGCTTCAAAAGATTGGGTAGCAGCCCAGTAGCATCCTACCTTTGCAGAAAAATCAGAGCTAAAGAAAAATGACTTAAGTTGGGCCCTCCACAAGGCTTTCACTTTGCTAAGTCCACCAAATATCCTGAGAGGAAGGAATGTTTCATTATCATCCAAACCACACAGAAGCTTAACACAGAGAGCTGTGAAGTGCAAGCCAGATGATGCAATAGGGAGTGAAACTAAAAATATTTATTGATCATTTACCTTTATTGAGAAAGAGGATAAGGATGAACGATGACATTCTTCAAGTGTGATGTGATGAAGCAGAGGAAACTGCCAGTCAGCACAGCAAGGGTTAAAGAGAGCTTCTGAGCCCTGCTAGCCCTGCCTCATTGTACCTGCATCCAATGCTAGGCCTGGAAGGGGGGAGATAAAAAGAGAGCCTGACTCAGTTTGGGGCTGACTGGTGAAGAGGCAGGAGATAGCTGCCTCCCTACCTGAGGGGAAGGAGCACTAGCTTGCCAGGCAAAGCAGCCAGCCGGGAGTGAACACTGTCTCCCCAGCTCATGGAGGCTGTGGAGGAGACCTAGGAGCATCCAGCACCTGAGGTACCTGACTGAGTGAACCCCAGAGACATTGAGGAGCTCAGCCTCACTAACTTGTGAGTGCCATGCCCGAAGGAGCCTGGGACTGTGGCAAGGTGCCACCCAAGAGAGGACCACATGGAAAGCAAGCTGCCCAGCAAATTGGAGCAGAGGGACCATGCCCCAAACTGAACAGACTGGTAAGAAGTAGTCCAGGGCAGTGGATTTTGAATCCTTGCTGGAAGAGGCCTTCCCTGTTCAGAGGTTGATGTACACGGAGACCTGGGCTGGAACCTGGTGGAGAGGGAGGGCCTGGGTCTCCCTACTCCCTTAAAGACTGAGGCTCCTCAACCAAGCAGGAGGCTGAGAGCTATGCACTCTAACCACTAGGCTGCTTAGCCCTCTAGTCCACCTGTTACATGTGATGAGCATTCCATTCCAGAAAGGAATATAATACATACATAATTAACAATATATGTGCATGTTTCTACTAAAGGGTACAGAGGCCCAGATAAAGCATGGAAACTTTCCTAAGAAACCTGTCCCTTTAGAAGAATCCAAGCCAGTCTATCTGTGACCAAGGCTGGTAAGCCAGCTTCAGAGCTTATTGATTGCCCAGGTGGCTTAATTGGTAGGTGATTATCTGACTTTTAATGAGAAGGCAGACAGAACTTATGTTTGAAGGGAGTGGAAAGGTGATCAGTTGAGAAAGCAGGGATCCTGGACAGAGTAGACCCCAGAGAGAGAACAAAGGGATAACATCCCAGTCTAGCTGTGAGATGGACTGGTGAGATCTGAACCTCAGCTCTGGGTGGCAAAACTGAAAAGGCTTTAGGTAAAGATAACCACAGGATGCAGAGGAGGACTGAGGGGTTCTTTATGTAGCAGAAACTGAAGGATGGATGAGAAAAGTACTCTTTCTCTGAAGAGAGAAACTGGGAGTTTCTTTACTGTGGGAAAATGTAAAGGCTATGCAAGAAAATCTAAAGGCTACGCAACTCCTAAGCTAGCAGTGGGACCTGGGACCTGAGTTGAAGGTCTTTGCCTGTTTGGCATGTTTTTTCTGTTGATTAAAATAGGCATTTTTGATACAAGAGTGTTTTGGATTTATTTACAGACTCAGGGTGGAGAAGTTGAGGCAGGATCTGTAGTTTCACAACTGGCCACATGTGAACAAACAGAATGTAGTGATTTTGCAATCAGTAAGAAAGAACACAAGCGACAATCGAGTAATTGGGATTCTAGCCAAGAATCATTCAGCTTTAATGTTGGGGCAAACTCTGCAACATGTAGTGCAGCTGGAACAGCAGTAGCTTGCAATAGTAAAGATGCAAATCATCCAGTACAAACATTATGAAAAAAGTACATGATACTTCATGGTTAAGGTAAAGATTTTGTCACGGTTATTTTGTAGTAAAAGTCATGGACAGTTCATGGGCAATAAACAAAATTCACAGAAGCCTGTGACCTGTCTGTGACTTTTACTAAAAATAATGAGTGGGTGGAGGGGGGGCTGATGGGGACAACTGAAGCCTGAGCTCTGCAGGGAGTGGTGGGAGGAAGGAATGAGAGCCCAAACCCTGCTTTGGGGGGAGGGATTCCAGCATCCACCACCTGCAGCACTCCGGGCCCCCCGCTGCCTGTGGTGGCTCAGAGCTCAGGGTCCCCACTGGCTGGCAGCTCCAGCCCCACCACCCTGGGGCTGAAGCTGTAGTGTAAAATGTCACAGAGGTCTCTGAAAGTCACAGAATCCATGACCTCTGTGAAAAACTCTTATCCTTATTCATGGTGTAAGAAATAATAGAGGAAAAAAAGTCCACAGGATCTTCCTTCTGACAAACCACTGTAGGTCCATATGCTTCAGAAGCTGAGGAAACACTAGTGCATCCCCGCTGCTCCTCTATTCCCCCACCTAGTCCTCTCTACTCTATTCCTCCTGCACCAAACTCCTACTTCTCCACCTCATAGCTCCATTCCCATCTCATGTCTCCAAGCTTTCCTAGGGCTCATAGAAGGGTCAGAAACATAAGGCCTGCAGGGCTTGTGGGAGGTACAGACAATCCTCGACTTTATGATGTTCAACTCACGATGAACAGTACTTATGATGTTTCTGAATTGACATCCTGATTTGACTTACAACAAATGGTTTCAATTTTACGACACTTGGTCCCACAATGGAGTGGACTGTGGTTCCGAGTTACGACGTTTCGACTTTCAACACAATTTTCAGGAACCAACTGTGTTGTAAGTCTGAGGACTGCTTGTATTTAGCTCATCATGGTCATAACCCATAGGTCTCGACCCCAGGCATGGAGCAGGCATGCTTCATCCCTCCACTTAGCAGCCTGCTGATGACTGCTGACCCAGGACCAATGAAGCCCAGCCCTAGTTTCAAGCGCGGCCCATGGCATCCCATTGGCAGAGTCTCAGGGCAGGCAATTGGCCCACTAGCCCTTCTTAAGTCATCAACAGGAACAGGGAGGTGCCTGAACAACTGGGATCCACCCTGCTCCTGCACTTCCGAGCCCTTACTTCTCTGCTGGCTTGACTTCTTGGCATTCTCACCTGGCTTGGCTCCTGACCTCTGACTCGTGGTTTTGAACTCCAGTTTGTCTCCTGCTTCTAATCACCTGGTATCCTGACTCAGCTGACTCACGAATCCTGACTGTACACTCTGCCTCTGACCATTACGACTGGCTGCCCACAACCCAGCTTTGACAACCACAGGACTGGTGAACATACCCAGGTGGAGTTCTAATCTTTTGCATCCCCTAAGCATAAACACTAAAAATTAAGGAAGTCATACATTAAGGTAACATTCAGGTGTAACACAATACCAAAAGCATTAATTCGTTGCCATGGCAATACCAAGCACACCAACATATTTAATCCCACTCTCTTTCAATTCAACAGTGCTACCAAACTCAACACAAACACAAAGAACTGCAAATCATATTGCGTTAAAGCAACTAGATTATTTCTCTCTGTGTTTTAGTTTCCTAAATAATGTAGTTTGTTTATATTGGGTTAACATGAAATGAATGAAAAGCAAAGAATGGGGTGAACATTTTACTTTTTTTCCCCTTGAACTTTCAGGGGCCCATAGATATCAAGAGAAATGATGTTGCTAATGAATTCTGACAAATATGGTCAAAGTGAAAATACACAAAGGTCAGAGTCCCTGGAAGTCAATTTGTAGTATGGTTCCCATTTCTGCTTTTTGCTATCCAATAAGGTTAAAAATTACCAGATGGAAGCTTCTTGGTCAAAGAAACAGTTGCAAAATCATACTATTCTTACTATCCAGTTTTTCCTTTTTTAAAAGTACGGGACCTCATTTTGATTTCTTCACTTGGCTTTACTTTGGTAAACATTACTTTCATCTGGAGTCTTTGGGGAACAAATTTTGATGTTGTTTACCTTCCCATATAATGATCAAATCTCTAAACATAAATGAAGATAAGTCAAGGAAATGAAAACAAATAGTTGCAACATTCCCAAGAAACTACAAATTTAATTTTCTAGATTTGCAGTGAGATGTTTTTGGTTTGTTTCTGTAGGCAATTTAACTTGATTTATCTTCCCAACCATCAATGAAATCTCTTTATATTGTATTTCTTCATCACTATTTTTGAAGTCTAGAATTGTTACTTCTCTACATGCTTTTCATAACGAATACATTTCTGGCAAGTTGATTTTTATATGAGCCATTTCATAACCTACCTGTTTCTCATATGTTTATTCTTCCTTTTTCTTGTCCTGACTAATGATCCCTGCTCCCCAAACTCTGTGTGTGTTTATTAGGTGAATGTTTAATTAAGTCAATAGTATTTAATCCTTGAGGACTTATGTTAAAATTTCTTAGTTACAATTGAAATTATTATGAAAAGCTCAGTTGAACCCTCATAAGTCCTATTGATTTTGAATGAAACAGAGAAAGAAATACTGACCCATTGATAAAAGGTTTAGAAAACCTGACTTATGGGGAAAGGTTAAAAAGCTGGGCATGTTTAGTCTTGAGAAAAGAAGACTAAGGGGAGACTTGATAACAGTCTTCAAATATGTTAAGGGCTGTTATAAAAAGAAAGGTGATCAATTATTCTCCATGCCCACTGAAGATAAGACAAAAAGTAACAGGCTTAATCTGAAGCAAGGGAAATTTAGGTTAGATATTAGGAATAACTTTCTAACTAAAAGCATAGTTAGCACTGGAATAGGCTTTCAAAGGCAGCAATGGAATCCCTGTCATTGGACACTGTTAAGAATAGGTTAGACACATATCTGTCAGGCATGGTCTCTATTTACTTGATCCTGCCTCAAAATGAGGGGCTGGAGTAGATGACCTCAAGAGGTCCCTTCCAGTCCTACATTTCTAAGGCCTGGTCTACGCTAGGAGTTTATGTCGAATTTAGCAGCGTTAATTCGAATTAACCCTGCACCCGTCCACACAGCGAAGCTATTTAGTTCGACATAGAGGTCTCTTTAGTTCGATTTCTGTACTCTTCCCCGACGAGGGGAGTAGCGCTAAATTCGACATGGCCATGTCGAATTAGGCTAGGTGTGGATGGAATTCGACGGTAATAGCTCCGGGAGCTATCCCACAGTGCACCACTCTGTTGACGCTCTGGACAGCAGTCCGAGCTCAGATGCTCTGACCAGCCACACAGGAAAAGCCCTGGGAAAATTTGAATTCCTTTTCCTGTCTGGCCAGTTTGAATCTCAATTCCTGTTTGGACATTGGGGCGAGCTCAGCAGCACTGGCAGCGATGCAGAGCTCTCCAGCAGAGGAGTCCATGCAATCTCAGAATAGAAAGAGGACCCCAGCATGGACTGACCGGGAAGTCTTGGATCTGATCGCTGTGTGGGGCGACGAGTCTGTGCTTTCGGAGCTGCGCTCCAAAAAACAGAATGCAAAGACCTACAAGAAGGTCTCCAAAGCCATGGCAGACAGAGGATACAGCTGGGATACAACGCAGTGCCGTGTGAAAATCAAGGACCTGAGACAAGGCTACCAAAAAATCAAAGCGACAAACGGACGCTCCGGATCCCAGCCCCAGACATGCCGCTTCTAAGAGGCACTGCATGCCATTCTCGGTGGGTCTGCCACCACTGCCCCACCAGTGTGCGTGGACTCTGACGATGGGATAGTGTCGACGGCCGGTTCCCCGGAGATGTTCGCGGACGGGGAAGATGAGGAAGGAGATGAGGAGGAAGAGGCAGTCGACAGCGCTTACAGCGCTGATTTCCCCGACAGCCAGGATCTCTTCATCACCCTCACGGAGATCCCCTACCAACTCTCCCTGGCCGTTAACCCGGACCCTGAATCAGGGGAAGGATCAGTCGGTAAGTGCTTTAAACATGTAAACATTTATTTCTAACAGAACAGGAATATTAACTATGCGAAAAGAAGGTCAATATATATGGGGATAGAACAGAAATCCTCTTGGGAGATCTCCACAAAGCTCTCCTGGAGGTAATCGAAAAGCCTACGCATGAGGTTCCTGGGGAGAGCTGCCTTATTGGGTGCTCCGTGGTAGCACACTTTTCCGCGCGAGGCTTTCACGAGGTACTCAGGGAGCATTGCCTCCCCGAGCACGGCTGCATAGGGCCCTGGTTTGTGCTGGCTTTCACGCAGCATGCGCTCTCTATCTCTCTCAGTGATCCTCCTCAGGGTGATCTTGGCGACTCCTGCATTTAATTAGGGGAATTAGTGTAATGTTAGTATTGGGAATGCTTCACTGTTCCTTTGCATAACAATAAGCGTCGGTTTACAGCCACGTGGTGGAGGCTGCAGAGGGGCAGCATACAGGGACAGCAGCGAGGGGGTGGAACAGGGGCAGAGTTTATGCTTTATGGATTGCCTGCAGCAGGAGGGCACTGCTATACATTAAGTTTTAAGCAGCCAAAAGTCTACGGTTTACCATGCCTGGCTGCTCCACGGATTCTGCTGTCCTGCCCCGCTTGTCTGATCTCCAGTGCAAGACCCCAGGCAATGAATGCGAAGGCCGAAAATTCGAACTTGTCCTGAGTGCGCATGAGATAGGTGCTGTGCATGGTGTTGTTCACAGAGACAGACTAGACTATGTTCATTGTTCGCAAAAATGTATCTTTGTAAGGAATTCACTCCCTTTTTCCCATCACACAGCTGCGACTGTCTCCTGACCTGCCCCAGCATCCCCCTCACAGAGGCTGGCGCAGATTAGGCGGCGAAAGAAAAGGACACAGGACGAGATGTTCGCTGAACTTATAGGCTGCTCCCGAACCAAGGCGGACCAGCAGAGCCAGTGGAGGGAAAACCTCTCTCAGTACCAGCGCTCACACAGCGAACGGGAGGAGAGGTGGCATCAGGAAGACCAGCAAGCAACTCAAACGCTGCTTGGACTAATGAGGGAGCAAACGGACATGCTCCGGTGCCTTGTGGATGTTCTGCAGGACCGCAGGCAGGAGGACAGAGCCCCCCTGCACTGTATCTGCAGCCGCCCTCCCCCGCCACAAAGTCCCATACCCCCTCACCCAAAATAACAAGAAGGAGGGGCGCCAGGGGCCGTGAAAATTGTCACTCCATCCCAGCAGAGTGCTCAATTACCCAGAAGCTCTCATTCCCTAAATTTTGAGAAGTCCTTTCCTTCCCGCCTCACCCAAGCCCCCATCCCAGTTTCATCCCCTAACTGTCTAGTTGATTATTAAAAATACTTTGCTGTTAATTACTGTTTCCGTCCTGTTTTTGTACAGAAGACTGTGTTTGAAGGGGGGGGGAAGGGGGTTGGTAATTGCATAGGAAGGTCACCTTTACCAGGGTACAGACATGGGGGCAGGATCAGCAGCAGGTCACACACACAGTGCAGTCAGTAGGCACCCTGGTCAGTCTGGGAGGTGCTTTCCATGTTCTGTGTGGGTGGGGGGTACGTGACTTTGTAGCAGGGGAGGATGGTTACAGATCTTATGCAGTGGTCCTTGTCCTGGACCACAGAGCCACGCAGCAGGGGAATCTGTAACCGTCCTCTCCCGCCACAAGGTCACATAGCCCCCGCACACAGAGTCCCGAGAAGGAGGGATGGCAGGCTCTGTTGAAACAACCAGTCCGGCACTGCAGACCACTCTAGGAGCAGGAGCCTGTCATTCCTCAAGTTTAGAAGCGGTCTTTCCATCACTACACACCCTACGCACCACAGGCTGCGTCCCAGTTTCAACCCTTTACCGCGAAGTCATTAATAAAGAAAACGGTTTTAATTAACAATGTTCCATGTATTTTATTTTTAAACGTTTGTTGGAAGGTGGGGAACGTGGTGAACGGGGTATGTAACTGCAGAGGATAGTCAACAGTAACTGGGTAAAGAAACAGGGGCAGGTTCAACTTCTCTGTAAAGAAACTGAACAGTCACAGGTCACGCTGCTCGCTGAGGAACCTAGCTTTCAAAGCCTCCCGGATGCACAGCGCTTCCCGCTGGGCTCTTCTAAACGCACGGCTGTCTGGCTGAGCGTAATCAGCAGCCAGGTGATTTGCCTCAACCTCCCATCCCGCCATAAAGGTCTCCCCTTTGCTCTCACAGAGATTGTGGAGCACACAGCAAGCTGCAATAACAATGGGGATATTGGTTTCGCTGAGATCCAAGCGAGTCAGTAAGCTCCTCCATCTCCCCTTGAGACGTCCGAAAGCACACTCCACCACCATTCTGCACTTGCTCAGCCGGTAGTTGAAGAGTTCTTTGTCACTGTCCAAGGCGCCTGTATAGGGCTTCATGAGCCAGGGTATTAGCGGGTAGGCTGGGTCCCCGAGGATCACTACAGGCATCTGCACATCCCCAACAGTTATTTTGTGGTCCGGGAAGAAACTATCTTCCTGCAGGCGTCTAAACAGACCAGAGTTCCTGAAAACACGCGCGTCATGAACCTTGCCCGGCCACCCGACGTTGATGTTGGTAAAGCATCCCCTATGGTCCACCAGTGCTTGCAGCACCATTGAAAAGTAGCCCTTTCTGTTAATACACTGGCTGGCCTGGTGGGCCAGTCCCAGGATAGGGATGTGAGTTCCATCTATAGCCCCACCGCAGTTTGGGAATCCCATCGCGGTAAAGCCATCTATGACGACCTGGACGTTTCCCAGGGTCACTACCTTTGAGAGCAGTAGCTCAATGATTGTGTGGGCTACTTGCATCACAGCTACCTCCACGGTAGATTTGCCCACGCCAAAGTGGTTCGCTACTGACCGGTAACTGTCTGGCGTTGCAAGTTTCCAGAGGGCTATGGCCACTCGTTTCTGCACAGTCAGGGCTGCTCGCATCCGGGTGTCCTTGCGCTTCAGGGCAGGGGACAGCAAGTCACACAGTTCAAGGAAAGTGCCCTTACGCATGCGAAAGTTTTGCAGACACTGTGATTCATCCCAGACCTGCAGCACTATGCGGTCCCACCAGTCCGTGCTTGTTTCCCGAGCCCAGAATCGCCATTCCACAGCATGAACATGACCCATTGCCACCATGATCTCCACAGCACGGGATCCCGTGCTTTGTGAGAGGTCTGTGCCACTCTCACACTTCATGTCCTCACTGCGCTGCTGGAGCCTCCTCGCCCGATTTCTCAGCATCTGACTGTGGAAGAGGTGGACGATAAGGTGCGAGGAGTTGACAACGGCCATAAGTGCAGCGATGATCGCAGCGGGCTCCATGCTCGCAGTGGAGTGCTGTGGCGTCCGCGCTACCACTCACCAGAAAAGTGCGCGAACTGATTGCCCGCCGGCGGGAGTGACGGTTGAATGACGACAGTTACCCAAGACCACCCTCGACACATTTTTTTCCCCCAGCAGGCATTGGGGGCTCGCCCCAGAATTCCAGTGGGCAGCGGGGACTGCGGGAACTGTGGGATAGCTGCCCACAGTGCACCGCTTCCAAAGTCGACGCTTGCCCCGTTAGTGTGGACTCACAAAGTCGAATTACTGTCCTTAGTGTGGATACACACGTTCGTCTTTGTAAGGTCGATTCCACAAATTCGACTTGTTAAATCGAACTACTCTGGTAGTGTAGACATACCCTAAGATTCTATGAAGTCAATAGCAAAGCTCCCCTTAACTTCAATGTAGCCAGGATTTCACCCTTTGGCTCTTATCTGTCTGTCACTTTTGGGTATTGAAAATGTTACCCCTTATGGGTGATATTTGTAGAAGTGCTCATTGTTGGGCTAACTCTGTTCCTACTGAAGTCAGTAGGTGGGGAGCAGTGCTATTGACTTCAGTGGGAATAGAGATAAGGCAACAACAAGCACTGTTGAAAACCCCACCCTATATGTTTTAAAATAAACCAGTCTTGTGTTGGATTTATATTCTATCACTTCTCTCTTTTTTTTTTGGCTCAGATCAATTACAGTGTAATTTAAATTCCCATATTGTAATTCTGAATGTAGGAACTGCACTTAATTCTTCCTAGAATTTAGTTTACTCTGACTAGTCTTTATACTACATAGACATGAACCATCCCCAGTGACCAAAATGACCCTAAAGATACAATGAAGTTGGTCATACAAGATAGACCATCTTCTTCAAATACTTACCTAAAGCCACCCTTCTTGCTCATCATCCGATTAGCATAAGCTGCTGCTGCTATCACATCAGATTTGAATGCTCTAAATAATATGAAATACTAGAAGGGGAAGAAGGAAATGGAGATAAACACTGTGATAAATACTAATGAACTCAGCAGCATATTGAAGGTGCAGCAATCAGGTCTACAAACTGAAAAAATTCTGTTGCTGCATCCTTAGATACAGTTTTACCAGCTGAAGCAAAATGTCTTTTGTAGATGTTTGTTCTTTTCCTGCATTCAAGGAAAAAGCTTTTAATCAAAACACAGCAGTCTTCCTAGCTTGGAACAAGTACTGCATCAGAAATAAGAATATACTTAACTTTAAAGAACATCAGCAGTAAAGACACTGTACATCTGAAAAGGCTCTGATTGTAAAACCAGGCGTCTATGTATCTCAGAATCTGTTTTGTTTGTATTAAAAATAATTTCTCATAAGCTGTGATTTTTTTTCTCCCAGAAAAGAAAATATTGCATTAATAATGCAGTGTGTACATTACAGTCAACTAGAGGTTTAAATTTCAAAATTGCATAGATCTTCTTACAAATTGCAACATTATGTATGTATTTTTAAACAAAAGCTGTGAATAGCTTCCAAATAATAAGCAGGCTAGTTAGAAGTGTTCTTTCCCAAACCTCACGGTGCTTTTCACAATATAAACTACAGTTTAAAAAGCAGATTGCTAGTTACTGTAGCTGTTGTTAGACACAAAAGAATAAAAAGAACATAGCTTGTTGTCAGAATTACAGAGTGACTATGATTGCAGGAAAATAAGTGCTGAAATTATGAAGCGAAAATGAAAAGAAAAAAATGATAATTTCTGTATGAGGTAAAGTAGGTTGAACATGAAAAAAATAGAAGCAGAACTCTGGAGAGGAAGGCACAACCTTCCATTAACCTTTCCTCTAAATTTAAATCATCTAGTGGTAGATATATGTACAAGCAAGAGACTACAACATATCAGGAAACCTATTCTGGGTGTCTCATATAATGAAAACAAATTTTAGTTTGCTTCGGTATATAATTTGGATCCCCAAAGAAGCCAAAATCAAAAATAGGATTGAGCCTGGAAATAATTCACAAGCACAGCTCTTAATTAAGATGGGGTTTCGTTTGGAGATATTTCTGAAAACACATTAGGCATTAGTTTTCTCAAAAAAACCCAACATTACTCTAGAAGTTCAAAGTTAAGGTGACACTATAAACACTTTGGAACATGTGAAAATATAATTAAGATCCAAACATCTTTAACTGTGCCTTCCTTTCATCACCAACCTTCTATCCTGTATATCCATCACAATTTGCATGTAAAATAGAAATTTTTCAATGAAGAGTTTGATAAGGACTTTAAGCTCATCTCCTGTGCCTGTGGGCAGCTTAAATTACTGTATTGCATACTTTGCTTGTGCACTCAAAAGTTTGACTTTGTATGGACTGGACATGGCTAATATGAAAGACTGATCCCTTAACCATCCTACAACACTGAAAATCATTTTTAAAAAGTTCATAAGCTGCTCAGGAACAGTCCTCTCTCGCTCTTTCTCATCTGCTTCCCCCACTGTGGGGAAAGGGCATGTAAAGTGGATTTAGTGGCTTTCTCTGGAGAGTGCTCTCTGTACAACTAAATGGATCCTACCACTCCCGTTACCACCCAGGTGGCTGTCTCCTTCCTGCTCTCCCTAGAGTGGCCCCCCAAAACCCTCTCATGTTGTTTCATGTTGTCACTTCTCCCATTATATATACTGTATTTGGACAGTCCATGAAGACTAGGTAAAGGTAGCATTGGTGCCAGACAGAGTTATATGTTCCACCAGCCCCATAAGGTATACACAAGCCACTTTTAACAAATGCATTACAACAACAAAGTTCCCATACCTAGTCAATGGCACCAGTTCTTTCTAAGCCCAACAGATTCAACAATTGCAGAGTTTCCTTGCCAAGACATTTTGGAAATATGGTGAACCAAAAAAAACCCCACTCCACAGTCCACACCTATATAAACATCAAAAAAGGGAGGTCATAGGATTTCTTTTTAATCTCTTGGATATCTTGTCTGAGATACTTCATGCTTGGCTGAAAAATTCTAGATTGGCGCAAAATCACCCCTTGAAATTTCAAACAAATTTGTTTAGTTTGGTCAAAATTAGAAGATTTAGGGCACCATAATTGGATTTATGATAAGCCAGTTTCATCCTTAACTATGGAAAACATATTTCTCTCCATAATTTCATTAATACCTGAATGTCATTAATATTTTTTCAGAATATTAACAAATAGTATGAGCTTTAAATTTTTGGTGGTACAATGAAAATGCATTTATTTCTCTACAATTACCTTTCAAAACCCCATTATAGTCAGAAAGGAGATTAAAGACATTTATTTAATCCATATTTTTATAAGTGGCCTTAGGTGAAATATTGGTTTTAATTAAAATAAGGTATTTACAGACTGTTACAGATCGCTGTTCTCTTCACTTTGCTTATTTAATACTTTCCAGTGAGAATATATATTTGATTTCTATTAATGTTCTGCTCAGCATTTTGTGGTAAATAACAACACAAAGTTGATTTTGTTACTGTGTTGTTTAGGTAGCAAAGTCCGCAAGTTGTGTGATGGTCTGAGTGGTCTGTTGGGCACATACTTTGGAGTACGTACCGTATCTAAACACAGCTGAGTCATTCCACATGAATTAGTTATAGTATCAGAATTGGCCATTATTTAAATTTATGGAGTACATGTTCCATATTGTGTCTTGGCTACAAATTAAGAATTGTTAGTTGTTTTTTTTTTGGACAGAAAAACTACATTTTAACCTTTTTGTACAGAAACCAACAAGAAGGGCAAGTGGTAGGAGCTAAGTGCTTTTGCAAGGCAGTTGTTCAGCACAGAGTCTCTGTCACTTACAATGTAAAGTAACTCAGTGTTGTTGACCTAAAAGCACAGTTAATTCTTTATTTTGGAAAAGCTTAGGTGAGTCTTGGTTGGGTGACTAATAAATTACCCATGTTGATGAGCAATAAAAGGTCTCAGTAAAGCTGAACTGATCATTAATGTGTTTCTGACATTTAGACAAGCCAAGTGCAGAATAAAGCACTGACAGGGCCTTCAGCTTTTCAAATTTGAGAATTAAGGATGACAGATGCAATTTACAGCTAACATTTTTGTCAGTGCCAAATTGCACAAATGTTGTCTACTTAAAATTATTAAATATTTAAAATATCTAACATCTCTTTATGCTGAAAAGCTCCAATGTGGTTACTTTAAATGAAAAGTATTTGATTGGATGTCAATTTGTAAAATTATTATTTCATAGATCTTTGTTGTCTCAAGTGGCTACTGTAGAGATAAATTACTGTATTATTTTTAAATTACTATTTTTGTTTTAATAAAAAAGTACTTCACTATGTACCATGAATTGTTTTGTGTTCAAAAATGCAAGCTATATTTCTAACAACAGAATTAATGGCACACCATTTCTTAGGACATTGATCTAAGATATTCACCTAAACTAAGTAAGGACAATGTTTTGTTAGGTTTTGCTGTCTTTTTTTAAATTCTTTCGTGATTTTTCAAGGAAAATACAAAAAAGCACAAACAAAAACAAAACGAATACAATTAGCAAGACATGTGAGGGCCAGATTGTGGCACATCCTCTGTGCCCTGACCTCCCTTGCACCAGATGCCCATACTATGGGTGGTAGTGCTGAGGGAAAAGCAAGTTCCATAGAACTGTTACATCCCACCTACATGTGAGAGAAGTGTGGATGAGAAGGGCTGATGGTATATCGCTTCCACCTCCAGACCAGGGGGAAATGAAAGGCAGATTGTGACTCTTGTTATTCACAAGAAGCTAATTTATTTGCTAATTGTAGTTCATGGACTTTTTGGAGAGGGGTAGATCTTTGTATTCCAAGCTGTTGAAAGACATTTGCATACAGGGTCTGATCCAAGGCCTTTTGAAGACAACAGGAATCTGTCATTGACGTCAGTTGGCATTGAAGCAAGCCCATATTGTAACAGTAATTTGTTTTCTTTTCTTTTCTTTAGCGTCAAGAAAAAAATATAGGACAGGATACCCATCTCTTACTATGGTTAACTAAACTTGATTTTCACAGGCATTCAACTGTCCAATAAACTCCCTTTTAAGATTTTGTTCTGGAAAATTCTCAGAGGTAATGAATGATGTGTACTTCTGCCGTATTTCTTCCCAGTCTTCTTCTATCTATTTGTATTATAGTAGCACATAGACACCAAAGCCTCATTCTACTGGGCAATGCACAAACATATAGCAAGATAGACTGTAAATTCTTCTGGGCAGGGCTTAAGTGTATGTCTACACCAGAGCTGGAGGTATAATTTCCAGCGTGAGTAGACATGGTCAAAATCTAAAAGTAATGTTTCAAAATTAACAGAACACAATGTTTTGATCAACCCAAACCATGGGTGAGTGAAGTTTGTTTGTTCGTTTGTGGGGGGCATGTTATGATTATTATTTTCAATTCCCAATAATTTTAAGAATTCAACTTTTTATCCTGATTTGAACTTTTTGAAATCTCAATTTGTTTTTGTAGAATGGGAAAGCCATTTACCACCGGAAGCCTTACCAGCCAGAAGGACAAGAACATGTTCCTAGCTATTATTTTGTTTCTTAAGATGGCATTTCTCTCCACTGGTCAAATATTTGTCCTGCCATATTGGTGGAAGATCTTATCTCCCAGTTTGAGCTGTAATAATCTGGGAATGTACATTCAGGAAGAGGCAAATTCAGCTTGTTACATTACTTTATTAGTTCAGACCTCCAGCTGAGGCATAGCTTGCATAAACAAAATGCCAGTGGATCTATGGGTTACAAAGGTTACAGAAGTCTCCACTGGTCACAATGTAGCTATTTAAACATATGCATAGTAGAGATAAAGCTCTTCCAAATCAGAATCCTTGTGTTCCACATGGTGCAAAGGATTAAACAGGTAAAAACAGAGTGAAGAATTGGGCCCTGTGTGTCAGCATAACCCATGAGAGAATTTACTTCTGCCGCTGCCCTCTCATATGATGACCTCACTCATACCAGTAAAAATCCATCCATTTAGTTAGTAGATAATTCAATTTTTTCATGACCCTAATGGTAGAAGCAGATGATTTTGCCCATGCATTAATTTCTATAAATGACCTTTTATTCTGGCTGCGGATAGCAAGGCACCAGATGAATATACATTATTTATCTGAAATGGACTTAGCTGTTATTGTGAATAATAGCAATTACAAAATTAGGCATGTGTTCACAGAGTGTTGTGTGTATATATAGTTACAGTCCTTGGTACCTGACACCCATATAACAGCAAACAAGTGGTTCGTCTTATATAATATAATCATTAGCCACACTTTCAAACTAAAAGAAATAACAGCCACCTTTGGTTGAAGTTATCCATTTTTATGATATTCCCTAGCTAGAATCGTTTATAAAAGGAACTTGCTAAACACCGTCAAGGGTATACTATATAAAATAAAAATAGTGCTAATACTGTACTGTACTGTACTTGGATGACATTTTTAATGAAAAATATACTGAGATATGTATATATAAACCCAACTCACCATGCACACAATGTGCCTTATGTTACCACAGCTATGTTTTCAGGGGAGATTTACCACAAATGCAGTAGTGGAGCTGGGGGCGATAGGTCACTGGTGGTGCCACCTGCAGTTAAACCAATTAGCTAGCATGTTATCATGCCTGCTGCACCCTTTGCCCTTGTACGGCAGCCCTTATCCCAGCCAGGTGCAGAGAGAAAGCTTGGGGCGGGAAGGGCTGGAGATTGTTCAATATCTTCATTAATGATCTGGAAGATGGCATGGATTGCACCCTCAGCAAGTCTGCAGATGACACTAAATTGGGAGGAGTGGTAGATACGCTGGAGGGTAGGGCTAGGATACAGAGGGACCTAGACAAATTAGAGGATTGGGCCAAAAGAAATCTGATGAGGTTCAACAAGGACAAGTGCAGAATCCTGCACTTAGGAAGGAAGAATCCCATGCACTGCTACAGACTAGGAACCGAGTGGCTAGGCAGCAGTTCTGCAGAAAAGGACGTAGGGGTAATGGTGGACGAGAAGCTGGATATGAGTCAACAGTGTGCCCGTGTTGCCAAGAAAGCTAATGGCATTTTGGGTTGTATAAGTAGGGGCATTGCCAGCAGATCGAGGGATGTGATCATTCCCCTCTATTCAACATTGGTGAGGCCTCATCTGGAGTACTGTGTCCAGTTTTGGGCCCTACACTACAAGGAGTATGTGGAAAAATTGGAGAGAGTCCAGCGAAGGGCAACAAAAATGATTAGGCTGCTGGAGCACATGACTTATGAGGAGAGGCTGAGGGAACTGGGATTATTTAGTCTGCAGAAGAGAAGAATGAGGGGGGATTTGATAGTTGCTTTCAACTACCTGAAAGGGGGTTCCAAAGAGGATGGATCTAGACTGTTCTCAGTGGTACCACCTGATAGAACAAAGAGTAATGGTCTCAAGCTGCAGTGGGGGAGGTTTAGGTTAGATATTAGGAAAAACTTTTTCACTAGGAGGATGGTGAAGCACTGGAATGGATTACCTACGGAGGTGGTGGAATCTCCTTCCTTAGAGGTGTTTAAGGTCAGGCTTGACAAAGCCCTGGCTAGGATGATTTAGTTGGGGATTAGGTCCTGCTTTGAGCAGGGGGTTGAACTAGATGACCTCCTGAGGTCCCTTCCAACCCTGATAGTCTATGATTCTATGGTGTCACAGAACCATATAACCTCATGTGCCATGACACGATGCCTGGAGTGGGGAGACGGGCACAGTCCCACAGGAGACACGACTGCTGGATGAGTGTGGGGCTGGTTTGCTTTCCAGACCCTGTGAAAATTGGTGTCATACACCTCCTTTTGTCAGTTCCTAATATGCTTGAAAAGGCACCATACACAAAGTCCCCCAGGCAGTATGGGGAGTTGCCCCCTTCCTCCCCCTCCACACTAACCAAATGGGGCAGGAGTCTGCTCTATTTCCTCCTCTTTCTGTATACTGATGCTACATGTTACGAATTTTCCCCCTAATTACTAGATGATTATTGGTAATAGCTGGGCCAATGAAAACAAGTAGAACACAATTGCTTCTGCAGTGCCACCCTTGTCAACTGATAGTTCTACTTGGGGTTAGTGGACAGGGTGGTAAAGCAGTTTCATGTGGTTGTATCTGCCCTGTCTCTTCCCTTTCCCCTCCCCATCCTGCAATTCTGATTACTATGATAGAATGTAATTTCAGTGACTACTAAATGGATTCAGTGACTAGTAAAAAAACACAGTAAAAGCAGTGATATTTCAACTGCAGATCTGTTAAAAAGTAACTTTACTTCAAAACAAAAAGCACAAAGAAAGCTAGTATGTAAAAGCAAATGGGGAACACAATGTGTGTCACTGAGAGTGGATTTGGATTCACCTGGATAGCCCCAGCTCAGCTCAGCTAAGCTAGCTAGTGCTCCCTCTCTCTCTGTATTGGCACAGGTGTAGATGCAGACAGGGAAAAGTTAAAGGGTGGGGTTCCCTAATCTATCAGGCCCAGCTGCTGGGTATATCTGGGGAAGGAAGGGAGCAGTAGGACTCTGATAGAGGAGAGACTAGGTTTAAGGAAAGGGTGAAATCTGTGCTTTTGCTTGACTGTTAGTAGGGGAGATATTTTATTTTAACAGGCTTAGTTTTGTAGATGGAGGTATATTTGAGCTGAGAAGCAAACAACTTCACAGTTTTTTGCCTGGGAGTTGGCTGCTCATGTCTGGGGGGAGAGATAAGGTATTCTCAGATACACTGCTTTAATTTTCAACTCACTCTTTGATCTGAATTACTCACTTTGATTTTTGTAGAAAATCTTCTAGTAAAACTGCACTCAAACTAGTTTGTAGGACAAATCCACTATTGCCTCACTACATTCCTATACAAATCAGGAATAATGTGTGAATTAATTAAATAAATAGTAAGCCACTGCTATCGTGGGATTTTGCTATTTGTAACTTTACAGTATTTGAGTGATTGCCAAGTACTGAAACTAAACTCATTTGTTCATATCTACTATTTTCCATTCATTATCTGTGAGGTATTGTCATTTATCCAATCATAAAGTACACACAATACCAGGTCAAATAGTCTGGCAATAATAGAAGTAATTGGCTTAGTTTGCAGCAAGGGAGATTTGTTAGATATTAGGAAAAAACTTTCTAACTTGAAAATAGATTAGCTAGGTAATCTGTTTCAGTGCTTGTTTGTGGAATCTCCATCACTGGAAGTGTTGGGTTGTTTTTTTTTTAACAACAGGTTAGACAAACATCTGTGAAGGATGATATCTAGATATACTTAATACTGCCTCAGAGTGGGGTTTGGATTAGATGACCTCCAGAGGTCCTGTCCGGACCTACATTCCTATGATTCTATGAGAACAACTCCTGGTCTGAAAGTATTTGTCCAAAATATTTAGTGAATACTTTCAAATACTGAATATATTCACAGCTAACCGGACTAGTTTATGAGCAATTTACAAACACAAAATCATTGAGATTTGTGTTGATTAATATTTGACTAGCTCTAATATATTCTTAATTCTGTACCTCTCCTTGCTTCTAACCAGAGTGATCACTGGTACCTCGTTCTGCTATTTCAAGTATATTTTCATTCCAGTAGCTCAGCAGCGAAGCCTCTGCTTTTTTCCCATTACTAACACATAGTGGATGCAGCTGCATTGCAAAAAGCACCCACATAACCCCGAGAGGTCATTTTTATTAGTAGCATCCACTCATGGGGCAGAAGAGGGCATCATCTATTGGCTTCTAGGACTGTGATTCAGTGACAGCCCATATGCTGGCACATAGCCTCTAGCAGATGTAATGCTATAGTTATCACAGACAGACTGAGCAAGCCAGAGGAAAAAAAAACTAGAAAGGAACAGCAATAGCTTTATTACAGAGGAAAGCAAGTGAGTGGATCATAAGTCCCTGGCAGTAATTGGTAACTCAGGATATAGTTCCTGGTAAATAAAAATACACAAAAGTGCTGTGTTTTTGAAGGCACACTATAACAGATACCCAATCAACTCCTGAAGTGAAGCTCACAATATTTAATTAAGTTGGAAGGAATCTAAGGGACTTATGCTTCTGTGTTCAGTAACATAGCAAGAAAGGGGAATGCAAGCAGCAGAGTCCAAAGCAGCAGCTTTTGTGAGTGAATCATGGGAGCCAGAGGGTGAGCCAGGTGCCCATTCCTATTAGCATATTATACAGAATTGTGTGTGTACAAAAGACAAGTAACCTCCTCAGGCAGTGGTCAAGACAAGACTGTGCTGATGAAAACAGAAAAGCACATTCCTGCTACATGGCAAGACTAAGCAGATTGTTTCTTCTTAACTCTTTTTCTGCACCGCTTAATATCAACAGTTATCAAAACTAAAAGCAGATTGGCTAAATATGGAACAAATAAATGTACATATAACAACCACAAACTTACCCCACATGAGAAGCTTCTGAAATGTTTGTCTTTTCTATTAAATAATTGCTTATGATAGCACCATTGCCAAGAAGCTTACATGGAAATTAGTGCAAAACTAAACTGTTTTTTTCCTCCCTCCCAACCCCCTGATTTTTTGAAAGTAAGGTCTATTTTTTCAAAAGCAACCAGTGATTTTGAGATTCTGACATGAGGGACTGATTTTTACCAAGGACTGCCCTCTGAACATTGGACACACTTAAGGCATCTCGGAAACTGAGGCACCCAATTCACCTGTCTCTTTTTAAAATCAGCACCAACTATGCATATTTTTTCTCCCAAATTATTTTATATATATTTAGCAAAGTATTTCATAAGCCAAGGTAAAAGTCTGTTGCCAGTCCTACAAAATGGAATCTATAATAGGATAATATAGCCACAAGTTAACTGGATTTTTCTGGAATTCCTGTACTAAGGAAAAAACCCTAAGCTTTAAGAACTATTTCATGTTGATGACTGCAGAATGATAATCTCACGTACTTCCGATTGGCTAAGGAGTGGGGAAAGGCAAAATCAGAGCATTATGTTCTCTTGTATATATGATGGGAGACAGTGTAGAGTGCATTAACCACTAAGACAATCAGCCCCTCACCCTTAGACTTTTTAGAATAGTTGTACTGGAAAAGGCTGTAGCTGCTCCAAGAGGCATAGCAGCTTTAAAAAAAACCAAAAAACACAGCCATACTCAAATACAGTGGTTTGTGTTCAGAGAATAAGCTTACAAATGATTATTATCTTTTTGCTCTTGATGTAGCAGCTGCCAGACACCGGCACAAGGCAGTCCCTGGAGGAGTTATACCCTACTTATAAAATTCAAGTGGTTTAGTAAGAATTGCAGCTGTTGAAGACTTAGGTTTGCCACTAAACTGGTTCATTCACCTGTAACAACAACTTAAGATGCTGCAATTCATTCAAAAAGGTTAATAACATATACCAATGTAGGTTCTGCATTTTTTGTTGGGTAGCTAGTTAGGTCTTAGGCACAACTGCCATAGTGAAATAAACACTCACAAATGTCAGAGTTCCTGTCCTCCAGAAGGGAAAATACAAAATATGTTAAGATCAAGGAAGACACACATGCTGGACTGCAAGTCAGTCTAAAACCATTTCACAAGGTAGCCACAAGATATGTACACAATATATTAGCTTGTGACCATAGTTTTGTCAGTGTAATGCAGCTGAAAATGAATACTAATACATTGGGAATCAGATGATTTACCAAGAGTAGCAGAAATGTTGACATTACCTCTATCATTTTTTCCCCACCAGAAATGTTCCTTAACTATTAGATATTACGATGAAGCAGTTAGCACAATGTGGCAACACAAGAATACATGACCCAGTGCACTGAATTGATGAGATGAGCAAAAGAAATGCTTACATTCTTTTGGTAGTGTTTTCCAGTGTCATCACAAAAAAGCCCTGATTCTCACATTGCTGATGCCACCCTTAGCTTCATTACCTTGGGCAATGTATTGCTAGCATGGGAAGGGGCAATATGAAATCTGTAAAAAGGTCTGCTACTGCTTCTTGGTGCTGACTCCTTTCTCTCATTCTTATCTTGTGCCTCAGCATTTTCCAGGTTCCCATTTGGCCAGGACTAGAAATATATACACACATACAGCTGCTCTGGCAGGGTTCTGGTGAGATCTGAAATACAGAGCATACTGAGTGCCACTAGAGGGCTTCCCAGCTATTTACGGGATACTCCCCAATTCCTATGCACTATAACTAAAATAGGTATTTTCATGGCATCTGTAGTCTGACTAGAAGCAGGAAATATCAGCAAACACCAGACTATTCAAGAAATATCCAGCCAAATTTTACAGACACGAAAGATTTAGATGACAATCTAAACTCCTGGGTTTCTTACCAAGACTAAATTCAAAGACAAACTTTCTGTGCAAACACATCAAGGACTGGATCCATTCCCAGGTGTACAATGGAGCTCCAGCAGAAAGTCCATTAGGAAGGAAGATTGGCAAAGTAGCTGCAAGTACTCATCCGGACTGAGAGAAGCAATAGAGCCCATAAGTGGGACACTCTGTCTTGGGAAGGGTATAATACCTGAGGATCTCCAAGGGGGATTTAAATCTGCCCTGCTCTGTTGGAATGCCCAAGAGAGGGCAGCAGCAGCAATACTAACTGTCCTCTATGAGGGCATAGTATTCCTCACTACATGGAGAGGTGCAAATTGTGGCTCCAGCTGGCATGTGTTTTGAACAGTTGATATACGGAAGATAAAATTAAATATAATATACTGAATAAGAAAAACTAGAGACTTCATTGCAAATGTCAATTCAGTCTTAACTATAGTAGCCCTATTGTCTGTAATAACTTGTAATATTTGCATGACCCTTTAACACCATTAATATAAATATTCAAAATCTCTTTTAGCTCAATCTGCACAATAATCTAACCTGCTCTGCGAAACTGCAGGTTCTTTAGTCTTTGGAAGGCATCCCGCTGAGCTGGAATTCCCTGAAGGCAGATTTCCCTTGGCTGCTGATTTACATGCATTAACCCTGGCAAATGTCCATCTCTCCCTTATCATCCACAATTAAGCACACATTGGCTCCAAACTGGCACATAAAGGCTGAAGCTTCATGTATCAAAGAAAATAATTTTGAGGATTCCAACAGTAATCATTACACCATAATTGCATTAGGAACTGGGTATGACTGGTGTTAACCTACAAATCTAGTTTGCATCTGTGACTTGGGTCAAACTTTTACGCCCCAAACACAGAAAATAGTATTCCACAACTAACTGCCATTACAAATCCTCATCAGACCAACCCCAACAAACTTACCTTCTCAGCACATCACATCCCTTGACCACAGAATTGAAGTAATATCAACGTAGGCTGAGATTCTCAAAGGGGCCTAAACGTTGTGTATTCAACTCCCCTGGATCTCTGGAAATCCCAGTCAGAATGTTATGGGATGGAGGGATATTGCCCAATTCCTACCTAAAAAAGAGAAAAAAACCTTGATCAGGAACATTACAGCTTCTACCTGCTCTTCACCCAATTAATCAATCCAAGGATAATAAGTTAGCATGAGTTCCTTGAGGGTGAATTACAGCCCAGTTGGCAGCAGACATCTTATCTCCTCAGCGAGTGGGAAAGAGCAACAAACCACACAGAGAGAGATTTGAAAGGTTGATAGGTTGAAAGGATCCAGATAAGGCTATGGCCTAATTTGTTTTCATGGTTGGATTGGAAGCTGGAAACTCTGTCCTTAGCATTGAATTTACCAAAGTGTCTCTTTGTTTTTCTGATTGGACATTGTATATTTATTCACCCTAGTCTTGGGGTTCAATTTTAAACATTTCAGCCAAACTATAGGAAATAAAAGATGTGACAGTGAAAGTAAACCCTGTCAGATTACATTCAGGTGGTTTTGAGCACCTGGAACTCCATAGAAAAACTAGACATGATCACTATGTAAACCAACCAGCTCAGACATATAAAAGTACTCAATAGACAAGCCTCCCAATGGCAAGACCTATCACAGCATGCAGAGTTGGGGACATCATGGAATAGCCACAAAGATTCATTATTTCCAGCTTGGATTTCAAGTCAAATCCAGGAGGGCGGGGGGGAAGGGGAGACAGATCTTTGGTAAGCTGGCTAACTGTTATTTACTCATGCAGACTGTGCTATGTCCCTTGCCGCACAATTCTGACAGTGCTGAGTTCTTCCTTAAACTAGAGGCTCTGTCTGCTATGCTATACTGAGCATTTCCCTTCAAACAGGGAGCTCGTCCCAAATATGCAGATACCTCTATAGCTTACCTGATCCAGCTAAGAAAATACCTAACCAACTCACTGCATCAAAAAATACAAATAATTGTAAAGCCATCTTGGAGCAGCTTAAGACCATCACAAATTAAAGCTCACTTTTCTGAATTCAGGCAAAGGGATCAGAAAACACCCCAGGCCTCCCCTTCTGTGGTATTGAGACCTGTACCTTTTAAGTGGTTTAGCTTCTCAGACATGAAGTCTGGGGGAGGGGTGCTGCAGAAGCCCATGTTCTGCTATGCTGAGGCAGCTGGGAAGTGCGTCCCTGAATCAAAATGATCTTTTTCCTTCACCTTGGATCCAGAGTTATTACTGTACCACACCTTTCACATTATTTAATGATGGGAGGAGTCTGTGGTCATTAACTAGATAATAGGAACTGTGGAAAAGGGAGTCATGAAAAACTGACTATTTTTCTCTTTAATTGAGAGTAATATCCACATTTAGTTAGAGATCATGGGCAGATTCTCTTCTGCCCAGAGCCCTGCTCGGCACAGGATTAGGGGCATCAAGGAGTTTGTCTGGCTCCTGGATTCTGAGGATCAGCTTTAGCTTGCATTCAGCTTCTTCCATTCCTCTCTAATTTGTGCTACTGACTTAAGATCCTTAAACCGTACTGCAGTGGAGCACAGCTGTATCAGAGCTGAGTTCTGCCACATCGCTTTCTCAACATTCCCTGCACCTACATGCCCCTTCCTGCTTGCAACATGCCATTTATACTTAGTGAGGGCGGGACACAGGGTAAGGATACAGATCTGTCACCTGTGTGCTAATGGGAGTACCCCTCCTACAGGAGAATTTTCTTCTGGTGATGTGTGGGCAGTTTCTGGCCCCTTTGTGCCTCCTGAGTTGTGCAAAGGGGCTGGATCTCAATAGACAATCTGGTCTATAGTCGTCTCAACATTTCTGTTTACTTTTCTATTATCACAGTATGTTTCTGAATATAACATTTACATTTTCTAAAACATGGACGGTTTTATCTCTCTTCAAATTATGACAGCAATAAAAACTTTTGTTCAGTAAAATACAGTTGAAAAAATAATAAAAAGAATGCAGCCATGACTAGTTTTCATTTTTGCCTCCCTCCTGCAGTAGTAGAATCACTGGAGCGCAACTAAATACTAAAAGAATCAGGTGCCAAGCTTTGAAAGCTATTCTTAAGGGAGTGCATGTAATTCTTGGCTTCACAGACAGCTGTTCACACTGCCAGTATTATCTCTGGATCAATAGCATGGTTGCAGCAGGATATTGGCTGGGATACCTTGTCCTTAGAGCTAGACACGGTTTTAATTTTTTCCTAATTAATTTGTCTACCATAAACATGTAGGCAAATAATTACCTTTATGAATTTAATGAGCAATCTCTAGATTAGGCTTTTAAGGAACAAGAAAGCTTTTATAGCTCATTAAATAAATCCACACAACAACTTACATATGGATCGTGCTTCACTTTTGCTTTGTATAATCCAGCTCTTTATTGTTGAGTTTCTATAGAGGAGTATTCATCAGCAGTTTGCTATTCCATCAGACATTTCTGAAATTATTCTTCAGTAATTTTTAAAAATGAATTGCTATTGAACAGATCTCGCTGAGTATTAACCATTTGCTATTCCAGAGGGATTAATTAGATATGATTTGTCATAAGATATACGACATTGCTACTCTTGATTGGACTAGTGTGCAACTATTTTTGGCATGAATACTCAGATGAATAAATTTAAAATGTTTGCTGCTAATATTCACATATACAGGGCCGGCTCTACGGTTTTCGCTGCCCCAAGCAGCGCACCGAATTGCCGCCGGCGGTGGCGGGGGCAGTCCATGTGCCCGTAGGGCGGCAGGCGCGTTTCCATGGCGGCTGCAATTTGGCAGCAGCTTCTATGTTTAGCTGAAGCCGCCACGGACAGCTAAATATAGAAGCTGCTGCCAAATTGCTGCCACCGCGAAAACGCACCTGCCGCCCTAAGGGTACACGGACGGCGCCCGCCGTCCGCAGCAGCAATTTGGTGCGCTGCTGGGGGCAAAACAACAGGGACTGCCGCCCCTTGCAGATTGCCGCCCCAAGCACCAGCTTGGAATGCTGGTGCCTGGAGCCGGCCCTGCACATATACAACATTTGACATTTGCTTCCTGCAAACAATCATGTTTGTAAGACTTATTCATACTGTTATAAACAGATAGTTAAGGGTTAAGGTCTCTTTTACCTGTAAAGGGTTAACAAGCTCAGTAACCTGACGGACACCTGACCAGAGGACCAATCAAGGGACAAGATAATTTCAAATCTCTGTGGAGGGAAGTCTTGTCTGTGTTCTTTGTTGGGTCTTTGTTCTCTCTTTGGATCTAAGAGGGGCCAGACATATCTCCAAGTTCTCCAAATTTTCCTGAAGTATTTTCTACTATTCAGTATAGTGAGTATTAGAAAGGCGGATTAGTCTTATAATTAATTTCTGCATTTGCAATTGAGTGTTTGCTGGAAAAATATCTTTATTTCTGTTTGCTGTTACTTTGATTATTCTGAGAAAGAAGGTGGGGGGAATGGATTATTTCCCTTTGTGTTAAGATCCAAGGAAGTTGGGATCTGTGTTCCCCAGGGAAAGTTTGGAGGAACAGGGAGTGTGCTAGACACTGGAATTTATAGCTGGTGGCAGTGTACCAGATCTAAACTAGAATTTAAGTTTAGAGGAGCCCATGCAGGTCCCCATCTTGTGGACGCTAAAGTTCAAAGTGGGGAATAAACCTATGACACATACAAATATTCTTAAAAAAAGAACTCAGGAGGGACATGCGGTTGGTCAAACCAAATTCATTTTTAAAATTCAAGAAAATTGCCACTTTTAAATTTACTTATCTTTAGTATTAATTCGCACAGCTCTAGCAATTCTAGTGACCTTTGTTACCCATGGTTCATTAGGAGTGAATCTGAGGTGAGTGCTTTCTTGTGCAAAGCTTTCTGATGTTGAAAAGAGCTTGAGGTGTCAGGTCAAATTTCTGGTTACTTTTTGATTGGGTCATGTTCTGTGAACATAAGCAAGTGTAAAGTAAATTATCATTGTTCAATAATAGGATCAGGGATATATTGTGAGAGAATTACATCTATTTTAGGTATTGCTATGTCCCCCATTATCATTGTATCTGAGTGCCTTGTATTTATCCTCACAGCACCTCAGTGAGATAAAGAAGTGATTTTCATTCCATTTTACAAATGGGGACTGGGGCTAAGTGACTTGCCTGAGGTCACACAAAAAGTCTGTGGCAGAGTAAGGAACTGAACCTGTTTCTCTTCAGTTCTAAGTTAACACTCTAACAGCTGGCTCATCCTCCCTTTCCACACTACTGTCTGTTTATTTAATTTTATTTTACTTTGCCAGCCCTCGCTCCATATGCACAGCTGCTCAAATGTCTGGAAGCCCTAGACAGCTGGTTTGCTGTCACCACAGCTTATCATAATTGTGTCATTGTTACCTTTTGGATCCACCTGTTGCCTCTACTCTGTACACTTGTTAGTACAAGAACTCTCTCTTTTACTGTGCCTAATACCATGGGCCTGGAGTCATTAAGTGCAACCAGAAATACAAATAATAATAAGCAAGACTTGAAAATAAGTAATTCCTAAAAGAGAGAGAGAAAAAAGCCCCCAGAAAATATGGGCAATAATTAAGAAGTTGATTGTTTCAGGGACAATACAAATTTCTCATTGATCAGAATTCATTAAGCAATCCAGTGTACTAATACATATGTAAAATCAACCATTTCTAACAACAACTCTTTCTTTTATATTTCCTGATTAAAAGGGAAACATTCAATGAACACAGACTTTAAAGGGGTAATTAAACAGAGCTCAGGAAATAATAAACCCATTTAATGAGCCAGGCCTTCTTAGGCTTGCTATTTAAGCTACTTTTGTTGTTGGAGAAAAAAAGAGTTTTGTCCAAAGAGCTGCTTAATATTATTAAATCAATGAGTTTGTAATGCCAATGTGATTACATGGCAGATTATAATGTAAATTGGGTACATCTTATTTGTATATCTGCAATTTAAAACAAATATTTTACTAGAAAGCAGCTGAGTAGAGAGACCTATCCCATATATAAGGTGAGTGCACTCTGCTGGGTGCACACTGAGATCCCTCTCACTTACAGGGTTCCATTGTGTCCTATGGCCATATATCCCTACCTAAAATTGCCACTGGTGGCTGCCCAACCCTCCCTTCTCCCAGCAGGGATTTTAGTCATACAAGGTACTCTGCATCGCCTATTGTGGTCACCGACTTCAGCAGGATTTCAAAATGCCAAAGCTTGGGACTAGCTGAGCACCTTGAAACTCACGGACACTTACAGGGTTCCATTGTGTCCTATGGCCATATATCCCTACCTAAAATTGCCACTGGTGGCTGCCCAACCCTCCCTTCTCCCAGCAGGGATTTTAGTCATACAAGGTACTCTGCATCGCCTATTGTGGTCACCGACTTCAGCAGGATTTCAAAATGCCAAAGCTTGGGACTAGCTGAGCACCTTGAAACTCACGGACACTTTGACAGAATTCTGCATCCGCTTTAGGATTAAGTTCCAGACACAAAAAGCAAACTGGTTCATTTTAGCACTTTTCCCATAGGGCTCTTGGATCTATTATTTTCTGCTGCTCTATCAGAGGGTGAACATAAAGCTATTTCCACATAATTGTCCTAGAAAAGAGACACATCATTTATTCTAAACAAAACAAAACAAAACAAAAAGCCACAGTTCCAGCCAATTTGCTTCAAGGGAAAGATGACTTTAGTTTTAGAAAGATGTCTTTCCAGAGCTGATTTCTGTGCTGTGTGGATCTCCACATTAATTTACTATGCAGAGTGCCATCTACCTGGTCAAGAGGTTTCTTATTTTAAGTTCAATAGATTTGCTTTCGCTCTAATAATGATTTCAAATTTTAAACTTCTGTTTTCTTTTTACTTGAGATATTGTCCTGTGGGAACGTTAGGCTGGTACTGAACCATGACTATTGCTTACTGTACAACACTTACTTAGTTCACTTGGCCCCTTCCCCCTTCTTCTGTGTCTCCTTCTTCTTTTTACATAAGACTTCAAGCTATCTGGGGCAGGGACTTGTTGCTTAAAGTCTGCTTAGCACAAAAGGCTTCTGATCCCTGACTGGAGTCTCTAGGTGCTTCTGTAATTTCAAGTAATAAATTTAGGTTTTGCTGTAAACTTCTAGTTGGGGCAGATTATACATAATATAAAGTGTTTTTATAATCCCCTTTGCTGTCTCACAACCTGCCCTCCACACCAGTTTTGAAGTCCTGCCGTTTTTTTTCAGTAGGGCAGGAGCTTTTGGTGTCATTTTCACTTGCTTTTCATTTTACAAGCTAATGAAGCTCCTGGGACAAAATCCCATGGGTGGGCCTAGTTCTCTGTAGCTCATTGATCCACATTAGTTTATATTATCAGAGCACCCAGACACTGTGAATGGCAGTATCCATATCTCATGGGGTATTGTGTGTAGTTTCCATCATGAACACCTATGTGGCAGTTTAAGCTGATTGCATTGTCTGGCTTAATAATGAGTTTCCTTCTTAACAGACTGGAAGGTGAGCAGGGTAGAAATGCTCAAGAAGACAAAAAGGAAGTGGCTACATATGAGTCTTTCTGGCTAGCTGACCTGAACCACTGAGAGGCCACACTCTGGGTTAGACCCAGCTCTACTCACTGATGGGGTGCTGTATGGTTGGCTGGACTGACAATGGAATTTGTGTGTGAATAAACCCACTTTTGTCTTTCTCTGCATCTAGTTAGTCTGAATGTTAGAACATCAGACCACTAATATGTGAGATACTGTTTCTTTGGGTAAGAGCATGAATAGCAAAGTAAATAACTACATCTTCCCAGGATAGTTGGCACAACCAACTCCCACACTGACAGATGGGGAAAATATACCCTTGGGCTAGACAAGGACTTTGTAGCACTTTCATCATTTACAAATTTTGGATCAATCACCTATAATAATCCCCCCCTTTTATTGATCTCATGCCACTTAGCGATTCAAATATTTCATTAACATCTGTATTTTTTCCAATCAAATGTATGCCTTTCCAATTTAACATCATCCCCAGAGTCTTTTACTTCTAAGTTAATTTTAACAAATTGATGTTTATGTTCCTCAGCAGTACATTACGTGAGTATGCCATTTGCCCATTCAATAGCCTTTTAAATAATTTGTAGAAAACCTAGATATTCTTCCTGGTGTACCTTAAATATACCCTTAAAACTAGCATTGTCTCAATGAGAAACAACTGACTTGGTTAAAACTCAGCAGTTTTCTTCAATGGGAATTGGTGAAAAAAAATTCTTAGCTTTCCATCTGAGTGCTTTTGTAAACCTGAGTTTCCCTTCCATGTCTATTCATCCTCTTGCTTTAAGTTTTCCTTGGCATCACTTAAGCTTTGATATCATGTTTTGAACAAACCCGAGACTTGAAAGTGAAACTCCTCTGAAACCATAGATTTCTACCTGGTTTTGGAAAGAGCAAAATATGCATTAATATGACATAAAACCATAAACTAACCTAGGTTTGGTGAAAACAAGGTTTACATTCACCAAAAGCAGGGCTAGGATACACCAAGGAGGTTTGTAAACCTGAAAAAGTTTAAACGAAGACTGTTTGAATTTTGGGATTATAACAAGATTTGAGACAAAGTTTTGAATGGTTTGTGTTTCATTCTGTGAACATTCTGCACACCTGGAACATATAGTGTGTATATGTTTGACAAAGTTTGACAATTTTTTTCCAGTGTGAACTGTATATTGATTGCATAATCCCTGGCTCTGAAATTTCCCAGCAATTCCTGTACTGTTTTCATACTCGTCATTTAAAGATATTAATTAAATATAACCATGGCAAATTAACTGCTTTATAGTTGCTTCAATATTACATGCACATCCAAAGAAATTCAACACAACCATCACTGAAGCTCATTCTGTATCAGTTACAATGTCCAGCAAAACCTTCAAATTGCAACAAATGTAAAACACCTTCCAGAATGAGCACTTCTAAATTAGCATATTCTAGTCATTATCACAGTGATATTTGGATCTGCATATTCTAAACTGTACATTAGTGCTTGATCACAAAAGGACAGTCTGTCATTTAACTTGTTGCCATTTTTCCTATCCGGTCTGTCCTATAACATCCTATTGACAAATGAATGTCCTTGACTTTTACAGGTTAATCATATAGGGTTTTCAGTTATCTGTGTCAAGAATAAACGGTGAAATTCTATACAAGACCCTTGAACCCAACCATCACAAGCTTTTCTATGTTTTCTAATTTCACCGAATCACTCTTATCTGTAGATACTCAAACGCTGACTGTTCTTATCTCTTAATCTTAACTATTTGACAACTCCACAACCATACTTACTGCGATGCTGTCATCCACTTTGAGATTCTGTGCAACTCATCTTGCCGCACTACATTATATTAAAAAAAAACCCCACCAACTAAAATGATCTTCCTCTCCCAACCTGTCATTCTCTTGTTTTCATCCCTGCACTGGCTTCCCCTCTCTTTTCACAAGCTACCTGTGCTAGCATCTTCAAAGCTTTTTACAGTTCCTCCCCATCCTACATCTCCATGCTTATGTAAGATATGTATGCATATAGTCATTTAGACATTGAGTATAAACTTTAATTGGTTATATTTTAATATGCTTATGTTAGGGTATTTAATAAGTAGCTTTGACTCAGCTTGACTCTGAGCCTTGATAGATGGAAATAACCTTTCATCCAGTATCCCAGATGTGGTGATAGTTCTGCAAAGTCCTATTTTGTTTGAGGCATTGGCCATCTTGGAGGAGTATAAGCATGAGATGTTTGAATGGGTAAGAAACTACTTTTGTATTTTTGTTCTTTTGTATGTCAAAGGACAAGGGGCAATAAGTTATGACCAGGAAGACGACAGGTGCCAGTATTCAAGTGGTCATTGAAGAGTGTCAGCTGTTCACCTAAACACAATGGGCTGAGATCATCTTAAATCAGCACCTCCTTTTATTCCTTCTGTGTTGCTTATTCACAAAGGACACAGGAACATGGAAAAGACTAAGAAACTGTACTCTAAAAGAACTCCAAAAGTGGACCAAGAATCAGTGCAGTAGGGGTGAGTAACCTAAAATTTCCTGATTCAATCCAAAGATCACAGGGGAAGTTCTGTGGAATGATACCACCCTGACTTTTACCCATAAAAGGCCAGGAAAACAAGGGAGAAGTGTGCTCCTAAAGACGTTGCAGACCAGCCATCTGATCCAAGAATGATACCCACAAGCATGACAATACCTCAGCCAGAAGACATGGCTTTATTCCCCAAACTACAGTTCCTGGCTGATTCTGAACCACCACAGGTTAAACAAATCTGAAGATAAGATGCTTTTTCTTTTTGTCTCCTTAACAGGACATCTGAACACCTGTGCAGGGATACCTGCCAGGAAAGGTCTCTGTGTGTGTGCAATATCATGTGCATATAAACACATAGTGTAAATTACCATTGAGTAACCTATGTTCAAAGCAAAGCTTATCACAGCTCTCTAAGAGTCACCTGGGATACATAAGCTTTAAACCTTAACTGCTCTTTCTACAAGGAAAAGAACCTAATGTCATTACATTGAGGTCAATGGAGTGTTGTTCTTTCAGTTGGTTAATTGACTCCATAGAATAATTCTATTTAGATATACTTGAAGGACCAAATTAATACATCATATAACTACTGGGATTGCCTCAAGGATGAATTTTACTCAATATGTTTAGCAACGTCTATGACTACTATTTGTATAACAGTAGTGTCTAAAGGCTCCAACTAAGAGTGGAGGCCCCATTGTGCTAGGTGTTACAAAGTTGTACCAGTTGGCCTACATTGTTCTAGGTATTGTATTAAGTAACCCCTAAAGTCCCTGCCCTGAAGAACTTGCTATCTAAATAAGTAGATAAGTCAGACATAGAGGGGGTTAAAGAAATACTATTATGCCCATTTTACAACTGCAGAGCAGAGGCCCAGAGAAATTAAGTGACTTGCCCAAAGTCACAAAAGGCAGTCTGTGTCAGAGACAGAAATTGTATTCAAATCTCCTGAATTCCAGTCCAGTGTTTTCACCACAACATTTCTCTTTCCTCTCATAGGCAATGAATTTAACAGTTGCCTGATCAAAAGATCCTGGTGCTAACCAAACCCAAACAAATTTGCACATACGCCTGAGTGTTATCAGCCACCCCACATTTTCCTTGCGTCTCTTTTTAAGGCATATATTATCTTCATCTAATCATACAATAAAGGAGGTTTATATTTCAGGTGGGTCACTTTGCAGTATATTCATCTGTGCTACCCACTCTTACCCTATTAGTTCATACATTCCTTCCTTTTACTAAATGTTTTGCTGCTATGACACCATAACACCAATAGTTAAAGTCAGTGGTGCAAATCAACTTGCTTAGGTCAGTTTACTGTTTCATTAGGTAATTCAGTGTAACTGGTTTTTATTCTAATATTTTGTTACTAAGGGTACATCTACACAGCAAAAAAAGAGACCCATGGTAGTAAGTCTCAGAGCCCGCGTCAACTGACTTGGGCTTGTGGGGCTCACACTACTAGCAATGTAGCTGTTCAGTCTCAGGCTGGAGCCTGGGCTCTGGACCTCAGCAAGTGGGACAGGTCTCAGAGGAAGACTCCAGCCCCAGCCCTAATGTCAACACTACTATTCTTAGCCCCAGTCCCAAGCTGTGATAAATGAAGGAGAGGGGGTAACTCCCTTTTATGGACACCCAGCCAGCTAGTAGCTATAAAATCCTTCTTAGTAGCTGTTCTTTAATTGCTCTACCTGTAAAGGGTTAAAACGTCTCACTGCTATGCATAGGTAAAAGGAAGTGAGTGGGCACCTGGGCAAAAGAGCCAATGGGAAGGCTAGAACTTTTTAAAATTAAGAAAAAAACCCCTCCCCTCTTGTCTGTCTGTTGTTGTTCTCTCAGGGAGAGGCGGACAGGACAGAGTTATGCTGTAAGAAGCTTGGGGCCAAGTATGAAAAATCCTCAGTATCATATTTAGAAACTACTCATTTGAAACCCCAGATATGTAAGTAGATCAGGAAATGTCTAGGAAGACACAATTAGGTTTATTTCTTTATTTCTTTATGGCTGGTGGACTCCTCTGTGCTAACCCCAAGTGCTTTAGTTTTGCTCATAACCTTTAAGCGGGACCCCAAGAAAGCTATTATTGGTGACTAATCCTTGTAGTTATTCTTTTAAAATCTAGCAATAGCCTGAGTTTCCAGATGTGTTTTCTCTCTTTTTTTTTAAATAAAATTTACCTTTTTTTAAGAACAGAATGGATATTTGTGTCCTAAGAGGTTTGTGCACATGTTGTTTAATTAGCTGGTGGCAACAGCTGATTTCCTTTGTTTTCTTTCTCGGCTCTTTCCCGGAGGAGGTGGTGAAAGGGCTTGAGGGTACCTCACAGGAAGGAATTCCCAAGTGCGCCTTCCTGGGCTCTCAAAGGAGTTTTGCACTTGAGTGGTGGCAGCATCTACCCATCCATGGTCAGAGAAAAACTGTAACCTTGGAAGTTTAATACAAACCTGGATTGACCAGTATTGATTTTTAGTATCCTTGTGGGCCCCCATCTTCTACACTTTAAGTGCCAGAGTGGGAAATCAGCCTTGACACAAGCCCAAGTCAGTTGCTTGGGGTTCTGAGACTCACTGGATGTGAGTTTTTTGTTTTGGGTTTTTTGGGTTTTTTTTGCTTCTAGATGAACCCTAAGTGAATAACGTTTTAATTGTTCTTCCAACAAAATTTCTTTGTACTAATCATCACCAATGCTGTATCAACTCTGAGAACATAGGGCCAGTCTTACCATCCCCCTAAATATTTTAGTAGTCTATGTAAGAACTCATCTCCATCTTTTTCCACCCCTGTTGTACCCGTCATCTGAAAACAAATCTAAATTTAAGATTAAAACTTTCACAACTGTTTATTCCTATAAGCATGTGATACATAATACCTATGTATTAGGATGAACTTGTTTCATTAGTGATTAAGCATTTGTTGACATAACCTCTGGTAGAGACTAGAGAGGAGTCAAAATGTCAAATCAGAATTATTTCAAATTCAGAAAGGAGTTAGGATTTGAATTCCTGTAATTGTGGTTCCAGGTCAAAGTGAAAGCCAGTGGGGGCCTTTTTCAGGTTAATGTTTGGATTCATACAAACTCTTAGAACAGCAGCTATTCTCATGAGATTTCCAGCATTTAGGGCTAAAACCATTTGACAATAGCTCATAAGATTTCAGTACTATTGAATCCAAACCCTAGATTTGATTTATCCACAAATGTTGAACCTTATGATGCAGATCAGATTTAGGCTAACACCATCTCATCAGTCCATCTCTAATAAGTACATCAATATCTTCCCAAAGAGCACCATGATACTCAAACTGTACAATTAACTTACATTAGCTCTATAAATGCATTTGCTGTGTTAAACCCCAGAAGTGGCTGCATTTCATCTGAGGCCCATATATAACTATTTTAAGTAGTATCCTCTCAGGATAAAAGCCTGTTGAAAGTCTAAAGTTTCAAAAGAAGAATAAATCTTTTCTCCATACATAATACAATTACAAATTCTTAGAGCTATAACCCAAATATTAAAGCTCAGCAGGATGACAAAGAGAACTGATTATTCCATAAGCTATAAATATTGTACAAATCTCCTGTTGTTTTGCAAATGACAAACCAATAATCAAGGCTATTTTATGGAGCATTGCAGAGACTGTGTGGACCTATCAGTCAAGAATAATAGAGTGTTAAAAAACTGTGCGACCTCCAACTTGCAGCAGATCTCAGCTTCATGTTAGTGAAAGGAATGGGAGTGATTATTCTGTAGACTAAATACACTCTCAAATTCCCTAACATTTTCTGCAGTATTTCTCATCTCCGCTTGGATTGCTAGATCATATTGCTCATGATCATTCTAAATATAATAAGATGGAGTTTCAATAGCACTATGCATTGTAAAAAAACTTTTGCATATCATTTTGATGGTCATCATGAGTATAGGCAGTCAAATAATGTTCATCTGATGATTAATTTGGTCAATATTTTGATATTTTACAAATGGATTTATTCTGTATAACTATACTAAATTATTTACCCTGCTAACACACTTGGCTGATAATTCCACAAGTATAGTCAAATAATTAATCTGGTTACACAGATATCTTTGGATAAATAATTTTAATGCTTATAGATAACTATTTTTACATTCTGCTTCTTATTCTGGTCATGGAGATGTCAATTAGTGAGCTGAATTGTCAGTACAAAGGTCATATCTTACCTTCGCTTGGCAGGTCAGTGACCATTGGCCAATCTCAGGTTCTGTTTCATGGCTAGTTTTGGAGGGTGTTTTATGGTGGAAAAAAGACCTGGGAAATGTTGGATGTGCCACATTTGTTCAGAGACTAAACACCAAACAAGAGGCTATGAAGAAAATAAAGCAATATTTATCCCATGATATTCTTGCCAACAAGTTAAAAAGTATGGATTGGATAAAGGGACTATAAGATGGATAGAAAGCTGGCTAGATTGTCAGGCTTAACGGGTAGTGATCCATGGCTCCATGTCTAGTTGGCAGCCGGTATCAAGCAGAGTGCCCCAGGGGTCGGTCTGGGGCTGGTTTTGTTCAACATTTTTATTAATGATCTGGATGATGGGATGAATTGCACCCTCAGCAAGTTCACAGATGACACTAAACTCGGGGGAGAGGTAGATATGCTGGAGGAATAGGGTCCAGTGTGACCTAGACAAATTGGAGGATTGGGCCAAAAGAAATCTGATGAAGTTCAACAAAGACAAGTGCAGAGTCCTGCACTTAGGAAGAAAGAATCCCATGCACTGCTACAGGCTGAGGACCAACTGGCTAAGCAACCGTTCTGCAGAAAAGGACCTGCAGATTACAGTGGACGAGAAGCTAGATATGAGTCAGCAGTGTGCCCTTGTTGCCAAGAAGGCCAAGGGCATTTGGGGCTGTATTAGTAGGAGCATTGCCAGCAGATCTAGGGAAGTGATTATTCCCCTATATTCGGCACTGGTGAGGCCACATCTGGAGTATTGCATCCAGTTTTGATGCCCACACTACAGAAAGGATGTGGACAAATTGGGGAGAGTCCAGCGGAGGGCAATGAAAAGTATTAGGGGGCTTGGGCACATGACTTATGAGGAGAGGCTGAGGGAACTGGGGTTATTTAGTCTGCAGAAGAGAAGAGTGAGGGGGGATTTGATAGCAGCCTTCCACTACCTGAAGGGGGGCTCCAAAGAGGATGGAGCTAGGCTGTTCTCAGTGGTGGCAGATGACAGAACAAGAAGCAATGGTCTCAAGTTGCAGTGGGGGAGGTCTAGGTTGGATATTAGGAAACATTATTTCACGAGGAGGGTAGTGAAGCACTGGAATGGGTTACCTAGGGAGGTGGTGGAATCTCCATCCTTAGAGGTTTTTAAGGCCCGGCTTGACAAAGCCCTGGCTGGGATGATTTAGTTGGTGTTGGTCCTGCTATGAGCAGAGAGTTGGACTAGATGACCTCCTGAGGTCTCTTCCAACCCTAATAGTCTATGATTCTATGAACTGCATACAGAGCTGTGAAAAGCATCAAAGAGCATAGCTAGCCAATGGATATAAACAGGGAACTAATAGATGAACTGTCCATGCTTATGAAAATGGGGGTAAAACAGCAATTCATCTAACCTCTTCCTCTTAATAGTCTCCCTCTGAAGAGATATATAAAGTTATATACAGAGAACAAAGGGCCCAGCTCTTCCCTTTGTTGAGCTTCTTGAATTCCTTTATAGACTTCCTCCTGTGAGCCGTGCAGATAACAAGGCCAAACACTCATGCAAAAGATGTGCAGGGTGAGGAGGATTAGGATGGAGAAACTTGGGTCTACATTGATCAGGAGGAGATGCTTGAAATCCAGAATGTATTAGTTGAGCAGGGACTGCCCTGAGTATTGGGCAATAGTTTGTGACATACAGACTGACTCTTTTCTTTAACTTTCCATTGTAGCTGTCCTGCAGGAGCCAATTCAAAGAAGACTGGATTTCATTATCATATAAAAATGCTCATTTTTGCGAAGCATCACTATAAAATTATTTTTAGCAGAAAACAAATGCTTGTTCCGCCTGGCTGTGTGGCTAAGCTAAATCCCAGAAAAGTAACAGATTATGTTTCATGTAAGCAGTTTTCTTAATCTTATGGGTGCTTGCAGGCTTTAATCTCTGTTGTGAGGATCACAGAGAGCTATTGTATTAACTCTGGTGTTGCTGATCTGGTTATGCTATAGACTTCCTAATAGAAATCCTGTATTTCCTTTCCCTGTAGATCAAAACTTTCTTATTAAATTTTTGTAGCACAGTTCATCCATAAAAGAGAACAGGTCTGGGCTTCCCTTGTCAGCTGATTGGAGTATGTTTAAAACTAATTTGATTCCCTCCATTCCATTTGTAGCTCAGCAATCAGGGTCCCTTAAACAACTTCAGAGTGACGACAGATTGTGCCAAACTATTCTACTGCAGTTTTTAAACTTTGCTCCTCACCCATGTTATCTACACACCAATACAGGCCATTCACTCATTTTGAAGTCCACTCAACTTTCCTGGGTGGTTAACTCAGTAAAAAACCCTCAGTTTTAATTTCCTTTGATGAGAAAGTGCTCCAGATTTAATCAAGTTTTAAACTCACTTACTGTAAGTGACACTTCACAGCACAAGAAGTTGAGGGAAATGGCAGCACTGGGACTTTATTAAACAGCATGGGTTTATCATTGTATTTGTGCTCTTTGATATTTTTTAGGCAGTAAAAGTAAGTAGTCAAGAAAACACCTTAAACAAATTCTAATTCTTTGGGGTGGTGCAGGGGGGAATAAAAAAGAAAAAGAAAAAACTTCAATGCACCAGGAACGAAGAACAAAAGGCAAAGGAAGAAAAAATCTCAGGAAATGCAAAGAAGTGCTTCCACTCAGGCTCAAAGGCAGCTTCTTCCCTAAGGGATAGATTTTAAGCATTTGATTTAAAGAAGATGGTGAAAATACAACAACAGAAAAAAAGCAGCAATAAAAATACCTGAAGGATGCAAGAAAATAATGTTCTCAGTAAATTCTGTGGGAAGAAGAAACAAATATTCAAGCAAAAAGGCATTTGAAACTAAGAGCTACTATGTAAAATATAATAGATGGCAACTGTATTATTGCTATGGTATCTGATACTTTTGTTCAGGGTGCATTTTGTCTCAGCATCATATGATTAAACTCAGTGATTAAAGCAGATCTAAACAGAAAGGGAAACTCAGTCATTCTGGTGGCAGTTTATCAGTATGGCATCAGAAGTCACACATAGTGAAGTGACATTGCGGCATTTTGTGCAATGGGACATGACACTTGAAAGAAAACTAAGGTCAGGTCTACACTAGTAATATATATATTGGTATAGCTACATCTCTCAGGGGATGTGAAAAATCCAACCTCCTGAGAGATATAGCTGTGCCTACTACTTGAGTTTACTTACAGCACAAGGTTGACTGAAGAATTCTTTCATCAAGCTAGCTACTACCTCTGGGGATGGGGGAATGGGGCCAGGGACAGTGTGGCAGGGGGCAGGGGGAATAGGGCCAGGGACAGTGTGGAGAAGAAAGGGGATGGGGTGGGAAGAGGAAGGGGAATGGGACGGGGGGGAGAGAAGGGGATGACTCAGAGTGCTGTCACCCAGGGGAGCGCTACCTCCTCGCTTCTGGGTGTCTGTCTGGAGAAATGTGGGGGCACATCTCTTCCCACTAGCCACTGCTATGTGTCACCTCCAGGGGGGATGAGCATGCTCCAGGCTGCAGTGTGCCCTGGGCTGCCTGCACATCCCCTACTGGCCACTTTCAGACCCTAATGTAAGTGAGACCAAATTAATGGCTAATGTTTTGACTTAAATTAGCTAAATAAAATGTTCTTGGTAGACATTTTCCAGTGTTCAAATGAAAGGTAGTATATTGATTTGAATCACATTGCTGTCAGATAACATACTAAACCTTTTTTTTGGGTAGATATATAGATAGTATATATATTGCATGGATGTGACCCGCATAACACAGAGAGAGAGCTGCATATGTGACACACAATGGTAAATAGGTTGAGAACAACTGATCTAGATGGAGCTACATTAAGGTGGCTGTATAACTGGCTGGAAAACCATTTCCAGAGAGTAGTTATCCATGGTTCACAGTCAAACTGGAAGGACATATCAAGTCGGGTCCAGCAGGGATCAATTCTGGGTCTGGATCTGTTCAATACCTTCAACAATGATTTAGATAATGGAATAGAGAGTACAAGCTGGGAGGGGTTGCAGGTGCTTTGGAGGATAGGATTAAAATTCAGCATAACCTGGAGAAATGGTCTGAAGAAAATAGGATGAAATTCAATAAGGACAAATGCAAAGTACTCTGCTTTGCACACATACAAATGGGAAATGACTGCCTAGGAAGGAGTACTGCAGAAATGGATCCGGAGGTCATAGAAGATCATGAGCTAAAAATGAGTCAACAGTGTAACACTGTTGCAAAAAAAGCAAACATCATTCTGGGATGCATTAGCACTAATGTTGTAAGTGAGATAAGAGAAGTAATTCTTCCACTCTACTCTGTGCTGATTAGGCCTCAATTGGAGAATTGTGTCCAGTTCAGAAAAGATGTGGACAAATTGGAGAAAGTCTAGAGAAGGGCAACAAAAATTAAGGGTCTAGAAAACATGACCTATGAGGGAAGAGTGAAAAAAAATTGGTTTGTTTACTCTGGAGAAGAGAAGACTCAGGGAGGACATGATAACTGTTTTCAAGTACATAAAAGATTGTTACAAGGAGAAGGAAGAAAAATTGTTTTCTTTAACCTCTGAGGGTAGAACAAGAATTAATGGGCTTAAATTGCAGCAAGGGCAGTTTAGGTTAGACATTAGGAAAAATGTCCTAACTATCAGGGTGGTTAAGCACTGGAATAAATTGCATAAGGAGGTTGTGGAATCTCCATCATTGGATATTTTTAAGATCAGGTTAGACAAACACCTGTCAGGGAGGTGTTAGTCCTGCCTTGAGTACAAGGGATTGGACTAGGTGACCTCTCGAGGTCCATTCGAGTCCTACAATTCTATGATTGGGCCAAGCTCCCAGCTGGCATAAATCCATTGATTTCAACTTCTGTAATAATCCCACCACATTGATAAAAACCACACAGGCCCATATCTTTTATTATTTTTATCTACTCTTCAGTCATGAATGCAAAATTGTGACAAAACAAAAACAACAAAGGAGCCTGGTAAATGTGTTTGTCTGGAGGCGGACGGAAAGGGGGTTACGTGTAGGTCCTCGTGTCACACTGTGGAAGCATGATGTATACTGGGAACAGAATGACTTTTTTAACATGTTGGTAAACTTTGAAATATATGCTTCCTGAGTTATTCCTTGGGGACATAGTGAAATATGCCTTGAAAGGATTAGCTTCACAATACCAAATCTACTTACATTTAAGCTAAAAAATCCCCATGAAACTATTCCAAGTCAGGCTTTTAATTCTTCTGTCACAGAAACACACTGTAACAACATTACCTGAAAATACTGACAAAAACCTGAGAATGGATCTTTTTATTCAGAGGCGTATAACTAGTATGTATGGGCCAAATGTTTCCCCCGCATCCACTCTGTGCATAGAAGACTTTAATCACACTGTAGCTTCCATGGTTGCATGCTCACTGCGTCAAGCTATAAAGCCTTCGTGCCAAGCAGAGTACACAACTCTGTACCACCTACATGCTGTGCTGCTCTTCTCTCTGATGCCTTGCTCTGCAACAGCATGGAGGATGAATTTATGGGTGAGGGGACAGTAGAGCTGCCATAGAATATAAAGGGTTGGAAGGGACCTCAGAGGGCATCTAATCCAACCCCCGGCTCAAAGCAAGACCAGTCCCCAACTAAATCATCCCAGCCAGGGCTTTGTCGAGCCTGACCTTAAAACCTGCTAAGGAAGGAGATTCCACCACCTCTCTAGGTAACCCATTCCAGTGCTTCACCACCCTCCTAGTGAAATAGTTTTTCCTAATATCCAACCTAAACCTCCCCCACTGCAACTTGAGACCATTACTCTTTGTTCTGTCACCTGCTACCACTGTCCTTTCATGGATTGAGAACTGGTTAAAGGACAGGGAACAAAGGGTAGGAATTAATGGTAAATTCTCAGAATGGAGAGGGGTAACTAGTGGTGTTCCCCAAGGGTCAGTCCTAGGACCAATCCTATTCAATTTATTCATAAATGATCTGGAGAAAGGGGTAAACAGTGAGGTGGCAAAGTTTGCAGATGATACTAAACTACTCAAGATAGTTAAGACCAAAGCAGATTGTGAAGAACTTCAAAAAGATCTCACAAAACTAAGTGATTGGGCAACAAAATGGCAAATGAAATTTAATGTGGATAAATGTAAAGTAATGCACATTGGAAAAAATAACCCCAACTATACATACAACATGATGGGGGCTAATTTAGCTACAACGAGTCAGGAAAAAGATCTTGGAGTTATCGTGGATAGTTCTCTAAAGATGTCCACGCAGTGTGCAGAGGCGGTCAAAAAAGCAAACAGGATGTTAGGAATCATTAAAAAGGGGATAGAGAATAAGACTGAGAATATATTATTGCCCTTATATAAATCCATGGTATGCCCACATCTCGAATACTGTGTACAGATGTGGTCTCCTCACCTCAAAAAAGATATTCTAGCACTAGAAAAGGTTCAGAAAAGGGCAACTAAAATGATTAGGGGTTTGGAGAGGGTCCCATACGAGGAAAGATTAAAGAGGCTAGGACTCTTCAGTTTGGAAAAGAGAAGACTAAGGGGGGACATGATAGAGGTATATAAAATCATGAGTGATGTTGAGAAAGTGGATAAGGAAAAGTTATTTACTTATTCCCATAATACAAGAACTAGGGGTCACCAAATGAAATTAATAGGCAGCAGGTTTAAAACAAATAAAAGGAAGTTCTTCTTCACGCAGCGCACAGTCAACTTGTGGAACTCCTTACCTGAGGAGGTTGTGAAGGCTAGGACTATAACAATGTTTAAAAGGGGACTGGATAAATTCATGGTGGCTAAGTCCATAAATGGCTATTAGCCAGGATGGGTAAGAATGGTGTCCCTAGCCTCTGTTCGTCAGAGGATGGAGATGGATGGCAGGAGAGAGATCACTTGATCATTGCCTGTTAGGTTCACTCCCTCAGGGGCACCTGGCATTGGCCACTGTCGGTGGACAGATACTGGGCTAGATGGACCTTTGGTCTGACCCGGTACGGCCTTTCTTATGTTCTTATGTAGAACAGTCTAGATCCATCCTCTTTGGAACCCCCTTTCAGGTAGTTGGAAGCAGCTATCAAATCCCCCCTCATTCTTCTCTTCTCTTCTCTTCTGCAGACTAAACAATTCCAGTTCCCTCAGCCTCTCCTCATAAGTCATTTGCTCCAGCCCCCTAATCATTTTTGTTGCCCTCCGCTGGGCTCCTTCCAATTTTTCCACATCCTTCTTGTAGTGGGGGCCCAAAACTGGACACACTACTCCAGATGAGGCCTCACTAATGTAAAATAGAGGGGAATGATTATGTCCCTCGATCTTCTGGCAATGCCCCTACTTATACAGCCCAAAATGCCATTAGCCTTCTTGGCAACACGGGCACACTGTCGACTCATATCCAGCTTCTCGTCCACAGTAACCCCTAGGTCCTTTTCTGCAGAACTGTTGCTTAGCCAGTCGGTCCTCAACCTGTAGCAGTGCATGGGATTCTTCCTTCCTAAGTGCAGGACTCTGCACTTGTCTTTGCTGAACCGCATCAGATTTCTTTTGGCCCAATCTTCCAATTTGTCTAGGTTCCTCTATATCCTATCCCTACCCTCCAGTGTATCTAACACTCCTCCTAGTTTAGTGTCATCTGCAAACTTACTGAGAGTATGGTCCACGCCATCCTCCAGATCATTAATGAAGATACTGAACAAAACCGGCCCCAGGACTGACCCTTGGGGCACTCCACTTGAAACCGGCTGCCAAATAGACATGGAACCATTGATCACTACCCGTTGAGCCTGACGATCTAGCAGCTTTTTATCTACCTTATAGTCCATTCATCCAGCACATGCTTCTTTAACTTGCCGGCAAGAATACTGTGGGAGACCGTATCAAAAGCTTTGCTAAAGTCAAGGAATAACATGTCCACTGTTTTTTCCTCATCCACAGAGTCAGTTATCTCATTATAGAAGGCAATTAGGTTAGTCAGGCATGACTTGCCCTTGGTGAATCCATGATGACTGTTCTTGATCACTTTCCTCTCCTGTACTTCAGCATTGATTCCTTGAGGACCTGATCCATGATTTTTCCAGGGACTGAAGTGAAGCTGACTGGCCTGTAGTTCCCCGGATCCTCCTTCTTCCCTTTTCTAAAGAGGGGCACTACATTAGCCTTTTTCCAGTCATCTGGGACCTCCCCCAATCACCATGAGTTTTCAAAGATAATGGCCAATGGCTCTGCAATCACATCCGCCAACTCCTTTTAGCACCCTATGATTCAGTGCATATAGCCCCATGGACTTGTGCTCATCCAGTTTTTCTAAATAGTCCTGAACCACTTCTTTCTCCACAGAGGGCTGGTCACCTCCTCCCCATACTGTGCTGCCCAGTGCAGCAGTCTGGGAGCTGACCTTATTCAGGAAGACAGAGGCAAAAAAAATCACTAAGTACATTAGCTTTGTCCACATCCTCTGTCACTAGGTTGCCTCCCTCATTCAGTAAGGGGCCCACACTTTCCTTGACTTTCTTCTTGTTGTGAAGAAACCCTTCTTGTTAAGAGTAACATCTCTTGCTAGCTGCAACTCAAAGTGTTATTTGGCCTCGCTGATTTCACTCCTGCATGCCTGAGCAATATTTTTATACTCCTCCCTGGTCATTTGTCCAATCTTCCACTTCTTGTAAGCTTCTTTTTTGTGTTTAAGATCAGAAAGGATTTCATTGTTATGCCAAGCTGGTCACCTGCCATATTTACTACACATTTTCTACACATCGGGATGGTTTGTTCCTGCAGCCTCAATAAGGATTCTTTAAAATTCAGCCAGCTCTCCTGGACTCCTTTCCCCCTCATGTTATTCTCCCAGGGGATCCTGCCCATCAGTTCCCTGAGGGAGTCAAAGTCTGCTTTTCTGAAGTCCAGGGTCTGTATTTTGCTGCTCTCCTTTCTTCCTTGTTTCAGGATCCTGAACTTGACCATCTCATGGTCACTGCCTCCCAGGTTCCCATCCACATTTGCTTCCCCTACTAATTCTTTCCTGTTTCTGAGCAGCAGATCAAGAAGAGCTCTGTCCCTAATTGGTTCCTCCAGCACTTGCACCAGGAAATTGTTCCCTACACTTTCCAAAAACGTCCTGGATTGTCTGTGCACTGCTGTATTGCTCTTCCCTGCTTGTTTCCCAGGCTTCTTGCATTTGTGTATAGGCATTTAAGATAACTTGCTGATCGTCCTGCTTTTTCGGTATGAGGCAGGAGTCCTCCACTCTTGCACTCTCCTGCTCATGCTTCCTCCTGGTATCCCACTTCCCCACTTACCTCAGGGCTTTGGTCTCCTTCCCCTGGTGAACCTAGTTTAAAGCCCTCCTCACTAGGTTAGCCAGCCTGCTTGTGAAGATGCTCTTCCCTCTCCATTAGATGGAGCCCATCTCTGCCTAGCAGTCCTCCTTCTTGGAACACCATCTCATGGTCAAAGAATCCAAAGCCTTCTTTCCTACACCATCTGTGTAGCAATTCATTGACTTCCACGATTCAATGGTCTCTACCCAGATCTTTTCCTTCAACAGGGAGTATGGATGAGAACACCACTTGCACCTCAAACTCCTTTATCCTTCTTCCCGGAGCCACATAGTCTGCAGTGATCTGTTCAAGGTCATTCTTGGCAGTATCATTGGTGCCCACGTGGAGAAGAAGGAAGGAGTAGCAATCCGAGGGCTTGATGAGTCTTGGCAGTCTCTCTGTCACATCGTGAATCCTAGCTCCTGGCAAGCAGCACCCTTCTCGGTTTTCCCTGTAGGGACGGCAGATAGATGACTCAGTCACCCTGAGGAGGGAGTCCCCGACCACCACCACCCACCTCCTTTAATGCAGATCTTCCCAAGCAAGAACCTCACTGGAACTACTGAGATTTGTAGTAGCCACAAAGTGACTTTGTTACCCTTCTGCAGCCTGTACAGAGGATTCCATTCCCCTCCTGACCTTCTATAACTCATCTGTGCACAGCCTGTTAGACTGACTGAGAACAGGGCACAGGATTTGGGCCATAATTTACAATGCATGACAAAATACTCATTCCCAAGGAATATAGGAGCTACCATAAGTGTGCAAACCACTTAGGATTTGCTAAGATATTTGTAAGGCTAATTCCTGTACAACGTGGTAAATGGATAATATAAGCAAAATGATGAACAGGACATAGGAATTGCCTAGCCGATCAGCCCAGTGGTCCATCTAATCCTGATAGTGGCTAGTAACTTTCTTCAAAGGAGTATAACAGAATGGGCAATCATTCAGTAACATTTTAATGCAGGAGTGGGAGAGAGACTGCCCCAGGGAAATGAGAAGAAAGAGGAAGAAGAGAGGGAAACTAGAGGGCAGAAAAGGTAGAGGAAGAAGATAGAAGAAAGCAGGAGCAAGGAGAAGGAGGAGGAGGGAGGCTTAAGGGACCTCATAAAGCCTTGTCAATGCACTGTTGCATATGTGACTGATACTACTATAACACTGTAAATCTGCAATATTTTAATATGTAAATATTGTTTAATTTAAAAAAACAAAAAAACCTTTTGGGAAGGCCATATTGATTTGGTACCACAAGCAAAATTCTTATATGGGCAAACATGACACACTGTTGAAATCAACTTTGATGTGAGAAATCAGAATCAGAAATCACATTTTGAAATGAGTGAACTACTAAATGCTGAAAGAGAGGTTTCTAAGGAGAAAAGATCACACACATCTAAACTATTAAGGCACCACCAGATACTGGCAAAAATTGTATTACACGGACAGCATCATATGCACTAGACCTGTCTAGTACTGTACAGTCATAATGTTTCTTTTTTACTGTACTATACAATAAGCATGTAAAATTGCTTTAAAATTACTTTAACAATGTTATGATTCCTTCTGGCACATGAGTATCTACATTTTCACCAAGAGACCTTACAAGAATTCACCTAAAATAAAGGTTGGCAGAGCACTTTCTGATGGTCGATGGAAAACTAGCTGGTCTTATGGTGCCATAAGAATGGCCATACTGGGTCAGACGAATGGTCCCTCTAGCCCTGTATCATGTCTTCTGACAGTGTCCAAAGCCTGGTGCTTCTGAGGGAATGAAAAGAGCAGGCAATCATTGCGTGATCTATCCTCTGTCATCCAGTCCCAGCTTCTGGCAATCAAAGGCTCGGGACACCCAGAACATGGGGTTGCATCCCTGTTATAGTTTTGGCCTTCACAATATCCCTTGGCAATGTGTTCCACAGGTTGACTGTGTGTTGTGTGAAGAAGCACTTCCTTTTGTTTGTGTTAAACCTACTGCCTATTAATTGGTAGTGTTATATGCAGGAATAAATAACACTTCCTTATTCATTTTCTACATACCTGTGATGAAGCCCCTGCCCCACACTGGGCTCTAAGGGGTTAATAAAGCCATAGGGAGGCTGCACAGGAGGCAGCCAATCAGAGAAGGGCTGAAGGGAGAAGCCAATCAAGGCCAAGCAGGCCCATATAAAAAGGGAGCTGATGGGCAGAGAAAGGTAGTTCTCTGCTGGGAGTCCATGGAGGAAGGACTGTGACCCTGGAGGGTTGAGAGAACTACCAGCACCCTGGACAGAGCAGTGCTACTAGCAGGGACTAGGAGAGTGAGAGACAGCTCCTGGCCTGCTGGAGCTTGCATGTTAAAGCCATGAGGCAAGGGCAAAGAGGATGCTGGGGCCATGAGGAAGTGGCCAGACAATTTGCTGCAGTAGTCACAAAGGGAAGTGGCTGAACAGTGGGATTGCAGGTACCCTAGAATTGGGCAGCACAGTGCATGACATGGCTGGAGGGTTGTGTTGCTGAAGAGGATGCTGCAGTCCTTGGAGAGATGTGGGTCCTAGAGCAGGAGTGGTGAAAGCAAGGCACAACCTGAAGAGGGTGCATTAACATGCAGAACTAATTCCCATGACAGCCAGCAGGAGGCATCAGAGTGGTGAGTGAATCCTTTTGCTGCACCATTCATGATTTTATAGACCTCTGTCACATCCCTTCTTAATAGTTGCTTTTCCAAGCTGAAAAGTCTGGGTCTTTTTAATCTCTCCTCATATGGAAGCTATTCTGTTCCCTTAATCATTGTGTTGCCCTTCTCTGTATCTTTTCCAATTCTAATATCTTTTTTGAGATGGGGTGACCAGAACTGCACGCAATATTCAAGATGTAGGCATACCATGGATTAATATAGTGGCATAATTTCTTATTAGCTATCCCTTTTCTAATTATTCCTAACATGCTATTAGCTTTAACTTCTTTTGTCAGCTTTACTACCCTTTTCCAGCTGCTAAATTTAATAACTATAGCTAAATGTATAGTAGGGGCCTTATCAGCTGCTATTAATGTAGCACCATTGATTTGACAAGCTGATCTGGCTCTAAACATTTTCTTGATATTACTTTCTCTTAATAAGTAATAAAAACATTAAAATAATGCAAAGGTTTCAAAAGTCAAGCATTCAAAATTTAGGAATCACCAGAGGAGCACTGAAAGCACTGGAGAGACAGAAACCAGTAGCACAGACAGTGTGTTCAGCAGCATAGTGCAGAAGCAATTACAGGAAATGTTCTTCTCAGCCCCTGAAGACCTTGGTTGGAGAATGCTCAGTGCAGGCAGAATCTTCAGAGAATTTAGCAGCTATAATCTAAGTCTCTGAGCATGTACAAATTAAGATTTCCAGATGCTCATAACTTGGCTAAATTTGGATAGATTTTTCACAGCAATGGCAAAAGGCACATACTTGACACCAGGGCAACGGCAATCTTCAAGTCCCTGCTCCAATGCACTGAGGCACTCAATCAATTCCCTGCCTCAGGCATTGGTGCACCATAGTCCCTCCTTTTCTCTGCATGTTTGTGGCAGGGCAATGACTCACCAGCAGAGCACCTCCTACTGGTCATCCAGAGAATTAGCTCTTTCCAGCCCAGAGCACCCTCTGCAGGCTGGTGTCTGGCCTACTGCTGGCCCCATGTCCTTCACAGACCCTGGTGCCCTTTGCCCAGGGGTTCTACCCACTGCAGTACCCCCATCCTCCCAGGGGAACCCCCAACCCTCTATCCCCACCTTGCCTCAGTGGCTATTGCCAGTCTCACCAGCAGTCTGTAAACCACTCATCATTGGCAAGGGAGATTGGACAAGCTGCCTCTGCCTATTCCTGGGCTGCCCCTCTGAAGCACTAGTACCATTTGTGGGCCCTTGACTAGGCCTGCAGCCTTGAGTTTTGCTAGGCTGAAGCTCCCTCTGCCCTTCCCCAGCACTGCTCCACCTCTGGTACCCTGCTCAGCTTCCAGGCAGCCAGGTCCTTCTCTCTCACACAAGCTAGAGTGAGTGTGTCTGAGCTCCTGGCTCACAGCCCTTTTATAGGGCCGCTGTGGCCTGATTGGGGTGTGGCTGCAGCTGTGGCTGTTTTCCCAATGACCTAGCCTTTCCTCCTGGCCTAGCCCTCTCCAAGGGCTGGCTCTTAACGCCTTCTTAGCCGGAGCCTGGTGACTGCCCCACTACAATGTTACACATAATAATTTAGTTTCCTGTGGGCTACAATACTTCAGTCTAATGTTGGGGTTAGTGTGCCAGTACAGGGTGGTGGTGGTGGCGTGTGAGAACCAGGAGGTTAGACTACATCCAGAAGGGACATCAGATCTTCTAATCTCTGACTTTAACAATGTATTTTTCCCTAACATTGTTTTGTGAAACAGCTGTACTGTTTTTGCAGAAAATTTTCCAAAATAGTCAGCCTGAGGCAGACACCTGGCAGGGGACGTTTCAGCTAAAGTTTTATAATGTTATAAGTAACCAAAAAAAATGTGTGTAATGAAAAGGGTCAGGCAAGCTTAATTATAGACATTTCTAACCTGAATGAGCAATAGCTGTAGTTGCCATAGGGAAGTTAGGTAATTCTGAAAGGGAGAGGAGGTGGTCTACACGAATATGAATAGAAGGGGAGGACATGAGACAGTTTCTCTATTCATATGTTGCCCATGCTATGGGGAAACATGAGAACTTCTGAACTCAAGTCATTTAGTGCCTGCTTTTCTGAAAGTGGTCTCATTTTGTTTGTGTATAATGCAGTAGGTGCAAACACCATAACGGGCTTTTCACAAACACCGTGCACATCCATATGATAGATGGTCTGTAATGTTTGTCCACTCACTGTGTATGGGGAGATCTTGACACTACTACTGCTTTTTGCTGAAAGTAGCCAAGCTAGCAGACCATAAGTGGGCTTATGCAGCAGCCTTAGCATGTCTGAGTCAGGAGGGGAGGGGGTTTGGGTGCCACAGAAGCTACAATGAAAGTATATTTCTTAAATCAGTCCATTTGTCACTCACAATTCCTAATTCAAAATAGGTAAAATAAATATAGAATGAAGGAAGCGGTTAATTTGCAGTAGATGAGTTACAAAGTTATTTTTACAGACAAAATACAGTCACTGGGACCTACTTACCAAGAGGGCTCTTGAGCTGGAAAAACTCACAGGGCATATGTTTCTGATCTCTTACATCAGTTTAACACAATTGACTTTAATAAGCTATTCCTGACTTATATAGGTGTAAGTGAGATCCACATCAGGTCCATACTTTCTGGTTAGAAGATGTGGATCATACTGAATATTAAGATAAAATAAAAGGAGGGTGGACCTATCCCCATAAGGAAACTGGTACAAATACAGGATTCACAAAAGCAAAACATGTTGGTTTTCTCTAACAATTTTAAATGTAATATTGAAGTATCCATAGCTCTCTCTGAAAAAAGGGTTTGCTACCCAGATATTTCCAGAAGAATCAGTTAATAAAGTGAGTAGACCTGGTCAAATATGGACAAAAAGTCCACCAAAAATGTCGTCATTTGCTGAACAATATATTGAAAAAATAGTATTTGCCCAGTCACAGAATTGACTGAACACTGCTGCTAAAAAAAATAATCACTGAATAAATTATTTGATGAACACTGGTAGAATTTTGTCAAATGTATTATCAAAATGGTATCTGTTCTGCTTATCTCCACAACATACAAAGAACTATGTGTAAATTGCATGTCTCCTCAAAAGAGAGGGATTTTAAACTTTCGCCACTCAATTCCACTTGCAATGATAAATCTCGGACTACAGGTGTTTGTCTTGGAAGTCTTGCATCACACTTGTAGGAGGGGAAAAACAGCTGAAAGAACTGGAACAAGTTATTTTGTCTCCTTTGTTCGAGGGTTTGCACACTGTTTGTGACATACATTTGCAAGCTTGGTAGTCTTAATGAATTTCCAACTGCTTCAGGTAGTAATGTCAAAGTAGAGTAGTGGCCAATCTGTACTTGGCTGACCCTTGCTAGTGGTATCATATCTCTGTCATATCAAGATTAGATTATATTATATGCACTCTACATGCAGGGCTGGATTCAGACTATAGACCAGTGTCTGGCACCCTGGCTCCTGGAGTCATGTGATTACATCAGATTCTTAGCTTTCCTATATTAAAAGTAAGTTCTAAAAGTTTATGAAAGAAACCTTCAAAATATGAACTGTCTGTAACTGAAGCAGTGCTATTTGCCTGAATCTACAAACAGCCTGAAACAATAATTCTGAATGACGTGAACTATCCCAATGATGTCAATTGACGGTTAATGCCAACATCCACTGTTCCAGAGCCCTGCCAACATCATCCCAAGAAAGGACTCTGGTGGGAGAAGAGTGCAGCATATTTGGTTTGCCCACCTAAATACAGCTAGATACAGCCTGACTTCTGGGATAAGTAGTAGATGCCAGGGAGGACTCTGTAGCCCACTTACTTCTCAAACGGAGAGAAGGGGCCCTTGCTGCCACTTCTTGGGGTTGCGGGGGGAGGCGGGGGAAGGAACTGTTCCCAGATGCTGTTTGTTTTATTTGTGGACGGGATTTGCAAATATTTATGTAGCAATAAGGACCAAATAATTCCTTTACATTATGTACTTTAGTAACATGCATCAAAGTCAAAATCTGCCTCTATATATCCCAACAGTTAATTTATCCCCCTTACTGTGAAAATTCATTATTATCTCTCATCTATCTCACTTTGGCAGGGACTGTCCCAAGATTTGCCCATGTGTTTCAGGTAATTGCAATTCTGGCCAATACATGAGGATTGTGGCAGCAGTGAAGGAAGAACCAGGTGGTGGTTTTGTGCTCAGATCACAGCTGGGCCTCTCAGTTTCTCAGCAGCCTACTAATTACCTCTTGCTGACTGCTGCATCTTCAGTAGCCACTTTCAGTTTCTTGCTTTTTTTCTCAGTGGGAGAGTCCCACTGAATCTATGAAATAGTAGTAGCACCGACAATGGGACAGGAAGCCCATTTTCCAAGCACAAAATGAAGCCCCCAAAACAGAGGTAAAGGTAATTTAACTGAGCATTTTTTATGCTAACAATGAAACATCAAGACAAAGTAAACTAGCACAAGAGAGACTGTATTTGTCTAAAGGGTTTATAGTGCCACCTGTCACCATAGTAACTGAGTTTTATGGTGTAATTATCGCTTCTGAGTGGCTTTCATTCCATTTTGGTCTATTTGGCAGGGTGCAGAGAAATGAGATCTTTGCTGAAGTCTCTCACAGCTCATACCAACACATCTAAAAGTGCTGAGGCACTGAAGCAAGAATCCTAAGCATGGCTGTGATCATTTAACAAGTTCTGCAGCAGGTCAACCTCTTACTTCAGCAGGGCCCTAAGTGGCCATAGGGATCCGCCCAGGCAGAAATCATTGCAGGATCGGGGTCCTCTGGGCTTATAACAGGAATGTATGTAAAATGGCATTCACTGGTCAGCCGAAGAGGTAGGATGTAAGATTTGCGGGTTAATACAGGAGCCACTGATATATCTAAATGGAATGACTTCTCATTGTTATTGACCGTACAGGGTTTTTAGTCTGTTATTGTTGGTTGGTTGCATTTTGATAAAACCTCACAATAGTAATTATAGAAAATGTACATGGACTTGCCATCTTTAATAAAATAAAGCAATTGGACATTATGGCTTCACAGGAAGCAGGGGTTTCTTTCCTGTCAATTCTCACCTTTTGTGGGATAATATATTTCCCAAAATTTTGGCTTCTTGAAAATGTTTACAGACCAAAATACCTTTGTTCCAGAAAAGCACAGCCATGCGTGTTCAAGATATATTGTATTTTTGCTACATTCACCAAACTGTCCTTTTTTTGTTTTGTTTTGTAAGCAAAGGAATGCAAGAGAACTATTACCACAACTTAAAAATATGTACACAGTAAAACATAGCTCCGCTGTGTGCATTAAAAACTTACTACTACAGCTGTTCAAAAAGGTACTCTTGCTTTTTTGATAGTTTTGAAAAAAGAGGAGGATGTTAACACCAGAAATAAAGTAACAAAATATATATTAAAAAAAATTGCAAAAATCACAATCAAACTGAAACCATATTGAGATGACAATGATTGTAAATTTCATAAATGGAAATACATTGTAAAATTATGTGACCTCCTATTTCTCAAAGACTTGCATTATAATATTCTTTTCCATGAAGAGTTCTTGGTAGATTGCAAACACCGAAGGTGAGCAGGATTTTACTTCTATGAACTGCTGAAATGGAATTCAAAAAAGAATCATTCAGTTCTGTATGCTTCTTGAAGCAGAAAATTCAAGAAGTGTATTGCCTTTCTTTAGCCTTTTAACAAGATTTCTTTATAGGGTTTTTTAAAGCTCAAATTACTTGCTTGGGAGCATTATTGTTAATTCTAAAAACTATAAAATAGGCTGGTAATTAATCAGCAAAATATACTTTACCTGTAATTGGGGAATTGATCCAAAAGACAGTCATGGTTAAAAAACAAAACAAAACTGACTGCCCTCTGCTATCAAAGTCATCCATTCCAAAATAGTGTAATCAAGAATGACAACAGTAAAAAAAAAGTATATAGTTGTTAACAGCAAAGGCAGTAGCAATACTGATTAACATATATACAGTATAGCTTGCACATGCAATATTTCATCTGCAATGGTAAACTGTAAAAATTAACTCATTTGTGTGGCTGTAATAGTTTTAAAAGCAATATCATAAGCAATATTGTATTGCTTACTTATATCATTCAAGGATGTTTAGCTTTTGAACATAAGCCTTCTAATACTTGCACCTCCATTCCTAGCCCAGCTGCTGTGAATGTTTTTATGCATTTTTATGTGGGAGAGAATGAATTTCAGATTAATTAATAGAATGATATGACAGGTTTTTGTCTAGAACCCTGATGGATGGTACATAACGGGTGTGTGTGTGTTTCAGAACTACTACAATTGTAGTTCCCTTTTCCAGTAAACTATAATCTCATGTTGAATATTTAAGATGCAAGTAAAATTAAACAGCTAGGGCTGTTTTTCAAGGATTTAAAACTCACCTATAAGCAAGGAAATTATTCTAGGCCAAAGTAAAAGTTCTCAGTTGCACAACGAGAGAGAAATTTGAGAAATGAATGTCCATTTCACCCTGGTCTCAAGAATGCTACAATCTTGCCATATCAGCTTTTGTGCGTTAGCTGATTTATCAAAATATATGGTGCTTGCCATCTATTGAAGTCAAGCAAACTGTAGACAGAATAAGGACAATATTAGAACTAGTTTATGAACTTCTCCTCTTGTTTTTCTATTGAATAAAATGGTAGGAAGCCTTCATTCTAGTCTTTGACTCTCCTCGGAATTCCTGTATGACACTTGATTCCTCTGAGCATCAATTTCTTGATCTGTCAAATGGTGATGGCTAATGACGTACCTATTCATTCAAAGGAGGCAAATTTATTCATGGTTAGAAAAGTACTTTGCAGTCCTCAGATGACTGGTATCAAATAAATATAAAGAAATTGTCATTTTACATTGAATTTTTGCACCCCATTATATTGGGCCAGGATCACTGGTCTTCAGAGGGAATTCACCCCACAAGAGGAAAAGTGGTTGTCTTGGGTATTCCAGCAAGAGTAAGCGTAGCCCTGCTAGTGGAGGATGTACGGAGGACCTGATCCTGCAAATATTTATACATCCATTCAGTCCTATTGAGTCCAATTAAATTATGCACATGCAAGAAGTTAAGCATGTACATAAGCATTTGCAAGAATGAGGCATCTCTGAATAAAGTTGTTTCTAAATTCCCTGGGCTCCTCTTATTTTTTCCCTACTGCTTGATATGACCTCAGAAGGTCCTGCTAACAGAATCCCTCTTCTCTTCTGTATGCCAGCCTTATCCCCCACTATCTTGTTTTCTAAACTTAGGGGGAGATTTTCAAAGTCACAATGGGGAATTAGACACCCATCTTCCACCTTGGCCTTTGAAAATCTCCCCCTTAGGTGGGTTAGTCCCCATTCATAGTGGTAACTCTGAGCCTTTTAATTGTGCTTGTTGCCCTATGATGTGTTCAAAGCTTTCCTTTTAGTAGGACATCTAAAGGTGTGCACAATATCCTGGAGTTACTTTTAATGATGGATGCAGTGTGGTTTTGCTCTCATTTCCCACTATGTATTCAAAGATCCTGTTAGTTTTCCTGACTGCCACCTAGAATTACACTTTGCTTCAGATCTCAGCTAAACTATCTTAAACTATCTTAAATCCTTCTGCTGCTTATTTGCTGTATAGGAATGTTGAAAATGTAGTCAGTATTCCAACTCTGACACAATCTACACCACTTTTTATTTTCCACTCGTTTAACTACAGAAAAATAATTCTGTATTGTTACCACCTTGTCTTTCCACTTTTCTGATTGTGTTTGTGTTTGAACAAACATAAAACACTATGTGTATTTGATTGGTCTGTGTTGGCCAAATCCACCACTGATTCATACCCCACTCTGACAGAGTGTACCTGGCCTTTTGTGGCCCCCTACTGGAGGCCCTGTGGTCCTACTACACCCCACTCCATGAAGGAGCTGCAGAGGTGTATCCTCCAGACCTTCCTAGAGAGGTCTCTGGAAGCAGCCAATTAGAGCCCAGCAGGATTGATAAAAGGAGCTGCAGGGATTGAGCAGGTCAGTTCTTGGCTGGCAGCAGAAGGATGAGTGCTAGTCAAAGCTGTTTGACTGGTTGCATTTCCTTAAGCTGGGAGAAGGAGGACCTGAACTCTAGCCCTAAAGGTAAGGGAGAAAGATAAAGGGGACAGGCAGGAAGAGGCCCAGGGAATGCAGCAGGAATTAATTAAGGGTAACAGTATGTGGCTGCTGATTGTGGGCCCTGGGTTGGAATCTGGAGTACTGGATTGGGCCCTGGTTTCCCTCACTGGCAAAGTGGCCTAAGCCTGGTGAAGGGGACAAAATTTCTTGAATGCCCAAGTGAAGGGCTGGATTTAAAGAGCCCAGAGGTGAAACTAAAGACCCTGGTGGGGGCAGACAGTTTGGTGAACTCTTTGCTACCCAGGAAGGAGGCCACTTTTGATTGTGTGACTCGGTGAGAGGGCTGAGCCACTGAAGACCTGCCAAGCAAGGCTGACAACCTACAGGGTGTGCTAGGGGCAGGAAGAAGCCTGCAGTATGAGATGCAGCAGCAGGAGGTGCTCAAAAAGTGAGTCCTACCCTCAACTATGAATTCCCTTTAACACAGGAATTGCTCTACCACATGAAACTAGCAGTCCACCTGGTTCATTATTCTGGCTCTGTCAAAGAACAGTACCAGATGCTTCTGAAAAGGGGGAAGACACTTCAGAGTAGACAATTACCTATGAATTGTCTAAAAAATTACCCTGATATGACCACTTTGTGGTTGGTTTAGGCAGGGCCGCCCAGAGGATTCCGGGGGCCCGGGGTCTTCGGCGGCGGGGGGCCCTTCCGTTCCGGGAACCGCCGCCAAAGTGCCCCGAAGACCCGCGGCGGGAGCCCCCCGCCGCCGAATTACCGCCAAAGCGGGACCCGCTGCCGAAGCGCAGCCCGGTCTTTGGCGGTAATTCGGCGGGGGGGGGTCCCCGCCGCGGGCCTTCGGGGCACTTCGGCGGCGGGTCCCGGAACAGAAGGGGCCCCCCGCCGCCGAAGACCGGGCTGCGCTTCGGCGGCGGCGGGTCCCGCTTCCCCCCCGCCCCGGCCCCAGCCTCTTACCCGAGCGTGTCTCCGGCGGGGCCTGAGCTCCGTCCCGCTCAGAGCCGCGTGGTGAGGGGGCGGGGCTGTGAGCTCCACGCCGAGCGGAGGCAGCTGCCCCGCCCCCTCCCCACGCCGCTCTGAGCGGGGCGGGGCTCAGGCCCCGTTAGAGCTCCCAGCCCCGCCCCCTCACTACGCGGCTGGGATCGGGGCGGGGCTCAGGGGCTCGGCCGGAGACTCGGCACTTGATGCGCTTAGGCTCCAGGAGCAGGGCGGAGGCGGAGGCGGGAGCCTCTGCTCTTCTCTTGGGGGGGCCCCTGCGGAGCCCGGGGCAAATTGCCCCCTTTGCCCCCCCCTCTGGGCGGCCCTGGGTTTAGGCCTGATCCATAGTCCTTATTTTTCTAAATTCTATGCAATGTAAATATAGATGTTCTCATTATCAACAAATGATTAATCATTTTTGATTCCTACTAAGCCCTGAGCCTCAATGATATCTTGTTACCATGAATTCCTAAGGTCAATTGTGCATTGTGTAAAAATGGTGTATGCATTTCATTGACTGTCCCATTGTTCTGTATTATGCTATGTCTAGGAGCACCTGTCTTTACCTTCTCTTTACCATTTATTATTTTGCATATCTCTAGGATATCCCATTTTATTCATCTCTTCTAAACAAAACTGTTCTCTTATTTATTTATTTTTTTAATTTCTCAGGTCTCCAATGATTGTCACCTATTTCTGCCCAACCTCTTTGAAACAATGACCAAAACTGAATATAGTATTCCAGATAAAGTCATACAGTTGGTCTCTGTAAGGACATTACAATATTTATAATAGTCTAATGTTGTTGTCTTCTATTCCCTTTTTAAACACCCTAACACTAAAAAAAAAAAAAAAAAAATTGGTGATCAACACTATACATCGAGCAGATGTTTTCACTGAGGCCGTTGTTACAAATAAATTCCTGGGTGTTTACTGCTCATGTAGAATGCCTCATTGTGTATAGATCCAGATTATTCCTTACTTTGCATTTGAAAACAGTGAATTTCATCTGCTATTATGCTACCAACTGCTTTTGCTTTGTTACATACCGCCAACGTTCTTTAGACTTCTCAAGCTTTGACTGATTTAAATTTATGTCATTGTCAGTTTTTCCCACCTCACTGTCCAACACCTAATCCAGAACATAAAGAACTTCAATCCTAAATATAGAACATTTCACTGCCCATTGTTTACCTCTTACAATCTTGAAAATTGATTCCCAAACCTTGTTTTCTGTCTCTTACTGAATATCTAATTCACGATAGAACTATCAAGCCTGCAGCTTTCTTGGATTTTAATCATAAGGCTTCTGAAAACCTAGTTAGACTTAATGGTATGTTTCTTAGTGTAAGGTAACGCCCCACCAGTCTATAGGCACTTCTCCTCTTGCTGGTAAGCTGTATCTGCTGCCTTTGCTTACTCATTCATATTACTCAGGATACATAGTCAAGAACACTAGCATTGCCTGATTTTAATACCTTTTGAACTTGTTCCTTCTTGTATGACTAGTTCATTTATTTTTTTTGCTTTCTCCTAGAAAATGTGTTGCAGACTGCAACATGGTTTTACCACATTTCCCTGCTGAATACTAACTTTTTTTTAATGCTTGGGGAATCTAAAGAATCATAGAATCATAGAATCTCAGGGTTGGAAGGGACCTCAGGAGGTCATCTAGTCCAACCCCCTGCTCAAAGCAGGACCAAACCCAACTAAATCATCCCAGCCAGGGCTTTGTCAAGCCTGACCTTAAAAACCTCTAAGGAAGGAGATTCCACTACCTCCCTAGGTAACCCATTCCAGTTCTTCACCACCCTACTAGTGAAAAAGTTTTTCCTAATATCCAGCCTAAACCTCCCCCTCTGCAACTTGAGACCATTACTCCTTGTTCTGTCATCTTCTACCACTGAGAACAGTCTAGATCCATCCTCTTTGGAACCCCCTTTCAGGTAGTTGAAAGCAGCTATCAAATCCCCCCTCATTCTTCTCTTCTGCAGACTAAACAATCCCAGTTCCCTCAGCCTCTCCTCATAAGTCATGTGCTCCAGCCCCCTAATCATTTTTGTTGCCCTCCGCTGGACTCTCTCCAATTTATCCACATCCTTCTTGTAGTGTGGGGCCCAAAACTGGACACAGTACTCCAAATGAGGCCTCACCAGTGCTGAGTAGAGGGGAATGATCACATCCCTCGATCTGCTGGAAATGCCCCTACTTATACAACCCAAAATGCCATTAGCCTTCTTGGCAACAAGGGCACACTGTTGACTCATATTCAGCTTTTCGTCCACCATAACCCCTAGGTCCTTTTCTGCAGAACTGCTGCCCAGCCATTCGGTCCCTAGTCTGTAGCAGTGCATGGGATTCTTCCGTCCTAAGTGCAGGACTCTGCACTTGTCCTTGTTGAACCTCATCATATTTCTTTTGGCCCAATCCTCTAATTTGTCTAGGTCCCTCTGTATCCTAGCCCTACCCTCCAGCGTATCAACCACTCCTCCCAGTTTAGTGTCATCTGCAAACTTGCTAAGGGTGCAGTCCACACCATCCTCCAGATCGTTAATGAAGATATTGAATAAAACCGGCCCCAGCACCGACCCTTGGGGCACTCCACTTGATACCGGCTGCCAACTAGACATGGAACCATTGATCACTACCCATTGAGCCCGACCATCTAGCCAGTTTTCTATCCACCTTACTGTCCATTCATCCAGCCCATACTTCTTTAACTTGCTGGCAAGAATACTGTGGGAGACTATATCAAAAGCTTTGCTAAAGTCCAGAAATAGCACATCCACTGCTTTCCCCTCATCCACAGAGCCGGTTATCTCGTCATAGAAGGCAATTAGGTTAGTCAGGCATGACTTGCCCTTGGTGAATCCATGCTGACTGTTCCTGATCACTTTCCCTTCCTTTAAGTGGTTCAGGATTGATTCCTTGAGGACCTGTTCCATGAAAAGCTTGTAAAATAAGCCAAATGGGATTCCTGAAAATATAGTGCATCACCTTGAAGGCTATGAGGGCCATCAGCAAAGGCTTCACTTGGCTTGGGCATGAAAAATATCTCAATTGTTTTTAATTACATTTTATTTTGAAGTTTTATGACTTAAACTTCCAGTGATTAGCCCTGACTTATTATAGAGTGCTGCAAAATGACCATGAATATTCATGCAAAAGCTGTCAGTAGAGCCTGAAGTTCTTTAACGTGATCGAACAGCTTATTGGGTTACATGAGGTGGTTGGTTGGCAGCTTCAGTCTGGTTACTAATATACACGTGTCTGTATTTAAAAACTGATCACAACTTGCACCCTTGTTAGCAGCCTTAGCAGGGAGACCAGGGACTGAATAACCTCAGAAGCTTATGTGCCTCACCAGCAGTGATGAGAAGGTAATATGAAGTACATTCCACTGCCCTAAGCTAAAATACTTCTGTTAGCAAAGTTTCCACTTCTGTCAAAATGGCACCTTTCTGAACCACTGTGCTTTGAAAAGCAAAGTTTGGTATCTTCTTATTACTCAGCCATGTCTATTAAAATGAGTTATTAACCCTATCTTTAAAATTGTTTCAGAATCTCATGGGATGTGAAGAGTGACTGAGTTGTGGTCAATAGATGTAAAAACTGATGCAAAATCTTTCACTGGATTCTGTTAGATTCTGTACTTATAGCAGTCTCAAAAGAATGTCTTGATTTTTATTTTAGATTCATAGAGAATAAAAAGAGACTTCCAGACCTATTGAAATTAGGAAACATCTACTAGATGTCTTTCATCATTCATAGATAAAAATTGTTAAACCTTTCATAACATACCAGTATGTATCCTCCAGAGTCAGACAGATAGAGTCTAAGATAATAGAACCATTTTATCCCCTTTATAGACTATTCATTGCAGCTGGGCATATTAGCAACTGAGTTCTGCTGCACAATATTTCAAAGGACTGGATTATCCTTTCCATTCCTGTAAATAAAAAGGCAGTTATATTGAGCAGATTTGGTCTGAGCAGGATAGAAAAAAGACGAATTGTTGGCTGTGTAACATCTTCCTTTTTCCAGAACCCTGTGACAGTTCCTCCAGTGGAGTTTAGGCCCTTTAATTTTTGTAGGAAGGGCCTGGGATTCCTTTTTTTTTCCCCTTCCCCTCCAGAGATTATGGCTATCTTAGTAGGAAATCTAAGTAGATGGTACCAGAAGCACCATTTGCTTAGGATGTGTGCTTGTCTTTCATAAGGGCGTGTGAAGTAGGGCAGGGGTGTTGGAGGTAGATTGTACAGGATGGGTATCTGGTGAATAGCAACAAGAAGGAAGTTCTGCTTCTGAGCCCTGTCTACACTAGCACAGTAAGTCAACCTAAATTATGCTACTCCAGCTATGTGAATAACACAATGTAGCTTAGGTCAACTTACCACAGTGTCTACACCACACTGTGTTGACAGGAGACATTCTCCCATCGACTTACCTTACTCTTCTCATTCTGGTGGAGTACCAGAGTCGACCAGAGAGCGCTCTGCCATTGATTTAGTGGGTCTTCACCAGACCTACTAAATCAAACCTCTTCTCCACTCCCCCCACCCCCCCGTGCATCAATCACAGCAGTGTTGATCTCTGGTAAGTTTAGACATGGCCTCAGAAGGCAGGGGTGATCAGTGGAGTACTGTACATGCACAGCTGACCCACCATGGACCTGAAACTTCATTTATCCACAGATCCTTAGGGTTGGAAGGTTCTTAATTTTTTCTCCGAGAAGACTAGAAGGAAACTTGTATATTTTCCTCGGGCTGTCTGGTTTTTGGTTCTCAATTCCCTCCTGCAGGATATTCCTCCCTGCCTCCGACAACTAACTTTAAGGCAACATGGAATAAATCACAAAGCTATTAGATGGTGTATCTGAAGATGTATATTTTTGGAGAGCATAGCTTTGTGCAACTGCATAGCCATGAAATATGTCAGTGTCACCTGCCTGCCAGTGAACAATCACTATTTTTAAAAACTGATATTCTGTTAACTGAAAGTTCTTCAGGTCTTTTTTATAATATTCTTTGTAACACATTTCCATGGCATTCTCGCCATATCGTCTTAGTAACTGTTCAGTATTAGGCACTGCGTCAGTAAACACTTGCTCACGAGAATACTCTAATTGATTTGAGTGGACCTACTCACATGAATGCAGTTATACATGAAAAGTTTGCAGGATTGGAATCTTTATATGAGATATAAATATAGTCACTCCACTAGCTTTAGTCTCAACCAACAGCTCATATCATCACATTCTAATAAGTGTGGGAGGATCCTCTGGTGAGACCCTGATCCCCCACTCCCAGCCCTCTGCCCTTATGTACAAGGGTTGAGTGGTGTAAAGAGGGTCTAAAACTCACCGATCCAGCTGCAAGAAAACTACCTTGGCACAAGAAGTGAGGAAGACAACCATAGATTTTCCTCAGAAGCATGCCAGGGTAGGACTGGCCAGTAGGAATGGTGTGGCAACTGCAGAAGGGGGTGGAGCCAAAACCTATAGTGGTGCTGGGCTGCACTGCTGGCCATAGATGGTGACAGGGTAAAATAACTTGGGGAGCCCTCCGTTATTGTGTGAATTATGAGGAAAGCCACTCTGGTCACTGGAGCAGTGCAGAATCTGAAGGTTGCAAAAGCACTCCCTGCTCCCCAGGCTAAGAGTTCTTACCCTTTCTTGGGTAGCTATATTAAGAGTGTAAAGAATCAAGACTAAATGTTTATGGAAACTTCAATTAATTGTGATATCATGACCCTAAGAGCACTCCAGTGTCAGATGGCAAGGGACTCCCTGGTATGTAGCAGTGAATTTCATCTGGCTTGACTAGCCTAGTGCACCCCAACTCACTGTATCTAAAATGCCTTATGTAAGGTATCCTATGTGAATGAGTGACACTGATCATTAATTTTGTGAAATGGACGTATTAACCCTACATGAAGGATTATGGATACTCAATATTATGCTTTAAAGTCAGTTACCAAACAAATGGAGAGAAACAGGTTTTCTGCCACCTATCTACATGTCTCCTATGTAAACTAAGCATGGTGGAATCAAAATAACGCAAGCCCCCTCCACCTGCTGATTTGCATGTAAATTGGAAGTTCCCAGGAAGGGAAGAACAGCGTGAGGTCATCCTGACTGGGGGCAGGAGGGACGGTGAGTTTGGGAAGATATAAGGAGAGAGAAGAAGCTGTCTTGGGATCTGTCACTAGACTGACACAACAAACCAGAGAGCTCATGCAAACTGAGAAAGATGGGTCCTTCATCTGAGAGGGTTGAAGTTTCTGGGAACTGAATATAGATGACAAACATGCTGAGGCAAAGGTATCTTCCCCTAGGAAGATAAGGGAAACCAGCACCTGTGGTGGTCCTGACTGAGAGTCAATCTTGGCTGGAAAGAAAGAGGAAAGTTCCAGGAAAGGGCTGGACATTTCAGGGCAGATGGCTTTGGGGGAGTTTGGAGTGTGTTGGGGGTCACCTGGCTGGTGAAGATCAGTGTGTGACTGCCAGAGTCAGAGTTGCTGAACCAGGCTGCTCAACACACAAGCATTCACTGAGTATATGCTGACAGGGAGTTACAGCAGCAAAGCATTTTAAGGTACTCAAGGTTACAGAATAAACAGCGACAAACCTCACACTGGTGTGAATTGCACCCCAGAATGTGACAGATTAATTAGTATTCTCTAGCAACATGTTTTATATATAAATTTGAAAAGCTTGAAACTTAAACTGACGAATCTAAAACATGATCTAGTTTTCTGTTTATTATATATATTTAGCAGTATATTTTTGAAACAAGTTCAGTGATGTGTAATGGTATCTAACACATCTCTCCAGTGTTAATTTTTATGAACTCATTAGAGGCTTTCAATTTAGCAACTTGCACTGTCTTGGGAGTTATTTTAAGATCTTGAATAGAGCTGATATATTGCCTATTATCTTATTCAGTGATCAAATTTCTTGACCGGGGTTTATAATCTATGCTTTTATATTGTGATCCATATTGGAATAAGGGTTTTTTCTTCTGCAGTCATAACTGACTTGGTAAGTGTTATTGATGCTCAAAGTACTCATCTGTATCCAGATGACAGAGATCGTTATGCCTGTGGGTAAGTTTTGAATAGAGATTCATCTGCTCTGTAAAAAAGAGTGCACTTCCACAAAATTTATAAAAACATGACTAATGACTCGAACTTAAAAGTTTCTAAGACTAATCCATGTTGCTCATAGGAGATTCCAAAATCCCTAAGTGTAGGAGACAAAAGCAATAAACGCTGTTACTACTTTTCTATTATTTGGGGCTGAGCCTTTTGACTTGACTGACTGCAAAAGATATCCAAGTTTCATGTATGCATTCAGGCAATGAATCCCAAAGTTTCTTCCAAACTGGCTACATTTAACAAGCTAGCCATTGCTTAACTTAGACTGGGCAGGATGAGCAGCTGGTCTTTAGAACAAGTTGGAAAAGATGTAATGAGCTCGCCCTTCCGGTTGCTTTGGAGAAACAGAGCGCATTGCTGTCCTTTATATATGTCACTGAAATGGCACTAATCTGTTACTAGAAAACAGGTTGTTGGCTGATAACTTTTTTTTCTGGTGTCCAGAATGAATTGGCTTGTATATCTGCTGGAAGAGTAAGTCCTGACAAGATGTTATAAGACAGGGATATTGCAAAATAACTTCGTGGTATCTTTTTCGAATTCAGAAAGCAAATATTTGTGTATTCAGTGGATAATGCAGTCAAAGAGGAATATTTTATGCATGTCATAATCCCATCTGGTAAAGTTCAAAAGAAAATTTGTGATAAGGTGATTGTTCTCTGAAAATATTGTCAGTCTTTTGTGACAATGATCAGCTTGCTTACAGATGTTTTAATGAAGAGTGGAGAGTTTAGAAAAAGCCCACGAGATAAGTAACACTTTTTAAAGCTCTCCAAGTCTGTGACGCTGCTGAGAATTTTAATTAAAGTTTTATGGGAGAAATCTCCCTGTTGGGGAGGCAGGGGCAAAAAGGGAGGCACTTAAATGTATTGTATTTGTTCTGGATCTACTCTTGTTGGATAGTCCCAGTCTGACCAAAACAAGCAAGCAAAATCTATGAATGTTGACAGCTTTTAATCTTTTCATTCTGAGCCGAGTAGCTTAATGGCAATGAGTTTAGAGGTTTGCTACCCAGAGTTTGATTTCTGATAACTAGGACCTAAATGAACTGCTTTTCATGTGGCCCGTGTGAGTAAAAAGAGCCCATGAAATGAGATTATCGATATCTCTGAAGATGTTTTCACATGAATGTCCACTGCAAATTATGTTCACTTCCACCATGAAAAATGTAGTTCTGCTCTGTTGCTGACAGCTTAAGAACTTTATACAGGATATCTGATTTGAATAATTGCCCTCATTTAGGTTTCTGAAAGTTTTACTCATTTCTAATGAACGGAGAAAGTGGTGATATAGGACATCTAAAGACTGTTAAAAATGAGGGGGGGTTGTTTTGTTTTTCTCATGTGAAATGCATAATGGCCTCAGTCCTGATGCTAATAGACTGGTGTCTGTCTATAAACAAGCAAGAATGTAATTGTCAGTGTAGGCTTGTTGGATTCCTCAGCACAAAGGCCGGGAATGGAAACAGAGCTTAAGACTATAGAATTATACTTCCAAAACAAGATGGAGGCACGCTTGCAGAGACATGGGAGGATGGTACTGATGCCAGCTATGTGACTCATACTCTTTTATGATTAAAAGGAGGGCTTCAGTCCACCATGTTGTCAGTCATGTTTAGAGATGGGTAATTACAACAAACAAGTATTCACGAATATACTTGCAAATGAATCTGTCAGTTCTCTACTTGTAACTCCTCTTATTCACTTAGTAATGACTGGTTGAATGTGTGAGGGTTTTGGGTGGGGTGGGAGGGGGAAAGGGGGGAAAATGGATCTTGATTTCAGGGGAATTCAGAGTCAGGCTGTTCCAATGGCTTGTGATATGAGACAGACATCTGCAAGTTCTGGATCTTGGTTTGCAATGTTAACACTCTTCCCCAAAGTCAAAAGTCTTTCCCCAATGATTCTTAATGTTTTTATTTTTTGCAGAAACCAAAGTACTTGAATCTGATCATATTGGTTTTTATCTTGTTATAACTCCAGTGTCTTCAGTAGAGTTAAATCTCACACTGTGTATATAAAGAGTAAATAAATATAGACAACCATCCTCCTATCTCTTGATGCTTTTTAATTTGACAGTTGAATTCTATTTTCTGGTACATACTCACAATGTTCATTGATCTTTTTCTAAGAAAGGACAAACATTACAATACAGGTTTCAGAGTAGCAGCCGTGTTAGTCTGTATCCGCAAAAAGAACAGGAGTGCTTGTGTCACCTTACAGACTAACAAATTTATTTTAGCATGAGCTTTCGTGAGCTAAAGCTCACTTCTTCGGATGCATAAAATGGAACACACAGACAGGAGATATTTATACATACAGAGAACATGAAAAGGTGGAAGTATGCATACCAATAGGAAGAGTCTAATCAATTGAGATGAGCTATCATCAGCAGGAGGAAAAAAAACTTTTTGAAGTGATAATTAAGATGGCCCATAGAAGGTGTGAGGAGAACTTAACATAGGGAAATAGATTCAATTAGTGTAATGACCCAACCATTCCCAGTCTCTGTTTAGGCCACAGTTAATTGTATCTAGTTTGCATATTAATTCGAGTTCAGCAGTTTCTCTTTGGAGTCTGTTTTTGAAGTTTTTTTGTTGCAAAATTGCCACCGTCAAGTCTGTCACTGAGTGGTTAGAAAGGTTGAAGTGTTCTCCCACTGGTTTTTGAATGTTATGATTCCTGATGTCAGATTTGTGTCCATTTATTCTTTTGCGTAGAGACTGTCCGGTTTGGCCAATGTACATGGCAGAGGGGCATTGCTGGCACATGATGGCAAATATCACGTTGGTAGATGTGCAGGTGTACGAGCCCCTGATGGCATGTCTGATGTGATTAGGTCCTATGATGGTGTCACTTGAATGGATATGTGGACAGAGCTGGCATCGGGCTCTGTTGCAAGGATAGGTTCCTGGGTTAGTGTTTATGTTGTATGGTGTGCGGTTGCTGGTGAGTATTTGCTGGTGAGTCTCTACGCAAAAGAATAAATGGACACAAATCTGACATCAGGAATCATAACATTCAACATTTAGCTCATGCTAAAATAAATTTGTTAGTCTTTAAGGTGCCACAAGTACTCCTGTTCACATTACAATACAGTAATCAGAAGTTGTCAATAGAAAAGAGGACAGCTATATTTACCAGCTCTTTATATATTGTTCCAAAAAGTCTCATCTTCCTTTTGCAACTTTCAAATGTTCATCTCTTCCCTTTGTGACTTTCATGTGGATTAATATATTTTTTAAAAAGTTCTGAAGCATTATCACCAACCTTTCAAATATCAGATTTGCTTCATTAGTCTATGGATAGCTTGTCTTCCCCTAAATAATGCCATGTTCTGTATGGAGCAATCTTGCACTGCTGAGAAACTACAAAAATAATGGATTTTTTTTTACCATTCTTGATATTGGTGTATTATGCTCCAGAACTTCTCTAGCTATAATGTAAATGACAAAACAGATTTTTGTTTGTTTTTTTTTCAGCCTGCCTGAGTACAACATAGCCTTTCTTTGAATGACAGTTTTGACTAGTATCATAATTGTTTCCTCAAACAAGCACTATAAGTTATGGAACCATACTTTATCATTCTTTAGATAAAGATTTCTATTATTAAACTGTTCTCTTCTCTTCTATCCTCTTTCAAGATTCCTGATGAATTAATAATTACAAAACATTACATTTGCTCATACATCTTTTCTTGTAGTGATGACAATGAACATAGAATTTCCATTAATGTCTTTTTTTTTCTATTGAACAATATACATATGTTGTCTGTAGTAGAGTTCATGAGTGCAAACTTAATTCTTAATCTGAATGTCTGCACTATATTAATATTTTTCTCACCTCCTCCTCTTTTCAGAGGGTTCAAATGTATGTTTGAAAAAGGGACCTGTCAAAGGTACCAATCCTGCAAACCTTTACTCAGATAAGCAGTTCTACCAAAGCCCTTGCATAAATAAAACCCACTCATGGGAATAAGGGGTTATAGGATCACATCTAAAGACTGTACTGAGCTCCAATGGACCAGTTAGTTTACTATATATTAAATATGAGTTTTATATCACTTTAAGAAGTCTTGGCATGGCAAATGTCACTTTTCCTACAAAAAAAAAAGTGACAACTTTTAAATCATACCTTTTCAGTGAGGGCTGCAGAGACATTAACGGCATGAAGTGAAGCATTCATCTGGTAAATGCAGGGCCAAACTATGTTTAACCCTTTCACAAAGGCACAGGGGTGGGATGACTCAAAGTATCACTTAATCTGCACAATGGTAAATCATCATGGCAGTCCTTGTGCTTAATGTGGGCTGGGGGAAATGTACTGCACAAATTTCTCTATTAGAGAGATGCCAGAATATTGAAGTTGCATTTTTTTTAAAGTGTGCTCCACAGTTCCATCCAGATGCTCCTATGTGTTCAATATGCTGATCATTTATCTTTTTGACTTGCCCACATACTGTGCACTTAATTACAAATTAACACACAAAATTGACCAAAATGATAACTTATATTTAGAAATGGAACATGAATCAGTGATTCAATTTAAATAGTGTTTAATTTGTAACGAAAGATGCCAGGTCTCGAGCAACTTTTTTTTTTAAACATTCATAACTGATGCAGCAAGCCCAGAGGTGCCAGGGCTATGAACTGCTAAGCCTAGAGCTTCTGAGGCTCAGCTCTGGCACAAATTAGGCACTGAACTTGAGCCATCCATAAGTTGTGTAGAGAAATGATCATATGACCAACTTTTAAAATTGTTTTTACATATAGAAACATCTGTGACTAAACTGTGAAATTATATCTAGTCACAGATTGTAGGCAGGTACACCACTGTACGCCATCACAAACCTGCATTTTGAACAGCCATGTACATATGGTACAAAAAATATATAGGGAGAAGTTGCTGGAAAAAACAGTATCGGTCCCTATAGTCCCTCTAGTGAATGCCCAAATTGCCATTAAAATAGTCATTAAGCCAAAATCTCTTCTGGTTCAAAATAGCATTAATTCTCTATTTAATTTAAAATTATTTGCATTTTTCCCAGTTAAGACATAACTTGTTCTGAGGATCTTATTGAAAAAAACTATAAGTACAAAGTGTAAAACATTTCTATGAAAAATACTGCACATAATCCAATGAACACATTTTACCTGTCTGAGAGTAAGAATGAGGAAATTAAGGATGATTGACTTCAACTCTTTGGAGAACTTGGTTCAGACTGAACAATTCACTTAAGTCTTTCTTTAAAAGTGTAAACAGGCCTAATGTTCAGGTCAGGATCTTCTCCCACCCTGCTGTACATCATGAGTAACTCCACAAAAGCCAAAATGAGAGGAGAATCAGACCCCATGAATGCACTCACTGGTACAGCCAGAGTGCCACTGGAGAAACAGAATAGTTGAATGGTAGCCCATTGGAACAGCAGTAGAAAATGGAGAGATGCAAAAGAACAGGGTTCCAGGATGACTGAGCCTACTGGGAATGGGAAATCCTAGAAAAATGGTAGCAAAAGCTGTAACAACTCTAACACCCTGTAATGTTATGCTGTCAGATCTCACTATATAAGGTCTTGCTGGATCAGTACTTGATGCAAACTTGCAAGGAAAATTTTTCTTCCCTCTTTGGGTCACTGGTTCAGTATTGATAATGTGTATTAGACAGAACTGGGGACTAGTCCCAGGACTGATGAGTAATCAATTTCTACTTTATGATCTGCCTCCTCAGCCTTGTGTTGTGCTTATTTACAGCATGGATTCTCAGTTGCACCAATTACCAAAAAAATATTTAGTTACCCACTTCCCCAAATAATCCATGGAGCATTTGCTGGTCATCTCTGAAGAGTTGTCTCTAGTATTTCTTTCCAGCTGTGAAATTGCATTAAGAATTATTCTCACAACCTCCTGTTAGGTAGGGAAGTGTTGTTATCCTCATCTAACAGATAGAAAAGTTAAGCAAATTCCCTTCTGTGGTAAAACCAGTGAGCTTCTGGGGAGAAAATTTGAGAGGATCTCCTCTGTGCTTTCTCCACAACTTATGTCAGGTGGGAGTTGTTTCACACACAATAAGCACCAGCTCTCTGTAACCTGGTGTCTCCTCAGGGATCCACATCTGGCCAAAACTATCCAGACAGAGACTTCGGCTCTCCTCAGAAGCTCTGACTACTATCTTGGTGATTCAGTGGCACTTTCATGGACAGGCTAAGATAATACAGCTGGATTTGTGTTATCTGGGAAGTGTCTGTGGGACCAGAGGGTGAATACTTTGTGTGTCCCCCCCCAGTCTATCAAGTCTGTGTTTCTATAGCATGCAGCTTTGACTCCTAACAGGACCTATAGGAGATCAAAGTAGGGTAGCTTGGGGGGAGGTAGTGGGGGGGGAAGTGCCATGGAGATGACTGCCTCTCCTTGAAAGAGGACAGATAGCTGTTTGTCTGAATCTGGGTGAAAGAGTCTTGAGAGACTGTGACTTATCTAGGATGATACAGGAAGTCTGCGCAGAGCCAGAAACAGAACTCAGATTCCTCAGTGCCTCTCCCTGTACCTATTTCGATGTCAGGAGAGGGGACAGAGGAGTGTGGCTTTTTCAAAGCTTCTCTGCTTTCCTGCTCCTCACCAACCCTCTTGCATCGGCTAAGGCCCTCTTAGCAGTCTTGTTGGAGACAAGATGAGAAGTTAACTGGACCAATGGGTGAGCAGCAGTTATGAGAGCAAGGGATGAGTGAGAGGGAAAGCAACATAGCAGCTAGACAAATTGGGGAAGAGGAAGGGAGGTAGCAGCTATTGGGGATGGGTTTGGGGAGGGGGAAGGGATGGGCAATAGAATCCACCATGGAGAGTAGACAGTACTAAAGGAGGAGTCGAATGGGACTAGCAATAGTGACTGCAGCTTGAAGAGTTCCTTCATTCTTCCCCTCCTCTGGTCCCTGAAGCTTTGCCTTTAAATCTGTTCATGTCTTTTTACTTCTTCTCTCTCCCTGGTAAGTATCTGGATTGGCCTTTTTCCCCTCTTATTTCTTTATTAACTTTAAATCAATTCTCAAACTTAGAGTGGTTTTAAAAAATCAAGAGCAGTTTTCATCAGGGTTTTTATTTAAAAAAGGTCTGGAAAAAATGGTAGAGCGAACACGATAGCTACAGTACATCTGCAAATGAATAATGAATTCAGCTTGTTTGGCATGAGACCAGACAACAGTGTATGAATCAGTGGAATGCTGCAGGGCCCTGTCAAGACCAGTCTAATGATTAGCAGTCATATTGTGTGAGGAAAGTTTAGACCCATTATTTGTGGTAAATACTTTTCTAGTCATGCAGAGCAATAGATTTTTATAACTCCAGGTTGAAAGTTGAAGATTGAATTTGATATTTGTTATATTGTGACATTATGAAATGACTACTAGGACAGGAAGACTAGAATAAAGAGTCAAAAGTATAAGCAGAACAAACTCCATTTGTACTTAGTTTGCACATTTTATAGTAAACATCTAATGGAGGTTAGACTAGATGACCCTTCCAGTCCCTTCTGACTCTGTGGCTCTACAATTGCTGAATTGGATTAGAAAATGTTTTGTACTTATGGACATGAGGTTGTCAAAGGGGGTCTATTAGCTCAAGATCTCTGTGCACTACCATCCTGATCCATACTATGGATCCCCACCTCTGTCATCAACCCTCTTTCATGTGTGCATAAGACTTCCCAAGCTCCTATTTTTTCCTTCAGCCTCATTACAGTCAGAAGTAGTTTATTATCTCAGAAGCTGAAATGACAAAATGACCCCAATGAGCAAGCCATGATGGGAAGGTTTGTGCAGCTCAGACACTCCTTGGAATGTTGGAAGAGCGTCTGATGAAGAGCCCAACTCTCCAATTGGGGAACCAATAAGAAACTACTACAAGGCTTTTAAACAGTTGCCGATCACTTTTTTTGTATGTTTCCTGGTGTAGACTATAGGCCAAATTCAAAGGTCTGTCTAAACTCCTTCTTCCAAATCCCTCAACATATAAATTGCACAAATTGACACTTGGATTCCTTTAAATTCACCCCCATTTATTGAGGTATAACACTCATAATTGGCTCACTGAATCTCAAGGATTATAAACTGGTATAATTTACATGCCCAGTAACATGGACAGAGAGCTATATCAGGAAAAGCAACTAACCAGAGGTAAACAGGTGGAAGTTGTTAGTGAGTGACCTACTTCAAGTTACACCTATTATATATCCCTGTTTTTTGTTGTTGGTTGTTTATACCCCTGTCTCAGAGTGTAAATTACACCATCTTAGATTGTTGGTGGCTCCTAAATGTGGCTTTGTGTTTTTGAAGACCTCCTATCATAAGTAGGAATTAAAAATAAGAATGTTCTTGTCATATTTAGTAGTGGAAAAAAACTAAAGTTGGGGGCACAATGAGCCTGAATTGCAGGAAAAAACCCTGAGAGAGGAAGCCATCATACTGTTGAACAGATGGAAATTTCTTTGTAGATGGAGGGGAAAGGACTAAGTGCAGTGATATTTAAAGATTCATTTCTTGAACCCAGAGAATTTTTGTAAACTGCTTCCAGACTCTTACCCTGAAAGCATAGCTGTCACTGGCTCATTGTCTATGGTGTGAGAAACAGCATGGACACGTGTTGGAATCCTTCTGTTATCTCCAGGGGACAATGTCATGTACACCAACTGTCCCCAGGCTCCATCCACTCTCCAAAATCTGGGTGGTCCTAGTGATGCACAGACTTTGCTTTCAAGAGAAGAAGGAACAATGTGATTTTTGCCTTTGCTCCTCTCCTCAAAGTTTCAGGGCTGTTCCTGCCAATCACCTCCATGTTTATAGGACCAACTTTGTTCCTTTGAAGCAGAAATAAAGTAATTATTTCACAGAGATGTATTTCACTACCACAGAATATGAATAAAGAAAACAACTCAAATTAAAAAAATCAAAACCTTTCAGCAGTAGTTGAGACAAATGCCTGGACAACTCAGAGTATTAACTAGTAATAGAAGAGGGTTTTCTGTTGCCTTGTGAAGTTGAGAGGGAACAGGCATGGGGAAAAAAATCAAGTCAAGTGGACTAAGACAGGCTCCCTTCATGCTCTAGCTCCATGCGGCTCCTGGAAGTGGCCACCAGGTCCTTGTGGTCCATAGGCACGGGTGGCCAGGGAGGATCCGTGCACTACCCCTGCCCTGAGTGCCTGTTCCACAGCTCCCATTGGCCATGTACCCTGACCAATGGGAGCTGTGGGGGTGAGGGCAGCTTGCAGATCCTCCCTGGTTGCCCATGCACCTACGAGCTTCAGGGACCTGGTGGCCAAATACTGGGAGCCACGGTAAGCGCCACCAGGACCCCTGACCCCCTGGCCCAGTCTTGAGCTCACTCCTCCACTCAAACTCCCTCCTGGAACCCTCACCCTCTCCTTCACCCCAGCCCTGAGTTTCCTCTTGTACCTAAAACTCCTTCTCAGAGCCTGGACCTCCCACAATACCCTGCCCCCACCTGGAGCCCCATATTTCACCTCAGCCTCACCCTCTTCCCACATGCCAACCCCCTGCCTCAGCCTGAAACCCTCTCCCACCCCCTGAAATCCTCATTTATGGCCCCACCCAGAGCCCTCTCCCACACCCCAAACCCTTCATCCCTGGCCGCACCCTAGGAAATTCAACCCCTTCCCGCACCCCTGCCCCAGCCAAATGAAAGTGAGTGAAGTGGTGGAGAGTGAGTGATGGCCAGAGGGGGGTTGGAGAGAGGGGGGGAGCTCAGAAAAGGAGCAGGGCAAGGTCATGGCCTCGGGGCAGGAGTGGGCGAGGGGGAGGGGCAGAGGTGTTTGGTTTTGTGTGAGCAGAAAGTTGGCAACCCTGATAATTATATGTTTAACCTGGCCAGAGACCTTACAAAATTCTGATTTCTAGTTTCATCCAATTTTTATTTAAAGACTGCTAGTGATGAAGAAACCTCCATATCCTTCGATAAATTACATCGAACCAATAATTAGTTACCTTCATTGTTAAACTTCTGAAGAAAGTTAACACAATGCACCATGGAAGTTAGAAATTCAATGTGGCAGGGATATTTTGTATTCAATTGAAGAAAATTCTTCACCATTCACCTGTGATGGATTGCACCTTTTTAAGATGCCATCTGATGTACTGGGATGCCACTGAGACCACCTGTTCCACCAACCTGGACCCCCTTTACCCTTTCTTGCTGAGCCAAGCTCTTAAGCCTCCCCTAGCACCCACACAGCTGCAGAAAGACAGACAGTGAGATCAGCCTTGGGAAGACTTAGCTTAAGGGACTAGCCCCAGCACTCAGGTGCCCACCTCCCTTGGAGTAAAGACCCAAAGGTATATTGTCTTGCACTGTATAGACAAATCGCCATAGTGCAAGCTCATAAAATTTGCCCTCTCCCTCAATATGAAGAGACATGCACAGCATCTTCCCCCCCAGCCCCCCCCACACACATATATTTCACAAACTGGGTTGTGTTATAAACAGGAAATACATGTATTAACTACAAACGACATGTTTTAAGTGATTATAAAGGATAGCAAACAGAACAAAGCAGATTACTAAGCAAATAAAACAAAACTTGCAAACAGGTTACAAAATGTAATTTCTCACCCTAAATTTTGAATTAGGGAAGATGCAGAGTTTCTGTAGCTTAGAGTTCCAGTTATCTCTTCTTACAGACTGGACCCCTGTCTCAGTCTGGACTCACCCCAGCCTTTCCCCTTAGGTACTTTCAGCAGTCTTTCTTCTTGGGTAGGCAATGGACGAGCATCCAGATTAACGCCCTCCCCAGCCTTAAAAAGAATGTTCCTAAAATGGGAAACCTTTCATTAATCCCCATGCCCTTATAGAGGAAAAATACCAGCAGTGTACAAGGTGGTATTTTGTATCAGGTGATCTTACCATCTGACCTGGTAGTGTCACAGCTAAATCCCAGGACACCTCTCAGGAAGGAGAGAGATTTCACAGTCTTATTGGTTCTTCATGATGGCTGGTTGTCTGGTGGGTGTCTCAAACACACACACACACATAATTGTTAAATAGTCAATATTCCTAACTTTAGATACAGAAATGCATATGAATTGGATAATCACATTCAGTAAATTATAACCTTTCCAATGATACCGTACATGAGCCATCTTACATAAAGTATATCTTAGTTATGGACCATATTTCTATGAAGAATATGGGGTGTAACGTCACATCAGCACTCTGAACCTTTGCACACACGCAGTCCTCAAATCCTCTCTGCACATATATTCTGAATATTTTTATATCATTCTTGGATTACTAGTATGGTGTTTGTTTTTAGCTGGTATGCTATCATGGAACTGATTTTAAATTAAATGTAAAAGAATTTCAGAGTTGTCTGTCTGAATTAGTTATTCAGAAATATTGATCACCTCTGTGGTGTTTGGATAAATAATAAAAACAACTAATCATCCTAATCCTGCTATTCTGTTTACCATCAAAAAGTGCAGTATTTTACTTTATATAGGCCAAATCCTGCTCTTGCAAACAGCTACACATGGGAGTAGGCCTTTCTTTCACGCTTGTCCCAGAGAATAAGTTGTTGATCCTGCTCTGCTGAAAGGAATGGCAGTTTTGCTATTGTTCTCAATGGGAGCAGAATTGGGCCTTAAGAAGGGGCTATTCATGGCTATGTCAAGTCAAGCCAAGTCTCGACTGGAAAAAAGTTTAGTCGAGTATTTACCTGGTAAAAATATAGTGCTGTTCCAAGTATCCAAGAAATTGTTGATTAAAAACTCTGCTATAGCTGCACAGAATAATACACTACTTTTAGCTTTTAAAAAAAATGAAGAACCCATTCGCAAATGTGTAGTTAATTTTGGATTTCCATACCACTAACTGACCATAGTTGCGGTTTATGTGTTGTAATTGTTTGCAATGTCAAGATGTGTTTTATAGTAATGTTTCATGTGAAATGAAACACTGGCCCTAAAGGAGAATATGAGTTTGGCAGTATCCTTGGGATTCCTACTCCCTAGGCAATTAGCATGAGAAGAGGACAGACCAGGAAACATTTGCTTTCTAGAATGCACTTGAAATTAACTTTACGGGTGCCTCTGGAAACAAGCACTTTGCAGACTCGAAAGCCAGCAAGCAAGTCTAAATTTTATGGATTTTTTTCCCATTAAAATAGGTTAAAAGGCCTAATTGCTTTCCCTTGAAGAGAAATGAGCTTCTGTTGGTTACTTAGCAACAAGTGACAGTTTGCCTTTTTCTTTTTTATTCAGATAATTCAGTACAAACTTTGCAAGAACACTATTCAATTCATATTTATATTCTTCATAAAACAAACTTTCCGATATTGTTTTGCTAGGCTTTAAAAAAAAACCTGCTTAAAATAAACCCTAATAACTATAATATATTTACTTCCCTTCTAGCATGATAATATACATAAAAATGAGGACAGGAAGAATATTTTGCTACTCATTCCATTTGTACTAACAGAGGAAATAGCAGGTCCCCTGCTGCACTGAAATTAGAAATAAGTCTAATAGTTTCCAAGCTTTCCCTCTAAATATGAAAATGATCAGAGGCCTGTGATGCTGGTATGGAAATATCATTATATATTACGATAGTAGCAATGCTGCCTGTAGCATGGCCACCCACCAGCTTCTAACATCTCGTTCCCTTGTATGTGGACCCACCGATCCCATGTAAAACCCTGTGGAGGAACAACATTCAACCACTGCTATGCCACGAGGAGGTAAAGTATCTTCTACTATGTAAAGTCAGGAGCATTTCAGATTTAAATCCCCATTGGGAGGGGGCATGCACACATATATGACATGAAATTAATTTTTTGTAGGCCTTTGGTGTTCTTGAGAAATTCAAAAGATTTTGGTTTTGTTTCTGGATTGGCCAAGAATGCATCTATTTTTCGATGTTTTTGTGTGTGTGTGTGTCTTGGTTACCAAACCAAAAAACTGGTTATTTTGCAGAGCTCCAGTGCTGAGCAACTCCTGCAGATTCTGAGCATCTTCACTTCCAGCAGTTGTAGGATTGAGCCAATGGCCCTCACCCAAAGCCGATTGGGAGTCTTTCTCTTGACTTTCCTGGGCTTTTGATCAGTACTCATCTGAATAACTCAGGAAAAAATAAGGTCCTTATCAATGTATGGCTTTTTATTCATTTCTCAAATGTATGTAGTGGCATTGAATGCAGAGGACATGCAAATAGTTTTTATGGTAATACTTTACTTCATTATGAGCAGTTCTGACATACTAGACCATGAACCTGACCAATTGATGTGTATTGCACTTTGCTAAGAGCTATTCTGACAGAAATTAAAACAACAAAATACATTTTTAAATTATTACTTTATGGTAAAGTAGTAAATTAAAAATGGTTTCCCTTCCTCAATCCTATATTTGAAGTTTGTAATAAAATATGTGGTCAGATGTTGGCATGTAGCTGTAAGCAGTAATTTTTTGTTCGTTTTTAATGAATATCATACACCTGACAATTGTACTGCCATTTGCTGGATTTGCAGAACAATGAATATATGCCCTAGGAGGGCAGCACAGATCGCAGAAAATGAACTTTAACTAGATCTGAACATTCATATATCAAAATAGTCTCCATGTAAAAACATGGGGTGCTTTTTTAACGTGCTGAAATAAAAACACAGTGCAGAGTGAAATTACTTTGATCTCAAAAGTAAAATAATTTTTTTTTACTGAAAATGATGAAATAATACAGTTAAGATAAATGGAAGTAATAAAATTGAATACATTATTCGGATGTTCTTGATTTAATAGGAAATATATCCACCTATGTGGGGAAAAATAATTTAAAATACATGATTAATCTGTGGAACTCACTGCCACTACATATTATGGAGACAGACATGGTGAGACCAGTCCTGTAAGATGCTGAATACTCTCAACCACTAGTGTTTTCAATAGTTTGCAGGCTCACTATCTTTCAGTCACTAATTTGTTTCACCAATATCACTTATTTAATCCAGGCATAGGTCAAATTTTAAAATCAGATTGGAGAAGAAAGTTTCTCCTCCAACTTTAAAGAAATGATATCTAGAGTTCAGAATATCCCAAGTAACTGCTTGAGAAATAAGGACTATCCAGGTCATTCTTGCTAAACAAACAAGAATTGTAGTTTGCAGCATGTTGTATCTTTCTGGAAATGATGTTTAATAACCAAGAGAGCTAAGATCAACTTTAGAGACAGTAAACGAAAAAACTATCTGACTTGTTTATCAGATATGGTATCTGAAAACATCTTAGCGTCTTGTGAAGTGGATGAAATGCAGAATACATTCAGTCCTGGAATTAAATGTTAATGAACTGACTTCTTTTTACAGTCACACTCTTAAAATAAATTAAATAAAAAGCTTGATGATTTTCTTCCTGCTCAGCTGTGTTCTTTTACATCTTATCCTTGGCTCCCTAAGTTTCCTTTTGATGTGAAACTCAACAAGCCTACTATAGATGTCAGAGTCTTGAAAGAGAGAAATTACTTTCTGAAATACATGCTATGTTTCTAAAAGATGCAATTGCTGATATATTGAAAAACCAGGTGATTGCTTCTTGTGTAAAAAGACTTACCATACTTTTTCAAAATATCATCTAACTCTATAAAGAGATGAACATCCAGAGCTGTTCACTTGATTTCACCACTTGTGTATATTTATTAATCAAGTCATATGAATGGATTCACTGCTGGAAAGACATTGGACATGTCTGTTTCACCAGTGAAGAGATGGCAAAATACATTTTAAATTAAGCACATTAGGAAGGGAGCAAACATGAAAACTGAAGCCCAAACTGCATTCTGGCTTGGTCTAAAGTTTTCCATAGACTTCAGTGGTCTTTGGCTCAGGCCCCAAATGACAAAGTTTTGACTGTGCAAGAGGACACAGTTTTACAGAATGCAGTTTCCCAGTGAACAGTAGAAAGGAAGCAATCTAGCAATTATTACTTTTTACAAAACAAAAATGTTCTTTGTTGTTGGCAGGTCACTGGGAACATCCCCAAAGGGTGAGAGAAGATATACAATTAAAATTATAATTGTGGAGGTTGCATAGCACACTTGTTTGCCCACTTCAAAGATGACATTTTAAAACATTTTTTGCCATAACCTTGCTTTGTGTACACCAGTGTGCTTTTCATTACAGACTTTTACATGCACTTACTATTATAGTATCCTACTACAAAGGGGAAGAAAGGAAAAAGTTTTCAACTCTTATGGAGCACTCCTGCTATGTACAGAAAGTACTGGGGCATATTGAAGAGATGAAAGTCTGTGCACGTTGACTAGAGCTGGGCAAAATTGTTTGAATGAATAATGTATTCACTGAAAAATGCAGTTTGAACCAAACCAAAATTGTGACCTGAATGACAGATTTTATATGAATTTGCCAAATACCTTAGGCCAAAAACATTTTTTAAGGACATTTAGATGATGTGCCCAAAATGGGGATGAGGAAGAGCCCCCCCACCCTGTAACCCTTAGCCCAATTGTAAGGGCATTCACTGGGAATGTAGGAGACCCTCTGGAGCAGGGATTTCAATGCAACTCTAGTTGCCTCCATGTTCTTATTCCAAATCTACCTGGCATTCTTTGAAACAATCAAGTAACAGAAGAGTTTATCTGATATGTTGGACATCAACTGGAAAAAGTGAAAAAGCATTTGTAAGAAGAAAACAATTATCAACAACAGCATGGAGGGTGCTGCATCTTTTTTGTCAAAAAATGAAAAAAATCTAAATATGTGGGAAAATACTATGAAGCTTTGATGAAAATCTTCATAGTTAACTTCCGTGTTTATTTGGTGCCTTTATAAATGATCTGAGAATCGTATTCTGGTGAAAAGTCTTCAGTTACACACTTTCTTTAAACTGCAGACCACTTCAATCATCTCTCTAACTCAACCTTTTGCACTCCTGACTGTATAGAAGAACTACTCAAATTATTTCATTCCTTTTCTTCAGGCCTTGAAAAGGGACAGCAATGAATTCAGAGGCGCTCTTGAATTCCTGCATTTCCACAAAAAAAGCTACTTAGTCAGTTACCAGAGCATGCATTTTAATTGTGCTATTTGAGGTTTCAAATTCCTTTGTCACACTAAGTTTGTAAGGGAGCTCACCACCATTCTTTGTTAATATGGAAATAATTGGCACTCTTCTGGATGAATATTTTTATTAGCACGTTTAGTGCTTCTGAAAGGTAATCCTTTGACCCTGGTGGAAACATAAAGCTCTGTTTAGCCAGGCAAAGATACTACACAAGGAGTTTAATGGAAGCTTCCTTATGTTGTTGTTTCCATTTCAGCGCCATCTAAGTTCCCATCTGAGATTGGGGCCCCATTATGGTAGGCACCGTATACACGCATTAAGAGACAATCCCTGCCCTGAAGAGCTTGTAATCTAAATAGACAAGGATGACATGCAGTTGGAGAGTAACAGAGGCCCAGAGAGGTGACATGCCCTAGGTCAGAGAACATGTCTAGGCCAGTGTAAGAATTGGGATTATAACTCAATGCTCTCTATCCAGTGCCTTACATGAAAATGTGTCTGTGATGGGTTGGATCACAGAAACTGCCTTGGGGCTGCCAACTGATGTGCCAAGACTACTTCTGCCCCTGCTTTCCCTGCCCTCCCAGCTTGGGACTTCAGTGCCCTTCCTGGTTTGAGCCAGACTTGCTAGCCTCCTGCAAACCCAGACCCAGGTCTGAACCACATCCTCTAACAGCTGTAAGCTTAAACTGAAAGCAGTTTAAGAAGTGTTCCTGTCTTTAACACTCAGATGCCCAACTCTCAATGGGGTCCAAACCCCAAATAAATCCATTTTACCCTGTATAAGCATAAATTGTTTGCCCTCTAACACTGAGAGGTATGCACAGTTGTTCTCTCCCCCCCCCCCAGGTATTAATACATACTCTGGGTTAATTAATAAGTAAAAAGTGATTTTATTAAATACAGCAAGTAGGATTTAAGTGGTTCCAAATAGTGACAGACAGAACAAAGCGAATTACCAAGCAAAATAAAATAGAACTCAAAAGTCTATGTCTAATACAGTAAGAAGACTGAATACGGATAAAAACCTCACCCTCAGAGGAATTCCGGTAAGCTTCCTTTTACAGACTAGTCTCCTTCTAGTCTGGGTCCAGAAATCATTCATGCCCCCTGTAGTTACTGTCCTTTGTTTCAGTTTCTGTCAGGTATCCGTGGGGGTGGAGAGGCTATCTCTTTAGCCAGCTGAAGACAAAATGGAGGGGTCTCTCAGGGGTTTAAATAGACTTTCTCTTGTCGATAGAGACCCCCTCCTCTCTCCTATGCAAAGTCCAGCTCCAAGATGAGTTTTGGAGTCACATGGGCAAGTCACATGTCCATGCATGACTCAGTGTTTACAGGCAGCAGCCATTGTTTACATGCTACCCTGAATGTCCTCAGGTAGACTTCTTATGTGGATTGGAGCTTTCCAAGATTCATTGTCCTTTAAGTGTTTCTTGACTGGGCAATTAATTTGCACATGCCTTTCACAAGCAGCTGACCAAATGGTATACTAAGGCTACTTAGAAATCAAGCAAGTACATAGCCAATATTCATCCATATTGTGAAGGAATTGTTTCTAATAGCGCACAAGCTCGCACTGTTCTAAAGTGGGAACAAAATCAAATGCTTTATTATTTATCTGATTCCTTTCATGTACATTGACACCATGCAATTGTAACACAAAATATTGAATAATTTATTGTGATGCCCACTTACTCAGAGTTTGATAACTTTTCTTTCCTGATTTTTTAATGATCTCTTTGTAAATTGATCATTTAAAAAATTCTCATTTCTTATAAAATTCCTCTAACGTTTTCAAAGCTTTAAAAATGATATTCATCATCAGCTCCATTCCTCAATTTCAGTTTAACCTATTAAGTATGGCAAGAGCATGAATGTTTATTATACCTTAAAGTCTCCTTCATTTTTACCATAATACCATAATAATTTTATTTCAGAGTTTCAAAACTTAGTTGGTTGCATTGATATTTCTAATTATTTTTTCTGTAAAGTAATCAGACTTTTTTCTAGGGTATGCATGTATTTATCTTTTGCCTTGAACACATTGCTAATGTCATTTTATGCTGATAAAAACTTAGATTTGCTATACTGTCACAGATGCTGTAGTTAGGATTCTTTATTAGCTAACCTCATTCAAATGTAACCTTAGGTCACTTTCAATCAGCTATGTCTTAACCTGAGTAAAAATGAAACTTGGAGCTAATGCCACAATTATTTGAAAGACTTATTTAAAACTGGCAAATTTAACTATCACACCTTAATGGGTTGTTAGTATTCTGAGATTGTCTCATCATTTGACTATACCTCTTAATCAAAAAGTACATTTTCCTACTCTTGTTTTTAGTGAATTTATTTTGCACTCTCAAAAAAACATTGCTTTCAATGCCACCCAAAAGTTGAGAGAATGATCCAGATCCTCAGTTGTAAATTGGCATAAATCTGTTAAATGGTGGTGTACCTGCAAGTAAATTAAAGGTTTGGATTCATTTTTACCACCCACCACTGAAATACCCTTTCTGTTGTTGTTCAGTCATTCAGAGAAGTATTCTCACTTAAAGCTGACAGCCTCATGAAAGCCATACCTGTGAATGTAAATGATATGAATCTTTGGGGGTACTCACCGTTAGCCACAAGGCCTAGATCTACAAAGTGACTAAGGCATTTTGGTGCTCCGTGGCACAATGCCCAGCCTTTAGGCACCCAGAAAATCGCAGGAACAACAAGCCATGCTGACATATCCCAGCTGAGGATCTGACTCACACATGCTTGTATACTCAGTTGTGTGCTCTTAACTTTGAGATATTTAATACTTTGCACCTCTTTCCTCTGCCACCCTTTGGCAATCTTTTAAGCTATTTTAAACTATTCGATGTTGGGACTATCCTTTCAGTGGCATTGGAACAATTTTTATAGTGGGGGTGTTGAAAGTAATTGACTAAAACGGTAAACCCTGCATATGATGGAAACCACTTCAGCATTGCGGGTGCTGCTGCACCTGCAGCATCCCTAGTTCCAACACCCCTAGGTCTCTTATTATGTGTTTGTACAGTTCCTACTACAAGAGCTCTTAGACATTACTATGGCGACCAGACCAGCAAATATGAAAAATTAGGACGGGCGTGAGGGGTGGGGGGGTAATAGGAGCCTATATAAGAAAAAGACCCAAACATCGGGACTGTCCCTATAAAATCGGGACATCTGGTCATCCTAGGCATTACTGTAATGCTAATAATAATAATTTCATTAATAAATTAATATTGCCAGAGGCTCTAACCTAACCTTCCACTTTGCAGCAGTGGTATTTTCTGTCTCTTTGTTTAGTTTCATCGCACATAGTATAACACTGACTCAGACAAAGAAACAAGGAATTACATGACTGCATAATGGGTGACTATGTCCTACGTATGTCCTTGACTCCTCTTAATTATGAGCTCATCAATTACTCCTTTACTTTTCCCTTTATTTACACGCTTCCTCTTTCCACAGTCCCAGTAACCTTCACTGTCCCATCTATAACTGAAAGAATGATGAGTAAATACCCTCTGCCGTTGTAGTGTAAAATAATATAAGTGGTGAAACAGCTCATTAATGACTTGGAAACTTTGGAAATTTCAAAGTATTGTTAACAGACTGACGGAAAAATTAGATAATAGGGATATTTGTTTATAGTTTTAATACAACTTTTGGAAGACTCGTTTCTTTAAAAGGTAAATGACACTTGTGTGTGACCTTTGATCAACACACACATGAAAACAAGAGAAGTTTGCAGTGTAGAGCATCTGAGGCTTTGGCTACACTTGCACTTCAAAGCGCTGCCGCAGCAGCGCTTTGAAGCGCTAAGTGTAGTCAAAGCGCCAGCGCTGGGGCTTTGACCACACTGGCGCTTTGCAGCGCTGCAATTTGCAGCGCTGGAGAGGGTGTGCTTTCACACCCTGCTGCAGCGCTGCAAATTTGCAAGTGTAGCCAAGGCCTGAGAAATCTGAGCTTGCCAGATGTTTAAACAAGTTGTCAAAGAAAAAGAGTTTAGCAAAACTTAGGGGCCTAAGACATTGTGTTTTTGTGGATAATACAAGTAATATGATCAAACTGAAGGAACTTCTTGTGAGGAGACAAAAAAGGACATGTTTATCTTTTGGCAAAAAAAAACCCCTGTATTTCTCTGTTTTTGCTTACTCTGAACATCCAGAAATCCCATTGGAAGGCTGTTCCAGAATTTCACTCCTCTAATGGTTAGAAACCTTAATCTAATTTCAAATCTAAACTTCCTAGTGTCCAGTTTGTATCCATTTGTTCTTGTGTCCACATTGGTACTAAGGTTAAATAATTCCTCTCCCTCCCTAATATTTATCCCTCTGATATATTTATAAAGAGTAATCATATTTCCCCTCAGCCTTCTTTTGTACCATCTCTCATTCAGTGAGGAGCACGTAGCTGCTATCATTAACAATTTATTATGATTTTCCACAGAGTTTAAAGATATTCCAAACCATCCGGGAAGGGTATTTTGAAGCCTTTTATTTCCTAATTATAAGATGCTGAAGTCAAAGATGGCTTACTGAAAGATACTATTTTTCATGTTCCTTCTTAAAGTGGCCCTGCTCTGGTGTGGCCAGTGACCATATAGGTGATGTCAGCGTCAGATCATTACCATAGCTTTGGGTATCTCACCCTTCATCTGTACAATGGCTTTCTCCATAATAAGGGACCCACCCAAGCAGGATAGATAGCAATATATTTACAACTAAACAGCTGGTGTGATGGTGACAGGCTGGTTTCAACAAATCTGTTCAAACATTTCATTAGATTTTTAAATCAGTGAAAATCTGTAGCAAAATGAACCAAAATATTTAGTTTCTTTTGTCCCCCACCCTCCCCTTTTTGCTTTTTCTCTTTTTTTGTGTGTGGCAAATTCTTTTTAGTTTAAAAAAATATTAAAAACTGAAACATTTTGACAGAAGCAAAATTTTGATACTGTCTAAAAGCCACTTTTTGTCAAAAAAAGTTTACCATTAAAAATTTTCAACCAACTCTAATATGAAGTCTATGTAAGTCTAAATATTATTAAGTAAACATTACTTTAGTCAGCTAATATAAAAGAGCATAATATGTTGATGTGTATTGCCAAGCATGTCGTTTAAAGGGTACAAGTGTTCTGATGTGTTTATGGTACATAAGAAAATGAAACATGTTGGATGATTCTTCAGTTTATAAAATTCCACAGATTGAAAAATTATTCAGATGATTTGAAACACTGGGGAGTTGACTTTTGAGAACACTGGAGAAATTCACTCCTGCTGGAGCTGCTTTGACCTCAGTGGAGTTACACCAGAGATGAATATGGCCCAGTATGTACACTTTTATGCAGAAAATGGAGTACGAGTCATATTTCTATGTCTTAGACCCTCCAATATGCCTATGGAAAATTATATGAAAGCCTATAATTAAACTCAGTCAATTTGTTAGTACAATCTTTCAAAAAGCTAGTGTCATAAACAGATAGTTAAGGGTTAATGCCTCTTTTACCTGTAAAGGGTTAAGAAGTTCACCTAGCCTAGCTGACACCTGACCAGAGGAACCAATGGGGGAACAAGATGTTTCAAAAGGAAGGAGGGAAGTTTTCCTTTGTTTAGAGTTTCAGTTTCAGTCGGAGTGAAAAAGATCAAGGAAGCAGCCTCTTATCAGAGTAGTAAGTTTTAGAAAGGGATAAATAGGTTTATGTTTATTTTCTTTGTAACTTGTCTTGGTACCATTAAGGGAATTATCAAATTTGGGTATACTTGTGCGTATTAAGATTTTTGCCCAGGGGAACATCCTGTGTTTTGAATCTGTCTGTGAGAGTAGCTGGTATGCTAATCTCTCCCAGAGGGTTTTCCTTTACCTTTCTTTTCTTTAATTAAAAGCCTTTTTCTTAATACCTGATTGATTTTTTCCTTGTTTTTAGATCCAAGGGGGTTGGATCTGGATCCACCAGGAGTTGGTGGGAGAAAGGAGGGGGGATGGTTAATTTCTCCTTGTTTTAAGATCCAAGGGGTTTGGATCTGTGTTCACCAGGAAATTGGTGAAGTCTCTCAAGACTACCCAGGGAAGAAAAGTAATGCTTGTGAGTGGTGGCAGCGATACCAGATCTAAGCTGGTAATTAAGCTTAGAAGTGTCCATGCAGGTCCCCACATCTGTACCCTAAAGTTCAGAGTGGGGAAGGAACCTTGACAGCTAGCACTTGTGAAATAGTGCAGTAACACTGGTATTATATCATGTATGAGGGAAAAACCAAGACAAAAGGTATTTGATCTATTTAGCTTTTTCTCTGTTAAATTTCCTGTCAGAGACCAGGAATATCAACCTTGGTAAGTGTGTGGCCATGATACAAAGCATATTTTGCATACATCTAAGCACCTGATGCTATCAGATAATGAGGAGGCAACCCACAGCAATATGTAAAATTATAAAATAGCTGTCTCTGTGCCTCAGGTTGCTCATTTTCCCATCATTCAGGCAACTGCTCTGAATAATAAATTCCATGGCCACTGCACAAAAATGTAGAAATATAGTAAAAGCAGAGCAATTTGCAGATCAACTGGTGGTGATAAAATTAAAATTGTGATCACCAGGAGCAATATGTTCACTATTCCAGTCCTTATAACACAGAACAACTATTACTTTTCATTGTTTGTTCTTTTATATATGTATAAATGAACCTATTAAAAATCTAATCATGCTTGATATTTTTCTCTCATGTTTCATAATTTTATTTGAAATCACATATCCACAAAAATGTGTTGTGTTCATTAAGATGGCATACATGGGCCAAAGAGATAAAGGTGTTAATGTGACCCTGTCAATGTCTTGCATTAAATATCATTAAACAACATTTGAGACTTCAGCCTGCTTAGTACCGTGGCAGACATTATTAAAAATCTTTTTTCCTTTTTATTAAAGATATAGAAAAGAAGGGAAAACAGTTTGAGCGTTTGAAACATAAAGCATTAAGTAAGACTTTCATTTTGACAGCTCTTGTTCTCTTCAGCTGTAAAGAGCCCTTAGAAGGAGGAAAAAACTTGTTTGACAGCCTCTTTACATGGTAACTGGTCTTTTGGGTGAAAAGAGAAAAAGTAAGTTGAGATGGGCTGAAGTTGTTAAAGTCTGATCCCATTTCCTAGGGGGGGAAACACACACACACGATGGGAGAGAAAATAACAGCAAATATTGAAAATGCAGCTGCTGTCTCTAGTGTTGACACTTGCTTGCAACCTCACTGCTGGAAAAACACAGACATGGCACATGGTCTTATTGGCCACTCTAAGACCAGGGCATTGCTTTTAGTTGCCTTTCTGGTCACAAGCTTACATCAGTGTTGCAAAATATGCAGTTTTGGCCAATTAAGCCAGACTTTTTAGATAGAAGACAAAAAGAGGGGGACAGGAAACAAGAAATGAAGTGGGGAATGTAATAGGACACCCAAGGAGCACTGGGAGGACAAAGTCTCACATCCCATATGGTGTTCAGGATTTAGACTGAGCTGTTGGAGATGGTGATGTCATCTATGTCGCTCTATCTGGCCCAGTCTGGTCAGGGCATGTCTCAGGATTAGGACAAAGGTCAGACAGTGTTACAATGTATCTTGGGGTTCCAGGAGTCACAGTGGAATTTATGGTGAAAGTAATGATGGTAGAGTTTCAGTCAGCAATGTTTCCATTCACCTACTCCAATTTTCACTCACAAAGTCTCTTTCTGAGGATTCTGGAAAGGGAGAATAGCCCATCCTCTCATTATTTTGTCCACTAATTAGGCTTAATTTCCAACACACCAATTTTGGTCCATTAATTTTCAGTCCCATACTTCCTTTATTTATGAGGCATGGTCTTAGTCCTTGAATTATCAACACTCCTTTTTGTTTGGACAAATTAAATTTGTCTCCCTGTTGCAACTTTTCCTATCTATCTACATATTGTTATAGGTTATTGTGACACTTTATAAACTCGTATGTACTTTCCCATAGTTAGGCTCACAAATAGGGTAGGCCTACCAGGCTACAAATATTATATGAAATGTTAACTCATACACTGCTGGTATGTACATTCTGAACTATCTGAGCATACAAGCCAAAATACAGTTTAACCAGAAGTTTCTTTTCATGTGCAAATCAAAATATGTATTAACTATATGCAGCAGCATCACCTTAATGTATAGTATGTTTTGTTTTATGCACTATTCATTTTTTTTGGCCTAGCGAATCTTTAAGCTAAAAATGTTCATTAAGACAGACTCCTCCCAGAATGTTGTTTCTGTCGGTGGGTGGGTGAGTGTCTCTTGCAGGGGCAGGAGTGGGGGTTATGTTAGAGATTTGTACTATACATCAGTAGATTAATATCATTCTTAGGATCTACCACACTATTACACCTTAAAGAAATGGTACTGTGCGTGAAGTATAACAGTATATCATCTGTCAACTATGATCAGTGTGGCTCTGATAACATATGAGTGGAGTACATTGTCAGAGTGCTGAAGCTCTGATACATTATATATTAACATGATCCGAATTGGCAGCATTTTGTTTGGAGAACAGAAACAGTCAATGTGCTAGTTTATTACCCCAGATGTCTAACAAAATTTTCAAAGAGTAGGATAGGGAAGAGTAGTATAAGACCTTGTGGACTTTCCAAAGTGTTTACTTATGTCAGGCTCAACTCTACATTCCTTGCATATTCACATACTTGAAGATCCTTTGTGCATTTCTGAACCTTATTTATTCCTAACACATTCTGAGGAATTACCCCAAAGGGAACAATTCTTGCTCCTTACTTATGTAAGTGGTCCAGTTGAAGCAAGTGGGATCACTTGTATGAGCAAGGTTGGAATCCTCAACTAGGAACTGGTAGCCAGAGGAAATATTTCACATAGGAAATCAGAATTCCTGTTCTTCACTCATTTAAAAAAAAGGGGAAAAAAAAGAAAAGCAATACATTTTTTTTCATTTCTTAAATGAATGCTGTTCATAAAAACAAGGAAAAACTTGCATTCCATAAGGAAAGCTATATTCTACAGTGTATCCATTGTCAACTCAGATAGCATAACCACCTATCTATCCAGTGGCATATCTTAAAATGAGTCATGGTTCAGTACTTGATGATGTGCGCTGTATAATGTTTGGATGGAGGTATGGGAAGGAAAGTGTCCTCAAGGAACCATGTTCTAGGCTAAGCATCCATCCAAAATTATGAATTTACTATGGCAGCATACCTGATTCTTATTAAGGAAAAATAAGTAAACTCATTCTGCATAATTTCAAATTCCTTTGAATATTGTGTGTTTGAGACTTTGACTCCAACTTGAATTTCAACTATGTGTAAAGATCATGGTGGGGTAAGGGCTAGGAGGCCAGAGAGAAGAGGAGATATATCCAATTAAAAATAAATATTCACATAATCCATACTCAGGATATTCAGATTCCAGATTTCCAAAGATGACTAATGATTTCCTTAAAAGGGCAACATTTCCAGTAGATGGGTGCTAAAAAGGTTCTGATACAAGCCCAGAGACATTTATAATAATCTAAAAACCTCTCCCTATCTTGCAGAAGAGGGGAATTTGATTGGATCAGCAGGGGAATGGCAAACTCGTGGGAGGAGGAGTGTGGGAGAGAGATTTCATGCTCAGGCATGCTAAAGCCTAGCCCCTCTTCTTCTTTTTCCTTTATGCCACTTTTCCTGATGAGGGTCATGGCAGAAGCATGGAGAGTAGGAGAGGACTGGACTTCTTTTTCCTTTGTAACAGGTTCCAGCTCCTCCTGGGGGATTCCCCAGCATTTCCAGGCCACCCAGGTGATATAAACCCTCCAGTGTGTCCTGGGTTTGCGTCGGGGCTTCTGCCCAGTGAGATGTGCCTGGTACAGTTCCAACAGAAGACTCCCAGGAGGCATTGTTATCAGGTACCAGATTACCTCCGGTGACTCCTCTCGCTCTGCAGGAGTAGCAGCTGTACTCCTAGGCCCTCCCATATAGCCGAGCTCCTCATCCTATCTCAGAGAGTAAGCCCAGCCACCCTGCGGAGAAACCTCATTTCTGCTGATTGTACCTGTGATCTCGTCCTTTCGGTCATTACCCAAAGTTCATGACCATAGGTGAGGATGGGGATGTAGAGTGACACGTAAACCGAGAGCTTTGTCCAAGAACACAGCTCCTGCTTCACCACCATGGATTGGTACAGTGCCCGCATTGCTGCTGCTGCACCAATCCGCCAGTCAATCTCACGCTCCTGCTTACCATCACTCGTGAACAAGGCCCCTAGATACTTGAACTCTTCCACTAAGAGCAGCTGTTCCCCCCCCCTCACCTGGAGAGAGCAGTCCACTTTCTTCCAGGAGAAGAACATAACCTCTGATTTGGAGGTGCTGATTCCCAGCCCATCTGCTTCACACTCAGCAGCGAAATGTTTGAGAGTGTGTTGGAGATCGCAGTCTGAAGAAACAAGAAGGACATCATCATCTGCAAACAGCATAGATGCCACCTCTGAGTCCCTGTACTAGATTCACTCCACTGCTCGGCTGTGCATTGATAGCCTGGGCATGAACATTATGAACAGGAGTGGGGACAAGCTTGGTAGAGTTTAACGCCCACCTGGAACAAACTTGACTTAATGCTAAGAATACAAGCACAACTCACTCCAAGAATAGAGGGGACTTGATAGCATGTAAAAGCGGCACCAGCACCTCATACTCCAGCAGCACTTCCTGCAAGACATCTCAGGGAACACGGTCATATGCCTTCTTCAGATCTACAAAACAAAGGTAGGCCAGATTAGCAAACTCCCATGACCCCTCGAGTATCTGTGATTGAGCAAAGAACTGATCCGTTGTTCCACTGCCGGGATGGAATCCATGTTGTTCCTCCTGAATCTGAGGTTCAACTAACCGATGTAATCTCCTCTCCAGCATTGTGGCATAGGCTTTGCCAGGAAGGCCGAGGAGTGTGATCTTTCTATAATTGGAGCACACCTCCTGGTCTCCTTTCTTAAAGATTGGGACCACCATCCCAGTTTGCCGATCCAAAGGTACTGCACCCGCCTTCCACGCAACATTGATGAGGCTTGTTAACCTCAACACCTCAACATGTCCAGTGCTTACATCTCTGAGTGAATCTCATCCACCCCTGCTGCATTACCTCTATGAAGGTACCACTTTATCACCATATTGACCTCAGCATCAGAAATAGAGCCGATGTCACCAGAGATTTCTGGTGCTTCCTCCTGGAAGGGGTGTGTGTCCATTGGGTTGAGGAGTTCCTCAAAGTGCTCCTTCCACCTCTCAATGATTTCTTCACTCGAGGTTAGCATGTCACCACCCTTGCTGACTACAGCCTGGGCAACCTCACGCCAACCCTTCCTAAGGTGACAAATGGTTTGCCAGAGCATCTTTTGAGGCTGCCTGGTACTCATTATCCATGGTCTCTCCAAATTCCTCCAAAGCCTGGGCTTTCACTTCAACGACCACCACAGCCGCAGCCCTCTTAGCCAGCCTCTTAGCTGGTATCTCTCAGCTGTTTCAGGAGCCCGGTTTATGAGTATTGCTCAGAAAGCTTCCTTCTTTGACTTGACAGCTTCCCTGGAGTCCACCAGTGGGTCCTAGGGTTGCCACCATGACAGGCAGCAATCACCTTCAAGCCGCAGCTTTTCATGGCTGCCTCAATGATTGAGGCCCTGAACATGGTTCACTCAGACTCAGTGTCCAAGACCTCACCCGAAATGTAGGAGAAGTGCGTCTCCTAGCCCTTCTTTGTACCTCAAAGTACACATGAGGGGAGGAGCTTTTCTGCCTACCCCATGGGGGAGGAGGAATGGAGAGCTGATTACTTCTCATTCTACCTCCCAATTTAAAGCCTTCCCAGCCATCCAGGGACAATCTTGACACTATTACTAGCCCACCCTGCCTCCCTGTAGTTGAAGTAAATATATCAGATTTCTTCTCATCTAATTGGCATTACTGAAACATGATAGGATGAATCACATTATTAGAATGTTAAATTCACTGATTATAACCAGCTCAAGAAGGATAGAGTGGGGGAAAAAGTGAGGGTGGCACTCTGCATAGAAATTCCATTACCTGTTTTAGAGTTAGTGATAACTCAAACACAGGCTCTTAAATGCATATGGATCACTATAGTAACTAACAAAACCCAGTCGGAGAATGGGGACTGGCGGGGATCTGTTACAAACAACCAGTTCAAACCAGAGAACAGACTGAGTTATTCTATAATCACCTGTCTGTAATGTGTGGAAAGTAAAATGGTGTAGTTATGAAGGACTTCAGTTTGAGAGAGACATACTGCAGAGTTTCTAAAAATTATAGATAAGTTCCTAACACAAAAGGTAGTGCACCTAACATGAGGTAACTACTTTGGATCTCTATTTGGATTAATAAAGATCAATTAATCATTGGACTGGAGATTGGTGCTTGCCTAGAGACTAGTGTTCATGATCTGATTACATTAAATATTGGCAAACAGAGGACTCGTGTTTCAAAGAGGCTAATTACCCTAAATTGAGAGAAATTATAAGCAAAATTAATTGGGAGGAAAATATTAGACAAAAATGCGAATGAAAATTGGAAGTTTTTTTTTTTAAAGAAGAGTTTCTTAGGTGGCCAACAAACCACAAATCCACAATCAAGAAAGATTACAACTTTGTCCCAAAGCCCATCCTGGTTCAGTAGCAAAAGGAAGGCAGCAAGTAGAAATAAAAAAACCCAACAATTTATAACATGGAAAAAGGGGAAAATAGCTATTGCTATATATTAGAAGTTATGAAATAGAGAAAACCGAAAAGGGAAACTAAGGACATCAGGGGAAAATTCATGGCTTGCAGAGCTAAGGAAATTAAGGAGGAGTTTAATTATATTAGGAACAAAAAAATCCTATTATTGGCATAGGCCCATTACTAAAAGGAGGTGGTAAAATTATTAATAATGATGCATAAAAGAAAAAAAGTGTTCAATAAATATTTTGTCTGTATTTTAAAAGAAATAGGATGGTTTACTAGCATCATATGAAAATGAAGTTCTTTCCAGTCCTTTATTAACTAAGCAGGATGTAACACATCTCTTAAGAAAAACATTTTTAAATTGGCTGGATTGGATAACTTGCACAAGAGTCCTAGAATACTTGGCTGAGGAAATCTCTGGCCCACCGATGTTCATTGTTAATAAATCTTGAAAGGCCAGGAAGTTCCAGAAGATTGAAAGAGTGCTAATGATGTGTCAATATTCAAAAAGGGTCAAAAGGGATGACTTAGGTAACTATAGGACAATTAGCCTGACATCAATCCCAGACAAAATAATGAAAAAGCTCATACAGGATTCCATTAGTAAAAAATTAAAGTCTAACACTATAATTAATGCCAGTCTACATGGTTATATAAAAATACATCTATGTAGATGTAATATGCTTATACTTTTGAAAGGTATTTGACTTAGTACCACAGTACATTCAGATTAAAGAAATTAATGCAATACAATATCAATAGAGTACATGTTAAATAGATTAAAAACTTATTCTTCAACATTATTGAAAGGGGATGTTTCTAGTGGGATTGCACAGGGATTAGTTCCGGGGCTGATACTATTCAATATTTTCATCGATGATCTGGAAGTAATTGTAAAATCACCACTGAAAAATGTGTGGATGACACTAAGGTTTGTGGAATAATAAAATAGCTATGAGGACAAGATTGTCATACAGAGGAGTCTGGATCATTTAATGATCTGGGCCTATTCAAACAAAATGAGTTTTAACACAGCCTAGTGCAAAGTTATACATCTAGGGGCAATGACTATAGGCCTACAGAATAGGGGACTGTATCCTGGCAAGCAGTGACTCAGAAGGGTTTTGGGGTCATGGTGGATAAGCAACTGAAAATGAACTCTCAGTGTGATGCTATGGTAAAAGTCACTAATGTGAGTCTTGCATATATAAACAGGGTAGTAGTGAGTTGGAGTAGAGATGTGATGTTACTTTTGTATCTGGCATGGGTGAGGCCATTACTGGCATACTGCAAGCAGTTCTGCACCCACATTTTAAAAAGGATATTGAAAAATTTGAAAGAGCCACAAAAATATTTTAGGATGGAGAAAATGCCTTAATAAGTGACTCCAAAAAACTTACTTAGACTATTTATCAAAAAGATTGAATGGTAACTTGATTTACAGTGTGTAAGTACTTTTGTGGGGAGAAAATACTGAGTATTAAGAACTCTTTAATCTAGCACAGAAAGGCAAAATAAGAATCAATGGCTGGAAGCTGATAAACTCTAATTAGAAATTAGTCTAATGCCAATGAAGGCTAAAACAGCCAGCTCCCAGAGATTGCTGGTGGGAATTTTCTTGTAAGAAGGGAAGGCCTTAAGCCTTTGCAGTCTCTATGTACCCTCAAACAAATTTTGAGGGGGAAAAGCAGGAGGATTAAGAAGTGGGCTGAATTCTAGGTGGTGGACTGTTGAGGATTTACTCCAAGTTATATGGTGTGAGGCCATTTACCCCACACTGGACCCAATTAAAAGCCTAGTATGTGAAGGAAGTGAGAGATAATGTCCTTCCTCACTGTTAATTTAATAAATTGTGGCCTGCCATTGAAATGCATCCCACTGTCTATGTTTCATTCATCTTCCTGGCATATCACTAGCATGGGTCATTATTTTAGCTTCTGGCACAGCCAGATATCTGAGAATTGTTGAAAAGTGCAACTACTTTGAAAATGGCACACAAAGACATTTTTAATCTTGCTCAAAAAGCTTGTCTTGCATTCTGTCACCAATTTGTCTGAGATTGAATCCAATCTCCACATCATACACAGTGAATAAAATATCCTTTAACACCTTTGCTGCATCACAGACACTTTTACCACGCAACTGTATAAACATTGATTTATGTGTTTCCAATATTATTGCTTTATATTCCGTGTGAATGTTCCCATTTTCTTTTAACTTCTTCAGATGCTGTCTATTCATGAATGGTCTCAAACACGCTGGGAAAATCTTGAGGATGTATGGTACGAAGTGTGATTCAGAGATCTGGTATGATTTAATTTCATATGCCTGAGATACTTTCTTTACTTTTTCCCCTTGAATTCAGGAGTGGCATTGTGTCTTGCAGTGCCTTCTGTGTTAGAATTGGCTCCATATTCTTGGTTCCCTTTTTTTCATTTATTCTGACATTTACTGTCTTTTTCTCTTCTTCTCTTTTCCTTGTATTGCCCTTTTTATGTGGCACTCTTTTTAAACATTCACCACAAATACCAGCAAAGAATAATAAAAACAGACTAACATCACAAGAGTTTTCATCCCTCTGTTTGTATTCTCATCATCCTTTTCACTGCTCTTTTTCCATCTCCTGTATAGAATAAATAAGTGATGATTTTCATAGTACCTTTTAATCACAAAAGCTCTCTCAGAGTCTGATTCAAAGATCATGAAGTCAATGGGAGTCTTTCTATTGACCTTATATGAGTTTTGAATCAGGCCCTAAGTGTTTTTACATTCTAAATGCATATAACCATGAAATGCAGGTGTCTCTTACGTTAACAGATGCAGGTGAGGCCTAGGAAAATTGGTTTGTTTTTTTTACAGCTAGAAGAGGCAAAGCAAGTTGTAGTTTGAATGTGGACATAACAGGCAATGAGAGGAGGTTCTAAGAAGTTCTACAAATACATTTGGAGCAAGAGAAAGATGAGGGAAAGGGTAGGTCCCCTACTTGGCAGGGAAAGAACACCAATAACAGATATCAAAAAGGCTGAGGTGTTTAATACCAATTTTGCTTCAGTCTTCATGAAAAAGGTTAATTGATATTGACAACAAAGAGGAAGGAACACACGCCAAAATAGGGAAAAGAACAGATTAAAGAATATTTAGATAAGTTAGATGTCTTCAAGTCATCTGGGCCTGATGACATTCATTTTAGGGTACGTAAAGAACTAGCTGAAGCAATTTTGGAACCATTAGTGAATAACTGATAATTTATGAGGGATGGGTGAGGACTGGAGAAGGACAAACATAGCGCCTATCTTTAAAAAGGGGAGCAAAGGCCACGGAATTATAGACCAGTCAACTTAACTTTGATATGAGTGTTTATGCTCCTTTCTATTTTCCTCACTAGGATTTAACTTCCACTTTTTAAAGGATGCCTTTTGGCCTCTCACTGCTTCTTTTACTTTGTTGTTTACTCACAGTGGCTCTTTTTTGGTTCTCTTACTATATTTTTTAATTTGTGGTATACATTAAGTTGAGTCTCTATTATGGTGTCTTTAAAAAGTTTCTTAATTTCTTGTGAGTACTACGATGTTCATCTCTTTTTATAAAGAATGTGTTTGATACCGCTAGGTCATAAGTTTGTGCTAGCTGCAGTATGCTTTCTCATTCATCATTTAAAGTTCCATAAGCCCTGGCCACCATGTACTCTACTATACTCATGCCTGTCTCTTCCAAAATGTCTATTTAAGTCAGTGCCAATAACTATGTCCTCATTTCCTGGAATTTGTTGAAGAGCAGTGTCTAACATTTCCCAGAAACTTGTCTTCTCATCCTTGCCACAGCCAGACTGGGGTGCATATGCTCTAACTAATGTTTAGTAAGCCACATTCAAAAGCCAACTAGCCCCTGGTGCTGATTCTATTTACTGGCACCACTTGTTCCTTTATTTTATCAAGAACTATGATTACTCCATTTCTTGAGTTGGAGGCCCCCCAGTAAATCATTCCCCAACCTCTTTGGCCTTCACCCCTTTCAATTTTGTTTCCTGGATACTTGCTATCTGTACTTTCCTCCTCTTCAGTACTATGCTACAGCCAGTTAGTGTGCCAACATTCCAATTTAACAGTCTGCTATTAGTTTCCTGGGCTAGCTTCTTTAACTGCACATGTAAAAAGTTGTACAGTAGCCCTCACTTACTTTCCACAACACTTGGATGGCGGCACTGTGCATTCTTTTTAGAATACCCTTAATTTACTTTATTCATTTGAGGACAATTTTTACAGACGTCTGCCAACCTAACGCCAACCGTCATTTAAATCATCTTCTGTACCAGATGACTGAAGGATAGCTAATGTGATGCCAATTTTTAAAAAGGGCTCCAGAGGTGATCCTGGCAATTACAGGCCTGTAAGCATCACTTCAGTACCAGGCAAACTGGTTGAAACTATAATAAAGAACAATATAGTCAGACATATAGATGAACAAAATGTGTTGAGGAAGAGTCAACATAGTTTTAGTGAAGGGAAATCATGCCTCATCAATCTACTAGAATTTGTTGAGGGGGTCAACAAGCATGTGGACCAAAGGGATCCAGTGAATATAGTATATTTAGATTTTCAGAAAGCCTTTGACAAAGTCCCTCACCAAAGGCTCTTATGCAAAGTTAGCTGCCATGGGATAAGAGGGAAGGTACTCTCATGGATTGGTAACTGGTTAAAAGATAGGAAACAAAGGGTAGGTATAAATGGTCAGTTTTCAGAATGGAGAGAGGTAAATAGTGGTGTCCCCCAGGACTCTGTTCAGGGACCAGTCCTATTCAGTATATTCATAAATGATCTGGAAAAAGGAGTAAACAGTGAGGTGGCAAAATTACTAAAGATAGTTAAGTCCCAGACAGATTGTGAAGAGCTACAAAAGGATCTCTCAAAACTGGGTGACTGGGCAACAAAAAGCAGATGTAATTTAATGTTGATAAATGCAAAGTAATGCACATTGGAAAGCATAATCCCAACTACACATATAAAATGATGGGGTCTAAATTAGCTGTTACCACTTGGGAAAGAGATCTTGGAATCATTGTGGATAGTTCTCTGAAAACATCCACAATGCTGAGGCAGTCAAAAAAGCTAACAGAATGCTGGGAATAATTAAGAAAGGAATAGATAATAGGACAGAAAATATCATGTTGCCTCTATATAAATCCATGGTACGCCCACATCTTGAATACTGTGTGCAGATATGGTCGCCCCATCTCAAAAAAGATATACTGGAAATGGAAAAGGTTCAGAAAAGGGCAGCAAAAATTATGAGGGGTATGGAACGGCTTCCATATGAGGAGAGATTAATAAGACTGGGACTTTTCAGCTTGTAAAAGAGATGACAATGGGGAAATATGATTGAGATCTATAAAATCATGACTGGTATAGAGAAAGTAGATAAAGTGTTGTTTACTACTTCTTATAACACAAGAACTAGGGGTCACCAAATGAAATTAATAGGCAGCAGGTTTAAAACAAACGAAAGGAAGTATTTCTTCATGCAATGCAAAGTCAACTTGTGGAACTCCTTGCCAGAGGGATGTTGTGAAGGCCAAGACCATAACTGGGTTCATAAAAGAACTAGATAAATTCATGGAGGATAAGTCCATCAATGGCTATTAGCCAGGATGGGCAGGAATGGTGTCCCTAGCCTCTGCTTGCCAGAAGCTGGGAATGAGCAACAGGGGATGGATCACTTGATGATTACCTGTTCTCTTCATTTTCTTTGGGGCCCTGGGCACTGGCCACTGTTGGAAGACAGGATACTGGGCTATATAGACTTTTGGTCTGACCCAGTAGGCCCATTCTTATGTTCTTATGTTAAGTACTAGAGACCACTGGAAAATAAAAGACAGCAAGGCGTCTTAGAAATGTTTTTATAATGAAGGTACAGAGAAAATCAGAGGGCAACATGATTAACACCAAAGATAAGGTGGCAAAAACTACAAGCTAACTACAGAGAAGGATTTGAGGGAATTGGTAATGGAGGTCAGCACCACATGTGGAAGGAGTGGGTAAACTGCAGTTTCATAACAAATATATTGGAGAGTGCTAAATAACTTGTGGGTGAATCAAAAGGGAAAGCCTGTATTCAAAAAGAAACTTGTGGTACACTGAAGAAGTATAAGAAGTGATAAAAGATCAGTTCCCCTTTCCCCCCGATCTTTTGAAAACAATGTTTTAAATGAAAAATTTTGATCAACTCTACTCAATTCTTACCTGTGCACTTGACACTACATAGAGATGCCATATAATAGAGGGTTATGACAGAGGAGCTCTGAGCCACTAACAGGGTAACTGAGTGCAGTCCTTTGTACTATCCAATACAGTGAAATAGACTGAGGGAAAGATACATTGATGAGCTGGCAAGAATCTTGCATCTAGTGTATGTCATGTTGTATTGAGCAGTTGGCTGTGAGAGAAACTAGTCCCTGGGAACCATCAGGCATGTGTCCCTGTGGCTTGCCTTCAGGACAGCCTCTGCTCTCCTTTTCTCTGAAAGTCAGCTTGTCTACACACTCAAGTAAAGCAGGACTCCAGGCTGTCAGAAAAGATATCCTGAAATAATGGAAAGGGCTGCAGTACTATTGTGTCAGGACCCTGACTGTGCTTTCTTTCCGTCATCCCCATTATGCTTATTCCTGCTCAGTACAGTGTCCTGACAGAGAGCCTATTAGAGGCCAAAGGAATTGTGAATGACCTACCGCTCAGGAATGTTAAATGTACCCAGGAGGGAAGTCTCTGCCCAGAGACTACAGCAGCCAGTAGCCCACAGTTCCAGTCTTCTATGGAAGTCCAACTCAGAGGATCAGAAGAGACACCTGCCCAGAACAGTTAATCGTTAAAGACTTTAAAATCCATATGTAGAAATGAGTGTTAACATCTGAGAGCATGTTTTCTCCATATTTGGACATGGGCCCACAAGGAAAGAAAATGGCCTAGACCAGAAAGAGTCACTGTGATCTGCTAGTTATTATTAGAATTGCTAAATGTGTTATACTCTAAGGAGGCTTAGAGTAACTCCTTTTATTGCTCTTTGTTCTAATTAACCCTTGACTATTACCTTATCTCTGCCAGGCTTAGAGCAAAAGCCCTTTTTTACTTCATATGCTCTTCATGTGAGTGTCATTCTTGGGAGGAACCCAGCACATGTTGAATGTCAAGGCGGGTCTAACCATTGGAGCATCTACAGCTCTTGCCTTCAGGGTTTGTGGTACAGTTTCTACAGCTACTGACACTACAACATTTCTGTGGACTACCATGAACATGGGACCAGGTTCAGGGCTATCTGAGACAAGAAGGGGTCAGCTACAATATTTTACTTACCAGGCTAGCATTTGGGAAGATACATCTTTATACAGTGGACACTATTACAATCTTCACCACCCACTTTAAGTGTGTGCTATATTTCCTATTGTAAACATAGAGAATACAAAACAAAACAAAACAAAAAAGCCCACAAGCAAACTCACAATATGGTAAAGAATCACTGTGCAGTCAACATCCATTTTTAATTACAACCACTGTTTTTGCCTTTTGGTAATTTTCTTCTAGCTTTCCTATATGTGGCTGAGCAATCGAAATAAGCATGAGAAATGAAGACTTTTTTTTTCACACTTTGTTTTAAAAGTAATGCACTCTGAGAAGTCTCACTGTAGGGCCATGTCTACACTAGTACTTATGTCAACAAAACTTTTGTCACTCACAGATGTGAAAAAACACCCCCCAAGTGACATGTTTTGCCAGCATAAGCGCTAGTATGCACAGACGCTCTCCCACCGCCACAGCTACCACCACTCTATAACATGGTTTTATCATGTCAACAGAAGAACTCTCTCCTGTTGGCACAGAGCAACTACATGAACGATTTTACAGAGGCACAGCTGTATCAGTACTGCTGTGCCATTGTAAGACTGCTAGTGTAGACACAGCCTAGTATTACTAGTTTTCTCTCAACTGTAATAGAATTAACAATTGACATTAGTAGTTCTGTATTCTTCAGTGACTTACTGAAAGGTAAATGGCAGATTTTCGAAAATCAGCCACTCATCTGCACCTACAAAATAGGCATGGCTGGCTGCAAACAAGCAATTACGCATGCAAAACATACATTTGTTCATGTGGGATGGGTGCCTGCAAACTCAAACCAGTACATGCACATGAATGACTTGTTTTTTAATGAAAAGGTATATTTGCATGCTCAGTTACCCTTCTGAGTATGTGCAAGAATACTTTGTGATTGAAATTGAAACACTGATCTTTATTAAAAATATAGCCCTTAATTTTCTAAGCGGTGATTTTATGTTAACCACTTTGGGCCAAACCCTGCTTGCCTTACCCACACATGATAGCTCACTAATGTCCATGAAAAGACTCCTCTGAGGAAGGCAAGCCAGATTTGTGTTTTTTATACTTGCTGTATGTGTCCTGAGTTCTACTTTGTAATTCATTATACCATGAAAATTATAAATTTTAAATTTAACTCTGATAGTTTTTATTTTTGTCTAGTGCATATCTATAATATCATGTAATATAACATTTTATCAGGGAAATATGTTCGCAGTGGATTCATTCTGATTTTTCACCCAGAGAAAATGTATAGCATAGTTCCTGGTTAGAACAGGTTCTCTTAATCCTGGCATGAAAAAAATTATAGACAATTAAAAGATTGGTAAATTTCTAACCTTGATCATAGTTACAATTTCCCCCAAGCCTTTGTCGTCCATATGAAAATTCAGCAAATAAAACTCATGGTTTTAGAGAGAGCTTTTTCTTTTCAGGATCACTTCCACATAAAGAAAGAAAACAATCACAGCTCCATAAGGAAAGGTGATTAGATCACCCATTGTTTTCTTTACAAAGAAAGGGAGACAACATCTCTTGGACTAATTAATCCCACTCTTTACCATAAATGGGGTGTTTATACGTATTTCCCACATGTCATTCATTGACTGTCTGCCCTTTACTACAACTGAGCAGGTAATTATCGAGTAAGGGTAGGAATGCAGCCAGGATTTATAATGCCGCAGAGTAGAGCTGGGCAATTTTTTATTTGTATTTTTTTTGGAATTGCCAGCAAATCGAAAAATCATTATTCACACTGTACTATGTGGGGGAAGTGTGAAAGCAGGTCCTCCTCTAGTTCAGCCCTCTGCACAATTGCTACCTGCAAGAGTTGTTCTTGTTGTCATCCCCTGCAGCCTTGTCCCTTTTCATTCGAGACGAAGTCACTTCTTCCACCCCTGGTGTGTGAAATTTGTTTTGTTTTTTTGTAAATCCCCAGGCAACCACATTCACTCACCATCACACAAATATTCAATTTAACACTGGTCCACAGTCAGTCACCATTACCCATGCAGGTAGCCTCACCTAGGCAACCACTGTAATTGCCTCTTGGGAGATGCACTGAAGGTGACACTGAGTAGCTTGCAGAATTGGGCACTCTGCAGGGTAGATGAGATTTAACAGTACACTCACAAGGAAATGATAGAAAACATTGAAAGGATAAAACTGATTTGATAATCTGCTTTGTTTGGACATAATATATTTGGTAATCAGAGCAACAGTTATATCAGCACAACTTGCCTCGACTTCTAGGCAGAAATTAGCAACAAAAAAAGTGTCTGTGTGACTCACAAACAGACACACACTGCAAGCTCCTTTATAATGTGTAGAGTGTCTTAAAAAAAATCCTTCACTTTATAAAATTAAAAAAAAAATTTACCACTGCTTTATTTAGTCTCCCCTGTATTATGTGTGTTCAGAATGTATCAAACAGATTTTAAAAATTGCTTATTTTATAGGTGGTTTTTAAAAAATATTTGTTTGTTTTGAAGGCAGGGGAAATTAGTTGAAAAAAAGACCATGCACAGGGAGCTGTTTAATCATTTTTGCTTCATTATTTTGTTTTTCAGACAGCACAGCAAGACCACTGAGGCATTATGACAATCAGCAATAACCAAAGAATGTCTCCATATGTTGTGAATGCACTTTGGGAAGGAGCACTCTTCTCTTGTGTAAAGAATGCTAGATTGCAGACAGTGGGCCAAATTCTGCTCTCACTTATACCAGACTAAATCTATTACTTTCAATTAAGTTATCTTGGATTCACTCCAGTGTAAGGGAGAAAAGACTGATTGCCTTCAGACATGTTCTCTAGTTGTAGTGGCATAATGCACAGTACTGCACATTATGTTGAATGTTGACCTACGGGAACCAGAAGCTAATAGTAAAGAGAAATGGAAATTTGTGCTGTCTGTGGTTGTGTGATATGGTTGTATTCCATAGAAAAGCAGCATAATTTATTACCCTAGTTTTAATAACATAATTGTTCATTTTAGTATCTGTATTCATTTCAGTATTTTGAATTAATAGTCTTTATATTGTATGAAAGCTGCCTTTAGTAGTGACTAAAGTAATTACATCTTATTCACACAGATGTTTATGGTAAGCTGCCATTTGCATTGTATCTCTGAATGCATTTTTCTTTGCAGTGCCAAAAGTATTGGAAGCTTTTTACTTTTGGTAGTATTAGCATAGACAATGTGTGCAGAGAGTATGTACAGCCTAAAATGATACAGGTATAACTGAAATTCTAGTAACTAACTTCAGATAAAATTTATTAATTCATTTATATTCTTCCATGTGTTAAGAATATCTGAATCTATTTGACTGATTTTTACATATCCAAAACTTGGAAATGTGGGAAAAAAGATAAAAATCAATCAGATTCCAAGTAATAAGGAAGGAAATATAAATAATGAAAATAAACATTCCCCTATGAGATTTGCAAAAAAAAAATGATTTCAGGAGGACTAACAAAAACATATTCTCAAAATATATTCTCTTATCCAGTTCCTCCAGTCAGGAGTAGAATTACTATTGTAGTTAATTCACCAGTAGGTAGCAATGTTAGGACTGGACACTGCATCAATATGTAAATTGAACTCTGTGAAAGGACCGCTGGGATTATCTTGTATAATAATTATTGGTCTTTCTAAAAGAAGCTGCAGGTTATTTTTGATATGTTGAGAAGCTATGAGTGGTTTGTGCTCCTTTTGATAAAAGCAGACAAGAAGGTCCCTGATCTAAAGTACTGTATAATTTGAAAGGTCAATCAAGGAGGATTCAGCTACTAAAAGGAAGTGCTAGTTTGGGCCCCTAAGAGGTGTTATTTACTCAGGATCCAATTCTTCCCCTTTTTTCCAAAATGACATTTAACTAAACCTAAGGATTTTTCATCCAACTATTGTATCTGAGTTACTGTGCTGGCTGGGTGAGTGTTTTTTGGTACTCCTGCATCCAACCCCTGTGAATTCTCCCTAATGACAGGAAGGGTCCATATCTCAGGAAGTAATTCTGAGAGGACATTGAAGTTGGTGTGTTTCTTTACATGGGGAGAAAGGGAAATTGTTTGTACCAGCAACAGAAAAGGAGCTGCCTCTGTAACCTCTCTTCTGTTAAACTGAACTCCAGCTAGTGTCATTATTCTGGGAATTCTACATGGCGGTACTAACCTACCAAAAGGAGACCACAAGGGCATGTAACACTTATATTAAGCATAGATAGGGCCATAGCCAGGATGTATAATGCCTGGGAGAAATGCTAAGACTGGGCCTCCAGTGGCCCATCCCTCTGTACCATCCCCATCACCCAGTGATTTCAATGGGACCACTCATAGAGTAAGGTACAGACAATGTGAATAAGGGTGACAGAGTGGATCCTAAGTCTCGAAGTATTTTGCAAGGCTGTGTCACATTTGACAAAGCTATGTTTGACATGTAAGCATTGTTCCCTATCCAGTAGTAAATTTTGGAAAACTAATTTGTCAGTTGTGTATATGAATACTTTTACTCATAGAGGCTATACTTAATATTTTCAATGTAGCGGCAGTGCTGCCTATCTTGGCACAAAGGTATTTTGTCTGTGGAAAATCCAGTATTTTAAAATACATGACATATCTGGAGGCAAGAAACCAAAAATGCAATGCATTTTGTTTACCTCTTAGTGAATTATATTATTTTCATTAGCACTGGCACACATGCAATTCTTGCTTCCCAGTTAACATTTTTATCTGTCACTCTTCATTATCTGTGGCCTAGGTTCATTAATTTTAAACATATCTACTTCTCACTTGGTAGTAGTGTGACTCACAGTTATATTTTGTAATTCAGAACTTGTTCCACTGATATGACAGTATTTTAGTGTACTGTGCTTTTAATATAGTGCAATGGCAAGTCATAGCTAGCACTTTGTTTCATAACAAATTCATCCTCAGTAAAAAAAAAAAGATCAAGCTAGACTAGAAGCCCTGTAATTACAGATAATGCTGTTTGAAACAAACCAAAATCTACTTGTAGCAGTGTTATTGTTTAAAATATTACTATGGCCAGATACAGCATTGAATAAGTGACTGAAATTTCATGTTACGATAATTTCTTGGGCTTTACAATTTTAAATTACATGACTGTACTGGTTCCTGCTTGGTTGGTTGATTGTAAGCATTAAAGGGAAAACCACAGTGGAATAGAAACCAGTAATTCATCACTTGATCAAATGAAAAGCAGAACAAAATTTCTAACAATATATTTTTTTAAATACTGTCCATATGAAAATAAACAATAAATAATCAAACAAGAAACCACTATTATAACCACCACTTATTTATGTCTACAAAGGCAGGAAGATTGGACCTGTGGGAATATACTCATGCCGTGTCTACCTGAAGTTCAAAGGCCATAAAATTTCCCCCCAATATTGAGACCAGTAGTTTGTGTTTGACTAAATATCATCTGTTTATTCCAATGACCATTCCTAGACCCCACATCCTACAACAGATTTTGTGTGGACAGAACTCGTGACTTCAATGGGGTTCCATGTGAGAACACAAGATAGTCATTTTCAGGATCAGAGTCTTCACTAGTAAGTCACAAGAGGACTGGTCCCCATTTTAATGGAAGTTGAGAGTGCTGAGAATTTGGCAGGGCTGGGCCTGCAATGTACAGTCTATTCTGAATCTTCAAATAACATGGTAAAAGCCTATTTCAGTATCTCAGAGATGGACATAGCTGAGCAGAAGGTCACTAGCACTGTCAGCTTGTTTAGCACTGGAGCTCTGTAGGGCTGTCTACACTGGGCGGGGGGTCGAACTAAGGTACGCAAGTTCAGCTACGCGAATAGCAAATAGCGTCGACTCCGCCACCGCCGTTCGCGGTGGTGGAGTTCTGGAGTCGACGGGAGCGCGTTCGGAGTTCGATATATCGCATCTAGATGAGACGCGATATATCGAACTCCGAGAAGTCGAACGCTAACCGCCGACCCGGGCGGGTAGTATAGACGTAGCCTAAGAGAAAAAACAAGAGTTTGATACAACATCTTGGATTTAATCACTGCTCTGAGGTTAAAGCATAGGGCACAGGGGAACTCAAATACAAAGGAAGAGTGCTGATTTCCTTATAGAGGCCATAGTAAATCTGTTTGCTCGTGATGGGGGAAAAAATTAGAAAAATATATGCCATATGTGCTTGATGCTTTAAAAGCATGTGTTAACATAATCCCAGGGAAATTGTTCAAGAATTGTGAGATACACTTCTATAATGCATCTAAAGTGAATGACCCTTTCCATAACTGATTCTACAGGCGAGGGTCACGCAGGCTACAGCAAAGATGATCAACATTTATAAATAGAAGGTACAGTTAAGTTTGGGATTTGGAGCATAAATGGGTTTCCACATAATAAATCAATATAACTTGATAAATGTACCAAATTATGCAGTGTTAGGAAAACAGTTATGGTTAAAGTCAACTAATTAGATAATTAAGGATTTTGAAATACTGTAATTGACTTCTCTTTCTCTGAAATGTCCATAAATAGCAACTGCCAGGGATCACAAGGGCATCACAGAAACACCACCTTTCCTTCATCGTTCCCCCCAGCCTGTGGGTTAAGAGGTAATGTGGGAGTCACTATATTGATTCTATGATACCTGAGGACTCCCCAAACAGGAAAGCCTGTGACCGGCCAGCTAAGCCTTGCTATATGTTAGAAACATTGTGTAGTCCAGATGGGAAAATATTTAGCCATGTCTCCATAATCCATGTCATGTAGATCGTAGGTTACAGTGTGTTTTAGAATTCTTCCATGAGTCACTTGTAACAGTAAAACAAAAATTGATTATGGAATAAAGGCCTTGTTACACTAGGACATTATATTGTGTATTTATAGACATTTGTAACATCACACTGAACTACAATTGCTTCCATTTTAGGTGCTCCAAGCTAATCAATACACGATTGATTAGTTTGATGTTCTGTTGTGTCGTGTGCTAACAAGAAGTGAAATAACATCACAGAATATCAGTATTAAAATTCTGTTGTAAACAGTATAAAATATTAAGCTTGTTTTATGAGCTATTGCTTCTAAGTGTGAACTAATATCATATTTAAGAGGCTTGCAAACCATCAGTTTGGGATGCTCTTTGCTTGATTCTTCTGGTTTCTTGAGTAATTTTGGGAGGATTATGAAAAATATATGTCATATAAAATGTTAAGGAATCTCCTAGTTATAATTTGGATAAAGATTAGAAGGCTGATGTTAGAGTAGAAAATATATGCAAGGTAGAAATACAGCACAATAATTATTCTTATAAAAAGAAGAAAATGATGTTTTTAGTTAAGTCAGGTATTTTCCCCTCTCTTTATATCTATTATGTTTCTGTGTCTTAGTAAGAATAACAGAAAGATGCTACTGTGAAATGCTGGAAAACTAGGATTTTACTGCGTGCTTTAATTTTAAATTTCTCCGTATCAGTTAAATTCTTAGAAAAAAGTAGACTGTGTGCAGTTCTGGTCTCCCATATTTAAGAAAGATGAATTCAAACTGGAACAGGTGCTGAGAAAGGGCTAAAAGGATGATCAGAGGAATGGAGAGCCTGCCTTGTGAGAGGAGACTTAAGGAGCTTGGCTTGTTTTGCCTAATAAAATGAAGGAAAGATGATTGCTTTCTATACATATAACAGAGGAATAAACATCAGGGATGGAGAGGAGTTATTTAACTAAGAGCCAGTGTTCTCACAAAAAACAAATGGATATAACTAGCCATCAACAAGTTTAGACTTGAAATTAGATGAAGATTTTTAACAATCAGAGGAATGAAGTTCTAGAACAGCTTTCCACAGGGAGTAATGGGGTAAAAGAGTAAAGAGACTTGTTCAAACTTTGTATCCTGGGTAAGTAGATCCATAAAATACCTTGAGAATAACATAACTATGTGCAACAAACAATATCTAAAACCAAATCATGATAACCTCTATGCTGGGTTCATAAGTGTATAGGCACTTAGCTAGCACAGTGATGTGGATATATAGGAACCTAGATCGATAATTCAGTGTTTTATATATAATTGTTTGGTATGAGTTATATATAAAAGAAGAATATTGGAATCCCTCAGATCAATAATGCATAGTATTTAATTAGCCCTTTACATGGCCAAAATACTGCACAAATATTAAATGAATCCCTACAATGCAGTGTGAGTTTGGCAGATACGCATTATTCTCAACATCATTTAGAGATGGGGAAGTGAGATTGAGGTGCATGGCATTATGATTCACCATGCCAATAGACAATAATAGTATTCCCAGTATGCAGTGTGACAGTATTTTATAAATGTAAAACCTTTATACAATGTTTTATGAAATATTACATGTATATGAAGATAAATGGGTACTGGATACTGCTAATTTAATATGAGTTTGTCAGCATGCTGGACACTGAAAGTTACACAGGACTACAAAATGACAGAGATATCTATGGGGCTGTAGAACTTAATAATGTATCCAGTGTGAGTTTTCAAACCTTCTGATATTTCACACAGTTGACAAAGAATATAGACAGACAGATCCATATTGTAAGCTCTTTGTAGCAGGGAACATCTTTTTGCTCTGGTTTTTTGTACAGTGGCTAGTACAGTGTGGTCCTGGTCCACGACAGAGGCTCGTAGGCACTACCACAATACAAATAATAAATAATAAACGTAGAAATGTAGAGCTGTAAGGAAACTCAAGAAGGCATCAAGACCAGCCCCCAGCATTGAAACAGGACCAAGTAAACCTAGATCATTGCTGGTAGATGTTTTTCCAACAAGTTAAAAACTTCCAATGATGGGGATTCCACAACTTCCCTTAAAAGCCTATTCCAGAGCTTAATTACCCTTATAGTTAGCAATATCCACCTAAATCTTCCTTGCTGCTGATTAAGCCAATTACTACTTTTCCTACCTTCAGTGAACATGGAGAACAATTATAGACTCACAGACTTTAAGGTCAGAAAGGACCATCACGATAATCTAGTCTGACCTCCTATTCATACCTCAACCACTCCTGAAATAGATCCCTAACCTCTGGTTGAGTTACTGAAGTCCTCAAATAATGGTTTAAAGACTTCAAGTTACAGAGAATCCATCATTTACACTAGTTTAAACCTGCAAGTGACCTGAGCCCCATGCTGCAGAGGAAGGCAAAAAAACCCCAGGGTCTCAGCCAATCTGGCCAGGGGGAAAATTCCTTCCTGATCCCAAATATGGTGATCAGTTAGACCCTGATCCTGTGGACAAGACCCACCAGGCAGATACCTGAGAGAGAATTATCTGTATTAACTCAGAGCTCTTCCCATCTAGTGCCCATCTCCAGCAGTTGAGGATTTTTTGTCCTCTTTATAAGAGTGCTTACCATATCTGAAGACTGTTATCAGATTCCATTCCTCTAAGTCTTCTTTTCTCCCCCAGATCCTTTTCTGTGCTATACCACCTAGCCAGTTATTCTCCATTTTGTAGATGTGATACTTCATTCCTAAGTGTAGAAACTTTTCACTTATTTAATTGCATTTAAGCTTATTGATTTCAAACCAATTCTCCAATTTGTCAAGGTTGTTTTGAATTCTAATCCTGTCCTGCAAAGTGCATGCAACCCCTCCCAACTTGGTGTCACCTGCAAATTGTATAAGCATACTCTACACTCCATTATCTAAGTCATTATTAAATATTAATTAGTTTGGGACCCATGCAGGACCCCATGAGATATATAGCAAACCATTTATAACTATTCTTTGAGTAGTCTTTCAACTGGTCATGCATCCACTTTCTAGTAATTTCATCTAGACCACCTTTGCCTAATTTGCTTATGAGAATGTCATGTGCAACTGTATTAAAAGTCTTACTAAAACCAAAATCTATCATATCCACTGCTTTCCCCCCTGTCCAATAAGTGTCAATCCTGTCAAAGAAGGAAACTGGGCTGGTTTGGCATGATTTGTATATATCCTGGCTATTCCTTATAACCCTTTTATTCTATAGATGTTCACAAAGTGGTTGATTAATAACTTGTTCCAGTATATTTCCCGGTATCAAAGTTAAGCTGACCGGTCTATAATTACCTGGGTCCTCTTTGTTCCCCTTGTTAAAGATAGGTACTATGTTTGCCCTTCTCCAGTCCTCAGGAACCTCATCCATCCACCCTTCTCAAAGATAATTGTTAATGGTTCTGCAATTGCTTCAGCTAGTTCCTTAAGTACCATAGGATGATTTTCATGAGGTCCTGCCAACTTGAATACATCTGATTTATCTAAATATTCTTTAACCCATCCTTTCCCTATTTTGGCTTGTGTTCCTTTCCCCTTGTTGTTAATTGTTAATTATTAATTGTGTTGAGTATCAAGTCACCATTAACCTTTTTAGTGAAGACTGTAGCAAAATAGGCATTAGACACTTCAGCCATCTTGATGTCATCTGTTATTAGTTCTTCTTCCCCGGTAACTAGAGGACCTACACTTTCTTTCATCACTTTCCTTTATAAAACAATATACACTTTATAATAATAATAATAAAGACTAGATTGTGGATCAGACTACAAGCCTATGCAGGGAAGTAAGAACCCCTGTACATGATTGTGTGGGCTATCCTTATCTTGGCTCTCAGTACACAGGGGTAAGCAGGCATTGTGCACCTGGAATTGCCCCCTGGAGCGTCTAGGAAAGGGCAGGGTAGGGCGTAGGTAGATTTGTGGCTCCACCCCATCAATGCATAAGACTGCAAAGCTGAGCCTCTGCACGAGGGAGAATTATAATTTGTTGCTTGTATAGGGAAGCAGCAAAATTAGTAATCCTCTGAAGCAAAAGAGAACAGGGAGGGAGTCCTAGATCCCTGAGCCAGTTCTTTTCCCTGGGATGCTCTTTGGGCAGCACTGCACCACGCTATGGGTTGTGTCCTTGTCGTACAACCTACTTCTGAACAGGTGAAATTATTGTACAATCCTACATCCAAGTCCCTGGGATAATCTGGAAAGTCAGTTAACCAATTCAGAGGTAAATATGGGGTCCCAAAGCACATGCATTTGAAAAGTGTGTACACCTGATTGTATCTCCCTTGTCCTTTGAGGCCCCATGAGAGCTCTACAAAGACACGGGGGTCTCTGCTAGCAGATTTGGTTGCAGGATTGGGGTCTCAGACTGTAAGGCAGCCACTGTAAAATACATATAAAATAATAATTAGCAATAACTATCAAGAATTTTTCAAACAAAATGTAATTTGCATTCTCCAGTTTCCATGAGGAAATTAAGAGTATATAGTACTGTATTCTGTGGTAAAGGTTGTTAGAAAAATATTTTCACTGAAAGGGGTTTTAGACTCTATTTTACATATGATAATTTCCCCTATTTTCAGTCTCCTCCATTCAGCAAATATATAACAGAACTGGAGATCAAACAAAGTATATGACTATATTTAAAAACATAGGGAGCCAATTTAATTAGACATGATTATTATCCTTATTTAATTCATTTGTAAAACCACTGGCAGATATCCGTGGACTGTACTTCATCAATAGCAAAGAATAGTCACTGAGCATATTTAGAAGTAGTGTAAATAGAATCTTGTATTCTTTTTCATATTTACTGTACCCGATGATAGAATTCCCATTCTTCATCTCAATGCAGAGGTAATAGAACTGCAGTGCAGGGGGCTGTTTTCTGCAAGTCTGAATTAAGTCACAGCTTTTTCAGTGTTTTAAAAATGCATCCTTCCTGCAAGAGATGAACTCTACTTCTGAGTTATTGCATTTTGGACATATATACGGGGCACGCAAGAGATTTATAAATACTGGCAAGAGGATTATTCTATAACTCAGGCCACATAAAATATATCCATCAGGGAAGAGAACTTCACACTTGGATGATTTTCTCTCAAGGAACATGTAATGTTTTTCCAGGAGGTAGGCAAAAGAGGAAATAGTGAATGTGGTAGTTTGCAGTAAGTTAAACATCTTTACCATACTCTCAGAAGATTATAAGATCATCATCAACTAAAAGTTCTGTCATGGAGTTAATCCTTATCTACACCCCCGATATATTGACCTAGCATTCCCTGGAGCAAAACATGGATTATTCTGGAGTAGTTTCAAAGGAGAGACTAGAATCTGTCTTTAATTTACAGTGAACTTCACATTCTAGTCACAAAGGAACAATTAAATTGGTCATTTCTAAGCATGTCTGGAGGCTTTTGATGACATTTCTCACAAAAGTAAATAAATATTGTGGCTCTTGCTAGAATTGCTGAAAGTCTATTTGTACAGAAATTTGGTGCTTCACAAATATCAAGTTATACTTTTGTCTAGCTATTTTATGCCCTACGCTTTATTCATAATCAGAGCTGATTTCCTGCAGATATAGAAAGGTATTAATTATCACTTGATTTTTTTTATTCATACTGTATCTATGTTGCAAAAAAGCTACATTAATTAAACATTAAGGTTACATGGTTAAACTTCCTTTCCTTTATATTAGTCATTCTTCCCAACCGCTGAATTTGCCTTCCTCTAAAAATCATTCCCTCCCATATTGGGCTCTGTGTAAGGAAGTACATGTACAATAAAGAAAAGGAGGGATTTTTCCTACCCCGGTGTAGTACACAGAAATCGGGAAATATCCCTTCAAAATAGTTTGTAAGCCCTCTTGTGGCCCTCACTCTCTTCTGTGTTTCAGAAGCTACCAGAACCCTTCCAGAGCAAAGTGTGTGTGTGTGCACACATGCTATATATACGCTACATATCTAGTTTGTTAACATGATTATTTGAACCTCACTGGGCCTGTGTGGTTCCTTCATATTTCCATGTTGTATAAAGAGCAGAAGTCACAACACTTGGGCAGATAACAATGGTAAGTAGTAGCAGAACTTTTCTTTTCAAATATATCTTTAATCATTACAGCCCCCCTGTGAGGTAATCCAATAAGTTAAGCATTAGTATCCCCTTATTACACATAGGGTAAAGGGAGGTAAAATTATTTGCCCAAGGTCACACAGCAAACATCAAAACCAGAAGTCAAATCTAGGACTTTCTGCTCCACATGGAGGCTTACTCCATGTCAACATAGCCATTCAGCCTTTCTGGATCTCAGTTTTACCATCGGTAAAATAGCTCTTTCCACATTTTCTTTTGTAGATCTTAAAGTCATTGACAAAGGTGAATTGAAAATCCATTTTACAGATGCACAGGCACAGGGAATTTAAGTGACTTAAGTAAGCGTTAGATCTAAGAGCTAAATTCAGGTTGGAGCTGGTCAAAAAAATATAATAATTCTTCAAAATACATTCAAAATTTTTCATGAGAAAATTTCAGTGAAATTTTAAATAACTGGAAAAATTTCAACCGTATCTGAGATCTTTCTGCTCAGAGGCCAAGGCATAACTAACCCACTACTCCATAGTATTGCCTCAGTAAGTCTTGCTTTGTTATCTCAAAATGGGATTAATAATAACACTAAGAATAATAATTCATAGCACTTTTTCATCTGAAAATCTCAAAATAATTGACAATTGTGTGTAATATCAGGAATCCCATTTCAAGATAGAATAAGCTCATATCTGAAGCAATCATTGTGAGTCATTTAATGCTTTAATTAGTGGATAAAGAATGATGCTGTCACATCAGAGACCTGTCATTTATTGGGCCAATTTCTGTTGATGAGAGATACAAGCTTTTGAGCTTGCACAGAGCTCTCCTAGGTGGGTGGTGTGAGCCTTCAATAAATGAAGGTTAAAAAGTGCAGAAAGTTTTTTTTCTCACCAGTCAACAGAACATGTGGACACAGATCTCATGACCTCCTGACTCCCAGTTCTGTGCATATTCCCGTGGGCAAAGGAGTAAGAGCAAGACCCTTTTAATCAGACACTATGTTTCACTGAATCATTTGGAAAGGATTCTGATTAGTATGGAGCAAGTTAGAGGATTAAAGAGTTACAGCCTGATTCTGCCACCAATCTCACATAGGCTACATTTACACTTGGAGCTAGGGATATTATCCCCAGGTCATGTAGATACAGTCTTGCTAGCTCTCATCAAGCTAGCACATTAAAAATAGGAGAGTAGTGTTATGGGATGGATAAGCCACACACAGGGAACCAAGTATCTCTGGTCCCAGAAGTCCCTGCCCAGGCACACCTGCTAGGAATGCTCACAGTGGATGCAAACTTCCAGCTCACAGTCAGCCAGGGCAGACAAAAGAAGGGAGCAGTCCTCCACTGTTAACTCCTGCGGAGAGGCTGCAGAAATTCCACACCTCCGAGACAAGACCCCACTGCCAAACTGCTGAAGGCCCTGTGGAGATCAGAGACAGCAGGTCCAGATTCATGGAGAAGAGCCTCTAGACCACAGGCAGGGAGAACCCCACCTGCTTGTGGGTGAATAAGAAGTTCCTGTTGTCACTTTGGAGTGGCAGAGGCCATGATAGAAAGTGACCCAGGGAGCAGACTTGGTGGTGGTTGGCCCCAGTCTGGATACCCAGTCTGCCAATCACAGGGCCCCGGGTTGGAATCCGGTCAAGCAGGGAGGTCCCAGGTTCCCCTACTTCCAGCCCCACAGACTTTCACCACTGGGCAATATCATCGCAGACTCTCGCTGCACGGCAATACTACGTAGCTCAGACACTGAAACCCCTTACAAGTAGCCATGTTGAATAGTATTAAATAGTAGAATAGGTGAGCCATAGCACAGGCTAGCCACCCCAAGGCTGTACTCATTTGGTACAGGCAGGTTTATACTAAGGATGACTGGCCCATGCTACCACAGTGACATACTACTATTTTTAGCACACTGGCTTAATGAGAGCTAGCGTGAGCATGTCTATGTGATCTGGGAATCACATCCCTAGCACCAAGTGTAGACATATGCAATGACAATGCCCTTACTTAGTACATAGTCCATTAAGTAGTATTATGCATGTTTTACAAATATGTAAACTAAGGCCTGGTCTACACTAAGAATGGGGGTCGAACTAGGGTACGCAAATTCAGCTACGTGAATAGCGTAGCTGAATTCGAACTACCCTAGTTCGAACTACGTACCCGTCCAGACGCCGCGGAACCGAACTCCGCGGCTCCAAGGTCGACTCTGCTAACTCCAGCTGCCGAGGTGGAGTACCGGAGTTCGAACTAGCGCTTCCGGAGTTCGAACTATCGCGTCTAGATCAGACGCGATAGTTCGAACTCCGGAAAGTCGAACTCACCGCGTCGACCCGCGCGGTAAGTGTAGACTAGCCCTAAAACACAGAGGGATTAAATGATTTGTCCAAGATCACTCCACAGATAGAAATGATGAGCTCTGACTCAGTCTCCTGCTCCTAATATTATTATTTATTTATATTACTGCTGTGTCTAGAAACTAACTTTGATCAGAGCCCCGTTCTACTTGGCACAGTATGGAGTGAGAGACAGTCCCTGCCTCAAAGACCTTACAATCGAAATAAGCACATGAACTTGTTTGAAAAACAGCTGCTATGGCAAAACATAGCACAGTGTACACAGTATAAATACTGCATGTTGTGAGTAGAAGGAGGCAAAACACATACTGAATGTTTAGCATTTACTGTAAATTGTAAGGTATCTCGCCTGAGAATGATGTGTTCCTGCTGCAAGTACTTTAGAAAGGTGGATTGCACGAACTCAGAGCATGTAGAACAACTTTGTTTATCACAGAGCTCTGCATGTGCTTTGTTTAATCAGAAATTTATTATGCAGAGGAGTAATATAGAATGGTTGAGTAATGAATAATGAATGGAGGACTGACATCATTTTGTAACAATGATAGAAAATAGCTAGGAAGTGTTTATGTAAATTAGGAATTCTGGAGAACTCATCATCATGTGTAGTCAGCAGCCATCAGTAGGCATCAAACCCAAAGATAACAGAAGGATAACATACTCTGAACTAATAAAACAAACATATTTCTTGTATCCTATCTGACCAAGTTCATTTTTGCTAATCTTCTTTATTTGCTAATAAGTCAACTTATCTAGCACCAAGTGTTTTGGGTGCAGAAGAGCTTGATATCTGTACCAGATGGGCAATGTATTTGTGATGATGCTTCCTGAAGCAGTGTGTTGAAATGGATCATGAAGGAGAGTCTCAGAGTGGAGTGTGAAGAGTACTGTTTGTGTGCTGGAGCTACAGTATGATACACACATATTCAACTAAAACAAAAATGATTTTTTAATGATCTTATTCTGACATCTGTGGACAAATGCAGTTGTTGCTGCATTTTTAAATGTAATTTTTAGAGAGAGGCAACTCTCAAAATATTTGCCATTTATTCAAGAAATTCCCTGTTTGAATAAATGTTTGTTGGGTTTTTTTGCCTGGGTTTACACTCCTTTACAGTTTGCTTTCCATGAATATGCTAGTGATCTATTTACTGGCTGAGGTGTTTGCAGAAACAGAATTTTAAGTGAATATTAGAGTATTCATGGAATCACAATCTTGAACTTTATAAACATGAGTACTCTCACAAGAAACCAGATTCAAAGAGCTAGATTCATCCAGTCACAAAGAGAAATAATACCACATGGCCTATGTATCTACTCACCAAGACACATTTCAAAATTTGGGCAATTAACATTTGCATTAAAGTGTTCATGAACAACCTGCAAATCAAGAAGTACTCACAGAAATTCTCCAGTAAATCAGACTGGAAAATGAATACATTAGAGAAAATTGTAATCTGACCCCGGATTATTTGTGAACAGAAAGCAATCAAAATATACATTACCAATCCTTTTTTTTCATCTCTAGTAATTTTTATGTATTGAACAGGTGCAACAGTTGCATCATATTCTAGAAAATATTACTAATGCCCCAATTCTGCAAAAAATTAAGATTCAAGATTAATTATCTGCCTATGAGTAGTCCCATTGTCCCCTTATCATTCGTTATTTGTATTTTGGCAACACCTACACACTCCAGTCAAGGATAAGGGCCCCACTGTGCCTAGCAGTGTTCAAACACAGCACAAAGAGATTTTCACTGCCCAAAGAACTTTTGATTTTGAGAGACAACAGGTTGATACAACAATAGACTGAGCCCAAGGAGACAATAAGGCTTCAATTGAACTACTCAGTGTGTAAAGTTAAGCAAATGCATCAGTCTTTGTAGGATCAGGGCCAAAACTACCTATACTTACCAGCAACTAGGTTGAATTTTGCCTACTGTATAGCTGAGCTGGTATTTCATATGAGGTCAGGAGGACTTCATCTTATAATAAAATGCAGCCCTGGCAGAGAAAGTATAATTTATACCATATGCATAAGCAAATAAAATATCATTAAATGGGGAAAATAAACAATTTTCCTTACCATATGGAATGTGAATACACTTGATACAACCACTGCAGATGCCCTAAAAGCTGTTGTTGCTGGATCTTTTGAAGTGAATTGCAAAAACAGTGAAATGATTTGAATAAATGTGATTTAAATAACAAATGTTAATGAAGATTTAGATCACCTGATTTTTTAAAAATAATTGACTTTAATCTTTTTCACGAAGCCAAATTAGAAAATTTGTGCTAGTGTAACTTCAAATTACAATTTGTAATGAACTATATTTATAAACTGTCTCATTTCAGTGTCACTGATGGTAAGGTATCTTTTAGTTTTACAAGCTTCTGTAGGCCAAAAAATAAAATATTAAAAATATTACAATTATTTTGCTAAAATTCTTTCTAATTAGGATCTTTCTACTCTTCCCTTGTACTCTTAAATTCAGAATCTGTTAAATACGATGAGATTTTCTTATTCTGTGCATTTAATCTCACACAGTCATTGAATGTTCTATCTTGTACTAATGCAAAATTCTCAGGGACCTATATTTATAGTTTTACAACCTGTAGATTATGTGCTAGAAGACCTCTGATTGGCCAGGAATGTGGTAGTGGAGTCATCAGCCCACATAACTGCTTGGCTGTGAAGGGGATGGCCCTTCCCTCTGAATCCTGATTGGTTTGGAAACCCAGCCAGTTTCCATTCTGCTCTGGAGTAGAAACACAGCTCTCTCTAAGTGGAGACAGGCAGAGAGTTAACCAGCCTCTGATGGGGCCAGAGAAGAACTGCTGGGGCACTTAGGCTATTTATTAATTGTTAGTGTTTACTGCATTGTATCCTGAAGGCTTAATTGCTGGGAATAATTAACCATATGTGTAGCTCTCCTTCATTGTCTCTTTTATTCATTCAGTGGGTGCCATAAGTGGCAGCTAAGGATCTTGAGATGTGTCTGTGGTTTTGAAGGATATGAGATGTGTCGGTGTTTTTGCAGTAAATCTGACCTGTAGATCCATTCTGCATCTAAAGACAAGTGGTTGGTAATTTTGGGACAACCAAGAAAAGAAGGGTTTCTCGTCACACATATGACTGACTCCTGCAATATGTCTTGACCTATCAAAAGTAAAATTGAGTCAGCATTGCAGGTATGTCTAAAACTCTTCAGAATATTCTCAAAAGCTTAAAAGAACAGGTTTTTTCACATCCAATGCTTTTTCAGAATAATCTGCATTCGATATAGCCTAACGTGTACAATACAAAAATATGAACAATATAATAGTGAAACTTCTTAGCTGATGAAACCTCGATGTGAAATTTTAAGTTCTGCCAGCACTTGAGAAACTAATTAAAATGTCCCTTTTAGCAATTTAAGACTATAATATGAGAACAAGGTAAAGAACTAGCAAGACAAATAAAAATTCTCTAAATAAAAAATACCTGATTTTAATCAAAAGTTTCATCCACCTGTTTGCAAAGGATGACAAAAATACACTTTTTAAAAATGATGTATAAAGATGTTCTGAAAGGGTACTTTAAGTTCTGAATTGTTTGGCTGATTTCTGACTTTAGACATCCCGGTTTTTCTTTTCTGGAAGATTTTACATAAAACCGAAGACCACAAATACTAAGGAAGTGGAACCTGAGAGGAGAGGAGTCTCTTTTTTTAATTCAGGCTCCATAACATTTTGCTTTTTGTTAACATCTACTTCTCTAAAATACTGTAATAAGGAGCAATTAATACTCCTCCCTCTTCAACTAAAAACAAACAAACAAAACCCCTGCGAGTACACATTGGAGTCATCCAAGAAGTAATTGAAAAAGGAAAAAAAAAAGAGAGAGACAAGATATGACATTCGTGACATATCAAAGGAAAACACAAGTAGAAGAAAAGTTAGGTGTAAGTTATATTTTATTATAATCTGTTTATTTATAGTTAACTGTTTCTGTAACACCCAACACAATTTATAACACTGTGGTGGTAGGAAACCTAGGCCCTAGTTCTATCGCATGCACACAGACCCGTGCAGTTGCATGGTGCCCCACTGAATTCAATGGAGCTTTGTATGAGCACTGGGGTCTGCATAGGCAGGACAAGTTGCTCAATTGGGACCTAGTCATACATTATTCTCTCCACATAATTTAATGTAGTTAAAAATAACTTTTTCCAAGTCTGTCAGGTTCAAGGATTTCAGCTCAAAACCATTAATATCACTTCACCAATAACCAGTCTGTAAATGTGTCCATCATAAATTGCAAGGTTTTTTTATATTTAATATGGAAAAAATGTCCTAACTGGCACTATATTAGCCTGCCCTCCTGTGCACACTATCTAGTTTGGGGTGTTAAGACATTTTTACTCCAAACAGCCTGAATTGGAGACTACAGGACTATAATGGTCTCTACTCCAGGACATAGACTGAATCCTAAGAGTAATTTCAAATTCTAAATTAGTTTCTTTCTTTCAAACAAAGTCAGTCTACTAGCTCTATAGAGTAAGAACATTTCTTTTAACACTTTCTCTCATCCGTTCTTTTTTCTTTTAAAATATCTAATTAAACTTGAAGCGCTCCTGTTCTTTGCTCTTGTGAAAATGCTTGCAGTCTTTCTTTCACTGGGCTTAGTCATAGGTTGAGTATAAGGTACTGAAGGATATAACTGATTATTTCTTGATCATATATTCTCTAAGTAAATTTGCTGAAATGGTTAATCAAAGGCACTCTAAGGTGATGCTTAATTAAAATAAACAGTTATGTGTTAAAGATAAGAGAATTTGAAGTGACTGTCAAAAAGGAGAGTAGTCTTGTGGATCAGTTCTACCCTACCACTGTGGTATATAAGTCAAGTATTATATCTAAAACATAAAAGACACAGAAAAACTATGCAGCCAAGAATGCTAAAAACAAGACACAATGGACTTGAATGCCATGTTTTTCTTTTGGAAAGGTGATAAATATAAGTCACTAAATCGAGTTAAACTGAATGATATTTTTAATAATATACAGTAATAGGAGTTGTGTTTTTATTATGTGTACTTAATCCAAATAAAACACCCTTATATACTCTAATATAACACAAATTAATATTGTATTGTAATATGCATTCTAAAATAGAGATGTATGATCAAATTACTTGGGTTTGTCATAATAATGCTATAGTATTTTATATGCCTTAAGTTACACTGACAGACCTTGCCTACGCATCGTGCAGCCTTGATATAGATCAAGTAGTATTGTTGAAGCAGCCAGTATTTACCCTGGCTTGATTAATACTGGGTTTAATAGGAGGACACGTTTTGCTGATGGCCATACAATGCTTCTCAAACTAACATCAGTTAATTGTTTCAGAGTCATACTTGCAAGTTCATTCCAAAAATATTCTGCTGAAAGCTCCTAGGACTGGCTTGGAGACAGTTGTGAATTGATGTGTTGGTGATAAAGATGCTCTTTGAGTTCATATAAGTTGCAGTTATTTTTTGGACTTACATTCTTGACTGCCAGCTTTTCCCATTTGTTCCATCATTATTTAGTTAAGACTGATATTTCCACCACTTTTACAGGATGGAAAGGTCATCAACTTTTGAAACTGCTCATTTTAACATGGGATTTTGTTCCCTATCTTGTTAGTAGTGTCACATTGCCCTAGGTGCCACTTTGTGGCAAGGTGTGGCACTGTGAATGAGCCCTGCCTTTCTTTACTCCCAACTCAGCACCAATCAGTTCTCTCGCACAGCTCAGGGGTAATGAGAAGCCAAAATAAATTAATAAAATATGTGCCCTTTAATGGAGACCCAGGGAAGAAGCATTTGGAATTACAGTTCAAAGACCATTACTTCAGGACCCTGTTCAGAACTCCCAAACTCAGAATATAAAACAAAGGCTTTGTGCCTGGTCAGGCTAGCCTCCTGGAGCCGGAGAGAGATAATCCCCTCTTGCACGATGTTCAGCTTCTAGTCAACATGTGGTACCTGTCCACTCCAACTGTAAGAATTCACGAACTGGATGCAGGTAATTTCTAGATCCTTCCTTCAGCCAGCATTTGTGTTTCACATGTTACAGAGAACTATAGACTCATCTCAAGACATTTACATCAATATCTTGTGACTATTACTATTTTTGAAATTTGATCTTGTCAGCATCACGCCTGGTATAACGACCATCCTTGTGTCAGGATCTTTATGTAGACATTGTAGGGTATGTCTAAACTGCAATTAAAGAACCACAGCACAGCCGCAGCTGGTCTGGGTCAGCTGACTCAGGCTTGGGGACGGAGAAGGTTGGACTGTGGGGCTAAAAAATTGCAGTGTAAATATGTAGGTCTCAAAGCCACGACTTTAGCCTGAGCCTGAACATTTACACTGCAATAAGTGCTGGCTCTGAGACCTGCATATTTACTCTGCAATATTTTAGCCCTGCAGCCCGAGTCCTGCAAGTTCAAGTCAATTGACCCAGGTTCTGAGATTCAGTGCTGCAAATGTTTTATTGCTGTGTGGGCATAAGCGTAGACTTATATGATTCTCAACGCTAGAAATGGAAACTAAAACACTAAAAGGAAAGTCTTATTAATGACCTGAAATACTCCACTTTAGGTGATTTTTTTTAACAGAGAAATACTCCTCCATCTTTTATATTTCTCTTTCAAGTTTGATTCTGTGTTCTAAAGAGAAAGTATTGTTGTCTCTCATTCTGGGTTGAGAGAATGTATTACTAGAGAGAGCAGATAGCAATGATACTTGAGTCTTACATTTATATTATTTCAGTCTCCTGCTCTTCGCTCTTTCTGTAGTCTTTCTATGGGAACAATATTGTTCATATTTCTATTAATTAATGGAAACATTCACTTCCTCTTTTGCGGTGATAATTTCTATGTTTTTAAATGTGTCTTCTTGTAGGTATGTGTAGAGCCAAATTGTGATTTGTTTTGCTATGAAATTATGTATCTAACTGATAAATGATTGTAGTGAATATCTGTACATTTTTAACTATAATATGTGACAGTCTTGTTTCTTGCAATTTTCTTCTGCTCCATTTTTTTATTGATTGAATATCCTCTTTTTGGTTACAAATAAGGAAAAACTTTATAACTACTGTTAAGCAATGTACAAGCTGACAAAAGAAGTTGTGGAATTGCCATCATTGGAGATATATGGAGCGAGGATGTCAGCAACTGCAAAGGGTTAGGGATAATGAAAACAATTCTACCCCAAGACTGGGGGCTAGGTTAGATGAGCCACAAGAGGTCACTCACAACCAAAATGAGCCAACGACAATCAGCTCTTCCTTCCACGTGTAACTTTTAGCTGTTCATGGTTTATTTCTAGGATTCCTGCAGCATCGCTCAATCTGTAAAAGCATATATCACAACAATCTTATTTTAATATAACAATGTTACTGGAAAGTTTTGGCAGAATAGCTTGTACTATGTTTGGAATACTAGTTAGTAAAATGCCCAAGAATTTAAGCCTCAGTTCTGCAAGGTGGTTTAGTTATGTGCCAACTTTAAGCACATGAATAATCCTAATATTTTAACTGGAACATTCATGTGCCTACAATTAGTCATGTGCTTAAGTGCCTTGCTGAATCAGGGCTATAATCTAACCCAGATTCAGAATCAGTCTGAAGACCTCTTCATTTTGTGGTAAAGTAAAGACAACAATAGTGGGTAATGATAACTCTGTACACATGCAATAAACATGGTTGACTGTCTGCTTAAAAGCAGTGACAGAGGCAATTTAATTTGATAAAGTATCTTTCCATTGAATTTTAAAATATACTTATGGTGCTGTTTCTGTGAAAGCCTCAGCATATTTTCTTTACTAATGAAACCCAAATGAGGATAATTCTGCTTCTTGGATACATCAGACAACATGCTGATTTGTAGAATGGACTGTAGGGTAAGTATGAGAGAATAAAAACAAACCATTTTTGCTATTGTAAATATAAGTATGATCCTCATATATGGAATTATGAGTCCAAACTAAAAAGTCATTCATAACCAAGAATGCAATTTCATCAACCTTCTGCTTTAATGTGATCCAGTCATTTGAGCTGTACCAAAATTCTTGTCAGAAATGATGTTAGTGCTCTTTCATTGTGCTCGGTAATTCATTATAGTTAGCAGCCTCATCTTTCTGCTTTCCTAAGAGAGAAATTCTCTCCATGAAATTCATACCTTTGAAGAGAAGGTGGTTTTTTTTCTTATTGTTTTTTAACGTTACTGGCAGGAATCAGTTCCAGACTTATAAGAGTCCAACAGACTGATCTGTTTTATTGAAACCTAAGTATTCCCCAAAGAATATAATATTCTGTGCCTTTCTTTCTGATCTCACACTGGTGTAGCTGCATTGACTTCAAGGCTGTTAGTCCTGATCCCCAGTGGTATGAAATCAGAATCTCTTGACTATATTAAATTCACCAATTCCAACAATAACAATTAAATCCAGTGACAACACACTGGCTTATTTGCTCTTATACAAAATGCTCCAATTAATAGCAAAACACAGCATTTTGTAATGGGAAGATCAACAGATGGCAGGATATAGAAACCGTGTCAAGGAAACAGTTTCCAATTCATTACTAAAATGATTTTACACTGTGGTATGGAATTGGTGATTCAACCTTGACAATACAAAATACTTATCTGTGATGTTACAAATGAAAATGTCATGGGTCACAAATGAAAATATAAGAATATTTTCAATTAAGTTCCTCAAAAGCCTTTCTCGATAGGCCCACAATACCAGAAAATACAGTAACCTGCTGATCTGTTGGTAAAAGCTTAGCACCATCAAGTGGGATTCATGTTAAATTTCTGGTCCTTTGTGTTTGGCTTAAAACAGCAGACAATGCAAGTACACTGAGGTCTTGTCAGGGGTTTGACCTGATTCCCACCACTGGTAGCCTTAATTGATGCTTGGATAAGCTACACTGGTACAAATAGCAATAGTTTTGTCACTGTATTGGTGCAGCTACACCAATGGCTTGTCACACTCTGGCTAATTAAGCTATTATCACTTTTTCTTGATCTAAAAGATTGTAGCTGTAACATGGGGTCATAATTGTGAGGGTGAGAGGGCCTAGCAAAATTCTGGCTATTCCTGAATTTCCCCACTTCCCAAGGTGGTATGAGGGGAAATACCAGATACCAAGACTTCTATAGAAGTTAAGACATTTTGGCTTGGTACCTCATGATATTTTGGTTAAGAAACTAGGAAGATACAAAACCAACATAGCACACATTACATGGATTAAAAACTGGCTAACTGATAGGTCTCAAAGTAATTGTAAAAGGTGAATCATCATTGAGCAGTTGTATTTCTAGTAAGATCATGCAGGGATCAATTCTTGTTCCTACGTGTGACCCGGTGTGCCTGGGGCAGCCCTTTCTGAAAATGCCATGGTCAGGGAAGGCTAGAAAAGTGAGAACAAATACTCTGAAAACTGGTGGTTAACACTGAAGTTAAACTCACCAATCAGTCACAAACTGTGCTCCTGATCCCCCCACACTGGTTATCAAGAAGCTGAAAAAACCAATCACACAGCCCCCTTTATTGCATTCCAGTTCTCTGGCTCCCAATCAGCACCTAGGTCCAGTACAATGAGAAGTTATTTAAAAATTCTGCTCACTATACAAAATGTCCTTCTGAGCCCAAAGAGTCAGCCAGGTTATCAGGTCAATATTAGTTTGGATCTTAACCAAAATACCATGCTGCCAGCCAATCCTTTAATGTCTAAAACGAAAGGTTTATTATAAAGAAAAAAAAAAGAACAAGAAGAGAATTGTTAAATGGTAAAGCACTCAGATATATGGGCTTTGAAGTCTCTCTATGTATTAGGTTCTTAATGAAGAATTGTATTGGTGAGTTTGCTGGCTTGAAAGTCCCTGTGGAATACATCCACAGCTTGGATGGGTCGTTCGGTCCTTTGTTCAGAGCTTTGTTTATAGAAAAGTTACTCCAGAGATAGGAATCAAGAATGAAGACTAAATGGAGATGCTGCAGCTGTCCTTTATATTCCTTTTGCCATGTAGCTTGTACTTCCTTTGTCCCAAACACAAGCTGCCCAACACATGACATGGAAAAACCTTAGCGTTCTCTGTCCACAGGCATATCACATACCTTGCTGAATCATAAGGTGTAGCCCCTGGTTCCTTTGAATGGGTTCATTGTGTAGTTGATGACCCTCGATGTGCCATCAAACAGGCTAGGCAGTGCTGATGCCAAACTGTCTGCGGGTGTCACCCAGAAACACAGCACAAGTTTTGAAATACAGATGTACCATACATATCTATAACTCACAATACAAAGGTGATACAAACATATAAACAAAATCATCATACTTGGCAAATCATAACATTTTCACAGATACCTTACATGGCATATCTGGTCAGATTCCTTGAAATTTTATAATATTGATATCAATAATATCATAAACCGTCTCCCAGATTCCATACAGTGTCACACTATGCTATTTAACATTTTTTATCAATGACCTTGAAGAAAACATAAAATCAACATTGATAAATTTTCATATGACACAAGATTAGGGGAATGATAAATGATAAAGAAAACAGGTCACTGAAACAGAGCTATCTGCATCACTTAGTAAGCTGGGCACAAGCAATATGTGTTTCAATACAGCTAAAGGTAAAGTCATAGATCTAGTAACAAAGAATGCAGGCCACATTTTCAGGATGGAGGACTCTATCCAGAGAAGTAATGACTCTGAAAAGAACTTGAAGAATCTGGTGGATAATCAGATGTACATGATCTCCCAGTGCAATGCTCTGACCAAAAGGGTAAATGCATTCCTTGGATATATAAACAGGGGAGTACTGAGGAGGAGTAATTTGGCACTGATATGACCTCTATTTGAATGCTGTATCTAGTTCTGGTGTCCACAATTAAAGAAGGGGATGTTGAAAAATTGGAGAGGGTTCAGTGAAGAACCACGAGAATGATTTAAGTACTACAAAACATTCCTTATAGTGAAAGACTCATGGAGTTCAATCTATTTAGCTAATCTAATAGAAGATTAAGAGGTAAGCTGATAAAAGTTTATAAGTACCTGCATGGTAAAAATAAATTTGATAATAGAGGGTCCTTCAAACTAGTAGACAAACTTATGATAAAATTCAGTGGAAGCTAGACAAATTCAGACTAGAAATAAGGCACAATTTTATAACAGTGAAGATAACCATTGGAACAACTTATCAAGGATTGGGGTGGATTCTTCATTGATGGCCATTGTAAAATCAAGATAGAACATTTTTTAAAAAATATATGCTCTAATTCAAACAGGAATTAATTATGGGAAATTCTATGGCCTGTTTTATGCAGGAGATCTGAGTAGATGATCACAGTGGTCCCTTCTTACTATATAATCAATTATTTTTTATGTAATAAGGGTTCTTTTCATTTTCAAGTACAAATGAATGTGCTAATAGAGTTATAGAATAACAGGGGTTAGGTTACTTTTCATTACCAAGGTGCATCAGCAAGAATGTGGTATTGCACAGACCTGCAGTATATCTAGTTTTGGTCAGTGCTATTAATACTCTATTTATTCAATTATTTTTAAAATAGTTGGCCTTGGAAGAGTGCTTCATCATACCCTTGGTGCAGTAGCGTTTTTCTAAATGAATATTGGGTGTATTAATTCTATGAAGAGTCTTTCCTGAATTTCTGTACATCAAATTGTCCAGGAAGCTAAACCCCCCCATATGAGCTGGGCTAGATACTATTGCCCCTTTTTGAACCAAGCAGCTAGTCGAAGTTCAAGTCTTTGGGGGCATTCCAACTCGAAGTAGAGATGGATGGAGTCTGGTATTTACTTTGCTGCAATCTTGTTTATTCACAAAGAGAATATATGTCCTGCTTTTCTGAAGAAACCAAGTACAAAAGGAGCATTTTCTCAATTTACAACCCCAATCCTCTTTAGCCAACAGACCAAAAAGCACTCTCTAATTTTTTCATGGGTCACATTGTCCTTAGAGGTTGCTAGTTACCTATCTGCCTTTTTTCCCCTCAGCCTCTGTTTTTCTCTGTTCCCAGTTTCTGTATGTTCTGCATACACACAAACAAAACCACAAATAGCACTCAGCAAAACTCCACCCAATCCAAACTCCTGGATGGCTTCAGGCACCAAGCAGGTGCTTGGGGTGGCCAATGGGAAGGGGCGGCATGTCTGGATCTTCGGTGGCAATTCGGCGGCAGGTCCCTCAGTCCCTCTCAGAGTGAAGGACCTGCCTCTGAATTGCTGCGGAATAATGAAGAGGCAGCAGTAGAGCTGCTGCCTAAGTGCCGATCGCGGCTTTTTTTTTTTTCTTTTCCTGCTTGGGGCGGCAAAAATGCTGGAGCAGGCCCTGGTTCACAACCACCTTAGGGTTAGCCTTAGGTAGAGGGGCTTCTCATTAACTCATCCTGAGAGTCACATTAATTAAAGGATGCTTTCACAACCATCTCAAAGAGATCTGTGATCTAAGTAGTCACCAGTACCTCTCAGTGTAACAGTACCAGTAAAAATTACCATATCACCATGCTCCACAATACCCTAAATAGTTTATCTGTCTGTTCACTATATTTTAAAACAACACAGAGCCCAGAATGATTGAGATTCATAATGGATTTGGGGGGAAGGGTTGTTTTTGTTTTGTTTTTTAAATAAGGTGATAAATAACAATGACTAACAAGATACGTCTGAATGGATTATAGGAAAGTGGCATTATTCTTTTATCTATGTGCTACAGACAAGTCTGCCATCCCCAAATAAGCTTTTATTTGATAAAACCTTCTTGGAGACAGATAGAGACATATGATCTAATACACTGCATGTACTTTCATCTAATTGAAAATAAGCCTTTGCAAATTAGTTCCTTGGTATTTTAGCAGGGATTACATTTGCCTACATCTTTCTGATCTTCATTTCAGAGATTGACAGCAATGAATCTCACACTGATACAAATCTTTACGTTCATCACTCAGTTCTCTGTATTATTGTCATTTTACAGGCAAAAGCAATATCTTCCTCAAAGCAGTCTAATAGCATTGATTTCAGCATTGTACTGTTGATTGTTATTTCAGAATTCTCAGTTATCTCTTTGAAGCTAGCAGCCAGTGCAGATAATTTGAATGTTTCATGTGATAACCTTTAGCTAAGATCCGTTTCAAAAATGTTTTGTGAATTCCTAAGTGAAATCCCTCTTCTTCTTCTTGAAGCACTTCTAGTGTAAATAAGGCATTTGTTGCAATAATCTTTCTGACAATGATCATGATATATGGTATCAAAAGTGAAAGTATTCTCAGTTATTTGCAGATACTATAGATACGGAAGTAATCCAAAAATGCAGAAAGCTGTAGGCCAGGATAGCAGCATCAGAAGGATGACAAGTATTAGCCAAAAAAAAAAATGGAGAGAGAGAGAGAGAAAGCAAAGGACTTTCAGCCTTACATCCCAAAAGCAAATGAGAATGGAATGAGAATGCAGCAATGACTAAATACAGAGAATAATCTACATAACCATCATTGTGCTCACACTCTGGTTTTCCTCTATAAAAAGGACAGAATTCCTATTTTATTGGGAATCTGCAGAGTTTCCAAGAAAATGCCCTTGATGCTGTGCTGATTTATATTGGCTACCAGATATAAACAAGCGCCACTGGCACCAGAAAACCTGTCTGCTCCACTGACAGACCAACTGTTGACCAATGCACCCCTAAAATTAGATGGCACTGACTGAGGCCAGTCTCTACATGTTTACTTCCTATGGAGCAACCATATTTTAAAGCTGCCCTCCCCTCGTGGAACACCTGGGGAAGGCAGGTGTTGGCATTATCATGTTATGGACTCTGTCGGTGTAATGGGCTTAAATTTACATCCCTTATGCTGACAGACATGATTTGAGTCCAGTGCCTTTCACTTGTATTTTGAAGTTTCGTATGGAGTTCACCTGTAGTTTACCTGTAGAGTGTGGTGTAGACACATAAAACATTCATAATAAGCCTCACATTGCTGCTGGGTAATTTGCCATCCTACATTTCCTGCAGTATCATCACCTGATTCTGTTGAGCTGATTCTGATATTATTTATGCCAATTCAACTTTGGTATAATAGTGTTGACTTCAGTGGGGTTACTCTTTATTTAGGTGAAGGGCAGGGCTAGTACTGTATGTCTGTTTGTGTGGGTCTGTGTGTGTGGTGGGGAAGAGGTGTCCTGCCAAACTTGGGGATTTTCATGGTGGTTAGATGCCCAATTTCAATTGAATTTTAATAGAATTTGGGTGCCTAGCTCTCTTAGGATTCTTTGAAATCCCAGCTCAGTGAAGAGTTTTGCATGTTTTCAGTGCTTTTTACCTGACCAGGGAAAGCATGCAGGAATTTTACCCACACTTCACTCATGAACATATTATCAACCTTGATTCTGCATAGCTGTGCTGATTAGACTATTCCTATGTAAATAGTTCTCTTGAGATACACCTTGTAAAAGTATGGTACAGATCATTTTTAAGTGCAAGCTATAAAAGGAATAACTGAAAAAAAAATAACACAGAGCCAAATTCTAAAACTGCTTTGCTACAGTAGGGGATTGAAAGATTTGGCACTAAATTCAAATTAGCAGTATTCATAAGACTTACTATTGGAGAATTATTTTTCTTATTAGTTAACAGTGAGATTCAAGTACTGTTAATTTCCCAATGTTACTCTGAAGTGGCAGAATTTCCTGACTTGAAACTATAGTAGCCCAGATTCACAAGAGCTGCAACCATATGTGTTCTAACTAGACTGCTGGGGGTACACAATGGCCATGGACTTCTTTGTAGGTGCCATTGAAATTTAAACAACATAAGGGAATAAAATCCCAATTTCACTTAAAAATAAGTAAAATGTTTTAAAATCTATGCCCTACCCTAGTGGACTAGAAGTAGGTGAAGAGATATTAAAGATATGGGTCAGATCTTCAGCTAATGTACATTGACATAGCTTCAATTACTTTAATGATGCTACGCCAATTTACACCAGCTAAGAATCTAGTCCTGTTTATGTTATTTTTGTCAATAAAGGAAAATTGCATTCTGCGTTCTATCTTAACAATGTTAATGTGACAGATTAACTATGGTTTGTCAGTAAATTGATTCATTATTTATTATTTATATTATAACTAAGGAACACAATGTTATGTTTAGCTTTAGGAAAAAATTCAACCCAGCCAGACTGAGGGTATGTCTACACTACGGGATTATTCCAATTTTACATAAACCGGTTTTGTAAAACAGATTGTATAAAGTCGAGTGCACGCAGCCACACTAAGCACATTAATTCGGCGGTGTGCGTCCATGTACCGAGGCTAGCGTCGATTTCCGGAGCGTTGCACTGTGGGTAGCTATCCCGTAGCTATTCCATAGTTCCCACAGTCTCCCCTGTCCATTGGAATTCTGGGTTGAGATCCCAATGCAAAAACAGTGTCGTGGGTGATTCTGGCTAAATGTCGTCACTCAATCCTTCCTCTGTTTTTTTCCCTTTTCTTTCGGGGGGGGGGGAAGGGTGTAAATTGATGACATATACCCTGAAACACCCGGGAAAATGTTTTTGACCCTTCAGGCATTGGGAGCTCAGCCAAGAATGCAAATGCTTTTCGGAGACTGCAGGGACTGTGGGATAGCTGGAGTCCTCAGTACCCCCCCCTCCCTCCATGAGCGTCCATTTGATTCTTTGGCTTTCCGTTACTCTTGTCACACAGCACTGTGTTGAGTCCCTGCTGTGGCTTCTGTCTATCATAGCCTGGAGATTTTTTCAAATGCTTTGTCATTTCGTCTTCTGTAACGGAGCTCTGTTAGAACAGATTTGTCTCCCCATACAGCGATCAGATCCAGTATCTCCTGTACGGTCCATGCTGGAGCTCTTTTTGGATTTGGGACTGCATCGCCACCCGTGCTGATCAGAGCTCCACGCTGGGCAAACAGGAAATGAAATTCAAAAGTTCACGGGGCTTTTCCTGTCAACCTGGCCAGTGCATCTGAGTTCAGATTGCTGTCCACAGCAGTCACAATGGTGCACTGTGGGATACCGCCTGAGGCCAATACCGTTGATGTGCGGCCACACTAACGCTAATCCGACATGGCAATACCGATTTCAGTGATACTCCTCTCGTCGGGGAGGAGTACAGAAACCAGTTTAAAGAGCCCTTTATATCGATATAAAGGGCCTCATTGTGTGGACGGGTGCAGGGTTAAATCGGTTTAACGCTGCTAAATTCGGTTTAAACGCGTAGCATAGACCAGGCCTGAATTTCCTTCCCTGAGAACAATGAATAGGTCCCATCAGCAATTTGTCAATTTGATGAGTTAAGCTGATAGTTACAGAAAAACAGGAGAAATAGTATGCTTAAGAATGGGAAATTGGGAAACTGCCTGAGGAATCAACACTGTCTAGCTCAGATAGGGGCAGGGCTAGACAGATCTTTTTGGGGGGAGAAAAGTGATCTCCCCTGATATGGTAATCAATTCTGTCCTCTGACACTTGGAAAAACAGATTGGGTGAGCGTAAGAAGCCCCCGCCCTTTCTCTGACCATCATGAGGCTGGATTTCTCACAGGAGAGGTCAGAGCCAGGATTTGCTCCCTGAACAAATAAGATCTTTGTTTCTCTTTTGTAGCTGTAGCTAAACTAAGGATACTTCTTATCTGATTTAATTTTAGAGAAGAGCAAATCTAGATCTTTATTTCTGACTCCAAACCTCCATACTTTGATTTAAATCAATTTTATCTCTCTCTCTGTTTTTTTTTTTAATAAATCTTGTTTAAGGAATTCTACTCTTGTGAGGAGAACCCTCCAAACTGAAAGGAGAGATGCTCAAGGTAATGAGCTGATGGGACCTACATTACCTGCCAAGTCTCAATCAAAAAGCTCTGGAGAAGCCAATAGGACAATGGAGAAGACATGAATTTAAGGGTGATTGGGTCACAGTTACCTATTGAGAAAAATGTGTGTTAGGCTTTAGAATGAAAAATTGGACTCAAAATGCCACCCAGATTTTCAGTCTCCAAACTAGTGTAATAAATTGTAAAGATGTAAATTAGTAGATTATTTTAAAATTAATGACAGACCCCAAAACAAGTATCTCTCTCTCGTATTGCAGAAGGCAGTTGTCTTATAAGGGCTGAGTGGCATATAAGAAAGAAAGTAGAAACAATTTAATTATGCAAGTAGCTAGAAGTGCTAAGGAAGCCCTTACTTGAGAATGGGCTATTGTCAGGGTGGCAAAGAGTCTTCTTACTTGTGGTTTGTAAGAAAGGATCTGCCCCTTGTTATGTACTGGGGCCTTCAGTGAAGCAGGACTAGTGGGACCAGGAGCCTAACTGAGAATATGAAGGAGGAGTGCAATTTTGTGGGAGTCTCAGAGGAGGAGGAGTGTTGTGGGGAGATGAAACATTGATTGTTATTTGTCAGCCAAAATCCTGGTCCCATTGAAGTTGATTATAACAGAACCAGACTTTGGTCCCATATAGAAATACTATCGATTTTGATATATACACATTGGTTATTCAGGACAACGATGGAGATATGAGGGCTGTGGATGATGGAAGGATGGTAGCTGAGGCTGAAGAGAACTGATGAGTGGAAACAGCTAGCTGAATGGTTTAACTGCTTGTTTTCTTGCATTTGTACAGTTCGTGCAATGAGCTATGGAGTCTGGCAGACTTAACTCAGAATTAATGACTGTTTTGTGAGGGAGTAGTGTAAATATTTTTTCATAGATGTACAGTTAATGGAGATGCATGAATGAGACTGAGGGCAGAAGTTGATCAGCATTGTTTAGTGATCCGTATATGTGAATGCTACACAAACACCTTCTCTAGTCAATTCACCTGCAAATGGATTAAAAACATGAATTCCTTAGAAGCTGTGATTATGAATCCTTAATTATACAGGGCTTGATTTGAAATACTACATAGGTGAGAATAAGGTCAGGCAAGAATTGCTAATTTTTTTGAAACTGCCACTTTGAAATGATTTATAATCAGGAATATGCATAAAAATACAGTTAAAATTGAGACCTCTATAAACCAAGAGTGTGTGATTTTGTTAATGATGCCAGTGCTGCAATATTCCAGGTTGTTACACCTAAAAAGCACATGTCAAATATTCCTGAGATAAGCAATAGTGAAAAAAGAACACTTTGGAGTAAAATAATTTTCCTGAGAATTTTAGACAATTCTAAATAGTTGAATTGCTTTCTACTGCAATGATACCATCTCCATACTAAGCACTGCAGTTTAAATAGAAAATCCACACCTTTTTTGTCTGATACTATTTCAAGATAGTTCCATAAGAGATCATAAATATATTCCAAAAGAACAAAAGCAAAGGTCCAATAACGTGCATAAATTTGATATCAGCAATACTGAAATACTTTTTTCATATCCCTTTTGACAATGACTACCAAAAGTGAGTGTGTCTATTGCCACTTTATAAGATGATTGAAATAAGGTTTCCTTTGAAAAGATAATCTGGAGAGAGCACTGGAGTGAGACTAAGGTTTTTTGTGTTCTAATCCTGGCTCTGACCTGTACGGTGACTTTAGACAATCACTCCCCACCCCCATACCCCCGTCTGTGCTTCAGTTTCCCCCTGTGTAAAATGGGGATAATCATCCTGATTTCCTTTTTAACGTGCTCCTGAGATCTAGGGATGAAAAGCACTTATAAGAGCTAGGTATTTTTGTTGTTGTCCCACCATTTTAAACACACACAGAGCAATACAATAGTTGAGGAAACAATAGGGTGACCAGATGTCCCGATTTTACAGGAACAGTCCCGATTTTTGCGTCTTTTTCTTATATAAACTCCTATTACCCTCCACCCCCTGTCCTGATTTTTCACACTTGCTGTCTGGTCACCCTAGGAAACAACCAGTTTACAGAACTGAAAAACTTTGAGTGGTATGGCTTTCATGAATAACAACCCGTAGCTTATGTTAAGAGGAAAATAGTGATGTGTATAAAATGTTGGTGATGCTAAAAAAGAGTGGCAGAAAGTGGTTAAAAACAAGACCCAGAAAGTTCTCTTTGTAGGTTCCATACATGTAAGTAATCGGAGTAGTATATTGTGTAAGAGCTCAGAGTAGTACATTGTTAGGAAAATAAAAAGTCACAAGAGCTTGTCTCTTCACTGACCTGTGGTAAAACTGAGTTTTCTCCTGCCTTGTTTGGAAATACACAATTCATAAAAGAAATTTCAGCAGTATTTACAGATGTCAGCTATCTGACTTCCTGCCATTAGTCATCTCAAAAATAGGCTTCTGCCATTTACTGATGGACTTGGTATTGACACTAACAGCTCTCCACACAACTCCCAATCCTGGTCATGCTGAATGCCTGTAGCTCCCACTGGCATGAATGGGAAAGGCAAGGATTCTCTAACTTACAGTAGGGATCTCAACCTTTACTATACTTTGTACCGGTATTTCATTACAGACATTTTATAAAATGACACTTGAATAAAAGATGAGCTGAGTATAGTCTTTCACCAAAACATACAACATAGTTGGGGCGAATGTCAACTTTGGACAAACACATTATATAAAACAATAGATAAGAGTTAAGAAACCGAGAGTTTTCAAAACAAAAATGAAAAAATAAAGAACAATGATAGGCCTAAATAGGGTTAAAATCTCTAAAAGAGAGGGAGAAATAGGCAATCATTTAAGACTAAAATGGGGGGAGGGTAGGAAAAGAGCCAAATGGCTAAGGAGTAATTGGGTGGGGTAAATAAATTTAATAATAATAAAAGTTAGAAAGCCCTGTTGTCCCAGGGCAGCACCAATTAACACTGCCTGATCCTACAAAGCATACTGGTAGGACAGATCACCTGTAGCCACATGGAGCCCCACTGAAGTCCTTTCCTCTGACACGCCTCTTTCTGTATTGCCTGTGGTAGTGGTTTCAAATTGCATCCTATAAATGCAAGGGGAGGTGGTCTGCACAATTGTGAAAGAGGTGAAAATCTCTCTCTTAACAAGTGATCCACACTTTAAAAATCTGAGGAAGCCAAGTCTATGTTCTTGGTATGGTAAGGTCTGCAGAGAAAGGTTTATCCTTACATGTTTTTATATGTCCACAAAGTGCCTAGAGCAGGACACATTTGGGCAATGTATAAATAATAGAAAATATGATAATGTAGTGAATGAAACTGACTTGGAAGGTTCAGAAGCAGTTTATACAGTACATACAGAGGTGAAGTTCTAAAAGGATTTGTAATGGAATAGCCTTCTGGCTTTCACTGTTAGGTCACTGGTTCAGCTCCCATCTAAGTTTATAGCATCCATAAATTACTGTCCAAGGCTCGATGGCCTCCGTGAAATAACTTGATAGTCTCTGTCTACTGCTTACTAGACAGTGCTCAAAGCACAGAAATTCCTGCTACAACTGGCATTAAATTGAATGTTTGTTAGTAGTCTCAGTCGAGAATGCAGCCAAAGATTAGAGGCATAAGACTTCATTAATTTCTCATCCCAAGAGGTTATCATAAGTTACCCAGGCTGTACCTATTCTGTGGATAAATAGAGGACTTGAAATTCCTGTGTTGTCTTTCTGGCACTTCTCATGAGCACTCAACTCCTAACAGCTTCACACACTCATTTGTCTAAACGTAGTTGAAAAGAAATACTAGAGAAAGGCTCTTTGAATCACTTGAAAGTCTTTGGTGCCCATGTTGTTTCTTTTGTGTTCATGTGACCATTCGTCTCTAACTCAGAGATGTGCAACATTATGAAAAATCAACTGTTAACAAAAATTTTTGAGAAACCCATTTTTATGTTAATTGTTTGTTTAGGGCTTTTATACTTGAGAGATTTTTAAGCATTTTACTAATGCAGTGCTCTGCTCATTTCCCAGTGTTTACATCTGCAGCTCTCTGATAAACCATGAAGGAATGTTCTCATTTCACAAATGTTCAGTTGGTAACATTTAGAAACCAGTAATCATGTGAAGTTTGTTCAGATGGATAGCAATGACACAGTCTCAAAAAAACCAAACTTCCCAACTGGTTTTGAATCATTTCTAAAAGTATAATTAAAATAGGTGCCCTGCAACACTAAAGTAGTCTTATTTGACATCCTATAACTACTCAGCTGTTCAGGAGTGTCTTCGATTATGAGGGTTGTTGGTTTTTTTTTTGAAGGCTCAGCCCATTTTTTCAGTAATGCTATTTTTATCAGAAAAGAAAATTAAATTTTTTATGAGCTTACCTGTCAAAGATTTATCTTGATGAATGTGTGTAACTCCTATTAATGTCAGTGTGTGCAATCATATAATCCTCTTGCATGCAAAAATTTGTTAAAGAGCACTACATACATTGGAACAGCAGCAGAAGTGGATCCTAGCTACTTAACTAACCTATTTATGAATTTCTAGAATATCCTACCCTATAGCTTCTTAGCATTATATGGCTGAGATTCTATGCATTGCAGTCTGAGGTGTCATTTACCCATGCTAGATTGGCTAAAAATAGTAGTGTAGCTGTGATGGCACAGGTGTCAGTGCAGGCTATACAAGCATGTTGACCCTGGTACTTAGTCACATCGCTAGCCAGCACTGGCACCCTTGACTTCTCATCTACATTGCTATTTTTAAATGTGCAAGAGCAGGCAAAGCTAGCATGCATGGTTCAATCACAACTTGAGTAGCAGTGTAGACCTATTGTAACAAAGGCCTATCTCTGCCCCGGTGCTCTTCTCTGCAGAAATCACACACACTCCAGCAGGTGTGCTCGTAGTGACACTTTATTTCAATTTCCCTTCACCAATATCATCACAGCCCCATGCTCCTGCCTATTTACAGTGTTTGCCAAGCTCTTAACAGGACCTGAGGGGTACAGAGATCTCCCTACTCTGGAGTCTCAGTATGGCTAGGCTCGGCTAACCCTGTTCTCCTCCCACACTGCCCCCCCCCACCTTCCTGTGCCTCTTTTATCAGCCCTGGGCAGATGCAGCCAATTAAGTTTTTGTCTCATCCAGCCCACCAGCCTAATTAGATCATTACCTCCAATCGGCTTCCCCTAGGCACTAATTAACCTCTAAGTGATCAGAGTGCAGAGTCACCTACTTACTCCCTACACTTTGTCACACCTACTCTCAGAGCTTGCAGCGCATGCAGCATTTAGGTAGCTTTAATCCACTTTGATGTGTCCAGTCCCGAACTGTTCCCCTGGTATAATTTAAACAGCACTGAAAGGACCCCTCCCAGTAGAAGTTCTGCACATGTTTTGAGAAAAGAATGGAAGACAGCTTTCCCAAACATTTCAACACCCACAATAACCATTGTCTTCATACACTGGGAGCCTAATTCTGTCCCCAGACACATGCATGCAATAGAATATCAGGGTTGGAAGGGACCTCAGGAGGTCATCTAGTCCAACCCCCTGCTCAAAGCAGGACCAAGCCCCAGACAGATTTTCACCCCAGTTCCCTAAATGGCTTCCTCAAGGATTGAGCTCACAACCCTGGGTTTAATAGGCCAATGCTCAAACCAATACGTCACCTTTGTACTTACACCCATGTATTGGAATGCAGAACTGGACTATAGCTCTGATCCAGCAAAGCACTTAAGCACATGCATGTGATTATTCACATTGGAACAAGGGGATTCTTTGTATGCAAAAAAATCAAACTCTATGCAATCTGGGGCAGGAATTGTCTTCGTTTTGTGTTATGTACCACTCTAAGCACTTTGGCAGCACTCAACAAATAATAACAAAAGAGAAATTAGTGGACATGGACCTAGGATTAAACATCTAGTCTGTTTATAATCTGTACAGTTGGGAGAGAATATAGCTTTGAACTAAAATGGGTACAAAGGAATCCTGCACAGCATAAATATAGTATATTGCCTTTATAAGCATAAGGTAAAAAGTGGTGAATAGGACAGAAAGTGAAGGAGAAATAGATTCTTCATCAAGGCCAGGTTACTCCTGGCTGATAGGCCTAAAATGAGAGGTAGGCCAAATATAGTATGTCTTTCTTTAAAACCCTTTGTGGTTGCAGAGAAAAGCCCCAAAATGTGACCCAAGCACACTCTGAAGGCTCAGAAACCAGGAGGCAAACAAAAACCATCAAATTTATTTATTTTTTTAAAAATCCCATGGTATTTTAAGTATCAGAGGGGTAGCCATGTTAGTCTGGATCTGTAAAAGCAGCAAAGAATCCTGTGGCACCTTATAGACTAACAGACGTTTTGGAGCATGAGCTTTCGTGGGTGAATACCCACTTCGTCAGATGCAAGTAGTGGAAATTTCCAATTTGCAGATGAACTGAAGCTCAGCAGTTTCTCTTTGAAGTCTGAAAAATCGGCCAAACTGGACAGTCTCTACGGAAAAGGATAAATGGACACAAAACAGATATTAGGAATGGCAATATACAAAAACCTGTAGGAGAACACTTCAACCTCCCTGGCCACACAATAGCAGATCTTAAGGTGGCCATCCTGCAGCAAAAAAACTTCAGGACCAGACTTCAAAGAGAAACTGCTGAGCTTCAGTTCATCTGCAAATTTGACACCATCAGCTCAGGATTAAACAAAGACTGTGAATGGCTTGCCAACTACAAAAGCAGTTTCTCCTCCCTTGGTTTTCACACCTCAACTGCTAGAACAGGGCCTCATCCTCCCTGATTGAACTAACCTCGTTATCTCTAGCTTGCTTCTTGCTTGCATATATATACCTGCCCCTGGAAATTTCCACTACTTGCATCTGACGAAGTGGGTATTCACCCACGAAAGCTCATGCTCCAAAACGTCTGTTAGTCTATAAGGTGCCACAGGATTCTTTGCTGCTTTTATGGTATTTTAAGTCATTCTTATGTCTTTGGGGGGGCCTGGTTCACAATTTTTGAACATCTGGGGTTGGCAATACTGTACCAACCTCTTCAAAAGAAAATAAGTGGTGGTGTAGATGGCTTTTGTTGTTTTGGTTTAGGATGTTTTTGCAGTTATATTTGTACTGGCATTTATAATGGTACTTCTTGCATATTTTCTTTAGTGGTATTTTTCCCTCTAAATTTTCATTGAGTCCATTCACAGACTCCCTCAGTTATATTAGCAGCAAAGAATCCTGTGGTACCTTATAGACTAACAGATGTTTGGGAGCATGAGCTTTCATGGGTGAATACCCACTTCATCGGATGCAAGTTGTGGAAATTTCCAGGGGCAGGTATATATATGCAAGCAAGAAGCAAATTTGCAGATGAACTGAAACTCAGCAGTTTCTCTCTGAAGTCTGGTCCTGAAGTTTTTTTGCTGCAGGATGGCCACCTTAAGATCTGCTATTGTGTGGCCAGGGAGGTTGAAGTGTTCTCCTACAGGTTTTTGTATATTGCCATTCCTAATATCCGACTTGTGTCCATTTATCCTTTTCCGTAGAGTCTGACCAGTTTGGCCGACGTACATAGCAGAGGGGTATTGCTGGCATATGATGGCATATATTACATTGGTGTATGTGCAGGTGAATGAACCGGTGATGGTGTGGCTGATCTGGTTAGGTCCTGTGATGGTGTCACTGGTGTAGATATGTGGGCAGAGTTGGCATCGAGGTTTGTTGCATGGATTGGTTCCTGAGCTAGAGTTACTATGGTGCCGTGTGCAGTTACTGGTGAGAATATGCGTCAGGTTGGCAGGTTGTCTGTGGGCGAGGACTGGCCTGCCACCCAAGGCCTGTGAAAATGTGGGATCATTGTCCAGGACAATGTTATATTAGTTATATTATATTAATATTTATATCAGTTATATTAATATTTCACTCCTGTGTCAGTGAGGCCTTATGATTTCTTTATGCGAGTAATGTTCAGATCAACACCTATTTCAACATGCTGTGTTTCAACTTTGCTCTTCAGCTCCAGCTCTCTATGACCCACTTTGTATAGTTTAGAAGTAGGTTTATGCTTCAGGGAGAAAAAAAATGCTTCCTTTCTTCTGGTAGAAGTGGTCCTTTGGGTTTAATCCAGCAAAGGTCTCAGTAAAGTTAACAGTTGAACAAATTCAGCTTGATTAGGAACCTTGGAAATGAGTAATTCTGTCTTTGTGTTTGCTATGGAAATAAAACAATGTGCTGCATATGCAGACTTGTGTTACAAAGCAGGGGCCCCAGTATTCCTCTCTATGTGATTTTAGCACTGAACAATTGTATGTGGGGCACTCTTTACCTTTATATGTATTGATTACTCCTTTACGTGTGTGTGTGTGTGTTAATTAGCTCATCTTAAAATATAAGCTGCCTATCTGTTGGCTTTCTGGAAATAAAAACAACAGCAGGCCTGTGGCCAATCCTCTCGTCATCAACAAAACAGCCATTCAACAGAAGACATAATAACAAAACATTGCTTTTAGGTTCTCACCAAACTGTTCCAATCCAACACATCCATAGACCACTAACCTCACCACATTCCAGCACCAAAAAATAGGCCTTGCCGTGTACCCAGAAGGTCAATAAAAATATGGTATGTCAGATCAAGTTGAGGAACAAATTCCAATGTCAAGATGCCATCCAGCAGCTTCTTCTCATGTAAACCGAGGGGGCTCAGCATTTTGACTGGTCACAACTCTGTCAGTTACAAATGGGGACGGAGAAGAGCAACAGAAAAAAATAGGACTCTGCAGTCAATGGAGTGGTGAAATAACATTAAAAATAGGGCTGTCGATTAATTGCAGTTAACTCATGCGATTACTCAAAAAAAATCACAATTAAAAAATTAAACGTGATTAATCACACTGCTAAACCAATTGAATACCAATTGAAATGTATTAAATATTTTTGGAGGTTTTCTACATTTTCAAATATATCAACTTTGATTACAACATAAAATACAAAGTGTACAATGCTCACTTTATATTATTTTTATTACAAATATTTGCACTGTAAAAATGATAAACAAAAATAGTATTTTTCAATTCACCTCAGACTAGTATTGTAGTGCAATCTCTTGATAATGAAAGTGAAACTTACAACTCTAGGTTTTTTTGTTACAAAACTGCACTCAAAAACAAAACAATGTAAAACTTTTGAGCCTACAATTCCACTCAGTCCTATTTCTTGTTCAGCCAATTGCTAAGAGAAACAAGTTTGTTTACATTTCCGGGAGATAATACTGCCCACTTCTTAATTACAATGCCACCTGAAAGTGAGAACAGGCATTCGCCTGGCACTGTTGTAGCTGATGGTGCAAGATATTTACCTGCCAGATGAGCTAAAGATTTGTAAGTTCATCTTTCAAGATAAAGAGATTGCACTACAGTACTTGTATTAGGTAAATTGAAAAATACTATTTCTTTTGTTTTTTACAGTGCAATATTTGTAATAAAAATAAAATATAAAGTGAGCACTATACACTTTGTATTCTGTGTTGTATTTGAAATTAATATATTAGAAAACGTAGAAAACATCCAAAAATATTTAAATAAATGGTATTCTACTGTTGTTTAACAGTGCGATTAATCACAATTAATTTTTGTAATTGCTTGACAGCCCTAATTAAAAGGTATAAATTTATATACTTTGGATAAGCAAGGATTATGAGACTAATCCAATGCCCATTAAAGGAAGTGGAGACTCCTACGGATTTAATTACACTTTGGATCATTCCTTATGTGGGGCATTGCATTCTACAAACATTTGTAAGGTGTAAGGCACCAAGGAAGGTATGTCAGGATGAAATAAAAGCTAACTAGAGAACAACCTCCACAGAACTGTGGGGAAGGGAAGGAACAATAGAGGTGTCTCTCTTCTACAAATTAAACACAAAATAATTAACAAAAAATACATGGCAGGTCAATTGTCTTGAGCTAAGCCAGCCCATCAAAGATGCTTTTCATTTCAAAGAATGACAATAAGCCTTTTGGAGAGAGAATGGGATTGTCAATATTATATTATCTTCCTTGAGAGAGCTTATAGGGCTTTAGGGTTGTTGTTAAAGAGTTGAAGCCTTTTACCTTTGGATATTAAGGTTTGTTATATTAGTCCATGAATCTGTGTAAGGTTGCTGCTTCCATAACATGCTATTAACAACTCCATGCACTCAAGTTCACACTATCCAGTTGGATTTTTTTGGGTTGTTGGGCTTTTGTTGTTGTTTTTCCTTTGTTGATCTAACTGATTTGTAACTCAATATTTTGCTGGGGATAGTTGGTGGATGGTATTTCTCCAAACTGCAAAGAACCTACTCTTCTCTAGCTCACTTCCACATCTTCATTTAAGTTTATCTGAAAGAAATCTCTTAAATAAAAATTGCTTATTTTCCTTTCTTGCCTCTAGACTCTCAGATACTAACTGTCCAAGACCAACAGACTCGAGTGCAAATTTTGGGTTACAATATTTCATGTCCAATAGTGAATACTAATCTTTGACTATTTTAAACTTTTTTTGCAGGGGGCATCCATAGTGTTGTCACTAAACTTAAAGGTCTGTTTTGGATTCATGTTGGTGGTACATTTGTCCAGTTAGACATACTCTATAATGTTTGTTTGCTGTTAGAAAATTTGACAAAATTCCAAAAATTAATATGGTAGAGAAACAAGACAAGAAAGAAAGGGACAAGAGTCTTTTAAAATGTCTGCACATCTGGGAATACAAAAGCCTTAGGATCAAAGCTTTAGCTGGATTCTTCAGACAGATTCAGTGTAGCTTGTTGCCTATTAAACAGGAACCTCAGGCCAAAATAAGATCCTGAATAAGAAGCAAACATTTGAAGGTTCACATGTTCCAGTTCTTGAATGTTTTATGAAATTCAAATCTGTAACTTCCATCTATTTATTCAGTGTTTGGATTTTTTTTTGTTCTCTAGCATAAGCCTCAAACAGTTTTCATCTGTTTGACACAAGCTACGAGTGCTGATGATTATTATTTGTGCTAGATGATAGTGATAGTAATGAAATGTTGACAATGCCTTCGGGTAATGCTTTCAAAAGGGCTTTTTAATAAACTGTGAAAACTGTTGTTTCAGCAATTGGAAAATAATTAAGAAGTAATTATGAAAGCAAACAGAAATCTTGAGCACATAGTCAAGCCATTAAAATACACTCTCAGAAATTATTTTATTCACAAACTAAAAAAAAATGCTACATTTAAATAAGGTTATTGTTATCACAAACCAAGAACTTCACTGTTAAAACACTAACTACACATGTCTCCTCAATACATAACCATCATTGATCAAACAATTAAGGATCACTATGGCGATGCTTAGTGTTATATGGACGTAAAGATATAAGTTCCATTTTTTCCTTAACTGAGCATTTTCTTTCTTTATGAGTTTGTGCTATAGCCACAGTGACATTTAAAAAGGTTTTTTTATGTGTAGTTTGTTGCATATCTTTGAAATGTATATGTGATAAATGGGGGGAAGAGTAGTGTAACAGATTTATATTACCAATCTGCCTGAGGCGACAGGTGATCAGGTTGAGACCACAGGATCATTAAGGGAGGGGATGAAGGAGCACACCAAGTGTCTAAATTTTAAAGCTTTATTAATAAAATAACAGCAGAGAGTGCGGGGACTTCCCACGTCACTCAAAGGAAGGAAGAAAGCATTAGTGCCCGTGCCCTAACCCACTTTCACACTCACATACGCACAACCCAAGGCTGGCCAAGCCTGGGTGTAATGTAAGAAGAAGAGGGGGAAGGGTGGACGAGAGTTCTGTCCTGTGCACAGGCCGTCCAGGGTCCGCTGTTGATTTGCTTCAGCTCTCAGGAATGTTTTAAGTCCTGGGGTCTTTTGGGGGCATTTCATTCAGGCACCTCTGTCCCCCGTGCTCTTTGTACCCATCTGAATCAGCTTTCTGTGGCTTCCTCAGTGTTCCCAAAACATACCGGCTTCAGGGATGCGAAAATTGTTTTCCCCCTCGCTGGCCTTCACTGTCTCACTAGTTTTCACAGCCCCTGCAGTTCTGTTCAGTTGAATCCTCCTTTCTCATGGCTGGTCGGGATTGGAATCCAGGCCCCATCTTTCTTGTCAGGCAGCCGAGAGTCAATTGTGTGCCATGGCCTTGGGCTGGAGTCAGCGTCTTATCGTCGGACCTAGCTGGAACGTCGAATTAACCCATTCCCTTCTCCCTTCCTCCCTCTATGACTTCTTGTGTTGTACAAAGGAACCTTTCACTCCACACTCACACCTTTAACTCTTCCCAAACTGCTTTGTGATGCCTGCAATAGCGTTAGCAACATACAATGCTGATCTGCATCCCCAGGAGACCCTCTGAGGGAGGGGGCCATTGGGTTGTGAAGTAGCTCCCTTTGATGGACACCCAGCCAGCCTATTAGCTGTAAAATCTCCCAGTAGCTGCTCTCTACTTGTTTTACCTGTAAAGGGTTAAAAAGTCTCCCAGATAAAGAAAAAAAAATGGACACCTGACCAAAAGAGCCAATAGGAAGGCTATAACTTTTTAAAATTGGGAAAGAAACTTTCCCTTTCTCTGTTGTGTCTTTCCAGGGAAGAGGGGAACAGAGGGCAGCAGGAATGCTGTGTAAAGCTTTAAGCCAGGTATAGGAAACCATCAGATCATACCTAGAATTACTTATGTGAGACCCCCCCAAATATGTAAGTAAATTAGGAATGTTTAGCTAGATGCAATCAGGTTTATTTCTTTATTTTGGCTTGTGGATCTCCTCTGTGCTAACCCCAGATGCTTTTATTTGATTGTAACCTTTAAACTGAAACCCCAAGAAAGCTATTTTGGGTGCTTAATTTTTGGAATTGCTCTTTTAAAATCTAGCAAAAGCCTAAGTTCCAGATGTATTTTCTTTCTTTTTGTTTTTAATAAAATTTACCCTTTTTTTAAGAACAGGATTGGATTTTTGGTGTCCTAAGAGGTTTGTGCATATAGTTTGATTAGCTGGTAGCAACAGCTAATTTCCTTTGTTTTCTTTCTCAGCTCTTCCCCTCCCCCAGGAGGGGAGTTGGTGGGGGGATGAGGTGGTGAAAGGGCTTGAGGGTACCCCACAGGGAGGAATTCCCAAGTGCTCCTTTCTGGGTCCAAGGGTTTTTTTTTGCATTTGGGTGGTGGCAGCATTTACCAAGCCAAGGTCAGAGAAAAGCTGTAACCTTGAGAGTTTAATACGAGCCTGGAGTGGCAAGTATTAATTTTTAGAATCCTTGCAGTCCCCTACTTTCTGCATTCGAAGTGCCAGTGTGGGGATTCAGTCTTGACAATATAGAACATAATAGAACTCCTGCCCCTCTTAATTAACATCATGGCTCAAATTCAGAAGTGACATATTATTAATATAAGTTACACCTCAGTAAATAAGATGATATAATCTTCCTGCACCTTTCTCTTGGTTGCTTTTTCTGCTACAACCAAATCCTTGTTCTCTATTGGTGTGTGAATTACACCAGTTTACATTCAATAGATGAGTTCATTCAAATGTTTGTACCATCAGGAACCTGCAACAGGGCCTATCGTGTCAGAAAGTCTGTTTGGAGACCGTCTGGAGAGGTTATAGGAATGATACGGGAGACAATCCTTGGAAATCATCAAATGCTGAAAGTCTACCTGTGACACAAAGACTTCTTGGCAAAGGGTACCCTGTTCTTTGCAAACATTTCTCACCTCAGACTCTGAAATACTCACTACATCAATCATGCCTTAAAGGATATTTCTCCATAAAGAGTAACTTATAAGGCATCTATAGAAAGCTCATAACTTGTCAAGACTCATAATCATTTCGTGAACGATTGGATCCTGGTTCTTGTGAAACCAGCCAGTTCTGCAATGGACTGAACTTTGGGGGGTAGGCCTAATTTATTAGATATTGGAAAGACAATATTAACAATTGGTCAGGGTATGCATTTTATGATTTTATTTTGTGTTCTAACCATTGGTTTCATCATATTCTCGCACTTCTAGTTAAATATTTATTCTCTCCTAAACAAAACTACTTTTGTTTCATTATAAGTGCTCACAAGTTCTGTGTGGTTTACAGAAGAGGTGGTTTAAGTAAAACTGATAAATTGGGGTACTCTGAAGCTTTGGGCGCAGAGGATCTGCAATTTCTATGAGTAGCTAGTATCAGGGGCTGGATATCACAGGGAATGATTCAAAGGGACTCAGGATTGGGATGCACTTATTGTTAACCTTCAAAGTGAAGTTAGGGCTGGCATACCCCAGATGAGAGTACTTGATAGAGTGAAAGGCTGGTGGTGTCAGGGAGCTGACACACCCAACTATCACAAGAAAGACTCCATTTCACTGGAAGCAGGGGGTAATAAGGTGACTCCCAGTCCTGGATGCCCCAGGAACCATCGTAATACCATTTCTGAAAAGAAAAAATGAAATAACCTCCAACTCTGGGCCTGCTTCTTCTTCTTAACATATACGGGTCAAGATAAGTTTAAAGATATGAGGTCAGATTCTTCATTTTATTACACCAGTTTCACACCATTGAAGTCAATACAGTCAGACTGGCATAAAAATGATGTGGCACAATGGAGAATCAGGCCTATGTACTGCTTCTGTGTGTGTGTGTGTGTATATATATATATATAGAGAGAGAGAGATCTATCTGTTATGAGTATATAGCCATGGAAATATTTCAAACTCTATGAATAGTATAATTAGTCTGTTCTGTTGAATTTTTACTGGATATTACTAAATCAATAAAATGCTATTAAAATACAAGTTGTGCCCAGTTCATGTGCCAATATGCGAGGATATTGCTTGTTAAAAATTCAGAGTTCAAAATGCCCACAGTCACACTTAATTAAAAAAAATCAATGGCATAACCACCCATAAACCATGTCCATTGTAACTGCTGCTTAGAATAACATTGATTGTAAAGCCACATCTAACCAATGAGTTGCATCATGATAAAAACAGTGATTAATAGAGATTAGAAAGGAGAAATAGAAGTAAAAACTATTTCTGAACATTCATCCTCCAGAAACATGTATCTGAGCCTTTCTTGATAATAATATTCAGCGTTCCAGAAGGCACAACACTCTTGGAATTTCCAGTGGCTGCTGGCCATCCATATTTAGAAACTTTCAATGAATAATATTCTGGAAATCTAGAAGAGGATGAGGGCATCCTGATCACGTTTAATAATATTACAGATGTATAGGCACATATTATCTGTAAGTAATTCATGCCAACAGAGAAAGCACCAACTGCAAGGTGTGAAGTGGTCTCAATTCCACGGTTGTCAATGGGAATGGAGAGCCCTCAGCACACTGCAAGATTAGTCATCTGAGTCATCTGAGTCTGAAAATGTTAGGCATTTATCTCAGTGTGTCTTGGGGAAAAGTGCACTTTTTATGGATTTTATTAGGTGATTTTGTTGGAATTAGTGAGCTTAAGAGACAGTAAAACAGCTTCAGTTCTCAAGCTACTAAAAAGACATATAACTGGTCCCAGGAGTGATACAGGGAGATGGAGTGAATGAAACTGTTGTTTAATCACTGAGATCTATGGAGTGGTTCTTTTAGTCATTTGTAATTTTAGTCATTTAGGTAATTTCTTCAAACGTGCAGGGGTTACAACAGGAATGAATCATTATGTTTCCTAGTCATTCAGGAGTTGGAAAACTGGACTGTCAGCTAGTCCACAAATAACATGAGTATTTTATTATTTATCCTACTGAAAAAAAATAGTGAGGTTTCTTAGGCGTGGTATACACTTAAGTTTTATCAGCATAGCTGTGTCAGTCAGGGGATGATTTTGTGCTGACATAGGTATGCCAGGAAAAAGACCTAGTGTAGACACAGTTATATCAGTATAAAACTGCTTACACCAGAATATGCTGGTTCCCCAAAACACGTTATAGTGCTAGAACTATCCCTACACTGGGAGGTTTTGCCAGTTTAACACTACCAGCACAGTTAAACTGGCTAAACTTTCTAATGTTGATCTGCTCTTAGAATGGATATTTTTGCTTCCTGGCTATATAGCAACAGTGTGCAGTGTTTTGTTTGTAGGATGCATCAGAATACAGTATTTTATTTATCTAACATTCATATTGCAACCAAGTCAGAGCTCCATTGCGCTAGACATTGCACAAATGTATAGGAAATGATAATGCTTGTCCCAATGTGGTTCCAGTCTCAGAGACAAGCCATAACCAGTGGATGAGACAAAGAATAAGGTATAGATGGCTGGGACATGCAGAGGTGAAAGTAAGCTGGTGCTGTCTGGTACGGCGTACCAGCAAGAGCCGGTTTGCTGTGCCAGACCGGACTGGCTTCCCCAGGCTGGCGATTTAAAGGGCCTGGGGTTCCCGGCAGCAGCCGGAGCCCCGGGCCCTTTAAATTGCCACTGGTGCCCCATTGCCAGAGCCCCAGGGTAGTGGCGGCAGCTCAGAGCTCTGACGTATCACCTCTCAACATTTGGCATTGGGCCCATAACATAAACCATAACATCAGGACTAAGTTCAGATGGGAATTGGGGATAGGAGACAGGAACTGTCTGTGCAAGGTGCCTTGGGAGTAAACTGGGATGAGGAGGATGGGACTGGAAGCCAAGTTTGGAGGAAGACTGGGGTCTCCTAACCTCAGGTCTATTATTGTCTTGATCTTCATGAATTATGCTGAATTTTTTCAGTACAAAAGTGATCACATATCAAGGGCAGTAATATAAGAAGAAATTTAAATCACAATATTATCAACCAATTTTTCCCTGAGATGTATGAATCGTACTGCTTTATTGGGAACCAGGCATGCACAGCCAAGAGGACAATTTGACTCTGTAGATATATAGAAATAAATTTTTATTCAGAGAGTAAATCTGCATCAAATTCAATGGATAAAATTGCCAAAAGAATTAGTTGGGTGAATGGTTGTAATACAAAGGGAGAAATATGGTACAGTAAGGGGGTTTTTTTTGGTTTGAACTTCTTCCTAATACATAATGGGTGAAACCCTGACCCCGCTGAAATCAGTGATAAAATTCTCATTGACTTTAATAGAGCCAGAATTTCACACATTATTTATATCTTACATCTCTTATTCCTCAACCGACAGAGTCAGTGTTCCAAATTCTTCCCCCTACTGTATCTCCCATTAACTTCAGAGGAGTTGCACATTTTGTGCAGGATTTTTATGAGGAATTATATTTTCTTATAAAAGAAATAAGAATCTGAAGAATCAAGTTTTAAATCTTTTTAAATGTAGTACGTATAAAACCTTTGTATATTCTTGTCCTTATCTCTTTTGTTAAATTAAATGCAATTTAGTTTATTTGTTAAAAAAAAAAAGTATTTTGTGCTGATTCATCAGTTTTGCTATCTGTCATGCATTAAAATCCAAATCAGTTCACAGCCTTTCTTTATTTTTCCTTGGTGAATAATTTATGAATGCTAATCTTTGTACAGCATAAGAAAAGGCAAAAGCAGCATAATAGACAGGTCTGCCAGAGTATTGGAATAAGCTGCAAAAGAGAAACACAACCAACTATGTACAATATTTCAAACTGAACACATAGCAAGATTAATTTAATGCCATATCTTTTATTCACTAAGGGTCCAATTTAATAAAATATATACGCCCAGCATCTTCATGGTGAAATCCTGTGCTGACAGAGCTGTGAACATGATATTTTCCATGGTTTCTGCATGCACCTCCACATATGTTTCTTATTGACTCAGATGAAAAGTAAAGGCTCAAACTCCATGTGCAGAACAGAAACCAAATAGCATCCCCGAACAATGTCTCAAGAACTCCACAGCTATTCCCAGTGTCTTTAATTCAATCCCTTCTGTGTGTTTTGTATAAAAGTTGTTGCAAAATTACTAGAGAAAAATGAGCATAAAATTGATTGATCTTTGAAAATACTGATATAAAAACCACTTAAGCTATAGTAGTTGCATAAATATATATTTTATCTGCTGAGACTGGAACAATGCATATGTGTTTCTACATTTAGGCCAAATTCATCTCTCAGATAAAATGTACCTAGCTTCCATTGTAGGTAGTTTAATTTTTTCTGTACATGCAGTAATCAATTGGAAGTGTGCGCATGGGTAATCACGTCAACTATTTTTTTGGTTTGATTTTTTTGGACATATACCCAGGTCTGATAATCAGAATATGACAGACATTTAGTAATAAATTATATACATGTATATGCAAATAACTGTATGGAGATATATATATACAGTATAACTATACACACACATAACTATGCATAGTTTAAAAGCAACAATATAACTAATATAGTCTAAAGATTTTGGCATAGATTTTAAGTAATAAATTATCTATATTACATGTGTATGTAGATAAATATATTTATCTGTACACACGCATAATTAAAACAATGCAACTAATGTATTTTAAATCCACTGACATACATTTTTAGTCTCAGAATTGCAACACCCTTTTTACTTAGGCAGTGAGGTCTTAAGGGAAGTAGCTGTCTCTTTGTTATATAGTTTACAGTCCTAAGCACAATAAAACTTTGGCATCTAGGAACTACTGTGATATAAATAATCAAAATCTTACAATAAAATGTGATGAACACTTATGACTCAATAAAGGTTTCTAGAGGGATTGTTGGGATATGGTGCACAATTCAAATATTAATTATTGGATACGTGCACCTCATGTTCCTTGACAATGTTCATGTAGGGGCTATCCCTGCAACTTGGCTACTCCCTCTGTGGTCTTTAATTGTTCTAACACCTCCAGCAGCTGCATCCCTTGTGCTTGAGGACCTCTGGTGGCTACATCATGGGTACTCTTGAATAAAGCTCAGCAAATGATTGATTTTTTTCATTTTGGTGGCCAATCTGAAAAATCTGGGGGAGAGAGAAAGACGTTAGTTTTGAACTGAAACTGAATATTTTCAGTTTTCTAACTCAAACAAAAAAAACGTTTGGGTCAAATGAAGCATTTTGAAGGTTAAATCAAAACAATATTTTATTTTGAAAGTATCATTTTGACATGAGATATCAAAACAGTTGATTTTGAAAATGATGAAACAATATGTTTTGACATTTTAGAGGGGGGGAGAAACAGTCTTTTTTCATCTGAAGCTATTAAAAAAATTCAACACAAATTCATGATGTTTCAGTGCCCCAAAAATGCATTTCAGTGAATCTACTATTCACTAAAAATCTCAACAGTATATGCCAAAGCTCATCCAACACCAGCGGTGCTGGAAGTAGGGCTGTTGGGATGCAGCATCACCCCACCCTGACTTGAAGTGGTTTCCATCTTATACAGGATTTACAGTTTTGTTCAATGGCTTTTATCACACCCTCTATAAAAATTCCCACGCCATTGTACTGCATACTACAAAGCAGAGTTCTTGTACCTTAAGAAGGTCATTTAATTCCCACTAAGAGACAAGAGGTCAAACCTTGAAAATGATTGTTAATGCATTCACTGTACTTGACTCAGTGCAAGGGCATAGAGGCCACAAAAAATAAATGCAGTATAGTGCTAAAGAGAAAATTGATCTACAATGGGTTATAACATTGTCTGTTCCATTCCTTTTTCTTAACAAAGTCTTTGTCAGTTGCCAATAATCATATCAAAACTTTTTGCACCTACAGACATTGACAGTAAATACTATCTGAGTTAATCCTGGCCTAGGAATGAGCAACCTCTTTCAGAGCTAACAAGGTAAAGGCTTGAGATGAAGGTTTCTAACCATTAGAGGAGTCAAGTTCTGGAACAGCCTTCCAAGGGGAGTAGTGGGGGAAAAAGACATATCTGGCTTCAAAACTAAGCTTGATAAGTTTATGGAGAGGATGGTATGATGAGATAGCCTAATTTTGGCAATTAATTGATCTTTGATTATTAGCAAGTAAATATGCCCAATGGTCTGTGATGGGATGTTAGATGGGGTGGGATCTGAGTTACTACAGAGAATTCTTTCCTGGGTGCTGGCTGGTGAGTCTTGCCCACATGTTCAGGGTTTAACTGATTGCCATATTTGGGGTCAGGAAGGAATTTTCCTCCAGGGAAGGAATTTTCCTCCCTAGGAAGATTGGTAGAGGCCCTGTAGGTTTTTTGCCTTCCTCTGCAGTGTGGGGCATGGGTCACTTGCTGGAGGATTCTCTGCATCTTGAGATCTTTAAACCACAATTTGAGGATTTCAATAACTCAGACATAGGTTAGGGGTTTGTTACAGGAATGGGTGGGTGAGATTCTGTGGCCTGCATTGTGCAGGAGGTCAGACCAGATGATCATAATGGTCCGTTCTCATAAGTCTATGAGATTCAAAGGGTTGCAATCCTGCACCTTATGGAAAAGTCCTACAGAATTTAATAGAAAATCATACTCTTGGTACAGGTTTGTTTTAACTATTCTATAGAATTGAATAGAGAATTAGATCCAGTTCATGAGATGTTTTATTGTTCTCTAGTATATACTGTAGGTTTTGAAAAGTGATTTCTATAGTAGTCTATTCATAGTCACATGCACTAAAGCTATCTTCTGGGCCAATTAATGAAGCATTATGGGTAATTAAACTGGCAATTATTTTAGTTGTCTTTAGGTAAACATCCAACAGGTGAACGTTGGTAGAAATAGAACAACGCATTTGCTTCATCTGTGCTCAGCCCCTTTCATGTGTGCTTTCTGCAGATGTTCTAGCAAATAAGTTCACTGGAAAGAAAGTTTGTGGAAACAACAAATTTTGAGCACATTCAGCAAAAGCAAATTTAAACTTGGAAATGAGAGTATTCACACCAGGATGCTGAATTGAAGACTTATGATGAAGTAGCTCAATATTAGAAACACTACTATGAAGCATATGTATTCAATTAAAACTAACCAACCTACCTCATATCTTGAATATTAGATGTTCAATTAATTAAACTGAATAATTAATAATTTTTTTAGGAACTCATAATCTATACACAGACAACTTGCAAAGTTATCTAAATAAATCTCTGGCTATGAATTATCCATTTTGGTCTACCAGTGATAAAATTAAAGTTAAAAACAAACATAAGCTTCTATAAAATATATGTTAACATCTCTTTAACATTCTCTTTGAAGTCATGCTATACAAAGGAAATAGGTTTAAAGAGGTATTTTTTTATCGGCTAAACAAAGATGATATTTTAGCATACCAGACAAATAGAATGCAAGATTTTATCTTTGTGTTAAATATATTTTGACATCTCTGAACATTTTTATACCATACTACTCCTGCCTAAAACATAAATATGAAAGGTGGGCTTTTCATTTATTATAAATGAGCCTTCCCATGCATGGCTAGAGATTGAAGGCTCATATTTGAGAAGTTGCTTTTCTCTGTCCTTATGTCTTATTCTTGTTCTAGGTCTCACTCATTTGATGTGCAGAGGTTATTTTGTATGTTTATGTACTGGCTGCCAGGATACTCTGTATTAATCTAGATGTTTTCTCCGTTAAACATTCTGAATTTGAGATATCACCTGTCAGTAACTGTAAATTTTGTGGCCTCCTATAAAGTGGATTTTAAAGTTTGGATAACTTTTTTTATTTTTTCTGTTTTCATTTCTATCCAACTTAAGATCCCTGTTACTGGTGCAAAGTTGGTCTTAAATTAGCTAGCTATCTGCCCAGCGTCGGTTGTGTATGATTTGATTTCGCCATGTCTGGTCGCGGTAAGGGTGGTAAAGGCTTGGGGAAGGGGGGTGCCAAGCGCCATTGTAAAGTGCTTCGGGATAGCATCCAAGGTATTACCAAGCCAACGATTCGTCGCTTGGCTCGACGCAGGGGGGTGAAGCGTATTTCGGGCTTGATCTACGAAGAGACCCGGGGAGTGCTGAAGGTGTTCTTGGAGAATGTGATCAGCGATGCTGTCACTTACACTGAACATACCAAGCGAAAGACTGTAACGGCTATGAATGTGGTTTGTGCCCTGAAGTGCCAGGGCCATACTTTCTATGGTTTTGGCAGCTAAACAGGTCACTAAAGTCAACAGGATTCTAGTGAAATCAGTAAAGTTATCAGTTACTCCTGATCCTAAGTGCTTCTTCTGCACTCTTATGAAGTGTTTTCCACTCAACCTACTCATGGACTTTGATCTTCCTTGGGTTCCACAACTCTTTTCTCTCCTAAACAGCTTCAGCTTTACTTCTGTGGCTCCTCCTCCCTGTTCAATGCTGTATGTTTCAGGGTTCTTTCCTTGGCTCCCTCATCTTTTTCAGACAGACAGATCCCTGGATGACCTCATTTGCACTCATGGCTTCTACTGCTGTCTTCATATTAATTACTCCCACACAGGGCTGGTTGAAAACACAAACATTGTTTGACAGTAATTTGAAATCACCTCTTCCACCCTTCTTTATCACTCTTGATATCACTCATACACTAATGCTAACACCCCTATGATAATACTATCCCTCCAGCTTTTCTTTTTTTCTCTCCTTCCCCTCCCATAACCAGGCTGTCACCAAATGGTATAATTTATTTTCCTGCAACTCTAAAATACACCTCTTCTTTTCTAACTCTGTGGGTAAGATATTTGTTTGTGTTTTGGTCACTTCCCTATCACCCCTTTGAGGACTGCAATCACCTCCTCTTTGTCTCCCCCACCAGCTCCAGGTTATCTAAACACCTCAGCCAAAACATCACACTTTTCCACCACTTGGGCCATGTCGTTCCCCTCTTTGAATCCCTCTTTTGGCCTCCTCCCACATCAGAGTTCAAGTTGCTGCTGAGCCTCTCTAAACAGATGCAAATTGTGATGCGTGGGCCTCTTTATGTATACTCATAAATATATATGACAAAGTGCATTTGAAACAGAACTAAAAACACAACTCGTTTCACACTAGCTGTCAGTAGTCCTCAGATGCCAATGACTTTCAGCCATCATTGATCTGGGGCATTCAATTTTCCAACCTACATATTTTTGGGACAAAATTTTGATCCTGTTAATATCACGTCAAAACTTAATTAACTTCAATGAAAGTAGGATTTGGTCTTCACTTATTAGTGTCTTCTGTTTTATTTTATTAAATGCATAAGTAAATGGCAGGTATTTAAATTGGTAAAATGTTGACTGACTTCTTTTAAAATAAACTTAAAACAGTGGTTCTACCTCTGTTGACCTTGCTTAGCACTTCAATTGATGGAAAACAGTGTCTTGTTCTAGCTCTGTATTTCCTCCTCCCCCATAGAATTTGCCTTGTCCCTCTCAATAATGGGAACATTTATTCTGTCATTTATATGAATTTTTTTGTGAAAACCATGTTTTGTAACACCTCATCATTGCTGAAGTTTAAACCTTACATTACACTAATGAACAGTCTGTGGTGTGTGCAGTTAAGGATGTGCACTTAGGGCTTGATACAAAGCTTATTGAAGTCAATGGAAAAACTCCTGTTGACTTACATACGATTTGGATTAGGCCTTTAATGTGCAGAAATGTGCATTTATCTCCTGAGCTGCAATGGATGAAGAAGCCACACAATGCTTATGGTCATCATCTGAAAATAAATAACTAGTACCCTATACAGCGTGCTTTTAATTCTATCTGACCAGAAAGAACACTATAGTATAATGACACAGCAAGACTGTGCTTTTGTATTTTTTGTGTTACAGCAGCACTAGTTATACTTTGTTCAAAATACTCCTGGATTCTTATTTGTAAAATACAAAAAAGGTCACACTGAAATCAATGTGAGACAATCACTTTTCACTGTTCACTTTTCTAATACAAGTAGTCCTGTTGATAACAGAGCCACCTTTCATTACCTTATTACAGATCTGTACTATGTTGTACTGTGCTTTTATATATGACAAAAGGCCTTCTTGATATTGCATCCTACATGTGGATTTTTTAGTCTGCTCATTTTAGGTGACATAACTATGGTTCTTAAATGCTGTATAATTATCACCATTGTCAATTTGTGATGCTGGGTAGCATAAGTAAGTATAGTAACATGGAAAAGAGTAATGCCAGAACTACCTAGATGAAGGACTGCTACCGATTATTTTTTACCTGAAGTTTCCAGAGTATCTAACTTAATGACCATGACCCAGTAAACTTAATGACCATGACCAAGTAAAGTGCTGAAACAAAAGAGAATTTCTCACTGACCCCTTGGAAAATAAGTAATTTCATTAGTTTGTGGAATACCCAGCAATTGCAATTATGATTATTATTGTAATCTATAATTTGTAATCTGAGTAATTTGTAATTTATTTCCTGGGGACAAAACAACCAAAGTCATTATTTTATACAGTATCATGAATCTGAAACTGATTGATTGGAAGTGGCCACTTGGCTTGCACATGTACCCAGTTTGTGTGCAGTTGTTCTAATTGCACAAATATATCAGATGCTCGTGTTCATGCATTTTTGTCTGATAGTTTGAAAGACAGAGCCATCAGTGTTTCAATATACCTCCTACACTTGTGTTAACAAGTAAATGTTTTCAGCCCTTTTTAGTAACAAAACTATGATATTATTTATTAGTTGTAATTACACACAGTGCTTGAATCAGACATCTCTACTATAAAGACTAGTGATAAGATAATGCTATGTTAAAAGTTGTCACAGTTACAGGGCAAGCTGTGTTCCAGACCTCTTTGCAGTCTATCTCGAGTGCACTCCTCAGGTGACAGGCTTGGCTTCCTGCACATGTCTCAAGAGTGGCACTTCATAGTTAACCCTCTCTTGAGCTAAATCTCTGGTTTGGAGCCCTCAGTTTCTCATGAGAGGCCCAATGTTATATGGCACCTGCTTCTCTCTGGGAGCCTCTGGCCGATTATTATTTAAAATAACCACAAAACAGCTTTTTCCAAACAAATTGTTTTATTCATCCAAGGGTACATAATAAGCAGAAAAAAGGGTTAAAATAACAAAAGTCTATGTGCAGATTGTCTCATCTAAAATGTATCCTTTCCTTGCAAGTTTCTGGTAAGTTCCACCAGTCAGGTCCCCTACTACTGGACCAGGGGAAACAGATTGTGCTACTGCTTTGTCTCACTGTGTCTCTTTCAGAATCTTTTCTCCAGCAGCTGCTGCCCACTCCACTGCCTCCCACCCCCCACTTCCTTTCTAGGTCAGGTGCTTTAATGGTTTAGTTTTCCTTTATTCCTAGACGAGGGCCTGAGCAAAAATAAACCTGCTAGCATGCGTAGAGCCATGCACTTGGGCATTTCCCATTTAATACCTTCCTTATTGTTTTCTTAAGGATCCTTAGTAGTCTCTGTGGAGGTATCTTATATCTGTTGTTATTTTGTTTTCTGCATGATCCCTCCTACCAGCCTCCTTTGATTTAACTCTGTGCAGTCATAAAAGATAATATCAAGCAGGTAAACTGACACACATATGATATTCCTAATTATATTTCTCTCAATCTCCACAAAAATATATACTCAGTGTACAACTGATGATTAAAAATTATTCAGTTTTCAAATTATTTCAGTTCATACATATGAAAGTATGGCAGGGTTTCTCAAATAGGGGTCACCGCTTGTGTAGGGAAAGCCCCTGGTGGGCTGGGCTGATGTGTTTACTTGCCCCGTCTACAGGTCCGTCTGATCGTGGCTCCCACTGGCCACGGATCACCGCTCCGGGCCAATGCAAGCTTCCTGCAGTGATCCGCGGCCAGTGGGAGCCACGATCAGATGGACCTGCGGACGGGGCAGGTAAACACACCAACCCGGCCTGCCAGGGGCTTTCCCTTCACAAGCGGTGACCCCTGTTTGAGAAACCCTGAAGTATGGTGTGTTAAGAGCAGAACCATGGCATTCTTCTGAAAAGTATTATTAACATTAATTTACTTTATTAATTTTTCAGTGTCCATGTAGTAAATGATACTTGCAATTTAATTTCTCATATTTTAATCATGTCAGTCTGAAATAATTTTTCTAACAAACACTTATGGATATGTATAATATATGCAAAATCCGCCTAATATTGTCTTGTAAGAGACTGCAGTCTCTAGAAGTTCTTTCCATTCTGAGAGATGAGTATGAATAAAACCCCCAAATCTGAGCATTCTCCAGCATGAGGAGTCAATGTTCAGACCAAAACTTAACCTTCCCAACACTGGGTTATTTCAATTTTCTCTAATGTAGAGTGATAGTCATAACACTAAACTTATATAACACTTTTATCCACACAATATATGATAAGAATCGTTATTCACATTATATAGATGGGGAGACTGAAGCATAGATTATTATAGCAAATTACCAAATTAACCCAGCAACTCAGTGACAGAGCAGGATATGGAACCCAAGTTCCTTGGCCCCAGGCTAGTGCTCAAGCCAATTCACCATGCTGTCTCCAAAAAGAGTTAGGAGTGAGCTGCAATGTCTGATCTCAAACTGTTTCTGTGTAAAGTTTAATTCCAGGTTCTTGGTTTGAGTGAATGTTTGTAAGATGTAATTTGTTTTAATATTTAGGTTTCACATTACATTTGTTTTAGTTATCCTGGGAATTACATTAATCGAATTCCTTTGTGTTCACAGTTTATATTCCTCTTACTATTTGGAAAAAAATAGAGAAAAGATGGTCCAGATTGGATATTTCACAAATTTAACAATAGCATTAATTGAGCAATATAATCTATACAGAAATACAGTAGGAAGGAATATGCCATAATTTTTTCAACTATTATCAAGGGTCATCAAGGTATAAAAATAAAGGCCCATAGGAAAATGCAGCAAAACCCAATTCAAAATCAAGCATCTTATGATTTTGAGATTTTTATAACCATAGTTTCTCTGGCAAATAATATTTGAAGAAGATCAGAAATAAAGATTATTTTATTCTATCTAAATTCAAAAGCAATTGAGTCAAAATGAGCTTGGAAAAGATAACATAAAAAGAATTAAAAGACTGATCATTAAACCAATTTTTTATCCCTATATGTCAGCAGTTGGAGATCTACCATTATGAACATGGACAACAAATAGTGTCATTTACTACAACATGATGCCAGTGCACATATCTCATTAGCATTAAAGAGCAGTTGATGTCAACTCAGGGCATACATATTTGCAGATATTCTCATTTAGGAAGAAAACAGAATCAAGTGGAATCAGAACATAACTGAGAAAGTCAGTTCCAGAGCCACAAGCATTTAGTATATTACAGAAATGGGAGATATACTGTGATAGAATTTTGCTTGTGGTGATTGCATAAATACCACGCAAGATATAAGTGATTGGCAAGGTGAAAGGCTTCCTGAGAGGGCTTTATATTTTCTTTTTATGTTGATGTTTTTGCTGCTGTTTTGTTTTAATTATTTCAAATTGAATCCACCTGAAGCTGTCACTGGAAGGAGAGTCATGGCTAGGGTTCATGGCTGATAGATATTTGCAGGAGTGACTCACCTTATCTTACCCTCATCTAGCGTTCATATTTTACTCTCCCTATTTAGCAGCTGCTTTTTTATGAATTATTTTAATGTACAAACTCAAGTTTTCTCCTTATGAGCTCTTGAGAGCTTAGTGGATGTTACCTGAAGATCAGATGCATTCACTTTATGTGTGAAATACATTTGGAGCAAGATATGCTCTCTCCTCTTCCCCGCCCCCCACTGTCTCTGCTTTCTTTCATATTATTATTCTGTCAGCTTGAGCTCTGTTAGGGGGCTTTAATAGGGTTCTTAGATTGTTATTTTTGTTTTGTATTCTCAGACAGGTCTCATGAAAGGGGGTCAAGCTGTTTGTGACGAGGCTGTATTAACATTGTACTCCTGTGTATATTGGAAGTTTTAGGCGGACATATGTTTTTTTGCATGTGTACAGAATTGTGTCTCCATTTCTCACATTAAAAACTCAGTAAGATATATATGATCAAGATAAAAATAAAATAGATGGGTTATTTTGCTAGGGTTTTAATAAATCTAAACATTTTAAAGGTTGTCTTTATCATATACAATACATGGGCTTTCATTTATACACATTGGTTGGATTTAACCTAAAATTTGCTTTGCAGCTGCATGAGAGCTTCAGGCTACTGCTGCGGAGGATGTGCCTGGAATGCAAGAAGGAGCTACTTTGTTATGAAAATTGCCCTAGGGCCATGGTCAAGATGTGCTGCCTGAGAAAATAAGATATCCAGAGGAACTCTCACAGCACCATTTTAGATAATGTTTCTTCTGAAGGGCTTTTGCGACTATGGAGATCATTCTAGGACAATGTTCAGGTGATATTGCCTGGAAAAATACCAAAAAGTAACAACAACATAAAATCTGTGTACTATATTTGTATCAGAAAGCTGTAGAGAGATTTGGCTATGCTGCATGACCTAAGTTTATGCTTAGCTGACTGTTAAATATATATCAATGTAGTTTGGTTCCCTAGAGGTGTTATAATAGGTAGATAAATATGGCTAGACCCTGAAAATCTTTTTTTTCCAAAAGTAGTCCCACTGACGTCAATAGAACAACTTATATGAACAAACTGCAGGATCTGGCACTATGGGTTTTGGTTTGAAGAGTGTGCTTTTTCCAGAGTTATCACTTCACAGGTGACAAGATTTTACTGGTCTAGTTGGGAGTTTTAAAAAATGGTCCTTTAATCAGGGATTCTAATATTTACAAATATAGACCCCACACCACTAAAGCATTTAAGCATATGTTTAGCTTTAAATACATGAGTAGTTCAACTGAAGTTAAAAAGGAGCTTTCCATAATTGGGGCCATAATGCATACTAGTATCTGACTTCTGCAAACATTCAGTGTGATTTATGGGAAGTAAAGAATGCAATATCTTTCTGAAATTACAGGGAAATGAAATGTAATTACTTAAATTGGAATTTGCCCCAAAACTGAGGTTAATACTGTAATCTGGAAGAAAGTGCCTTAGGATTTTTTCTGAAAATTGGTCAGGACTTTGGTACTTTATTTTAGATGAGACATAAAATGAAACATTCAATCTTGATTTAAAAGTTGTCAGTGGTGGAGAATCTACCACATACCTCGGTAAATTTCCCAGTGGTTAATTATTAACTGTTAAAATGTTATGCCTTATTTCCAGTCTTAATTTGTCTAGCTTCAACTTCCAGCCATTGGACCATATTATACCGTTCTATGCTAGAGTGAAGAGCCCAATATCACATGTTTTGTTCCCTGTGTAGGAACCTATAGACTATGACCGTGTCACCCCTTAACCATGTCTTGTTAGGCTAAATAGATTGAGCTCCTTGAGTCTATCACTATAAGACAGGTTTTCTAAACCTGTAATCATTCTCCTGGCACTTCACTGAAACCGCTCCATTTTTTTCAACATCCTTCTTGAACGGTACACGAATCCAGCAGCAGTTGCAACAGTGCCAAACACAGAGGTAAAATAACCTATCCACTCCTACTCAAGATTCCAGAGTTTATCATCCCACAATCCCTTTTTGGCCACAGTGTTATACTGGGAGCTCACATTCAGCTAAGTATCTACCATGACCCCAAAATTTTTCTCAGAATCACTGCTGCCCTGGAGAGATTCTCCAATCCTTTAAGTATAGCCTACATTCTTTGTTTCTAAATGTATACATTTACATTTAGCAGTATTAAAATGCATATTGTTTGCTTACATCCAGTTTACCAAGTGATCCAGATCATTCTATATCAGTTACCTATCCTTTCATTCTTTACCACTCTCCTGATTTTTGTGTTGTCTGCAAAATTGATCAGTGATGATTTTATGTTTTCTTCCACATCATTGATAAAAATGTTAAATAGCATAGGTCCAAGAACAAATCCCTGTGGGACCCCCACTTAAAAACACACCATGCCCCCTTTTACCCAAACAATCTCCTTCCATGCCCCAGCACATTTTATTGGTTTTACTCAGAGATTTCAAAGTGGTTTGGGACCTCTAAATAATGGCCCACAATCTGAAACTTCTTGCTGGTGAAATCAAACACACAGAAACCGTTTGATGAAGTATTGGTAGAGCTTGTCAGTGCTCCGATCAGGAGCATAAGGTACCAGTATTTCTTAAAGAAGCAATATCTAGATGCCTCTAGAATCATCTCTTGATGTGGACTTTCATATCAATTATCACTCTTCCCCTAATCTTCCTCTTTTGCATTCAGGCAAGGAAACCTTTAGGTCTGGCTGCCAATACATGAAGTCCTCAGATTTCCTTAACTTCTTTCTTTCTGATTTTAAGTATGGGAACAGCTCAGGTCTGATTGGATATATTTTGTTGTCATTTTATGTCCAAAGGCAAAATAGATTCTCCAAGAATATGGCATAAGCATCTGTCATTGCTTCATAGAGCCCTGGGAAAGGATTTCCACCAGTCTCCTCTGCCTTCCCAGACAGAACTTCAGAATCCTGGTACCAGGAACTGCAAAGAGTGACTTCTCCAGAGACAGCAGCCATTTTGCCTCTCTGTCCCTAATGGGAAAAAGAAGATGAAGATCTTCCCAGCAGATTGTGGAACTGGAAGTTTTGTTAGAAAATTAGTTCACTATGAAATACAGAGAATATACTGTAGAGTGATCCAACAATGGCAGGGAGCAGACTGTGAGACTGAAAATAACTTTTCCAATTATCACATCTGTGATTTTGTTTGATGTCTCATACCAAACCACAAGATCTAACAGTGTACAGTACTTAGAGAAATGCAATGTAGTTTGATGCAGGAGAGCTACCTGCTTAAATCCATACACACTAAGGGCAGGTCTATACTAGAAGTGTTACGTCACTGATGCAGTTGCACCACTGTAGTGCATCTGGTGACGTATGTCTGCCATCGGTATAATTATTCCACCTCCACGAGAGCAGGAGAGCGTCTCCAGCCAACATAGCACAGGTGTGGACAGTGCGTAGGTTGCTGGAACTTGAGTCGCTTGGGGGATGTCTTTTTTCATACCGCTGAGTGACACAAATTAGATCAATTTAAGTGGTAGTGTAGACCTGCCCTGAAAAAAATAATATACCTGGAAGGTTATATTTTATTGTTGTTCTTTCTTAAAGACAAAACTACTATTATTTGTATTCCATATTTTTTTTACCATATGTCAGCCCCGTAAGATACTGATTTATATATAATTGCTGAGTAACATGATATGACCCAACAAACTTTGAAGTAATTAGAGTTACTCTGCAAATTTCCTTGCATTTTCCCAGTTGCTAGCCTAAAAATTCACTGGAACAGATTTCCTAAACATCAGCAAAGAAAGACTGCTTTAGTCATTTTAAATTTTCATTTCTTATTACAAGGATTTAGTTTGAGCTGTATAGCCTATCACTATAATCCTTACTGTAAGAAATGAACATGTAAAATATTTTAAAATAGTCTCTTTGTTCCTGTTAGGAATATGTTCAATAGACATGCCAGGGTCACAAAAGTAGTTAGATAGATAGCTTTGTGACCCTGGCATGTCTATTGAATATCTGTGTCTAAAAAAACCTATGAAGCAGACATTCTGTGGTAGTTCAAAATACATCACTAAAGGCCCTACATGAGCTGGTCAGAAAAACTTTGTCTGAACTATTTTCTGTTAGAAAATGCAGTTCCGTCAAAATCAAAATGCTTTAAAATTGTATTTATTTCATCAACATTTCATTTTAGAATAAAAATGGAGGAAAAAACATACAACAATGTCAAAAAGCCCCTGTCACCATTTTTGGAATGAAACATTTCATTTTTTTTATTTTGAAACTGTTCAGTTCAAATATTTTCTTGTATATTGAAATATAATATAAAACTAAAATGTTGAAACTGGGGGGGGTTGTGTATTTGGTTGTCATGGTAATAGAATATTGTGTTGCTATGGCAACTGAGTCAGATTATTAGGGGATAGCCCAGCCTGTTTGGCTGGCTGTTGATTAGTTCTGTGTGTAGCAATAAATGGCTGCTCCCAGGGTTTACAGCTCTCTGTGTCTCCAGTGATTTCTTCCTAAACAGGGGGGAATTTCCTTCATGGACAATTTCCAAATTTTCAGGTGTTTAGTTTCAAGTTGAAACTAAACTAAATTTCAAAATCCTTCACGAAACAGATTATCATTCTCTAGCCAGCTCTAGGCCCTACCAAGTCAAAAAAATAGGTGCCACCTTTTGTGAAATTTAAGCCCAGAAGATAGTAATGGTATTCTCAATAGGTAATGGCCGAATGTATCCAAACATAAGGCTGAATCTGATGTATAATGCCAATTATAAATTAATTAAACTTATATGCAATAGCTCTGCACAAGAGTTTTCTGTTGTTGGATGGGAGGCCGGAAAGAATTTGAGTTCCTCACCAACCACCAATCACAATGCCAGACACTGAGAGCTAGATTCACAAAGAGATTTAAGTGCCCTAAGTGTAAAATTTAGATCTTCAAAAGCCCTGCTTAGCTGCCGCCTTACATAGTAGGCACCTACATTTCCTAGGTGCCTAAATTTCTGCTTGTGCACATGTGCGAAGCCACCTAAATCCCGATGCTGCCAAGCTGTTTGGTGCCTAAAACCTGCTGAGATTTGTGTCACAAACTAGGCATTTTCCCACCTATCCTGCCTGTGGGGCCTGATCCTTTAGGTGTGCTCTAAGGCAGCATCTGAGCACGTTTCCCAGATAGGGCCCTGCACAAAATAAAGTGGAGGAGGAAGAAGCAGAAAAGCTACTCGGCTAAATCCTCATTTAGATGCCTAACAAGCACAGACATTCAAATCAATGGGAGCTACGTTTGAGAGTCTGAGCCCTAGTAGGATTTTCAAAAGCACTTAGACACCTGACTCCCACTTAAATCAAATTAAAGAGCCCCCCCCACCAGAATTATTCTCCCCATGTTGGTACATATAGACTGTGCTCAAGCCACTTTTTAACATTCTCTTTGATAGGTTAAATACATTGCTAAATTGTTCATTGTAAGGCAAGTTTTCTTGAACTCAAACCTTTCTTGTTAACTGCCTTAGGAACTGGTTTCAGTTTCTCAACGCCTTTTTTAAGTATGCCAGATATGCCACAAAATGTACATATTTTTCCACTACTGATCTAAACAGTGCTACACCATGTATACAAAGGAATACATGACTGAGAGTGGCAGAATCTCTCCATATATAACTGAAGAACTCTTACCGCTTCCTAATGAGATGGTAATTCAAGAGGTGCCAAATAGAATGTTGACATCTGGAACTATGTCTAAAATAATAAAATACTACTTCTATAATCATGCTGGAGAAATAACTCCTCTTCCTGTACATTGGCAGTTTTTTCTGATAATGCATCAGTTTTCAAACTTTTACTAGTGTGGTTCACATATTAATAGTGAGTTGTTCTTGGACACTTCACGACAGTGCTGATCACATTCCCTAGGATTAATAACTGCATAACAGCCCTGGGACAGCTATAGCAATTGTTTAAAGGGAAAAAACAATAGTTGTGTTATTCCTTCTTGACCCAAGCAGAAAGCCAAAGTTTGGAGCCTGGAAACTTGTATCCATAAGAGGGAGAAATTGATGATGGTGTTTTATGTTATTTTGTTTACTTACAAAGAACGTACAAATTCCTGTTCCCTGAACACAGTTACACAGGAAGACTAGAACAGGAATTGGTTCCTTTGCTCACAGCTCCAAGCCACTTTCAGCCATCACTTGGCTCAAAAGCTCTCACTCTAGGCATTTCTCAGGGTCACACTGTCTGTGCTTGTTCAGGCTGGGTCTGTCTTTCTACTCTCACTCACACAGACACACTACTCAAAACAATACCTAGCAAAGCTCCTCCACCTACATAATTTAAATTCCTAGGTAGCCTCACAAGTGCCTGTGTTTTGGTGCCTGTGTTATTGTTTGTTCCATTTATCCCAAATGAAGGGCAGCTGTGACACTCACTAGTCTCAAAGATGGTCTACCCAACCTACAACCACATAAATTATTTAATGTATAGTTTAGCATCTTTTAATGTGAAAATAAGGATGGGAGCCAACAGTTTATGACCCAACAGCTTTCCAGGGACTACCAGGAAGCAGTCTATGGAACACATTTTGAGAGTGGAAATATGAGTATATCTCAGAAAGCTGTGAACTATCAGTAATATAGATGTCTTCCTTATCTTTGTGTTGACTATATGAGTTTCTGAAGATTCAGCAGGTATTCAGCTCAGTGTCACAAATCTAAGTAAAGGGTGCCAAGTAAGCTGCATCAACCCAGAGGCAGTGTGCCTCAGGGACTTCCCTCTGAGATACAATTTCCTCTCTGCTTCCATCTTCATATAGAGTGGGGAGCAGTCATTTGATGCTGGCTTACACAAACATCAAACTGCAACACCTGCTGCACCTGCTCAGTTGTGCTAGTCAGGAAATTGAACTATGTCCATTCCTCAGCCCTTCCGGCCAATTCCCAGCCCACCTACTTAGAGTGGCGATGGTGAGCAGGTTGCTACTACTATATGTTCAGACCAAAGGTCCTAGAAGCCCATGCAAGGCTGGTAGCGGGGAATCTTACTACTTCTAACTCTCCCATGTGAGCATGTAGTTGAAGTCACAATCTAGCCCAGTGGTTGTATAAAGGTCTGGTAACATAACATTGAAAAATAGAACACTGAATAATCTCTCTAATATCCCTTACTCACTGGGAAGACCCAACATCCACTAATGAAAAAGGTTGCAATGCACTTTCTGATTCACAAGTTAGGAAATAACTCTAATTTGTTTTATTCTCCAGCTGATCCAAAAGCAGATTCGGGCAAGGCAACAGTACTGGTCAATTGTTCTTCTGACACTAATTCCTGCTTCCTGAATTCATGTACTATGAATTCTCCCTTAGCCCTTATTGCTTCTCCTGGAGATAATGGCCTAAATTTTCATTTGCATGCAAATCCCTTTCTGGCAGTGTAAAATGGGTCTAAATGTACTTTTTACACTGACTTTAATGCTCCTTTTTCTGCCAGAGCCATGTAAAAGGGTTTTAGTATATCTGGGAATCAGGCCCTTGAAAACAAGTTAAATCATATAGAATAAGGTAGGCAATAATGCCTTTCTCTAACCCATCTTAAAGGTTGGATCATTATTCTGGAGAGGTATTGGGGGTGGGAGATCTAAAAATCCACAGTAACTGTTTAGCAACTATCTCTCATGCATCCAGCAGGTGTTCTCATAGTATTTCCCATACAGTCTTGCACAATTTTTGCAAGAGTATTTTTAGCCTGCAAAGCTAAGAGGGGAACACAAATGAGAACGAATGATATGGTACTGTAAGATCTTTCATTTAATATTCTGGTGGGATTCTGAGTTGCAGAGGAGATTTAAGTGTTAAGACAGTGAAGTGTGGGTGGATGGCCTAAAGGTCCCCAGATCCCCTGGCTTAAAAGTATTTTTAGCACCAGGAAAGGTGCACGATATCCCTGACTACAAGCAGTTATAAATACCATATTGAACTTGCTATGGCGCTATTAAATAAATAGAACTGTATATTAGAATATGTGTGTATATAATTGTAATATATGTGAGCAGGATGCTTGTCTTCCGCTGTATCTTTTACAATTCTAATCAAAATGTTTTGCCTGCTTTTAAAATTGTCTAATTTATATTCCTATATTCTTGTGCATAACTTGAAGTTAAGGTAAATCAGAATTTTTTAGAACCCTGATGTTATTGTTAATAACTGAGTACATTGTTTCTCCACAGGTCAACCTTTTTAAAATTACACTTATTTATGTTTTTATACTGCTACATCCCTTACATCAGGGTTTCTCAAACAGGGGTCACCGCTTCCTGCAGCCCCCATTGGCCCGGAGCAGTGATCCGTGGCCAGTGGAAGCCGCGATTGGACGGACCTGCGGACAGGGCAGGTAAACACACTAGCCCAGCCCGCCAGGGTCTTTCCCTACACAAGCAGTGACCCCTGTTTGAGAAACCCTGTGTTACCTGCTTTATATGATAATGAAATTACAGCAGAATATGAAATGGTAGGCCTTAACAATTTGTGTTGCCTTATTTCTCATTCTTACTCTGAAATTGCAGTGAATGAGTGCAACCTGAATAATGCACACTTTGCCAATCTGCTGAAAACAATTGGCAGTCTTCCTTACCTGCCAGTCAAAGTTTTATGTGAGAATATTGTGATGATGTGTCTCAGATATCATTGATGTATAATATAATACCATACATTTACTAGTGTAGTAGGATGTATTATAAATAATTAAAACTAAACAACCATAAATGAAAAACTACGTTTAGAAGGGGGGATGTCTATAATTGCTTTTATTAACAAGATTTTTCTGTATAAGAAGGTGCCTTGAGTGCATTCTTGTCTCTGTCATGAACATCCATGTCTGTCTTAATACTGACACATTGCAGTTATATACCCTGCCATAATTTCACCATTACCATGTGAAATCTTATGCACTTAACCTTAAAGTTTTGCAGTAATAAAACTGTATTTCCAAGATGTAGAATAAAATTAACACAAGGGCACCAAGTCCCATAGCACCAATGATAATTGTTCATGCACCACATTTCATTTCACACCTTTCATAAATATAAAGGGAAAGGTAACAACCTTTATGTATGCAGTAACATAAAATCCCTCCTGGCCAGAGGTACTGAAGCTCAAATAACCTGGTTGGCACCTGACTAAAAGTACCAATAAAGAAAGAAGATACTTTCAAATATGAGGGGAGAGGTTTTGTTTGTTCTCTCTTTGTTGTTCCCCCTCTTGATGGAGAGAGAGACTAGGCAGGTAAAATATCTCCTGAAAACATACCTGAAATGATCCATCTAAGGTTTAAAAAATTGTAAGTAAGGGCAAGGAAATTCGTTAGATTATCTTTTGTTTTAGCATGTGAATTTTCCCTATGCTAAGAGGGAGTTTTATTCCTGCTTTTTGTAACTTTGTAGCTGAGCCTAGAGGGGAATCCTCTGTGTTTTAAATCTTTTTATTACCCTGTAAAGTTACCTTCCATCCTGATTTTTCAGGTGTGATTCTTTTACTTTTTCTTTAAATAAAGTTATTCCTGTAAGAACCTGATTGATTTTCAGTGTCTTAGAAACAAAGGGTCTAGTCGGTATTCACATTATTCTCAAGTCCTCTCCCCCCTCCCCCAGGAAAGGGGGTGAAGGGGCTTGGGGAAATATTTTGAGGGAATAGGGACTCCAAGTAACCCTTTTCCTGAATTTTTGTCTAAATCACTTGGTGGTGGCAGCAATACCATCCAAGGACAAGGAAAGGATTTGTGCCTGGGGGAAGTTTTTAACCTAAGCTGGTAGAAATAAGCTTAGGGGGTCTTTCATGCAGGTCCCCACATCTGTACCTCAGAGTTCAGAGTGGGGAGGGAACCCTGACAATTATAATGGTTTATCTGTGTTTGTTAGATTGTGTTGAGAATTTGAGTGGAAAGGAGGGATTAGCTTTAGATCTTATTTGCCATGAATTTTAAATAAAAGAGGAACAGGGGTACTTTAAAACTACACCTATTTTAGGTATATTTTCTATTTTGAAACAGTCTATCAAACATTTTGGTGAGTTTCACCCCATTTTAAAGGATCTTCATCAGATTTTTTTAACATTAATATAACTGACAAGCTTCTTTCATTGCACACTCAAATGTGTGAAGGTGATAAAATATAAGAATCATGTACACTACTACCTTCTATTTATTCCAACTGAACAAAAAGAAAAGAGAAATAAGAAAAGTGACATGATTGAAATGCAGGTTTTTATAACTTTACAAATATTGTGCAAATTGACATTTCACCATTAAGCAACCTACAAATATGAAGTCAGGTGGTGGGATAAACTGGGCCAGAATTATTTCCAGCTCATATGAAAAGTTTTGAACACAGTTGTGCTGACTCTTTTATCAGTGATGGTTATTAGTATTAATTATTTATAGTACATTTACTTGTTACAGTGCTGTTCATCCTAAAATGCTTTATAAACTATTAGCCTGCTTGTAGGGGCAGGAGCAGACCTTAAATATCACTTCACCTGTCACTACAGTGCATCCTTCTCTAGGGTGAAACATGACAGTTGTTTGATATTGCACAGCCACACAACATGGTAGTTTTGGTCAGGAAGTGAAGTTATCTTACTGAAGCTACAGGGGAGGGATTTAGGTAGTCAGAATGAAATTAGTCAAATTTGGCTAAAATACTGATGCTGACAAACCTCCGCTTGCAAAATAAAATGTGACATGGGATCTCTAATGCCTTCAAGTCGTCCAGAGCTTATTTTTTCTTTCATTTTAAAGATATCATTTCCAGAATTATATTATCTTCAAGCACCATGCTGGGCATTGGTTTCATACTGACTCAGAAGGAAAAATGAAATCTGTTTAGTCACCAACCCCACTGTTTTGAAGCTACTAGTTTTCCCTGATAATTTTCCATGCAAGTATTGACCCTGATGAAATGCTACTGAGGTCCCAGGTCAAGGGTTTATGGATGCCACACTTGATTACAGTAATTACTGAGTCATACATTAATAATTAATCATTGCCATATTAACTTCAGATAACATGAATGGTATATTTAACCTCCATACCAAAATAATATTTTTATTGTATTTAATTATTGGTTTAACATTACACAAATATTTATCATAGGCAAAGTGGAACTGAAAATGAGATAGAGCAGGAGTATGTCACTTAGAAAATTCTACATGAGTAAAGAAAGGAAATTTGTTTTCATTCCTTTTCCCTGGTGTGACATACTTCAACGTACTGTAGATACCATTTTCACTCTCATATTTCTTGGAACTATTTGGAAATACCACATCCCATGTGATGGCAGAAGAGGTAATCTGTGCCTTGTGGGTGAGAGTCTGACCTTTAGGGCTGATGTTTGCAATGCATTCCAAGGTCTTTACTATATATTGTTGTTATTGCCTGTAACAGGGTGGCTTGTCCCATGGGCTGGGGAGCCTGGGCTAAGCTAACACTGACCCACCTGAAAGGGATCAGGTAATTCCCCCATAAAGAACAACTGAAGTGAAGTGAGAGAAACGGGGAGGGGAAGGGGGAGATATGAGATTAAACAAAATTAAACTAAACTGCTAGGAGTGAGCAAGCTTCAGCAGAGTCCTAGGGTGTGGAAGTAAGATTCCAGTCAGGAAAGGCTGGGAGTATCATGCTAAATCAAGAGAAACCTGGGAGTAGGAAGAGAAATATTTATTAGTTGGAATTTAATTTTGGACTTTGAGTTTTATTTTGTTATTTTCTGTGAATAAACCCAGACTCCAAGGAAGGGTATTTTGACCCCAGAAAAAGTGTGTGGAGTCTGTGTAAGGGGCCCTGATGAAGAGGAAACAGAGGCAAGGTTTTGCAGCGTGACTTCCGGCCATGAAGGGGACACCTGGGAGGTGGCCAGCTCATTACATTGCTCCTTTTGACCTGAGTGGTTAGTCAAAGTTTCGGGCCCTATGGGAGTCTAAGAGTAGAAATTGATGGTAACAGTTACTTTTATGCAATTCTTTATTTACAAAGAATGTACAAAGTCCTGTGTCTCTGAATGCAGAAGGAATCAAATAGCAGGAAACAGCATCTTTTGCTCAAAGCACCAAGAGTACTCTTCTCAGCCTGTACCCCGGATTGTACCCTTTACCCTCAAGGGTTTCTTCCAAGGTTAGCCACTGAGCTTTCAGATGCTCCTTTTTGCTGTCTCACTCTCCTGTCTTTTTTGTCTGGTCTTAGTTTTTTTGTGTTCTGCCAACACATGCACACAAAACAATACTCAGCAAGACCACCTGGCTGGGTTCATGCACGACTTTTGGCTTAGGTGGGGCTTATGCTTACAGTTACGTTAAGTGAAGGGTGAGTTCATACCTATCAATCTCAATCCCATAACTAGATTTCGCCAGCTCATAATATTATTTACTGCTATTTTAACAACAAACAATACGTACTCTCCCATTTTCTTTGGTATTTCTTGCATGATATAAACTCATATCTCTGATATGTGGTGCCATTGTTTATTATATTTTGGATAGCATGCTTAAGGATGCAGAAAGAGTAATCTGTGGAAGTCATGCTTATGAAAGTTTACAGAGTGAAGAACTGGCACTGTTCACAGAGCTGGCAGCTGAGTTGTAGAATTTAGCTGTAGCTAATTGCTGGCGAAGCTATTGCTCAGATCCAGTTCTTGTTGGCAAAGCCACCTATCTTTTGATATTGTTCCATAAGTCATATGATAGTCTTTGAAGAAATTATGTGCAGTCCCACTGTGGGCTGACACACTATCTTTAAATATCCATACTAATTCTAAAAATGATTATTGTACATGTAAAATCACATTGAATCTGCTCCTTTTTTTCTAACATGTACTTAGTCCCTGATCCTGCAATAAACTCAGCACAGGTGAGCTCTCTTGGGATCTTGCATATCTTGCATATTGTGATGCCTTAAAATGAATAATAAAATATTTACCAGGTATGTAAGAATTCAGATTAAAAAATCGGGTTCTGAGTCAGAGGGTGAAATTCACTGCTGTGAGGAGGGACAGCATAAAGCTTATGCACTGGTGTGTAAGTGATAATAAACCTTCCCACACATGGGGTGGATTTAATCATATAAGCAGAACTTAATAACACATAGTTCTGTCCTGGAAAACCTTATTTCATTTGAAAATGATTACAAATTATGAGAGGGTTTGATAATCTTTTTTGATAGACTTCTGGATTTTATTTTGTGATATTCAATAAGGAAAAAAAGTCACATAATTACTTCTAAAACACATTGAATATAAGATAATCAAAGAATATTGCTCATGTAACCTGCAGCACCAACTGGGGAGTATAAGTAATTTACAGGAATATGTTTAATTTCTTGAGCATATTTTTCAAGTCACTTAAATTTAGCCCTGTTATTGATGAGTGACAATGCTGTTAGAAGTCTTCAATGTGTGTATGCATGATAAGAATGTTTTACCATGCTGCACAGACTATTAAAAAGGCATATTTATGAGTGATACAGATACATTTTATTTTTTGCTTCTTATTTATATACTGTAGCTAAATGTCTAAAAGTTACCATTGGTTTTCAGATGGTATAAATAATGGTTAAAGCCCATCAGTTGTAGCTACTTCAACCAAATCTGTTGGTTTACTTCAACAGATGTGTGTCCCAGCCATGGCCTTCATTCACAGAAGAGATAAATTCAGAATCACTTTGAAAGCATTCTGTAGGACAGGGTAGAACCAATACCAGCAATAGAAAGGTGCCCTATTGTAGCTCAGACTATGGAAAGCAAAGATCACTTTAAGAAATGGCTGAGCAAATGAAACTATGTGGTACGTTGGTCTCACTGACACTGTATTTTATTAGATGTGTTATTCAAACAGTATAAGGTCTGGCCCAACGCAGATCAAAGTCAATATGAATTGGATCAGTGCCATATTGAGGCTTATTATTTGAGTTGATGACTTAAGTAATAATAAGTCACTTGCATTATAGCAGACACCCACAGCCTGATTTTCAGAAGTACTGAGCCTGCCCAGCTTCTGCTGAAGTCAGTGAGAGCTGCAGGAGCTCAGCCGCTCCAAAAAAACCCAGGCCATTCATTTTAAACATGAGAGACCAAATTGTATTCTCAGTTACACCGGTACAATTTATTTTAGCCCAATGATTGTTAAGTATAGTGGTAATAGAAATAAACCCAATCCAAATCTGAATATGAAACCTCTGCCATAACCTGCAAGGAAGTTCTAATCCAAAAGTAGACCTTCTGGCTCTGGCCCATCTCTGCTTGGTAAATAGTGCTAAAAGTCTGTCTTCTTCAACTGTTTATGGCAATGGCATTATTTTATTCAGTATAATGAATGGGATCCAGGAAAGACCTAGATGGAAGTAGGTTGTAGCAAAACAGTACGGAATTGTGGGAAGCAGTATCACTGTTAAATAAAATATAGGGTGCAAGGTTGATGACTGTGACTGAGCTTTATTAAAATCTGTGCGTACAGCGATTGGCTATGCCGGAAGAAGGACAGGAGGCATTGGATGTTGTTTGAATTAGGCTGCAACTTTTCATAAACGTCTGAATCTCACTCCATTCCCCACATGCCCCCACTCTTCCTGCTGTAAGTACTCTGCTGTGTTCCCCCTCCCCTTTCCCAGTCTCACCACCCTGTTGTGAGTGTCACATGCAGACATGGAAACAGAGATGCTGCTGCTGCTAGCCTAGTACAGGTCAAAGAGGGTTTTCCCAGAACTGCCCTGGGTATAAGTACCCCACCCTCCGGTGCATCTTCGGGTTAGCTGGAGGCACAGGAGGGAGGAGAGGACAGCGTCCCTCCATGCCAACCTGATCTGACTATACTGCTTTCTGCTTCTTTACCTGGAACAGGTATCCTTGCGGGGGGAGGGTATAGACTTAAAGGGGGGCAACAAACCCCTTCCTACCAGCCTGCCAGACAAGCCCCCTCCCTGCAATTAAACGGAGCAACTCATCTTTTCTGTCCAGCTGGACAAAGGGCCCCACCACTTAATGCACAGGGAAGACACTGGAAAGGACTGAAAAGGCAGGTGCATGATGAAATCTTAATGACCAGAGGGCAGATTTCTGGAATGGATCAGGGGAGAAATTGGAAGGAAAATTGAGTAATGGCAGGAGGGAAAGAAATCAGATTGGCCTAGGGTGGCAAAAACTTGAAACAAAAACAGATAACGGTGGTGATACTGACAGTTCAGAGATTAACATAAGGCCTAGCACAGGGAGCACAATAAAAGAATGCCAGTGATAGACTGGCAAGGCCCAGAAAGAATTAAAAGGAGAGATTAGAGAGTAATGGGGGAGAAAGAGGCCAGGGAAAGGAGGGATAGGATCTGGAGTAGGAAGAAATTGAGGGACAAGAATTTAACAAGATATAAAAAGGGAGTGGATATATATAAGGATAAAAAGAATATATATGGTTATGATAATAAATGCTAACAATTTTTGGAAGATTTATAAAATTCATGCTTCAGAACATAAGCAAATCTTTAATAGAAGGAATTAAGATAAGCCTTTTAAGAGGGTAGATTATCCCAGTGCACATTACTGGGTTTCTTGCTCCTTTTGCTGAAGCATCTGGTGCTAGCTACTGCTGGAGACATTATAATGGACTAGATGAAGTGTGATCTGATCAGTGTGGCAATTCCTATGTTCTTAAAAAACATCCCAGAGTGACAAATAGGTGGCAGTGGTTTGGAACAAGGCCCAGAACTCCCAAAAGCAAATAATTCAAGGAAAGATTTTTGCATTTGCCTAGCAATGGCATAACATTCCTGATCTTTTAATAATTTCCTTTCAGATCACCAGCATCTTGAATAATTTCCTGAGGCTCAAATCTGACAGGACAGAAGGGTGAATATATGATCAGTTTTCTCGACAGACACATTTTCCTATACACCATATTTGATGAAGGCACAAGACTAAAGGAATGTGTACTTAAAAGACCCTTGGTACAGCAACATATATTTCCCTCTCTTATCAGAAACTAGTTAAATATGTATATTGATGCCAGCAAAACATCTTAAATATTTGTCTACAAGACTATAATCCAATGAATATATTAAGCATCTCCTTTAGTTTTAGGTAAAGCTGTTTTTATGCAAACCAATACTAAAATACAGCTCCCCTACAGCTCAGCTGGGGCTAGACAGAAAATGTAGCAGAAGCAGAATGAGAGCTGGAACGTACTAACTCTCTGATAACGGGACTTAGTAAAATGAGTATGTGACACTGGGTGAGAGTTATTAGGATTATAATTGATTTATGACTTTTCTGGTGCTGATCTGAGTAAAAGAAGGTCTCAAATAGTGATAAAGTAAAATAGGTTTATTATGAACCATATTGATAGAAATTGTGAGAAAGACTTTTGGCATGTAATTTATACTGAATAATTGTTTTCAAACATTTTATACAGTTGCTTATATCTACAATATTTTTTCAAAGTAAACTTGCACTTTATTAAAATACAATAAGAAGGCTAATGTAAAAGCTTAGGAGCAGATTTTTAAAGGTATTTAGGTTGCTGCACTCAGCATTGCAAGGCGTAAGTCTCATTTTAAAAAGGAACTTAGGCACTTCAGAGCCTAAATCTCAATCACAGGCACTGGGATTTAGGGGGCTGAGTGCCTAAATCCCTTTAGAAAATGAGACTTAGGCTCTTAAATAAATTAGGCAATGCCCACATATCTACACCAGCAACACCATCACAGGACCTAACCAGATCAGCCACAACATCACCGGTTCATTCACCTGCATATCTACCAATGTAATATACGCCATCATGTGCCAGCAGTGCCCCTCTGCTATGTACATTGGCCAAACTGGACAGTTCCTACGTAAAAGGATAAATGGACACAAGTCTGATATTAGGAATGGCAATATACAAAAACCTGTAGGAGAACACTTCAATCTCTCTGGACACACAATAGCAGATTTAAATGTAGCCATCCTGCAGCAAAAAAACTTTAGGACCAGACTTCAAAGAGAAACTGCTGAGCTTCAGTTCATTTGCAAATTTGACGCCATCAGCTCAGGATTAAACAAAAACTGTGAATGACTAGCCAACTACAAAAGCAGTTTCTCCTCCCTTGGTGTTCACACCTCAACTGCTAGAAGAAGGCCTCATCCTCCCTGATTGAACTAACCTCATTATCTCTAGACTGATTCTTGCCTGCATATTTATACCTGCCTCTGGAAATTTCCACTACATGCATCTGACGAAGTGGGTATTCATCCATGAAAGTTTATGCTCCAATACATCTGTTAGTCTATATAGTGCCACAGGACTCTTTGTGGCTTTTTACAGATCCACGCTAACACGCCTATCCCTCTGATACTTAATCTTTTCAATGTATGTTCATGTTTCATGTTTGAACTTGGCATTTCTGCTACCTTTAGGAGGACCAAAAATGAACAGGATGTATCATTGATTTGTATAACGGCATTATAATATTGTTTTTAGTTCTATTTTCTGTCCTGTTTTTTTAAACCTCTTAACATTTCTTTTTGTTTTTCTGACAACTGGTTCATATTGAGCCGAGATTTTCACTGAACTATCCACAAAGATGCCCAGGTCTTCTTCCTGACTTTTAAAGTTAATGTAGAGCCATGTAATGCATAGGAGTAGTTCAAATAACTTCTTCCAGTTTGCATTGCCTTGCATTTGTCGAGGCTGAGTTTCATCTGCCATTGTGCTGTCCTTTCATCTGGCTTTGTTAGATCCTTCTGAAGTTCCTCATTGTCTGCTCTAGCCATGACACACTAAATTAGTTTGGTTTCTATGAATTTTGCTCAGTGTCCATGCCTTTCTCCAGATAATTCATAAATATACTATACAACATTATTCAGAATATTGGGTCACACTACAACTGGCCTCATGTCATGTTGAAGATTGCCCATTTATTCCTCTCTTAGCCAATCATCTTAGCCAATTCTTTACTTCTCACCCTATGACTATTCAATTTCCTTAATAGACTTTTGTGCAGGACTTTGTTGATGGCTTTTTTGCAGTTCAAATAAATATATCAACTGGTTTATATCTCCTTTATTCACTTTTTCACACACAGAGAATTCAAATAGATTAGAGAAGCATTATTTTCCTTTGCAGAAGCCATGCTTTTAATCTCACAGAGCCCTTCAGTGGTGAAAAACACTGCAAAGAAAATTCTTAGTTACCATTTTAGCTTTTTGGTAGTCCAGCAGAAGCCCCCACTTTCATATGACTTGCTGCTCTGGATATTTCTTGGTCTTTATGTCTTTGGACGTTTGCATTTCAGATTTCATCTTAGCCTTCCTAAGAGCCATTTTACCTCCAGAGTTTGTATTCCTTTCTGTTGATTTAACGAGGGATGAATTTCTGTTTTCCATTAGAATATCTGTTTGGCTCAGATGACTTCTTCTATCTTGCTATTTAACAATATTGGGTTTTTTTTCTTACCTTCCTGATTCTTTTCTGAAGGGAACATACATGATTTCTGGGGCCATTACCATTTGCTTGTATAGTCTCCATGCAGAGCCTAAGGGCTTATTTCCTCAGTTTTGATATCAGGGGCTTTTTGCCTAACTTCCTCTACTTTATTTAAATACCTCTTTCTGAAGCTTAATGACATCTATGCTATATTTTGATAGAGTATGAGTTCTATGTTCTATCATTTCTACTAATGTACAGTATATTAATCACCATGGGTATGATATATGTTATGGAAACTGCACACACTTGAAGTTGGAACATTTTAATTGAAAGCATGGACAGAAACAGATTTTCACACATTTTCTGAACAGACTTTTATCTTTCTTCAAGAAAGAGATTTGGGCTTTGTAAAAATAATACGAACAAAAAAAATGTGTGCATTTGGGAAGGGGTTAGCATTACAAATTTTGGGTGCTGCAAATCCATACAAGCATGCACTTTGCCATTAGTTAACTCATTATTCAATTTGTCTACTACTAACTGACTAGGGCTTAAATATGCCAAATGCTAAGAGGTCCAAAGCACCCGTTAGTATTAAGTAATTGCAACTCCTATTGATGAGAGTTGTGGGTGCTCAGTATCTCTCAAGATTTGGTCCATCATAAGCACAATCTTTCTCAAACTGAAGTAAATGGGAGTTTTCCTCACTGTGTCTAAAAATGTTTTCATGTACATTCCCTTGTTGTATGATGACCTCTGCTGCGTGTTTAGGGCATAAGAACCACAAAGTGACAGTGACTAGAAACAATGTGAAGCTGTGACTGGTCAATCTGGTTTCATTGCTCAAGCTGAGTAAAATGGAAAAGGTAATTAAATTAGGGTGACCAGACAGCAAATGTGAAAAATCAGGACGGCGGTGGGGAGGAATAGGAACCCATATAAGGAAAAGACCCGAAAATCACGACTGTCCCTATAAAATTGGGACATCTGGTCACCCTATAATTAAATAAGCAAAAAAATGGAAACAACAAGTTTTGTTTTGTTTTTTTTAATCTTTCATTTTAAACAATTTAAGGTATTATTACAAACACGAGTAAGAGATTTTTGAAAATATTTTGGGTCAGATCCCAGACCTTGTAACTGTCTTGTTTTGCCAGAAGGTTCCTGATTTGGAGAGGGTGGGGGGAAGGATCCTCTGGTTGCAGGCCTTCAAATTCCTAACCACAATAAACCTGCAAGGAAAACTAACCATAGAAATATTGCCTAGAGCATAGTCCCTCAAACCACCCATGGCCATAGGCTTGGAACCAGGGGCAGCTCTATGTATTTCGCCTCCTCAAGCACGGCAGTCAGGTGGCTTTCGGTGGTGCGCTGTGGGAGGTCCACTGGTAATGCAGATTCAGCGGCGCGCCTGCGGGAGGTCTGCCGGTCCTGCGCCTTCGGCGTACCCACCGCCAAATTGCCGCCAAAACCGTGGGACTGGCGGACCTTAGGCATGCCGCCGAAAGCAGCCTAACTGCCGGCATCACAGCGACCGGCAGGCTGCCTCCTGCAGCTTGCCGCCCCAGGCATGCGCTTGGTACACTGGTGCCTGGAGCTGCCCCTGCTTGGAACCATGACCAGAGCCACACTAGGCAATGCTCTAGCTAGTCATCCCTGGACACTGGGCCCTGCCAGTGACAAGAAAGCAGCCAGCAGGGCCAGGCTAGTCTCCCATCCAGGGAGCAGCAGTCAGGCCCAAAGCTCCACCAGCCAAGGAGCAAGAAGAAGATAGAATTAGATTTGTTAGGGATCAGCAAAGCAGGGAGATTGTCACCTACTGCGGGCAGGAAGCAGCCAAATCTCTCTCCCAGGCTAGGACAAAAAGCTTCCAGCACCACACACAAGCAACCCAACCCAACCATAGCTCTCTAGCCAGTTCAGTTCATAATTCTTATGTCTCATTCCATTATGCAGCCTTGTCAGCTTTAACTTGTGATCCTCACAACATTTGCCATCATTTATGTAAATAAGATAATCCATATTAATAACATATGCAGATTGGGTTATTAAGTTACTTGTATAAATTCTACAGACTTCTGAACCTTCAGCTTTTAACAGGTATGAGATCCTCAGTGAATTGGCATAACTTCACTGAAGTCTATGTGTGTGGATGTGGCCCGTGGTTTTAATCTTGACAAAGTCCTTTTAGTAGAAAACATTATTATTTCCCAAGTACTTCCTTGCCTCTCATTTTTGCAATGAAAGGAAACCCAAACCGTCTGCATTAAAATAAACTTTATCTTCAATCTCAAGCTATATTGCTCTCTCAAGAATAATATTGATAAAGATGAAATGGTTTAAAATAAATTCCCCTTGATTGTTATTAAAAAGTCAAGCCATTTAATTGTTTCTGTAGGAAAGCACTGTAAATCATGACACATATATTGCCCTATTTCTGTTCACGATGTATTAGCAAACACAATAATTATATTTTCCTATGAAAATGAATCTCAAATGAATTCTTTTACTTGTTATGATCTGAGAGTGATTCTTCACAAACCTAAATATATGAAAACAATATTTTAAGTAATGTTAGGGCTATTTCTTATTCAGAAAACAATTACGTCTTGTTATCACCCTTTTAAGGCCTCAATGTAGAGTGCCCTCAACTCCCTCGGACATTAACATGAGTTGAAGGCACTCAGTGCCTCACAGGAGGGTTCTTCAGATTTCATGATCAAGTTCTTAAACCACCATTTGTCTATGTTATAGATAGTTAACTACACAGAACTATACAGAGCCCTTAGCACTACAGGTGCTAAAAGAATAGGATTTGAGAATGCTCAGCACCTTTCAGGATTAGGCCCGTATGTACTTGAAAATTAAACTGTTCCCAATTTATGAAGAGCCGAGAACTGAGCAACCCCCTGAAGCAAACAAATCCATTTTTAGGAGTTGAAAATTAAGCTTATATAGGATATGTGCAGATCACATTTTGAGAAGACAATTGCTTCTCCCTAACATCCTGAAATACTCATATAAGGAGTTTACTAAATACTTACTCTGCAGCATGTTCACACTATAGCTCAAAGTTTATGATGGGAAGGATTTCAGCTATTATGAAAACAAAAATAAATGTGTTCTCTTGATAAGAGCTCTTCTAGTATGAACATGGCTCTTGATAATAAATTATGTACATAATTATAGCAAGAGGGAAAGAGGATGAATAAAAGATCTAAAGGATTGGAGGAAGGGTATGAAGGCGGGATCCCAACTCTGATACATATTATAAACCACAAAGCTAGGGAATGGCACAAGTCACTTTGCCCAGGTTTCTCCTACAGTGGCATGGGTAAGGGGGTTCATTCTTTAGTCTTCTAAACTGTGTAGGACAGGGTGCTCTGGTGGTTTCTAATCAAACACTTACAGATTGTAGAATTCAAACACAGTTTGATTTTTAAACTGTGCAAGTGCCTAGATGGCACTTGAATTGGATGACAGATTCCGTCACAAATTAAAATAAATAAATCATTATTGCAATTTTCCCCCAAAACAACAGACTCCAAGGTTTTGAAATGAAGCTCCTTTTCCCCTCCTCTGTGCTTTTGACTTTCTTAAATATACTTTTAAAAATAAATGCATCTATGGAACACTAAAATTTCAATGTTAAGTATGCAGAAGTCGGGAAATGCCAACACAAGTTTGCATTTGCCATACCTCAACTCCATGATGCATACACTATGGGTAGGGCTATCTGAACAACTGAATATAAGATTTGGGTGCAGGTCTGAAAAATTAAAAAAAAATAGGTCAACCTGAAATGAAAATGTTTTGAATGTTTTGGTTAAATAAAATGTGGAAAAAAGTTTTAGTTTCATGTTGAGCAAAATAGTCGTGGTGACCCCCGCCCCCCCTCAAAAAAAAATAATGCATTTCAATGTGAAGGTTTTTAAAAAATGTTTTTATTTCATATTTTTTTAAATTGAGGGAAATTCTGAAATGAAATGTCTTTTGGAAATTAAAAGTCAAAATGTTTAGTTTTAGGAACGGCAAAGCAATTGATTTTTATGCCAAAATAATTCACCAAAATTGACCCAAATTTGCAAAAAATTTTGGTCAATCTGAATTTGCATTTTTAATTGAAAAAAGGGTCCATCCAAAAATTCTCTGTTGGCTCTGCCTATTAGATGATATTTAACAACATATAGGTTGTCAAATAATACAATTCTTTCTCTACTAGTCTATATAATAGAAGTTACATTTTTAGTGCAGAGATTTGGACTAACACGTACCTAGTTCTACTATATGGGCAGAACATGTTGATTGTCTAGACAACCAAAATATTTACTGATGATTTATTGTATGAGTGACCGGGAGTTGCAAACAGTAATAATGGCAGCTTCAACAGTAGAGTCATTCCTGATTATGTGACTCCCATTAAAAGTAATGATGAAACTAAATTTCTTGCATACCATGAAGAAGACATACTAAAATTTTACGATTAGCCCTCTTTCAGATATTGGGTCTGATTGACCTCTGTGTTACTCCAGCTTTGCCCCTGTCCAAACTCCATTGCAATAAAAGCGGAGTAACTCTGTGGTGAACCAAGCCACCATTCTTTATTAATCCATGTGCCAGCACAGTACATATCTTGCTGTTTTAAAAACAGAAAAGAGCCACAATTACAATGAGAAAAAAACAATTATAGTTTGAAAGACAGTTTGACATAAATGGTTGTCTAATGTGCTCACCCTCAGTTATCATAAATATATGGTACAGACTGGGGGAAACAAATATTCTGCCCGATCCCTGCAGCTTCTCACTGTGGTCCTATCATATACAATTTTCTAAATCTTCTTTTATGGGTTAATACAGTGGCAGATTTTTTTATTTATTATAAATGAGGTAAATGGGAAGCCTGATATGAAGAAAGAAATATGGCCACCAGGAACAACCTGCAAATTGAGCCTTCAATTAATGCAGCTGTTGCCTGGGCTTCATCTACTTTTCCTTCCAGTTCCTCTTCTACAGCTGCTGCTTGATCTGACAGGAAATTAATTAGACTTAGGGCTTCCATAAACTAAAAGAAAAAATAATTAATGTTGGTACTTAAGAAACTGAAATCCTAGCTTGCCATATTTCCAATATATGATGATGGACAGTGCCAGCTAGAGCCATCTCCCTCAGCTAGGGCCACCATCACAATCAGTCACCTGGGAAGTTCAGTCAAAAGAGTGTTCCATGATACAGATACCTACTAATGAAAAGTAGCACCTTCTGACAGAGCCCTTAAATTGTCCATTATGTCTTTAAGAGCTTGATTGAGCCATGCTAACAAATTTCTCACTTGCTGTTAGATCTTGTATTCAAACATTTGCCTCAGAAAGGCATGCTGCAAGCATTCAGCCCTGAATCTTTTATTAATATTATCATTTACTTCAACTTGACAGAAGAAAATCAACACGCAGTAGTACTAAAATCCATTTGGCAAATTCTAACCCATAGATGTTTTACACTCAATTCTAGGTATTTATAAATTGTTGTCACCATCAGGCTTTTTCTGTAAATTCTCCTTATTTTATCAGGAAGTTGTGAAGGAGCAAATGAAGGGAATGACTTTGCTGAGCTTGGTCAAGTAGCTTATATTAAATTGAGCTCATTTTGAAAATTAAAGGTGGGATTTTCAAAAACACTCAGTATTGGACTCTCATGGGGAAATTTTCCATTGACTTCAATGGAGCACTGAGAACTTTTGAAAATCCTGGCCCATATGCAATATCATCATTAGAGATGGGCCCAATCTGCATATTTCAATACAGGCCTGAACTTTCTCTACTTGAGGGTAGTCAGATCCAGGGTTTTGATTCAGGACACTCACAATAAAGGTCATTCATTAATATCTACCAGTTAATACATCATCTTAGTATGACAACCAAATTCAGGATTTATTCGAGCTGTATCCTTCCCATACTGTTGTACGGCTGCAAAACATGGACACTACGCCATTCGGACTGGACATAGCTGGAGGCTTTCCACACAAAATGTCAGCATCATATATTAGGCATAAAGTGTAATGCAGATGTTTATGGTTGCTCAGGCCTACAGACTACTGGGGCCATTGTCCACAGGCCATTGTCCACAGGTGCCTTAGGCTTTCTAGACATGGGCATGTCGCAAGGATGCCACAAGGCGTTCAAGCGAACACCATTCTCCAGGTGGCTTGTAACATCTGGGATAAAATTCCACCAACTAAGGGGTGTAGGCAGCCCAGAGGCACACCGCCTATTACATGGGTTCATCAAGTCTGTTCCGATGTTGGACTCTCAGGCCGTCAAGCCTTGGCGGTTGTGCAGGAACAGACCAAATGGCGAATGATTGCTACAGCTGACTGTCTGAAGAAGAAAAGCTGTCCTTTTCTTGTAGTGAAAACTGAAACTCAGGAAACACCAAGAGACAAATTCTTGCAGGGTGCTTCACTGAGGAATCTACTAAAAAAACTACACTCTGAAGAAGGTAAATAAAGCAATTGCATAACAAGGTCCACAGTGTAGCATTGCTTTGTGGATCTAGGAGTCATAGTCCATAAGTTAGCCTTGTGAGTAATGTATGTCCATTGCCGTGACAGTGTTGTTTCCTGCCCACTATAAATTATTCTTTCTTTAGACTGGGATAAATTGCATAGGGAGTATGTGTGATATGGAAAGAACACAAATATCTGTCCATTTTAGGGAGATTTACTTGTTAGGTCAGAATTTTGACTTTATTTTAAAGTCAAAATACTCAAGGTAAATTTTCAAAGTGAAACCTGGAAACTCTACGCCCCCATTCATGTTACATGTTGCCACTTTGTGAATGTCCCCATTTATGCCAGGAGTTCTGTTCCTAAAAGCTTCCAGTAAAAATGAATAGTCAGAAAGCTTCTCATAGCCACAAACATGTTTCTGTCAGTGGTAGTTCAGCAGCCTCTTCATTTTGATAATGTCTAATTATTTTGTCCACTAATCCTTATAATTTTCTTTTTTTTTAAAAATGAAGTGAAGTATTTGTCAAAAGGTGCTGCATATTGAATCAGGAAGAGATATAATACCTCTCTTGTTCATGGATGCTGGAATAGATGTACCATGGATCTGATTCAGTATGGCAATACCTATATTCCTAATCAGCATGAGTCCATTATTATGAAGCACCCACCCACCTGACCACTATATTTCAAGGCTGAGAAATCAGCTCTTAGTCAAAATTCAACATGGCAAATCTAGAGTACTGAAGTCAAGATGACTGTATGTAAGCCATTTCATACGTACTATGTGTGCTTTGGTCCTTTGGGCCTGACATTCAACCTGGATTTTTATTTATTTTTGTTGTTCTTGTCCTAAATCAATACACAATGTCTAAACCAGTAAAAACCGGGGGAGAGGGGGAGGGGGAAAGGAACCCTTCAAGGGAGACTTTATACCCACCAACTCTGTCTTCCATGGGTAATCCTTGCCCTTCCTGAAGACTAATATTTTGTGGGGAAAACAAGTACTTTTACTGTGGTTGGAAGAATAATCAGTCCCACAGGACCCAATGAAATCTGTCTGCAATGCACCCCCCAACGTCCGCTTGCAGTCTTTAGTATCTGAAAATGTTCCTGCAAAAGAACAAGCTATTTGTAAAGAGGCAATAAGTAACCAAACAATTCTAAACTTTTAACCCAGGTATTTTCAATTAAAAAAAAACATTTAAAAAATTCCCTTAATTTCATTCCCCTGTAAAAATGTGTGAAATTTTCCCAATTTTTAGACATACTTTAGTCTGCAGTTCATTGATTTGCCATTCATCATTACAACAGACTGCTGGTTTCTCAAATGTCAATAATGCAGCATGTCCTCTTGCCATCCTGTTTGTTTTTCTATGTTTCATTTTTTTTTACAGCTTTAACAGGTTTGTGATGGAGCCTTTAAATCTAGTGTCAAGTTAACATCAGCAAGTAATGAATCCTGTTTCTTAAGACATGTTAGTGAATATAAAGAATGTTATCTGAAGGATTTGTTCTATCTGTATACAGAGCTTAGCAAGCCTGTATAGAAAGCACAGAGTAATTCATGAAGTGCGGGAGGGTGGGAGAAGTTATCTATCTGTCTGTCTGTCTATCTAAGCATTTATACCAAATCCATGTAAATAATATGGAATCTCCATGAGCTATGGTGCTGTCATAGAACAGGATGAAGCAGCCAAGGATTAAGTGGCATTGGTACACTGAGTTAAAAGGAATACATGGTTATAAGATGGATGGACGCTAGGTAAAACAGCCCAAAGTTGCCCAAAGCCTAGAGTTGGTATCTTGTGTATGGCTCCTGTCATTATGCAATGGGAAATAGCAAGGTGTGTTGTGTCTGACAAGATGTATTGTCCCACTCTGCATCATGTTCAACTGCAGCCACACAAACCACGTCAATATTCAGCATGACATTTGTCTTGGCCAGTCTCAACGTCAAACAAATCTTACACACAGGCCCTAAAGAATTAGCTTTAAAAAGATAATAAAAGCATTCAATAAGTTGTATTAAATTTTTATCATTTTAAGAATAGAAAGCAATCCCACACAGTAACATTAATCAAATAATTTAGTTCAGTGATTAAAATTATTTTAAATATACATAGATTAAATTAATACAAATCTTTTTTTCTCCACTAGCTTTTCTTTCCAAGGTCATTGCTTTCCTTGTTGGACAAGTCTCCTTCTCTCCTCAATGAATCAGATCATTGTTCAGTCACCATCCCTCTTTCCTTTCCTGGCTGTGAGAAGAGGGTTGTTGACTTTTATATGTAAAAAACAATGAATTATAAGTTACTCCCAGCTGAGCCATATTGCTGAAGAAATCAGAAGGCTTACTAGAAGTGAAATGCTGCTGATATCCATGTCAAGGGCAACACTGGGAGAAAGGCCCATATATAGTACTTTGCATTTTTTACATCTAAAATGGACTAGAGATAGATGGCAAGAAAAAAGTCCTTGATAAAGTGCAGTGCTGGGGTAGCCTTTCTAGAGTGAGAAAGGACCATACACGAGAACAACATACCGGTACTAGGTTGAACAGGGTGCCAGAGGAGGGTTTTAGAAGACAAGCATAAACAGTCCATATTGGGATCATATTGGCCCACATCCATGAGGACTAGCATCTTTGTGGTAGGTTCCCCATGTACCAGATATCATCTCATAGTTCTGCAGACAGCTGTTGGAAATATACAAAGATTGGCTGAGGATAACTTCTCCTTCCCTACATGGAGGAGGGTGAGGGCTGAAGAACCATCAAGCAGTAGCAACAGTTCATTTCCTGGAGAGAGAGAGGAAGGGCTTAGAGTGTGAGTTATGGATGACTATTATTATGTATTATTTATTATTACAAGCCTTCATTTAGCACTCATTACCTTGGTGACAAGCCACTTTGCAAGGATAGAGGGGTTACCTCAAGTCAGAGAGCAAAGTTACCCTCCAGGGGCCCGAGTTACAGAAAGTGTGTGATTTCTCTTGAAGAATTATTTTAGGAATTTTGATACAAGCTTAAAATGGTTGAAAAACTGGACAAGCATTTAGTGAAAATGTTCTCTTTTTTTCAACATTTTAAATTTGTCTGGAAATTTTTCACCAAAAATTTGAAATGTTTCAACCAGCCCTAGAACAAGCATTTGTATTGCTTTAAAAAAAATTGCCAGATGTCTTGAAATAAAGTGCAGCATGTGCTGGAAGAAGCTAGCCTCCTGCTAATAACTGCTAATAACTGAGCAGGAGGGAAGACGCTCATCCAGAAACCTCTCTTCATTGTGGTGCTTGTAGCATTACTATGTCCCCTTGTATTTATGAGTCCTGTGTATAGCTTAGTGGTTTGTGCATTGGCCTGCTAAACCTCTAGTTGTGAGTTCAACCCTTGAGGGGGCCACTTTAGGGCTCTGGGGTAAAATCAGTAGTTGGTCCGGCCTAATGAAGGCAGGGGGCTGGCCTCAACAGCCTCTCAGGGTCCCTTTCAGTTCTATGAGATAGGTATATCTCCATATGTCTAAAAAACCCTTTCTCACCCAACAACTACAAGATAGGATAACACTGGTTCTTCTCCTGTTGGAGCAAAACTTCAAGGCTTTTGGGGGGAGGGATAGCTCAGTGGTTTGAGCATTGGCCTGCTAAACTGAGGGTCATGAGATAAATCCTTGAGGGGGCCATTTAGGGATCTGGGGCAAAAATCTGTCTGAGGATTGGTCCTGCTTTAAGCAGGGGGTTGGACTAGATGACCTCCTGAGGTCAATTCCAACCCTGATATTCTATGATTCTATGAGGACTCACTTGCCTGTCACTTAACGCTGGTATAGCTCCATTTTGGTTACTCATGATTTACACTGCTGCAAATCAGCAGACCAGGTCTATTGGATGCAGATATCTACATTATGATCTCCTTCACAGGTACACTGGATGGAAGGGGCTTCCTAAAATCTTTACATCCTAGCCAAGCTCACTCCCTCAGTGGCAGCCATAACTTGTAAGTGTACACAGTGCTTTACAATGTGAAACACAACTAGACAAAGAACACAGTCCTTGCCCTAAAGAGTTTAACATCTAAACGATAAATTGGTGAAACCCAGTGACTTTATGATCAGTGGTTGAGTAGGAGAACATACAGGGCTTTTAAACTTTTGTAGCAGGAGGGAAAGTGTCTGCCCTACATGCGAGAAGAAACAAACTGAGGAAAGAGTAAAGAAGTCAAAGGGAGCCCTCAGGAACAAGGCATGAGTGGAGGGAATAGTAGAGGATGTTGAAGATAGTGTAATATGTAGAAGCAGGATTATGGCATACTTTGGAAGTCAGGAAAAGAAACTTGAGCTACATGCAGAAAAAAGTGAGAAGCTCATGCAAAGAAAGACCTCGGAAGAGGAGAGATATGATTAGACTGATGGGAAAATAAAATTATCTTAAGAGCCGTGTTTTGGCTAGATTTGCAGAGGTGGGACTGGAAAAAAGGAGGTTATAGTCTTTGATGTGGGAAGTTACCAGAGCATATAGTATTGTTATAGTTGTATGATCAGAGAAGAAGGGGGAAATTTGGGAGATATCTTAGATGAAGAAACAACAGGAATTGACTAAGACCTGAATGTGATTGTATTGTTGCCCTTTTTCTGACCCAAGCAGCAAATCAATATTTGAGCCCTAGAGATGTTTCAGTTGGAAGCAGAATTGATGATGTCTGGTGTTTTTTTTTTATTCAATCTTGTTTATTGGTAAGGAATGTACAAAGTCCCGCTTCTCTGAAACAGAAGAAACCAAGAACAAAGGAACAGTTTCTTAGCTTACAGCCCTAAGTCTCTTTAGCCAGTAGACCCAAAAGGTCTCTCTCCAGCTTTTTCCACATTGAGCTCACTGGATCCTGCTTGCTTTCTTGCTTTTTGCCTGTGCATCTCTCTCTGTTCTGTGTGTTCCCAGTTTCTGTGTGGCCTACCTTAACCTACCCACAAACACCAAACACAAACAACACACAGCAAAATTGCTCTGCCCACTCAGTCCAAACTCCTCGGAGGGGTTGACAACCTCCTCTTGTCTTAGGTATGTGTGTGTGTGGAGGGCACTTCTGGTAACTCTTCCTGACAGTTGTGCTAATTGAAGGGTATGTTCACACCTAATCTCAAAGAGGTTTGTGATCCAAGCGGTCACCAGTACCTGTCAGCATTACAGTATGTGTGGATACGTTGGGGTCACCAGTGTTGATAGATGTTCGGCTGCGTGTGTTCCCTCTGTATGTCATCCCAGCTCTGCGCAGGTAGCTGGCACAGCAGCCCTCGAGTGAACTGCTCAATGACCACAAGATCCATTAAGGTGCAAAGGCACTTGGTTAGGTTTATTGTCAACAAAGCATGGTCCTAGCTCCCCTGATCAATGTCTACAGTTATACTAGCACCCGTAACAATGGACACAGCTCAGTGAATGGCGGGATTTCCCATTCCCCTCTCAGGTGGCCAAAGACACTCCCACTGAGATACTTCTTTATACACCAATACAAACAAGTTACATATTGCCCCTGTGACATATCTAGATGCCACCCCCTGACATATTTGGGTGCCAGCCATTGCCCTGTATCTATTGGTTTAATCAAAACAACTCTATCCATCATGCTATCATCTTATCTTTAAGATGGGGCAGTGTGTTCTGTTATCTTTGGGGAATGTGCTAGTATCAGGGTGTTCTGGTACCAGTCTTCTGGAATGTGTTTGAGTGTATATTCTTGCACTACTTAGGAATGTGTGTTTCTGTAGTATCAGCCCTGTTCTTGCCAGATTCTGTGAGCAGGGCATGCCTCTTGCTCACAACCTACGGTAACTTTGCTTTATAGCAGCGAAGCTTTGACCACTAGTTTAGTTCAAGCCTTAGGCTCCATACCAGGCCTCTGATACAAGGGCTTATGTTTCAGGCCTTCTTCCTACTACAGTATGAAAAAAAGAGAGGTGACAAAGCTGATGAAAAGGTAGTGATTAGGTGACAGGAATAATGATGGTGGAGTTAGCAGTGCTACAAAACAGATGGGAGAGAGCACAGGACATACAGGTAGACCCCGAGCTAGGGAATGTGGATGCAGGATCAAGCTTTTAAAGTTTCTGACTAGAATCCAGATCTTCAGCTGAGGGAAACTGATGTAACTTCCATAGAGCTACGCCAATCTACGCCTAGAGAAACAATGTTTTAACATCAAATGTTTCACATTTTGTGATAGGCCACAGTCAGGAGGACAAGATGCAATAAAATCCCCTCAGGATGCAATAAAATCCCCTCAGAATGCATGTGTGTATATGTGTATATATTCATCTCTTAAATTAAAAACCTGCTGGAAATCCACTACCTATGCCTGGTAAAAAATAGGAGTGTTTGCATCACAGTGATTACTGTACTGTTGATGAATCCTATCTATTTTTTAGCTAATTCAGTATTACTGTTATTGAGAAAGGTGGAAAAATCTCATGAGAAATTGTAACTCTAAATCATCTTTTTTTAATGAAAGAGGATGAAAAAATGAAGGCAAAATATTTTTTCTACATGTTTATTAGACTTTCAGTATATATATAGGAGGCACACTGGCAATAAAATCTTAAGAAATAGACCACGATCATAACTAAACTTAAAATCTTGGGAAATAACAGCAGCACTTTATTTTTTAAAGAGAATTCTGTCCAATGAAAAATGCCAGCAGACAGAATTGGTAGCTTAAAAAGGTTTTTTTATAGGCAGAGCAGGCACTTCAGTGTTTCTCCAAGCCTCTATATCAGTGGTGGGGAACCTGCAGCCCATGGGCCGTACACGGCCCATCAAGTTAATCCATTGGCGGGCCACGAGACAATTTGTTTACATTGACCATCCGCAGGCACAGTCACCCACAGCTCCGAGTGGCCGTGGTTCACTGTTCCCAGCCAATGGGAGCTGTGGGAAATGGGATAGATTTTTTGGTTAATTTACCTGCATTTGTCCACCGTCTGATAAGAGGAAGCTCTTCCTCATTAAAGGAGTTTAAGAAGAGGGATTAATCTCCTACTGCTGAGTCTGAAAAATTGGAAACATTGTGCCTATTCTACCTGGTTGCAGTTAAATACTGTGTTTGGTAATTAAGAATTATTTTGGCCTCATGTTTTATAACACTCAATATAGCTATGGGGAAAAAATCCAACTGTTTTCATTCTGTTATATAGCTACAAAACTTTTTACACATATGTCTACTTTAAGGACACTTGGGAAACTCCAAGATTAGTCACTAAAAAGAAAGCTGAATTGCAACTGTTAGGTGCTGCAATGTGTACATATAAGCTCACACTTCACCGTGATCAGATCAAATTCTCCAGAGACAAATATTCAATTTAACTATAAATCCAGTATAATGACAATCAACCATTTTGTGAAAGGTACAAATAAGGCTTTACATTGCGTAATAAATTCTTCCCACTCCCACTGCAGCAAAGAACTATGGCAAAAGCAGGGCTGAGTGTGTTTCAGCAATCTCAGCTGCTATGATCCAGCCAAATCAGAAAAGCTTTGGTTCTGTTTTGAACAGAAATAGATATAAATAGCCATAAACTAAGAAATCCTTTCCAGTCCCAGCTCAAAATAATAGGTATACAGAATATGGATATGTGTGGAACAATAATTTATCTACCCTAGACTTAAACCAAACATACAGCATAAATTTAGCTATTGCATACATTCACCCAACCGTAGGCAATGGTATTTTAATGTTCTGGTCTTCTTTTATTTTAATTTGGACCTGGTTATGACCTTAGCCTATGTCTACACTTAAAGCTCTACAGTGGCACAGCTGTAGCACTTCAGTGTAGACACTTACTACAGTGACAGAAGGGGTTCTTTCTCTGTAGTGAATCCACCTGTTTGAGAGGCAGTAGCTAGGTCAAAGGAATAATTCTTCTGGCGACCTAGTGCTGCCTACATGGGGACTTAGGTCCACTTAAGTACATCGCTCAGGTGTTTGGATTTTAAGACTTTTTTTTTTTTTTTTTTATAATTGGAGATATACCAATCTCCTAGAGCTGGAAGGGACCTTGAATGGTCATCGAGTCCAGCCCCCTGCCTTCACTAGCAGGACCAATTTTTGCCCCAGATCCCTAAGCAGCCCCCTCAAGGATTGAACTCACAACCCTGGGTTTAGCAGGCTAATGCTCAAACCACTGAGCTATCCCTCCCCCCTGGCTGCTTCTACAGAACCAGACTAACACGGCTACCCCTCTGATACTTGCCCCCCTGGTTGTAGGGATATTAAAGAAGGTTTATATTAGACATGGTTTATATGAAAAATGATTTATTGTTAGAAATGATTTATTGTTAATTGATACTTTATAACTGAAGGTTTATATTAGAAGTAAATGTGATTCCCAAGATTTAGCCTCTAACCTGCAAGCCACCAGCTGTGTCTGTGTGAAGCCTGCTCGAAGAAATACTTTGTATAAAACTTGTTAAACATTAATTAACTCTAAGTAAGCCAAAACAGTGGCTGTTATAGTATATAGATAGAGACCCCCAACCTCTGTAAGTTTTCATTTCACTTTATTTTTGATTGTTAAAAGACAGGGTGTCTCACATAAATTGGTAATACCCCAAAAGGTAGACAGTGAAATAGATGTGATTAAGATAGAGAATGTATGTGAATGAGTGCCTAGTTTAAATAATGAATGAATGGTTAGGGAGTTACCAGCCTGAAGAATTCAGTGTCGGCCAAAGAAGGTGTCAAGTGGAATCAACCAGATGAGCCCCGGAGGGCAAACTGGAATCCACCCCACCACCTCAAAGGAAGGAAAAACAAACATCTGACAACATGGAGCCAGCCACCTGCTGATTGATTTAGCAACAGCAGAATGAAGCAACTCTCATGGACTGACATAGGAATAAATTCCTATAAAAGTGGACTCTAAAGACTGAGGACTTTGAGTCTATGGTTCTGCTGCCAGCCTCCAGGAGCATCAGGTGCATCTGACACAGACTCAGCTCCATCCTCATGACCAAGATACCTGGCCAGTAACTTGGCATGAGCAACTTCTAGGCTGGTAACTATAACACCTATACAGAACCTGAATGAATGGTTGTGTGAATGAATATATATATATATATATATATGTGTGTGTGTGTGTGTGTATGTATAAGAAATAAGTAGTGATAGAAATAAGTAGTAAAACAACGTTGTTTGCTTTTATCTTTTGCTTTACTATTATATTTACAATAAATGTGGCATCTTTGCCTTATCCCTCTTAATAAGATCCCGCTGGTTTTTATTATATTGGTATAACATGGTATCAATCAGGAGTAACTTCTGTTTTACACTGGTTTAACCAAGAGCAGAGATTGGCTCTTTGTGAATATTTCCTTGATTATATTGTGTGTTCCTCTCATACCAGTTTTACTCTAGTATAACTGGTCTATCTTCACCTAGGTTAGCTGTATGTGTTAGTTAACATGAATAACAGTAGCAGAAACTGTAGTAGAGGTAGATTAACATTGTCATTTTTTTTATTTTGTTCTTAAAATTTTAAATACATTCATTTAGATCTAGGTTCTATCACCATTGTTCATACTGAGTAATGAAACGATATTTCATTGGGACTATTCGCAATGGTAAGGCACTACTCAGTGAGAGTAAAGCAGGTATAATAATGGTGGTAGAATGTAGCGCCACCTGGGTGTTTGCATTTTGTGTGTGTCCTAATCAACTTTTTGCTGGCAAGGGTGTTTGTGGAAACAGGACATTTTAACAAATATTGAAGAGTATTAATGGCAACTGAATGTTAAATTTGTACACCAGTGTCTACACAGGAAACCAAAATGTTACACCAATCCAGAGGGTGGAATCAAAGATAACCACCAAAGCTGGAACATTAAATGTTACATGCAGAAACTGATAACCCTAATCTTCTATGATTCAGCTTTATGGACAGAATTCAATCATCTGTATTCATGCTTTATTCTGTGATTGGTCCCATTGATTTCAGTACAATTTTTTAATAATCACATGCTCTTATTGACATGTCATTCAGTCAGTTTTATAAGGCATACATTTTTATTCTCCATTTATTTTGTTAACTTTTTTCTCCACAGTATATTGTGAATTTTGGAATGATCATATTGTAGCAGTGTAACAATTTACAGCAAAACTAGCCATTGCTAGTATCAAACTATTTGCTTTGCACATATCCATAGGTCAGTGACTACTGGATACCCTGTGGCTACCACTCAAATCAAATGTACTTTGTTTATAATGGAGAATGACACAAAAAGGACCCAATTATTATTTCAGCAAAATTGAAGAAATAGAATTGCTATACATTTAAACCCATGTATCTGAGAGTAGAAATTGGCCTGTAACCTCTAGAGGAGTGGAAAATTGGATAAAGATGCTTATAATTTTCTTCTAAGTAACTGATACTTAAAATGAGTTTTTCCTTGGGTGGACCTATAAATATTTTCACCAATGCAAAAGGAGCGTTTCATAAAATCACTACACCTCCAACATAAACAATAACATAAACCTATTTTATTTTATAGGCCAGATCCTCAACTGGTATAAACGAGCATAACTTAACTGAAGGAAAGGATCTTTTCCTAGATGTCTACTAGTCCAAATCACAGAATCATAGAATATCAGGATTGGAAGGGACCTCAGGAGGTCATCTAGTCCAACCCCCTGCTCAAAGCAGGACCAATCCCCAACTAAATTATCCCATCCAGGGCTTTGTCAAGAAAGAAATCTTTGTTCTTGGTGGGACAATTGCAATATGGACCACAATAGTTGTTGTTGTTGTTGATGATCCTTCTGTCAAAGCTTCAGGTGCATTTGGCTAGTTTTTCTTGTTGGTGTGAATGATGTACCCTTGTGGCTAATGCTATTGTTGCATGGAAGGCTTCGGTTCACTCCATTCCATTTCTCCTTGGAGTGGTGCACATTTAATTTCATTCCCATCTCTAAGTATGAGCAGCATTATTTGATGGAATTCAGGTGCCATTATGGATAAAACTGACACAAAGGAAGATGTGCCACAGTTAAACCAGAGGAAAGATGGGTGCTTGGCAACATCCAAAAGTGCCAGAATGTGTCAATATTGTGATATATAATTCATATCTAACAATTTGAAATGCATTTCATTTAGCTGAGGACTTGAACACAAGGCAGAATATTCAAACATATCACAAACAGGTCCATTTAACTGTCACTTCATTATTTTGTTTATGTTTTGCTAATTAGCAAAGATGTTGGTGTTCAAACAAGAGCTTCCTCCTACACTGCCTAGCATCTCCTTTTGTTTGATTGATTTCTCTGTGCTGAATTTATGGAAACACAGTTATTTCCACAGTTATTTCCATTTCCACAGTTATTTGTGGAAACACAGACTGCAATTTCATAAACTCAGCTGCCCTGATTGTTCATTCGCACCCTCCAGATCCATGGATAGAGGGGAAGGCAAAGGTAGGCATCAGTCATTCCATATCCTCACTTGTTCTGAATCCAGCAGAGTTTGCATCATAGGCCCAGAGTCCAGCTGGAGGAGGAGGAAGGAGAGACTAGCTTTGAAGCGGTAGCTTGGGCTGAAGCTGAGGCTCTGAAGCTCACCCCACTCCCTAGATTAGAGAGCCTGAGTTCCAGCCCGAGTCAGAATGTCAAAGCTCTGTCTAGACAGCTAATTTTAGAGTGCTGGCACAAGCCCCACTAGTATAAGTCTGTTGACCCAGGCTGGGGGGGTTCACATCCACAGGCTGTATATAAATATCGTTTAAGGCCAAGGGTGGGGCAGGAGTTGTCTATCATTTTTTCCTCTAGCTTCGCAGAGTTTAGACTAAAAAGATACTACTTAAATGCTCAAGGGATGAAGGATACAGTAGCCCCTGAACTTCCATGCACAGTGGTTGTACTTTTACTTGGCACTTACACAGGCCATGCCACCACTATAACAGTCTCCATCTCAGCCACACAAATGTTTGTGCATATGCATATATAATGTACACACACTGGGTAAAAAACTAGCCTTTGTTCAGCTATACTAAAAGAAGGACAGGAGACACATTATATGGATTTAATCAAGCCTGAACTTTATTATATATCAATATCTGGGACTACCTGGCAAACAAAGTATATAGTGCAGGAAAATACATGTTTATTCAAATAACTACCCAGGGCTTCGACCAGCTCCCTTTCATTTTCCATCCAGGTCCCCCAGCCAACCCATGGCTTGGACTTTACCATCCATCCATCCCCCCTCATAGAAGGTTTAAGGTGGGCTACAAGAAAGGGGGGTTGGCTCCCTGCCATACCAATCATAGGAGTCCCGAACACCCCTCCCCCGTTCCATTCCTTTATCCTTTTAAGTGCTTTACCAGGCCATTTATCTGGTGACTGGATGCCTTCCCTACAGAATACCTGCACTGGACATATGCCACAAGAAGGCACCATTAATTAGCTTGGCTGCCTCGCCACCGAACCCAGTCAGGTTCCCAGGCATCTCCCAATGGCCTCTTTTATAGCAGCCCAAATACATGATGCTCCATTGACCCAAAAGACCCCGTTGCCCCTTGCACAATGCCAGGATCATCAAGGACGCCAACAGCTGGGTTGTCAATGACCACATATCCCGATTAAATTCAGTGGCAAAACTCCCATTGACTTCAATGAGGCCAAGATTTCGGCCATTTTATTTATATATATACACACAGTTACAATAAAGAGGAATGGAAGCAAATTTGAAGAGATAAAATTCATTTTAGATATATCATCTATTTATCACCTATCTATAAATGCATTTTATCTCTTAAAGTTTGCTTCATTCCTCTTTACTGTTAGTATATTTTATTCTTTAGTTAACATTTGTAAATCACATATGCTTTACACTAGAAAGTGTGTTTGCTCACAAAAAGAGACTTTCTTGTTTCATTTTAAAAGATGTTCCCATTTGACTGCTAAAGCTCCACAAATTCATACGGATATAGAAAAAAGTTTATTCTTTATAGACCATCTAAGAAAAGGTAAATTCTCCCTTTCAGAAAAACTTCTGTGATGCATTCACTACACTGTAAAGTAACTACCTAAAAGGGAAACATGTCATAGAAAGATATATCACTGCTCCCCGCCCCCCCCCCTTTTGATTGACAGGATGCTGCTTCCAGTAACCTCCCAAGTGGATTTCAAACTGGATACAGAGCGTCCAGGACCAATGTACAGCATAGTTGAACATTTGCTGATTCTGAGCATATAAGACAACTTACAAGTTAAGGAGTATTTTGTAGTGGGAAGGTGAAATGCACTTGGTAACCATATAAAAAGTACTGTTCTATGCAAGAGCAAATCATGACTGGAGTGTTTGCAGAGAAATGTTAGAGCATAAATTCGCTTGACATAGCACTTAAACTTGAGTATAGGTTGCATTGGCCAGACATTAAGTGACAAAAGATAGCTGTTGCTAGATGAAAAAATCCATTATCAAACTGAAAAGATGTGAACTTTAAATGTGCAATATCAATCATCTAGTGCTTTGGCTGTTTAAAAATGAAGCAGAGAAAGCATGATTTGTTTGAACCAGCCAATAGTACTATAATTTCTTTAGCTATATATAATGCATCATGACTGTACATCTTTGGTGATTAAAGAAAACTGGTTTCCAGAATTTGACTTAGGGTATGTCCACACAGCAAAGAAAAACCCGCAACTGGCCCATGCCAACTGACTTGGGCTCACATGGCTCGGGCTGCGGGGCTGTTTCATTGCTTTGTAAACTTCTGTGCTTGGGCTGGAGCCCAGGCTCTAGGACCCTGCGCGGAGGGAGGGTCCCAGGGCTCAGACTCCAGCCCAAGCACAGAAGTCTACAAAGCAATGAAACAGCCCCGCAGGCCAAGCTCCGCAAGCCCGATTGGCTGGCATGGGCCAGTCGTGGGTTTTGCTTTGCTGTGTAGACATACCCATAGACAACATCCTGAATTTGGTTATTTAAATCTTACTAAATGATCAGGGCAATTATCACACACAGACAAAACAAGTAGATTACTATTCTGTGCAACTCCCATTGACATGAATGGGGAAGAAATAAAGAAAAAGGGAAAAAAACATGCTAATCTTTAAAAAGAGGTTCCCGGTTTATTTTCTCTTCAGTATTTACCACCTTTGCACAAGGTGAAAAATGTATACCACCTTTTTCTCACCATCTACCCTTTGTTTTCCTGTGACCTTTTCTACATTTTGATGTCTGTATGGACTAAAGATTCTTACTTGCTTTAAAGTGGCAATAACAGTGTAACACACAAGATTTCTGCTAAAATAATAGTATTTATTTTGTGCCTTCAGTCACTTGGCATTGAATTGCATTACAAAAGTGCATATAACCTTTCAATATAGCAGGGGTCAGTAGCCACTGATTCCAGAGGCTACAAAAGCCATACTTCAAATATATTCCTGGTGAATATACAGATACTCTATTAGATGAATTTTGGCTGTTTGAGAAGAGCACTTAGTTGCATTTGCTTTGGACATCATAACACACTGCTCATTTAAAGCTACCAGTATAGACTGGGGCAGGCAATCTCCCAGAATTGCACTCACAGCTGTCGTAGTGGGAACTTTGTATAATCATTGAAGAGTAAGTAGACACCTGTACAGTGAAACTTCCCATTGCATCAGATCACAGAAGCAGAGCTAAATGTTGCTAAAATGCATACATAAGTGTTATGAAATTCACAGTAGCATTTTTCACCAGTGATGAGGTTGCCCATTAGAATATACTATATCAACTATTCTAGCTCTGCTTCATATTTTCATACAACCAAGAAAATTTCCAGAAGGCAGGTTATACATAACAAAAGTAAAGATTATGACGGGTGTAGTAATAGTGCTTCATCCAGAATACATTCATCTCAAAAGGTGCACTTTTGTATTATATTCTTTCCTCTAGATTTCGTTATATACTATAGTCAAATACCAAAAAGTAATTTATAAGTTTATTGCTCATCGTTTAAAGTAATTTAAAAGCTTTAAATGCTTGATAAGTAGAGAGGGGCCTGAGACTTAGAAGTTCAGCCAAAAGTTTAGGGTGTTTCTGATTCCAGCGTGATAGTCTGGGCCCACCTCTACTGAGTGAATATATTAAACAGTAGATCTTAAGAGTGATACAGGCATTGTGATTAAATGAACTGAGCTTTATTAAAGGTTAACAAGAAATGTGTTGACATTAGCTCCAAAATCTACTCTGAAATATTCGGTTCTAGCACGTTGGATTAGGTAGGTATTGCAACCAATCATTCCTGAAATAGTGCAGCCAATCTCTCATGGTAATAGCAGTAATAAGAAAAAGAGGCCTTCCAAAAAGAAGAAATAAAAATAATCAGAAAAATACTCTTAAGGGGATGACAAAGACCTGTGTGTGTGCCCATTTGTAAACCTCTTGGGCTAATGAAACCAGATGCTTGCAAGTTTAGACAGGAGATTGATGGGCCCACTTTATCCTTTCATTGGTTCAAAGTAACCTGTACCCCTCTGCTCCAATGCCAGTCCAGTTTATCCTCCCAGTCCCAGATGTTGTACTGTGAGAAATTAAGATGAACGGTTGGCCAGCAGAGAGATTTCATCTTGTCCTTGAAAGCCTTTTGGTTTATATAAACCTACTACTGCAAGCAAAATTAGCTGCACATATCTTACTAAGCACTGTTATGTTTTCATTGGTCTTCAGGGTAATGGCAGATGTGGGACATATATGGGATAGAAAAAAAAGAACTGAATTTATTTAAAACATTAATATTGTTTGAGCTTAAATGTACTGGATAGTTGGAAAGCAATAAGTGACTCACAAAATCATGCAAGGGCATGGTAAACTGTGTTTTTAATAATTGTTTCACATATAGTACTAGAAATGTAAGCAAAAATCTACCTACATATCTATGTAGACTTACAACTTGATAATATGGTATACAAAGCTGTAGATAGGTCTTGGGAAACATCTTTTAGTGTGAGAAGGATTGGTCCCATAGAGCATAATTTTGGTGTTAAATGACTGTATTACACTTGCAGAGTTTAGTATCTTTCGACTATTGATCATTGTGTTCTTGAGCACATGGTGCTAGGATGAAGAGCATAATGTTTGTTTGGTGAAGCATTACAATAGCACCAAGAATAGATAAAGGAGGTGTGTCCCTTTGACAGCTTCACTGCTGTGACAAATAAGGGGTGTTTATGTGTGTGTGAGAGAGAGTTCAAACTAAACCGAAATCAATTTGAAATTCCTTACGAACAAGTCACTTTAGTAGTGCTTGATTTGTTTACTACATGCATCCTTTCAGATGCAGACCTTGTGGTTGTCACCCATGCCCAGTTGCTGGATCAATTTTTATAGTGGGGTTGCTAATGATGGAAACCATGGAAACCACTTAAGTAGTTTGTTATTACTACTTCAAGCCATGGGTGCAGCAGCATCTCCACCACCCTTAGTTCCAGCATCACTGCCAATGCCTTTGTCTCCTCAAGATTAGACTACAGCAATGTGCAGTACACAGGGCCACACCTGAAAACCAGCATGAAACTGAGCTAGTGCAGAATGGTAAGTGGAATATCTTGCCACAAGCATATTAGAGCAGTGTTCCCTGACCTGTACTTCCTGCCTGTGGGTTACCGAGTGAAGTTTATGGTGTTGATTTTCACCATTAAAGCCCTCAATGGTTCATGGCCTACTTCCCTTAGGGACCACCTCTTACCCCAAGATGGAGCCCAATGGTATAAAGAAGAGGTGCTGCAGCAAGGCCATGGCTTTGGAATTTACTCCCCTAACCCCCACTCTCCTTAGTCAAAAAATAGCCCCAACCAAAACAATCTTCAGTGCACATTGCAGCTAAACTTCCCTCCTCTCCCACCCCCCCCACCACCACCTGGATAATTGAAAATGGGAGGAAGGGGGAGGAAGGAATGTTCAAGGGGAAGTGGGATTTGAGATTTGAGATTTGAAATTGCCTGTCTTACTAGCAATGTGTTATCTTAAATTATACTGCTGCTCTTAGGATGTATTTTAATGTTATGTCAAGGGCACCTAGAGCATATGGATAGACATTTCTATACAACCAAACCTAATCTAATCTACTGTAAAGGAACATTAAAGGATGCTTTGCAAAAAGTTGTGTGCATAATGGGAGATAAAAGCTATCAAGAAGCACTCTAGGTTGGCATTAACTGTCATTGCTCATCTCACTTTATGGCATTTGCACAAACTATGTGAAAGTTCAGAGATGCACATTTTAATTTGAGCTTTATGATGTGTAAGGTTAAGACTCATATCAAAAAGCCGTATGTCATAAATAAGGAGAGCAGTCCAAGGGGTCTTCAGCATTTTATTTTTCCATTGTAAATGGAGAAACCTGCAGTACTTCCTACAGTCCTCATGGGATGTCTAAGGGTGAATACATACAATCTAAAGTTTGACAAGCTCTCCTTGTTGATTGTATTTTTTTTCTGAGTGGAGAAGTGCTTTTATCAACTGCCAGAATATTGTTTATTTTGTAAGATTTAAGTGGTTCTAAAACAACAGCCGCTTAAGTTCATCCTAAAACAAAGCTAACACAGGAGTGGTCAAATGTAGCTGAGACATAGTTGATTATGTTGGCAGCAGTTTGCGGAACATTGATGCACTCAAAACAATTTATAACACAAATTTGCTAATTTATACTAGCTATTTTTAATCTTTGAATAATTGTAACTCTTGTAATATGTTGGGTAATCGGTGTTTTAAATGGACACTTTGACACATTTACTATGATTTGTTTCAGTTATGTGTCTCTCAACAGTTCTGAATTTTTAAGATGAACTCAATAGCTGCTAATGTACTGTGAGTATCTCCAAAATCCCAAACTACAAATGAATATGATGTCTTTTTAAATCTATAAAATTATTATAGAATGTTGGGGAAAAGTCATGCTAAAAATCAACCCTTACTACTTTATTACTTACATCCTATATTAATTGTACAGAATTCTTAGATGTAATTGTCAAGTGGCCTAGTTCCTAGTGTGTTGGATGAAATTCAAGTTTTAAAGGTTCAGATTAGTGGTTTCATCCAAATTTAAATGAACTTTCATTTTCCCACCTCCTTTGCCATATTCCATTAATCTTCTAATCCCTGTAGAGTCTACTCACATCCTTGGCTAATCTTCTGTTTCTGCTGACACATAGCCATATTTCTCACTCCTCCGATCCTCCGAGAAGCACAAGAGACAACTTTTCCCCAACTCCTTTAGTTGACAAAAGTGCATTGATTTAGTTTCATGTCTTGTGCTTTCTCCTCTAGGGTCAGGTTTAGAACCAAATTACACCTCTGTGCAACAGCCTCACTCAATATGCCCAAAGGGGTATTTGTTTCAAAGAAGATAGGGTGTAGTAATTCCATCTGCCCCTGGCTTCTTATTAAACATAGTAGTAGGTTGCTGTTAAAAAATGTGAGAACTATCTCTTCTATCAGCATGTCCCCCAACAGGCCTTTTACTTTTCTGAAATTTGGTTCAGTGTATTACAGTATCTGCTAGCCTCACTGTTGTCTTCAAAGCTTGATCATTTCTGAAGTCCCCCAGGTCAAGTCTGCTATAGAATGTAGTGCCTCCCCTCTGACAAAGCACAAGAACTTGCAATATTTGAGAATGGCAGCCATACCACCCAGAGGTGTGTGGCGGAGCAGAGAGATGAAAGGAATATAAAATTTTGGGAGTGAAATCCTGGTCCTATCAAAGCCAATGGCAAAACTCCTACTGAGTTCTTTGGGGCCACTTTTTCACACTTTGAATGTAAACATTATGGACCAGATTCTTGAACAGAAGTCAGTCCTCTTTGCATGGAGAAAAAACACCCTGACAGAGCATCTCAGGGTTCATCTCGTGTAGTGGAGTCCCAATGTGCTGGCTTGGCTGACTCTACACTAGCCACTCCTTGCCTCCTCCTGTAATGAGAATTCCAGTTAATTTGTGTCAACTGTAGGAGAGGATGGGAGGATAGGAGCTGAAGTCTGCTGCAATTAAATAAACCTGATCTGGAAGATTGTCAGTCCTTCTGGCATGACTTAGAGCAAAGGCTTTACACCAGACAGCTGCTCCCTGTTTTAGAAGTGGTAGAAAAGCCACTTAGGCTCCCATTCTGAAGTATTTTGAGCAGAGCTCAGATACATGTGAGGGTCTGGCCCCAGAGGATCATTTTCACCTTGAAAGCTGGACCAAAGTTCAAGTCCTGTATTTCATTCCCCCCTAACAATTATTAGGAAGTGATGTGCTGATATTCTTCCTAATGGTCTTTCCACCTGGTAAGTGCCTAGTGTTCACATCCATCTCCCTGCCCATAATGCATATAATATGCATTTCACAGTAGAAGAAAAGACTCCCCAGAACTCCCTTTTTCATTGTTTAAATAATAACCAAAACCTTGAGTTCACTGTTGGAAAGTAAATACAGTATAAAACTATATTTTATGCACCTACTGTAACAAATCTACTTTTAAAGAATGAACCCTGTGTATGTACGAGTGAAGTTTTTTCCCTCCTCATATTTACCAAGCAGAGGAAAAGTCACACTGTGGCATATCATGATGACAGATTCTTAAAATACATAAGAATTTGACAACTAAGCCTCTTTCTATCACTTGCTGGGAATTCTACATTAATAGTGTGAAGAATTTTACAGAGTCTCCAATTTTACACCACTTTGATAGAAAATGGATAGGATGTCAAGGCCAAAATGCTTCAGCTTTCATAGTGACACAGACTCTACTCAGAGAAATTTCATCATATCACTTTATTGTATAACTCATTGTTTGGCATAAAACCCCACGGCAGATCAACCATTCTGGCAGACAATTTTTAGCCAAGGTTTCTTTTCCTTTGAACATGCTGCTGAATTATAGGGAGAATGAATTTAAGCAAGAGTTAGTTGATACTTTAAAATGAATAGATTAATTAGCTGTTCAGTGTAAATGCTCAATGAATTGCACCTTATCACTGAAGGGTTGTTTTTTTTAAATCATAAAAGTATGTACAAGAATATAAAACATTTAGGCTATTTCCAGCATATATAAAATTTTTAGTGGTATGATCCATTGGTATCAGCAAAACATTTAGGGTTAAATTGATATTGTCGTGAGTAGTGGTGCTGGTTCAGAATCACACAAGGATACAGATTGCGATTCTCTGAGTTTCTGGCTGTCCCTATGCACCAGAGGAGAAATAATCTGCATCACCTTTATGCTGCTTCCTTTGCGCTGGTTGACCTGTGCCACTCCTGGCCATCCAACCCATCTGCTTGCATAGGAAGAGGACTAGTGTAGTGGCAACTGAAGGAATGAAGCTACATTGTGAGTAGCCCATTCAGGGCAGTAAAGGGCTGCTTTCTTTCCCACTTTTCCACAAGCTCCTACATAGGTGCATTGGGCAAGTGACCATTTCCTCCTTTGTGTGAAGTTTGGTTCTTCAACAAACATGAATAACTCAGAAGAGTGGGTGTAAGCTGCACCACTTAAAAGAGTTTAGGATCATACAGGCTCCCTCTGCATGCAAATTCCTTCCCTGAGCTCCCCTGGATTGTTGCAGCATCTCACCACTCCCCATGTAGGCCTATGCCTAAATGGAACTACTGATGACCTACCGTATATACTCATTCATAAGCCGATTTTTTTTTAATAAAAAAGGGAAGCACCAGAGAAGGGGGTCGGCTTATGAACAGGTATAGAGAGGGAGAGGTGGGACACAGCCCCTCCCACAACAAAGGGAGCAAGGAGAGGCAGCACAGCCAGAAGGGAAGAGGTAGGGCCAGAGTGTCTCCACTTCTGGCCATGCTGCCCTCCCCACAGCCTCTGAAGCAGCTGCAGCTCTGGGGCTGGCAGGCCACAGCTGTGCTGCTCGGCCTCACCCCCCAGAGCAGTCTTTGGCTGCACCACTTGGGTGCTGGAGCACGCTGCGGCCGCACCGCCCAGTCTGGCCCGCCGGAGCAGACTGTGGCTGCGCTGCCCAGCCTGCCAGAGCAGCTCCAGCCAGGTCAGAGACATCCTCCCCTGGCCCTCCCCAGATAAGGTGGGAAGGGATGGGATGGGGAGAGGGTGGGGATCCCGGGCTAAGGGTGGAGTCATGTGGGGGTGGTCACGGGGGTTATTCCCCTGACCCCCAGCTTCTCCCCCCCAAAAAATTTCCCCACCAGTTGCTGTCCTGGCTCATTAAGGTAATCAGCTGGCGCGCTGGGACACTGTTAGGTTTACCTCCGTGCCTGCAGAGCTCGAGGTAAACAAACCATCTCGGCCTGCCAGCGACTTATCCTGATGGCCCAGGAGCCAAAGTTTGCTGACCCCTGAATTATAGGGTTGGCTTATGAACGGGTCATAAACATTTTCCATTTTTACTTATCCATCTTTGGGTGGGGAGGGGTTGGCTTATAAACGAACCGGCTTATGATCAAGTATATATGGTAATTATTTTTAGTATTTCCAAATACTACGTATTTAATATAAGTATATACACACATTTGTATTCAAGAAACAAACTTAATACTTAATATTTACTATTATGGCTAATGTTCATGTGCTTCATGCATATAAATTCATATGTGGACTAAGCAAAGAACATAAGAGAATTATGGAGTTCTGTAGCTCTTGTATTCCTTTTTTAAAAATTAGTTTTTTCTTGTAGTGCCAATAATTGGATGTTCCCTTGTATGGTAATAAATTATTTCGGCCTAGCAAATAAAATGGCTCCATTATATTGCCAGGGTTTTGAGTTCAAATCCTCTTAAATGGGTATAGTTAACCAAATTTCTATTAACTTTTTTACATCAAAGCAATTATATATGAAATAATTCTCATCACTTCCCTAACACAAAACAAAAGTGTTTTCAAAATATTTCATTTGTTGAATAAATTACTAAAAAAATAAATAAAACTAAGGAACAGAGTAAGTAAAAATTCAGTCACGTAAAGATAGAACAAACATATTAGCAAAATGTTATTCGCTTATGTGAATAATTTAAATAACATATTTCAGTATAAATTGGTTTCCTCTGCCTCTTAGTTTACATGAACTGACACATAAAAGTTCTGAAGTGTGGAGAATATAATTTCCTCCTTATTATAGTTACTTGTATTCGATTATGCTTGGATTACTTTGAAAGCAAAGATCACCTATATTGGGCCAGAGCCTCAGCAGGTTCATTTAGTTTCATGGGCTTCAATGGAGCTACACTAATTTATACCAGCTGACAATCTGGTCCATTATATTTAACACAAGTGGGAAACCTCTACAGATGATCACAAATCTAACTGATGTGTCCGAATAGTAGATTTTCTATTTACATTTTAGTTGATGGATGAGCATAATTTAATCTATCTGGACAGATCCATTTAGAATAACTACCCGAGGAGGCCTATGGTGTTGTTTATTCTAGCAAAGGTCTGGAAGAAGTTGCATTCAAACAATTTGTCCTCTTTCTGATGATTTTTCAAGTGGGTATATAAGAATAACTGTATTTTGAGTTTAACACCTTCCATTTTGAATCAAGCCATTCTCCTTTTTTAGGTTCTCTGGGCACAAGTAAATTAGACAGCACTATCTGAGTGACCAAATAAAGAGCAACAGTTTTGTATGGAGGGTTCTGTTGTTCCATCCTATACAGGGATCATTTCAATTGTGTTTATATGTAGTGATTATTCACCTTAACAGCTATTCCTGGTTCCTATGAAGAGCGCCTGCATTAATGGGCCTGACAAAGTCTGAACCCAAGCAAGACTGATGTGATACTGTCAGGAAGAGAGAAGGAAATCAAATAATTTGGTTCTAATACAATATCCCTCACTATTGAAGGCATCTACTGTCCTCAGCCTAGAGGTCCTCAGCCTAGTATCGACCTGGGGCCTTCCACCAGCCTCCCTGTTTTTCCATCCACATCCCCCAGCCAGTCCATTAATGGCACCTTACAATCCCCACTCCCCAAACAAGGTTTAAGGTGGCTATAGGATGGCTGGCTCACTATTGTACCAGTCATAAGAGCCTTGAACCCATTCCCCCGCATTCCACTCCTTTAACCAACACCTTCTGTTTAAGTCCTTTACCAAGCCATTTATCCAGTCACTGTACAACTTCTCTATGGAGTACCTGCATTGGACATCCACCCCACTCTTACATAATGAGTTGTGACATATGGCATATCTCCTTTCCCTACTCACCGTAACAGAGCTCCCCCGAACACAGTGTGTGGCAGGCAAACCCCCACCACCTGCCAGACACCACACACCACCTGCCAGACACCACCTTGGCCATCTGTTTAACCTGTTTATGAGATAAGTAGGAGGGTTAGTAAGGAGACTTGGACTCACGTGGCTTCACTTTGATCCACAGCTCAATGATTTAAAACTGTGACTTCATCATCTAATTTATCTACCTGGACTATTTTATTTGGACTATATCTGAAGTGTAAAAATTGACTAAGGCTGTATATTAAATTATATAATTCCTAAAGGGCTGAAAGAGACAGACATTCAAGAAGTTTTGTTTTGTTCAGTCTTTGTGAGTTTAGAAATCTGTGGGTGATGGAATAGAGACTTTGGAAAGAGAGTGCATTTTGTGCTTGAAACAAGTGTAAACGCATCTAAAATGTTTAGTACCATAGATCCTGAAGGACACCGAAACAGAGGATTGGGGCAGGAAGGCTATGAGGAAGAAAGGAGAACTAGAGGAGAGAGATGTCTCAGAGTAGAGAAATAAAGTGGCATGGGGTCAGTAAAAAGTCCCTACAAGTCTGTGGACACAAGAGAACTGTGGGGGTAAAAGAAGAGAAGAACTGGAAGATATGTCAAAAAGATGAGGTCATGGATGGAGAAAAAGGAGATAAGACTGGTATTCTAGAAACAAAGGACAAAGGAGAGGGAGAAACCAATCTAGGTAGGTCTGGTCTATCTGAAGAGGCTGCTTTAAAAAAAAATTCCATAGTCCTTTCTGACAACAGGATGTAACACATTTCTTTTCCATTAGGGGAATGTTTTATTACATTCTTGCAGGAAAAACAGTGCGTTTGCAATTTAAAAAGTTTATTTCACACACACAGAGCATTTTGTAAAGTTCTACTGTATAGGCAGACTTTATAACCTTTTAACATTCCCTTAGTTAATATTAGTGTACATAACGATAGTCGTAACAGTTCCCACTACATTTTAGCAAAGAGGCTTTTTTATAGAGAAATTTTTCAGTTCATTGAGCAGAATATTAGACCTTCAACAGTTTTGATGGAAAAGTAGGAGAGAAATAGAGAGTGGTAACATATTAAGCTTGTTTCAAGTAAATGACAAAAATATGGAAAATGAACATTTCTTGTGTGAGGTTGCCAGAAACTCCTCTTCTTTTTTATTTATATTCTTCATCAGGAAATGTATGAAATTGCAGCTATGAAAATATTTGGAACATTTATTACTCTTGTCTGAGCAAGTCTATTTACATATTTAATAGGGATGGTAGAGTCCCTTACACAGTTCAAAAGTGTAACCACCCTTTAAAATGCAGTTTTTCTAATGTTTTCTGGGGAATAGACTATATTATCTACAACGATAGGTCTTTTCCATCTCTTATTTCTATAATGATATGATTCACTACATTGAAACATCCAGGGATGAAGCATGAAGGACTTTTCTGATTTTCTCAGGGGGAAGGAGAGTCCTTGAGTTCTAATAGATGTATAATCTTTAATTGGCACCAATGTCAAGCAGTAATTTTCCCCCACAGCTGACATCTATACTGCCATTCCACTTGCTTTAGACTTTTCAATGTGAAAACAATTATAATCATCCTTTGAAGTTATATAGGAATTATTTGTGTACAGTTATTGAGAAGACTGAGTTTGACTAGCTGGGGCCTTCTCAAATGAAGAAGAAAAAAGGCCAAGCTAGCTAATTTTAATTTTTTCCTGCCGTTTCTAAATTAATAAATTTACACTTTCACAACTACGTTTTCCTTTTCTTCACATTCTCAAAAAGACTGTGCCACAGTCTAATGTAGGATATACTGGTGTCAACGTGGAGTGATTCCATTGGTGTCAATGAGTTTCCTTCAGTTTACCGTAGTGAAAATGAGGAGAAATTTGATCCAGTCTTTATTATGACATGTTATTGGCCTAGAAGCTGAGGCAAGGTAAAGAAACTGATATGTCCCTTATTCCTTTGTTTATAAGATTATCCTCAGGTGTTTTGTTTATAAGACTATCCTTACAGTGATTAATAGAGAGGAAGGATGAGCCAATGGTTGGAGTGATGGTTGGGATTTAAGACATAGGTTCAGTTCCTTGATCTGCTCTAGACCTTCTGTTTGACCTTGGGTAAGTCATCTAGTCTCTCTGTGCCTCACATCTCCATCTGTAAAATAGGGATCATAGTACTTCCCTACCTGTATGTGTGAGAATAAATACATTAAGATTGTGAGGTACTAGGGTAACAGGAGGTAATATAAGTACTATAAATAGGGATCCATAATGGTTACCCATGCCTTACTAAACTAGAAGATAATGGGCCCAATCCTGCATTCCAGCACATCCAAAACTCTGAGTGGAACTAATGAAGAAGCAGATATTAGAGGAATACGAGATCCAATCTAAAGTTGGAAATGCAGAACTGTGCAAGTTAATGCTTTTGGTTTTTATCATCTCTCAGTGGAAAGAATGAAATCAGTCAGCTTGTGATATCTGCAAGCAAAAGTGTTTGAAAGCGGAGGGAAGGAAGAAATATGAATGTAAGGAGAATAGGAGATGGGAAGTATTTTTTTCCTCCTGCTCAAAAAGGAAGAGTAAACTACCAACTAAGTTCCTAAATGATAAAATCTTATTATTGTAGAGAAATAAACAGCCCAAACAGGACCACATCCCCAGCAGCAACATTATCATTATTATAGCAGAGGACCTTAGGAATAGTTGCTTCCATATGACACATTTATAGGTAGCGCTCCTGGAACCTTAGATATTTGGTTCTAAAATAGATCCATCACGCTAAAGAGCAAAGGCAGAACATTTCTCCTCTCCAATAGCCCTGGTATTGGAAGAGCAGCAATCATAATGCCTACTACTGCTTCTGAGTAGGTGTTATAATTCCTGTTCTTCCAATATCAAGCAGTATGGGATGGCATCTTATGTTACAGAAAGGCTGTTTGCTGTTACTATGTCACCATCTGATCCAAATGAGATTGTAGAATGGCAGGCAATAAAGGTTAATGAGCTTACACTGATCAATATCTACAAGCCTCCGTCAGTTAACTGTCCAACTCTCGCTCTGCCCAACTTTCCATGTCCTTCCAACTATTGCTTCAATTCACATCATGTCAGTAGGAATTACTCTGACAATACGCAGACAGAGAGAGTCCAGTGGAATGGGCATCAGTCGCTGACATAAAACTCCTCTATAGCCAGAGCAAACACCACACTTTTGCTGTGGCAGATGGGTAAACAGGGTCTTCACCCATTTTTGATTTTTCATCTTCTGGGCAACTGCTCCTGGTGGTCCTAGAGTGAAAAGTGCTTGAAGCTTTCCCAAAGTCTCATTATTGGCCATATTTGATCACCATGAGCCTTCAGATATCAATAACAAACAGCTTACAGAAGGCCCAGTAAAAATGTTCAGAAATCTTGGTGGGAGGTCTTTCAAGGAGAATTAGAGATTTCTATCAAGGATTTGGTTGAGTTGGACTTGATATGTCCACCCAATATAAATGACACTTACCAAATTTTCTGTGAATTAGTTCTGAAAGCTGCTAGATCAGTGTTTCTCAAACTGGAGTCGCCGCTTGTGTAGGGAAAGCCCCTGGCGGGCCGGGCCGGTTTGTTTACCTGCCCTGTCTGCAGGTCCGGCCGATCGCGGCTCCCACTGGCCACAGTTTGCTGCTCCGGGCCAATGGGAGCTGCTGGAAGCGGCGGCCAGTATGTCCCTCGGCCCACGCCGTTTCCAGCAGCTCCCATTGGCCCGGAGCAGCAAACCGTGGCCAGTGGGAGCCGCAATCGGCCGGACCTGCAGACAGGGCAGATAAACAAACCGGCCCGGCCCGCCAGGGGCTCTCTCTATACAAGCGGTGATCCCAGTTTGAGAAACACTGTGCTAGATAATTGATTCTTAGAGATTATCATGAACAGTATATACCTGGATGGTCATCAGAAGTAATTAAGCTCTACCAGGAATTAAAATCTTTTAGTAATGAACAGGTGGCTGTTAATAAGAGCCAGACACTCACTCAACTTCTGGATCAATCCAGGCATGATTGATGGCGAGACACAATCCATACAAAGATGGACTTTACTTATTCTGGCCAGAAAACTGACAGATCATCAAAAGACTTTCTGAAGAGACTAGCCTCAGCAAAGAGGAGTTTCTGATCACTACATATCTTATTGCATCCCAGCTAGTGACTAATAACCATACACAAAACTTGGATAAGTCTTTCAGACATGCAATTAAAATTGAGGTTACAGAGATGTGGCAGGGTCCTAGTGTGGATTCAAACTTGAAGGCTCTTTTTTCACCTAAAGAGCTCAATCAGGCCAAACTTATGAAAGCAGGAAAGGCTTCAGGCTTGGATTAAAGGACAAGAAAGTTGGTGCCATTCTGTTGGATCTGTCAGCTACATAAGCCCTTGGTGCAGTTCATCATGGAAATAGAGAATGAGCAGGAGGACCCAGAGGTGGATTGAGTAGATGGGCTTCTTTATTGCGGTACTTGTTCCCCTCGACCCAATTGTCGAGTAAGCACTGAATTAGTTACAGCACACTCTTTTTATCTAAGTTAGTACATAAATAATTTACCCAAAACCCTTATTGATTAATATGAACGCCCATACAATGAATATTAATAGCTATATACTGAATATAATTATACCCACCCCTGTTAACTGTTCACAGCATTATGCATATTATACAGACATTTTTACCTTGAAGATACATTTCTTTGCAGTAATGGTAGCCACAAGTTCCCTTAATCAGCAGTTCACAGGGGAGGGAGGAAGGGGTCATGACCCCGAGCTCGTTTATGTAGCTGGGAAAGGAAGAGAGAGGGAGATAACACTGCTCTACACAAAAAGTATCTTTTAGATCTCCACATTCCTTATGCAGCTGCAACGCTTATCAATCCTCAACAAGGAGAAGGGAAGCGAGAGGGATAGCACTTTATTTGACAAGTGAAGGGACAGTGCCTACCCCTGCCTTCCTCCCTAATACCATGCTAGTGGTTACCCAGGTCTTTACTTAATCCTTACATATCCCAACAGGAATGATAACAAATCAGAGCTTCACCTTGCAAGCTGGAGACAAAGTCAGAACTCACAATGATCTATTTTAGCTCCTCTCCTTTTCAACATATATTCTTACAGCCTACCAGCAACTGAGGTTGATAAGTACATACTGTATATGCAGGACGCAGCTGTCTCACTGATGTGGGTAACTGTTTACACAATATCTAAGGGTTACCTAGCCAGGACATGAATGCTCTGGACACTTGCCTTTGTCAGTGGAAACTTACATTAAGTGACTCTAAGACAGAGGCCACAACCTTCCATCTTAACAAGTGCCTGGCCAATCAACCCTTTACAGCAGACGTGGGCAAACGACAGCCCGTGGGCCACATCCAGCCCATGGGACCGTCCTGCCTGGCCTTTGAGCTCCCGGCCGGGGAGGCTAGCCCCTGGCCCCTCCTCCGCAGCCTCAGCTCACCTTGCCGCCAGTGCTCTGGGAGGTGGGGCTGCGAGCTCCTGCTGGGCAGCATGGCTGCGAGAGCTGCCGGGTGTAGTGTATTAAATTTCTCCCCATAGGAATGTGCAACTTATGGAGCACCAGGACTGGCAGCCATAAGTAGTAAACAATAAGTAGCACATTCCTACGGGGAGCAATTTAATGCACTACATCCGGCTAGGGAAGGCTGTGTCTCCCCAAACAGCTGGGGCCCCGCCCCCTACCTGCCCCTCCCACTTCCCACTCCCTGACTGCCCCCCTCAGAATGCCCAACCCATCCAATCCCCCCACACACACTCCTTGACCCCTGACTGTGCCCTCCCAGGACCCCTTGCCCCTAACCACCCCATCGGGACCCCACCTCACCCCCTATCTAACCAACCCCCCGTGCGCCCTGTCCCCTGACTTCCCTGACCCCTATCTGCATCACTGTCCCCCTGACAGTCCCACCGGGACTCCCACGCCTATCCAACTGCTCCCTGCCCCTGACTGCCCCCCGGGACCCTCTGCCTCTTATCCTACCCCCAGCTCCCCGCCCCCGTACCATGCTTCTCAGAGCACCAGAACTGGCAGCCATAAGTAGTACACCGTAAGTAACACATTTCTAAAGGGAGCAATTTAGTACACTACATCTGCCCTCCATACTCTTTCGGAAACCCGATGGTTTGCCCACCTCTGTCTTACAGTGTCTGCTGAGGATCATCCACTCCCTTTCCAGACAGTTATCACTTATTTAGGAGTCAAACTGGGCCATAGTCTATGTAACGGGTTGGACTCACCCCTGCGGCGCCTCCTGCTGGTGACTCTGGGGAATTAGCTCTTTCCAGCCCTGGAGCGCCCTCTGCAGGCCGGTGATCCACCTGTTTAGTACTGGCCCCCCGTGTCCCTCCCAGGACCCCGGTGCCCTTTTACATGGGGTGCTGCCCCTTGGCAGTAACCCCTTTTTCTCTGGGTCTCCCCTCCTCAGGGAACCCTCACCCTACTATCCCCACCTCGCCTCAGTAGTGGCTACTGCCCAGTCTCTATCTAGCCCCCGTTCACTGGGGCAGACTGCAGTATCCAGTACTCATCATCGGCAAAGGGGGTTTGGACCTGCTGCCCTTGCCTACCCCTAGGTTGCCCCCTGCAACCCCCCAGTACCTGTTGGCCCTCTGCTAGGTGGCAGCCTGGGGTTTTCTAGGCTGGAGCTTCCCCAGCTCCTCAGCCTTTCCCCAGCCCTGCTTCACCCTAGGTACCTTGTCTCAGCTCCTAAGCAGCCAGGCCCATCTCTCTCTATAGCCAGAGAGAGACTGTCTGGGCTCCTAGCTCATAGCCTTTTATAGGGGCCAGCTGTGGCCTGATTGGGGTGTGGCCCAGCTGTGGCTACTTCCCCAATCAGCCCAGCTTTGAGAGCAGCAGCTCTCAAGCCCTGCCAAGCCGCTTTTAAACCCCCTTAAAACCAGGAGCAGGGATCCACCCTGCTACAGTCTAACATACCAGTTCCATTCAGACCACTTATAGGAAAAGATCCCCTCCCACATGACCTTGATCCAGAAGCTAGCAGGATCTCCTGGGGAAAATGTTGTACTAACCTGGGGAAAATGTTGTACTAACCTAAGTCCTGGTGCTGGTATTTGTTCCAGCAGAGTATTATTCAGCAGTTTGGGGCAGAAGTCAGCATATGCATATTGTTGATACACAGCTCAGTTCAGCCACTCATATCATTAGTGGTTACCTTAGCCACACATGAATAGCAAATCTGTGTGTGTTGGCTCATGTAGTTCCTCCCACAACTTGGATGAAATGCCATCACCTTTAAAGCTGCCTGGGGAACTATTAGAGTGACAAGGTGAGTGACCAACTTCTGCTGGTGAACTATGTTGAGGGACTATGACTGATGAAGAAAACAACCTGCTGCACACAAGGCTGACAATGGTTCCTCTAGGTGCAAATCAGCAACGCACACTTTCCACAATAATATCTTCCTGCCTCCAGAAGAAAACCCATACAATTACTGTTCCTTCTGACGTGCCACAGCTGACTTTGCATCATCATTTTGCAGTGGCTATACATGCATTCATTCCAGAAATGCTAATCTCAGATGAACAATGGAATACCAGAGCTAACAGCTATGTCCTCCCAGAGTGGCAGCAACTCGGGTATAGAGAGAGAGGCATGCTGATGAACATCAGAAGCCCTAATTCACACTCACCTGTTTGCAATCTGAGACACATATCCTGGACTAGGCATAACAGGCTGCTGACTAGAATGCCCAGTGTGGCTGCCACAGTTCAGAGATTTGGCTTTGGCCTATCTTCACAGTGTGACTGTGGAGCAGTGATGCAGACAGTGAAACATATGGTGGAGGAATGTACTATTAGAAAATTGGAGGGTGGACTACACCACCTTGCTGCCCTTAATGATGCAGCAGATAGATGGCAGAACAATCTAGATATCAACTTGGGACATACAAAAGAGGAAGACTCATAATGCCAGTTGGAGTCTAGTTTCAGATCTAATTAGCTAAGGATAGGTCTATGCATCCACATTACTTTATTAGTGCCACCTACTACACTTGTCAAAAGATAGGCTATTGGAGCATACACCTGAAACAGCAATGCTAATGTACTTCTGCTGTAGAACATGTGATAGTAACACTGATGACAAGGCAAAGTGTGACATTGTAAAGACAATGGCAACTAGGTGACATCAGCATTAAATACTGCCTCTCTAGGTGATGGGTGTAGTAGGTGCATGTAGGGGCAATGACCACTTCTAAAGGCAGTTTTTTAGTTTTTAATATATAGTTCTAAAAGATGTATAATAAATAGTATGATTTGTGTCAGTGATGATAAAAATTAATTACAGTTGCTAAATACCATACTTCCATTTGAAAAAAAATTACTGGTAAGTAAATTTAGTGCTTATGAAATGTGCTTAAACTGATGATGCTGGTGACTAAAGTTGGTTGTTTATCTACTGAGCAGGAACAGCACAGGTCATTGCAGTGGAAGATTTTGCAGTGTGCCTCATGTCTATTTTAGGAGATGGACTGTGTCCACCAACTAATTTCAGTAGACCACGAAATACCAATGAGATTACAGTGATTTTGCCAATACTGCAATGGGCTGGATTAGAAGTGGTAGCAAAAAGTCAAAGGTTTCCTGTCCACTTTCATTTGAGTGTTCTGCTTGAAATCCCAATTGAAGGGAGTCGAAATGAAGTTTGAGGGTTGGTAAAACATGATGGGCAATGCTCTTTAAGGACAAAAGTATGGCTCTTATGACTTTTGGAAGGTTTGGGTAAGAATTCCTATAGGAATGGCGCACTGCTGAAGGGAAGCATTATGACTACTTCAGTCTGATCCTTGACTGGTATAAACTAGGATAGTACCAGTTACTTTGATGGAGCTACCCAATTTATTCCAGCTCAGGGTCAGGTACTTTGTCTCTGGTTGCACTTGCAACTCAAGTAGTTCTTGTTATATCTGTACACAAAGCATAGCTTGCACCTACTTGCACTCCCTTCCAGTGCAAGTCAATGTATGGGACAAGGCCCTAACACCACCAATAATCTACCCAGCACATCCACTTTGCCAACAGCATTAGCAGGCACTTTTTGTGTCCATGGACTTCAACCACCAACATTATTGCTGCTTCTTCCTGAGGCAATGGGGGAAAGGGACTTGCACCTTCTCCTCCCCATCACACCATACTTTGAGAGCCATAATATGGCCCTGAACAATTAGGATGAAGGACAATAGAGATAGGATAAGAGTTATTAATTAGAGAAGGATCTATTTCAAAGCTGGAGTGATTCAGAAGTCTTTCTGTGGCATTCAAATGTGCTAATGATGGAACCAGACAAGTCAAATACAAATTTTAGATGGAATTGGATCAGACAGATAACTAATTAGCTTAAGGAAATAAATGAAGATAGTGATATCCTATGAAAAAGTAGAATAAAAGAATCAAATGAATATCCTGGAGAGGGGGACAAAAGGGAACAGGGTAATAAAAGGCATTGCAACCAAAAAGCAATCCATTACCAAATGCTTTGCCTTTTACTGTGCTGAACAAGGGGTAGGGGTTAACATATAATAAATAAATAATCTAAAATAATTATACCACTTACCTTATTAAAGAGAAAACTCGTGAAACTCTCTGGGGTGTGCAGTGATTCTAAATTAGATAATTTATTTATCTGTCTGCATTCCTAAAGCGCCTATTACAGATAATAATGATTAAAGGTGCTTTTAATGATAAAAATGTAAGAAAGAGCCGCAGAGGGCTGTGGCTCTTTGATTGAATTACAGAACTCTAATATTACAATTTAGACAAGACCAATGTGCTATTTAAACAAGGCTTGAGGATTTAGTTAAGTTACTGTCTAAAAACATTCAAGTCATAAACTGAGGTGGATTTCCACTAGATGTTATGTAATTGGCAAGTAAACTGCTGCATTTGGCCAAGTACAGAGAAAAAACAAGGCTAAGCTGATGGATTCTGGCTTGTTCATAAATTAAAGAAGCCAAACTATTTAAATGCAATAGTTAACCAGTAGGGGCACATTCTGATCTCAATTATATACTGTTCTACATTTGGAAAACGCAATAGAGCTCATTGCAGGTACTCCAGAATTACACCAAAGACCAGAATCTGGCTCTTATTCCTATATGAATTGATTAACATAATTGCAAAGGGTGTGTGTGTGTACACTAAACAGTAATGAAATTTCATACAAAAAAGTAACCAGAACATTGTAGTAGGAGGTCAACTACTTGGCGTGAAACAGAAGAAGAAGGAATATTAAAAGGAAACAACTTATCAGAAAAACCAGCACAAGAATATGGAAATTGGAAACGCTGACCTTTACAAAATGTGGGAGGGTCCAGTGTCCAATTTTAGAGTGATTAAGTACTTTGCCAATGCAGAGTGTACTGAGATTTGCCAGCATTAGTTCAGTCTTTCTGTTTTCCTTTGTTCAGATGAATGCAGGATGCATAATATTAGAAGGAGATACACAAAAGTCCCAAAATTAAAAAAAAAGAAAAGTGGGTTCATATACAAGCTATTTGTTCAGTGGACTGCTTAATGCTGGAGGCAAACAGTATAAAAAGAAACTCTCAAAGTCAGTAGCAAATCAACATGTCACTTTTAATCTATGCTTTAATAAGTTATGCAGAAAAATCTGCAGCTTCTGTCAAAAAAGAAAATAAATCTCTTTTATAAATCAAATCACCAAGGCTGTTATCGTCAAGTTTTTAAAAAATGCTACTTGGGTGATCAATGGGGGTGGGGGGTTGGAACAGAACTGGAAGGAAATAGCAGGATCCATTGGCATATACATTACAATTATGCTGGCTTACCTGTACATCCATCACTTTGCTATTTTAATAATGGTAGGTATCCTAAGCATATGATAAACTGACATGTTAACTTATGATTCCTCAGACAGGTTGTTAGTGCTACTGGAAATGAGGACAGAATGGGCTGTGGGACAGCAGTGGTGACAATGAAAATAGACCTTTAAGATATTTGCAACCCCTTTTTTCTTTTTCTGACTTCCAGGAATGTATTTGTGAAGCGTGCTAAACAAAGCAGCAAGGTAAGATGACATCCTCTATCCACAAAACAAGTACAGGATGGCAGCAGGAGTGATAGTCTGCCCACTTCATTCCATCAGTCTGCTTCATTACTGAGCTGGAGGTAAGATACTTCAGTATGAGCTGGTTGGTCAGACTCCATGCTGATACATTCCTTGAGCTCACTGTTGAGACTGGTTCCCCTGTAGCCTAGTTATTTTGAGAACGAACATTTCATTGACATAGGGACTATTCACTTTAAAAAGGAAATAGTTAATAAGACTCAAGCTATATAATGCATTTTAGAACACCCTTTGAAAAGGGATGAACTCAAAGATTAGACAAGCCTTAGGCAGTTTGGCCAGTAGGGAGTGACAGGGAAATTGTGTAACTGGATACAGAACAGATGAATCTGAAAATCATCAATTGATACAGATATCATAAACCTAATCCATTATTATATTTACCTTATTCTTACATGTAGATCTGGGCTGGGCTAGACTGAGGCAGGTGTTACCAGGTCACTGGTGCACCCGTGAGAGGGTCTGCCGTATATACAGTCAGCCACATATGGTGCTGCACGAACACTCACTGGACAAAAGAAGAGCGGTGAGTGAAACACAGACGCCTTGAACCTGAGCCAGCCAATGGCCTGATATGAGGCCCAGAAATGCAAGCCTTGTGCTAGCTGTCGTTGGATCCCTTGTTAAAGCAGGGGGTGAGGGAAAGGGTAAATGGAGAACGGTGGGGATACAAAAAGGGAAAATAAGGAGATTGGGGAAGGAGTCAATCAGTAAAAACTAGAGGGACAAGAAGGAAAAAAAGGAGAGGAGACTGAAGCTGTAAAATGCCTATGGACATGGCAGGGAACAGACTGCTACCACATTTTGACCTGGGCCCTGCTATTACCTGATCCACACCTGACTACTACGGCATTCTGAGACTGAAGGCCAAGGCCACATAAGAACTGCAAACGGTCCTTGTAGACCACTTCCTAAGTGGGACAAGGCAAAGAGAGTACATATCACTTCTTGTCACTTGGCTCAAGCCAAGTCCATCAAGAATTAGCATTTGAAAATAATTCCAGGATTGACCACAGTCTGCTAGGCTAGACTGTCTGACTCTTGTGTAATTATCCTGCATTATCAAACATGATTGAATGGAAGTTTAGATGCTCCAAAAACAGTTGTTCCAGGGTACAAACATAAGTTCCTGGTCATTGTTCAGCCTAGACATTCAGCTCTCTACTGGAACTCTCTACTACGAGATATCCAGAAGAGTCCAAATCATGCCATACTTTCTTCAAGTTCCAGCTTTTTCTGTGAAAGCTTTCCTTCAGTAGTGGAGTGGCAGACGGGTCTGACATCTATCTACATAACTTAAACCAAAATGGCTAAAGCAATGGAAATGAGAAAGGGTATAGATCCTATATCAAAGACAAATTATGCCACCCTTGTTCATACTGAATAGCACCTTATTCCATGAGTAATAATACATAATAAGTAGTTCCACTTTAGTAGTCCTATTGATATAGATGAGTCTACACTCGGAATGAGGTACTACTTGATATGATTAAAGTTGACAGGTTTGGGTCCATAGTGATGAGTGCTTATCTGGATTTAAACTTCACACCTATAGCACCATATAAAATAGTAATGGTGATTAATAAAGAATAGACCAAGACATTTATTCATCCATATTCTGTCTGACACAGAGCTTTATAGTCACAGCAAGAGTTATACCAGAATATATAGCTACACCAGTAAAACTGGCAAAAAATGACATCTTAGTTCAGTAAAAAAGTGCAACACTTTTGGTCTTGTCTCAAATTTGTGGGAGAAAAAGGAATTTTAGAGGTGTAAAACTATCAGTTTTTGAATGTGAATATAAATTTAGCAAATACTGATAGTTTTTGCCTTGTAGCATTCACTGAGCAGAAAGCAGTTTTCATTCATTAGTAACTTTAATGACCTTGGTTTTATGTCTCAGCTACAAGACAACACCTCTACCAGCTGTCAAGTATCAGAGGGGTAGCCATGTTAGTCTGGTTCTGTAGAAGCAGCAAAGAATCCTGTGGCATCTTATAGACTGTTACAAAACGTCTGTTAGTCTATAACGTGCCACAGGATTCTTTGCTGCTTCTACCAGCTGTGTGTTCCCTACCTAACAGCTGCTGATTCAGTACAGAGGGAAGAGCATCACCTCCTTTGCCAAAATTGCTAGCTGCATTTTTCAAGACTCCTCTCACTGAAGACCTAGCCAAACCTTTCCCTGCAGTGGGTCTGATTCTGCTCACCCTTTCTTGTGTTTGGCAGCACCTCATTCTGGGCTAAATCAAGGCTCTGCAAGGAGCACTGTTGCACTGACACAGGAACAGAGCAGGAAATCTGTCTCCTGGCTCTCTGCAGAGTAGGAGGGAGATACACTGTACCAGATCACTACCTGGGGCAACGTACATCTCCCAGAAGACCAGCACTCATCTGCTGGTTGGTGCTTTGGAGGAACTGTGACTTAATGGTTCAGTTGAGCTCTAGAATGCCAATTTTTCCCTCTTGTAAAGAGGTGCCCATGTTTATTATATATATAGTTTCTGTTTTTCATATCAATATGAAGAAGCTTATATGACATTGAGAATATCATTTATGAACAACAAAAAGAAAAATCACTTCATGTTTCTGAATTTTTTTTGTCTTTTATAACAAAAAAGTGAAAAGTACATTATTTCCTCTGAGGGTATGGCTACACTTACGGTTTGCAGCGCTGGTAGTTTGCAGCGCTGGTCATCCAGCTGTGTAGGAGCAGTGCTGGTGTGTGGCCACACTCACAGCTACCAGCGCTGGTGTGTGGCCACATTTGCAGTATTAGCAGCGCTGTTGGGAGTGCTGCATTATGGGCAGCTATCCCAGCATTCAAGTGCAACAACGTGCTTTTCAAAAGAGGGGGGTGGAGGGTGGTGTACTGTGACAGGGAGCGGGGAAGATAGAGTGGATTTTTGGAGCCAACACTGTTGTGTGTTAGCTTCCTGGATTGGAAAAATCACAAAATGTTCATGAGCCCTTAGTCTTAACTCTTAATTGCATACAGCCTGCCTCCAACACGGACCCCCCCCCCCCCCCCCCCCCGCTGTTTCACTCACTCCCTGTGGTGTTTGCTGTGATCAGTGTTTGTTTTAGATTAGCAGTTCAACGGAGCTCCGATCGGTTCTGTTTCATTCACTCTCCCTGCCTCTCATTTGATTGTTTACAGCCAGGTACAGATGATCACAGCAAACAGGAGCTCTGTTCGGCGCTCCGATCGGTTCTGTTTCATTCACTCTCCCTGCCTCTCATTTGATTGTTTACAGCCAGGTACAGATGATCACAGCAAACAGGAGCTCTGTTCGGAGCTCCGATCGGAGCTCGTTCACAACAAAACAAAGAGAGGCTGCATAACAAAACAAAGAGAGTAATTTATAAAAGCATTCTGGGATACACCTTATACCCTGGAGGCCAATCACAGCGCTGGTGTGTGGCCACACTTGATGACCAGCGCTGCAGCACCAGCGCTGGAATCCTTATTCCCCATGCCGAGTGAGGTATACGGCCAGCGCTGCAGCCAGGGAGTTGCAGCGCTGGAAGTGCCCTGCAGGTGTGGCCACTTACTAATTGCAGCGCTGGTAGAGGCTTTCCAGCGCTGCAAATCGCCAGTGTAGCCATACCCTAAGTAAACTGACTCCCTGGTAAATACTATTTTATAAATACTCCGTTGACAGCTGAGGGCGGTATTATAGAACATTTACTCATGATGAGAGGTAGCGTACTCAGAGAGTAATCCCATTGAAGGGTGGTAGAGCATGCCCTTAGGCGTTGTGAAGCATGTACAAAAGCCCATGTTAGAATATTTTGTTTCATTCTTTTCTCTCTTGTGTTCTTGACATGACACGTGAATTGTTTGTTATTTGCTATTTCATATTTATACCAAAAATAAATATTTCTTTCCCCCAAGCATATCAGGGACAGAATAACAATCTGAAAAAGGTCAGAATCTATCACTTTTGTTAATTGAATCTGTCTTCAAAGCCACAATGGTAATACTTCAAGGGGAAGAAAGGGCATGGACGTAATAATCAGAGCTAATGTCTCTGTATGAACTTGACTTGATAGCAGGTATGCTCAAAACCAAATGCAGCTTGTGCTTCAAATCCTTTCTTAAGAAACCATCAGCCCTTGGAAATTTTGTCATTTTGCTCAAGATAAATGATTCCATGAGATTGTAATCCTCAAAGGCTCGTCCTCTGGGTGTAAAATAATTGTTAATGCTTCAACTATTTACAGCCCGTTAGGTCCCTAACAAAAAGATCCTCTAGGAATTTCAAAATATTCTATTAAAATTGTTTGTACTATTGTCATGTACATAAAGTATCTAGTATTCCTGTGTGTACTGGCCTGCTAAAAAGTATCTCTGAAGGAAAAAAGAAGAAAGTGCCATCTGGTTGTGTGCTGAAGTATCTGTGAAGTCACCAGAAATGAGTCCCACAAGACTTCTCTAAAACAATATTCCTTTTTCTGCTGTGATACTTGTTTGTGCATTCCATTTGCACAGTATTTCTGAAATATTGTTGCATTAATGACTAGGAATAAAAGCTCCACTAGGCACATTTTGTTTTGTTTAGAAATGTCACTCCCCAAATGCACAAGGAAAAGGGGAGTGCAAATAAAGTTGGAGAAGCAAGTGAGCAAAGTTGGGAGAGTAGCAATAATAAATGGGTATTTCAAAGTGCTCTTCCTGAAGCCCCATCTCAGGTCAGATATGTCAGATCCTAGTGGTTATTTGGTCAGAAGTGAATTCTGTTCCTTTTGAGTGTCTTCTTCTTTGTTTTCTTTCTCTGAGTTATAGCGGGGACTTTACAAATTATGGGAGCATGCAAAGTGATATTTTGTGCAACAGACACACAAGAGGTGACTAAAACTATCTATGGTATATAACATTCTGAAGACTATAGCTAAGCCTAGTCTGATGCTCTTTTTCACGTTTTAGCTAAGAAGAGAACATGAGTGCATTGTGTAGTTGTGCATGTGCTGTTTTAGCTTTATTTAGTAGCTTTGGTATAGTTACATCTCAGTGTTACTAGAATTTTGCTGAATTGTTTGGTTAGGTTTCATACACACAGAGAGTTTGTTGTTATTAGGGTATTGTCCAAAATATGTCAAGGTGACATTGATCTATATGCATCATGTCACATTGAACTACCATTGAATCTCTCTCAAGAAATGGATGATAAAATTTAATGTGTGGATTGTGTCCAGATATTATTGAATTTATTTTCACCCGTCCATTGTGGGGAAATATTATCTGTTTTACAGATTAGAAAACTGATGCACAGAGAGATTAAGTGACTTGTCAAAGGTCAATTTGGAAGTCCCTTGTAGGCACAGGAATTTAACCAGATCTCCTGAGTTCCAGTCCAATGCTTTCAGAAACACATATTGATTGTACACTCTTACTTGTGTATAAAATCTATAGATCCTCAAAAACCAAATGGTGCATAAAATTGTTTTTAATTTTATTTATTTGATAATTTATAATTTCACATATTATACTAGGAAAAGCCAAAAACTTTTGATAATCTGGGATCAATTTAAAGAATAAGGGACATACCACAAATGAGACAGATACTAGTTATTTGTGGAGGTGCTTGGTGGGCATGAAGCTTCTAAGGGAGCAGAGTCCCTTGAATGCAAGGTGGGGTGCATGATTACATGTGATGAGGCTGTAAGTATAAAATAAAGACAGAGCCTGGATAGTGCAGGGCATGGGAACGCTATCCCACTCAGAGACACTTTAGAGTTTGTGTGAAATTTTGTTCACAACCTCTTGGAGATTAACACAGGTTCAGATTGAGAGGTTGGGGAACCAGTAGGCATGGCTAATTCTGAGCTTGCATTTTGTTTTAAGGTTTTAATTAAAGAAGAAGGGGGCAAATGGCTCTAAGATAACTTGGCTAATTTACCTTATTGCATGTCATTATGCACCCATATTTCTGTTTGAAAGAATAAACCCATCCTGTGTTGAAGGGCTTTATTTAAAAGAATAAGCAAGCAAATATTAAGATTAAATGAAAATATCACTAAATCTACTATAAATTCACTAACCTAATTAAGATTGTAACAAATTAAGGTCACAAGTGAAATTTAAATCAATAGATCAAGGGGTTAACAATGATGCTGTCTTGGATCATCAATTTATCAAAACATCACATTAACATAGCAGGTAATTAAATCACGAGGTTGACCCAAGAAAGAATTACCTTTCATTAGTGCTGTATCAAGAGACTGAAGAATGTAGCTGTTGTGCTTTAATCGAAAACCTCCCAGTTAAAATATCCTCTCTCAACAGTGAAATAAATCTAGCTGGTGTAGGACATACCTGTCTATTTTGATTTTAGGTCCTGACCAAGAAAGATTGCACCAGTACTAAACCTTAGCTTGACCAGTCTTAGGGAAACACAGAGACCGTTTTTTTCCATAACCAAAACCTCAATGCTACTACAGGCTTCCTCCTCCTTTAAAACTCACTGTTAGGGTAGCTCCTCTTCTACTCTTCTTATCCTCCTGCCCCTGCAGGCCATGCAAGTCACAAGTGATTTCAGAATAGATGCACTGCTTACAGCTTCACAATAGCGACTCAGAATAACATTTCTTTAATCAAGAAGACACTTTATTGACTAGGTGTCAGACTTTGGGTTTGGGGTTTCGGGAATCACTACTGGCGCCATTTCCCCAAAAGACACACAAATACACATATTCACAGAAGGAGGATTTCTTTCCTTAAGATAAAGAGTTTGAACTTTTTCTTTGTGGTCTTGTGATCTTTGACTCACATGGCTGCAGTTATTGGAACCAGGCTAAGGAGTAACTTAGAGCATTGATGCCAGCGAGGGTCTCTCAGACGGTAACAGATCAGTCAGGCTAGTATAGACAACAATCAGTCGTCTCTTCTTATTCCTCTGGGTGGCCTTTTCAAGGGAACTAAGAGAGTTACATTTCTGAGATGTTTGTGGACCGAGAGAGCAAACCGCTTTTCCGCATGATCGTTACCATTATAAGAAATGATTCCCACTTACTCCACCTTAAGCACCATCTTCATAGCTTTGGAGCCAATTAGGTGGGCCATATGCTCTGAATGCAGTCAAAGTAGTCCAATCCTGTCACAGTGGCAGGCTTCAAGCTTGAATTCACTAGGGAAAATCTTACTCAGGATGACTGTGGTCTGGAAAGATCCACTGTTGCAATCACAAAGCGTCGGTTCTTTCAAAACACAAAAACAAGATTTAGCCTGAGGGGACCCTAATTATGTCTACACTTCAAGCTGGGAGGTGTGATTCCCATCTTGAAGAGACATACTCAGGCTAACTCTGATTGAGCTAGCACACTAAAAATAGAGTGGAGCTGCAGCAGTATGAGTCGCATGAGGGTGAAGCTGCGCCAGTACATTCCTATGGCCTCAAACAGATATGTATTCCAGGTGGCTAACCCCTCTCGCCACGCATACTGCCACGGTTACGCTTTATTTAGAGCTCTAGGTTCGTCAGAACTAGCACAAGTAGGCCTCCTCAAGCTGGGAATCACATGCCCAGCTCAAAGTGTAGATAAACCCTCAGAGGAAGCTGCTACCCCAGCCTTCCATTTGGAGTCAACAGACATGGGGCCCAATTTTAACAGCAACTTCTTGTTATAGGCCTAAGCATTTCTTAAAAATAGCTAACGATCTAGTCAGATTCATACTCTTTCAACTTTCATTAGTCTGGGACAGTTGCCACATCCTTGCAACAAGCAAGAGAATTAGGGAGGTAGGTATGGGACCTCATCAAGGTACATGTTCATAAATTATGCTCAGTAAACTTTAATCTAGAAGACAAGAGCTGCTTTTACATTTTATCAATTTAAATTCCATTTAATAGAAGACAGTTACAGTTTGTATCAGGCCCAACTAATCTGGGCTATTTCTCCCTGACACACAAATTTCTTCCTGACACACAGACTCTTAACTGCTGTCTAAACAACTTGATCAGAGGACTTTGCAAAACAAAACAACTATTTAACTTTTAAATTATCACTCCCTCATTGCTTGGGGATTACTTTAAACCCAGATTACAGCAAAAGAATCTTGCCTTGCATTAAATTCTCTACTAGAAAACCTCAGAGGTTAGAAACCTCTGGTAAAGGCAATACAAATTATTTTGGAAGGGCATTGACTGAGAGTTTGAATATTTGGGGGATATCAAGGGAGTTTCCATGTTAATTTATCTGCAAGAGTTATTACTGTTAGGAGCTAAGAATTGCAAACATCTTTTCTAAAATAATCTGAGCTGGTTAAATAAATTTTACTGATTATAAATTGCTGAAGGCCTAAGACTGGAATGAGATAAGTCTTGTATAACAAATATATTAATCATGTGAAAACCAAAAAGGGTAAATATTTTCTTTTTGTTTAATTCAATAAGACACTTGGAAATGGTAGTTTTCATGCATAATAATTACATATTTAATTTATAGAATGAATATTGACAAGCTGGTAAGAAATAAAAAAACTGCTCATGGTAAGAAATGTTTTTTTGCTAAAGAAAACAGAGATTTGTTTGCAAATGTAATAATGCATAACTGTTAAAAAAAATCTTTCCTCTTTGATTCCCAGATCTGTGCCAATTTGTATCACATAATCTACCCAGAGAGAGGGCACATAGTCTGTTTTTAGCAAATCCCAGCTGCAATAATAGCCCACAGGGCCACAGGCAGCCAGCATACATTGGAGCACTGCCTGGCATATAATGCCCTCAGGATAAAGGGAGAACAAAAGTGGTCAAAAGCTTTCACCTAGCCCTCCTTGAAATGCACTATGTTCCTCGGTCACAGCTGATGAGCAAAGTCTTTATGTTTAAACTTAGCAAGAAGATAATCTGCACCTAAGAAAAAATAAGTATCGCAGACAGTTAGCAATAATGCAAACTTCACAAGTCACTTCTATTAGTTTCAGTACAGTTGGAAGTTAGCATGTTGGAAATTAGCATGGTTACCAGGTGCTCAGACTGACAACAGATTTTACAAACTGAATGCAACAGAAAACAAAGTATTCCTACAATCTTCTTCACAAAGGCACAGTGGTCCACCCACGCTGAGCTCAATGCAGGTTCAGGGCCTGATCAAATATAACAGTGACTAAGGAAGAAAGGAAAAGTTGCTTTGATTTCCTTGAGAGAACTGTTACAGAATTTTGTCCTAAACTAGAATCTTGTGCAAATCTTTATCTCTTTGGGCAACCTGAATTCATTTACACAGCATACCTTATCTCAACATTGGTTTGAAATTCGGATTTAAAATGCAAAAATGCTTATAGTGCTAGAACTAATAGTGCTACTTTTCTGAGGCACAAAATTGGCATCTGCTGGACAGAACCAGTTGAATCCTATTGACTGAATAACTTATTCAAAATGTCATGATTTTTAAATACATTATTCAATTAATATTTTCCCAGTACTTACTCAATTTGCATAGGTAGGCAAATTTAAATATTCATAAATATATGAATGTTCGTAATTTTTTTCAAATAACGTAAGTATCATTATTTGCCCAGTTCTATGACTGTGTGAATTTTTACCTAATCACTGCACCTGGGGAATACATGATATTGCTCCTCTGACCTTTTACTTACAGTTTTACATGTTACATTAAGTAGACCCCTTGAGAGATGATTTGAATTTGTTTATTAGAAATGTAGGGAAAAACAAAAGTTTAATTTATAATATGCATTACATCTTGAAGATGGGCACATGTCAAAGTTGTCACCACCTTTGAAAAGTGTTAATAATGGAGAGGATACTGTCATGACATTTGCATTAGGGATGACAGAATGTTTCTTCAGAAATAAGCCTCGTCCCAGAAAGCTGTCTCCTTTCTAGAACTAGATTAGATGGCAGATTTGGATAAATTGGAATCACTGTTTCTAGATTTGTGGCCTGTAAATGCATGAGGTATTGGACACCAATTCACCAATCTAGTGAGGAGTGATTTAAATTAAGTTCAAAGGGGGCAGGTGACAAAAGTGCAAAGGGAGGTATAAATAAAAATGGCCTTGACAGAGGGCTGGAAGTTTGAGGAGCAGAGGAAGGTAAATTACAGTAGCACAGGAGCAACAAAATAGAATATAGTGGGAAAATCTGCTCAACATCTTAGCTGCAAGGAGTATGTGGAATACAAGCTAAATAAATTATGACTTCATGGGCATCACAGAGATTTGATGAAATAAATCTCATGACTGGAATAGATTGTTCAGGAAGGACAGGCAGGGAATAAGGGAGGCGGTGTTGCATTGTGCATCAAGGACATATACACCTGTTATGTGGTCCAGAAGGAGGTGAGAGACAGATCAGCTGAAAGATCAGGAAGAAGATAAGAAGGGGAAAAAAACAGTGTAAGGCTATGTAGCTCCTATAGGCCACCGAATGAGGTGGAGGTATGATTTCCAGAACAGTAATATTCAAAACGCAAGACCTGGCTGTAGTGGGAGACTTTAATTACCCAGACAACTGAAGGAAAATTAATATGGTAAAATACAATCTGCTGTTAGTTCTTGGAATGTGTTGAGGGGGGACAACTTCTTGTTTCAAAAGGTGGAGGAAGTAACCATGATTGCAGCTATTGGCTGTGAATCTGAAGACTGAAGGCAATATGAGTAAAAGTGATCATAAAATGATAGAAAGGAGGGGAACAAGAGCAACAAAATTAGGACAATGTTTTTTTTTTTTAAAAACAGATGTTAAACTGGTAGGTAGGATCCCATTGGAAGGAAAATCTAAGGGAAAAATTAGGCTACTTTAACTTGGGTTGGAGAATGAAATCAGTGTAGAACAATGTTAATATGAAAGTGTTACATTAAAGCCACCCTTTCCTCCTCCCCTCTCATCTAAACTCTTCAGTTGCCCCAAACACGTGTGACTTGATATCCCCTTGGGTAGACCTTGTGGTGCAGCTCTTCCTTTCACCAAGTTTCATCCCCATGCACTTTTGTTAATATGTTATCAGCAAGAAAGCACAAGGAAAAGTAGCTTGGGCAATGGCCGAGCTATGCTTAAGCTTGTCGTGGGGTGCACCACTTACTGCCAGACTGGCACCTCCTCCTCGTACTCTGGGGATTAGCTAGAGGCCAATGCCCTCCCTGTCCACAGTTTGTACACTGTCACCCTGGTCTCTGCTGTCCACCTGGGGCCCCATTCACTGGCTCAGGAACCACAGCTTCCTCTTCGTGGCTGAGCCCTTCAGCCATGTTACTGTCCATGTTCCCCCCTTCAGGGGGAGGTTTAGCTCCTCAGTAGTCCTAGGCAGTCTTCCCATGCACTGCCATGGTGCCACTCATCCAGTGGCTGGAAGGGGAACGTAGACCTCCTCTCTTCTCTGGGTTCCAATCCAGGAACCCTCAGCTCAGCAGTCTGGGCCTTCTCTCTCTGGCCTCACTGCTCTATCCCTGGGCTACTTCCTATTACTGGCTCCCCTTTTCTTCCTGGACCTACCAGTTACCCAAAGCCTCTTCCCAGGGAGTGACTACAGTCTGCAATCTCCACTCACTCCTCCCTTTCTCTCGGATTGTCTGCTTTTTCCCAGCTGCCCCTTCTCCTTTCAGCTCCCGGGCTTTCCATCTATTCCTGCCAAGCTGAACCTCCTCAGTCAGCTGCCTAATGGGTTAATTGGCCCATCTGGCCTGCATTAAACCCCTGTTGGGTGTGTGTGTGGTAATCGCCTCATCACAAGCTGTGTGTGAACCCATTTTTTTTAAATTACTGTAGGAGCTGTCCCTCTGCCAGCTGTCACAGTCCACTTGGGTAATGTCAGTCTGGCACCATGAGACCAGGTGCTCTACATACTGCAGTATCTGTTGCATGGGAAGCAGATACTGTCTTGCAGATTGAGACATTGCACAATATGCCTCAAAGCTGTAGAGGTGCTTTGGTGCTGACAGATTGACATCATCGAAAGAGACTGTGATAACCCGCACAGTGGCAGCACTGAGGCTGTGTGATGTTCAATAACCTTTTCTAGAAAACCACAAAGAAGTCTTGTCCAGCACTGAAGACATCATCTGATAAGACATCACACAGTTTGCCTCTCTCCTGTGATTTATCTTCCCTTCCCTGTAAAGTAAAATGATAATTTAACAAAATAAAAGGTCAATTTTTATGACGGAGTAATAGGGGTAAATACAATTCTCTTCCTGAACTTGTGGGAACAAATTGATTGTTTTTCAAGCATTTTGTTTATATATAATTATAAATCATTAGTTAAACAGTGGGTCTGATGTAATCAGAAGCTTTTGGAACTAGAGCTGTGTGAAATTTTCTGTTTGTGGTTCAGACACATCTTTCCTCTTCATCCTTGAGTTTTATTTTAAGTATCTGAGTTCAAATGAACCCCAAACCACAACGAAACACATGTTTATAAAGGATGATTTTACTCTGGTGGCCGAATCAGGCCCTTAACACCTGCCAGTAGAACCTTGGGGATCTTTAAACAGAATGGTTGAAAAAAATGAAAATACATTCATAATAATTAGGCTTGGCATTATTCAATTGTTTTTTGTAATTTTGACAGATAGTACTGATTGTTTGCTTTTAAGCATTTTTTTTTAGTTTGGTGTCAATTTAAATGTTCACAGTTACATGAAATTATGGGTTTTAAGCATTTCTCCCCCATTTTTTTCAATGTAAATTTTCACAGTTGTGGGAAATTATTGAGAGGCCAGACAATTATTTAATGACTGTAGACACTGAGATTCAAACAGTTAAAGCTTTATAAACCATTATAGTGCAACTTGTCAACATCACATGTCAAAACGTACAAAGTAAATATCACTAGATCAACAGATCATATATGTTTTTACTATTCATTCACTAGACCAGTGGTTCTCAAACTTTTGTGCTGGTGACCCCTTTCACATAGCAAGCCTTTGTGTGCAACCCCCCTTTTAAATTAAAAACACTTCTTTACATATTTATCACCATTGTAAATGCTGGAGGCAAAGTGGGGTTTGGGGTGGAGGCTGACAGCTCGCGACACCCCCATGTAATAACCTGTTGAGCCCCTGAAGGGTCCCGATCTCCAGTTTGAGAACCTCTGCACTAGGCCATTTGTAACAAGCTTAATTCAAAAATCTAACTGGATTTTGACTTTAATAAGTTCTCAAGCAGCATTTTTCTTACTTTGCCTATCTGTAATTTTCTATTACCGGTATTACCAATGGACATATTTATCAGTTTGTGTGTGTATGGTGAAATCAATGTTTATTAATATTTACCAGTTAAAAAAAACCTTCATCCTTCCAAGCCTTACAATAATTGTATTTTAAATTCCCCCTCCTCTTTTTTTCCATGCTCCAAATTTGAAAAATTTCAACCATCACTAGTTTCAAGTGAGTCCTCTGGTCAGATGTGTAAATGACATTTTACATTGTCTCTTGGGTACACCAAAACTCACTTAGAGATGGAAGTGTCCAGCCTGTTGTTATGCTGTTTCAGGGGAAGAATTGTGGCTCAATTCCCTCCCCGAACCAAGGAGGCAGTAAATAGTAATTTGCTGCTGTACAAATCAACTAACTATTATTATTACAAATCAACTAGCAAACTATTAACCCTATCTGCACTAGCTCTCCTGCTAGCTACTCCACTGGAGATGTGTGTCTGACAAGGCTCCACCAATATCCAATCTCTCCCCATCCATTCCCAGCCCTAGATGGCAAGTAAATGGGCACATGGTGACTTTTACTCCTGCATATCCAGACCCTAGGTCCTGTAGTACAGGCAGGAGCATACTTCCCCTTATGACCCTGTATGGAGGCATATAATGGGCTACGGATATTACTTAGGGGAATCTACTTATTCAGACACATTTCAACATTCCCAGTTAAAATAAAAATGTTAACTATGTTTATTAACAATTAAAATGATTCAGAAAGACACTCTACAAATCCATAATCCCTGTTACAGTACCTGATTATGAATAAGTGGAGACAATTATGTCAACATTATACATAATCCTATTACCTTGCTTTGAGCTTTGAATAGAAGAAATGAAAACATGGTTACAAACACCCAGGGCTAAAAGGCAGATAAAATGTATTTTAACCAGATGGGACTACCTTAGAAACAGAAGAAATGTTTTCACAGTCAACTCGAGTACAAGGCTGCCCAACCCTCAGGTCTGTATTTGGGTGGCTAGCCCATGCCACCATCTGTACCACAATGTCCACACTATTATTTTTAGATTGCTAGCTTGAGCAGAGTTAACACGTCTGTCTACCTGGGCTGTCTGTCTTCCAGCTGCAGTGTTGACATACCCTACGAGTTCAGAATATGACGTGAGTGCTACTGAGCTTTGTCCTTAACTGAGGAAGGGCGTAGAGTACAACAGAAGTAGTCCTGGTTCATTTCACACCTTTTGTATCTACAAAGTATTTCTTCCTCAAGCATGGAAATGAAGAGTAAATACAAGCTTGTAATGTTGGGCACAAGAAATATTCACTTTTGGCATGATTCTTCTCTCATAAAGTTTTACAACAGTTTAACTCCACTGACATTCATTTAACTGAAAAGAGGATCAGGTCCTATTTATTTGGGCATACCTGTTTACCTTCCATTAGGCACCTAAATCCAAGCAGCTTATTTTTTAGAAGCATTGAGCACCTTTCACTTCATTTAAAGTTGTGGGTACTTAGCCCCTTTGGTAATCAGGCCACGTGTTTAGATGACTAAATATGTATTCTCATGCCCAACTTTAGGCACCCATGAGGACCAAATTTGTCTCAGATCTAGTGGATGTTCCAAGAAAATATTGTTTATCAGCAAACAAAACAGACATTTTATTGTTGTCATTTTGTTACTCCATCACCATGGCACATTTGCTGTCTTAAATCAATAAAAATAGTAATTTAAAAACCAGCAATATAATACAGAGTAATATAGTCATCTGAAATTAAATTAAAACAAATTGAAATCGCTGCTGAATACAGAAGTTGAGAAGAAAGTTGTATGGGCCAGGGGAGCACTTAAATCACATCACTGAAGTCCACTTCAATTTGTTTCTGTACAATATAAAACAGCTATTATTGTCAGGGTAGCTTTTATCTGAGCCAGTAGTGATTCTAAAAATGAAATCTCTCATTTCAATAGTCTCTTGAATTTATAGCATTTTCTCTTCAATGAATAGCAGCACAGCATTAAGCACAATATGATTTTCATTGCAGTCAACATAAAAACGATCCAACTACTCTGATACCTTTTATTACAAATACCTGCAGGTCAAATGTAATCTTCCAAACCAATTTGGTCTTCAGCTACAAAATGGCCATGACACACAGTGGTGTGTCGATGATGAGAACTTTTATGTGAAAATAAAATAGCTAATTGTGGATTTTACAATGGGTCTGAAAGGGTTCATTTGTGTACTTCAGTGTGCAAATGATCATGTACATGTTGTTTGAATGCTTAGGAAAAAACACTTCGTACTTTGAAGCCCAAAAGTTTTGAGGGTTATAACATTTTTAAAGAATCATTTTACGTTTTTAAAAATATCTCTTTTCAATTAAAAATGTATATTCTAATCTTAATCACTTTCAGATAGTGCTCTGTTAAAAAATCCCTCTCTCTTTATTTCTATATGTAGAAGACTGTATTCAAAGAGGATTTGTATCAACTGATGGTGTCTTCAGAGTGCAGCTGAGCATAAATGTGTCTAAACAGCCTGCACATTCTGACAAAGATCATTTCAAGAGTGCCCTGTTCCTATACATGCCAGCTTACCACAACAAAGTGTTTGCAGGAAGGCAACAGACTGGCATACCAACCACTACTACTGGTGCTGAGGTAAGTACACTTCTTCCATGGAAAAATCTCCAAATTAGTCAGGCTCTGAGACCAGTAAATCCCAGGCCCTGTGGGGCTTTGTGTGCTTACTGGTGAATTATTTCAAAACGAATATTAATTCTCAGCACCTCAAACCGGCTGTACTTGCTCTCATTTTGATCATCTAACATAGCAGCACATACCTATATTACACATCTTGCGGCCAACAAATCCCATCTTCCCCAATTTGTTATCTTGTAGAAAGGCCTGCCAGCCTCCTATCCCCCATCTGGAATATTTGGGCGTTGTCAGTTAACCTCTGCCATCTAGAGGGTTGGATGACATATAGGCCAGGCCCTTCCCATATCTACAAAGAGCATCTTACTCCTCTCAAATCAATTTATTTATACCCATGCCTCCAATTCTGCCCCATTATAGGGGAAGGTGGCAATGGTCAGCTGTCAGAGGGCACTTAGATGTTAAACAAAGAAACAAAAAAAACCCCAAAAAACAAAAATAACAACCAGACAATCTTTACTAAGTAGTCATAACTATCAGCTAAGAAAGAAAGAAAGACGTTTTGGAGAATGAAGCAACTACCCATCAGCATTGAAAACTAGCATAGTCATGAGTATTATGTTATGCCAGTGTTGGTGGATTTATTGTAGTTACTAATGATGAGGTGTGTTTTGGAGTTTGAGTTACATTATTTTTGTATTGATATAGTCAGTGTTGTTGTAGCCTTGTCGGTCCCAGGATATTAGAGTGGCAAGGTGCGGGAGGTATTATCTTTTATTGGACCAACTTCTGTTGGCAAAAGAGAATAAGCTTTCAAGCTTGCACAGAGATGTTCTTCAAGTCTTGATAGTTAGGCAATATTGGGATGAACTGGCTAGAAATGACAAGACTGACAGACATAGATATAATGGAATGTGGTTTTGTATTTCACAAAGAAGGGTATTTTTCATACTTCTCTTCCAATGGAATATTGCTTAAAGCAGTGGTTCCCAAACTTGTTCCACTGCTTGTGTAGGGAAAGACCTGGCGGGCCGGGCCGGTTTATTTACCTGCTGCATTTGCAGGTTTGGCCAATCGCGGCTCCCAGTGGCCGCGGTTCGCTGCTCAAGGCCAATGGGAGCTGCTGGAAGTGGTGGCCAGTACGTCTCTCGGCCCGTGCTACTTCCAGCAGCTTCCATTGGCTTGGAGAAGCGAACCGCGGATACTGGGAGCCGCGATCGGCTGAACCTGCGGACGCGGCAGATAAACAAACTGGCCTGGCCCGCCAAGGGCTTTCTCTGCACAAGCAGCAGAACAATTTTGGGAACCACTGGCTTAGAGGGCTTAATCTTCCCAATATCCTTTTGATTTTATTATTGAATAAAAGAAAAATGACCTTTATCAGATCCAAGATGCAGAGCTGATACCACACTGATACATCATTAATGGTTTTTCTTTTGTCATCCTGACAGCTCCATGAGGAGCTTTTTGCTAGGTTTTGCTATGTATTAAGAAGATATATTGCATTGGTGTCTCCACTTCCAGTATGGCATATACCTGTTCATGGATAATAGGAATATTATTTGGTTTGTGTACTATAAAGCCTTTTAGGTGTCCTATCTGTTAAATAACATGTATTTTAAAAGTTATGAATACTAGTTTATTGAGCACATGCAGTGCTGCTGCTAATTTTCTAATCAAAGCTGAGTGGACATGCGCATTAAAGCGGAAATGAACAAAATTATTCTTTGTAAAAAGGTATTACGATTCTTTGGTATCTGAATAGAATTAAAGCACTATAATTACATTACTTAAGTTTCAGTTGAATTAGAAGTATAACTTTCAATTTTGTCCAGTAAGGAACAGAGCACACACACAGCAGACATTGTTTTCCCATTAAAACTGTAGTGCTAATTAAACTAATTACATATATGAGGCAGACAAATTGCTGGAACCTCACAGTGAAAAGAGCCTCATATCATTTAATAGGGCAATGATTTTTTTTATGCATAAAATAATTGGGGAAAAAGATGTAAACAGAATCTAATAATCCATTAGCAAAAATTATATTCTTGCTTTACTTTAATACAAGACTTCTTCTCATGTCAGATAGAATGTCTTCCAGTTGTGTAAAAGGTTACCGAAATGTTGCAACAGAACTATTAGAATTCATTGATTCAGTTTCACTTTTCATATGTTGAGATTGCTAATGACTTCTGCCCTATTTGAGAATAATACGTCCTAATATCTTTCAGAAAATAGAGAATGTATAGACTGCAAATAGAAAATGTTGCTGTAGAGCAGGGGTCGGCAACCTTTCAGCAATGGTGTGCCGAGTCTTTATGTATACACTCTAATTTATGGCTTCGCATAACAGTAATACATTTGAACATTTTTTAGAAGGTCTTTCTATAAGTCTATAACATATAACCAAACTACTGTTATATGTAAAGTAAACAAGGTTTTCAAAATGTTTCTGAAGCTTTATTTAAAATTAAATTAAAATGCAGATTTTATTAGTTTAGTGTGATCCTTGCCCTGGCTTTTCCTTGCTGAGTTTTCCAATGTCTGGTGGCACTTATTTGGATACTTTAAGCTGCACACAGGCTTCTGAGGGATCAGTTGTTAACCGGCTGGAACCCCAGATCGGCAGCTGAGGTGAGTGGAGCTGGCGGCTGGTAGGGCTGAGCGGGGCCAGAAGCCTGGACCCTGTCTGGCAGGGGGCCTGCGCTGGAACTCCAACCGGAAGCAAGGTGAGTGGGGGCTGTGGCGGAGACCCCAGCTGGAAAGGGATCAGCAGCGGGAACCCCAGAGCGGGGATGGGCTGAGTGTCTCCGCCCGCCCCCGCTCTGGGGTTTCAGCTGCCAGCTCCTGCCAGCCAGAGTCTCAGCCTGGTGCCAGCCTGGGGTTCCTTCCTCCAGGCCGGCAGCAGGCGCTGAGTGGGACCGGCGGCGGGTCCCCGGCTAGCAAGGGACCATGGCAGGAACCCCAGAGCGGAGCTCAGCTCGCCCAGCTCTGGGGTTTCAGCCGCCGGCTCCTGCCAGCCAGGGTCTCAGCCTGCTGCCAGCCTGGGGTTCCTTCCCCGAGGCCACCAGCAGGTGCTGAGTGGGACCGGTGGCAGAACCCCAGCTGGCAAGGGGCCAGCAGATTGGACCCCATAGCAACGGTGGGCTGAGTGGCTCAGCCCGCTCCGCATGCCATCAAAAATTGGTTCACGTGCCACCTTTGGCACGCGTGCCGTAGGTTGCCGACCCCCCTGTAGAGTAAGGTTATTATAAAAAATACAATATCACCAAAGGCTTTATGCTTATAATCAAGCAAACTAACAGATATGCTTGGCAGAGGTCTATTAATATTTATGTAGCAAACAGAGAACTTATAGGAATATATATTCGTTATTCATTCACACCCAGTGCTACATGCTGTTTACTATGTCTGAATGTCATTATAATTGAATACAATAATATTATGAGTCTGGATCACACCATATTAACTATTTAGGAATATATTTCCAGTGGTCCTTCACGGAGAACAAAAATATGTGCAAGCACAGTGATTTAATAGCATTGAAATTGTATTGTTGGGTAGATGCACTTACCACAATCCAATTCACTTACTATATTGTAACATTTACAGTCTGCATGAAAATTAGCTCCACTGTACAGTAGCTACATTAGTTACAACATATAATACACATTTTTCCCACTGCTGTGCCAGATTCAGGATGCCAACAGCGTGCAGCTTTTTGAGCCAATATAATGTATTTTTCAATAGCTACAGTGCACTGGAGCTTTATATGTAATGTAGTTACACCTTTGTTTCTGTATAGAAGAGTTGTATTTTACACTGAAAATGTTGCATTCATAAATATATATTGTTAAATTTATTTTACGAGAAGGAAATTTACATTTTACTACTCTTAATAAGCTGCTTCTTACTTACAACTGTAAAAGAACACTAGAGTTAACGATAAGCATGTAATAGTTTGGAAAATCTTGAGTAAAGTTACCCATCAATTCTCATAAATTTATATTTAATTTATTTCTAAGAAATATCAGGGTCACACTGGGCTAGGCACTCTACAAACACATAGTGAGAGACAGTGCCTGCTCCAAAGAGCTTGTAGTCTAAATAGACAAGACCAATTTAGGGTGGGAGAAAAGTAGTATTTGTATCCTCATTCCACAAATGGGAAACAATGGCACAGGGTGTAAGTGACTTAACCAAGTTCATACAGGAAGTCTGTGAGAAAGCTGAGACCTGGATGCAGGATTTCTGACATTTGGATTTGCAGTCACTTGGCACAGGTGTAAATGACAAAAAACAAGATACAAGGCAACTGAGAATCAGACCCAAAGATATTAAGTCTCACATCATTCCCTGACATTAGGGAGACTTGAAACTGCATTTCTGGTACAACACCAACCGTGAAGCCAACTCAGCTGGATGCTGCAGAACCATCCCAGTGTGGCATCCTTCAGTAGCATACAGTTAGCATAGCTGGCGTAGGTCAGCTGTGCCCAAATAGCCCCTGGCTACCATAACTGCCCCTTGAGAACATTAAACCTGTACAATTTAGAGCAGCCAACATAACACTAAGGAAGTGTAACGGTTCCATATATTTTGTATGCCTTCCCCATCTTCATTAGCTTTACCACAAGAAACTCCTGCATATCGAAATGTGGCATTAAGTCAACTGACATAGCCCTTATGGGCAGAAATACTACCTCAAGAATGAGAGTCAGCATGAAGGATCTCTTTGGTCCTGAAATCAATTGTCCTACAAAAGCAAAAATACAATGTTGCTTCTTCTAATACAGTGAAAAGATACCCCCTTTACTGAGCCCCATCAGAGGGTTCTGGGAAGCAGCTTGTGTGGCTAAACGGGGGGCGGGGACGGGGGAGAAGAAATGGACTATAACAGTCTTCTCTGTTTAGGCCTGCTACAGCCAACCCGTTTGTCCGTAAGTTCACCTGATCATCTCTCCACCTCTAGCAAGAAGCAAACAAGCAAGGCAGGAGGTAGATTGTGATATGAAAGTACTGACTGTAACTCTTTCACCAGCATAACTTTCTGAAACTGGGCTATTTACACACACATTAACAGCATTGTCTCCAACCCAGGGGGAAAACAGAGAAGCGTTTTGAATGGAAACTTGGATTTTTAACTTAAAAATCCTTTGTAAAAAAAATCACTAAAACTTAGACCACAGAATTCAACTTTGGTATTATGAAGTACAGTAGCAATAAAGCAATGTCGTACTTTATATTATGAACAAGAAAATGTATTCTGTTAAACTAGTGTGACCATATGTCCCATTTTGGCCAGGACAGTCCCCCTTTTTCAGCTCTGTTCTGGCAGTCCCTACTTTTTTACTAAAACTGAGCATTTGTCACTGATTTGTGCTGGCAGCGCTGCCTTCAGAGCTGTCCCCCTAGGCAGCAGCCCTCTCTCTTTGGCTGCAAGGCAGAGCAGAGAGCAGAAGCTGCTGCAGGGGGTCATCTCTGAAGGCAGGCACAGCTTTGGAGAAGTGCTACCTTCAAATCTGTCCCCCTGGGCAGCAGTCCCACTTGCCGGCTGCAAGGCAGAGCAGAGAAGTAAGGGTGACATGGTATTGCCACCCTTACTTCTGCACTGCCTCAGAGTCTGAGCCTTTCTTACTGTGAGGCTCAATATAGAATGCCTTGAGCAACTTGACCAGGAGGCTGTATAAAAGCACTAAATTAATTTTCCTATCAGCTCAGAGCAAGGTCAGCAATGAGAAGGTAGGAACCCCATTTACTGATGGGTAGAAACAATGGCTAAATGGATTGTCAGCATCAGCAGGGTTGAAGGATGCTGTACGCAGGCCATCTGATGGGGGTTAGTGGCAGTGCTCTAATTTGTAAACACTGACTTTTGTTGGTTAGCTGAGTTGCAGCTGCAGGCAGAAAGCAGCATGATGGTCTCTTCACAGAGCCAATGTTTGCCTAGCTTGGGAGCCTGAGTGATGAGACAGTTTGAAATAAGAAGGGTTTTTAATTGCATATTTTATGGTAGCTAAGAGTCCCCGAGCCAAACAGGCTGCCTGCCATAGATGCAAGAGTGCTATGTTCAGATGCAGAGCTGAGCCAGTGTTCAGAGAATGTCTTGTGAAGGAACACTTGCAAATAAATTCTACCCTAGTGTTTTAGTGGCAGATTTACCAGGCCATAGAGATCTTTGGTGTAAACCCTTCGACGTGGAGATTAATTTGGCCCTTAACAAGGAATTGGTTCAGCAAAACAGAGGCAGACTAACATTATGTATCCAAGGAGCATAGACACACACATGTTCTCCTTTGTGTCAAGGGCAGGTTGTGTTTGTCAGAGAGTGGAGGTGGATGGCAGGAGAGAGATCACTTGATCTTACCTGTTAGGTTCACTCCCTCTGGGACACCTGGCATTAGCCACTGTCGGTAGACAGGATACTGGGCTGGATGGACCTTTGGTCTGACCCAGTATGGCCATTCTTATGTTCTTATGTGTTAAAAGTAAGGGTAGCAATACCACCATGCTACACTTACTTCTAGGTTGCGGCTGGAGGGGTTCGATCTTCAGAGCTAGGCACCCCAGCAAGCAGCTGATGCTCTCCATTGCCCAGCTGTGAAGGCAGTGCTGCCACCAATCACATGATGTTGTCAGGTGATGCTTTTGTTCCTTTTGTGTGTGTGGAGGGGATTATACATACCTGTGTCCTTAGAAAAATCAGTAGTTTGTGTGTGTGGTCATTTTTTGTTATAAAAATGTCTGTGTAATTTTAATGAACACCTCCAAAAACAGTTCAAGTTTTTTTAAAAAAAAGACACTTCAACATTAGACAACAGCAAAGTTGTATGCAACACACGTGGAACACATTCTCCATAGCCCATAGTGATTGAAATGGCATTACCCAGCACCTTCAAAGCAAGAGATGCTGATAAAAGTAAGTGTTTCAGGATTTTTTCTGAGCATGGCACAGAAGCTGAAAAGGTTTTGCCAGTGAGGGAGTGTTTGCTTACCAATCAGTGTGGCATGGTCAGAGTTTCCTGTCTAGTGACTGTACATCACAATTAATTAGGAAACTGTACCAACCTAAGTTTTCATCTGCTCACACAAAATCCGAGGCAATCATTTGCAAGGTTTTAGCCCCTTTATCCACTGAAGAAGTGTAGCTTGAGTTGGACAAGTGTTCCTTTATTATGCTTAGTGTGGATGCGTCGAACAAAAAGGAGTAAAAACTATTTCCTGTTCTTATATGGTATTTTCTCCCGCTGAGTGGAGTTTGCACAAAAAATATTGCCTTTTCATCTCTACTCAGAGAAACATCAGATTTGCAGTGTGCATTCATCCAGCAAATGATTGAGGAGTACTCTCTTAGTGACAAGATAGTTGGAATTTGTGCAGACAACACCAATACTAACTTTTAGGGTGCCAGATGTGAGGAAAATAATTTGTGGCAAAAGCTCCAGGCCAATTTAGGAAAAAAGATTTTCGGTATTGGGTGTGGTGCACATATTGTGCATAACTGCCTCCAAACTGCAATCGACTGTCTTCCTTTAGATGTGGAGAGCTTTGCTTTAAAGATTGACAAATACTTTCATATCTACAAGGTGTGTGTTGAAGAGCTGAAAGACTCTATCGATTTTTTGAAATCGAGTATACCAAATTACTGGAGCATGGCAACACGTGATTCCTCTCATTGGGACCAGCAATACACAGGATTTTGTTGATTTTCAATGGTCTTAAAGCATATTTTCTTTCTCAAAATAAATGCCCGACATTGCTAAAAAAGCTTTTTGATGATCCTGCCACTCAACCATGGCTTCTATTTGCCAGTAAACAAACTGCCATGTTTGAGATGATAGAAAAAAATTATTTATCAGTGACAGAAGTTGCACTGCAAATACGTTCCCTGCACGTTAACTTATCAGAGAAGCTTGGAGAAAGATTTGTCACAACAGAAGTGAAGAACCGATTGCACACTCCTGCAGAATGTGGACAAATGAAAAAATAGGAGTTTTACGATGTTGTTGACAATTTTTACACAACATGTCTGTCATACTTAGAGCACTGTAGGCCTGCCTTTTGAGTACACCAAAAAGTTTGTGTGAGCTCTGCTGAGGGATATGCCACAATGGGTGCAAATGCAAGACAGCCACCCTGCGTGCCACACCAGAATTTCCATCTTAAATATGTTGGATGAGAATCGTCTCTTTGATGAGCTATCTAGTGCAAAATCAATTGTCTCCAGTTGTCTTTCAGACTGGAACTATCAATGAATGGCCATCACTGAAAGGTGGCAGAGGATTTTTCGAGAGGTGGACCATAATGCAGTAAAAATACACAGATCTAGCCAAGGCTGTGGAATTTGTACTGTATCTACCTGATACTACAGCACCAGTTGAATGTGTCCTTTCAATTATGAATGATTTGTGGTCTCCTGAAAAATCACATCTGAATGTCTCCACCGTGAAGGCTGTCTTGTGTGTGTGAGTTAACTTTTCTCTAGACAAGGGGTTCCCAAACTTGGTTCGCGGCTTGTTCAGGGTAAGCCCCTGGTGGGCCGCAAGACGCTTTGTTTACCTGAGCGTCCGCAGGTACGGCCCCTCGCATCTCCCAGTGGCCGCAGTTCACCATTCCCAGCCAATGGGAGCTGCGGGAAGCGGCGCGGGATGGGCCACTGCATCCCGCAGCTCCCATTGGCTGGGAATGGTAAACCGTGGCCACTGGAAGCTGCGAGGTAAACAAAGCGACTCGCAGCCCACCAGGGGCTTACCCTGAACAAGCCACAAACCAAGTTTGGGAACCCCTGCTCTAGCCTGTACTGCATTCTACAACAAGTCGCTGAAAGACAAGCAAACCCTGAGAAAAATAGCATAATCAGAGAAATACAATAGGTATCAAGCAGCTTCACATCCTGAAAAATGGCAAGACAAGGAACAATTCCAGTAAAATATATGAAACCATGAAATATATGAACATATATATAAAATACATGAAACTTCCTTATCTTTTTTGAATACTGTAAGTAAACTCCCTTGAGCACTGACCATCTCTTACCTGGTGTCCCGTTTTCAGTTTAGGGAAATATGGTTACCCTATGTTAAACACTAACCATGTCCTCAGAAACCAAACAATTATTTTTTCAGAAGTGTAAATTATGAAAGGTTTAGCAGTGGCACAGTGTTCCAATGTTCTAATAAAATGCCTAGCAGATACTATTGATATGTTCATATTTTATCAGTTTATATATGCAAAGATATAATTTGTTTAACTAGGCACTGGCAATTAGATAACAAGGTGATATGTGCCTAATTATTATGTATCACATCTAGTGAGACAAAGCTGAGAAGGCTCCCTCATGATGGACTCTCCAGTCTTTGTGCAGAAAGGCTGAGCAGGCTTCTTGGGGTTGCTACTCTGAACCCCATTCATGTGGGCTAGAAATGGGCAGAGAAGGAGGACAGGCAGAGGTTCCCCCCCCCCAAAATGCAACACACTCAACAAAAAAAAACACAAATTGCTCTGAACAGTAGGAGAAGTAATTTGCTCCTGGCACAGACAAGGGGTAGATATTGGGGCAGAAGCTTGACTCCACTCCCTCCCTCCCCAGTTTTTGCTCTGCATAGTGCCTGCATTCGCCCTTCACCTAGTGGAACTATCCAAACAGATCACAATAGGAGACTGAGGAGCTGTCCTACTCCCCCCGTGCCCTATGATAGCTGTATTAGGCTGGGTCAGAATCTGGGTCTCTAAGTGCTAACAATATTTAAATGTGGATGTGCATTCATTATAGTTTGGTGCCTTGCTCTGTCCTTAAACTTATTTAGTATGGCTGTAAGTTTAGATAATTATGAAGTAGGCTGGTGAAGCACACACTCAGATGATGACTGTCTTCCTCAACTTCCTGTGCAAACTATATTGTGCCCTTTTCTAACTCTAAAAAACAACAACAAAAACCCTGAATTAAAAACACTTCTATAAAACAGATTTGTTCTTGGTCTGAGAACTTACACAACATACTTCACCCAGAGAAGACTTATCAGCCAAGTTATAAACAACTGAGAAAAACCTAGGGGCTATAATGAAAATGCAAAAAGACTCCCTAACTAAGTATAACATAGTTGGGTCCCACCGTAATGTTCCCTATGGTATGGGTTGTATTTTTCCTGTTTTTCACAGTGACATATTTGGTTAAGCACAGCAAAGATGACAGAACAATTTCCAAAAAGACAAATAAAAATTCCCTTGTTAACACTTTTTCTTTTTTTCCTTTCAGAGAAAACAAGTCTGCTGGAAACAGAATTACATCTTGAGTATATATGGCCGTAAGAGTTTAAAGATATTTTGTAGTTATAACTGAAAAGAAAATTGACCTGCTATCTTTCCATTTCTCCTTGACACATCTTCAAAAGAACATCAATATTTGTTAAGATGTTGGTATACTTGACTGCTGTGGTATGGCTATTTCTCTTCCCTTGCTGTTAATTATTTTCTTCTGTTTCTAGCAGTTTGTTTTTCCCAACTGATAAATATAATCAATTTAAAGAATGCTACAATAAGTAACTGCACGAATATATTTAGCATGTAGAAAATTTGTTCTCCTTCATCATTATACCAGAAGTACAATTTGATTTATATTATTATTTGCTTGTACCACCAATTCATTTATTTCAACAGAAAACAGGCAGGTGCTGAAAAGAGAATAGTCAATGTTTAATATTACATCTTTTTTATTTTTTCCAGCTTAAAACTACCTTCTTCAACCCACTGTGAAAAAGTTAGAGATGGATTTAACAGGAACACCATTACCCACCCCACATCCCAACCTCTGGATCCAGATTAGGATACGAATTTGGGCATTCTGATTAGCTGCTAGAAAAAGAAGTGTTACCTGATGAAGTGGGTATTCACTCACGAAAGCTCATGCTCCAATACGTCTGTTAGTCTATAAGGTGCCACAGGACTCTTTGCTGCTTTTACAGATCCAGACTAACACAGCTACCCCTCTGATACTTTAAGGGACATGTCATTCTATTACTAATGTATAAATAAGGGGAAAAAGCTTGAGATAGTTGGACTTATTTGGGGACTCTTTTGGACTCTCTTTGGACTCTTCCTCTGGATACATCTTGCAGTCCCCACCGGCAGATGGAAGATTTGGCCACCAGAAGCCTGCCACTGTGTCACTCGAAAGCCACACTCAGCTCTGGTAATTATCAAGGGTTGGGGGTGTTTTACTAATCTTGTTGCGGACGTATGTAAGTGCTTGAGACTAGTAAAGTTTAGCTTTACGTGAAAGCACTCTTGTGTTGTCCTGTTTGTGCCAGCCATCTATCGGTCGGACGGCCGTGTCTCCCCTGATTTATCTCCTGACACCTCCTCGCACAGAGTAAAAGTTACCAAGAATCATAGAATCATAGAATATCAGGGTTGGAAGGGACCTCAGGAGGTCATCTAGTCCAACCCCCTGCTCAAAGCAGGACCAGTCCCCAACTAAATCATCCCACCCAGGGCTTTGTCAAGCCTGACCTTAAAAACCTCTAAGGAAGGAGATTCCACCACCTCCCTAGGTAACCCATTCCAGTGCTTGACCACCCTCCAAGTGAAAAAGTTTTTCTTAATATGCAATCTAAACATCCCCCACTGCAACTTGAGACCATTACTTTTGTTCTGTCACCTGGTACCACTGAGAACAGTCTAGATCCATCCTCTTTGGAACCCCCTTTCAGGTAGTTGAAAGCAGCTATCAAATCCCCCCTCATTCTTCTTTTCTGCAGACTAAACAATCCCAGTTCCCTCAGCCTCTCCTAATAAGTCGTGTGCTCCAGCCCCCTAATCAATTTTGTTGCCCTCCTCTGGACTCTCTCCAATTTTTCCACATCCTTCTTGTAGTGTGGGGCCCAAAACTGAACACAGTACTCCAGATGAGGCCTCACCAAGGTCGAATAGAGGTGAATGATCACATCCCTCGATCTGCTGGCAATGCCCCTACTTATACAGCCCAAAATGCTGTTAGCCTTCTTGGCAACAAGGGCACACTGTCGACTCATATCCAGCTTCTCGTCCACTGTAACCGCTAGGTCCTTTGGATTTTCAGGAGGTAGTCTCTTGTTTGGAATGTGCATCTTTGTGCAGATGCATGCACACAACACACTCATCCCTGCATGTGCTAGGTTCATATAGCCTGCCCATCATCATGATCATCTTGGAATGTGCCCGGAACAACATTTGTTTCAGAAAGTGGAGGAAGTAACCAGGAGGGCAGCTATTTTACACTTGATTCTAACAGGGAGGAATTCTGATGGTGGAAGACAATTTGGTGAAAGTGACAATTAAATGGTAGATTTCACTATTCTGAGGAAGGAGTAAGAGCCACAGAATAAGGATAATAGACTTTAAAAAAATACTTTAACAAATTCAGGATACTGGTAGGTAGGATCCCATGGCATGAAAACATAAGAAAAAGAGTTCAGGAGAGCTGACAGTTTCTCAGAGAGAAAATATTAAAGTCATAGCATCAAACTATCCATATGCAAAGGAAAGGTAGGAAGAATAAGAGGTCAATATGGCTGCATTGGGAGCTCTTTAATTACCCAAAATCAAAAAAGTACATGAAGTAGAAACATGGAGAAATTGCTAAGGCTGAATACAAGAGAATAGCATGTAGGGATAAAATCAGACAGGCAAAAGCACAAAATGAGTTGTGCCTAGCCGGGGACATAAAAGCAATAAGAACAGGTTCTGTAAGACCATTAAAAGCAAGAGAAAAACAAAGGAAAGTATAGGTCCATCACCTAGTGTGAAAGGAGAGCTACTAATGGATTACACCAAGAAGGCTGAGATGTATAACTACTTTGCTTTAGTCTTCATTAAAAAGACTAATTGTGACCAGATGCTTAACACAGTAACTTAATAGTAATGCCAACAAGGAAGGAACACAACCCAGAATAGGGAAGAGCAGGTTAAAGAATATTTAGACAACTTAGATGCATTCAAGTCAGTAGGGCCTGACAAAATTCACTTTAGGGTGCTTAGGACACTAACTGAAGCAATCTCATAACCACTGGCAATTATCTGCAAGAACTCATAGAAAATAGTTGGGGTCCCAAAGGAATGAAGAAATGCAACTGTAGTACCTAACTTTAAAAATGGTGAACAATATGGTGATAAGCAATAGCCATCATACAACTAATTTCCTTCTTTGACGATTACTGGCGTACTGGATAAGGAATGAAGCAGTAGATGTGATATATCTTGATTTTAGTAAGGCTTTTGAGTAGGGCTGTCAATTAATTGCTGTTAACTCATGCGATTAACTGAAAAAATTAATCGTGATTAAAAAACTTAATCACGATTAATCACAGTTTTAATCACACTGTTAAACAATAGAATACCAATTAAAATTTATTAAATATTTTGGATGTTTTTCTACATTTTAAAATATATTAATTTCAATTATAACACATAATACAAAGTGTACAGTACTCACTTTACATTTTATTACAAATATTTGCACTGTAAAAAAGATAAAAAGATATAGTATTTTTTCAATTCACCACATACAAAGTGTATGTAGTGAAATCTCTTTATCATGAAAGTGCAACTTACAAACGTAGATTTTTTTTGTTACATAACTGCACTCAAAAACAAAACAATGTAAAACTTTAGCGCCTACAAGTCCTCTCAGTCCTACTTCTTGTTCAGCCAATCATTAAAAGAAACATGTTTGTTTACATTTACGGGAGATAATTCTGCCCGCTTCTTATTTACAATGTCACCTGAAAGTGAGAACAGATGTTCGTATGGCACTTTTGTAGCCAACATTGCAAGGTATTTACGTGCTAAATATGCTAAACATTTGTATGCCCCCTTCATGCTTTGGTCAATATGTTGCCATGCTGATGACACTCTTTAAAAAAAATAATGTGTTAATTAAATTTGTGACTGAACTCCTTGGGGGAGAATTGTATGTCTCCTGCTCTGTGTTTTACCTGCATTCTGCCATATATTTCATGTTATAACAGAGCTGGATGATGACCCAACATGTTGTTAGTTTTCAGACCACTTTCACTGCAGATTTGACAAAATGCAAAGAAGGTACCAATGTGAGATTTCTAAAGATAGCTACAGCACTCAACCCAAGATTTAAGAATCTGAAGTGCCTTCCAAAATTTGATCGGGATGGGGTGTGGAGCATGCTTTCAGAAGTCCTAAAACAGCAACACTCAAATGAGGAAACTACAGAGCCCAAACCACCAAAAATCAACCTTCTGCTGGTGGCATCTGACTCAGATGATGAAAATGAACATGCGTTGGTCTACACTGCTTTGGATGGTTATCAAGCAAAACCCATCATCAGCATGGATGCATGTCCTCTGGAATGGTGGTTAAAGCATGAAGAGACATATGAATCTTCAGCATATCTGGCACATAAATATCTTGCAAAGCCGGCTACAACAGTGCCATGAGAATGCCTGTTCTCACTTTCAGGTGACATTGTAAACAAGAAGCGTGCAACATAATCTGCAAATGTAAACAAACTTGTTTGTCTGAGCGGTTGGCTTAACAAGAAGTAGGACTGAGTGCACTTGTAGGCTCTAAAGCTTTACATTGTTTTATTTTTGAATTCAGTTATTTTTTGTACATAATTCTACATTTGTAAGTTCAACTTTCATGACAGAGAGATTACACTACAGTACTTGTATTAAGTGAATTGAAAAATACTATTTTATTTTTCCAGTGCAAATATTTAAAATAAAAAATATAAAGTGAACACTGTATACTTTGTATTCTGTGTTGTAATTGAAATCAATATATTTGAAAATGTGGAAAACATCCAACATATTTATATAAATAATATTCTATTTTTGTTTAACAGTGCAATTAATCGCAATTAATGTTTTTAATCACTTGACAGCCCTACTTTTGACACAGTTCCACAAGACAGTCTTGTAAGCAAACTAGGGAAAGGTGGACTAGATGAAATTACTATAAACCAGATGCATAACTGGTTGAAAGACTGTACTCAAAGAGTAATTATCAATGATTTGCTGTGAAACCATGAGGATGTACCCCATGGAGGTCAGCAGTTGTCTGTCCTGGATCCAGTACCATACAATATTTTCATTAATAATTTAAATGATGGCGTGGAAAGTAATCCATACATTTTATAAGCATACGTCAGTCTCAAGTGGGTTGCAAGCACTTGGGAGGACAGCATTAGAATACAAAAGAACCTTGACCAATGGGAGAATTGAGCTGAATTCAACAAGATGAAATTCAAAAAAGACAAATGTAAAGTTCTATACTTAGAAAGGAAAAATCAAATGCAGAAATGTGAAATGATGATTAACTTGCTAGGCAGTGATACTACTGAAAAAGCAGTGATACTATAGATTAAATATGAGCCAACAATGTGATACCACTGTAAAAAACGGGTAATACATTCTGGGGTGTATTAAAAAGAATGTCGTATGGACTAGATGATCTCTTAAAGTCCCTTCCATCCCTACATTTCTATGATTCATGTTAGGAAATATTCAAGCCTGGCATATACTTTAAGAATTTAGGTATATTCTTATCACTTAGCTAGTTATAGAGGTATAAAAGAAAGAATCAAAATCATTGTCTATCTGTGTAAGGGCCTTCTCTCACTGTGATAGTCTGAGGCCTTGTTTAGTCATATTGAAATAAGGCAATCTGGGGCTGTTAGGAAGGTGATTCGATCTATCACCGCCAGAGAAAGGGAAGAGCCTAAACCATGTAAAAGGAAATTTATTTTGATAGTTTTCTGTCTGGTAAGAACTGACTTATCAATAGACACAGCTGGAGAACCCTTATGTCTGTATAGATGTAGTTGTAAAACCCTTATATCTGTATAGATGTAGTTGTGAAATCCTCACTTCTGTATTGTTTTGTATGTTTATTTGCATGGTCTCTGTCTACTTCTGTGATTGTTTCTGTCTGCTGTATAATTAATTTTGCTGGGTGTAACCTAATTAAGGTGGTGGGATATAATTGGTTAGCTAATCATGTTACAATATGTTAGGATTAGTTAGGTAAATTTTAGTAGAATGATTGGTTAAGGTATAGCTAAGAATATTACTATATAAATTAGGGGCAAACAGGAAGTAAGTTGGGATTCGAAAATAAGGAAAAAGGAACTTGAATTTAAGCTTGCTGGAAGTTCACCCCAATAAACATTGAATTGTTTGCACCTTCGGACTTCGGGTATTGTTGCTCTCTGTTCATGCGAGAAGGACCCAGGGAAGTGTGAGAGTGAAGGAATAAGCTCTCTAACAATTCAGTGCACCTGAATGTCCTGTTCAGGGGTGGCAAGTTATATGGGCCTGTGGTGCCTTCGCTCCAGCAAATTCAGGGCTAGGTTGTATTTTTAGATGTAAAAAGTTTTTCTAAATAGCCTTGATTCATCAGGTAAGTATTTCAGAAGTGCTGTCCTTTAACAAAAATCTTGTTATATGTTATATGTAGCGGGGGAGGGATAGTTCAGTGGTTTGAGCATTGTTGTGAGCTGGGTTGTGAGTTCAATCCTTGAGGGGGCCATTTAGGGAACTGGGGTAAAAATCTGTCTGGGGATTGGTCCTGCTTTGACCAATGGCAGCCCCCCACCCTCCCGGCAGGCGACTCCAAGTCGACTCTGAGGGCAGGTGACTTATCCTGGCTGGACCTCCTGAGCAGCATCCAGGGGTGGGCTTGGGTGAATGTTGTGCTGCTGGTGGGGAGAGGGCTGGTGGGAGTCCTCCTCTCTGGCCCCCCGCCTCAGTCCCAGGACAGCCTGCCTGTTGCACCCCAAACTCCTCATCCCCAGCCCCATGCCCCACACCCCCTCCTGTACCCCAACCCCCGGTCCAAGCTCAGAGCCTGCACCCAGCACCCAAACCTGTTCTGGTCACCACCAAAAATTATACAAACCTGCTGCCCCTGGTCCTGTTTATGCAGGTGATAGAAATAATGTGTTTTATATGCATCACCTGTACAAGCAAGTGATGGCATGTATCCCCTGAGCATGCATGGTGAAGTTCACCATTACACATAGAGCTGGCACAAGCCTGATGCCTGGTCTAAAAAATCCTTAAGTAGTTAAGACAACTTGTGCTGGCTTTCTGCCCAGTAGTACAAAACGAACAGGTGTATGTGCATTCAGAGATGTGTGTGCCCAAGCCAAGGTCAAATTGAGGCCTTATTGAAAAGGCAGGTCTATAATTTCCAGTGCATTTTTCTCAGTTCATCAGGGACTTATCCATGTTGAGAAGATATTTTGTATGTGCGTGTGGCTTGTCTTTAATGCTGTTTGTTGAAAGATATTTTGACTTTGCTTCATGATTTCATCAGCTGTCTTTTGATAACTATAATCCCAGTGCTTGCAAATCATCACTTCTTGTGATTTTTTTGCATACTTTATACTATCTATTTTCAAATGGTTGCACTGAAGTGAGTGACTTGTAAGTGAAGGATTTGTTAAATGGGATTTTCATGGATCTTGACTGCCTATTGAAAGTAATGTAGCATTTTTTGTGGTTTTTCAATAGTGCTTTTTGTTTTCTGGAAATGACTCTCCAATCACAATTAAGTTAATGTTTTATCCCAAATCTGTTATTTACACTGTAGCTGTGCCTGCTTCACTTTTCTAATTTTAGATTTTTCTTATGGAATATTGAAAAACTTTAGCGGGGGTTACTCTTTTTCTGTAAAGTAGCATAACTGCTGGCACTTGCTGGTTTTGTTCATTTGTTCTGAACTATCCAAAATGTGACAGGGTTGTATTTTTAGATGTAAAAAGTTTTTCTAAATAGCCTTGATTCATCAGGTAAGTATTTCAGAAGTGCTGTCCTTTAACAAGAATCTTGTTATATGTACTATGTCTAGGAGCAATCAATATGCAGCATGTATTGCACATTATTACTGCATATTACTGTCAAATGTGAACAACGCGTTATAGTTCCTACTAAATAAGTGCAAGCCCTTACTTAGGAATGCTCTGCATAGGTGCAAGTCTTTTGTCTTCAATGGATTGATTGCTTGTATGAACAAGGATTACTCGTGTCTGTAAGGATTTGCAGGAGTGGGCCTTATATGCATTAATTACTCTTGTATCATGTTCAGACTCCTCATTCTTGCATCCTGAACATCCTGGCCCAGCTCATCATTAATTGTCCCCCATTCCTGATTTGCGTACTGTATTCTGCTAGTTCATTTTGCCTTATTGCTTCCTTGGACTTGTTCTCCGATAAACCAAACTCCCTTGATTCTGTGTGCCATCCAGCCTCTCTCTTTCATCAAAGCCCTCCTGCTAAGGCTGGATGGAGGTCAATGATAGAAGGCTGACCCCAAAAAAGCAAGTTTTTTACGGAGAGAGAAGTTCTATGGCAGACCATGTCACAAAGGATGCTCCAAGCATCCTTAAGGTACAGAATCACTTGTATAAGACTTCAGGAAGCAATAAAGCAAACGAACTATAGGAGGCACTGAGGTAGAGATGAGAGATGCTTTACAAACAGAACCAAATGAAAGACCATTCACTGCCCGGGTGACCTTAAAATCAGACAATTTGATCCTCCAGTCCTTATTTATACAAGAAGTCTTTGTTCATAAGCATAGTCCGACTGGAATTAATGCAACTACTCAAAGGTCAACCAAATTGACTAGGGAGAGTTTATTTATTTTATATAGATTTTCCACTGCCATGTGCCATGTGCCCACTTTATGCTGTACCACTATTCCAAAACAGCCCTAACCATGGTATGCCTGGACATAGGATGCTCACCCAGTGTAGAAGAATATTCAGTGGTGCAGAGCTAATGTAGTATCTCTTACCCCATCATTACCCTAGGCTAGCAGTGGAGAACATGGGGATGTCATATTGGTCCCTTAAGCACTCTAGCTCATGTAAGGGAACTGGATGGGCACACAACCAACCTAGGAATGCGTTAGCGCAAAGTTGATTAAACCCACATTTGCACCTCGAGATGCACTCCTCAGGCATAACTGAGGTTCTTAATGCAACTGAAATATTATTACAGGATCAGGTGGTCCCTTTGGCTATCTGTATTACCCAAGCTACAGAATGTTAACCCACTGAGTTAAAACTGAAAAAAGAAATGGCCAAAGGAGAATTTCAGTCTTCCTATAATTCATTCAGAACAAAAAAGATTGCCAAAAGATGCAAACAGTCTACTTGATTTTCACAGTGATGTTTCATTTAGTACAAACAGCAGCTCTTAAGATGGCAATTGTTTCTGAAATAAAATCAGGTATGTTAATATTGATCTTTATCTTTTGTTAAAGTAATGTATAGTAGACACAATGGAAAAGTACATTTTTTCTGTTATACAGTGTTTGTGGTCTGTACATTTTGTAATACCATATAACCGTGCTGCAGCATTACGTTGTGTACTGTACCCTGACAGGAGCAGGTACTACGGAAGAAACATATTTCCAGTAATCTTACAATAAGCATTTTAGTGAACATTCTTGTAAAATACTAAATTGGATCTTTACACTTCTACCTGCATAAAAATGAGTAATAACTATAATGCTTATCCTTATATTCCATTATAATTAGAAATTAAAACTAAAATATCTGGATAGTTACTTGTAGACTGCCGTCCTATCCTGTCATATGCAAGGATTTAAGTACTTTCACATATTGAAAATCCTTGCATTTCCCATATAAATATTCACTGGATGCTTTTAAGTTGGGTTTTTTTGTCTGTACTATAAATATTACTGGGAAGCTCACTGGAAAATTAAAGTAGTGCCTGAAGCTGACTGTCCTTCGATGATATATTGTGTATGAATTGTGTCCTATGGGGATTATTCCAGCCCCTGAACATCATACTTCTTGTACCGCAACATCAAAATATTTTGTATTCCAACTTCTAAACCACGGTAGACATATACATTTCCTAATGGATTTTCTGTTTAGCTGTCACTTCAGCTACTACAGTAAAAAGTAGTATGAACATTTAAAAATACTTTAAACCAATTCATAGCAATATTGGATATTTTAGACAAACTGAGTACTGGTATTTATTAAGTATTATAAGGGAGCTAGTGGTAAGCCCTATAGTTTGATTGCTTACCCCCCCCCTACCATTTTTAAAAAGGCTTGTGACCTTTTTTTTTTGAGAGAGAGAGAAGCACTAACAACTTCATTGTTTGAAGCAGCCTTTGAAGTTCGATAAGAACAAAGCCATTGGGCTAGAGATATGCATTTAACTTGTCCCATGAAATTCTATTCCAGTGTGGCTGTGTTATAAACTGTTAAAATTGCCATTTACCTTATATTCCTTCGGAAACTTTTGGCAGGCTGTCAAAACAGCAACTGAAAATGAACATTCTAAAAAGCCAGCCATGCCACCAACAAAACAACAGCAGCACCACCAACACACTGCACCGGGAATGCCTAGAAGCTGCTGGAACAGCTGTAGTGGGATGGTATGGGGAAGAGAGGATCCAGGATATGGCACCAGGAGCCAATTCCCCACTCCTGGGATAATACCCTTCTCCTGCTGCCAGATAGTGCCATTACTCATGTAGCTGAAACTCTTATCCATTTCACACAGGTTCTTTTAGGGCCTTCATCACCATAGTGTCTGAGCACCTTCCAGTAGTGCATTGGAGCAACAGCTGTCAAGCATGGCTCATTCTTTCTCTCTTCTTCTACCCATGGTGATAATTGTGGGTGTAGTATAGTATTTTGTTTTGATAAGTTTGTTAAGGTTTTTTTTTTTAAATTATATGTACACGTTGCTATATGTTTATATTAGAGAATGGAAGATGGTGAGGTTTTTTATGCTTGTTAGTTTCTGTGAGAGTCTAGTATCAGCTCCTGAGAAATCTTTGGTTCCTGTACAGACACATTTTATTTTTTTAATGGGATATACCATTATGTTTTGAGAGGGGCTCTCTCAATGACAGTCTTCAAAATGGATTTTAGGCAAACTTTGAGCTACCTGAGCCCAGGTCACTGAACACCTTGAAGAAATGGTAATAAGGAGCAAGACCTTGAACTTGACTTGATATTCTGTGGGAAGCTAGTGTAGAGATAGGGGGACAGGTTTGATGTGCTCGTGGTAGCCTGTTTTACTGAGGAGACGTTGCATTGTACTGTACCAGTTGATGTCTTCTTGCTCAGGTATTTGCATTGCTGAAGTATAGCCAGGAGGTTGAAGGAGCATATATCTGATGCCAAGTAATCATCCATCAGGATGGGGTGTAGTCTCCTGGCTGGCGGAGATGTTAGAAAGTGTTAATGGGGCAGGACTGAGACCTGTGGGATTCCATAAGTCAGGGTCTGGTGGCAGAAGTGCAATTTTCCATCACTATCCCTTGAGGGAGCCCCTCCGGGAAGGACTCAAACTGAACCCCCATTACTGCACATCCCTCGGCCCGCACCGCTTCCAGCAGCTCCCATTGGCCTGGAGCAGCGAACCGCAGCCACTGGGAGACGCAATCAGCTGAACCTGTGGACACGGCAGGTAAACAAACCAGCCTGGCCCACCAGGGGCTTTCCCTGCACAAGCGGCGGAACAAGTTTGGGAACCACTGTCCTAATTTTACAACACATGTTATTTTTAAGGTAGTCTTTTGTATGTAATTTTCATATACATCATGCCTTTTGGTTTATTAATAGTTTTTGCATTTTCAGAATTATTTGATGAAGTAAAGAGATGAGAGGCAGTCAAAGATAAAACCTGCACTTGAAAGGGAAAATAAACATTGATGCATTAAAAAACATCAAGACAAGGTCAACTTTCTTTGCCCTGAATTATGCATTTTCTGTCAAGCAGACAGAGGTACCTTATGTCACATGCTTTCAACTGCAAGACTTAACAGTAATAAACTGAGTTCCTGGCATCTGTTTGACAATGTCCTTAGGACTGACCATCTCAAAATCCTTACACTGTATATAAAGGAGGGCATTAGTTATATTCATACGAGTACTCCCATTGAATTGAGTGGATAATTGCCCAGCATTGTGAGTAAGGCATTCACAATCTGGCCCTGGTCCTATTCTTTTATTTAAATTTTTCACTCTCATACATTTCCCTATTTTCTGTCTCTCTAGTGGGATAGTTTGTAATATTGTTTTGCTTTGCTTTGTTATGTGCAAGTATTTAATCAGTCTGGTCACAGTCATGGTTTTTCAGTTTAGGGCAAGCCCTAGAGGTGAATTCTCTTCCTCCATATTGGCTCATGATGCCCCTCTCATATCTAGTATGTATCTCTCCATCTTTTTGTTTCCATTTGCTTATTCTGTAAAAACATTTGGCTCCATATCCCCTTACCAATCCCCCTGACCCACTGAGTCCCCTAGTTTAGAACACTGGTTTCGTTCGCAGAAGGTTTCCACATCATCACTGAATTCTGTGATTTCAGCACACAGTAACATCATACATCTTGAAGAAAGCCTTAGGTAGAGCTGGATATTTTCTAAAATTCTTTTTGCTGCAGAGAAATCAAAGAGAAAACATGGTTTTTATCTTGCTGTACGTTTGTTTGAAAAGTGCTTGAAATGGGGGCCTACGTTGGAAAAAGTATGCAAGTTGGGTGCTGGGAACAGTTGTAGCGTCTGTGTGAGAAGGTGGCATGAGCACTAAAGGGAAAACAATTATTTCAAATATATTTCTTTTTATGGCACAAAGGAAATGATTAAGCATCCAGAAGGTAGATTTCACAAGTAGATCATTATTTTAATTTAAGATGTATTATATTATATTTATTACATTATAAAATGGTTGAAAACAAGGAAGAGTATCAGAAGAGAAAGTTACAATGAGGGAAAAAAGGCTCACTAAATCATTTTCCACCTTAGAGCTGCTGCACTGCAAGAGCCATTTTGTGTGAATGACATTTTTGTTTATCGCTCTATTGTATGAATCCTTTTTAGTATTGATGGGACTGGAAACTGTCTGAATTAGCTGGGGGTTCGTCAAGCTTGGTATTGAGTGAGGAAAAGACAGGCAGGACCAGGGTAACACTAAAAAGCCAAGTGGCTGCGTTTATTTAGGGGATAATTACAACTTGGGCTGGGGGAGTAGGCAACTTTGGCTGGGATGGTATCAAAAGTACAAACAGACCCCAAAACACAGTAATAATACACTTTATACTGCTCACCACACCACACCAAATAGGCAGACACACCAATCACACAGATAGGAATCGGGTTCGTCAGGGCGATGCCCGGTGCAAACACAGAAAAGAGACCCACGGGCCACTGCCTCGGCCACCCTTGCTTTCACACAGAGGGTAAACCCAGAGTGTGGTGCGGCTGCAGCTGGGCAGATTCCACTCACTCAGACCGCGGGGACTGGACCCCCTTGGTCAGCTACCCTCTAAGTAGAGGCAGCTCCCAAGTTAAACACACACACACACTGGACACAGACAGAGCAGTGATTCAAACACATAAAGCAGTTGGCAATTAACAATTTAATAACAGCTAGAACTATTATACAAGCTAGCTAAGCAATTGTGCAATTCTGAGCTCACTAATACAATCCTGATATCCTGAGTAGATATTTGGTACCAAGTTAGGGAGGGGAACAAATAAAAGGCTAGATAAGCTAACTGTCAGATATCAAAAAGCAAATACCGCACTCCAGGCGCAGCTGACCAGCAGAACAGACACCAGAAGCATGACGAGCAGACAGGGATCGGGTCCAAACGACAACGAATCCAAACGATACGACACGAGTGCACTTTACCGGGAGGAGACCCTGGCCGAACGAGTGATCAGGTCCTTCAGCTAACACGCGGATGCTCCACACAAATTTTGGGGGGAAACCTAGTTTTATAGAAGGGTCTCACTCCCTCGTGTCAGCATCTGATTGGCTCCCTGGTCCCTCCTCCCTTCAGGTTTCGAGCTGTTGCCACCCCACGTCGGAAGGCTTTGCACACGGCACACTGGAGTTGACGAGTAAACAAACCTGACCCTTAGATGACTGGGTCCAAAAAAGAGCAGGAAAATGAGTCTCTGGGCAGAATTAACCTGACCTCCAGACGACCGACCCAAAAAAAAACAGGTTGCTGGGCAGAATCAGGCCTCCACACACAGAACTAGCCTGACCTTTAGATGGCCCAGCAGGAGAGAAAAAAAACAAAAACACAGGAGAGCATACACAGCTAGTGTTGCTGGGCAGGATTGAGTCTCTGCCCTCTCTTATACAACAGGAACCTGGTCCAAAATGGAGGCTGCCTTGTCCTTTTAACAGGACAAGATGGCCATGGACCGACAAGTGGCCATACATAGCCATAACTATGAATCGGATTGCGACATGCCCCCGTGGCCGATTGGCGGTCCATCACGGGAGGGTCAGCTTACACCTAGGAGGGAACGAACCTAGGGAACATAAGGGAAAACCGAATTCAAGCGGAAAGCTCAGAGCCCGACTGGTCGTCAGCTGACGTGAAGGCAGTGTAGTGCACAGTCTGGATAGGAAGTGCTGACACAGCCCTGTTAATTAGAGCTTTGGTACATGCAAGGCTTAAGCAGAAAATAACAATAATTACTGCTGCTGCAATTAACCAATATTTTAAGGATTGTGCCCATTGTCCAAGTCCCCAGCCTGACAAGGTTGTTTGCCACCAGTCCCAGGATTGACGCTCCTCACGGATGCGGACCGCCAGGGACGACAGCTGCTGGGTAATGGCAGAGACATTGTTCCAGCCAGGACGGTCTGGAGACATGGAGGGTACATCACTTGACTTGGTGGCCAAAAGTGTCTGATGAGCATAGGCCACAGTTTGGTTAAGTAGAGGGTTTGGATGGGGATGGCGCCGCTGTGAACAAACCTGGAATGAAAAAGGGGGAGAATAGGACAAGCCCTAGGGCAGGTCCTGTTATGATGTGGGCCGGCCGACTTTCTGACTGGCCAGCGATGCCCAGGTTTGAAGAGTCAGGGTCGTGGGGCTTCGTGGCATACAAGGGGTTGGGACGCAAGACGGGTCGCCTGGCCTAGATGTTATTAGGGCAGATACCCATACCCGCATCCTGGAAAAACAAAAGGGGGAAAAGGAACAACTGGCTCTCAAAGTGGAGGCGGCTCTGGAGCAATATATTTATGCCACCCCAACGCTACAGCCAGAAGCTTTTGCGATATAGAGCTTACCCTGCAAACAGTGTTTTTGCTAGGCTCCCCGCTATTGGTCTTAGGAGCCCGGGGCTTGCCCCCGTGGGGTGCAGTGCCCACAACTACCGCAGGCGGTTGGGGCCCAGGCCACATCAGGCGATCCATAGCCTGAAACAACGCCGTTACCGGCCGCCCCTGGAACCCCCGCATCCACAGCAGCGTGCTAGTGTCCCCCAGAGGGCTGCTATCAAGGGCCACGTCCATCCCCTGCTCTTGGATGGGAATAGCAGCTGGATCAGTAACATAGCAATAAGCTTCAAATGACCGAAGCTGTTGCTGTGCCAGTGTTAAGCCTAGGGGGTTTTGTGCAGGCTCCCACCAAATAAGAGATGCCCCTGCGATGGTAAAAATGAGATCGCGTGGGGTAGTGATCCCGCTGGGAGGTAGCTGAAAAGCTACAGCACTATTTTGAATCTGAAGGAAAGCAGCTGCTGGCACGGAGATTGGCCAGACAGGAGCAGCTAACAGTACCCCTCGGCCCGTCCCCCTTGACCAGGCAGCACTCCGGGAAATAAGGGTTGCCTCCTCCTGATCAATAAGTTCCTGACTATATTCTAAAATAAGCCGTCCTAACCAGGTGAATACAGGTTCGTTTGGTCCCCGCCCTGTGTCCTTGATAAACTCCTTCATCTCAGCCTTGCTGCGTGTACGCCACTCAAAAACGACATTCTGTGCCCCTGTGGGGTCCACCTTAGTCCGAGTGATTTGTACTGGCATAGCTTCGGCAGGATTAAGAGCTACCTTTTCGGGGGTCAATGATGGCAGGGTCGGGTACAAACTAGGCGCTGTTGGATATGGTGGAGGGAAGGGTTCGGGGGTTTTAGGAGTTGGCAGAGAGGGAGGAGATGGGGTTGCAGGTAGGGATTGGGTTGTACCGGGATCCTCAGGGGTATCAGCCATCTCCCGAGCAGTGGACGCCAGAGCCCCCATAACAACGGTCAATTTGTCCAGAGCCAGACCTAAAATCTTGTGATAGGTACTGGCAACGATCTTAGATTTGTACTGGTCAGGGAGGAGCTTTCTGGACTTTTTCCCTTCCTCTAACTCCTGCACTAGCTGGACTACCAATTCATGTGCAGGGCCCCCACTTGGGAGTCTCGGGGGAGTAACAGTTGATGGACAAGTGCCCCCGGCTGCTTTTAAAATCCTTCGGGCACCTTTCCACAGCTGGACTGGATCAGTCCCAGCGCCGGCTTCCCCTGCCTTAATGCACGTTGGCCGGTCACTGGCCTCCGTGGGGGTTAACCGCAGACCCATGTGGCATGTCAGGAGACAGCCTGCAGCACCAACAGTCAAGCTAGCAGCATAGGTTCGGCTCAGGTGGCCCTCCCCAATAATACAATTCCAGCCAATGGCCTCTGCCTCCCCCCGATCAAGTAAAACATGGTGTTGAAAATGATTAAGTTCGTCCTCTGGGGTTTTGTCGGTGACCCTGGTTCGCCACGGACAAGCAAACTGTACAGACAACCGGGAAGGATTTTCCTCACTCAATCCTGTTCGTGACGCCATGTCTGAATTAGCTGGGGGTTCGTCAAGCTTGGTATTGAGTGAGGAAAAGACAGGCAGGACCAGGGTAACACTAAAAAGCCAAGTGGCTGCGTTTATTTAGGGGATAATTACAACTTGGGCTGGGGGAGTAGGCAACTTTGGCTGGGATGGTATCAAAAGTACAAACAGACCCCAAAACACAGTAATAATACACTTTATACTGCTCACCACACCACACCAAATAGGCAGACACACCAATCACACAGATAGGAATCGGGTTCGTCAGGGCGATGCCCGGTGCAAACACAGAAAAGAGACCCACGGGCCACTGCCTCGGCCACCCTTGCTTTCACACAGAGGGTAAACCCAGAGTGTGGTGCGGCTGCAGCTGGGCAGATTCCACTCACTCAGACCGCGGGGACTGGACCCCCTTGGTCAGCTACCCTCTAAGTAGAGGCAGCTCCCAAGTTAAACACACACACACACTGGACACAGACAGAGCAGTGATTCAAACACATAAAGCAGTTGGCAATTAACAATTTAATAACAGCTAGAACTATTATACAAGCTAGCTAAGCAATTGTGCAATTCTGAGCTCACTAATACAATCCTGATATCCTGAGTAGATATTTGGTACCAAGTTAGGGAGGGGAACAAATAAAAGGCTAGATAAGCTAACTGTCAGATATCAAAAAGCAAATACCGCACTCCAGGCGCAGCTGACCAGCAGAACAGACACCAGAAGCATGACGAGCAGACAGGGATCGGGTCCAAACGACAACGAATCCAAACGATACGACACGAGTGCACTTTACCGGGAGGAGACCCTGGCCGAACGAGTGATCAGGTCCTTCAGCTAACACGCGGATGCTCCACACAAATTTTGGGGGGAAACCTAGTTTTATAGAAGGGTCTCACTCCCTCGTGTCAGCATCTGATTGGCTCCCTGGTCCCTCCTCCCTTCAGGTTTCGAGCTGTTGCCACCCCACGTCGGAAGGCTTTGCACACGGCACACTGGAGTTGACGAGTAAACAAACCTGACCCTTAGATGACTGGGTCCAAAAAAGAGCAGGAAAATGAGTCTCTGGGCAGAATTAACCTGACCTCCAGACGACCGACCCAAAAAAAAACAGGTTGCTGGGCAGAATCAGGCCTCCACACACAGAACTAGCCTGACCTTTAGATGGCCCAGCAGGAGAGAAAAAAAACAAAAACACAGGAGAGCATACACAGCTAGTGTTGCTGGGCAGGATTGAGTCTCTGCCCTCTCTTATACAACAGGAACCTGGTCCAAAATGGAGGCTGCCTTGTCCTTTTAACAGGACAAGATGGCCATGGACCGACAAGTGGCCATACATAGCCATAACTATGAATCGGATTGCGACAGAAACATTATTTATTGGTCTAAACAATGTTTGGTGTTATATCCAGATGGGCTCATATTTTCTTCTGAATCAAGTTAAAAAAGAGAGACACACACAAGTCACCACAAGGAGACAAGTTCATGATCTAGACAATATCTACTAATAAGATAGTAGAAATATTCATCTTGAAGCTAAAAGCACAATTATTTAGGTATGGTTTACCAAAGCAGACATTACTTCCTGACTGTTTTCTGTGCAGTTAGCAAGTAAGAGTGTTGCTGTTGCTTATGTCTGCTGAGGTAGAGCTAAACAGGGTATCACTAATTGCCCACTAACAATCGTTACTCCTGGGGAAATTCTGTGCCACTGCGCATGCACAGAATTCATTTCCCCTGCAGATTTATTTGCTTCCCTGTGGAAAAATGACTTTCTGATGGGGAAGCAAAGGGAAGCTACAAGAGCGGTCATGCAATCCTCCCGAGCAGTATGTTTTGGGTGCCCAGGGCAGCCAGCAGAGAGGTAAATCACTATGAGGCAGGAGGTGGGACTGGGGAAGACCCAGATGGACCTTGCACCAGACTCAGCCTAGTATGGGGAATACAGGACTGCCTCTTTCCTTGCACAGCATCTGGGGCCAGGTCCCATGTGCTTATGTGCATTTCCTCAGTAAGCCATTAAGATTGTTTGGCCTTTTTACTGTCATACCTGAAAGGCTTCCTGTGGATGTTTTAACCTCATGACATGTTTCAACAACCCATACATAGCCAAACTTCATAATGTCACATACAATCCAATGAGATATTAATGTCTAGCAGATGAAGACTTTTAGAATGAGACCTCACAAGACATACTTTGTATGAGGAATATCATAATTACATGACGGTGGTGAATATTGGGGTGTCAGGGTGTCACACCTGGAGCTCCACCCCACTGAACCCCCCACCATACCCAGACCTCCATGCTGAGCTCTATTCCTCCTCCACCCAAACACCACCCCTACTGAATCCCAACCACCTTCACCTGGACCCCCTCTGTACAGTCCCATTACCGTTGCACCCAGAACCCCCCAACAAGCCCCTGTGTATCCAGATTACCACGCACAGAACCCTCTCAACCCACACCTGGATCCCCCCACACTAAGCCCCTCCACACTTGGATCCTGTCGGGCTGAGCCTGCCTGCCCACACCTGGTGCACTTAGCAAGGACGGGCAGGGTCCTTGGGCTGTGTCAGGGTTGTGTGTAGCCTCCCTGATGAGTCCGTGTCCCAGGTATGGGAGGGAGCTGCACAGTGATCTCCCACCTCCGTGCAGCCAGTGGCCTGTGCTTCCCAATGCCAGGCTGGAGCCTCCACATTTATTTGACAAATAAAATTTACAGAATTTTGCAGACTTTTAAGCTATTGTATGAAGAATTTTTAATTTTTTGGTGCAGAATGCCCTCAGAAGTAAATTGTAGAACTTCTTAGCATTTTGATATAGATGATTTAATTTATTTCCCCCCAACTAAATCATTTTGGAAACTTCAGTCTATTATTATTTATGACACCTTTAAAACTTTACCAGTTACTTCAGCAGTGAATAACTTCCCCAATGCATGGAACACGTGACAGATTTGCTGAGCTGTTGATATAAAAGCTCATGGAGTCACTGGTAAGATTTGGCATAAGTTTGATGAAGTTAGAGTACATATTACTTTTTAGTATCTATTAGGAATGGAAATGAAAGCCTTATGCACCACTAGAGTTTGTTGTGTGTAGCATTGTAGGGAAATATGAAGATAGAAAAGAATGCACAATTCTTTCCCCTTAAATTCTTCTTTCCAGTATTTTATGGTTTGGGGTAGATGGAATGTGTCCTGTCACAACCTTAACTGCTGTAGTGTTTGCTAATTAGTATTAAACTCAGTCCTTAGATACTACTTTTTACAATGCTGGATTAATATTATCTCCACTTTATAGGTCAGGAGGCTAAGATAAAGAGAAGTATGTCTTGCTCAGTCTCTCATAGCAAGTCAACAGCAGAACTGGAAATGAAATCTGGGTGTCCTGGCTCCCAGTTCTGTGCTGGGTCCATTCAACCAATAATAATTTGATTTATGTTGAAGACCTAGAGTACCCAATGAGCCAATACTCAGCATTGTGCGGCACTGTTAAATACTTACACTGTTGCTTTTGCTACCGCATTTTGTTTTCCCATTTAAAATAAAAGATTAAATTGGCTATAATAATATATGAACTATAAAAATAAACATAACAGCATGTAAAGGATTTTACATAGGATTTTAGAGTAATGAGCTACAGTAACGTGTATTTTTTTTTGTTTTCTCTAAATGTGTTAAATACATCAAATCAAAACAGTGGAGAGATGTAAAGATGCTCACAAAACCAATACTTAGTTTCTGATAAAAATACAGCCCAAATTGGTAGTAACTGAAAGTTGTTACTATGTGATCTGGTTGAACTACTTGGGGGGTTTACTTAAATGCTTAGTAGACAGATATTCATATAATCCAAATCAGCAGTCTCAAGTCTAGGATTGATGAGCTATTTGTGGGGCAGCGTGCCCTGTTTCTGCCTCTGTTATACCTGTTTGGTTAAATAAAGGACTTCAGTATCCATGAATGTTAATTCAACATATTTCATGAGTGTTACCTGCAAATTCCCTAAAATGAATATGACTGGGATTTTCAAAGGGCTCTAAGGGATTTAGGTATCCATCTCCCCAAGTCTCATCTTTCAGTGGGATTTGGGCATCTAATTCCCTTAGCCTTTTCAGGGAATGTATAGGTAGTACAAAAATTCTCAGATTTTCAGGCCAGAAGGGACCACAATGATCATTTTGTCTGACATCCTCTATAAATGCAAGTCAAAGAACATACCTGATCATTGTCCGTATCAAATCGATAATTTTTGTTTGAATCATAGAATATAAGGGTTGGAAGGGACCTTAGGAGGTCATCTAGTCCATCCCCTGCTCAAAGCAAGACCAATCCCCATCTAAATCATCCTAGCCAGGGCTTTGTCAAGCTTGACCTTAAAAACCTCTAAGGAAGGAGACTTCACCACCTCCCTAGGTAACCCATTCCAGTGCTTCACCACCCTCCTAGTGAAAACGTTTTTCCTAATATCCAACCTAAACCTACCCTACTGCAACTTGAGACCATTACTCTTTGTTCTGTCATCTGCTACCACTGAGAACAGTCTAGATCCATTCTCTTTGGAACACCTTTTCAGGTAGTTGAAAGCAGCTATCAAATCCCCCCTCATTTTTCTATTCTGCAGACTAAATAATCCCAGTTTCCTCAGCCTCTCCTCATAAATCATGAGCTCCAGACCCCTAATAATTTTTGTTGCCCTCTGCTGGACTCTTTCCAATTTTTCCACATCCTTCTTGTAGTGTGGGGCCCAAAACTGGACACAGTACTCCAGATGAGGCCTCACCAGTGTAGCTCTGAGGATTAATCTGTTGGTCTGTATAAAATGTCTTTTTGATAAAAGTGTGTAGGCTGCATAGATTAATAGAAATTTGCAATAAACTGTAATGCAAGATACCTAGAAGCTTCTAGGCCAGACATCCTGGCCTATTTCCTCTGTGACGCTGAAAGCAACCTTTAAGACCCTTACTCAGAAAAGTAATAATAGGAGACAAACCTACGCAAATTGTCTAGGGACTTTTTGAATGTCTGCTAACCTTTCACCTAGTTAGGGTGAAGAGTGGGGTATTTTTGCCCACAAATCTAACACGTACACCACAAGATACGTAGATAGTTGTCATCCATACGCACATAAAAGGTCAACCTATGAAAACAGGTACCCTCACCTTTCCATGGGGGAAAGACAAATTTGGGCATAGGAGGAAGGATTTCTCCCTATAAAAAGGTTGACAATTCTCCATTAGGTAGACGATACATCCAGCTATCTTCCATCGTCTCACCCCGTCTCCCCTTTGAAGGCTGTCAACTACTGATGGTATTTCTTTTCTCAGCTGTAAGTATAAAGTTCTAAGTTCTGCTTGGCTTTTAAAAGCCTCTAGTTTACAGACTTATACTCAGTTTTTTTTTATTATTTCCTTTTAAAATAACACCTACGTTCAGAGTGAATTAGAACTGTGTAATATCATATCATATCTCTTAAAGAACTGTGATATTTTGTAACTTTGTAATCTCATACTGCTTTTAACATTTTACATTTACTTCTTGTTTCATTGATTTTAAATAAAAGGTCTTAACTGACTAATTCTGTCTCAGTGTAAATTTTCTGTCAAATACCCCAATCTCCTTGTATAAATTCTGTGAAGCCTGATTCAAGACGAACTTTATCTTCTGATCACACATATTGGCGAGCCATACCCATATTATTAATATCTATTAATTATTATTAACATTATTAATTAATTAGAAAATTAATTATTAAATAAAATTAAATTAGGTGGATAAATTCCACTGTCCCTACTAACCCTCCCCAAATCAGGCTACACCAGTGCCAAATAGAGGGGAATGATCACGCCCCTCAATCTGCAGGAAATGTTTCTATATATACAGCCCAAAATGCTGATAGCCTTCTTGGCAACAAGGGCACTGTCATGAATAGTTAGTAAAGGGTTAAAACATAGTACCTGGTGGACACCTGACCTGAGGACCAATCAGGGAAGAGAATTTGAAACTCCTAGGAGGGAACTTTTCCCTCTGTTTGGGGGGGGTCTTTGTCTTTAGCCGTCTGGAGTTACAAGGGTCCAGATGTTTTAATCAAGTCTACAAGTTTCCACCTTTCTGAACTAATTTCTTCTAGTCAAGATAGTGAGTATTAGAAAGATACGTTGTGTCCTCACCTAATAATCCTATGCTTGCAATTCTGTGTGTTTGTTATTGATTATTCTTATTCTGCTGTTTTGTGTACTGAGAAAGAGAGAGGATTCTCTCCAAAACTTAGCAAGGTTATACCCTATGAGTGTCCAGCTTGGGCTCATAGAGATTCTGTATTTTCTTGTTTTCCTTTTAATAAATTCTTTCTATAAAGACTTGATTAAATCCCTTCTACTGTGGATAGGGGGAGGGGCGAAGACACTCTCGGTGGTGAGACAGGCTTATCTCCGGGCAGAGAAGGGAGGGGGGAGATAGTTCCTCCTGGGTTTGATTCAAACCGTTGAATCAGGTATCTCTTTCCAGTGGCTAGGAGAGAGAGGGGGGGGAGGTTTCCCTCCGATGAGTGGATCTGTATTTCCCCAGGGAACGTCTCTGGAAAGGGGAGTGGGAGGGGGAATATAGGGGTGTCTCGGCCCACGTAATCGACCGAGTGGTGGCAGCCTGAAGGAGACCTACCCTAGGATTTTGGGGTGGGGGGAAGACATGCGGGTCCTCACTTTGAAACCGCCCAGTTTCAAGTGAGGGTAGACTCCTGACATGGTGGCAGCGGAGTTTCGATCCCATTGTTAGAAGGAATTTTTTTCAGCTGGGCTACGCTGAAGGGAGCATTCTCTTTTTCTTACGTGTTGCTTGGACAGGCAGTTTGAGAAAAAGGTGGTTTTGAAGCAGTTTCAGGGTTAGAAGATTTTCAGTTTCTTCCAGGGCTTTCTGTTACAAAGCCCCCTGTGGAGCGGTGTTTTCGTCCATTGTGAGACGAGATATCACTCAGGATTCCTGAGGTGGGGGGAAGTGCTCAACAAAGTACATTCCCATCCAACAGGAAAAACAGGTTTGGTGGGGGAGAGAGAAACCCTCCAGCCAGGTTTTTTTTTTCTCCCTGTGTCTTTTGAAAGGATCAGAAGACAGGAGAACACAAATCCCTAAGGAATAGACCAGATTTTTCTCAGGGGTATTGTTAGCAGCAGCCTTTCAGCTAGGCTGCTGAGTACAGCAACTCAGAGCAGAGGGAGACAGAGGAATTTTTTTTTACTCTTTCCCTCTTTCTCAGTACAAAACAGTCACATTACACAAACCACAGTTTGCTATACAGAGGATTGCTTTATCTTTCTGTACTCAAGTTATCATAGCCAGGGTTAGGGACTGTCAAACACCACAAACAGTTCACGGACTGCAGAGGGGTGTGGCCAGCGCCAGGACACAGACACAATGAGTGCCAAGGCCGCATCTAAACTGGAAACAAGACACAAAGAACTGCAATTACAAGACATGGAATTACAATTAAAACTCAAGGAGATTGAAATGAAAGAAAAAGCCAAAGAGGCTGATCACAAGAGAGAAATGGAGATAATACAAGCCAAAGAGGCTGAGCACAAGAGAGAAATGGAGAAAATACAAGCCAAAGAGGCTGAGCACAAAAGACAACTGGAGTTGAAAGACAAAGAACTGGAAATCCAGAGACAGGCTCTGGAATTAGAAAAAACTAAACAGCAAACTCCACCCAATCCAACCCCTCTTCAACCTAATGATCAACCTTCTCGGAGAAAATTTCCCGCCTACAGGGCAGGTGAAGATGTTGAGGCCTTCTTAGAAAACTTTGAAAGGGCCTGTCTGGGATACCGTCTTCCTGAAGCAGAATACATGGTAGAGCTGAGGCCACAGCTCTGCGGACAATTAGCCCTGGTGGCAGCTGAAATGCCTAAGGGCCAAATGAACGACTTTCAACTATTTCTAACCAAGGCCAAACTCAGAATGGGCATCACCCCTGATCACGCCCGTCAGCGTTTCAGAAACCAGAAATGGACACCAGAGGAGTCATTTCCAAAACACGCCTCCTACATTGAAAAGCATTTTTCTTCCTGGTTAGCAGGAGCCAATGTTCAAACCATGGACGAGCTAACCCTCCTGATGATGATGGAGCAGTTCTTGGATGGTGTTCCGGAGAACATTAGACGCTACATCCAAGATGGTAAACCAAAAACTCTCACTGAGGCAGGAGAGATTGGAGCCAGATGGATGGCATCAGTAGACAACACGAAAGCTACTGCCAAGGGGAGCGAATCCAACAGGGTACACACCGACACTAAACCCTACCGTCGCGGACCAATCAAACCCACACCTACAACCCACGGACAGTCACACTCTACCTCTTCTTCTACCTCACCAGTCTCCAGTAGACCAACACAAACCGGTGACCCATCAACTGGGCGATGTTTTCAATGCAATGAATTGGGGCATATCAAAGCCAAATGCCCAAAGAACCTAAACCGAGTGCAACTCCTTGCACCTTCACACCAAGGAAAGCCGGACATAGATGTATCTCAAATACCCTTAGAACATAGGGAAACTTTGAGAGTGGACGAAAAGGAGATCATCGCATGGAGAGACACTGCAGCACATGTGTCAGCTATCCACCGAACCTTCGTGGACCCCAAATTCATCAACCAGAAAACCAAAGTGACAATTCGACCCTTCATGTCAAAACCTGTAACATTACCTACTGTACGTTTACCTGTCCAGTACAAGGGCTGGTCAGGGAAGTGGACTTTTGCTGTCTATGACAACCATCCGATTCCCATGCTACTGGGGAACGACTTGGCCCGACACATTGAACGGCAAAAAACAGAGGGAGTGGTTACACGCAGCCAAGCCAGACGAGCTGCCGGACCCATCCCTGTTCCTGAGCCATCCACCGAGACCCCGTCTGTGTTACCAGAGACCCAGACAGAGGTGGTGGAACCGGATCCCAGGCCAACACCTACAGCAGCCATAGTACATCCAGTCCCAGAACCGGAACTGGAAGAGCAACCAGCGCCAGCACCGGCGCCAGCGCTTGCAACTCCACCGCCAGAGGGCGCCAACGGGCCTGAACTGGCAGAAGCAGCAAACAACCCTACCCAAGAGGCTCAGCCGGAGCCTGAAATGACACTTTGTGCACCAGCGGGGAGCGGTCCACAGTCAACGGAAACAACCTCATCACCTACATCGCTTCCAGAGGAACTGGTGTCTCCCGCCTCAAGGGAACAGTTCCAGAAAGAGCAGGAAGCTGATGACAGCCTCAAGAAAGCATGGGCGGCGGCACACAGCAACCCACCGCCTCTCAGCTCTACTACCCGATCCCGGTTCGTTGTGGAGAACGGACTGTTATACAAGGAATTTCTTTCTGGTGGACACCAGGAGGGCTGGCATCCTCAAAAACGGTTGCTCGTTCCGACCAAGTACCGGGAAAAGCTCTTAAGCTTAGCCCATGATCACCCTAGTGGCCATTCTGGGGTGAAACGAAGCAAAGACAGGTTGGGAAGGTCCTTTGACTGGGAGGGGATGGGCAAGGCGGTAACCACTTACGTCCGGTCTTGTAAGGTATGCCAAACGGTAGGAAAACCCCAGGACCAGATCAAGGCCCCTCTCCAACCACTTCCCATAATGGAGGTCCCATTTCAGCGAGTAGCTGTGGATATTATGGGTCCTTTCCCAAAGAAGACCCCCAGAGGAAAGCAGTACATACTGACTTTTGTGGACTTTGCTACCAGATGGCCGGAAGCAGTAGCTCTAGGCAACACCAGGGCTAACACTGTGTGCCAGGCCTTAACTGACATTTTTACCAGGGTGGGTTGGCCCTCTGAAATTCTTACAGATTCGGGAACAAACTTCCTATCAGGGACCATGAAAGACCTGTGGGAAACTCATGGGGTGCATCACTTGGTTGCCACCCCGTACCATCACCAAACTAATGGCCTAGTGGAAAGGTTCAATGGAACTTTGGGGGCCATGATCCGCAAATTCGTCAATGAACACTCCAATAATTGGGATCTAGTGTTACAACAGTTGCTGTTTGCCTACAGGGCTGTTCCACATCCCAGTTTAGGATTCTCACCATTCGAGCTGGTGTATGGCCATGAGGTTAAGGGGCCATTACAGCTGGTAAAGCAGCAATGGGAGGGGTTTACACCTCCTCCAGGGACTAACATTCTGGACTTTGTAAGCAACCTTCAAAACACCCTCCGAGACTCTTGGGCCCTTGCTCGAGAGAGCTTAAAGGATGCTCAAGCGGAGCAAAAGGTCTGGTATGATCGACATGCCAAGGAGCGGTCCTTCAAGGTAGGAGACCAGGTCATGGTCTTGAAGGCGCAACAGGCCCATAAGATGGAAGCGTCCTGGGAAGGACCATACATGGTCCAGGAGCGCCTGGGAGCTGTTAACTACCTCATAGCATTCCCTGATTCCTCTTTAAAGCCTAAAGTGTTTCATGTTAACTCTCTAAAGCCCTTTTATCCCAGAGAATTACAGGTCTGTCACTTTACAGTTCAGGAAGGAGATGACACCGAGTGGCCTGAAGGTGTCTACTACGAAGGTAAAAGAAATGGTGGTGTGGAAGAGGTGACCCTCTCCACAACCCTACAACGTCTACAGCGGCAACAGATCAAGGGACTGTGCACTGACTTCGACCCCTTGTTCTCAGCCAAACCAGGACGGACTGAGCAAACCTGTCACTCCATTGACACAGGTAATGCTCACCCGATTAGAACACCACCCTACCGGGTGTCACCTCATGCCAAAGTTGCTATTAAACAGGAGATTGACAACATGTTGGAGATGGGTATCATCCGCCCTTCTACCAGTGCATGTGCATCTCCAGTGGTTCTGGTTCCCAAACCAGATGGGGAAATACGCTTTTGTGTGGACTACCGTAAGCTCAATGCTGTAACTCGTCCAGACAACTATCCAATGCCACGCACTGATGAGCTATTGGAAAAGTTGGGACGTGCCCAGTTCATCTCTACCATTGATTTAACCAAGGGATACTGGCAGGTACCACTAGATGAACCCGCCAGGGAAAAATCTGCCTTCATCACCCATGCAGGGGTGTATGAGTTTACTGTGCTTCCATTCGGACTGCGGAATGCACCTGCCACCTTCCAAAGGCTGGTGGATGGTCTACTAGCAGGATTGGAAGACTGTGCAGTTGCATACCTCGATGATGTGGCCATTTTTTCTGATTCATGGCCCGAACACCTAGAACATTTGAAAATGGTTTTAGAGCGCATCAGGCAGGCAGGACTAACTGTTAAGGCCAAAAAGTGTCAAATAGGCCAAAACAGAGTGACTTACCTAGGACACCAGGTGGGTCAAGGAACCATCAACCCCCTACAGGCCAAGGTGGAGGCTATCCAACAGTGGCCTGTCCCAAGGTCAAAGAAACAGGTCCAATCCTTCTTAGGTTTGGCCGGATATTACAGGCGATTTGTACCACACTACAGCCAAATCGCTGCCCCACTAACTGATCTGACCAGGAAAACCCAGCCAAATGCAGTTAAGTGGACTGATGAGTGTCAGAAAGCCTTTACCCAGCTTAAGGCGATGCTCATGTCGGACCCTGTATTAAGGGCCCCAGACTTTGACAAACCCTTCCTAGTTACCACCGATGCATCTGAACGTGGGGTAGGAGCGGTCCTAATGCAGGAAGGACCAGATCACAACTTCCATCCTGTCGTATTTCTCAGCAAGAAACTGTCTGAGAGGGAAAGCCACTGGTCCATCAGTGAAAAAGAATGTTACGCCATTGTGTATGCCTTGGAAAAGCTACGCCCATACGTTTGGGGCCGGCAGTTCCAGCTACAAACTGACCATGCTGCGCTAAAGTGGCTTCACACCAACAAGGGAAACAACAAGAAACTTCTCCGCTGGAGCTTAGCTCTCCAAGACTTTGACTTTGACATTCAACACATTTCAGGAGCTTCCAACAAAGTTGCTGATGCACTCTCTCGTGAAAGTTTCCCAGAATCAAGTGGCTAAAAAGTGTTATTAACATGTTTTCATGCTTTGTAGTCTATGTAATAGTGCATGTGTTTTATTGCTCTGTTTGTTTTACAGTTCTAGGAGGAAATCGCCGCCAGTGGATCCCACTGTAGCGATTTGGGGGGCGTGTCATGAATAGTTAGTAAAGGGTTAAAACATAGTACCTGGTGGACACCTGACCTGAGGACCAATCAGGGAAGAGAATTTGAAACTCCTAGGAGGGAACTTTTCCCTCTGTTTGGGGGGGGTCTTTGTCTTTAGCCGTCTGGAGTTACAAGGGTCCAGATGTTTTAATCAAGTCTACAAGTTTCCACCTTTCTGAACTAATTTCTTCTAGTCAAGATAGTGAGTATTAGAAAGATACGTTGTGTCCTCACCTAATAATCCTATGCTTGCAATTCTGTGTGTTTGTTATTGATTATTCTTATTCTGCTGTTTTGTGTACTGAGAAAGAGAGAGGATTCTCTCCAAAACTTAGCAAGGTTATACCCTATGAGTGTCCAGCTTGGGCTCATAGAGATTCTGTATTTTCTTGTTTTCCTTTTAATAAATTCTTTCTATAAAGACTTGATTAAATCCCTTCTACTGTGGATAGGGGGAGGGGCGAAGACACTCTCTCGGTGGTGAGACAGGCTTATCTCCGGGCAGAGAAGGGAGGGGGGAGATAGTTCCTCCTGGGTTTGATTCAAACCCTTGAATCAGGTATCTCTTTCCAGTGGCTAGGAGAGAGAGAGGGGGGGAGGTTTCCCTCCGATGAGTGGATCTGTATTTCCCCAGGGAACGTCTCTGGAAAGGGGAGTGGGAGGGGGAATATAGGGGTGTCTCGGCCCACGTAATCGACCGAGTGGTGGCAGCCTGAAGGAGACCTACCCTAGGATTTTGGGGTGGGGGGAAGACATGCGGGTCCTCACTTTGAAACCGCCCAGTTTCAAGTGAGGGTAGACTCCTGACAGGCACACTGTTGACTTATATCCAGCTTCTCATCCACTGTAACCCCTAGGTCCTTTTCTGTAGAACTGCTGCCTAGCCACTTGGTCCCTAGTCTGCAACAGTGCATGGGATTCTTCCAATTCTGCATTTGAGGGGAAAGCAGTGGACGTGTTATTCCTTGACTTTAGCAAAGCTTTTGATACGGTCTCCTACAGTATTCTTGCCAGCAAATTAAAGAAGTATTGGCTGGATAAATGGACTATAAGGTGGATAGAAAGCTGGCTAGATCATGGGGCTCAGTGGGTAGTGATTAATGGCTCCATGTCTAGTTGGCAGCCAGTATCAAGCAGAGTGCCCCAACAGTTGGTCCTGGAGCCAGTTTTATTCAATATCTTCATTAATGATCTGGAGGATGGTGTGGACTGCACCCTCAGCAAGTTTGCAGATGACACTAAACTGGGAGAAGTGGTAGATATGCTGGAGGGTAGGGATAGGATACAGAGGGACCTAGACAAATTAGAGGATTGGGCCAAAAGAAATCTGATGAGGTTCAACAAGGACAAGTGCAGAATCGGAAGACAGGTGGTAAATGCAGAAGTGCCAGAGGATAGAAGGACAAAGTAGGTCAGACCCCAGGAAAGTAGCAACAAAGGCTGGGAGTAAGTATATCATAGAGCATAGAGGGTGGGCCTGAGTTCCCCTGCCAGTCACTGGGGCCACAGCCTTAGACATAATAGAGGACAGCCTGGAACAGCAGAGGGACAGCTTGTCCAAAGAGACTTTGACAGGTCCTGAAAGGGGGTGGGGGGGGGGGAAACTATAAAGACCTGGCCAGAGAGCCAAGTCACCCAGAGACAGCAGCTCAGTTACAAAGAAGACAACTACCCAGAGTCCTAAAGGTGAGATTGAGACAGGCTGAGTCACCACAGGAAGTTGTGGCGAACTAATCCCCATATGAGCCTCAAGGAGGCAAGCTACACAAACATTTTATAAACTCTACTGTATTACCTTGCAGCGTTTTCCTCCCGTAACCTGCAATTCTTAGGATTAATTACACCAAGGGCAGAGTAAAATGTTATTTGCTCAAAGCATAGCTGGAATTTTGTTTGTTTATTTCCTTTGCCGTGTGCAAAAAACCACAAATATATGGTTTTTCATGAGCCCTGGTTTGTAATGTTTTGCTTTGGCCAGAACTGATTTTGTACTGCAAGAAAAGAAAAAAGAAAAAGAATGTGTGTCAGAAGAAAAGGTTCGGGGGTATCAGTAGTTTTTGGCATCACCCACTCTTCACTTGGCTAGTACCTGTGTAATAAATCAGTACTCACAATGAAGAACAGTTGGCAGGTTGTGCAGGAGTGTTTGTGTGTGTGTAATTTTATGCTTGGTTCTTGTGTTTAATCCTTTTACATTTACAATATATATTCTTTCTTTTCTAGGCCCTGGGCTCCTTGGACTGTGGTTACTTTGGATAAAATAACAAAGGAAAAAGCCCAACAAAACAAAATGTAAAAGTTCAAACAAGGAAAAGAGAATGATGCCAAGGGGGGAAAGAATAAATTATCCAGCAAATTGCCTCTTTGTCTGCAAATGGTAAAGCAAAAGATAAAAAGGAGGCAAAGATACCAAATTCAGAGGAATCACAGTTTTTAAGACCTGTAGTCTCTAGGGTCTCCAATACAAACAGTAGGGAACAGATGAAAATGGCAAGCTATTATAGTCAGGGTTGTGGTAATGGCTCTAGATTAGGAAGCGAGGTCTGATACTTGCTCACATTTGCTGTACAAATTCCTTTTTCAAGCAGCCTGACAAGAAAACCCTGAATTTAACAAGGATCATTAACTATAAAGAATATCAGCAATTAAATGTGCTGTTTTATACAATTGTCAGGCTAGAGAAGTAAGGGATTAATCCTACTCCCATTAAAATCCATGGAAATACTCCCATTGACTTCAGTGTGTGTTAGAGTGGGTCCAAAAATGTTTGTATGGGGACATATTTCCTAAAAGACCAAAAAATAATCCTGAAGAATGTAGAAGAAACTTCTTTGTGATGTGCACAACAGATGCTGCTGCAAACCACTAGCAGTGTTACTGTAATAAAGACATGCAAAAAAGAAAATAGGCAAGCCAGAAGTATCAGTATAGGTCACTAGAACATGTCCTTTTAGTGGTTTACCACCATGACTGGTTTAGGTATCCATGCTATAGGTGTTTGTTCAGCACAATTTATTAGCAGGGTCTTTACAAAAGCATTGTTATCCTCATTTTACAAATGGAGAAACTGAGGTGATGTGACTTGCCTAAGGATACCTAGAAGGCCACTGTTGGGAATAGGACCCATATTCCCTGGGTCCTAGTCTAACACTCTATCCACTAGGTTATACTGCCTCCATAGTGGTGGCCTTCAAGTGATAGTCATAGTGATGGAAGATACAATGGATCTCTAACCAAACTAAGAGCTAGTTTTATTAACGAAGAAAGCAGCGAGACACTGAATTCTGGTGTAACCATTGTCTGTGATGCGTTGTAGTTATGCCTGGATAAACAAAACTTAAAGGGCCTGATCTTGCAACTTTTCCACTTTGGACAAGGCCTAGGACTGAGTAGTCCACTGATGAGTTTCATTGCCCCAGATTGCAGGATTGGATCTAAAACCCCGACAGAAACTACCTCTGAGCAAGATGACTGTAGCAAAGTCTAAGGCCTGGTCTACACTAGGACTTTAATTCGAATTTAGCAGCGTTAATTCGAACTAACCGCTCAACCGTCCACACCAGGAAGCCATTTAATTCGAACTAGAGGGCTCGTTAGTTCAAATTTGGTACTCCACCCCGACAGGTGGAGTAATGCTAAATTCGACATGGCTAGCTCGAATTAGGCTAGGTGTGGATGCAAATCGAACTTAGTAGCTCCGGGAGCTATCCCACAGTGCACCACTCTGTTGACGCTCTGGACAGCAGTCCGAGCTTGGATTCTCTGACCAGCCACACAGGAAATGACCCGGGAAAATTTGAATTCATTTTCCTGTCTGGGCACTTTGAATCTGACGTCCTGGCTGGACATCGGGGCGAGCTCCGCAGCACCTGCAACGATGCAGAGCTCTCCAGCAGAGGAGTTCATGTTATCTGTGAATAGAAAGAGGGACCCAGCATAGACTGACTGGGAACTCTTCGATCTGATCGGTGTGTGGGGCGAGGAGTCTGTGCTTTCGGAGCTGTGCTCCAAAACAGGGAATGAGAAGACCTACGAGAAGGTTTCCAAAGCCATGAGAGACAGAGGATACAGGCGGGATGCAACGCAGCGCCCCGTGAAAATCAAGGACCCCAGACAAGGCTACCAAAAAATCAAAGCGGCAAACGGACGCTACGGAGCCTGCCACCACTGCCCCACCAGTGACCGTGGACTCTGACGATGGGACAGTGTCAACGGCCAGTTCCTCGGTGATGTTCGCGGACGGGGAAGATGAGGAAGGGTTTGTGGAGGACGAGGCAGGCGAGAGCGCTTACAACGATGGTTTCCCCGACAGCCAGGATCTATTCATCACCGTCACGGAGATCCCCCAACAACCCTCCCCGGCCATTAACCCGGACCCTGAATCAGGGGAAGGAGCAGTCGGTAAGTGCTGTAACCATGTTAACTTTTATTCTTAATATAACAGGAATCTGAAGTGTGTGAGAAGGAGGTCTCTCTATATATGGTGATAGAACAGAAATCCTCCTGGGAGATCTCCACGAAGCTCTCCTTCCGTTAATCGATAAGCATCAGCAGGAGGTTCCTGAGGAGAGCTGCCTTACTGGGTGCTCCGTGATAGCACCGTTTTCCGCGCGAGGCTTTCATGCGGTATTCAGGGAGCATTGCCTCCCCTTGCACGGCTGCATCGGGCTCTGGTTCGTGCTAGCTTTCACGCAGCATGCGCTCTCTATCTCCTTCAGTGACCCTCCTCAGGGTGATCTCGCTCGGAGACTCCTGCATCTAATTAGGTTAATTACTGTAATTTTACGCCTGGTCCAAAGTATTTTTAAAAAATCTAAGGACAGACGGCATAGCACAGACTCAGCACGCAGCTGCGTGACGACCGTAACGGAAAGCCAAAGAATATAATGGACGCTCATGGAAGGAGGGGGGAATGAGGACGCAAGGTATCCCACAGTTCCTGCTGTCTCCGAAAAGTATTTGCATTCTTGGATGAGCTCCAAATGCTTCTAGGGTCAAACACAGTGTCTGCGGTGGGTCAGGGCATAGTTCGGCAATTTGCGCACACACCCCACCCACCACCAGAAGTGAAAACAATCCTCTGTTGACTCTTTTACATGTCACCCTATCTTTACTGAATGCTGCAGATAGACGCGATGGTGCAGCACTCAACACCAACATCCTTGCTCCCCCCACGCTATGGATGGCTGATGGTACAATAAGATGGAAATCCATCCTCATCATCCTCCTATTGGCACATGGGGCAGTGCAAAAGGGCTGGTAACCATGCCGACTAGTATCAGTAAGGTCGATCAAGGGCGCCTGTCCCTAATTTTTGATGGCTGATGGTACAATATGGCTGGTAACCGTCTTCATCATTGCAACAGGGGGCTGAGCTCCATCAGCCCCCACCCTTCATTGTAAATAAAAGATTCAATTGCCCCTGGACTAGCAGAGGGATGATGGGCTCCTTCATCCACACTCCTTAATGTCCTGCCTGGACTATCATTGCAGCTGGAGGCTTCCTTCCACTCATTTCTCACAAACAAGTCACTGTGTCTTATTCCTGCATTCTTTATTACTTCATCACACAAGTGGGGGGACAATGGTATGGTAGCCCAGGAAGGCTGGGGTAAGAACGGAATGAACAGGTGGTGTTGTTGCAGGAGCACCCCCTGTGAATAGCATACAGCTCATAATTTATGCAGGATCGGACACAGAGCAGCTGTGCTCTCTGGTTCTATGATACAGTGGTTCTCTAGTACACTTGCCCATAATCTAGGCAGGACTGATTCTATTTTTAGGTACCAAAAAGGAGGGATTGACTCAGGGAGTCATTCCCAATTTTGGCTTTTGCGCCCCTGGCTAAGAGCAGCCAGGGGCACTTATGACAGCAGCAAATGGTACAAAAGAACTGGTAGCCATGATCATCTTACTTCCAATTTATGGAAGGGTTTGGATGGTGCAATATGGCTGGTAACCATCTCTGCTGTCATGCAAAAGCAAAAGCATGCTGCTGTGTAGCGCTGCTGACCCGCCTCTGTCAGCGGCATCTAGTACACATACGGTGACATACACAAAAGGCAAAACAGTGTCCATGGTTGCCACGCTATGGCGTATGCCAGGGCAATTCTGGGAAAACGGGCTTGAAATGATTGTCTGCCGTTGCTTTCCCGGAGGAAGGAATGACTGGCGACATTTACCCAGAATCCACCGCGAAAATGATTTCTGCCCCAGCAGGCACAGGGGTCTCAACCCAGAATTCACAGAGACAGCCTAGACTCAGTTAATTGTTCGCAAAAATGTATCTTTGCAAGGAATTCACTCCCTGTTTCCCATCTCACAGCTTCCACTGTCTCCAGACCTGCCACAGCATCCCCCTCGCAGAGGCTGGCAAAGATTAGGCGGCGAAAGAAAAAGACAAGGGACAAGATGTTCGAGGAACGTATGGGCTGCTACCTAGCAGAGGCGGACCAGCAGAGCCAGTGGAGGGAGACCGTCTCTCTGTGCCAGCGCTCACACAGCGAACGGGAGGAGAGGTGGCATGAGGAAGACAAGCAGGCGACTGAAACAATGCTTGGACTAGTGAGGGAGCAAACGGACACGTTCAGGCGCCTTGTGGATGTTCTGCAGGACCGCAGGAGGACAGAGACACCCTGCAGTGTATCTGCAACCGCACTCCCCCGCCACAAAGTCCCATACTCCCCTCACCGAAAATAATCAGGAGGAGGGGCGGCCGGGGACGTGAATACTGTCACTGCACCACAGCACAGTGCTCAAGTACCCAAAAGCTATCATACCCTACATTTGCAGAAGTCCTTCACTTCCAGACTCACAGTAGTCCAAATCCCAGTAATTGCTGTTAATTACTGTTTCCGTTATGTTTTTTCAAAGAAGACTGTGTTTGAATGGGGGGCGTGGGGAAGGGGGTGGTTAATTGCATAGGACAGTCACCTTTCCCAGGGTACAGACACGGGGGCAGGATCAGCAGCGGGTCACACACACGGTGCAGTCAGTAGGCAACCTGGTCGGTTTTTGGAGGTGGTTTCCAGGATCTGTGTGGGCGGGGGAGATGTGACTTTGCAGCGGGGGAGGGCGGTTACAGATCTTATACAGCGGTCCTTGTCCTGGACCGCTGAGTCACGCAGCTGAGGAATCTGTATCCGTCTTCCTCCACCACAAAGTCACATATCCGCCCGCACACAGAATTCCATAAAGAGGGATGGCAGGCTCTGTTGAAAGAAGCCTTCCGGCACTGCGGACCGCTCTAGGAGCAGGAGCCTGTCATTCCTTGAGTTTAGAGGCGGTCTTTACATCACCGCACACCCTACCCAGCACAGCCTGCGTCCCAGTTTCAACCCTTTCACGAAAAGTCATGAATAAAGAAACCTTTGTTAAGTAATAATGGGACATGTATTTTATTTTTACACGTGTGCTGGAAGTGGGGGTAACGGGGTGAACGGGGTATGTAACCGAAGAGGAGAGTCAACAGTCAGTGGGTAAAGAAACAGGGGCAGGTTCAGCTTCTCTGTAAAGAAACTGAACAGTCACAGGTCACGCTGCTCGCTGCTCGCTGGTATTTGAAGAGTTCCTTGTCGCTGTCCCAGGCGCCTGTATAGGGCTTCATGAGCAAGTGCATTAGCGGGCATGCTGGGTCCCCGAGGATGACTATAGGCATCTGCACATCCACAACACTTATTTCGTGGTCTGGGAAGAAACTACCTTCCTGCAGGCGTCTGAGCAGCCCACAGTTCCTGAAAACACACGCATCATGAACCTTGCCCGGCCACCCGACGTTGATGTTTGTAAAACGTCCCCTATGGTCCCCCAGTGCTTGCAGCACCATTGAAAAGTAGTCCAATTTCTCAGCAGCTGACTGTGGAAGACGTGGACGATAAAGTGCGAGGAGGAGAAAACGGCGATGATCGCAGCGGGCTCCGTGCTTGCAGTGCTGTGGCGTCCGCGCTGTCACTGACCAGAAAAGTGCATGAACATATTGCCCGCAGGCGCTTTCCCGGAGGGAGGGAGGGAGGTTGTGATTGACGGTTCAATGACGACACTTACCCAAAACCACCCTCGACACATTTTTTCCCTCAGCAGACATTGGGGGCTCTACCCAGCATTCCAATGGGCAGCGGGGAGTGCGGGAACTGTGGGATAGCTTCCCACAGTGCACCGCTTCCAAAGTCGACGCTGGCCCCGTGAATGTGGACTCAGAAATTCGAATTAGTGTATTTAGTATGGATACACAAATTCGACTTCATAAGGTCGAATCCACAAATTCGAACTAAGTTGATTCGAAATAGTCTTGTAGTGTAGACAAGGCCTAAGAGTGTCACACTGTAGCCATCTGGAAGGAGGAAAGAGTACATATTTTGAAACATTTATTTTCATTATCATGGCAAGCCCCTAAGGTAGCCCAGTGCACCATGCATCTGAGAAGGTTCTTTTCTTCTTGGGAGCAGTTCTACAATTAGGTTCACTCAGACTCAGAAGGAACTCTGAAGTTGAACTTATCCTATAATATAACTATCACTCTACCCTACTCAGGGGAACAATCTGTTTAAATGCTATAACTATAACCCTCACACTTTGCTAGGGAAACTTTTTCCAGAAATTAAAAGCGGAAAGGATGCATGACTGTGACAATCTAGTGGACATTTCCAATATTGTTTCAGAAACACCCCCACTGCCAGTAGATAAGATATTGACAATACATAACACTGAAAGAGCTGTAGAGTAGTGGATGACTGCAATGGCTGTGTAGGTTGTCTACTGTACCAATTTGCTGTGAGCTGGAACACACAATAGAGAAATTCAATCAATACCATAAGGACAAGTCAGATAATATACATATGTAAAGAAGCAAAGTACTTTATGAGAAACTCTCAGATACTACGTGGAGTATAAAATCTACAGAGGCTAGAATACAAATCCTACCGATTTGTAAATGTCTATGTTGCATCATTTCATGGGATACCCAAATAAAAATTGTGTTTGCAACTGGGGCTTAGAAGCAACAGACACTTCCAAGTGTGACACTGAAAATCAGAGAGGATACACATCATTTGTTACTGTTATGGAACCCTTGAAGTAAATACAAGTTGTCACAATTGGCTTGAATTAGCTAATTATTTCTCATACATCATAAAAAAGGAACGCTGCCTTTGGGAAGCATTCCTTTCATGGTGAATGTGCTTGGTGTAATTATAAATAAGAAGATATTGACATTACCTCTGTCAATTTTTTAATTTAACTGATTTTTAAATAAATTATTCACAAGACAATTACATTAGTGCATGTGTGCAGTATGTATTAACTATAAATGTGACTGTTCTTACTATTTCTGGATTTAGAATTTCTCATTACATTATATAGAATTTATTCATTTTTCCCCTCTCTTTCTCTCCTCAAAAATATATTGTATTGTATTGTTTACAATGAGTAAAAATAAAGTATTGTTTACTTCTGTAAAAATATCTAAATGTACATTTGTTACAAACGTTCCCAGATTAGTGAACAGTGGTCATATCAAGTATTTTTCCATACTGCATAAACATCACCATGGCATATTATGTATTATAGATTCAGTCAGCATATCCTTCTGCACAAAGTTTCCTTAACAGGTGTTATTGACATGGTTTTTGTACTTCCAGCATATGCAGTGATGAGCTGCCAAAATCTTAACAACCAGTTCCCTATAAAAAGTTCTGATTTAAGAGGGGGGGAGCGGGGGAGGGGTTGGGGTAGGGGGAGACATACTTGTGGGGCCGGGGGCCCCTGCAGGGCCTGGGGCAAATTGCCTAGAGCTTGCAGCCCCCTCTCCCCTTACCGTGCCGGCAGCTCAAAGCAGCAGGACGACTCCGGAGCTCAGCTAAGCTGCCCAGATGGTGTCGGCGGCTGGCCACGCTGCAGCTAGGGGGAAGCGGGGGAAGGGCCGTGGGAGCCTCAGCCTCCCCAGCTGGAAATCCTGGGAGCAACAGGATGGTCCGGCCCACGGACCGGAGTTCTTTGCCTGCTCCCTGGCCCTTTAACAACCAGTTCTCCACGGAGGTCTAATTTTAGCAACCGGTTCTTGGGAACCTGTGGGAACCTGCTCCAGCTCACCACTGACATATGTTCTTTTTCTTTCAAGAGTAGCAGTTTCTAAAAAGCTGTTCCTCTTCTTAACTACGATTGGAGAGGGTGATAGCTTCCAAGAATTACTTTTTTGTTACAGTGATGTCTGTCAGAGACAGTGTTAAGATTACTAGAGCACTAAGATAGGAGTGGGATTTTGTCTCTTAAAGGCACAGCCTTTACACTCATGGGTGAGGATAAAGGTAATTTTCAACTCAGAATCACTGCAGCACTGTTTGCTGGCTTCCCTCCTTCACATCCACGTTTCTGCCCTCAGCTTCCTCGCCCACCTCAGCTCTGCCCTGGCCATTCTCCTATGCCAGGAATTTCAAGGGCCTCCTCAGAAGGCAGCTGGTGGCTGTCTTATGCAGTCCCTATGCTAAAGAAAGCCAGAATCAAGTTTTTGGAGCTCATTTACACTGCCCTGGATCCTTTATTTGGCATGCAGTAGCCAGAGTAGAGTTGAAGGTCTCACCCTTAGGCACTTTGGCTTTGATCCTTCACAGAACTATTCAGGTACTTAAAGTTAACCACATGCTTTAGTGCTTTGCTGGATTAAGTCCTTACAGCTGAGGAACTGTTGAAGGAAACTTTGGGATTTTCTGGGCAAGACATGATTTGTAAATTGTGAAGTAGTTCAATTATTTTCCTTTAATAATAAATAATAATAATAATAACTGGAGATATACCAATCTCCTAGAACTGGAAGGGACCTCAAAAGGTCATTGAGTCCAGCCCCCTGCCTTCACTAGCAGGACCAAATTTTGCCCCAGATCCCTAAGTGGCCTCCTCAAGGATTGAACTCACAACCCTAGGTTTAGCAGGCCAATGCTCAAACCACTGAGCTATCCTTCCCTCCCCGCCTCCTTTCTCTGTGTCCCCTCAGGCTGCCCCTTTCCAAGTGTTCACTGTCTCTGTAATATCAACTCTAGTCTTTAAGGATGATTTTTAAGGACTTAGGACCTACACTGCCACCATACAATCACATATAACAAAATGCCACAAATACTCTGACCAAACCATCAAGTCTGGCTATTAAAGCAATGAAATCACACAGCTGAAATTTTATTGAGCCAGGGCTTTCCTTACGGCCCTGATAGCAGTGCTCGTTTCCTTTCATTTCACTCCACAGCTTTGAGTGTCATGGTTGCTACAGATGCCTGTACGCATCCTTAACAACAACATAGTTCTTCAGATAATTGACAGATAAATCAAGTTACAACCAGTTCAAGATGAAATGAGCAATATAGTTCACTTGATGGACACAAATTCATTTGCCAACCAGGAATCTACTTTGAAGAGCAACTTCTATTATCTCGTGCCCTGAAATGCAGAAATATATTTTGTCCCATTTCCCCACCAACATAAGAAACAAAAGTTGTAAAAACTCATTGTAAAAACATATTACATATTTTTCTCATCCAAAAATTACAGACATTTTTTCCACTTACTTTAGTTTAGAGTATCATTAGCACACGGGCAATTTCTGATTGGGTCTGGAACATAATATTTTTTACAAGAAAAATGAGACTATGTATGATGTAAATAACTTGATGCTAAGAGTAAAAACAGACTAATGTTTTACTCTAACTGTATAATATAGCCATTATCTTTTCCAGGAATGTAAACTGGATCATTAAAAACCAACTGTTTGGAAGCATGATTAACTCTACTCCAATCAGTTATGATTTCCATCATGTGGCATTTCTTACAATTTTCAGAATATGCAATAAGATTTCTAATCATCATAATGAATCTTGTGCATCTTACCATTTATGCATTCAAGAGAAATACACTCCCTCATCCACTATCTCACTACAAACCAGAGATCCCAATCTGCTGTGTTCATTCTCTGCTTATAGTCTCAGACTGAGATTTTCAAACCCACTTAAGGAATTTGGATGAGCAATTCCCGTCAATATTAGGCTTTTAGGTGGCTTTGAAACTGTCAGCCTGGATATCTATCCTGTTTTTCTCCTAAAAGGATTCAGGACTCCACTATTCACATACGCTCCCGAAGTTAGCTTTAGCCCATCCATTGTACATGCTAATGCTGGTATTTTGAAAAGCTTGTGCAAATGGAGGTGGTCTGTTGCATGTTCTAAATGGAGCAGAGTATGGGAATTTTTCAATAGAGTATTAGTTGCCCAGTGACAGAGCATTCAGCTGGGATCAGCGCACCCAGGCAGATTGGGGACACAGATCAAGAACTGCTGCTCAGAACTCCTGCTCTACCCACCTGCTGTTTAGAAAATTCCCTGGAATTCTGGAGTATCCAAAACTGTATGTTCACATGCCCTGCTACATGTCCAAATAATACCTCCCTCCCCTTTGAAAGTTCCTTTTATATACCACGGAGCGGAGGTGCTGTGTATATTAGACCTGCTTGGCAAAAAAAAAAAAAAAGTGGCTGGGGTTGATCATGGAAATGTTCAACACAAATGGGAAAATAATCAAAGAAAAAACAATATTAGGCCAATTTCAAAAGAGAAAGGCCACTAAAATGACTTATGGGAGTTGTAGTCCAGTTGCCTCATTCTGCCATTATCTTCTGTAGGGGTGGTCTCCCTCATCAGACTACATTTCCCATGATGCACCTCAGTCTCATCCCTTGGTTGGAGAGGCAGTGCCTCATGGAAGGCGTTACCCAGCATGGGAGCCCTGCCCATACAGGATAATGAGGACAACTTTTAGTTTTTCAGATGTTCAATGTTTTGCCAACAATTTTTTCCCATGGAAGGCAGATACTTTTCATCAAAAAACAAAGAAAAACAATTTAATTTAGTCAAAGACAACATTCCATTAAAAAAAACAAAAAAACAGCTTTGATGAACAATTTTGGTCTAACCTTATTTGGCAGTGTACACAGGCCTCTCCAGTAAGTCACCAAGTCACATGCTAAAACCGGAACAAATCAAGATGCACAAACTGCTGTTCCTCTCCCCACTTAATCTGAGAGCTGGTAATGAGCAGTTAGCAGTGCACCACTTGCTGATTATGCTAAATATGAAGATCTTCCCCAGTACAGGGGCCCAGATCTCAAGGATACAAGCAAGGATTCAAGAAACAACTCTTAAGCTACCATGACATGCTCCCAATATTTAAAAGGATATCCCTTTCATGTATCTGGATGACACAGAAGGGTTCACATCCACATACAAATATTGTTAACATTTGTAATGTTTATTAGGGAAGACTAAAGTTTCATGTGGTAATTGCTGATATAAGTTACTATACGGTGGGTGAACAACCGGCTGAAAGACCATACTCAAAGAGTAGTCCAACAAGGAGGACAATCAAGGAGTTCCTGCAACAGACTGGCACTATTCAATATTTCTATTAATGACTTGAATGATAGAATGGAGCGTATACTTATAAAATTTGCAGATAACACCAAGCTGGGAGGGGTTGCCAGCACTTTGGAAGACATGATTTAGAATTCAAAAGGATCTTGAAAAAAACCTTTTGTCTGAAATCAATAAGATGCAAGTGAATAAAGGCAAGTGCAAAGTACTAGACATTGGAAGGAAAAAAATGAAATGCACAAATACAAAATGAGGAATAAATGGCTAGGCATCAGTACTGCAGAAAAGGATCTGAGGGTTACAGTGGATCAGAAAATAAATATGAGTCATCAGATGACACTGCAGCAAAAAAAGACAGTTATCATTCCGAGACATATTAAGAGGACTGTCATATGTAAGACGTGGGAGGTGATCGTTCTACTCCAAAGTAGTAGGGCCTCAGCTGGAGTAATGCGTCAAGTTTGGGGCACCACACTTTAGAAAAGATGTGAAAAAAATTGAGTCCAGAGGAGAGGAACAAAAATGATAAGAGGTTTAGAAAAAATGGCGTATGAAGAAAGCTTGAAAGAATTGGGAATGTTTATTCTAGAGAAGAGAAGGCTGAGGAAGGACATGATATCAGCCTTCAAATATGTAAAAGATTGTTATAAAAAGGACAGTGCTCAACTGTTCTCACTGTCTACCAAGGGTAGGACAAAAACTAATGGGTTTAATCTGCAGCAGGAGTGATTCAGATCAGACATTAGGAAATATTTTTAACAGTAAGGATAGTTAAGTTCTGAAACAGGGAGGTTGTGGAATCCCCAAAATAGAAGGTTTTTAAGAATAGGTTAGACAAACACCTGTCAAAGATGCTCAAGGTTTTACTTAACCCTTCCTGAGCACAGGGGACTGGACTAGATGACCTCTTGAGGTCCCTTCTAGCCCTACATTTCTGTGATTTTTCCAGGTGCCCAACTTGAGACCCTGGGGTCAGATTTGTGGAAGTGCTGAGCACTTACAGCTGCAACCGAAGTCAGTGGGAGCTGTGCTTTACAGATATGAATTGCTACATAATGCTAAGAATTCTGGAAAAATCAGGCAAAATTAGTGGATATTTTTTACCTTAATGACTCTACTGCCTCAGGTTCCCATCTGTTAAATGGAGATAATACCACCCCTCATCTCAGAGAGGTGGTGTGATGTGAATGAAGACAAATTAATTAACATTTGTGAAACATTCTGATATTATAGTGATCAGCACCCAGTAGGAAATTAATAATTCTGACTTCAGATCAGGGCTTGAATAGTGAGTGGTAAACAAAGTCTGGGGTGACATATAAAACAAAATATTGCATAACTGCTCATTAACTGAGTACTGTCCATCTTGTGCTGTGAATGAGGCAGGGTTCCTGTCAAACAATTGTACGTTATGTAATTAAAATCTGTATCATAATTAATACATACAGGCAACCTTAATTTGGACCTTTCCTAACTTGTAAGTCAATTATTTTTCAACCTTAACATTCTTTTAACATTATATGTATTGCACACAAAAAAAACTTAGGCCAAATAGGTGTGCAAATATAGATATGGGAGCCTACTTTTAGGAATTTTTAGAGAGAGAGAGAGAGAGATGCTCCTCTAACTTGGTGGGTTCCACGCTTATTGGCTGATTTTGCTAGCCTCAGAGATTCACAGTAGCCCTCAGTTTGGCCACTTTCATGGCTCAAATCTGCTGTTCACTCAGATAACCTGATCACTGGCCAGTATGGTGGGGTGGGGGAAAGAGTAAGAACAATCCCCGCAGTTTCTGCTGATCCACCATGTGGGTCAGGGAACAGTCCAGAGACCTTCCCCTTTGGTGGAACCTCCTCTGTTGGATGAGGAGTTGGGAGGTTTGGGGGGAAACCCGGGCCTGTCCTCTACTCTGGGTTCCAGCCCAGGGCCCTGTGGATCACAGCTGTCTAGAGTGCCTTCTGGAACAGCTGCACGACAGCTACAATTCCCTGGGCTACTTCCTCATGGCCTCCTCCCAACACCTTCTTTGTCCTCTTCACAGGTGTTATATCCTTGGGGCAGCCGGTGTAGGAAGCAATCACTTGAGGCCAGAGAGCAGGCAGCTAACCAAAACCTCCATTTTATTTACAGATATACAGAGAGCTCACTCAGCCGGTTGAAACCGGTTGAGCTAACCCATAATAATCTAACTCAGTTGCCATAGCAACAAAAACCATGACAACCAAATACACAACATATTCCTCCCCCCCTAATAAGAACATCCCCTAAATAAAACACACACTAGACTAGAGAAGAAGGGTAGACTGCCTCCATTCCCGGCTAAACCCTGGGGATTATTTTGCCCCATAACCGTGGGTTCGCCCTAGCTAAAGATCCAGCCGATGAGGAGGCCTTCTGTCTCTAGGTGGATTACGGCGAACTTCTGGTGTTATTGCACCCGAAAGCACTAGGGGCTCAGGGTCCGCAGCACGAACAGGTGAGGAGGTGGTATCAGCTCGTGCTGGGCAAAGGGGTATCTCAGCCGCCGGCAGTAATGGAGGAGAACAGTCAGAAACAGGTGACTCGTGATTCGGTCCCTCACTAGAAGAGGTGAAGTCAGACCCCTCAACTGCAGATGGGTCCTGAGGACTGGCATGACCTGGCAACAGCTGATCTACATGTCGCCGCCAGGTAAGATTCTCTGCAGTCCGGACTGTGTAGGAAACAGGTCCTGTTTGAGTGATGACTGTGGCCGGAACCCATTTAGCTCTGGAAGTATAATTCCGAGCCAAAACTGGCTGTCCCGGGCTAAAGGTTCGGTCTTTTGCTCTGGGTGCCCGTCTGATGACTTGATATTGCTGCTGATGTTGCACAATTTGTCGGGGTTCAGAAGGTTTCAGCAGATCAAAGCAAGTGCGCAGCTGTCGTCCCATCATTAGAAAGGCCGGAGATGCGTGGGTCGTAGCATGAGGTGTGTTTCTGTAGGAAAGTAAAAAGGTATCCAGACGCTTTTGAATGGAGTGTTGTCCCCTTGCTGATTTCAAAGCATTTTTCATTGTCTGCACAAATCTTTCAGCTAATCCGTTGGTGGACGGATGATATGGTGCTGACGTGATGTGGTGTATCCCATTTGCCTTCATAAAATTTTGAAACTCCTGAGAAACGAATTGCGGTCCGTTGTCGCTCACAAGTTGTTCTGGCAGACCAAAACGACTAAAGAGTCCTCGTAATTTTTGGATAGTACTCTCTGCAGAAGTGGACTGCATTATAGAGACTTCTGGCCATTTAGAATGGGTATCTATTGCCACCAAGAACATGCTTCCTTCAAAGGGGCCAGCAAAGTCAACGTGAATACGTTGCCACGGGTTTTCAGGCCAGTCCCATGGGTGTAGGGGTGCCCACTGGGGTGCATTCCTCACACCCTGACATGACATACAAGCTTTTGCCTTCTCTTCAATAGCGCTGTCCAGTCCAGGCCACCAAAAATAGCTTCGTGCAATTTCCTTCATGCGCACTATTCCACAGTGACCGGAATGTAGCTGTTCTAACATCTGTGATCTCAGTGGTGGTGGAATAATGACACGTCTCCCCCACAACAAACAACCAGATTGGACCGATAACTCCGTCCGCTTGGACATGTAGGGAACAAGGTCGGATGAGACCGGAGAGGTTTGTCGAGATTTTCCATGCATCACCAGGTCCATAACGTGGGACAATACTGGGTCAACGCGAGTTGCCTTCTTTATCTGAGTAGTAGTGATGGGTGTATTCTCTACCTGTTCAAAGTAGAAGATTTCCTTTTGGGCACTATCTTGGTGTTTGACCGGCAAAGGCAACCTTGAGAGGCCATCTGCATTGCCGTGCAGAGTGGATTTCCGATATTTGATTTCATATGTGTGTGCTGAAAGTAACAATGCCCAATGTTGCATACGACTAGCAGCTAATGGGGGAATGCCTGTGTAGGGTCCAAAAATTGATGTCAGAGGTCGATGGTCTGTGAGAAGAGTAAATTTTTGCCCAAACAGGTACTGATGAAACTTCCGAATTCCAAAAACAATTCCTAATGCCTCACGTTCGATTTGGGCGTAGTTAGTTTCTGCTTTGCTTAGAGTGCGTGAAGCAAAAGCAATAGGTCTCTCTTCTCCTGAAGGCATAATATGTGACACGACTGCTCCCACTCCATAAGGGGAGGCATCGCAGGCCAATTGCAGTGGTAAGGATGGATCAAAGTGCGTTAGAACTTCAGAATTTAGCAATGCATCCTTAGCTTTGTTAAACGCAACATCACAGGCTTCAGTCCACTTCCAGGCCTTGTTCTGCCCAAGGAGCTCATGAAGTGGTTTTAGCAGTGTGGCTAACTGTGAGATGAACTTTCCATAATAGTTCAGGAGTCCTAGAAACGAGCGCAGCTGGCTTACATTTCGAGGTGGGGGAGCCTCCACAATAGCTTTAACTTTTGCAGGGGCCTTATGAAGACCTGCAGAATCAATGATGTGTCCCAAATATTCAACAGAGGGCTTGAAGAATTCACACTTGTCTTTGCGAACTCGTAGGCCATACTCTTCCAGTCTTTGTAGGGTAGCCTCTAAATTCTTTAAGTGATCCTCTTCATTTCTTCCAGTGACCAGGATATCATCCAGATAGCACTGAACTCCTGACAAGCCACACAAGATCTGGTCCATAGCCCTCTGGAACAGGGCGGGAGCAGATGTTATTCCGAAGGGTAGGCGACAGTATCGATAAAGCCCCTTATGAGTCACAATAGTCAACAGCTCTTGGGACTTTTCATCGACGTGCATCTGTAAATATGCTTGACTCAGATCAATCTTACTGAACTTTTGTCCCCCAGCCAGGCCTGCGAAGAGGTCATCGATGCGGGGAAGCGGGTATTGCTCTGCACACAACACTGGGTTGACAGTGACTTTAAAATCACCGCAAATCCGGAGAGAGCCATCTTTCTTCACGATTGGAACGATAGGAGTGGCCCATGAGCTATGGGTAACTGGTATTAGGACTCCATTGGTGACCAGGCGCTCCAGGTCTGCTTCAACTTTTGGCCTGATGGCATATGGCACAGTTCGGGCTTTCAGATATTTTGGTGGACTGTCAGGTTTAATGTTCAATGTCACAGTGATTCCCTTCATACTTCCCAAATCATCTCCAAAAACAGCAGCATGTTTCCTTAGAATAGGGGTTAGACTGGTTTCTTCTTTAGTCATCCGGTGCACTTCTGCCCAGTTCAGTTGAATGTTCCCAAGCCAAGACCTACCCATTAAGGCTGGGTAGTCACCTCTCACCACAAACAGTGGCAATTTAGCTGCCTGTCCATTGAGCTCCACCTTAACATCAATAGTGCCCAACATGGGCACAGCTTCACCTGTATACATCTTCAGAACAGTTTTTGTTGCCTTAAGCGGAAGATGCTGTAGCTTTTCCTTATACACAGTCTCAGGAACCAGCGAGACAGCTGCACCAGTGTCTAGTTCCATGCGTATAGGTTTGCCCTCCAATAAAGGGGTTACCCAGTATTCATGTGAGCCCGCTGCCAAAGACAAAACATGCAGTGGCACTTCCTCTTGTGAGGAGGTGTCACCTTGATCATCCTGGGTCTGCTCTAGGGTATGCAAGGTTCCTCTTTTTGTCGGCCAGACCACAGGCCTCTTTTTCTTTTGTTTACAGGCATACTCAATGTGTCCCTTTTTGCCACAGTGTCGACACACCAGGTCCTTACACCAGCATTCTGATGCCTGGTGACCCAGCTTACCACAGCGGTAACATTCTTGACTCTGCACTGTTTTGTGGGTCAGTTCTTGTGACACTTTTTGCACCCTAGGGGATGCACCGATGTATTGTGCCTCCCTTGTAGCCAGTTCCATGGAGACAGCAATATCAACAGCCTTCTGTAATGTAAGCTGAGCCTCTGTCAGTAGGCGCTTCCGTATAGCTTCACTGCAGAGGCCACACACTAACCTGTCACGCAGGGCATCATTTAACATCTCTTTAAATTCACAGTGTTCTGCTAGCTTTTTTAAAATGGCTACAAATTGTACAACTGTTTCATCTTCCTTTTGGTCTCTTTTGTGGAACCTATATCTTTCAGCAATTACCAGTGGTTTTGGGGAGAAATGAGACCCCAGGATTTCCACAATGTCACTGTAAGATTTAATCTCAGGCTTAACAGGGTGCAGTAAGCTGCGTAGCAGAGAGTAGGTTTTAGCCCCTACAACAGTTAAGAATATTGGCACCTTCTTCGCTTCTGTAATGTCATTTGCAATACCAAAAAGCTCAAAACGCTCAGTATACACATGCCACTGCTCTGTATTCTCATCAAAAGGCTCCAGGGGCCTGGTCAGAGTAGCCATGATTTTTAGTTTCACTTTCACAGTCAGTGCAAACAAGCAGCTTTTTTTGTTTGTTTGTTCTTTACCTTGACTTCTACTTCCTTCTGTTACTGGAGCAGCACCACGATCCCATCCTCGTCGCCAGTGTTATATCCTTGGGGCAGCCGGTGTAGGAAGCAATCACTTGAGGCCAGAGAGCAGGCAGCTAACCAAAACCTCCATTTTATTTACAGATATACAGAGAGCTCACTCAGCCGGTTGAAACCAGTTGAGCTAACCCATAATAATCTAACTCATTTGCCATAGCAACAAAAACCATGACAACCAAATACACAACAACAGGACCTTCCTCCTGATGTCTGTTAACATTTGTACTCCTCAGTCCTCCAGCAGCACATCCTTACTCCCAGCTCCTTACACACACACCTCACTAACTGGAGTGAAAACCTTTTTAAACCAGGTGTCCCAATTAGCCTTAATTCTAGCAGCTTCTCAATTGGCTACCGGTGTCCTAATTAGCCTGCCTGCCTTAATTATCTCTAGAAAGTTCCTTAGTGTTCTGGAATAGTCCCTGTCATCTTACCCAGGGAAAAGGGAACTGCTTAACCTGGAACTAATGTATCTACCTTCGACCACCACTCTCTTGTAGCCATCTGGTCTGACCCTGTCACAATATACAGACCCACACACCAAATATATTATTTTATTTATATATATATACACACACACACACATTCTATTATGAAAGATTCTATGGTTTCGAGAAATATTCTCTATACTTAAGATAGGGACTGCTGCTTGAACTGCTAATAGCTCTAAAATAGAATGATCTTGAAAGCTTAAACTGCACAAGCTAAGAGTGTAGGCAGGCTCTGGCAACACTTCTATTCCCCAGCCACACCCTCTATGCTGGAAGCAGAGGGGATGATGATGATGAAGAACCACTGCAGCAACTCTGTGCCACCTAAGGATTTTCCCCTGCATAAGAGAATCCTCAAGTACCCTTGTAAATTGACTTCAGGGCAGCTTTGCACTGCTGGAGCAATACAAAGCTATTGCTGCACAGCCAAATATGTGTCCCTGTATAATTTAATGTCTTACAAAGGCAGGAATGATTAAAATCAACAGTGTTTTATACAGTGTGCATTATATTATTTATAAAACTAAAAATGAAGTACCTACTCTAGAGATAAGAACAGTTGCAAAGAGCAAAACTACCATATGTCAATTTTTTCCTAGAGAATGCTGCAACCATCCACAGCTGCAATGAGCTCTCAGCTGCTATGCAGTAGAATAAGTCGCTTTTGTTTATTTACAAAAAAAGAAGAAGAGTGAAAAAACCCCAACTTATTACTTCAGGATGAGAATTCCAAAACACCTGGAGGCAAATAAAAGAAGGAATGCAATGCAATGCAAATGGCTGTTCACAGATGGAGCATTAACGTTTAGCATAGAGCCTTTGTACTGGATTTGCTTAGCCAGTTTTACCCCATGAGCTATAGGCAGTCTACTCCTCTACAATGTCCAGCACTTATTTTGAGAATCCTGTTATTATGCTAAACCTCTGATTGTATTCTGGCTCCCAGCTAAATGGAATTTAAAAACAGTTGTTTTAAATTCTTTCATTGATAAAGCATAGTATAAACAACAAACGCAGTACCTGCATATTCTTTTATGCGATACTGAATATTTAGTTTTGACACTCTCTTATACATAAGAATATACAAAGAAGCCTCTCTTCAAAGACTACTGCTAATCAATAGGCAAGTCATTGTGTTTGCTGACCTCCTTAAAATGCAGAAAATTTGTTTAATTTTCATTTATACACCCCTTCTATGAGGCAACTGGATTCTGCTGGGCTCTCTGGTAGATGCTTAAGTCAGCAATCACTGTAGTACAATTGGGGTTTCTGGTTATCACTATTTGTTTTGTAAAAAAAAAAGAAAAAAAATCACACACTGGAAAGTACATTATATTTGTCAATAAAGGTACAAAGCAGTAAATGCTAAAGGTAAAGCAAAGTTTCATGTATTTTTGCAGTGATCTGTAAATGCAGCCCTTCAATTACAATTTTTTCTGACGACTCATACTGCAGGTAGAAAAAAAAATAACTAAAGTCTACAGGTAGAGAGAGAAATCCAGGACCAGATTTCAGACTGGGAAAAGGGTGCAACATTATTTTTAAAATTAATTTGCTAATTACACTTAAAATACTTAATGTGATAGTGCTAATTGAGGACAGCCATTACTTATTGCAGAAATAATTAAGGAAGTTTGGTCATCCAGTCAGAAAGCAATCACATAGCTGGAAGTATGAATTATGTATATCAAATATTATGAACAGCTCATGAAATCCATGGGCATCAATTTGTTCACTTAAACTATTTTCAAACAATTCAAAACAATGAAGTTGAAAATCTTGATTTTTCTCATAGACAAGTCACACACAGACCACCTTGCCCCAGAGTAAGTCAAGAGAAAGAGCTACTTTTCTATGGTTATGCAAGCATAGGTGGATCACGGGGGACACTTCACTGACGTCAATGTGGGATAGTCAGGGAAGGCGCATGACTCTCTCATCTTTAAGAACGCAAGATTTTTCAGAGAGCTGCGAGCAGGGACTTTCTCGACTGGCAGATTAGTTGTTGGGAATGTTGAAATGCCAGTAGTGATCCTGGGTGACCAAGCCTACTTCTTGCTCCTTTGGCTCATGACGCTGTCCACTGGACATTCTGAAAGCACCAAGGAACAATTCAACTATCAGCTCAGTAGGTGCAGAATGATATTTTTCCCCCCAAGATCTTGCTAATTCTTAATGTTATTGACAATAGATAAAATACCCATTCTGCTAAAAGGAGGAGGTAGCAAAGAGACACTATTACTGTTACAACAAGACTTTTGTACATATAGATAATCTGTCAATAAAAAAAACAGACCTCAAATTCTTCCCACGTAAAAGCTGATAATTACACCGAATGCACCAAATTCTGCCCTTTTTTGTTCCCCTCAGGCCCTCGACAAGTCAATCGGCTGCATGCGTGCAATGACAGGTAATATTTACCTCAAATGGCCTTATTTTACTTTACCTATTTTAGTATCTACCTCTTCTCCCTTTTGCTACATCTATCACTGCTTCTTTATCCATATATTAGAGTCTTCTTTATTCACACTGATCCTGCCTAGAGAACTGTTACCCTCCAGTTTCTATACTCATAACAAAATACAGATGACAAGGGTGATTATATTTGTTACAATGATGAGATAACTAACCTGAATACTTAATGAGAGTTCTTGTGTGATTTCTCACCAGATTATCTCATTACGCAGAGTTTGCACTTGAAACGATAGCTGGAACCAGAGTTAACAGTCATTACCATGTGTTAATCAGCCAACTTAATTGTTCTTCTATACATGCAACTATAGATTTTCCTTTATTCTCTTTTTTACTAGTGACTATAAAGAATCTAAAGCAAAACCTTTTTACTTTGAAAAATAAAAAGGACAGCAGGAGTGACAGAAACTAGCATAATTAAGGGTGCATAACAATTTCAACTGTGTTCACTTCCTCATAGCAACCTTCCCACTAACACAAAGAATATGGCGAAGCACACCTGAGTTCTCTCTGCACAGGTAGGTAGTCACAAGGAGGACTTATGTGTTACAATGCTCCATAGCACCGTAACAGCTAACTTTTAGGCATTCTGCTGTCTGGTGGAATTCGCAGCCCTGAGGGCTTGTCTACACTGGCACATTTTATTGCCAAAAACTTTTAAAATTGCAGCACTAGCCATATAAAAGTTTTACTCTCCATGCTGGCCAGTGCTTCTGGCTGCTAATGATTTATTACAGTGAGTGAGTCAGCATGGCCACCTGGCAGCACAAGGAAGCACTGAGCCTTCATTATGCACAAGTAGTTTCACTGATGTCACATGTGCTTAAAGTTAGTACATGCATGAGTGTTTGCAATGTCGTATAAAGCTTAATGGAGCCCTTAGTTTGTAAGAGTATGATTCAACATCTATTGAAGTTAAATGGAATAACTCCCATTGACTTCCATGGCCATTGAGTCTTATGCTTTTGAGAGCACTAAGGCTGTGATCAAAAGCCTGTTGACGTTAATGGGAGGCCTTCCATTGACTTCATCGGGCTTTTTCATCAGGCTCTGCCTTTTAATTTTATTTGCCTGTCAAAATAGATGCCAAGCAAACTTATAGCACATAAAGGCAAGACTTGCACAAATTAATACTTTAAAAAATATTCTTTGACAATAGGTTGTTGATTCCTTTCCATACTTCAAACGTAAAGGCTGCATGAACTGAAAATGGAGACAATCTGCTATGGTCTTTAATATCTGAATTTCTGTTTAAATTAAAATGATTTAAGTAGCATCAAAACATTTCATTGTAGGAGTTTAAATAAAAAATAAAAATATAACTGTAATACTAACCTCTAGGAAAGCTATTCAATAGGTGAAGTAAAGGGCTACAAAAGAATAAGAAGTATAAAATGTAATACATAAAATGGAAATCTTAATCAAATTTGAAAAACATCAATATTTAAACAAAATAATCATTATTCACCATCATAAATGGTATTTTTTACATAATGGATATTACCAAAAATCCCCTGCTAGCTAGGAAAAAAAGCTATAACATTTCATAGCTGTGAAATATAGTTTTATTTAAAATGTAAAGTTCACAGGAATATTTTATCATAGTTATTACCATTTACAATGCATGACTTTTCAAATATCTGGAAAACCTCTCTGAGCTCTCTCAGCTTCCTCCGTGGATGCTCTCGTCAGTGTTCTCAGGAATCATGTTCCAGTTTTGGAGGGAACAAACCAAATTTCTATACAACTTCTCACACAGTTACAGATCAAGGGCACAACGCAACATATCATAAGTTTGTGTAAATGTTCATGCAGCTATTTGACACAAGGAACAAGATTAATCATTAACATTAAGGTTGCATGTTTAAACACACAGAAGTAAGCAAATATTAATGTTGCACGTTCCTTTTTCCTAGAAGGAGCAGAAGGACTAAGGTAGTTCCTCTGGTCCTTACAGGTGGGCATCTGTACCTCACTGCCACTTTAGGCACCTATGTCAAACATTTAAGCACCCTGGCATTCAGAAAACCCCTGATCAGCTGCTGCCTAACTATGTAAGTGCTTAACTCCCTAGACACCTAAAGTCAAGGAGGCACCTACATTTTGGTGGCTGGGTATGCACACACCAGCCAAAGTCCTGACACTGCCCAGCAGTTTGGTGCCTTACTCAAACCTAAGCCTCAGCAAGGTCCACTAACTAGGCATTCCCTATACATTGCCTTCAGGGCTCAATCTGGTAGAGGTTCTCTGAGCATAGCTAAATCTATACAAAATGTGGTGGAGGAGGTGCTTTACCTCCTTGTAACCTTTAGCTAAGTCATTAGTGCCTTCATCCAGGATGTGGGAGACCTAGGTTCAAATTTTCCCTTTGCCTGATGGGGCACAGGGACTTGAGTCTCCTACCTCTTAGGAGAGTGACCTAACTACAGGGATACATAGTCATTTTCACTCTCACCTTATGAATATATAAGTATTTATACACAGTGGAACAACAATAGGAGAGGTTGAGAGACCTGCCTCAGAATACCTACCCCCTTCCGCATACCAGTAATTAAGGTACCTCCTTGAGAGGTGGGGAATCCAAGTTCTACTCCCTGCTCTACATCAAGCAAAGCATAGATTTGAAGCCAGCTGTTCTAAAGCCTAAGTGAGTGTTCTAACCACTGAGCTAAAGGGATTACTCCTTCAGTTTTTCTTGGAAAAGAACTCACCTGGCTTAGGCACCTAACCCCAGGCGATGGTTTGTGGCTATGACTCCTAGGAGTGGAGGGAAAAACTTTCCTATGGCCTGGAGGTAGACACCTAATTCTCTTGAAGGGGTGAGGGCTAGGCCATACTCCTCTCCTCGGCATTTTGCATTAGCTATCTGAGGAGGCTCCTGGCTCAGTATGCTGGTTTTTGTCAGTCTCTTAATTAGGTGCCTAACTCTCCTCATGCTTCTTATAGGGAGCCTTGCTGAGCACCTATCTCAGGGCTCGTCTACACTACCAAGTTTTGTTGACAAAACGTATGCCTACACCGAAAAGCCGACAAAACAAAAATCGCCAAAGGGGGTTCACACTTGCTCCCTCTGTCGACAGATCATGTCCACGTTATCAACGGGGTGAGCAACGAACCATGGGTATGTATCCCACAGTGCAGTGTTGTGGGAAGGAAGAGCTGATCACTGCGCATCTTGGGATTCTCTCCGAGTTCTCCCACAGTCCCCTCAGCTGCTGAGAGCAGCACGAGTAGCTCTGTGAGCTGAGGAATGGCAAAGCAGTGCAGCAGTCTATCCCTCTCCCCCTGCAGTAGCAGTCTGCCTTCTGCTGTTTTCCTAGTGCCGGTCAGAACAGGAGCATTCCCATGATTTGCTCTTTGTTTGGTCCCCACATGGAGCAGCACACAGATACTTCTCGGAGCTTTGAAAGGGGAGGAGCGCATGCCTGCAGGGCAGCAGAGATCAAAACACTGAGCAGAGCAATCAGGGCAGGCATTGTGGGATACTGGCGGAAGCCAGTTCTGTCAACAAAACAATCAGCAGTGGACACAAGAACAAATGGATATAAACTGGCCATCAGGAAGTTTAGACTTGAAATTAGATGAAGATTTCTAACCACTGGAGGAGTGAGTTCTGGAACAGCCTTCCAAGGGGAGCAGAGGAGGCAGAAGACATATCTGGCTTCAAGATTAAGCTTGATTAGTTTATGGAAGGGATGGTATGATGGGATAGCCTAATTCTGGCAATTAATTGATCTTTGACTATTAGCGGTAAATATGCCCAATGGCCTGTGATGGGACACTAGATAGGGTGGAATCCGAGTTACTACAGAGAATTCTTTCCTGGGTGTCTGGCTGGTGAGTCTTGCCCACATGCTCAGGGTTAAGCTGATCGCCATATTTGGAGTCGGAAAGGAATTTTCTTCCAGGGCAGATTGACAGAGGCCCCAAGGGGTTTTCGCCTTCCTCTGCAGCGTGGCGCATGGGTCACTTGCTGGAGGATTCTCTGCACCTTGGAGTCTTTAAACCACAAGTTGAGGACTTCAATAGTTCAGAAATAGGTCAGGGGGTTGTTACAGGAATGGGTGGGTGAGGTGCAGGAGGTCAAACTAGAAGATCATAATGGTCCCTTCTGACCTTAAAGTTTATAAGTCTATACTGGCTCTTTGTCAAAAAAAAAATTGTATTTTTCTCTTGTGAAGTCATATCTTGTAGGTAATGTGGCAAAAGTGATTAGGAGGGATCTAAATAAGGAGAGAAGGATAAACCTGGTCATGTCATGCAAATAGGGCATCATAAAAGAAGGCATAGAGGTGACAACAAACTAAGTGTCATGGCTAATGTGACTCAGAAGGCTGGAGTGAATGTGAAAGAAGGCCAGATCAGAGATGTAAGCCTCTTGAAAGCAATGACAAGAAGTTTAAAATTGATACACAGTAACTGGCGAGCTAGTGGATAGATTTAAGAGGGAGAAAATGGGAGATATGGTCTGAGTGACAAGACATAGGATGATGTTGGAGACAGCATTTGAATGCACTGCAGTGAGACAAGTTGAGTATTCCAGAGACTGAAGAAGAGGAGGTTACAGTGGCTGAGAAGCCATATAATGATTAAGCCAATAGGCACTGTGACACTGGCCCACCAGCTGCCAGCTCATGACAAGGCCCCAGGCCTAACTGAACATCAACAACTGCATAGCTGGAAACCAGTGTGGTTCACTTGTGTGTTAGCATTGTTTAAAATAGATGTTAAATTGATAAGAATGTGTTTAGACTTGATGAAATACTTGTAGGATGCTGGATGTATTGATCTGACCTATTACCTCTGTAGTCCATGGCATAAAGTTATATTGAGTGTTTGCATTGTAAGCCTCTAATTGTGTAACTCACCCAACAGAAAAGAAGCATTAATTAATGTAAAGTGCTCATCCTGCACACAAGCAGGCCTATTGAAACCAAATGAGCCATTGTGAAGCATCAAAGAACAGACTTTGTTGATTGCCCCACACACAGGACCAGAAGACAGGCACCACACTTGTTCTATCAGTTTGAACTCAGGGGGAAGGGAATAAAAATCCCTGAGCAAAATAAACTTCATCCTTCTATGCTTGAACCCTGAGCATAAGCAAGGAGCCTCCAGCTCTTTAGCCCTAAAGGAGTTTGCTTATTATAGAAGGTTTTATTATATTTTTAAAGCTAAGTCTGTAACTCGTGTGTGTGTATGTTTATCTACTACAACCTTGTAAATAACTAATTTCTTTTTCTTAGTTAATAAATCTTTGGTTAATTTATTACAGGATTGGCTACAAACATTGTCTTTGGTGAGAAATCTAGGGTTCAGTTGACTGGGGTAAGTGACCGGTCCTTTGGGACTGAGAATAATCTGAATATTGTTTTGATTTTTGGTTTAAGGGACCATCCATCACAAACACAAGCTTGTCTGGGTGGTAGACAGGCGTGCCCAAGGGGACTGTCTGCGACTCCATGGTAAGGAGGTTATAGGGCTTGTGGAGTTTACACTTCTTACTGGGTTGTTGAAATCTAATTATAGAACATATAACCAGTTTGGGGGTTTTGCCCTGCTTATTGACAGTCTGCCCTGAGGTTGGCATTCACAGTCGTAAGCCACGTCAGACAGCTTGTCAAGGGTGCTCTGCCTCTGCTGGGGTATTGTCTGACAATCAGATGCTGTTAGTCAGAAATATCATTAATTGCAAGTCACCCAATCAGGGAGCAGGAAATTTCCAGAACCAAAACACAGGAGCACAGTTAGGCATCAATAAGTATACAGCAGCCCATACTCTGCTAGCTAAGACAACTCTATTCCAAAGTAACTTTAAATATATTCCACAGATCATATGCTAGGATATTTTGAAGTTTGTTCTGTTAGAAATGTGTGAGACATAATTTATAATGGTCTTTAAATCTAGGGAGAAAACATACGTGTTTGATTTAGGTGTTATTACTTCATGAATATTGTGTGTCCAGGATAATGAGAGATATATCACAAGAAAAGTGCTATAAAAATCATCTATGGTATACAATATGACAACCAAAAGAACATGGCTCATAAACACTACTGAGGTATTAATCAAAACACAACACTTTTTCCCAAACATGCAGGTAATCACATCTACACTTTAGTCAGTGATGACATAAGGAAATATGTCAAGTAATTAATATAAATAGGTGATGAATTGCCATGTTTAAGATGATTTTTAAGAACATAAAGTATGAAGAGTAGTTTAACTGGATACACTAACTGTACTTGTGTATTTATACATAGGCAACAGGAAAGAGGAGGGATTAAAGACTTCATTCCACATAAAAATGCAGTCCTGTCAGATCAGTGTCATTTATATAAGACAGAATGAACTGCCAAACGTATCAGATGGAGAATCCATTAAACATTATTGAAAGTCCCAGTGTCCCCTCTAGCTAAGAAGAGTTATTAGTCTGACAAAGTGCTAATCTAGAACTAATGGGATTTAATTTTATGAATTGTTTTCATAAATATTCTAAAATATCTTTGAATGTGTGAGAGTGTATTAGAGCAGAATATGAATAATTCATTGTGATAATTTTATTTACATAGTGAAATGATATTTGTTTGGCATATCTTAAACTATAGTATCTAAGGCTGTCTGTCACAGTAACACACACTGTCATGTGGGAGACGAGCCAAAATACTATCCCAAAGTGTCTCTCTGACACTTAAAATAACATGCATCTCTAATCTTCTTCCATTATTTGATCTTCGCCCTGACATATTACTTAGGATTTTCATTTTCAAAAGATATACTTCCTCTCTCTCTCTCTCTTTTTTTTTTATTATTTTTCCTTCTATTCATAAGAACCCTCTGTTCTTATTAAAGGACTCTTTCATTCCTCTTTCTTGTTGTTCTTTCCAGCAGAGAGAGAACATAAGAATGTGAGGTGAAAGGATATGAAAAAATTCTTTAAGGAAATACAAGAGCGGCAGAGGGAATGGAACTCAGCTGTCTTTTTTTTTTTTTTATTATAACCACTTTCTCTCCTTGAATCTATGTTTGGCACAGAAGTGATGAGGAAAAGGTTTCTCAATTGCCTACCAGATTTGTTCCTTAAAGCCTAATTTAATTTGTGTTGTCCTAGTTAGTTCCATTCTATAGATTTCAAAAAAAGATTTCATTTAACCCCCACACCTCTACTGCCCTCTGCTCATTTTTCCACAAAGATTAATTCAAGGAAGGCTAAAAATAGTACCTCCCCATGTCCTGGACCTTATTTTCAGGAATAGTAGCCTTAAGTACTGTCCATATTAAGAATTCTAGAGCATCACCCTCAATGAATATGCCATATATTCCTAAACAGTGCTAATATCTTTTACTTTAATAAGGCTTACAGTAGCCAGCTAAGAAATCATCGTGTTAAATTTATTATGTTTCAGTGCTCAAAACTGACACTTCACAGTTCAGATAGAAAGATATGGTCCCTGCTCCAAAAGTTTACAGTCTAATGTAGTACTTGCTCTTATAACATTGCTATCAAAAGATACATTTATCTTTTCCCTTTATAGTCATTAGGGTTTAACTGCTCTCTATGCTTTGGCCTGTATTACAAACTTCCAAATGACCATTAATATTTTAAGAAAAATACAGGAGGTAAAGAGACAGGCACTAAATTTCTAATTCCTACATATCCAACTAGATCTGTCTTTATTTCCTTTAAAGGTTTTTTCATCTTAACTCTTTCTGACCTGTAGACTGTAGATTGCAGCTCCACTTTTTCCTATCTGTATTTGTGTAGTCCTCTGGCTATAGTATTTCCTAGCTAGTAGTAGATGTTTTTGGGTATCCAGGTGATTACCTGTCTTTTCTTGTACCATCCTTTTCCAATTCAAGCTTTCCAGTGATATCTGTTGATCTTCTTACAAGCTCAGAATCCTTACTTGTTCTGAGTAGAGAAATATTTGCTAAAAATTATCTTTTGGAGAAGAAAAAAAAAGAATATCCTTGTAACAATATTTCCTAACCAACTGCTACCTTTTTATCAAAGAATCCTTAGGTTCTATATAATACTGTAAGGTTTTTCATGATATATAAATATACTAAATTTATATATCATGGTCCTGAATGTATATAGTTCTTTAATCTGCAAGTTATCCTGGATGCCACATAATGCTCAGAGCTACATCTTTGCTTTATCCTTCCAAGTCTAAAGTTGGTATTATCTTGGCATACTGATATTTATCATCAATATTGGATAATCCTGCCTTCATCCATGGACATTTTCTGGTAGCTTCCATGTTATAGTCTCCCTTTTAGCACTCAAACCTCTCAGAGATTTTTTAAAAAAGGTTTTACCCATGGCAGATCAGCTACATATGCTAAGGGTATGATGTGCTGTTGTATGGCAAGAGTGAAAAGCTCAGTGCTGCTTCCAGACTGTATTGTATTTAATTATGTACCAGGAGAGAGCACAGACGCATTCTGCCATGTCTTTTTCATCTATCAGATAGGATTAACTACACTCCTGATAACATAGTAGATACAGACTAAGGCCCAGGTCCACAAAGATAGTTGTTGTAATGCCCAACCGCTGCCATGTACTGGACTCTTCCGCCCCTAATTAGGTACCCAGGCTCCCCATACAATGTGTGGGGGAGAGTTAGGTGCCTAAGAAGGGGGCGGGGAAGCCACAAAAGGGACTTAGGCTCAGCATTGCAACACCTAATTTTTAGGCACTTGCTCACCTAGTGAAATTCAAAGCCCTAAGTTAGGCACTCTGGCTCCCTATACAATGCATGGGAGAGTTAGGGACCTAAGAATGGGGTTCATAGAAGACAGCAAGTTGAGTGGAAAGCCATTTAAATTGGCCAGTAAGAAATGCTAAGGAGGGGATGTGGCCTAAGCCCTGCCTGTCAAAGGGATTTAGATGCCTAAATCCAAGCCCAGGGGAGGCATCTATCTCTGCTTGGGTTTCAGAGACATGAACTCTATTGTGGAGCGAGGCACCTAAGCCAGGTCATCCCTCTCACATGAAAAAAACATAGCACTCTCCATATCCAACAGCCCAGTAGTTAGTGCACCTACTTAGGATGTGGGAGGGCTAGGTTCAAATCCCTACTCTACCAGATTTGTATCAGGGATTTGAATATGGGTCTCCTACATCCCAGGTGAATATCCCCCCCAGATGGTGGAACACAAATCCTCAAACACTTCCACTGAAAAGTTCCAGATCTGCTCACTCCTCCCTTTTGCGACAGGTATCAAACTTTATGCATGCTCTGATGACACTTATGGGATCAAATCTTGCTAGTGAGATAGATGTTCCCCTGATTTGAGAATCCTGCTCAGAGGCTCAGTTTGAGCTAAGACTCATTAGCTAGTGGGTGGTGACAGTCAGCACTTAGTTGCCTATGGTATTATTTAGCTGCTGAGCAGTGGTTTTGAGATTGTCAATGGTGTCTAAACAAGCAAAGAATCCTGTGGACTTAGGTACCTAAAGAGGTAAATACCTCCTGAATACCTTTGTGGATCTGGCCCTAGCTTCAATAAAGAGACCATTAAAATCAAGTGTGGTTCCTTTGGCTGCCTGGCAGACACAGCCTTTTCTGCTGTCTCCTACCCCTAAAAGCCCTGAAAATGAAGCCTAAGCCACCCACTGGAAGATGAGGTTCTAACAGCCAGAACCTCTTCATTTGTTTGTCTCCTCCATACCTAACTTGTAACTATGTGTAAAGTAAACACTTTTTGTTCTAATCTACAGTACGTTATTGGACATGTTTTTAGCAATAGCTAATTTATCTACAATAAGTTTTCTGCCTGTACTCGAAAGTCTAATAGGCGGCAGGTTCCAAACTGCTGTATATGCAACAGAGTATTTGCTGAGATATTCTCTAAATCTTCTGTTGTATAAAAACTGTTTACTCCAATGGTGTTAACATTATAGAGACTTAAATGGTTGAGTACTCCTGTTGCTGAGGATATTACTTCTGTCTATCACAGTGGAAACCTGTCCAGTGGAATTTCTTATCTGTCACACAGATGCAAGCTACAGCTTATCCTGGGTGTGCTGGTTATCTATCTTGCAGTAAAAGGGTGAATGCTTACATTGGGAAATGATTTGTATAGATTGCTGGATTTTAATGATAAGGGTACACTACTGTGCATCTTCAAGAGTGTCATCAGAAAAAAAAATCAAGCACTTAACATGACCTCCTTAGAAAGCAATTTGTACTGTAATTATATAATACCAGTATATATGTCATAGGAAGGTAGTACATTTCAGAGGTTTAACTCACAATTTATTGGAGACAGGGCACTGTATAGCAAAAGAAAAGGTAACCTATAGACAGCCCATTTTGCTTACTGTTTGTAATGACTTTTACATATTAAAACAAATTTCTTTAGCAAAAATGTTGGCATTTGTAGCAGTTCCTTTATTTTGTAGAAGTCCAGTTTTACAGAAAATATAAATGCTTTTTCTTTGGGGAATGTAAAATAATTAAATCTGTTTTAATTTTCTATAGACAGTAGACAAAGATTTTGCAGCTTGCAAATTATTGTTGCATGTACAAAAAAAAAGCTCAGTTTAGATTTAGTGAGTTCAAGGAAACAAAGTCATGAGTCAGTTTTCTTTTCCTGGTTATTTTTTTTAAATAAATTATAAATGAAGTTCAGTCCATTTTTCAGTATCTCTTAGAAGAAACAAATTCACCTTTTAAATTAGTATTAGGTTTACCTAATTCTAGCAAGTTTGTGCTTCTACAACTTTTTTTATATTGTGCGGCATAATCATATTTTAATTGGTGTAAAAGTATATTTAAATTCATACAGAGGTACAAGGAACAGATGAGTATGGAAACTTCTGCATCTGAAAGAAACAGTCTTCTAGCCATCTGGTGGGGATGGGGAATATTCTGAGCTATTGCTATTCTTTGGATACCCAAAAGTAGCCAGAGTCTAGAGCTCGAACAGATAATAAACAGCATATGTGCAAAACCATCAAATAAAAGAGCTGATAGCACATCTCTCAACTGTGGTTATTACCTCAAATCACCAATAACGCCTGTGTCTTATGTGGGCTTAATCTCATCCACATAGCTCTTACCTGGCCTTGATTAGAAATTATGAAGAGACAATCCATTGTCCCCCAAAATGGAGCTATAGAGTCAAGTGTCATCAGCATGCTGCACCCCAAAACATCTCATACATCGTCAAAGGAGGAAACCACAATTAAACCCTAAAGTGCCTCACATGAGACATGCCTTGCATCAGCACAGGAACTGCCCACACTAGGAGTGAACAGAACTACTCCAATTCTGGACAATATCTAGGCTGATCTACACCAGTGAAGGATCTTGTCCACTGTATACAAACATGTTAAGAAGGTACATTTTTATGTGATGCCTTTTTGGGATTTTTTTCCCATAGATTCATAGCTTCCAAGTCCAGAAGAGACTATTGTGATCATCTAGTATGACCTCCTGTACAACACAAGCCATAGAACTTCCCCAAAAATAATTCCTAGAGCATAGAAGAAACATCCCATTTTGATTTTAAAACTGTGAATGATAGAGAATTCCCCCTGAACCACGGTAAATTACTCCAGTGGCTAGCTACTCTCACCACTAAGAAGTTGACTTATTTCCAGTCTGACTTTGTCAGGCTTTAGGGTGACCATATAGCAAGTGTAAAAAATTGGGACTGGGTTAGGGGGTAATAGGTACCTAAATAAGAAAAAGCCCCCAAAATCGGAATTGTCCCTATAAAATCGGGACATCTGGTCACCCTATCTACCTTCAACTTCCAGCATTGGATCATGTCTGCATTAATTTCTCTGCTAGATTGAAGTGCCCATTATTAAAATATTTGTAGCCCATGTAGATAGTTATAGACAGTAATCAAGTCTCTTTCTTTCAGCTCAATCTATTTAACTTATTATAAGGCATGTTTTTAATCCTTTAATCGTTCTGGTGGCTCATTCCCCAAACCCTCTCCAATTTATCAATATCCTTCTGAACTGTGAATACCAGAACTGGGCATAATATTTCAGCAGCAGTCACATCAGTGCTAAATATAGAGGTACAATAACCTCCCCACTCCTGTTTGATATTCCTCTGTTTGTGCATCCCAGGAGTGCATTAGCTCTTTTGGCCACAGCATCATATTGGGAACTCATTCAGCTGATTATCCACAAAAATCTTTTTCAGAGTCACTGCTTCTCCTTTTTGTACTGGTCTCACTTCAAACACAGCCCCTCTGATACAGGCATCTCACTGAAGAGTGGAGTGCCCTACTGTGTCCAAAAACATCCCTAAATTGTAAACCTCTTAGACAATGGGTGAACAAAGACTGTCAATGACAGGAGTAGAAATCATTTCCTGCAAGATCTTACCCCATTTTTACTAACACTACCTTTGTCTTGTCTGGAATCAGCCTTAGACAACTCACTCACATAATGTTAACACTTCATACCTGTACATCATCCTATAACCACAAGCCATTTTTCCCAGGATGCACTAGTTGAGGTCCGTTCTCAGCATTGAACTATTCTTGTATGAATCTGCAATCCTTATTAATGCAAAGCACACTTAGATGATTTGTCATACAGATGGTTTTCAGGGTTCATTTGTGTGACAGAGGTTTCTCTTGAGAACTAGTGCTACGTATGGGAGCATGGAAAGCGAAAGCAACCAAGGAAGAAAACTGAATATCAGATATTGTGCTTCAATAGTTCTTAACGTTTATTTTCTTTACTTTCTAATTTTTAGCTACTGTGACCGGTTACACAGACAAGTGGGCCAACAGGAGAGAATTCTGAGTTTAGACTTCACCTTTTGAACCCACCTCCTATTTTGATGTGAAACAGCCTTGGTATGTTGATCTTTGAGCGCTGAGGAAAGGATGCATCAGGCAAGCCATGTTTAATAGAGATAGAGAAGTGTCATTACCATTATACAAGGCCCTTGTGAGACCTCATCTGGAATACTGTGTGCTATTCTGGTATCCTATGTTTAAGAAAGATGTACTCAGTCTGGTGCAGAGAAGGGCTACTAGGATGATCAGAGGAATGGAAAACCTATCTCTGAGAAGAGACTCAAAGAGCTTGGCTTGTTTAGTCTGACCAAACAAATCCTGAGGTGGGATATGATTGCTCTCTACAAATACATCAGAGGGATAGACACCAAGGAGGGAGATAACTCATTTTAGTTAAGGGCCAATGTTGGCACAATAACAAATGGATATAAACTGGTTATCAACATGTTTAGGCTTGAAATTAGACAAAGGTTTCTAACCATCAGAGAAGTGATGTTCTGGAACAGCTTCCCAAGGGCAGCAGTGGGGGCAAAAAGACTAACTGGTTTCAAGACTGAGTTTGATACATTTATGGAGGGACTGGTATGATGAGATTGCAGATGGGCCACATGCCAGTGCAGGCAACTGCTAATAGCAAATATTTCCAACAGCTGGACATGGGACAATAGACGGGGACAGCTCCAAGTTACTACAGAGAATTCTTTTCCAAGTGTCTGACAGGTGAGTCTCTCCAACGTAATCAGCGTCTCACAAATTATCATGTTTAGGGTCGAGAAGGAATTTTCCCTTGGGTCAGCTTGGTAGAGACCTTGTTTTTTGTTTTGTTTTTTTTCCCCCACCTTCCTTTGCAACATGGTGGATTCCCTAGAACTTGAAGTCTTAAATCACGATTTGAGGACTTCAGTAACTCAGCCAGTGGTGATGGGTCTATTACAGGAGAGGGTGAGTTCTGTGGCCTGCAATGTGCAGGAGGTCAGACCAGGTGATCATGATGGTCCCTTCTGGCCTTAAAGTCTGAGTCTATTTATTAGCCAGGATTTTAAAAGAGGGGTGGGCTTAATGGAGCCAGAGGCATCAAGTTCATTGAATAATCTCTAGGAATTTTATTTGAGCTTGAGACTAGCTACTGGTTTGAATCTCATTTTTTGTTGTTGTTGTTTTGGTGATTTTAGACTAGTCTCTTGTGGACTGTAATACTTTGGTTGTTGGGTTTAGTTAACAGGTGCTGGGTGATGTTTGTGGCCTGTGACATACAAGATGATTTGGTGGTCTCATCTGGCCTTAAACTCCATGGCTGAATGTGAAAGGCACCTAAGGTGCTAGCAGATAAGTGCATTTTTGGTATGCATTTATTAACAGAAATACATTAATTTTAATGCTTGATTGATTGTTTTGCTTGTGTTTAGTTTTCTTTTTGTGATTTTTTTAAAAAGTGTTTTTTTTTTCCTGCTGGCTCTGGTTTATGTTGTTTGCTATTTTTCTGACAGTTGATCTACCAAGAATTTCTGCTCACCGTTATGATAGTATCAGTTTTAATATACACTTCTTTCTGCAAGGGGACTGGTGGAGGCAATTCATGTGGGTTTAATTTTTGTAACTGAAGCACCTAGCATAAAAATAAGTAAAATGAATAATTCTATTTAAACTATATCAGCAGTCTATCTTGTACACAATCCTTTTCGACAATGATCCCATTCCTTTGCAATTTTTAAAAAGGGAATATTTAATCAGATTCTCTCTTCTACCTCTATAGCTATTTACTTATATGATCCCCATTCCCATAGCATCTGAGCTCCTTTAGATTCTGGGTTCATAGAGCTGTCAAAGATACCTGTTTAAAGATGTTGGATGTTAGGTTCTGATCCTGAAACTTCTTGAGTTCACACATGGCTCACACAGAGGGATCTTAGTGTAAATGAAGATTATGCCCTTTATTTTTAACAATTTATTAAATGGAAACAATGATTTATTCTGTAATATTAAAAAGTGGCCAGTGGAATAGGAATTGTTTTTTTCATTTGTTCTGGAAGATGTAACATTACTCACTCATGCATTAGTTGTTATGGGGTCATCCCAAAAGACTGAAAATAAATAGCAAAGTGTTTATGTTTGTTTACTCTGCACCTTATAGATAGATCCACTTAAAATTTGTAAGTTGAGATATTTTTAATTACCCAAATTCTGCCTCCTGTTGCACCTACGCAACTCCATTAAAATGAATGAATATTTACTGTGGGTATCAACAGTTATTTGAATTCATCCACAATGACTTTTGAAGGTGTTAAACCAAACCTATTAATTGCCATTCCTAATAGAAGAGGCAATTTGGTACATCTAATTGTTCCCAGAATAGTCTATTGAAGTGAATTTGTATTTGAGGGCAGAATGTAGCCCACGGTGACTATTACTAGTAGCAAGAATCCTATTATCTCAGGTGCATGATAATTGGTTTGATCTTCAACTACAGATCCAATCAATTCTCATTATCAAACTACTTGGCACTTAGAGTTTGATATGAACAATGAATTTCATGTGCTTTAAGCTGATAAAGAGAATATCACCTGTCCAAAGCAATAAGAAATAATTAAGGATACATTAGATAATTGTGAGATAAATTCATAATCTGGTTCTGGCATTAGTTGAAGCTCAGTGGGAAACCTAATAAAATGTCTGTTGGGTTATTTTTCTGTATTGTCAGCATATTGAAAGTTAATGACTTTTAGAGCAGGTCAACTGAAAATTGTTTCCTTTCATACTTTTACTATCAAGCTTTTATTTCCTTTGTCAGCTGTTATTTCCAAACTCTAGCAGTTGTGGACATGATTTTTCATTTATTTACTGTGGGCATCAATGATTATTTACTAAGTACGGTGCAGCTGATTTTGAAAAGTTGTTCTTTTTTATGACCACACTGTCATTTTATATCTCAAACTCCATAATTACAAAAAATATTGTTGTTTGCCTTGCCAACTTTTATTAAATGTGCTTTTCAACTGAAATGTATGAGCTTGGGAAGGATAATTCAGGATTTCAGCTGGAAAGTTACTGTCTTTGGGGCCAATCCTGAAGTCTCTTGCACACAGGAGTAAATACTTATGAGGAACCCCATTTGATTTAAGTGAGTAAAGCTGCTCATGGGTGCATCTATTTAAAGGATTTGGCTCTCAGTCTGATCTTAGACTTTTGTAAAAAGAGTGTGTGGAGTCTGCTAGATCTGCTAAATGCAACTGAATTGAAGAAAAGGTCAAAATTGTGTATCTTTTACTGAGGTGACGATAGCAATGTTCTGAGAAAAAAAAGTATTTTTTCCATTTCATTCTGTCAGCAGTCCAAACAAGAGCTTTATTTGTCTGTACCTTAAATCCTATTAACTTAACACATCTACATCAGAATCAACCATGGCTTTGTCTGGGTAACAGCTTGGTCAGCACACAGCAAGACTGAAAAAAGGATCTACACACAGCCGGTGGTTATTAGAGTTCAGCAGGCTAGGTTAAAAAAAAAAAAAAGCTGATTTTGTAGGATGGAGACCTAGGTGCATAGCTTAGACAGCAAGTGCTGTTCCTGCAACCAGAAAACAACAACAAAATGCTATAGTCACTAGTATCTGTTTAGTGGAAGCAAGGATGCAAGAGAAAGCAAATTTCTTCGTGTTTATATATGTTTTAAAATGAAACCACTCAAAACACCAGAATAATAGAATATGCTATGAGGAGACCAGACCTACTGAAGATTCTGTGTCAAAGGAAGTATCTCTTTCTAGGAAGAAAGATGGACAAATTCTCTTAAGTTTCTGGGCCAGATTCTCAGCTAGTATAAACTGACATAACTCTATTGACTTGGATCTACACCACATTAGATCAGCTGATGATCTGGTCCTTTTTATCTTTCTTAGTTTTCATAGGAATGTAAACTTTTTCCAGACAGTAGCTTTTCCACTTAATTCTCAGAAAATGTGTGTACCCCATAAACAATATTACATTGCTTTATCATTGGCTACATCTACACTAGCAACTGTACACATATCCATGCTCATGGTTGTGCCATAATCCCCTGTTGTCCACCTCTAAATCCCAGAAGCAAGAGTCTGAAATAAGATAGCAGTCTTAGGGGTGTGGGTAAGTACCCCCCTCAGACTTTGGCACAGCCCAGTACCTGTGCCAGTGTGGTTGGGGGTAAGGGCTGTGTACCAGAATTTAAGTTTCAATAGTCCTTCATCCCCATTCCCACAATACACTGAACCTTTTTCTTCCTGAGCCTTAAGAACATAAGAGCCATACTGCGCTGTTACCACTCAATGAGGGGATCTTGAAATCATTGTGGATAGTTCTCTAAAAACATCTGTCCCACGACAGTCATGGAAGTTGGCAGAATGTTCAGAACCATTCGGAAGGGGATGGATAATACAGAAAAATCATAAAGCCACTATACAAAGCCATAGTATACCCACATGTTGGGTACTGTGTGTAGTTCTGGTCACCTGTGATGGGGCGTACTCACCTCTCATGAGTGCCTCCTGTAAGCCAGGTGCCTGGTATAGGTTGTTGCCCTCATCAGGCAGATCTTCAGTGACTCAACCCTCCAATTAAGTCACTCAATTAACAGCTGAATGGATGAACCCCTTATGGGGTACTAAAGGTCCAACAGGGCCTATCGCTGTGCCATTGTCGGTGTCTTTAACCCTGTCTCTGGGCTCAGTTTTCAGCTCCTTCTGAAATCCACCCTTGCCCTGTTTTAGAGCACTATCCCTAGGGATTTCTTCCTGGAGATTCTGTCCTCAGTGCTTCTCACTGCCCCCAGGTCACTCCTTAATTTCAGTCCCCTGCCAGTAACTAAGAGTTCAACAGATGATCGGTCAGCTCCATCCCTGAGCCCTTTAAATTCCAGCCCTTTGCTTAGGCTTCTAATCAAGCCCTAGCCACTTCTCAGTGCTTAGGCCACTACCCCAGTGTCTAAGGTGAGGGGGATGACACAGGCCCACCCACAACTCTGGGTCCCAACCCAGGGTCCCTATAAACAGCAGCCACATACTGCTTCCCTAAATAGTTGCTGTTGCTGCATTCCTTGGGCTGCTCCTCACTCAGTTCCATCATCTTCACCTATTACCTTAAGGTTACAGTCTTTGGGTTCTCTCCATCTGTTTTCTGTTTGCACAGGGACTCTTCCAAGCCTCCTTGCTGGATAGTTTCACAGTCATCCAGCCTTTCCTCCCCTTTTTGGTCCCAGCCAGGAGCCAAGCAGCTCAGACCCTGCAGCTCCTTTTTAACTAGTCTGCTGAGCTTTGATAGGCTGCAGGGAAGCAGCCTTTCTAGGCAGGTCTGGAGGACACACCTTCACTGTTCCTTTCTTGGGATGGGGTGTGGTAGGATTGCAAGGTCTGCAACAGATGGCCTCAAAAGGCCTTGTAAACCCTTTCACATTGCTCCAGCTCAAAAAAGATACATTAGAAATGGAAGAGGTAGAGAGGGGCAACAAAAGTGTTTGGGGATAGGGAGTGGCTTCCATACGTGGAGAGATTGAAAGGACTGGGACTGTTTAGGTTATAGGCTAGATGACTGGGAGGGGATATAATAGACTATAAAATCATGAATGGTTTGGAGAAAGTAAGTAATGAAGTGTTATTTACCTCTTCATGAAACACAAGAATCAGGGGATCACCCAAATAAATTAATAGTAGCAGGTTTAAAACAAACAAAAGGAAGTACTTCTTCAGACAACACAGTTAACCTGTGGAACTCATTGCCAGGGGATGTTTTGAAGACCAAAAGTATAAAAACAGGTACAAAAAAGAATTAGATAAGTTCATGGAGGATATGTGCATCAATGGCTATTAACCAGGATAGTCAGGGATGCAAGACGGTTCATACTCTGGGTGTCCCTAAACCTCTGACTGCCAGAAGCTGGGACTGGACAACAAGGGAAGTAGCACTCAATAATTGTTCTTTTCATTCCCTCTGAAGCATCTGGCACTGGACACTGTCAGAAGACAGAATATTGGTCCAGATGGACCATTGGTCTGACCCAGTATGGTCATTATATTCTTATTAGTATATAGTCAACAACAAGCTTACGAGAGTCCCTGAATCCCACCAAGTGCCCACCCCCCAATTCCACGTGGTAGACATCTCTGTTTGCCCCCAAGAATAATTTTCCCAATTGTTTCCCCCTTTGTCAGGGGAGGGCAAGGAGATGGGTATAGCGACATCAATATTTGGCTATTATTCACGAATTCAGTCCTGATATGTTTTGTTGGTTTTCATCTCTTTTAAAATATTTTACTTACACTTTCAATGTAGTGCTTTTAATAAATGTTCTAGGTTCCCCAACTGCTGTGCTGCACGTAAGATGTTTTCAGTTTGGGATTGGGCCCCACAATTCACAGAAAATGGATTGGAATGGTACAACTGTCCAGGGCCATCATACTGCAAAAACTATTCTGTTTGTCCCACACCCACAAACCCCTCCCTACAGGTGAAGAAATATCCAAAGTAAATGCATGAATGGGTAAAATGGGAGAGATGGGTAAAATGCAGTTAGCATTAGACTAGCACCCTGCTCACGTACTTTCAGCACTGAAAATCATCTCTAAAATTCACTTCTTCCATTATTCCATGTCTGCTGACATTTGTGACATGGTACCAGGGCCCTCTTTTTTTCCACATTTAAGCATAAGGTGAGGTAAAGGCAGAATGCAGCGGGGGGGGGGGGGGGGGGGGAGGAGGAGGCGGTGTTTATAATCAGGTTTTTGCATTAGTTTGTCTACATATAGCTTGGGAACATTTCATAAATGTGAAAATAAATATGAATAAATAGAATCAGCTTGTAGAATTCTAGATAATTGGACAATTCCTGCTACCCGTGGAGTAAAGGGTAGCTTTGCCATCAATTTTGGTAGGAACCATATGGGGTCCTATGTGAGGAAAAGGCAATGTTCAACTGAAAGCAGTTTCTGAACATCTTAACTAGTATTGCTCTCTTTAAAATTATTTTTACTCACACATCAATTTCATAATTATAACATGCTCCTGGAATATTAAAGTGACATTTGTTTTGTAGAAAATGTAATGTCTTCAAGGGTGATTCCATTGAATAACGCTGAGTTCTTGCACAAGACACTCACTTTCAGATGAGCATGTGGAATTTTGAAACTCTGGGATTATATATCACACAATGAGGTTTTCATAGTCATAATGGCCAAGGTTTACAAAAACTAACCAACCATTATGAATGACTCAATTTAGGAGTATTCAACTTGAGGAGCCTGATTTTTAGAAAGCATTGAACACTTACCGTATCAGAATCAGGCACCTTAAGGTGTCTCATGCTGGACACACACACACAAAATCAAGGCACTTGAAAAACTTGACTTATATAACTACATGGCAGTAGAGAGGCAAACTCCCAGTCCGATGGGTTGTCTCAAATAGGGTGTTCTGAAATAATAATAATAATGCTATCTGTCACAGATGAAAATACAACATTGATGGTTCAATTCAGTTATGAGAAACTGCAAAAACTTGGATTCTGTAAAGGTTTATGGAGCATGACAAGGGGAAGAGTTGCAAGACATGCTTACAGTTGTAAGTTAGTGTAAGGTGGGAAATAGAGTCACAAGTCCACCCAATTTAAGCTTAATCAATTTTCACCCTTATGATTTTGCAGACAGAGTTATTGTCACTAATACATTCTGATCATATACTTATGACCGAAAATAAACAGATAAGGTGGAACTGGTAGAGATCTGTGTTACTGAATTCCAGGGTACCAAGAAGCTCTCCTGCACTTCATGATAGTTGTCTCAGTCTCTGGCCTCTTGGCTGGTCCTTCAGTCTCATTCCTTGAGTTTCCAGTCCACTATTTGTCTGACTTGGGCCCTTGTTTGCTCAGTTTCTTATACCTTTTCTCATTACATATTCATTAACTTTTCTCCAATCAACATTAAGCATTGTGTCTTACATAACCCGTTTGACATGAATGCGGAAGCTTAAGTTTACACTATTTTCATGTCATTATATCTTCATGTCACCTTACTCCTGTTTTCCCAAAATAGGAACTTTTTGCATGGAATGAACTTCCTCTTTTCTCAATCTCCAAAACAATAATAAAAGAACAGCTTTGTCATGTCAGCTGTAAGCATTATCTAAACAAGTCTATGTAAAGACAATATTCATGTCAGACAAGAGCTATGCCAAACCCTGAATAACTATTATCCTGTCCAAACCTATTCACTAGCCATAATTATAAACTATTAATATTAAACTAACCACATAAGTTAGCTTTCATATTCAGATAAAAACTATAGGGAATACCATGACTTTTAATGTCATAATTTATTGTCCTCAAAGAAAAAACAACAAAGAATCCTTGTGGCACCTTGGAGACTAACATTTATTTGGGAAAAAACTTTCATGAGCTAAAACCCACTTCATCAGATGCATGGAGTGGAAAATACAGTAGTCAGGCATAAAAAAAAAAGACAGCACATGAAAAGGTGGTAGTTGCTTTACCAAGTGGGGGGTCAGTGCAAACGAGGCCAGTTCAATCAGTGTGGAAGTGGCCCATTCCCAACACTAGACAAGAAGAGGTGAATATCAACAGAGGGAAAATTACTTTTTGTAGTGACCCAGCCACTCTCAGTCTTTATTCAGGCCTAATACAATAAGGTTTTCCAAGGATATTGTGGGAAATTGACATATCTGTGACACCTGGAACCATGTGAAACTCACCTGATTTCATGTTTCATTACATGAAGGTCTCTCTGGAGAACCAGGTGAGAATGTGAGCATGGCCAAGTTCCTGGTTTTGGAACAAACTAGATTTTACCACAGATCAACTGAATTTTGAGTCCACTGGTTCTCAAAACACAAAACAAAGCACAGAGATATTGACAAGGGTGGCTTTCAAACCAGAAATTGAAATGGCCCATTATACACATGATAGTCTGGCTTATAAATTTGTTTAGCAGTGGCTCATATTTCTGCATGCCAACAGTACTGATCCACAACAGATCAGGGCCCCTCTGTGCCTTTGTCTTGAAGCTGCACTAACGTACACTAGAAAAGGAAAGGTGAGGCTTTCAAGAGGGTTTTGATTGCATTTAAATGATTCCTGCTCAGCCAGGAAACAGTCCCCGAAATAGGAATGGGCTGGCTTTGGAAGTAATCCATCTCCTCTCCTATTCTGTCTTTGACAGTGGCAACCTCTGCTTCTAACACTCCTAGTGCTCCACTCCTTGGGAGAGCAGAAAGGAAGGGGAATTAAAACTGGTCTCCCACATTACAATGTATTTTTCTGTCAGAAAAAGGAGACAAGGGTGTAACAAGAAGGAAATCCACTTTAAGCTCTTTGGTTCAGTTGTGATAAAGGGACAGAGCCTGATCCAAAACCTGATCAACATCAGTGAAGATTTGTATTTACATTAATGGGCTTTCGATCAGGCCCATCTGATGGAGAATCCCTGAACCCCATGTGGTCCAGGTGATTGTAGCAAATTTGCAATTCCCTCTCCTCCGAAATCAAGTGGATCAAAACTGAAGAATATTTACATGAAACCCTGGAGAGTAAAAGCACTGCTATAATATTACACACTTGATCACCTTAAATTGTGTGGTGGATTTTTCAGATGTTATTTCTGGAGTTTGAGCATAAATAGCACAGCAGGTGTTACTTTTAAAATTGCAAATACCATTCCCAGTAAAAAGTGTATGTGTGCTAGACATGAACCAGTGAAGTCCTCTTGTGAAGTTATTTTATTAGTGCAAAAATGAAACACACACAGAGCACGAGATGTCTGCTAAAACTAATGCTATCAGAATAAACAATAAAGAAACCCATGCTTGCAGCTTGATAAAATAAGATCTAGGTTCTCTGAAGTCTCAATACAAATTTAGAGTGGAAGTTAGAACAATTTAGAGTAGGAGAATAGAGGAAATAAATCAGGGCTTGCAGTAGCTCATTGATTCCATGAGTCTTCAACCCTGTCAGTACTCAACATACTACATTAAAATTCAGATGGTCGTGATATGGCAAACGATGCCATTTGTTCACAGAAAAGCAATAGCAAGACTCATTTATTCATTTAATAATAACCATTAATTCTCTATCATTCCAAAACTGTAACCTGAATAGAATTACAGGTGACATGCAAAATTACTTTTACATACTGTGTAAGAAACCATTCATTACTATCCACCAATTTGAAGTTATTTTATAACAAAATAAAATACCCTGGTTATTTAAATAACGACAGCAAGGTTTTTAATGGAATGACAAGAAAGCCCCATCAATTCTAATGCAAAGATACAATTTTGAAATAATCCATGTTAATTACCAAAATTCTATACTTTTTATTAGCAAAGAAACTAGACATTTAAAATAAATAATTCTCTTACTTCATAAGATGTAATTTTGAAATATACTATAATTGGGCCAAACACTCCACTCATATCTGAATTGTATCTCTAGAATCTGTGGTATTAACTGAGAGCATCTACCCACTCTTTTCTGAAAAATGTTCAGTTGTTCAGATCTGCATCGCCTGTGTGTGTGTAATGGTAAATCTTCCAAACGTGTGGTCACTTGTCCAAATGATTATTCCTGTTTTTTTCTATTGGAAAAGGCAAACCTGGAGGAATCTTACTGAATGCAGATTATTTTAAACCCTTTCTGGAATAACTGTTACAAACTCACATGGATGCCTGCATGAAAAATTGCATTCAGATGTCTAAACTATCTGATAGATGTATGCAGCCAGATAGCTCCCTGTTGGTCACACATATGAAGAAATACAAGAACATAAATTCTAGAGGATTTGAAGGGGGGAATCCAATAAACAAACAAGATATAAAACTACAGTAGACCATTGGTCCTTCTAAGTCATAACCTCATTACCCTTATCTCTGCTAGAGTCAGCATAGTAACTTAAATCTGAGAGACTGGAAGCCCATCTCTCTTTCTCCCCACCCCCACCCTCCTAGCCCTTTCTACAATGCTGATCAGCTGCAGTGGATACAAAGCACAAGATTTTATTATCATAATTTTAGCTTCATTCGCTATAAATAATTGTTCCAGAATTATCCAGGCCTTGTGAGAAATCAGAGAACAGTATTTGACTTCCTAGTCTCCTGCTGCAGCGCATTAGACAGGTGGACCATCTAGTATATAAAAAACTACTGTGCTTTCTTTTATTTGTTCTAAGTCTACTTCTGATCTATATACATTTCTCATTTAATTTCCTTTATCATTTAATTTGCTTAAGTGATCTGGCTCTTTGTTCTCATATTATGGAACAGAATAAGGAGGAGTTGATTTAGTTCTTTACTATACACTTCATAGTTTTAAATACCTTGTTGGGGAACAATAAATAATTAGGCCCTCAATTGAAAAAGCAACCCTCAGAATGCAAAATTACTGATAAGGCTTTTTAATAATTTACAAGCATGATGCTGGAATTTTGAGCAAAAGTCCCCTGAAAAACCCCCATTGAAGAAGGTTTCAGAGGGGTAGCTGTATTAGTCTGTATGAGCAAAAACAAGGGAGTTGTCTTCCTCTGAAACATGGGGCACAGTTCATTTGCTGATTTGAATTAGAGCAGGGGTCGGCAACCGGTGGCTCGCGGCTCGCCAGGGTAAGCACCCTGGCGGGCCGGCCCGGTTTGTTTATCTGCCGCGTCGGCAAGTTTGGCCGATAGCGGCTCCCACTGGCCGCGGTTCGCGGTCCCAGGCCAATGCGGGAGGCAGGAAGCCGCGGCCAGAACATCCCTCTGCCGACGCGGCAGATAAACAAACCGGGCCTGGCGAGCCGCGAGCCACCGGTTGCCGACCCCTGAATTAGAGTAAATGATGGATTGTCTGTAACTTGGAGTCTTCAAATGAAGATATGAGGACTTCAGTAACTCAGCCAGAGATTATGGGCCTATTACAGGAGTGGATGAGTGAGGTTTTGTGGCTTGTGGCGTGCAGAGGCCAGACTAGATGATAATGATGGGCCCTCCTCATCAGGGGCGGCTCCAGGCACCAGCATGCCAAGCGTGTGCCTGGGGCGGCAAACCACGGGGGGCGCTCTGCCGGTCGCTGGGAGGGCGGCAGGCAGGTTGCCTTCGGCGGCATGCCTGCGGAGAGTCCTCTGGTCCTGCGGCTTCAGCGGACCTCCCGCAGGCGTGCCGCCGAATCCGCAGGACCAGGGACCTCCCACAGGCAAGCTGCCGAAGGCAGCCTACCTGCCATATTTGGGGTGGCAAAATATCTAGAGCTGCCCCTGCAACTCACCTTTAAATGTATGAGTCTAAATAAACAGCTGATCTTCCCAAGCTCTTGTCTTCGTTTGGATCTAAGACAGATGAACTTGTACCCATGAGAAAAAAAACCCATAACTGGGTTTTGAAGGATAAAAACCTACCAGAGCCCTAGACTGGAGTTTTGGGTAACTCCCGCTAAGCTTTCTGGTATCTTCATAAATTCTTTTATAGTTTTAATACCTTTTCTCTGTAATAACCTTACCTTAAGAATAAATGTGCTTCTTACAAGGAGCTGTGTGTTAATTTACAACTACAACAATACACTCGTCATCCCCTCGGAGAGAAAGCAAGGGCAGATACTGGCCTTTTAGGCAGTCTGGCTTGCTGGGGATAACACAGTGCAAGGCAAAAAGATGGGCAGCCTGAAAATCACCAGTCAGGAGGGAGTCAGACACAGGATCTCCACCCAAGAAAGGTGACGACTGGGAGGCAAAAGACTAAAGTGCTCTTGGTGGACCACCCCAGACCATTCCTTTAGCCAGCATCTCCTTTTTAAGTCCTTTACCAGGCCATTTATTGGCTCACTGGATGCCTTCCCTATGGAGTACCTGCACTGGACATCTGCCACAAGGAGGCATCACCAATTAGCTTGGCTGCCTCTCCCTCAGCCCGCCTGTCTATTACTCTGTTTGTACAAGACCCAATATAAAAAAGCCCCGATTGGAGCCCCCAGGTGCTATTGTATTTAAAAGAATAGTAATATCATGCCCATGACGTTAGCCTTCGCTACTTATAATCTGTTCAAAGTACTGAATTCTCTCTCTCGTATAGCTATCATTTATTTTTTTCAGTAAAGTTCTTCTTAGATGGAAACGTTCATCTGTCCAGTTGTCCAAGGAATCATCCACTTTCACAAGAAAGCTGGCATAGCATAATCATTAATCTCTGCTATATTCTTGTTTTTATTGCAGTTCTTGGCTTCACAAAAGGAGACCAACCAAACTGACAATTTCTCCACTGTTAGATAACAGTCTTTTAAATTCTTTTTTTTAAAAAAACAATGACTAAATGTTCTTGACTTTCTTGCTCACCCACAAGTTTTCTCCTTTCAATCAATTATCACTTTTGCTAGGGTAGGATCATCAATATATCATCCTTCAAGAAACAACTAATTAAGTTTGTGAAATTGAAAAACAACTTGAAAAACTGCCAGGATATAGACCAATTCACATATATACTGTACAGATACAATTATTATTCATTCTAATGGACATGTCCTGAAAGTGATGACTGTTTTTTTTTAATGAACAAAACTAAAAGTCAAATTAACTCTGATAAAAGAAATTTTGAAAATTGGTTTTCCTATTAAAATCTGCCTGACCTGAAAGTTAATGGAATCTAGAGGTATTAAATGGAGTCAGTTTTGATGTTAATAATAATGCTGTCTCATTTAAGAACTGAAAATCTATTGTCTTCTCACAAATAAGAAAGACAAAACATATTTACCAACTGAAAAAGCAGCAGCAGCTTGACTTTTCCAAATGTATCTGTGGCAGCACCAGAAAGGCATGCTGGGGAAAAAAAGTTCCTATAAGACGACAGTCCTACCCTAGGGATCAGAAGGTCAGAAGAGAAGGTGCTCCATTGCATCACAACAGCTATTGCTAGCCTGAAGACTAGTTTAACAATATGAAGTGTGAATGGTATTTGCATGCTTTCATGGCTTTGAGAATTGATGATTGAAACAACTCTTGATTTGTGGAACTCCCTAATAAGGTTTCTGTGCTTCCACTAGTAATGGGAAAAGCAGTGCAGATCCAATAAGAAGCAACTGTCTCCATCTTATAAAGTGGCACTTTGAAGTGGCTTTTTAAGTTCTGAACTATTGAGAATATTCTTTTTCCTTCAACTTATATGAGACTTTTTCCTTCCAACCTCTGATTAGCATTAGAATTTCTGAGACACTATGAGAGAGACCACTGTTCTCTTGGTATTTACAGCCAAGATCAAAGTTGGAAATGGCAGAATCCTCTCGTGAGACATCCAGTCTAATTTTGCAAATGGAAGAGGCAAGAATAAACTATAAAGCATTCAGACTTTTGAATGCCTAGTCAAATCACTTGGCATGAAAGGACCCTTGTCCACTTGGCACCTGCAGCCTCTTCTGTAACACAGTAAATAAATAAATAATAAACCCAAATGTTGAGGTTGGGACAGGAGAATATGAAAAAAAATGTGTGAAACAAAAGAATAAATAATACTTTTAAATCTAGGAAGCATCAGGAATTGTGCCTAATAAAGGACATTTAAAACAATTATAGAAAAAAATTAATAATATTGTTAATTCCTTTAATCCAAGGCTATGATTGCTAGGACTGCTGAAGCATTGGTGTTGACTGAGAAAGGGTCACATGAGCAGTCAACATGGAGGGCTTGACCCTGTAAGATGCTGAGCACTCTGACCCCAGCCAAACAAAGCATTTAAGGACATGCTCAATTTTAAGTATGTGAGTTGATAGGATTACTCACATGCCTAACATTAAGCATATGCTTTCATGTTTTGCAGAATCAGAGGCATGACTCTCAACTTTAAATTTAAGCATGCGATTAAAGTGCTAGCTGAATCTAAGCCAGAGTGCTCAGCACCTTGCAAGATCAAGCCCAAATTCCAGAAGCTGCAAGACATTTATGGCATAGACTGTTTTCAAAGAGCAGTCTTACAGTATCTAGAGAAGTGTCACTATGTAGATTAGAAATGTGACCTCCCAGAGCCTATAATACCCAAAGCCTGCAGGTCTGGGAATAGAATCTCTGTTGGTTACTATTTCAGCCTAAGAGGCAATAGTCCTTCCACTACACACTTCAGGTCCAGTCAGTTCATAAACATCTATAAATGGAGAAAGGAGCTAAAGAGAAAAGTGATTCTGAATAAAAAAAAATGTAAAAAGTAAAAGACAAGTGAGGTTTGGAGGGAAAGCAACAGCTTATCCCTGCTAATTCATTTTTGGCTGATGCACTGGAATAACTGCTGAGACTGTGAGATTTGCACTCCTAAAACTAAATCTCTCCCCTCTGACTTTCCTTTTTCACTATGCTTGACATTTTTTGAGGCTGAGCTGATTAGCCGGTAGCAATGAAATGGAAAGATGGAGCTTCAGAGAAACATGAGCAAATATACACATGAAAAATTGAAATTACAAAGTAATATTGTAACTGGCTAGACATGAAGTGTTGATGTAGCTGGGTTGGTCCCAGGATATGAGATATACAGGGTCAGTGAGGTAATATATTTTATTTGACCAACTTCTAATCCAATAAGATATATTACCTCACCCACCTTGTCTCTATAGACATGAAATTAGCTAAATTCAATAATAAGATACCACATAGGATTTCAAGTAGCTTGTTGTGATGTAGCAAAGTAACATTGGCACCTGATGAGTCGAGATCATGACTTTACTGAACTAAAAAAAAGCTTCTTATTTCTATTTCTTATTAACTTTGTCTGAAGGATACGCTTTGACTTTGTAGAATCACTGCAGCGAGTTGTAAATGATGTATGAAATGAAAAATCCCTCTTCATCCATTGCAGAGAGAACATGCAGTATTCTTTTCAGTCATTTTTGAACTTTGCTATCTGCTATAATGTCAAGCACAGCCATATTAAGAAAAGGCCACCAAACTTGTATGTGCCTGCTCACGCATATACAAGAAACCACTTATTGGGAACCACTTATATACCGTGAAACAACCTACAGCGAGGTAGGATGAAAGTCCCCAGCTGTTCCAATGCATTGCAGTCTTCAAATGATAATTCTGGTTACAGTGAACCTCTGCTTAAAGTGAAATCAGGGTGAATAAAATGCCTATGTAAGTTGTTTGTCCTGTGCAGTAGGCTATGCTTTACATTTTGATAGAATTGACCACTGTGGGTTATGCTGTACATCAGTTTCCATTATAACTCCTTGTTTGCACATATTGACGTATTTTCCATATTATGTCTCTGCCCAAAGGTGATTTTAAAAAATCCACAAATAAACCACCTTTTCAGTCTATTGTTGAGTTTTTATATAGAGAGAGTGGTGGTAATTGTTTTCTCTTCTCTTTCTTCTCTCATCATTCTCTTCCAGCACTTAGGATAGAGAATTCCCCTGTCTTAACTGTTCCCCCAAAGTCCACAATATAAAATGGGCAAATAATGGTCCAGATCTTCTGCTGGGTAAATTGGCACAACAGAATTGATTTAAATGGGGCTTTGCTGACTTACTCCAGTGAGGATCTAATCAGGTTTGGGTTTTTTTTATGATGGTTAGCACATTTTCAAAGTTTTGTGCCCCTTTTATTAATCTTTGCAAACTTTATAAAATATATTTTCTGTTGTAGATACAATGGTGATTACTGTGGGATAGTCAAGAGCCAATGACCAATTTAGAAATTAATACGGAAAGAAAACAGTTACTTTCATCTCTGTTCTGCTATCACATTGCTGTTCGTGGCAAAGGGAGCATTTCTCTGCTGTTTTGTTTGTCAGATCTTTGTTTATTCAAATATTTTTCTGACAGTTTTCCAAATACTCATATACCCCTTGTGTTCTCACTGAAGTCACTGACGCTTTTATAATTAACTTCAATGTGAGCAGCCATGGCTCCCATGTGAAGGAGTATTAATGACTGCCAGAACCACATCTAGTCTTTTGGCATTTTTTTTTTTAGGTTTCTTCAGCATATATAATTAAGGATGAATACATAAGATTAAGACCTTCTTTTAAAAGTACACTGCCAAAACTCACAAGATACTATTAATTCTTCTACATTTTTCTAAGTAACTTTCTGCTAAATGCTATTGAATTTATAAAGATGATGATTAACTGGGAAAATCCAATAAATGTGCTTAACATTTCATGTTGAAAAAAGTTTCCTTGACTTTCTGAAAGTGTGGGGTTGAGGTGGAAAGGTCTTTGTCCTGCAATTTTCCCCTCCTGCTACTAAGAGCTGTCCTCACTGTAGCTGAGAAGTAGCCTACAGCTCCCTTTCATTCTTGTGTTCACTTTTAACAAATCCATGTGCTGCAGAAATGGACATGTAATTAAGAAGTAAATTACACAGAGAGAGAGCTGGCAAGCTTGGATTCTCTCTCTTAGTACCTTCCTGCTCAGGAAAGAAGGGACCCAGGCAGGGAGTTAGAAAGTATGGCTGGGGAGCAGCGCAAAGGTGGTGTTGAGTTAGTGTCTGGAAAGAAGAGGTTTTGCTATGATAAGCCTCCATGCCTTGCAGACTTACTATAACTGACACTACTGTGGGTGTTGTGGTACACCAGTCCCAAATTGATTGGTAGTCTGCTGGGTGTACAATGAGCTCACAGCCAATTCCTGCAGGTTCTTCAAGCACCAGGCTCTAGGCCTTAACCTTCAGTGGATTCTGAAGCACCTGGATACTTTGAGTAAGAGAGGATTCCTTTGTTACAGCTACCAGGAATAAATGGTGCAAATACCCTAAGAACAATTGTGCAACCGTAACAATAAAGAACAATACAATAGTTCCAACTTAGCCCCTAGGGTCAGTCCAACAGAGGGTTATAAAGGTAACCTTTTCCTCATAACACCTCCATACACACGTCATTCTTTCCTGCAGGCATCCTTCTCCTGGGTGAATGTTGACTTGGGGATTAATACAGTGTACAGTAATCAGCCAGATGGTTCATTGCACTATTACGGAGAGTAGGAAGAAGGCATTGGTGGAGGTGATAGTAACCACTACCTAAGATTTGTGTGGTAGGTACCTTGGCACCTATGTTCAGGGAAGATAGCTTTTCTGGGAGTAGCTGGGAGAGAAGCCTAGAAGTTAGAATTAGTTGATGGGATAGAGCAATTTAGGAGTTTAAAGCCTCCCACAACATCTTGTCAGCTCTATTTCTGATGTACAATCAAGGCAGTTAGGATCACAATTTTAAAGTCACCTCTAATTTCAGGAGCCTGGATTTTTCATTGCCCAATTTTGAGACCCTAAGGACTTGATTTTCAAAGGTGAGACGCACCCTCGGCTCACATGTGGTTTTTGAACGTCCCTGAAAAATCAGGTACCAGGTGTCTAAATGTGGGAACTCAAAATTAGAGGCCGCTTTTGCAAATTTAGCCTTGAGGGACAATTGTTTTTAAAAAGAAAGCCCTCGTAGTTTCACAAAAAAGCACCTAGAATTGCAACCATTGCTCTGTACAAGCAAAGTGGATAATTGTATGTTTAAATAACTGTTTAGGTTCCTTACTGGACTTTTGAGTGTCACATATGTTCTTTGTGACCTCAGTCATGGTAATTATGTACACTAATCAAACTGCACAACTGTGTGTGTAGCTCATCACTTTAAAAAAAAACTGGCTCTTCCAATACATGAACAAAAAATGCTGAGAATCTGAAAACTACCACTGAGTTATACCATCAACAACTTACTTCCAGTCATATCAATATTTTGTTCTTGTTTGAAAGCATGTACATAACAACCTAGAAGTTGGTTTTTGATTCTTGGATCCTATGTCAGCAGAGGAATTTCTGTAACATCTTTTTTAAACGTGTCTTAAAGTCACCATACTGCCTCCCATTTGTTTTGATAATAATTTCAGCAGAATGCAAACCAGACTGTGAAGCCTAAAGTTTCATTCCTAATACTATCTTCACTATGTTTAATTGTGTTTTTTTCTTACAGCCAGGCATGTCTATGAGCCCAATACTGTTCTTATTGATTTTTGTGATAAAACTCCCATTGGCATAAATGGAAATACATCAATCAAGAGTCAGATTAGAAAAAGAATGTGATACTTACAAGTTTTGTCCACTACCCAAATGCCCCAGAATGCCTAGATGACAGGTCAGTAGAGAACAGACTGAATAAATCTTCATAATGAGAAAATTATGCCTCCCTTACTCACATTTAATATTACCTTATGCTGAGGGGTTCCAGTGAAATTAATGGAACCATTGAGGAGTAATGTGCTACTCAACATAAGTAAAGGTTGCCAAATCGGGTCCAATATGATCCTCCTTCTTCTTTCTTGTGTGTATTGGTCAACAAACACATAGTTAACAATGCTGACAAAGTTATCTTAATTGGGTTTCAGAATTAACCCTCTGATTGAGATAAATAAGGAAAATACACACTCTTTAGAGCTATGTTTTTGGCTGTCTGCAAACTCCAGCAGAAATCATTGCCTTGATTTACATTTGATTCATGTCCTGAAGATGATCTTTGCGACACTCAAGGGAAAATTACAACTTTGCCAAACTGTCAAGAGCTGACCTAGTCTCAGGTATTGGGCCCTCAGCAGCATTATGTATGATCCATTAAATAATGTCTAAAGCTTTCCACATAACTTTATTCTTCCTATTAATCTTTTAACTTATAACGTAGTCTTCAGGGATATTTCTGGAATTGAGTGAACCCTTATGAAATTATTGCTTTATCATTCTTAGTTGTTTCAAGTCAACTTATTCATCATTAGTACTATATCTTGCAAACTTTAAAACACCTCCAAATTTTTAATGATTATTTCTAATATTAACTGCCTGTGTTCTGAACTTATTCTTTTATTCCAAGAAATTTGATCTCTTATCTCATGAAGCCCTTCTGTTTCTCCTTCATTTGCAATGACAGATGGCAAACAATTAACGCTGGTACAATAGCTACAGTATTTCATTTTCTTTTCTCTTTACTTCTCTATAATTAATTTACCAAGACCAGTCTGCCACTCGTAATTTATCAACCAAGTATCTGTAAAGCCTTGACTGTTAATCCAAATATATTGTGATATTTGATGCATGTTCTTCCTTTTTACTTGCTGCAACTTTATGAACCATCATGTCTATCCAAGCCATTCATTTCTTGTATCTTTTTATAAACATATTTTACTACATTATTCATGACAACTAGAAGTTATTGAACTGAAAGTACATTTTAGTTCTTCTAAATGTTCCTTAGATACTTTTTGCTTTTCTTCAAAGACATTTCTTAAGGAGCCACGTAGAATTCTGATTAGCCAAATCCACAGTATCCAAATCTCCCAATCTAATGAACAGCAGAATTTCTCCCTGTCTACTGACTCCATTCACATAGATTCCAGACTCATACATGCTCCTTCCCTAAACCAATTTGTTGCACTTAAAGATGTTCAGATAATCAAGATTCTACTGCAATATTTCCATAGGAATAGGGAAATATAGGAATTATCATTGCCATATGATACATATATCTAGTGTCCTATTTCGATGATCTCTAGTACCAATGGCTTCTCAACAGGGTGTGAAACCTCCTTAATAGACAATTATAGAATAAGCCACTGTAAGGGTTCCTCCCTGCCAGGTTTGGAAGGAGGCCACTCTGCCTCACTATAGCAAGCTGCAACAGTCTGAACTCTGACCTCTGGGCAAGACAGAGCAAACAAATAGTCTATTGCTAGCAGCCTCCTGGCTGGAGAAAGCAACAAAAGTCTGGTGCATGCTTTCTGACCTAGGGTGAGTATGCAACCAGCCCCAGCTGTCCGTGGCTTCAGGGAATAAGGGGACCCAGTCCCGCCCTACTTCACTGGGTCCCGGATCAGGGCCCTATCAGTGGCAGGTGATGCCACCACAGGGTCAGTGGGAAAAGGTAAGATTGCTGCCTTGCATGCTAGCAGCACAACCAGACCAATGTCTGGTTTCCCTGGGTTACGTCCTACCTGAACCTGCTGGCGTCACTCCATTGGCATCGGGCTTTGGCTCGCAGGTTCGCAATTGGGCAGCGCTTCCACTGGTATCTCCCTGGGGCCTTCCATCTCTTGGGCCAGTAGGGTGCCCGTCTGCTTCATGGCCATTCCTGGCCCTTGTAGAGGGTTCGGCTCTTTAGGAGAGACATCCACTTCCTTTCCCAGTCCACCTCCTTCCCCATTCCTGCACTTCTTGCTAGGAAATGGGGCATGTTTGGCTGCACCCACCAGGTGGAGTTAATCCCTTCGGTACTGGGGGGGAGGCCACTCTGCCTCACTACAGCTACCCATGTTCTGCCTCACTACAGCTACCCTTGTGTTCTGAACCATGAATATTTTATTTCCCTAAATAAGTTTATCCTATCTTACATAATTGTGAATATTCTTATTAGCCTTATATGTTTTACCCTTTTTTGAATCCTTAACTTGAACAATAGCTGTAGCAATGAGTTTTAAAGAATAACTATGTTTTATTTAAAAATCAATTTCCAGTTGTGGTTTTAAATTTGTCTTTTACTCGTTGGCCCCCTGTTAATTCTTTCATTAAACAGGAAACCCCACGGCCCCTTTCAATATTATGTAATGTTTTCTTCATTTTCATCTCTTCTCCAAACAAAACAGAATCTTGGACTTGGCTATCTTATCCTCCACCCCCACTCTTTGGGGAGATTTTCTTCGGCCCAGACAACCAGCATCAGTTTTACTATCCTCTTACAGCAGCCCTTTCTGCAGGGGATGTTCTGCAGCCCTCTCCATTCTCTGATATGAGACTTCTTGGTTGGAGGTCAGACTCCAATGGCCTATTCCTTGAAGACAGTGATGCCTGCTTGCAGGGCCGGCTCCAGGCACCAGCTTATCAAGCAGGTGCTTGGGGCGGCAACTCCAGAGCGGGGCGGCACTTTCAGGTATTTGGCGGCAATTCGGCGGAGGGTCCCTCACTCCCGTTCGGCGTGAAGGACCTCCCGCTGAATTGCCGCAGATCGCGATCGCGGCTTTTTTTTTTTTTTTTGGCTGCTTGGGGCAGCAAAACCCCTGGAGCCGGCCCTGCCCGCTTGAGCCTGGAAACCTCTGAATGTGCCAGATTTTGAACTCCCTACTTGTATTATTCACTCTGGGACAACATTACCAGAAAGCCCCAAGGAGCAGTCATAGCAGCAGAAGGACTTCAACAATGATTGGGTTAGATTTGGTTTAGTTTGGTTCGTGAGATGAAGTCCATGTTGACCATTTACATTCACCCAAATCTAATTATAACCAAGCCTCTTGAAAATGGAGAATAAGTTAATAATTACTTAATAATCTTAGGCATCAGGGAACATCAAGGGGTGGTAATACTATTATAAAATGGACTGTGAAGAGGACAGGTTTGGTTTTTTTTTTACAATAACAAAGGTTATCTTTCAATATATGCTGATGTAAGACAATAGACAACAGACTTGATAGACAAATCAGGCTCATTGCATCTATGTGCCCAAGAAAATCACTTTTAAAGTAACAAAAAGCAATGAATGCTCAGTAACTCAGTGGAGCAGAAGCACTTAGTATTAGCTGAAATTGGAAATTCTAGGTTTATCCTCAGTATCACTTGCTTTGAAGTACCTGTAACTGGGCTACTCTCAGCAGAGAAGTTGATTTAAAGGATTTTTAAGCCATCATTTTTTCTATTCTCTGAGCATGTCCCACTGATACTTCAAAGACAAGAGATACTGTGGATCTCTCCATGGCATTTCTTGCCTTTGAAGTACAAAACACATGGGAAATATTCTCAGCAAAGAGTTACTTCAAGTTTTTAAAAGTAGCCTTTAACAATGATTACCTCATTGATGCACTTTAATGGTTTTATAGCTGGCCTTTTAAAGTGTATCAGTGCTCTTTCAACAAGGGATTATAATAAAACTACAAAGTACACTGGAGTCCAGTAAAACACCTGAAATGAGCATCGTCATCAAAACTGTCACAGAGTAATCCCTGGTTGCTTTATGAGGGATTACTCCTTACAGCTGCAGCAGTAACTAAAAGGAGTACCAAAATGCAATACAGGCAGCAACAAAAGGCACCAAGTTAACAAGCATTGAACCACACCCTGAGCCCAACAAAGTAACTGCATTTTAGCCAGCATCCAGAAATAAGTACCAGCCAAAATTTGTTTAGAGGTCTGCAATAAGTATTCTTTCCTGGGCTGAGAGAGTGTGTTCTTGATAATGAGTAGCCCAATACTAGCTACGCTATTGACTTCAAAGTGTTCAGGACTGCACCCTGGAAGGACAGGCTGGTATTTCCCCAGGTGTGGGCAGTGTGGGAAAGCACCAAATGGGATTCCATGAGGGAGCAGGGGTTCATAGTAGCATATCTACTTGCAGAATGTAGACTTCAGATACCACTCACAGAGCCTATAATGTAGCTGACTGTTGGAAATTAGGGCTTATTCCTAAAACATTGAAGTCAATGGGAATCTTTCTGTTGACTTCAATGGGCTTTGGATCTGGCCCTCAGTGGTTTCATCCCATAAGCTTCCTAATGGCCCTCCTGTGTCACTCTCATTAATGTTTATGGGAGTTGCTGTATGAGTATATTTGTAGGGGGAAATATCCCTTTTCCCCTAATATTAACAGGATATATCTCTTCATAGAATCATAGAATATCAGGGTTGGAAGGGACCTCAGGAAGTCATTTAGTCCGATCCCCAGCTCAAAGCAGGACCAATCCCCAACTAAATCATCCTAGCCAGGGCTTTGTCAAGCCTGACCTTAAAAACCTCTAAGGAAGGAGATTCCCCCATCTCCCTAGATAACCCATTCCAGTGCTTCACCACCCTCCTAGTGAAAAAGATTTTCCTAATATCCAACCTAAACCTCCCCCACTGCAACTTGAGACCATTGCTTCTTATTCTGTCATCTGCTACCACTGAGAACAGTCTAGATCCATTCTCTTTGGAACCCCCTTTCAGGTAGTTGAAAGCAGCTATCAAATCCCCCCTCGTTCTTCTCTTCTGCAGACTGAATAATCCTAGTTTCCTAAGCCTCTCCTCATAAATCATGTGCTCCAGCCCCCTAATCATTTTTGTTGCCCTCCCTGGACTCTTTCCATTTTTTCCACACAGTACTCCAAAACTGGACACAGTACTCCAGATGAGGCCTCACCAATGCCCAATAGAGGGGAATGATCATGTCCCTTGATCTGCTGGCAATGCTCCTACTTATACAGCCCAAAATTCTGTTAGCCTTCTTGGCAACAAGGGCACATTGTTGACTCATATCCAGCTTCTCATCCACTGTAACTCCTAGGTCCCTTTTTGCAGAACTGCTGCCTACATGCCTAATTATGTTTTGAACAAAGGGTTCAGAAATGATATGTCCTGAAGTAAAGATATTTCTAATAGTCCACAACTCAGCAGAAATCCATTATGCACAAAAACTTTAAGCTGTACAACTTCTGACATTTCTTCTGCAAGAATATTATCAGCATATGGCCAATGATAATATAAGAGGAAGAATCAGAAGTGATTGGTCAAAGGATAACATGACAAGTTTATAGTTCCATGGAAACACAAGTGCTTGCTTTTTTCTGAAACTCTCACCTATCCAACTCAAAGGGATCACAGCAGGACAGTGGAATTAATTACTCACCATTTTGTGCAGCAATTAATATTTTACCTTAATGATGTACTCAGAAGTTTTGAGGATGGAAGAATTCTCACTCAGTCATGGAACTTAAAAATGTCTATGATAGCTCACCAGCAAGTTGAAAGCATGCTGTTGGCCATTTAACAGTATATTCTAACATGCTATGAGAAATTTTTATAGGTATTTTGAATATATTAAGAATGGACTTCACCCCTAAAATTTGGGAGAAGACAAAAAGAGTCCCGCCCACCCAAAAGATCTCTTTTTTGTAAAATAAGTCAGTTACATATGAGGTCTCCTCAAAGGATCACTTTGATAACCTGCCTGAAAAATCCTCTGGCAAATTCAGTGCAAAGAAGTGTTTTCATGGTAGATGGGATTTAGCTATGTTTGGGAATGGGAGACACACACAAAAAGCTTTTTTTCAGGACTGCCCCCAAATGCTATGACCAGATCTGATGAAGATGCACTGCCTGAGGAAACCAGTAATTCTAGACAGTTATGCTGTTATTTAACACTTCTTTATTACCCACTAACACTGCTTTTATCAAAGCTCAATATCTTCCTCTCTGTTCAGTACTGCACTGAATGCATTATCAGCAATCAGTAAGCAATCATTTCTACAGAAAATACCCTTTTTATAACTCAGATAAAAAAATATACTCCAAGTTGAAATTTTAAAAGCTATTAAAGGAACACCAAAGATAGGCACTTACCAGTTTGGGGCATTTTTTTTGTTCTCTTCTATCTAATAAATTATAGCAATTTTAAATGGTTTTATTGCAGATAATAAAATATCCTAATTCATAGGCTCAATGCTGCTTTTGAATATCGCTTCTACTAATATCAATGGGAGTAATTCATGAAAATCCAAGCATAGAATTTGGACCCATATTATTTAACTACAACCTGAAGAGAAAAACAGCTCTTAAAATAATGTTATGGTATACAAGAGGAATGAAAAATACCTTTTACATTTTCTACCAAGGTCTAATCCCATACCAATAATATCTACAGAGATTGTACATACTGCACATATTATAATGAAAACCTAGACATTTTATTCTATCTTCCATAGTTATGAAGATGAAAACAAGTACAATGTGCAATTAAAATTATATTTAGTCCCCTCCTTTCACACTAAGACATTCTGGGTCCAGTGAGACCACTACACTACAGTCACCAGACCCAAGGAGTTAAGATTGTTTCTCTCCTAAGTTTCTTGAAGGTTTTGGAATCACATTAAAGATCACACTTATGGCAGTGGCACATGTGCACACAGATGGCAGAACAGGTTGCCAAGTATGTGAGGTCTGATCCTGAGTAGTGCTTAGCTTCCACAACTCCATATTGGCTACAACTGTTAAAGTTCTGGCTGCAGGCCTGATTATGGGATCTACAGGGGGAAAAGATCTCTCAGATGGCTTTGACTCATTGCTGACTATATCCACTTTGCTCTTCTCTTATCTTTCCTGACTACATGCTGTCCTGCATAATGAGCATTTCCTTTAATGCCTTCTTACCTTACCCTCTTCCCCAGTCTTATCTCACAGCACTCTTCTCCATTCCCTCCTCCTCTCTCTCTAGGTGTCTTTATCTCCTCTCCTCCATATAATTGCCAGCCCTTGAGCAATTATTCTAAATCTTTCTCCCATCTCCAAGCATTCTCCCTTATATCCTGCCTTGTATCTCCTGTTCTCTCACTGATGCCTCCATAACCAAGCACCATCTCAAACTCACCCTGTCCAAAACTGAATGTCGTTTATCCTAATCCCTCACCTTTATCTCTTTTCTGTATCCCCATTGATAACTCAATACCCTGCCTGTCACCCATGTCAGCAATTTTGGTGTCATCTTTGACTCTTCTATGTCTTCCTTCTTTCTCCAAGACCAGTTTTAGATCCTATCACTTTTTTCTTTTGACAAACTTGAAAATCCAACCTTTCCTCCCTGTCCCCACAGATAAAACACTACTCCAAGCACTGGTCACCTCTTCCCTTGATAACTGTAAACTCCTTTCTGCAGACCTCTCATTCTCATTTGTACATTCTCCAGTCCATTCAAAATCTCAGTGTTAAAGTCATCTTGTCCCACTGCTCTGCCCTCATCACTCCCTTATCTATACACATACACCCCATCAACTCTCTCCATTAGCTTTCTGTCTCTCACCAGGTCATATGCAAGCTCCTCATCTTCAACTACTAGGACTTCTCATTACCATACTCTCCTTCTTTTCTTGATCTTTCCTAATTCTCTCAATTTCTTCTCTCTGTGTTTCCTTGTCCCATTCTTGTTTCTGTGCCTTCTACCAGGCAGATTACTCTGCCTGAACACTCTCCCTGTCCTCATCCAAACACAGTCTCATACTCCTTCAGATCATTTTCTAACCTCCCTATCACTTCCTTCCTTCTCCTCATTGAATAACCTTCATGCCCTCCATCAACTATAGTGCTGTGTCGTCCCTTGCCTTTATCCTGATTTATTCAGATTGCAAGTTATTTGGGACTACGAATGTATTTTATCTATGCTCAAACTGTCGTGTGACTTTACAGTGTGTATTAATGATCATATTACTGCTGTTTGATTTTTTTTAACGCATGAGACTTTCTCCTGCTTCCACTGAAATCAGTTACAAAATTCCTATTTATTTCAATGAAAGCCTCCTTAAGCACTACATGTTTTTGTGGTCAAGTGTTAATTACAAATTGAATACCTTCAATGTTTTCTAGATAAATATCTAAATTAGCAAAAATTTTAGTCATTACAAAAGCTGCACTTTGAAATCAAATTTGTTGTTGATTAACTGTTGCTTTTTTCATCTTAAACTAATATGGATTGAATAATCCTTCTGATGGCAAAAGATCATGTTGCTTCTAAAACAATTGCCCTGTATTTTTGGTTGCATAAAATCAATTGCACTCCTGTAGCGCAATTAAGTCTGCATCACATTGTGAATTACGACAAGTACATTTGGTCAAAAGGAAGGGTTGATTAGCAAGGACTGGTTTGTGGTCTGAAGGCATATAGGAAGGGTTTATAGCTGAAATCTGCCATGCTGTTTGAAGACTCTGTTAACTTATTGTGAGCTTCCCCATCACGAAAAATAAAATGCACAGATTTCTGGGAAATATTAAACATGCATTTTCCTTTTCAAACATGTTTTATCAGCATGACGCCAGCAGCCCATTCTATGGAAGGCAAACAGTGCTGAGTATATCTTCTATATATTAGAGAAAGCAGATTAGAAGGTTATTTATTTTAATATGTTGAAACACATTCTGTTGTGCTATTATACGCAGAACTGGTAGCACTGCCTGTAGTTCAAATTGCCTAAAGTTGCCTGTTATTGACTACTGTCATATAGTAAACTGCAGGGGTCGGCAACCTTTCAGAAGTGCTGTGCCGAGTCTTCATTTATTCACTCTAATTTAAGGTTTCACGTGCCAGTAATACATTTTAACATTTTTAGAAGGTCTCTTTCTATAAGTCTATAATATATAACTAAACTATTGTTGTATGTAAAGTAAATAAGGCTTTTAAAATGTTTAAGAAGCTTCATTTAAAAATTAAATTAAAATGCAGAGCCTCCCAGACTGGTGGCCAGGACCCGGCCAGTGAGAGTGCCACTGAAAATCAGCTCGTGTGCTGCCTTCGGCACCCGTGCCATAGGTTGCCTATCCCTAGTATACTGGATTGGATGGATTTTAGGCCTGATCCACTATGGCAATTTCTATATTCCCATGACCACTTCTTTTTTTTCCCCACAGCACCTCATAGGCCATAGGTGTCTCAAGTTGGGCACCCAAAATTAGTGGATACTTCTGAAAGTTACCCTGAATCTCTCTGTGCTTCACTTCCCCAGCTGTATAACTGGGAAGATAATATCACCTCACCTCACAATGCTATTGTGAAAATAAATTAAATATTTGTGAAGCACTCCTATAGTATGGTGGAATTTGAATGGTGCATGTTAAATAAGGCCTGGGGCCAACTTCTGAATGAGGATACGAAAAAATATTGGGAAACTACCCATTCACTGATTTATGCAGGAATCCTGTTGGGGGAAATTGCATGTGATCATATAATTAAAGGCCACATCACAGCACATTTCATGGGCAACATTCTCTCTGATGTTTCCTAGCTTTTAAATGCTTACTTTTCAACCATAAAGTTCTTTTAACTTAGTTTTAATATAGAGGGGTTTTTTTAATACATTTAATATCAGTATGAAGTCATCCAGATTTTCTGTGTACATGAAATCAGAATTTGACCTATTGTACATAGCCCCTGATTTAAATAAGCTGTGCTGAGTGACAGTGAGTTTGATAAATTAATTGGAATCAGAATACTTACAAGCAAAGGGTGCACCTGCAAGGTGCTGATCACTCTCAGCACCCATATATTTCAAAGGAACATACCCCTTGCAGGATCAAAAACATTCTAATTTTGTGTAAAGGTAAACAAAGAAGGCATTGAAACAGTAAGAAACTGAGAAACATAGTGGTCACCTTACTGTTTAGATAAGCCAAATCAAACAGTGTCACACAGCTAATCACTAAAAGCAAACATGCCTTTTTTTAAAATAATTATTCTGGACACTGAGGTAACGGAAAACTCATTTAACATCTTAACACATGCACAGCAAATAGATATAGGTAATATATTCAGTGTTACTTCTGAGAATGTGCTAGTGCTAGAAACATTGACTGTTTGGCACGATGTTGTTTTTTCCTGGAGAAATTACATCTAAATTTCATTGATTCCAATTATGTTCATTGATTCCAATTATGTTACAATACAAAATGGTACACACAGATATGGACCAGTCCTACTGTGGTGTCTGAAAACAGACAATAGTACTGTATTTTAATACCCAGACCTCTATTAATAAGAGTAAAAATATTATCTAGTGCATAAAAGTTGTATGTATATTGCTTTACAAATGGGCAACAAACTGATAGCCACCTGCACTATTATAGTCACCAAAGCTAGAATGAACTGTAAGTCCAATTCTCAAGGGCAATACTAAGAAAATCCAGTTGATTTAATTCTTTGACAAATACTTACTTTTATGCTGTCATTTGTCCTCATTAAATTGTGCCTAATATAAATACATAAAATACCATATTTTAAATTAAATAATTAGCATCAGTTGAATAATATTTCTGAATAATTTATTCAGTGAAATTTTCCCATCAGTCATCAATCTAATTATCATCAGATATGTGCCAGAGAATGTAGATTATACTGGCTGAGGATCTGACTCAGTAAATGTAGTCATTATAGGACTGGCATTAGAAATAATAAAAATTTAGCAGAAGCAATGAACTTTATTAATAACTAGCTCTTATATAACACTTTGCATCAGTAGATCTCAAAGCACTGAACAAAAAAGGTCAAAATCATTATCCCCATTTGTCAGATGGGGGAAATTATTTGCACAAGATCACACAGCAGGCCAGTGGCAGTCCCAGCCTACTGCTCTATCCATTAGGCCAGAAGATGCTGAGAAAGTCAGTAAAATGATGACGCTTGATTATGCTTAAAAGAATACAAGCAAAACACATAGGTGTAACTAAGAACACCTGAATTTTATGATGAATGTCTTGATAACTATTCTTAGCAATAACACCCTAGCACCAATGCAGAGAATGGGGGGGAAAAGCAATTAGCACAGCTTTATTGCCTCCAGCTTAGATCTGAGAAACAGAATGCTTAACCTGGCATTCAATTTAATGAGTAGCATAAATTGAACTGAGATATTCATTTCCTTTTGGTGTTATTAAAATGTTCCCTTCACATGTTCTCCTCAAGTCCATTGTGTATATCTTAGGTGTTCTAACCAAATGCTCTGGACAGCAAAGTTTGTAATTGATTATGTAATCCCGGTAGATAAACTAATGGTCCAACAATACTATAAATATGCCAGAGAAAAATTAAAGCACATTCACAAACGATTAAAATGGTTGTGAGCACTGGGCACAGTGCTCTACATCACAACTGTAAGATCCAATCTTGTAGGAGCAGGATTTTATATTTGTACTATTAGAATTAATGTATGATTTGATCACCCTGCCAGCCACCCTTTTTGAAAAGCAGAAAGGAATGACCCTCTGGGACACTGGTAGAAACGCATCTGACAGACTGCCAGTGTCTGTACTGATGTTAAGGCAGGGACAGACGAGAACAATCCTTATGACTGGTTATGGTCACCCTTTTGTTTTAGGATAAGTTATAATGTCTATTATGGTTTCCTATATGTATTATAAATTAGGCACTCTAGTTAAATATACATTTCTTTGTTTTAAGGTTTAGTAAGTAAGAGACAGGATCTTCTATTGTGTCTATGTTAAGGAGATTCGAGGAATGTTGAAGGCCCGGGCCACAATGTGAACTGTTTTGATTACAAGATTTAGTAAGGTTTAATTTACAATGCCTTTCTTGCTCAAAATAAAAACTGCTGTATACCTTTGAAGGTCTCTGTAAAAGACTGAAAGAATCCTGTGGCACCAACAGTAAAAGACTGTTTGTGTGAATGTGGAATGCATGCATCAGGAAAAGATAAGATGTGAAGGCCATTGTTAAAGTCAGATGGTCAAGGAAGGAGGAGTGAAGAAACTTAAAGACACCAGAGAACCATCAACGCTCATCCATAATTGAGGAAGGGCAGGTTGACGACCCTGAGGTGGAGGCTGGCACCCCTAAAGACAAGACAATTGATTAAATCGAAACCAGGACAGGATGACCCCCCTCTCTGAGGTGTTTTGGAATGTTAAACATCAAAAGATAACACCAATTAAGGAGTAACCGGTCACAAACTGACACAACAAAATCCATAGACTTCAACAAAGAAAAAAGACCATAAGAACAGGGTGATTGGCCATTGGACTTTGGGTTCATCTTGCCACAACTCCAGGAGTATTGGATCACGACTGACAGTGCCTGCCTCCCCTCTGTGACCAATCTGGCTGTCCCCTAGATTGATCCAGACTCTGGACTGGTAACTATAAACATCAACTGGCAAGTCTCTGTGTGTGTGTGTGTGTGACTGGAAAGCATATGCTAATAGCTGTATTCTCAATAAATGCGGTGTATTGCCTTTTTCCCTGAAAAGGATCCCGTATGCTTCTTATAAGCATAACAAGTTCACATTCTAACCCGAATGGAGGTATCAGGAGGTATTAAGTTTAGCATTTGGGGGAAAGGCAAAAGCCCTATGTTTCTCAAGGGTTACCTCTCCAGCCAGTTAAGGAGCAGTAAGAATTTTCATTCAGTTTTCCTCACCTGGAAAGTTAATGGCTAAGCATGGTCCTCAAGAGTAGGAGGTAAAGGGAAATAATATGGGTATCTTCAGGGAACTTCAGGGAGCCCTGAAACTCTTGGGAAGGAAAAATCCCTGACTCCTTGACTGTTAACTATACAATATGGTACTAATGTGCCATTATATTAATGCTGTTTTCCTACACCAAACATAAAGGTGTTCAGAAAAGCATCTGAGTTCTTCCATGCTTACTGGCATTTTTTCCATCCCTCACCCTCAGCTGGCTTGTGATTAGAGCTAGTGAAAATTTTCCATCAGAAAATGCCGATTCTACAAAATCAAAATGTTTGTGGGAACATATAAATTTCATCACAAATTTTTACACAAAATTATCAAAATGTTTAGTTCCAACTTTATTATTTGACTATATTATTATAATTACATTATTATAATGTAAAAGTCAAAGTGAAATCATTCAACCTTATCAAAACATTTCTGTAAAGTTATTTTGATGTTTCCAAAACAAATGTTCATTTTTCAATACATTTCAACTTTTTGTTATGATTTGGGATGAAAAAAAATAAAAATTTCAGAACAGAACAGAAATTCCAGTTTCTCAGCAGCTCTACTTATAACCCACTCTCTACCTCCTCTATATTTGTTGCTTTTTCCATTATGTCATTAAAATATTATTCTATGTATGGAATCATAAAAAGTAAAGGTTAGAAAAAAGACCTGTTAGGTTGCCCCTACTAGGGCAGGATTATCCTCTGTATAGTTGATTTTTTCTAGTCCATTTGTCCAGGCATCTTTTAAGTCTTCCACATAATAGGACTGCCAAATTTTCCCATGGTAGACTCTTATATAATCTAATATAACCTGACCAAAAGCCCATTGAAGTCAAAGCCCATTGACTTCAGTGGGCTTTGAACAAGCAAAGTGCTGAAGAAAAACAAATGCTATTATATGGGGAAATGATTAGTGAACATCAAAAATCAAATAATTTTGCTAAAAAAACAAGATTATGATATTTAAAAGTTTACACATCCTTAGACCTCACCGTAGGTAAAAGTCCTGCTTTTCTTTAATTAAACAAACTAATAATGCTTCTCATAGTACATGGGTGGAGTACTAGACTAAGAAAAAATGCAGGCAGTTTAAAAAATACGATAAGATAAGTATTTATCATAGTCTAATTTAATGTCAATCCTCCTACAAACCTAAAGTCCCAGCAGGCTCCAAATACAGGCAACAGGTGGGAGGGACAGCGCACATGAGATTTTCTCTGTCAAAAAAAATACACTGTGATAGGGATTTTACTAGGATTTACAATGTAATAAGAATTCATTGTACAGTATTATTGTGAAAATGAAGTTGAGCCATGCTGAGCTGTTCACCCGATATCTCAGAAAATTCATACAGCAAAATATAGAGAGTGACTTTCTATACAACTTCAGGTGATTAAAACAAAAATAATTTCTCTGAATTCACTAGAGTTTTCCTTTCATATTTTCCCACTCACTAGAACCATTTTTTCTTTAGGGATAAAATGTTATACATACATACATGGTGCTCAGTAATCTTCTGTTTCTTGATAAACTACTGTATTTTTTATCAAATATGTTAATAGATAGAAATTACAAGCATTTTTTTTTGTTATTTCTAAAATTTCAGCACTCATTAAATGTACTAAACTGGCAGACCAGTAGATTGAAGTTTTCTCCTTATCCAAAGAGAAAGTACAGCATGGAGAGCAGCAGTGTAAGATCCCTGATAATTCTACATTTATACCATTGTTAAAGAGTGGAGACATTGATTCAGTCCTTTATGTTCCATAGTTTTTAATAAAACACCACTAAAGAGTTCTAAAACAGGACCTCAACATTCCAGAAGAGAGAAGGGAGCTTCATAGATCAGTCATTACAGGTGAGCAAATAAAGGATTTCTAAGCCTGAGGGCCAAACTGAAAAGTCAGATAAAAAGTTGGTTCATTTCAAACTGACTTTTTTATATAATTAAAATGAAAAAAAAAAACCCAAAAAAGTACATCTAGGATCTACATTTTTTTCTGATGATTACTTTTCATTTCATTTTCTTTTTGGTGTATTTTTCAAATGGAAATTAAAAAAATTTGTTTGGTTTGATTTTCATTTCAATTTTTGTTTTGGTTTTTCACCTTTTACTAAATATAGCTAAATTGTTAAATGAAACATTGTGTCAAAACAAAGTCAAAACATTTCATTATAAAATAGTCTGTTTCACATTTTTCAAAAAAAGTCAATTTTTCCAGTTGAAGCAATTCCCCACATTTGACCAAATTATTGAATCATTTTGTGCTCTGAAAAATGCATTTTAATTTAATTTACTATTCACTGAAAAAAGTTTGCCCAGTTCTACTAATCGCACCCATTTTCTGGTCTGTGATTGGCCCGTTCTGAGGAGGCAGTGTACCCTACTGGCCTGTGCTGTGCTCAGCTATATGTATTTCAAGGTTCCTTCTCGGGGACTAAGCCAATTCCTGGTTCCCTTTCCAGCTTTTACCTGCCTTCTCCAAGTTTTGTTTGTACCAGTGGTTGCTCTGCTGCATTTCCTGATATGCTGAGGGATAGTGATTTGCTACTTGTGGTCAATAGGATATTTTTTTCATCCAAGTAAAACTGGCTCCTTGCTTTGGCATTTATTGCCTTCCTCTCAACATCCAGAAGGGGTAGGCTTTGGAGATGGTGCATGTTGCATATAATGTTGCCACAATTTTGGTATATGTTCTATACGGTTTGGCTTGTTAGAAGGTTCCAGTTTAGGGGGCTCCAAAACCTTGAGGAGGTCAAAAGCATTGGACGTAGGCCTTGGTTGTGGACATGGATCTTCATCTGGATTCTTAACACTCAAGTGAGGCAAGGGCTGCAGGGCATCTCCACAACTTGGACCACATCCCAATATTAGGAATGCAGCAGAAGAGTGAAGGAGTTCCCCACCCCTTCACTTTCTGGTTGTGGCCACCATGGCCAGTTTGGAACCACAGCAGACTGGGAAGATTATACCAGTCTGGGAAGATTCCGCCATTCTGGGCAGATTATGGGGGAAATTACTAACCCCTGTTTTAGTTGCTGGCAAAAACTGACAAGAGTTGCAGTAGTAGTGGGGGTATGTTTTAGCTACTCTGGTATGCTATATTTTCAACAAACAAGCTGAAGTTATTTCACTACAGAATTTGCAATATTTGCATGCCCAAACTAACAACAAAGAGCATCATTATCTACTCCTTTATTGACAGAGGGATGATCAGCCTTTACAAGATTTCATATTAAACAAAGTATAATAGAAGTAATTTGCACTTTTGCTCACATGCCTGGCTTGAGTCTTTGGTTTCAGTAGCAAGTGATTCAGGGAAAACTCACACCTGGCATGATTTTCTTCTGGATAATGAATTAATCTCCTAAATTAGCATGATTTTATAAAAATAGCCAAAAATATTTAATTTAAAAAGCAATTTTTTGTGTGATGTGATGCTTTAGCAAGAATTTTATTCTATGGTATAATTTACACTCTGCTGCATATTAACTTCATTCTTTTAAATATTTAGGATTCAACCTTTTGATCTATATTTCTTCATCTGGTTGGCCATTATTAGAAATAAACTTATACGTAAGTGATCTGCATTCTCATGCTCCAAGAAACGGAGGTTTTGCATATAGCTCCTGAAAACTAAATTTTAAACACTATTTTCATGTTAGCAGTAATTAGATGCATTATACAGCAAAGATACACATGAAAAAAAAGTCACTTTTTCAATAGGCTTCCATCAGAAAAAATAGTTAATAAAAGAAGAACAGAGTCTAGCTGCAGGAAAGAAAATGTTTGTTTCCTACAGCATCTTTTTTTTTCATTTAAAATTATTTTGAATAAATTACAGGATCCTGGGTCTTACAAAGGTACAGTAGCATGCTCCTACCTTCTACTTAACCTGTAGCATCTTTCACAATACCTGCAGTTTCTTTCCAACGTGCGCTGGCTCTGAAGGCAGTCTTTCTGAAGTTGCCTTAGCAACTTCTCTAGGTTTTTTATTCCTCCCCTCTTCAAGTTTTCTCTTTCATTTCTACAAGCCTAAATGTAAAGATTTACATTACAACACAATGTGGGGAAATAACCATTTTTAAATATATGCTGAAACTGCACAGCTAAAATTCTAATAGACGTGCAATTCTAATAGATGTGTGCAGATCATGTGCATGCTCATGAAGGAGTGAGTAATGAAGGAAAAATAGAGAGAAGAGGAAACCAGATGGTCTGATGTAACTGTGTTTTGGGTTACAAATACCTCTGTGGTCATGTTTAGATTTTGCAAGGACAAAAATACAAAAAAAAAACCCATTAAATATTTTAGAGTTTTTAAGCTTTCCCTTCTCAATTGACTGATTGACTAAAGTCCAAATAGTTTTTGTTACCTGTTTGAACAATTCTTGCCCTACTCCTAAAAGTAAGAGGAAAATAAAATAAAAAAAGATTTAATCCCTGGGGCTCAACATTACTAATATACAGAATACATGGGACTATGCAGTAAACCTCAACCCCAGCACTATCAAACACGCATGTCTCTATCCAGTCACCAAATGTCCAGCAAAGCAAAAATGTATACGTGAACACATTTATCTAATCCCTACTATTACAAAGTGTATATAGAAACAAGCAGTTAATCAGAATTCAGCACTTACAGGTTCCATCACCCAGCAATACTGCAGGATCGTGCATCAAAACAGCCTTGAGTGGTAGTAGCAAAAATGCATTTCTGCCAGGGCCTGTCTTCCAGCATGCTCTTACATGTTCAGTTGCTATATGGACATACAGGAATCCAGCCCCACTGGACTCCATATCAGTATTTCCTCTAGTTTTTTTTTTTAATATGTTCAAATGACTGCCTGAGCGTGTTTAAAATCTGAGCGTGGTCTATCCCACTCTCATTCCTTTTCACTTACTCTGTCCCCTCATTTCTTCACTCATTCCCTCTCTGTCTTTATCCCCCTTCCTTTCCCAATCCCATCCTCCTACCCCATGTCCAAGACTCTCTCCCCTGAGATTGTGGGGACCTCTTGAGTCCCCAAAAGCAGATCTGAAACAAATAGGATTTTTACTATTAGTATTTTCAGTTAGTCCATTTGTAACTACATTTTCTGACCCATTACATAAACCATTTAGCTAGTTTTCAGTAATGCATTTTCTATATAACCCATTTCCATCTTCCTGTGTTATATTTTTATATACACTATTCAAATTAATATTATATATAGAAATCTCTATGACTTCATTGTTTAATGGAGTTCACTCACTGTCATTCCTGAAGACATATAATGAATGTTAATCCATTATGGACAGATCTGTTTGTTCCTCAATACATGAGGGGAAAAAACAAGAGAGAGACATAAGCTTTTGATACTCTGCATTTCTGACTTTATCCTAAGGGAAATTGTGCAAAGATGTGGGATTGGGCATGTTAGGATGTCACATCAAGACAGCCTGACATTTAGTTGCAGATTAATCACAGCATTCTTCATAAAGCAGCATTTTTCCCTAACTTCCCATTTTGCCCATTGGTAGACAATCCAAAGTCTCTTAAAGTGAAATAAAATGCAATTTTATTATAAAGGTGATATCACTGCACTCATCATTTGGGACTAATGTTGCCCATCTCTTCTTCCCTGACTACTTTTTTTTCAAAGGAGTGTGTTTTGCAATTTTAATCAACAATCAGTCAGATGTATGTAAGCCAAATTTATGTATCTGTTCTTTGTTCCATCTTGCATCTTTCTAGTTAGGATATAAATTTCTGTGACAATTGCTGAACCCTGCAATAGTGGAACTCTTGATATAGTGAAATGTTCTTGAGGTTAAAAGCAGTTTGCTATAGAAAGGTTTTTCTGCACCTTTTCAAACGCCAAGCATCTCTCAAAAAGAATTTAGAAAAAAACATTATTTATGGCTTTATTCTATTTTTCTTTCTACCTTAGGTCTCCCTTCAAATGCTACACTCCTTTGAGTTAATGATTGTTTGTTCTGTTAATGATGATTGTTCTGCATTTTCATTTTAGGTAATTAAGGATTTAATAATCCTTTTAAACCAACTGTAGTAGTAACAGGTTTAATATACAACTTTGTTGTTAGTTCAAAACATTTAGGAACATAGGAAATGCCTCACCGGTCAGACAAGTGGAAAGTGCTATAGCCTGTTGATCTGGGAAGTTTCTTCCTAACTCCATCGGTGGTTGTCTGTTGCTCTAATGCATTAGGGTTTATATGTCTGTATTTTTTGCTCTCTAATATAACTGTGAATGTTTTTATTATCCAATTGTCTAATCCTCCGATTAACTTAGTTCTGCCTCAGTAAGGATTGTACAAATTTACTCAATGAAGACAGCTGTGAGCAAAATTAGTTTTAACAAAATGTTTTAAAAGGGGTGCATGACAGTATATAAATGATTGCATCACAGAAACCACACTGAGTTTATTCAGATGTGCTAAGTACACCAAGTTTAATCAGCCCTGCTCAGTCTCTAGAAGACACGGTAGGAGTCTGTCAGAAAACTACTGTACATAGTTTATCACAATGGAGCAAACTTAGTGTCTGTTCAGTAGACCCCAGGACTTGGTCATTATGCACAGTGAATTACCTCCAAGTCAGGGTTAAATGGAGTGATGTGATGAATGTGTATGATATCTGCCCTGTGGATAAATACAGGACACAAGTTCCCTAAGACTTCTAGCCCTTATTCTTCATGAGCAGAAAAATAATCAAGCAGTTTATACAAAACAAACACTGTTGGCCTATGCTTCCAGAAATATCTCTTAAAATATTCTCAATTTTTTATATTTTAGGTGGTTTCTGTGTATTTTGCCTAAAAGTTTCTACTGAGAAACTGTTTTTTTAAAAAGGAGCAGAGGAAAAATGGTCAATAAAAAGCAATTAAAAATGAAGTAGTGTGATAAATATAGAAAGTCTGTGTAAAATAAGCAGAGATGAGAAGAGAAAACTCCTAAAAACAGTTCATACCATAAATATGCCATATAGAGGGCAACCACTTGTGCTCATCTAGCTTTCACGAAAGAGCACAGGCTTCTCATTAGACAGGAAAAAATGTAAACCCAATCCTATGACTGGAGAATTGCTAATATAGTTCCAATTTTTGAGAAAGGGAAAAAAGTGATCCAGGAAACTATAGGCCTATTAGTTTGACCTCAATTTTAATGAAAGATCTTGGAACAAATTTTGAAATAGAAAGTAGTTAAAGACATAGAGCTAAGTGGTAATTGGGATAAAATGCAACATGGTTTTACAAAAGGTAGATCGTGCCAGACCAACCTGAATTCCATCTTTGAGACGATGACAGATTTTTTTTATACAAAGGATTTCAGGAAGGCACTTGATACAGTTCCACATGGGAAATTATTAGTTAAATTGGAGAAAATGGGGATTCATATGAAAATGTAAAGGTGGATAAGGAACTGGTTGAAGGGGCGACTGCAATGGGTCATACTGAAAGATGAACTGTCAGGCTGCAGGGAGTTACTACTGGAGTTCCTCAGGGACCGGTCTTGGGACGAGTCTTATTTAAGATTTTTATTAATGACCTTGTCGCAAAAAGTGAGTGTGCGCTAATAAAATCTGTGGATTACCTATACAGAGGAGGACTGGAATATTGTACAAGAAGATCTGGATAACTTTGAAAACTGGGGTAAGAGAAATGGGATGAAATTTAATAGTACAAAGTGCAACATCATGCACGCAGGGACTAACAACAAGAATTTTTGCTATAAACTGGGAACTTATCAGTTGGAAGTGACATAGACCTGGGTGTATTGGTTGCTGACAGGATGACTATGAGCTGCCAATGTGATGTGGCCTTGAAAAAGGCTAATGCAGTCCTAGGATGCATCAGGCGAGGTATTTCCAGCAGAAACAGGAGAGTGTTAGTACCATTATACAAGGCACTAGTGAGATCTCATCTGGAATACTGTGTGCAGTTCTGGTCTCCCATGTTTAAGAAAGATGAATTCAAACTGGAATAGGTTCAGAGAAGGATGCTAGGATGCTCAGAGGAATGGAAAACCTACCTTGTGAGAGGAGACTCAAAGTGTGACATTATCGGATTAAAATATGACCATGTAGATCATTGTTGCTATCACTTGTATATAATTGCTACAAATCTTACACATGTGTCAAGTAAGGTGTCAACAGAAAAGTTATGATTTGCTGAATATGATTATTCTATTTGTTTGCATGTATCATTTTTGTATCTGAAGTTAGGAATATTAACTATATACCTGTATTTCAACTGTTTGCTCCTGTGGAAACATCAACAAGGTGTTTAGTCAGTACACTGTGAAGTTGAATGGCCCATCAAAAGAACACTTAACTCACAATGGAAGATGCCTATCTACACTTAATGCACTTTACTGTGAATGTTGTACCTGGAGTATAGCTAATGTCTTCTGCTATGACTAAGCAAAACCATGCATGGCCATGTGACTTGCCCATGTGACTCCAAACACTATCTTGTTACCTGTAATTTTCTACTGTGAGAACAATGGGATTCCCTTCACTTGGCAGAAGCTATAGAAGACCCTGGAAACGTCTCCATTTTGCCTCTTTCCTGCTCAAACCTCTGGTTATGGACTTATTCTAATGGGAGCATTCTAACCAAGGGACTGAGGATTTTCCAATGTTTTGGAAGCAACCAGAGACTTCACAAGCCAGCAGTTTATTCCATCACTGCTAGAAGCCTGATCCAAGAACTTTGCAATTGTAGTATGTATTTGAGTCCTTTAACCACTTTTAACTCTCACCTTTCTTTTCATAAATAAACCTTTAGATATTACATATTAAAGAATTGGCAACGGCTTGATTATTGGGTAAGATCTGAGTTATATATTGACCTGGGTATATGGTTGGTACTTTGGGATCAGAAGAATCCTTTTGTTTGATAAAATTGGTTTTAAATAACCACTCATCATTAAGTCTAGTGTCTGGGTGTTGAATCCAGGACTGGAATATCCCAGGGGGCTGCATTTCTGACTTCTTGTTAGCCAGTGTGGTGAGACAGAAGTTTACTTTTGTTGCTGGTTTGATACATCTCATGGAAGGATAGCCACCAGTTTGGGGATGTGTCTCCCTTTTTCCCAGCAGCTTCTCCTGAATTCGGTATTCTCAGTTGTGACCCACAGATGCATGGTGACACAAAGACCTTGGCTTGTTTAGCCTAACAAAAAGAAGACTAGGGGAAGATATGACTGGTCTCTATACATACATCAGAGGGATAAATACAGGGAGGGAGAGGAGTTATTTAAGGTAAGCACCAATATTGACATAAGAGCTAATGGATAGAAAACTGGTCATCAACCAGTTTAGCCTTGAAATTAGGCAAAGGTTTCTAACCATCAGAGGACTAAAGTTCTGGAACAGCTTTCCAAGGGGAGCAATGGGGGCAAAAACATAACTTGTTTTAAGACAGGCCTTGATATGTTTATGGAGGGGATGGTATGATAAGACTGCCTACGACAGCATGTGCGCCTATCTGCAACAGTTAGCAGTGTATATTTCCAACGGCCAGTGATGGGACACTAGGTGGGTAGCGCTCCAAGTTACTACAGAGAATTCTTTCCCAAGTATCTGACTGATGGGTCTTGCCACATGCTCAGAGTCTATCTGATCACCATATTTGGGGTTGGGAAGGAATCTTCCTCCAGGTCAGATTGGCAGAGACCCTGTTTTTTGTTTTTTTTTCCCCACCTTCCGCTGAAGCATGCGGTCACTTGCAAGTTTAAACTAGTGTAAATGGCAGTTTCTCTGTTACTAAAGTCTTTAAATCATTATTTGAGGACTTCAGTAACTCAGCCAGAGGTTATGGGTCTATTACTGGAGTGGGTAGGCGGGGTTCTGTGGCCTGCAATATGCAGGAGGTCAGACTAAATGATCATGATGGTGCCTTCTGACTTTAAAATCTATGAGAATACATCAGGGGCAGAATGAGTTTTAGGTGCTGATAGAATTTTGCAAGGCTTTGTGAAAGAAGCTGTGTATTAAGGAGGCATTTGAAGGCAATATTTTCATCAGTAATAACTGGAAATCTGTCTACTCTGGTCATGTATCTTAACAAGAAAAAGTGTTTCCTTTCCTTTCACTTTCTAAACTAACATTCTAGAGGGGAGAGAAAATGAGAGAGAAAATAAATCAATAAGACCAGAACAATTATCCACTTCTGACTATATGCTCACATATTTTCCAGCTACACCTCTTTGGTGAGCTTGCCATCTTCACCAGTGAAGATGATGCTATTATCTGGTAGACGGCCATTCACAATAACATGGCCAATCAGCTCTATAATCCCTCTGAACAAACAGTGTGGGGTCCCTATGCAGATGTTAGTCACTCTCATATGTAGTGGACTTCAAGTTCCATTCTCTTGGGGCCTCTCTCTGTTCCTGGGGACTGAGTGATCATTAAGGATTTTTATTTCAGCACAGAAAAAAACAGGTGGTGTGTACTATGAAGAATCTGAGAATTACTGTGTAACTGCAGCACTGGAATTAGCATCTTCTAAATTCCCCAAAGTCAGTAGGGTATGTATATTTAACAGACCACGAGGTGCTAGTAATTGCATCTAAACTTTAATTAACACCATTCCATTCTCATGCAAACATTAATATGTTAATTCCTAGCCTATAAGCAGCTGGCAACTTTCCCCCTAACTACTAGGATTCCCTAACTTTTCCCTAGCCAATAAAACTGGCAATGCACAGCAAATGCTGAACTAAACCACGGGTAACACACACAAGCATAATTTCCCCTTTGCCAGTCCATTGTGTTGTCTACCTTCCTCTGGAAACTGTTTTATTTGAAAGATTTCTGCTGGGACCTTCTTTAAAAGTTACATATGAGCTGATCTTTCTCCCTATATACAAATCCAGGAGTTATTCCTTGCCTGCTTTATCAAACTGCACTTATGTGCTGCTGCTTACATCTCACCTGGGTCTACCAGTCTGCATTTTGGAACTTCAAAGAGTTACCACATTCCTTGAGTACTTTGTGATGGATTTGTAATTTGTCTGGAGTAAGATCTTCAGCTCTTCCAGCCAGTATTTTCCCATTCATGGCCAGTTCCCTCATACTCTCTTTTTTTTTTTTTTTAAACAAAACTTTCCACATGCTTCTCATGTATTCCAAGCCTCATTAATATGGAAGGGAAGGGCTATTTTCCTAGCTCCCAACCAAATGGAATAGTCCTTCTTCAAGCACGCTGTACCCTGCTCAGCTCCCAGCAGCCAGGCCCATCCCTCTTAACAGCCAGAGAGAGACTGTCTCTTGGCTTCTGGCCCACGGCCCTCTTATAAGGGCCAGCTGGGCCCTGATTAAGCTGGCCACAGCAGTGGTCAGCTACCCACTCAGCTTCCCCAGCCATTCTTAATCCCTCTTACTCTGCTGCAGCCCTTTCCAGGGCTGCTTTCACCCTTCCAGGACCGGAGCGGGGTGAGCACCCTGCTACAGGGACTGTAAGCAAATTTTAGACACAGAGTATTACAATTGGTATTGAAATAATCTCAGGATTTGACTTACTACAAGCAAATAGTTGGTTTTCTTCATATCATAGCTCATGTGCAGTTTACAGTAGTTATTAATTGCTATACTACTGATGTAGATTCACAAGTGACCATTCATTCGTTGTGCATGACGATGTGATCCCACCATTTAGTGCTTGTTTCCCGAGCCCAAAAGAGGCATTTTGCTGTGGTCAGCACCTCCGTGAATGCCACAAGCAATCTTCTGTCCTAGTTAGTATACATGGTGAGATCAACGTTGCACTGCTCTTGCCTTTGTAGTTTAAGGAATAACTCCACTGCTACTTGTGATCTGTTGGTCCAAGCGAGCAGCATACTGGTCAACAGTTCAGGATCCATTCCTGCAGTCCGAAGAGGCAGGGCGTGCAATATACAAACCGTTGAAAGATGGCACCAAATGCAGACAGAATCATAGGGATTTCTGGGATGTGAAGCAATGCATCATGGGGCAGGACCCAGGATGCCATGCAACCCCCATCTGCCTTCCCACAAGTCTTAGCAGCAGAAGAGAAAGAGGTGCTCTGTGGGATAGCTTCCCAGAGTGCACCGGTCCGAATACTGCTGCTAGTGCCACAAGTGTGAACACGCTATTGTGCAGGCAGCTGACAGTGTGAACACACAACAGCAGTTTCCCTTCAGAGATCTCTGAGTGGCCCTGTAACTTTGCCAGTGTAGATGTGCCCTTAGTAACAGAAAGCAGCAGCAGGTTGTCTTCTCCATGTGGAGCAGCACTAGAGGGGAATGGGACACTTGACCAGTGGATTTTACAGAGATTTACTGACAGCAGAGGAATCCTGAGACTCAGCACTCTTGGGTTCCATTGCAGATTCTAGAGGAGAGTATTCTCTAGTGTCACAGAATCTTTAGCCCAATCCCCCCACAAGCTTGACCCCTTCTGCTCTGTCCCCTTCAACCTGTCTCTGTTCCAGTTAGGGTGACCAGATAGCAAGTGTGACAAATCAGGAGAGGGGGTGAGGGGTAATAGGTGTCTACATAGGAAAAAGCCCCAAATATCAGGACTGTCCCAATAAAATCAGGACATCTGGACACTCTAGTCCTAGTCCAGTCTCTAACCAACCCCTGGCTCCTCCTCCCAGCCCCATTCTCCTTGCCTACTAACTTCCAGCCTCTCATTCTCATGCTTCTCATCTCAATCCCCATCTCCTTGTCCAGTCAATCCTAGTCTTCCTCTCCAGACTTGCTGTATGAGTGTCAATCTTTCCCCTGACCCAGGGCCGGCTCCAGACCCCAGCGCGACAAGCACGCGCGTGGGGCGGCAGTTGTCTTCAGGGGCGGCAGATTGGGCCGGCGGACCTGCCGCAGTCACCCACTGGAACCCCGGGACGACTGGACCTGCCGCAGGCATGACTGCGGAGGGGGCGCTCCTCCCGCGGCTCCAGTGGACCTACCGCAGGCATGACTGCAGATGGTTCGCTGGTCGCGCGGCTCGGCTGGACCTCCCGCAGGCGTGCCTGCGGCAGCTCAACCAGAACCGCCGGATCAGCCAACCGTCCGCAGCTGCGGGAGGTCCAGCCGAGCCGCGCGACTAGCGGACCCTCACCAGTCAAGCCAGCGGAAGGTCCGCTGCTCCCGGGGCTCCAGGGCGTCTCCCGCGCATGACTGCTTGGGGCGGCCGAATATGTAGAGCCGGCCCTGCCCTGACCCCCAGTCTCAACTCCTCACACACAGTCCCAGTTCCCACTTCTCAGCTCCTTGTGGGATCTGCCTCTTCCTCCCTCTCTACTGCCTCCCTAGCTGCTTGCCCCAGTGTCTTCTGGTCACCCACTCCCAGTTCTGACCCCACGCTCCAGCTTCTTGTCAGAGCTGTGTCTCCTCTCCCACTGCCTCCAACCCCAGCTTCTCTGTTACTAATTCCAGTCCCTTGCCAGCTCCTTGTCCAGTCTCAGTGTCCCACATCCAGCTAGTTGGCTCCCAGCCACACCTCCCACATACAGGCTCTGGCTCCCAAGTCTCAGTCTACCCATCCAACCAGCCCCAACTATAATATATAACAAAATATATGTACTAGATAGCTGTAAAACTAAATAGAATAGAACATGCAGACAAGTAGTATTCAAGGAAATTCTTAGTAGTAGTGTAAGAATGTGGAATCACATTCAGATACAGGAAAATGTGCCATCTCATTGTTAACAGAAAACTGATTAGATTCCAATCCAGGGATTTTTACACAGAGCATAAATCAGTACATAGTCTATTCTTTTTAAATTAACTGACACTAATCATTTGGCTCTACACCTGTCAAATCTAATAATCAGAAATTCCAACAAGCCACAGTTGAGATAAGAAAAGAGAGAAGAGGGAGATCTAGCCACAAACTGAACAATGGTGCATAAGTCACTTGCAACCACTCTATCACCAAGCTATATTCAGTGAGAGTTTAATCTGCTGATTTGTGTTATGCCTAGTTCTGTGTCCACCTACTGAGTCTGCTACAGAGAGCAGCATATACTAACTAAAAGGACACACCACTCATTTTTAGACCAACAGCAAGATGGGCCGCTCTCCATCTAAGCCAGTCCACGCTGCGTCAGCAAGGATAATTTTAGTGCTGTAGGCTGTGTGGCCATCCCTCCCTGTCTCTCTCTGATGGAGGTCACGCCTCCTCACTAACATATACCTGCATAGGTGAGCTCAAAGGGGGAAATTAGCTGCACCTAGCCCCCACCCTGTGGCCGGGCAGAACAGTACAACAGTCTATAAGCCCCAAGCCCTCAGTCAGGGCAGAGTAGTACACAGTAGGTTCTGACCTGCAATCAGGGCAGAGCAGTTACATGGTCTATGAGTTTCAGGCCCTCAATCAGGGCAGGCAGCAAACAACTAGTAGGCACTGGCCTGCAATCAGGGTAGAGCGGTTAAGCAGTCTTTAAGCCTCAGGTAATGGGGAGCACCAGCAATGTCTAGGGGCTCAGGTAATGGGGCAGGGGGTGCTGCCACCCCAGGGGTGCAGTGGCAGGAGGTAGGAGGACATGAGCCCGGCCTTCTCCACCGTGTCCCATCCCCTAGTATCAGGCCAATGCTCAACCAGATGATTGTCTAGTTCCCCTGGGCTACTTCCTACTTCCTTGGGGTTTGGTACCTCTATTCTGTGGGGCTTGCCTGTCATCTTGGGGAGCTGTAGCCAGTCCTCAGGTGGCAGTCTCAGCAGCTCCTTGGGGTCTCTGTCAGCTGGCTGCCCTGGGAATTCTGGCCAATCCTTGGAAGGCAGCCCTGGCAGCTCCTCTGCAGGCTCTAGCAGCAGGCAGGATGTGTCTGTCTCCCATGGCAGCTCCAGCTCAACTGAGCTGCAAGGCTCACCTTTTGTATTTCCGCTTCCTGTTCGGTCCTTCCGCTTCCGGTGGGGCAGATGTGGCTTTCCTAGTTCTGCCCACCAGGGGGCAGGTTGTGATCCCTTCCTGTCGCTCTCTGAGGGAGGCCACTCCTCCTCGCTACAAGTGCCAAATATGCATATGTATTTGGCACAGTTCCTCTTTTACCTTGAGTGGCTTCCTAACATAACAGCATGTCTGCTCCCTCCCCTCCCCATGTTTCCTTAAAAAGCAATTAAGAGATTTGCATTCCTGATAGCAAAGTGTCATTCTTCATTAATAACAATCAAGACCACTAATGCAAAATACCTCTCATTTGATTAGTCTTACCAGTTTCCAGTGGAAGTTCAAAAAATGCATGCGGGAATGTAAAGATCTGTAAAGTGTATGGGTCTGCCCACAGCCAGCATATGTGCTATTAAATAGAGAAGCTAAATAGGAAGGAAAGGAAAGTCATGCACATATTTATGCTTTGGAAAGTTTTTTGTTCTCACATTTAACATGACAAGTGTTTATCAGTTTGCCATTCAAGCGTTATATCTGAGTTTGTCAATTACTGAAATATTACATGTTCACCCTCATGAACAAACAAACACTTGATTTAAATCAACTTCTGATTTCTCCAGCCATTCTCCATAAGATGTCACCACAGTCAATTTGTAAATGTCGGTATAATTTACAATAAATTACTGTACAGGTATAATTTACAATAAACTAATACAGCAATAGCCAGGTTATTCCCAGTCGCAAAGGACCAATCATTTACCCCGGTCAATTATACTTTAGATCTTACACCAAAGACACTTGTGGCCAAACTTAGAATAAACTAACTAAAGATTTATTAACTATGAAAAAGAAATAAAAGTTGTTTATAAGGTTAAACCTGGTAAACATACACATGCAAGTGAGTTATTGTCTTTGGTTCCAAAGGTGATAGAAGCTGCTGTAATATGCAACTTCTATATGTACTTTAGGGCTAAACCAGGCCTGGAAAAATCTCCCTGCCCCCTGAGTCCAAGCAGCATAGAGGACATCAGTTCCTTTTTAGGGGTTTTATTCCACTCCTGCCATGTGCTCTGAGCTGCAAGCTCAGCTGATGGGAGGAGTCCACTTGCATGACTTATCTTCATAGGGAGGAGGGGAGAACAGCAAAGTCTTTTGTCCTTTTTTTGATGTTACACAGGGAAATTCCAGTTGCATCATCCCACAATAGTCCATCTAGTATTGATGGACTTTTCTTTCCTTTAGGGAAGGGCATAACAGTTTCTATTGAAGATTAACCCCTCACAAATATTAGTGGCTCTGTCCTGTCTGGTGATTTACACAGTCACAGAGTCCCACAATACAACTGTTTAAATATTACCTTACAATATGAGATACAGATGTTTAAGTGAGATTAAGGCATGCAGCAACTCAAAGCTTTCAATAAAGTTTAAACACTAAACACATTCTTACATGGTAATACTTATTTTAACAATACTAACGCATAGGTGAGCCAGACGAATTCCAGCTATGCATTTGTCAGTGTTCAGTTGAGACATAGAGATCTTGTTATGAGCTGGCACCAGGTCTACCAGAGTCAACTTACTCAATGTTTCATTTTTGGATCTTGAAGTTGATGCTTCACAAGATCTAGATTTAAAGATCGTATTGGAAAGGGAAAAGAATGAATCATATGAAAAATAAAAACTTCTGTTGAGAGCAAAACACATCATCTGGGTTTCTACAGGCAGAGTGAGTTTCATAAACTGATGAAGGCTGTGATGAAAATATCTGCCAAAAGGCCAGAGCCACCTTTTGTTTTTAAATGTTGTTACTTAGAAAAGAAACAAAAATAAACAGAAGCCATACATCCAATCTGAAATGGTGCTTAGGTGCATTTAACACCAATTTTATCTAGCAAAGAAACCGGTCACAGGTATTTATCAGATAATTTGTTCACTAGGTGAAGTGATGTTTTGTTGATCATTGTTGATGATGTGACTTAATCACTATTCTAAAACATGGTGAGTAAGGCCGAGTACTGGCACAGTCAGTTTTATGTATATTATCTTTTTATCTTATTTACAGATTGGGCTGGTCACAATTTTTCTTTAAAAAAAATGGAAAATTGGGTTTTAACAAAAAAAAACTTTATATAAAGTATCTGCACTGCATATGAAACTTTAAAGAAAGTTGCAGCAGAAACCTTTAAATAAACAGTTTCCTGTGAAAGTTGGACAATACAATAGACTTGTAAAGGACCAAATTATGCCTGTATATTTTTATCTATTGTGTAGTTCAGCATTTGCTTTGTATTATCTGTTCTAACAGCAAGAGAAAAAATAGGGAATCCTGGTAGCTGGGGAAAGATTGCCAGCTGGTTTTAGGCTAGGAATTGTGATATTAATATTTGTATGAGAATGCAATTATGTTAATTAAAATTTAAATGCAATTACTGGCACCTTGTGCTCTGTAAGTGTTCACACTCTACTACTTAGTGTAATTAAGGGCTGGTCCACACTAGCACTTTAAATCGAATTTAGCAGCGTTAAATCGAATTAAGCATGCACCCGTCCACACCAGGAAGCCATTTAATTCGACATAGAGGGTTCTTTAGTTCGAGTTCGGTACTCCACCTCGACAAGGGGAGTAGCGCTAAATTCGACATGGCTATGTCGAATTAGGCTAGGTGTGGATGCAAATCGATCTTAGTAGCTCCGGGAGCTATCCCAGAGTGCAACACTCTGCTGACGCTCTGGACGCCAGTCCGAGCTTGGATGCTCTGACCAGCCACACAGTCAATGCCCCTGGAAAATTTGAATTCCTTTTCCTGTCTGGACAGTTTAAATCCCATGTCCTGGTTGTTCATCGGGGCGAGCTCAGCAGCACCGGCAACGATGCAGAGTTCTCCACCAGAGGAGTCCAGGCAATCTCACACTACAAAGAGGTCCCCAGCATGGACTGACCGGAAAGTCTCAGATCTGATTGCTGTGTGGGGCGATGAGTCTGTGCTTTCGGAGCTGCGCTCCAGCAAACGGAATGCAAAGCCCTTCGAGAAGGTCTCCAAAGCCATGACAGACAGAGGATACAGCCGGGATACAACGCAGTGCCGCGTGAAAGTCAAGGAGCTGAGAGAAGACTACCAGAAACTCAGAGCGGCAAATGGACGCTCCGGAGCCCAGCCCCAGACATGCCGCTTCTACGAGACACTGCATGCCATTCTCGGTGGGTCTGCCACCACTGCCCCACCAGTGACCGTGGACTGAGAGGATGGGATACTGTCGACGGACTGTTCCTCGGAGATGTTCACGTACGGGAAAGTTTAAGAGGACAAGGCAGTCGACAGCGCTTACAACACAGATTTCCCTGACACCCAGGATCTCTTCATCACCGTCAATGAGATCCCCTACCAACACTCCCCACCCGTTACCACGGACCCTGATTCAGGAGAAGAATCAATCAGTAACTGCTTCAAACATGTTAACATTTATTTTTTAAATAAACTGGGAAAACAACTAGGCAAACATAAGGTCTATGTACAGGTGGATGGAACTGTCATCTTCCTCTGACATCTCCAGGAAGCTCTCCAGGAGGTAATCGCCAAGCCTCTGCATGAGGTTCCTGGGCAGGGCTTGCTTATTGGGTGCCCCGAGGAAGCACACTTTTCCACGCAACGCTCTCAGCTGGAACTCGGGGACCAGCGCCTTCACGAGCATGGCAGCATAGGCCCCAGGGTTGTGTTGGCTTTCCTCCAGCATGCGCGCTCTCTCTCTCCGTGACACTCTCCTCAGTGTGATGTCGCGTGCAGACTCCTGCATGTAATTAGAGTAATTTGTCTACCATTAGTAATGGTTGTGCTTAACTGTTCCTTTGCATAACAAGAAGCGTCACTGTACAGCCACATGTAGGAGGCTGCAGAGTGGGAGAATACAGGGATCTCTAACAGGGAACGGCCGCGAGGGGCTGCAACAGGGGCACCGATTCTGCTTTCATGTTTGCCTGCAGCAGGAGGACAGTGCTGTAGATGCAACTTAAAGCTGCAAAAAAAAACTAGGCTTACCATGCCTGGCCGCTCCATGGATTCTTCTGTCCTGCCCCGCTTCTCTGGTCTGCAGTGCAATACCACAGGCAATGAAAGCGAACCCAGAGAAATCGAACTTTCCCTGAGTGAGTGCTCATGAGAGAGGTGCTGTGCTTGCTCTTGTTCACACACACTGAGTAGACTTTGTTTCTTTTTTGACCAAAAATATCTCTCTATGGAATTCACTCACTTTTTCCCATCACACAGGTGCAACTGTATCCCTACCTGATCCAGGCACCTTGTCGATGTTCTGCAGCACCGCAGGAAGGAGGACGGAGCTCCCCTTCACTGCATCTGCGACCGCCGCCCCCCGCCGCAAAGTCCAATCCCACCATCACCCAAAATGACTAGAGGAAGGGGCACCAGGGGCCGTGAAAAATGTTAATGCACCACAGCAGAGTGCTAAAGTTACAAAACGCTCTCAGTACCTTACTTTTGAGAAGTCCTTCCCTTAATGTGCTGTTCATTATAAAAAGTTTTTATTTTTTGGTAATTTCTTTTCCCGTCAGGTTTCTTTGCAGAATACTTTCCGTGAAGGGGGGAGAATGGTTTGGGAATTGCATAGGACTTTCACCGTTAATAGTGGTACAGATATGGGGGCAAGATCAACAGCTGGTCACTCACAGAGTGCAGCCTCTAGTCACCCTGGTCAGTCTGTGGGGTGATTTTCAGGTTCTGCTCATAGGCGGAAGGTGCCCTGCGCCAGGTATACTTGCAGGTGCGTCTCTCCACCGGACATGCCTGGATCGTGCCCTGTCCCACGCGGGTCTCCCCCAGCCCCGTCAATTCCCTGCCTGGAGCAGGTACCAGCCCCCACCTGCCACCCCTCCCCCGGCGTGTCGTCTCACACACCCCCCCCCCGCCGCGCCGCGTCCCTGTCTCACAGTAGAGAGGCTACCCGCAGAAATGCTGTCTGCTGCCCCAGGGTCATTGAGCATGCCATCCACAAGTGGCAAGGCAGGTTGCCCTCACCCTGCCCTTCTATCGTAGCCCTGAGCCTCTACAATGCATCAAACCATCAGCCCCCAGCCCGCTACCCCCTACACCTCCTCCCCATTATCACACACCACTGACACCTTCCTACGCCCCCAACCCCCAGCCCAGAGCCTGCACCCAAACTCCGTCGCAAAGCCTGCACCCCTCACCCATTCCTGCACATGCACCTGTACCAGTCCTCACCACAGAGACCGCTGTAAGAGCAGGAGCCTATCAGTCCTATAGTCTAGAAGCGGTCTCTACATCACTGCACACCCAACCCAGCACAGTCACCGTCCCTGTGTCAACCCTTTCACGTGAAGTCAGTAGTCCAGAGAAGGTTGTTGCTGAACAATGCTCTATTAACTTTATTTGTACACGTGTGTTGGAAGGGGGCAAACGGGGTGAACGGGATATGAAACTGCAGAGGAGAGTCAACAGAAACTGGGTAAAGAAACAGGGGCAGGTTCCGCTTCTCTATACACAAAGTTAATAGTCACAGGTTACCCTGCTCGCTGAGGAACCTGGCTTTCAAAGCCTCCCGGATGCACAGCGCTTCCCACTGTGCTCTTCTAATCGCACGGGTGTCTGGCTGAGCATAATCAGCAGCCAGACGATGTGCCTCAAGCTCCCATCCCGCCATAAACGTCTCCCCCTTGCTCTCACACAGATTGTGGAGCACACAGCAAGCTGCAATGACAATGGGGATATTGTTTTCGCTGAGATCCGAGCGAGTCAGTAAGCTCCTCCATCTCCCCTTCAGACGTCCGAAAGCACACTCCACCACCATTCTGCACTTGCTCAGCCGGTAGTTGAAGAGCTCCTTGTCAGTGTCCAAGGCGCCTGTATAGGGCTTCATGAGCCAGGGCATTAGCGGGTAGGCTGGGTCCCCGAGGATCACTGTAGGCATCTGCACATCCCCAACATTTATTTTGTAGTCTGGGACGAAACTACCTTCCTGCAGGTGTCTAAACAGACCAGAGTTCTTGAACACACACGCGTCGTGAACCTTGCCCGGCCACCCGACGTTGATGTTGGTAAACTGTCCCCTATGGTCCACGAGTGCTTGCAGCACCATGGAAAAGTAGCCCTTGTGGTTTATATACTGGCTGGCCTGGTGGGCCGGTCCCAGGATAGGAATGTGAGTCCCATCTATAGCCCCACCGCAGTTTGGGAATCCCATTGCGGCGAAGCCATCTATGACAACCTGGACGTTTCCAAGGGTCACCACCTTCGAGAGCAGGAGATCAACGATTGCGTTGGCTACTTGCATCACAGCAAGCCCCACGGTAGATTTGCCCACGCCAAAGTGGTTCGCTACTGAGCGGTAGCTGTCTGGCGTTGCAAGTTTCCAGAGGGCTATGGCCACTCGCTTCTTCACAGTCAGGGCTGCTCGCATCCGGGTGTCCTTGCGCGTCAGAGCAGGGGACAGCAAGTCACACAGTTCAAGGAAAGTGCCCTTACGCATCCTGAAGTTTCGCAGCCACTGCGATTCATCCCAGACCTGTATCACTATGCGGTCCCACCAGTCCGTGCTTGTTTCCCGGGCCCAGAATTGACGTCCCATAGCATGAACATGACCCATTGCCACCATGATCTCCACGGCGCGGCGTACCGTGCTTTCTGAGAGGTCTGTGCCACTCCGAGACTTCATGTCCTCACCACGCTGCCGTTGCCTTCTCGACCGAGTTCTCAACATCTCACTGTGGAAGAGGTGTTCGATAAGGTGCGAGGAGTTGACAACGGCCATAAGTGCAGCGATGATCGCAGCGGGCTCCATGGTCACAGTGGAGTGCTGTGGCGTCCGCGCTGTCACTTATAACAGGAAAAGTGCGCGAACTGATTTCCCGCCGGCGGGAGTGACGGTTGAATGATGACAGTTACCCAAAACCACCCTCGACACAGTTTCCCCCCCCCCCCCAGCATCCATTGGTGGGAAATCCCAGCATTCCAATGGGCGGCGGGGAGTGCGGGAACTGTGGGATAGCTTCCCACAGTGCACCGCTTCAAAAGTCGACGCTTCGCCCGTTACTGTGGACTCACACAGTCGAATTACTGTATTTATTGTGGATACACAACTTCGACTACATTAGGTCGATTCCAGAAATTCGAATTAAGATGAATCGAAATAGTCTTGTAGTGTAGACGTACCCTTAGAAGATACTAAATACCAAATGCTGCAGCTACAAACTGCTTCTCAAATTCTTCATAAGTCTTCTACTGCTAAGTTCTGTCTGATTAATATCTCCAGCCCCACAACAACCCATACCCACTACCTCTTGTACCATAGTTAGTGATCAGTGGAGGCTGAGGGAGCATTTCAGGGGTCTAGAGAATCCAGAAAAAAGTGGATTCATAACATTCCTACCAGAACCATTAGTTAGCCTGTTCTGTAAGATCAGTCATGAAAATATTGCCTTCAGGTGCAATGTCTAGCTTTGTGGTGATATTCTTGCTAATCAGCAGGTAAATGAGTCCCAATAATGCCTGTATTCAGGAGCAATAACTTTCCAGCACATCTGTAAAAGAAACCACCCCCCAGTAACTTTTTTTGATGTATGGTCTCATACTTGAAGTAATTTCCATTCTCACAACTTTGACATTTAAGACTCAATGTAGCTTGGAATTTTCTTGCTTCACTAAGCAACATGACCTGATTGTCTGTAGCATAATACGATTCCATGAAGACTCATCACTACATTGACTTTAATCTCAACCTCTCTACTAAAGAAATTGTTCACTTTTGCATATAAAACAAGTCCAAAGGAGCATGCATAAATAACAATGTTTCCAGTATAAAGGAAGAAGAAGTCAATCCTAAAATAAAGCAAGCAGGCATTACTCATTTAAAACACCTCACCATTGTAACTGAAAAGCAGGCATAATAATGTGAATACTGATAGTTTGTTAACCATCATTTTGATTCTCCTATATTGTTTTGTAGTCTTATCATCTGAATCTTTTTACTGGCTTTCTTTACTTTGCTTTTTAAAAAATCTGTCCTGCAGCTATTCTATAACATGAATTATTTGTCTATCACGTACATATGCCATTAAAATTCCTGTTTAAAATGTTAATGTAAATCTAGCTATGTTATTTGCTCAATATATAGCATTGGACCTCCTTCGTATTATTGTACACATATGTATCTAGTCAAATATTTTGATAAAAATACTCTGTGCAATAGGCAATTTTCAAATATGTTTGGAATCCCTACAATATAATCTGACTACTTTTAATTTAAATAAATAAGAAATGTATTTGGAGTGAGATTTTAAATATCAAAATGCAGTCTAGAGTGATTTTTTTATATCCAAGATATAAACCCTCGCAACTAATAGATGAGTATCTGCCAACACAAACTTCACCTGTAACGATTTGAATAGCACTGATGTGTAGTAATTTTCAGCAATGTGGTTTTATTTGGGATTACAAAAATGTCCCTTAGGTGGTATCAGAAACAGGATGGTCTTTAAAATAAGAATATATAGAAATGTTTATAGCCTGGTATATAAAATTATTAATTTCAGCTCCAGTTCACCATTTGCTTAAACATAAACATGTTTAAACACTCCTTATTCAGAAAAGTACTGTAACACATGCTTAAATTCAATTGACTTCAAAGAGATTTTACCATGTGCTTCAGTGTTTTGCTGAATCAGAGCCATAAAGATATAAAGATAGAAACTACACAATACTGGGGGGAAAAAAAAGCAGAAAAAAATAAGTGTCCCTCAATACAAGGTTTGATTAAAGAGAATGTCTTTTATATGTGTATTTCATACAGGGATTAATAGATAAATAATTTAGACATTTTCTTACATACATGCCATAATTCCAGAATCCATTCTCCTCCCCCTAGTCTTTGGCAAGTGCTGACATGTCTCCATGTTATATTATTATTATTACATGGCAAATCCTTATAATCTGACATGTTGGAACTGTGATGGGACCGATGCTGTACACCATGGATCATTCAGAAGATTATTGAATATACTTCACTCTTGAGAACTATAGCCATCTGCCAAGTGTATCTGAATGATATTTGAGCCAATGAGATATGGAAGTCACAGAGAAGATTAAATATAAACCTTATAAAGATCTGATTTTGACAAAATATCTTTGTTTAGTATGGACATATTGCAGAAATATGTGTCAGAGATGTAATTTGTGTGACATCTGTCTCTGTACTAACATTCAGGAAGAGTAAGCGTCGTTTTGACAAGTAGATACCTATAAAAAGGTGATATTTCTCCAATATGGCAAGGTACAGAAGAAATTTCAGAAACAGGATAAAACAAAATATGGCTGCCACTAATTTTCATGCTTGTTCAGACTACTTTTTAAATCTAACACTTCTCACAAACAAACAAGAGTAGATAGAGTGGATAGAGTTTACCGAAGATAATATTACAAAATAGCTCTGATAGCTAGACAGAATCTATCATCTATTTATATTTGACTATTAATCTATTTGTTTTAGTTCTTTAGGTGAGATCCTCACCCCTGTTCCAGCCCCTTTACACCAAATAGAAGGGCTAGGGCAGCATGAAATGGCTCTAAAAGCCCTGCTCCAAGCTAGAGGAGGATTCCCCTGGCACAGGCACTGCAAAAAACAGCCTCAGATTTACATTCTAGGTCTCTGCGGCAAGCCCTAGTGTGCGGGAGGTGGTGCATTCAAGGCTGGGCAGGAGGGATATATCAGGGCAGGACTACATCATATAGTTCTGAAAAGTAGTAGTTTCAAGTAGCACGTTGGGCCATTGGGCAGTCCAAAGAGGCTGCCATAACTTAAACCTATCATCGGGGCTGCCTAAATTATACCCGGAACCTCTACAGCCCCTGAAGCAACCCAAGATAGTCACCTTTTCATGCTCTTAAAGCCACCATAGCATCTTTCCATCTGGGCTGTGAGTTCTCCTCTGTCTCTTTGTACATCTGTCCTGTAATTACAGGGTCTGATTGCAGCTCATGTAGACATACCTGAGCTAGCTTTAATCTAGTTAGCTGAAGTACCAAGGCCGTGAGGCAGTGACAGCATGTGCTTCTGGGTGGGCTGTACAAGCCCACCTGAAACCCTGCATGGGCCAGCCTGCACTAAAGCACATGCTCCTGCAGATTCATTGCTCCAGTACCCCAGATAGCTACATTAAAACTAGCTTGGTACTGCAGCATGGTGCAAAGTTCCTGGAGTGGGGACTGAAGAGGTAACCTCTTTTTTTTTTTATCCCAAATTAAAACTGGAGCACAATATAGTATTCTTCAGAAGAAATGTACAAACTGGATGAATCACAAGCCTCTGATTAGAAGTAACCCTTTATTAATTTCAAGGTTTAACGGAATTTTTTTTTCAAATTTGCCATAGCTGGTGAGGAATAAATTGACCTCAAGACTGGAATTCAAGTTCAGGCAGGGTACCCTTTCAGTTAAGACTTCTGATACTGCTATAGAAAGTATCAAGCTGGAATGGTAAATTGTATTATGAGTTCTTCATGGGACAGAAGGAAAAAAAGTGTATATACTACACTGGAAGAGGAATGCTCAATCAAGAAGGAAGCAGATGGCTAAAGCCATTTCTGAGTAAGTCAGTTAGATCAAATGCCTTCCTGTGGATGTGAGATAAGATGGGATTCTTCTGCATACTGTACCAGTTCAATAAGTACTAGACTTTTGTATCCAACATGGCTGAAGAAATATTTGCTTTCTACAGGAAACCTAACCTATTCCAACAGCCATCAAGTTTTAAACATAACACTTTATTTATAGCACATCCGTTGACTTTATAAAGGGGAGTGTGGGTGTTTTTAAAACAATCAACTATATAAAATAAATCCTGTAATTCATCCACTAGACACTAAAACGGACTCTCTGACCATGGGGATGTCACTTATCCTCTGGGGTTTTTTTCAGTCTACCACTGTGATCATACAATGTGATTGCATGTCATGAAGCCAAAACAGCACTGGCTCAAGCATGGGCTACCCACCCAAGCAATTACTCAGGGTTCCAGGCAGGCTTGCACAGCTCGCACTGAAGCCCATCAGTATCCCACAATTGTATTGTAGACATACCCCATGAAAAGGATAGCAAATACTGCACTTAGCTACACAATATGAGTGCAGTGAAGAATGGATTAATTAGTTAAAGTTTGTACACTGCTTTGAAGATATGAAGTTCTATATCAGTGCAAAGCTTTCTTATTACTAGACATACATTTTGTTGACATTTTAATAGCTCCACAGTCTTATTAAAATTGTAGACAAATAATGCTGTAGATAACAACCCAGAACTAGTAAAGTTATTTTGGATGAGAGATTTTTATTATTTATCCTTCTCCTAGCTGCTCTCAAGCACCAGTGGATAATGTATTTTTGACGATCTATAGCTTTACTGGGGTGGTAAATGCAGAAATACTACCTATTCTATATGTCTCTGTAGGTTTTTATACCACGCTTATCACAGTAGTATCTGAGCACCTTCCAACAGTGCATTAAGTAACATGACTAACATCTGTCACATGTTTGTTCTCTCATCCTCTCCCCAGGGGAAGAAGTGTGTGTAGTAGAATGTTTTTGTTGCTATGTTTATGTTAAAGAAGCCAAGAAGTGGGATCTGGGTGACATTTGTGATAGTATTTAGTTCCTGTGGGAATTCATTCCACAGTCTTAGGCTGTCCCCCAAGAAAGCTGTCTTCTGTACAGCAATATGCATATTAATCTACAACAATACCTAGCAGATTTCAGGGTCAATTGACTCAAGAAAACTTCAGTATATAATCTCATCTTCCTCAGGAAGTACTAAATATTCAGAATTCCAGGGAATTTAAAATAGATCAGTCTCAATGTGTTTATGAACAAAGGTTAGTTATTGTAATAAAAAAAAACTTCTGGTATATTTTTATCTAAAAGACCCATGTCAGAGCTCTTTGGCTACCCATAAAATGTATAACTTTGACTGTCCCTTGCTTATGAGGCAGGAAGGTTTGAGTGTCACATGCATGGCAAGATTTTTTCCTTACTGTTATCAGTCTGAGAAGCAGACTCATAGCTCCACCAAAACCGTACTATTTTTAATAGAATAACAATTTATTTAAATGCTGCTTACAACTCCAAAATATTGTCATGACATAAAATGCAAAATTATTGATGTCAAGGCTGAATCTCCACGCTGTCACATCGAGTGCAGAAGGTGGCGGCCCACAAAGATTCTAAAAATTAATACTGGCCACTCCAAGCTCGTATTAAACTCCCAAGGTTCCAGCTTTTTTCTGACCTTGGCTTGGTAAACGCTGCCACCATCCAAATGCAAAAAACCCCTTAGACCCAGGAAGGAGCACCTGGGTATTCCTCCCTATGGGGTACCCTCAAGCCCTTTAACTCCCCACCCCCTCCAGGGAAGAGCTGAGAAAGAAAACAAAGGAAATTAGCTGTTGACACCAGCTAATCAAACAGCATGTACACAAACCTCTTAGGACACCAAAATTCAATCCTGTTCTTAAAAAATTAAATTGTATTAAAACAAAATGGAAGAAAATACATCTGGAACTTAGGCTTTTGTTAGATTAAAAAAGAGCAATTCAAAAAAATTAAGCACCCAAAATAGCTTTCTTGTGGGCCAGCTTAAAGGTTACAGGCAAACAAAAGCATCTGGGGTTAGCACAGATGAGTCCACAAGACTTAAAAAATAAACAGAAATAAATAAAATAGTCTTCCTAAACTTTCCTAATTTATTTACATATTTGTGTTGTTAAAAGTAGTTCTAGATAGGATTTTCATATCTGGTTCAAACTTTACACAGCATTCCTGCTGCCCCGTCTCTTCAGCCCAGAAAGAACAACAGACAAAGGGAAAGAATCAGAGGGATAGCCATGTTAGTCTGGATCTGTAAAAAGCGACAAAGAGTTTATAAGGTGCCACAGGACTCTTTGTTGCTTTAGAAAAAGGGAAAGTTTCTTTTCCAATTTTAAAAAGTTCTAGCCTTCCTACTGGCTCGTTTGGTCAAGTGCCCACTTTTTTTTTTCTTTACCTGGAGGACTTTTTAACCCTTTCCAGGTAAAGCAAGTAGAGAACAGCTACCAAGAGGGATTTCACAGATAACTGGCTGGCTGGGGGTCCATCAAAGGGACCTACCCCCCCCCCACACACACACACACCCACACACTTTATTTATCACAATTGAGATGACTAATTCTAATGGAATCTGAAAAGCATTTCTGTAGAGCTTTGTCAGGTCCAGAGCCAATCACCCAAGGTTCTGAGCACCTCCTATGAGGCAAGGAGCCGTCTCAGCTCCAAAACTTGCTATGATTCATCCTGATTTTTGTCAAATTTCCCTTAAAAATGCCCTTCTTTTACTAAGAGTGTGATAGCTTGTAACAAGAGCAAGGATCTGCAGTCCAATACATGGCCTGCAAACCGCACCTTTTGATTATCAATCTCTCCTTACTGTCTGACAAACACAACTAGTGAAAATGAGCAAAACCAAACTGAAAAAAAATTTTGGTTTTTTTTCCCTTTCACTACCCCCACTCCGTGGCTGACTAGCATAGCAACAGTTTCACCCAGCAGAGATAATTAATTCCCAATGAATTGATGACATTCATTATCTCACAAGAAGTGCTCAGCACTTTCCCTGGTGCACTTACTACCATGTCTTCCCATATGATAAAGACAAGCTTTCTCATCAAATTATTGGTAGTACGTCTAGCAGAGGTGATCAGCTGGGCACCTCTTTGATGCCTATGAGATCTCAAAAAATATTAACATCTGAAAAATTGAGGGAAACACAGACAATGTTCTGTACATTTTACAAACTTTTACTCCAGTGTTTTCTTATCCATATCTGTAATTATGCCTAAGCATAGCCTTAAATACTTGTCAAATACTCTGTATTCTTCAGCAAAGTCTCTGTATTCTGCAGTCACGGAGCATATAAATGATACTAAAGAAAGTAAAATAATTTTTTTAAAAAATACATTTAAATACATAAAACTTGCTAAGAAAAAGTCTGATCACCTTTCATATTTGAGTATCTAAATTGATTACAAGCAGGCTAGAACTGCAAAATACTTTGAGACAATTTGTTGGAATTCTTAAATGAATTTGTTTCAGGCATTTCCTATTTGTTTTTCCTTTAAATGCATATTTAAATCCTCATGCAAGGAGAATTTTAAGAAAAAGAAAGTGTGTGAAAAATGTTTGTATATTCCTCCAATCAAAGTACAGAAATAACACCATCTGACTAATTTGCAGCTAACCAACCACAGCTAGCCAAGGCAGTTCAAAGAGTGAATTGGCATAGATAACTGTTTGAAATCACCCCAGATCCCTAAATGGTCCCCTCAAGGATTGAACTCACAACCCTGGGTTTAGCAGGCCAATGCTCAATCAGTTCATAGTTTTAAAAAAGTATTGAATAATTGCAAACAAAATAAACTTGAGGAAATTGCAAGACTGTTCACATTGCAAGCAGAAAGAACACTAAATTCATCAGTTACCTTATTCTGCAAATTATTAACTCAGCTCTAGTAGCAAGACTGCAAACATCGATGTATCTAACATTATTTATTTAAAGTATTAGTAGCTCTGTTTTGTGAACAATTTATTCATTAAGCATTTATATCTGTATAATTAAGTAGGTAGTTATGAGTAAGTACCATATTTTAAAAAATTAATTATATTAACTTTATTATAATTACAACATATTCCTTCCAGTAACAGAAAAGAAGATATACTCTTGAATAAGAGTTACTTAATTAAAAGTATATCTTGGTATTCTTCACACAGATACTATGTACAAAAGCAGTTAATAGTCAGTGCTACAGTATATGAAAGAGTAGTTTATTCTCATGATATATACATTGATGCAATAATTCATTACAGAAATAAGCCCATTAAAGTACATACAGAGAAAGCCTACCTTAGACTTTCGTGTATAATACTTCATCTGTGGCACCTAACCATGGATAAAAACTATCTTGAACTATTTTCTTATTCTGGTTGTGAATTATTCTGTAATTTCTTATTAGCCAGTTATGATGGGATGTGTTACTTATTAATGTGTAGATTTTTATAAATGAACCCTTGAAATTTTCCCCAGGCACATGTACATGAGATAATAAGAAACACAGTTTTATGTTATACAATATCAACTAAACTAGAAAATTTTCAATTTCAAAATCAGCAGTAAAATCCAAATAACTGATTCTTGTATTCTCCATGCCATTTTCTCAACCCTTGTATGTCATCCTTTGCTGTAAAGAGTCAAGATGGGTGAGGTAATATCTTTTATTGAACCAACTTCTGTTGGTGAGAGAAATAAGTTTTCTGCACGCATCCTCTGCTGTACTAAGTGTAATCTAGATTGCTTGATCCATGGGGCAATACTCTGTGATTTTTAGTTGTTTCTAAATTGCAGTACACAGGTAATACGCTGCAATATGCTGTAAAATCTAAAATACTGTAAATATTTGAGTAGATACACAGGATTTAACTTCGGCCTTACAGACCAACAAAGTTGAACTATGTTGGTTTAACATATTCAATTTGGAAGAAGCTAATTCTAACATTGTAAGAGTTTCACTGAAAACTCACTGCCCCAGTATAGAGACTGGCAGATCTACACATTGTTAATGAAAGCTCGTCTGCTCAGCTCCAATGCTATGAGTGGACATAGGGAGAAAGGTGGACTGTAAGATAGCTAGAATCCAATCATGTATCACCACCTTCAATGTCCTTAGGAACAAGAAATCATTGGAATATTTAGAGCATTCATATAATATGATCTTGAAGGTATGGTTAGTGCATTCTGTATCAACTGCAGCTTCTGAATAGTCTTCAAGTGTAGTCTCCTGTAGAGTCATTTGTAGTATTCTACTCTAGAGCTGACAAGGGTGTGGTTAGCTGTTGCAGAAGTCACACTGGTGTGGAATAATCATAATGTTCACACTAAGCCAGAGGTCCCCAAACTGTGTGGTGTGCCCCCCTTGGGGGGGAGCAGAGGAATGTTCAGGGGGACATGGCTGGGGCCCAGGCCAGCCTCCACAGGAGGGCGGGGAGGGAGCACCATCCAGTTCTTCTCCTGTCCCTGGCCCCAGCTGCTTGCCATGGCTGTCAGCCGCATGCCCAGGGATCCACTCCCACCTCCACTTGTGGCCCCAGCCTCGGCCCCCTTGCCCCTGTCAACATCCCCTGTCCACATCCCCTGCTCCTGGCCCCTGGGGGGTGGGGGGTGAAGACAAGTGTAAGGCAGGGAGTGCAAGCTAAAAAGTTTGGGGACCACTGCACTAAGCACAGATTTTAAAGTCTTCTAGGCAGGACAAGTACCTGGGACAGCAGGAGCATCTGGGGATTCAGAAGTACCTAAAGACCAGATTTGTCACTGAAAAAATGTAGGCAAACTACTGCAGTCATTGGGGAAAATGTCAGCCTAGCCATACTTTTAAATGCTTCCTCCAATCGATCAGATTCACCTTTATCTTTCCTGGATTAAGCTTTGTTCAATTTCTTCTCAACATAGTCCCTATCTTATTAGTCATTAGGGAAGTAAAGACACTACATTGTCTAGATTTGCTTTAAAAAGATACCACCTGCATGATGGCACTGCAGCCCAAAAATACCTCTTTAGCTCCCCTAGTAGATTCACAATGTATACATGAACATTAGGGATAACTGAGTAAACCTTTACAGAACTCTGCACAAAAGTAACTTCATTCCAGATGTGCATTTAACCAAACATGGATCTCAAGGTAGAAGTAAATCTACCATTGTCAACAAACCCTCACTGCCAACCGAATCAAAAGACTGCCAATAGTTCCTAAGGAATCAGTATAGATCTTTGTTCAGCATTAGACTTGTTGGAGCATAGTTATGTCCCTATTTTATCAAGTTTGAAAATCCAACTGGAAGAGATTAAGAAAATCTGAGGCCTCCAGATGTCTGAGTTGTCACACTATCACTTTTTCGATATTCTCTCTCAAAACAAGGAAAATGAGAGACAGCATAATAGTTAGCAACTATGTCATTGTCAAGAGATAGTTTCTTGAGAAAGGGACTAATGACAACTTAAGAGTTAAACTGGCATCCTGCCACTTTAGGGATACCAAAAATGAACAAAAGACCACCCTAGTTTAGGCCTTCCACCCTGACAGGAACTAAGGTGAGCTCTGACTTCAAAATGAAGGAAAGCAGGAAAAGACTGGACAGCGAATCATTTTGAAATACTTATGACTTTATTTTCAAATTTTTCATACATATCAAAAATATTTGCCCTCTCCCTGTAAGAACCAAGACAAGATACCACATGGGCAGTAGCAATTCTATTATTGAGGGACTCAAAGTGGAAAAAGAAATCAAAGGAAAATAAATGTACCTCCATCCCAGTGTTTCCACTTGGTCTGATGAAGAATGCATGCAGGAATATTTGAGTAATTTCCCCGAACCTATTCTAGTAGGAACCCAAAAGCAATACCAAGGCCTAGTAAAGGGACCAGCACTTTTATGGAACAGTCCAGCAGCCACATTGGAGAAAATTTCAAAAATATTTAGATTTAATGAGTGCATGTCCCATTATAAAAAGCTATGCCTGACGTGATGCAATCCCTGAAAATAAGGAAATGTGCCTGAACTCAGACAAGAAGACTTTTTTAAACCAACTATAGATACTCATATAGCTGTCATTACCAATCTGAATATTACAGTGAGGTTACAGTAGTCTCTCTAACAATGAAAACAGAAAACAGCTTGGTAGGTACTTTGGAGGCAAAGCTGAATCTTTTAGGTTCTGTCAGATTCAATCTCACAATCTTCTGCATATTACTGACAATGCCACAAAATTATAGGGAGAGGCAGTGCTAACCCATTGAGGGCCCTAAGAAGGAATATATCCCCCACTCCAACACATACTAATAATTAATAAGGGGCTCCTGTGAGCTGCTTGGGGTCTAAGAAATTGCTTAGTCTGCTTATGTGTATCACCAGCTCTAATTATAGGAGCCATCTTGAATTTATCTGGAAAAATAGGTAGGTGCTTGTGTTCATGAACTTCCAATAAGCTTAATTGGTTGAATCCTAATTATCCTCAAACACTTCAGCTCATATCAAATTAAAATACTGTAGCAGCATGAGTAATTATCACATTATTGCCAGGAAATCTTTCAAAAGCTCAAATTAACAATTAGCACATTAGGGTTGGGATACTGAAAAATAATTATTTCAAATTTGAAATATAGCTATCAGAAAGACTCACTCACTTAATGCCAAATAGTTTTTTTCTCAAATAAATAAATAAATAAATAAAAAGGGACAACAAGTAACATTGCCACTACCTTTGACTTCTGTCCTCTGGATCCTAAGCGGAATATTCCTGCAAACAATGGGTCACTGTTCCTCAAGATCTTAATAAGAAATAGACTTAGGAGTCCGTTATCTGCCAATATTCTTGTTTGTTGTAAAGAATTGATAAGATTGTGTAAATCTAGACCCCAGGAAAATGGGGCTCAATTTAGTGACCCTGTCATCTAAAACGTCTATGCTTCTTCTCTTTGTGTTGACAAGGTATCAAAGCAGTTGTGTGCAGAGGAATGCTCTGCTCTGGCAGACTGCACATGCAGCATAAATGTTCAATAAAAATGGACACCCAAACATATGGTACAATGGGGAGTAATGTGAACTTTTAATGTATTGAAAACAACCATGGTTTCCTTTTGCTTTATAGAAGTGTTATTAACAGGCAGCCTACTTATACAATTCATTACCAAGTAAGCACAATTTTTAGAAGCCCTTCTGCAAAACATCTCCTTTCTCTAGAGCTGAGAAAGGAATCACAGCCACTAACAAATGTGTCTTGCTACAGACTTTTTGCAAGTAGAAATATTTGTTTACATTAATTAGGAATCAAATAAAAATGAGGACTATCTTATTTTATGGAAAGAGGCTGTTGACATAGTATTTGATAAAGCTATGCCAACTTATGCCAGCTCAGAATCTGGTTCAAAGATGTTACTGTACTATTCCATACATAGGGATAACCCAATACAGCATTATAAAACACTGCCTTAATGGTACCATTTCTATTTATTTGTATTGCTGTTCTGATGCATCCCAGTATAGTTTCTCTTGTTTACTATAGCTATGCTCTGTGCTAATGGTTTCAAAGAAATTTTGCACCATAGTCTCTAAATCCCTTTTCTTGTCAGTATACAACATGATGCTTCTATTTAATACTCCCCAATCTGGTTCATTGCTTCCATACTTTTTATTTTACAGTTCTCTGCATAAAACTGCATTTCCATTTGCTAACAGCATCACTGCGTGATAGAACTAACTCTTTATCTTGACCAATAATCTTTGGAGTGGAATCTTAGCAAATGTTTTTTGCTTTAAAATAAATTCCTCGGTCCAGATAGTTCCATATTAGTTAAAAAGATCATCCTTTCACAAACTCACATTCCTTCTTTAATCCAGATAAGCTGCTTTCTGGGTACACAAAGCTGATTTTAAACTAACCCATGTATAAACATTTTACAATACTTTGTAGTTATTTGAATAGTGGCTTTATAGCTACTACTTTCCCAATCTTCAAGAATCTGAGACCTGACTATCTTCAATTAAACTGGTAACTGAGCATTCTTCTCATTTCCTTAAGGAAATATGTTATTCAGATGTTAAGTTTTGTTTTTAAAGGTTATAGTATTTTTCATAATCTTTTTATCTTCATATGCTTGTATAACACAAGTACACTATTAAACTCCCCGGTTTAGGCAATATCTATTCCTGTTCATGGAAAGACAAAAGGAAGTTACCTTAATACTTAGGCATATTTCTCTTTTTATATTTGACAGTGTTCTTTAATGATCTTGAACTAATATATGGAAGAGATCACAGCTTTTTAGCAGGTTTATTTCGCTGGCCTGTTTCAAGCTTCGGTTGTATAAATCAGAATTTCTGCAATACCGTCAGGAAAGACCTATTTTACAAATATTGTTAGGTCTGTCATTGCATACTATAGAGACTGTAAACTCACAATTATATTACAAGAAACTAGATTCAAACCTTTTATCCTCTAGAGAGAAAACTTTCCCTCAACGATCAAGAGAGACAATCTCATCTGAAGGTAAATAAGTACATTCCACAAAATGTAAACTGCAGCCAGAAATGCCTGAAATTTGAACACTAGTTCAACTTTTGACAGTTATTTTTAAAAAGTTAATGGTCAATAAAAATGTATATTGAAATTAACAAATTATAACAAATGAGTTTGCTGAACCCTCAAGCATGGTCAAGTATTCCACTCCAGCATGAACGTATCATACAGATCATGTAGGGAGGCTTGCAGATGAGTTAGTGATGTGCTCTGTGCAGTAGCATTTATATTGTACTTTTCATTTTTCATAATACTATTCAAACATTAATTTATGAAGTATTTAAAATTGCAGCTGAATTAGTACAGTATACAGTTCATTAGTAAAGTACATACAGCAATTACCATTAGAAACTCAGCATTTGACAACAGTTACCGCACAGTGGTATCTGAGATTATCATAGTTTTGCCTCTTTAGACCAGATCAGGGGTCGGCAACCTTTCAGAAGTGGTGTGCCGAGTCTTCATTCATTCACTCTAATTTAAGGTTTTGCGTGCCAGTAAAACATTTTAACATTCTTAGAAGGTCTCTTTCTATAAGTCTATAATATATAACTAAACTATTGTTGTATGTAAAGTAAATAAGGTTTTTAAAATGTTTAAGAAGCTTCATTTAAAATTAAATAAAAAGCAGAGCCCCCCCGGACTGGTGAAAATCAGCTCACGTGCCACCTTCGGCACCCATGCCATAGGTTGCCTACCCCTGGACTAGATGATTGGTGAATGATGATTTTTAGTGACTGTATCTTATTTAGGATTGCAAAAGAGATTACATATAGTGGAAATCTTCATCAAATACATAAAAATACCTTTGCAGATGATACTGTGACCAAATACTTGCTTCTCAGTGAGTATTCTTCCCCTCTTCCCATCCCCTTTATTTCACGAGTTTTCACATTGAAGTCAAACCCAGTATGGGCCAAAGTTGTCTGTTTCTGCAGTGGAGGTATACGAGGGATGCACTTGGTTCAGTATCACTAAGCACATTACTAACAAAGGAGTTACTTAATTCTATAAATTCAAAGAATCAAGCAAGGCTCTGGTACATCAAGATAATTGTGTTTATAATGAAACAACGGTGCTCAAATTCAGAAACTTTAAATTGCCATTGAAGGAGGAAATTCCGCAGTGTAACAAGTTGCATGTAACTCTGTCAGCAAAATCCACCAAAAAAGGAGTGAGGAAAATAATGTATTTCCGATAATCAAAACTGACTGAACATGTAAATTATGTAGTTGCCTTTGCTATCATCCTAAATGGCATTTTATACCATCTTAATGCCAAACTTCCCATTTTGTTGTCCGCCTATCGCTCTTTATTGTTACTGAGCTCCACTATCTGGTTACATTTGATGGAAGAAAATTAATTCAAATAATTGATCTTGTCATTCTACCAAATGCATATTCAGCTTTTGTCTTTGATATATAAACTGCTCTCCTCTTCTGCTCAGCTTTCAGACACCTTCTTCATTACATTGAATATATCATGTAAAATAAGGTGACAAATGCATTTGCACCTAACATCTGTCTGGCATTTTCATCTTAACCTTTCATGTCCTCTCTTCTAAACCTCATTTCAGCCATCATTAGTCCTTACTGCTATCTTGAATTGTTTTTGTACTGCTTCCAAACTATCTATTTCTGCTCAGTTGAGTCCACCTTCTTTTTATGGTACAAACCCTGATTCTTCCACTAAAGGAAAAGGAAGTTACCTCACAGTAGAATTATCCCAAAGTTTGGATTTTCTAACAAAATTATGGATCTGATTCATCCTTGGTGTCAATACTGAAGTCAATGGAGTTACATCACAAATGAATTTGGACTTTTACTTTTAGTCAATCCCTTGAAGATTAGTGAGTTTGAATAATAATATAGTGAATATTTTGCATTTCTATAACACTTTGCATTGCTGCGTCTTAAAACACACTGCAAAATTTGTCCTCACAATACTGAGGAGTACTAGGGAAATGTATCCATTTCAGTCTAAAGCCATGAATCTTTGTACAGTGAACTTGTTTCACCTTTCACTAAGACAGCAGCAGGGTGGGCCAGCAATTAGACAGTGGGCTTATATGGAATCTCAAGGTCATGTAGGAAATGGTGGGGGTGATGGAATAGATTCCATCTTCTGGCTCAGTTCTCCCCCTGCCCCCAGCATGGTACTAGGAGTGTTATCAAAGGGAACAAAACTGTGATCGCAGATCCCTCAGTATAGTACTTTTCATAAAAGATTTGTTAATCCCAGTATCCTGGACAAATTTCAGCCATGGTAACTACATTCTGCTTGCCTAAATCCTCTTTGCAGATTACAATATCTGTGGTCATCTTCTTTAATATGACCTCACTCTAAACCCATTGTGTAAAAGGGAACCCCTGCATCTGCTAAACTATTGTGTATTTACCTTTGGTGTTTGCTCTTGAATAGCTATTAAATTTTAGTTCAGTGGCAAATCAAGCAACTCCTGAGTACCCTAGCAGTGCGATCAGATCCTTTGAGATGGAGGATGATATATTACATATAAAATCCTTATTTTACAAATCAGGGTAAGTGATTTTTTTCTAGTCCTTTCACTGAGTCAGTGACAGAGTTGGGACTAGTATACAGGAGAGCTGACCACACCCCACTTCTATCCACTAGACTAGGCAAAACTTCCTCCCAGAAGTCACTTTGATTTCAGCCAATTGTATGATAGAAAAAGATATAACAATAAATGTATCAATTTGTTATCTGTCAGTGTGGTTTGTTATAAAGTCATAATAAACTTTTTTTGCATTTTGAATCATTCAAGCTGTTCATTTAATTAAATAAGTTACCAAATGCTTCAGTTGCTTCAGAAAATTTCCGTCTAATAGTCTGAAGTTATATCTGTTCAAAAAGTAATTAAACAAGCTGAAGTGTCATGGAATTGAGAAACTGGTGCCCTAATTAATGGCATATTGAGTTTAAAATATATTATTTAATTTCCCACTTGGAAATATATATCAAAATAATTTCAAAGTATAAAATATAATTTGCAGATATATTTGTCTATATTTCCTTTGTGTGCTGTATGTATATATTGTTTCTATGGTTCTTATAGAACAGATAGAACATAAAAAGTAGTCAGACTACAGAACAGTAGTCAGGCTACAGAAGTTGTCAGCTATCTAACTGTACATTATAAAGAATGAAAAATATACAAAAAATAAAATCCCCATGAATTCTGATGATAAATTATTCAACCTCCATGCTGTCCCAGATACATCCACAAAAGTATAGCTGGCCAATGCCATTTGCATGCAGTGTGGCCATCTCAAACCTGTGGTGATAAAACAACTGAACCAAAGCCCATTGAAGACAACACGCTTGTGTTCACCATTTACAGTTTTGAATGGGGTGACTTGAAACCTTTGCTTCCTCAAAGCAATTTTCATCACACTGAAAATAAAAGTGGTGCATATTTCAGAACACTGTTTGATTAAACCTTTGTTGACACTATTATATATATATATATATATAAATGCCATATATATATAAATGCCATATATATATAAATGCCATATCTGTCTATGAGCAAAGATTCTGCAAGGTACAGCATAAAAGGGATGAGTCCAGCTTCACAGGAAAACTATGGGCCCCGGATTCTTTCTGCTCCAGAGCTCTGCTCAGCACAGGGGAGTGTAGGGTGAGCATCTGACTCCCACATTCTAAAGGCCAGTCCAATGCACTTTAGAGCTTCTGTTGTAAAGTTCTAATTTATGCCACTGGCATAGGGCCCTTAGTTGTTGTTCTCCACTCCCTCCTCTGGAAAGAGGGATTTGCCAGTGCTGGGCACCGTACAAGCCCACCTTTGCACCAGTAGAAAGTTCCACTAAGAGGGAAATTTACTGCTGACAATTTGCCTCTACTTTCCACCTCCTGACATACAATACATATGCTTTGCCTACTGGAGAAAGTTCCTACATTTAAACACATTTTGGTCCTGCATACTCATAACTCATTTACACTTTCAGAATGGAGTATGTTACAAATATACCATCCTTTGGTTGAGAAACTGGAGGAGTGAGCCTGTGCAGAATACTCACATTATTTCAATGTATAATAATCTCAACTGTGGTTTTGTCATGTCAAATTTAGGAGAATGGCAAGGGTCAAATTGACCCGTACATGCAAAAAATACTTTGGGAAGAAGGCATTCCAGAAATTCTCCTGGCTGTAAGGTTTAGACAAGGATCTGTCCTCTGTGAGAAAAGGTTCATCCCTTAAATTTATGGATCTCCCAAGAGTGGCAGAAGTCAGAGCTCCCTGTGTGAAGACCCTCTTTCTACTGAATATTGCTCATCCCCTCTAGTTCTCCCCACCCTTCAAAGTATCATGGCTACTGCAGAAGCCATGATATCGCAAGCTCCCCATCCAGTAATCCAGATGCCCCCTGGAGGTGGTCAAGAGGACAAATAGTTCCTTCCCTGTCGGTTTCTATCTTCACAGAGATAGCATCACTCTTCCCCATATACTGATCCTGATCCTCATGCTGTTTCCATGGATGGGCTTCTAAACAGTCAGGGATGGATAGATGAATGAACATTGGGAGGAAGTAGTTGTAGCCCTCCTCCCCCCTGGATCTTCTAGACCTGAGTCTAGAGTCCACCAGTCATGGAATAAGAAGAAATTATCTAGCCCCATGCTAGAAAAGGCACAAGTCAAGAAATTCTGGCAAAAATCATGAACATTCACAAATGTGAATTCACAGCCTCCTTATCAGAATCAGGCCCCTAAATTTAACCTTTTTATATACTGTTGGGGGCAGGGGAGCTTCATGATATTTGGGGTATTTAACTACATCCCTATTCTCTCCATTTTTCCTTGTAGGATGAAACTTCTCATTTTATTTCTATAAATGTTTTAAAGATGCTAATACTTTACCTTCACCTTCTTGGTCCTGTATCATCCCAAATGGCAACAGTCTTAGGCAGTTATCATTCTAATGGCATCATAACAATATATAGTTTGATATAAGAATGTACAATACATGTGAAAATAATTCATAATAGTGGAATCAGAACAGTCATAAGATCAGAACAGTAAGAGGACAAGAGTCATAAAATGAAGTTTTCCCAATGATGGCTAGACAGACAATACCAGCCCTTAGCTGGTAATGACCTGTTTCTGATACAATATTTAACAGCATTAGAAGAACAGTTCCAAGAATAACACAGTGAATTGTTTTACCACAGCATAATTTTCATTGTAACACACCATGCAAAGGCAGGCTATTTTTAAAACAAGTTTGTAAGTTGCAAACATGAATATATTTGATGCTTGCTACAAAAGGAGATCCACATTATGTATCTGTAGAATAGGTTAGAAATACAGGCCATGATTAAAACATAATATCAGATTAGATTCATGAGAGTCTCTTTTAAATATACCATTCTTCATTGCAGCACAATACAGTTTTAGCTTCCTTTTTTCAAATGAATCATACTGAACACCACTCAGTGTATAGGAAAGCACATGTGAGCAAAACACTATAATGTTGAGTAGTATAGAATAATATAAGCGCTTTAATTAAACAACAACAAGAATGCAGAGGAGAAACTACAAGGCAATAGCAGCAAAGAATCCTGTGGCACCTTATAGACTAACAGAAGTTTTGCAGCATGAGCTTTCGTGGGTGAATGAAGTGGGTATTCACCCACGAAAGCTCATGCTGCAAAACTTCTGTTAGTCTATAAGGTGCCACAGGATTCTTTGCTGCTTCTACAGAACCAGACTAACACGGCTACCCCTCTGATACAAGGCAATAAACTTCTCTCATCCACGACCTCATTTTTTTATTGGTCTAGGGAAACCAGCATTACTATATATTGTAGTGTACTCTATATTTATTGATATAATGGCAGAAATCACTCATTTTAATCTAATTTAAATAAGAAATGTACTAGTTTTTCCATTCTCTCCCCTGCACAATAGAAGTCAATGCTGTTCTGAGATACTGCAGATTGATGAGGTTCAGCCAGCACAGATCTTTCATCTTGATAGTGTCCACTTGTCAGTTGCAGGGGAAAATTGCATGAACTCTTAACCAGACAGTTGCTAATATAGCATTCTGTTTATGGCTGAAGAGATTCACCTGTAGTACAAACAGGCATTATTATCCTTCTTTCTGCCAGGAGCTCATACATTCAAGACAAATATGAAGAATTGCAAAGTTGATGTTCTGCTTTCCGAACAGAATGGGGGCATTGCTATTGTCCTGTACAAGAACCATTAAAAGTTGGTATGGACATTCAGTTACGTATTCAGTTACAAAGGTATTCTTTGTCGTCAACATTAATTCTGTCATTGATCTGTAACATTTAGATCTGTTACCACTGTATTCATACATATAACGTTCTGTTCTTTGAAAATTATCTTAACTAAATATAAAAATCTGATACAACATTCTTTGCTGCACATGTGTAAGTCAATGAGGTTTCAGATGCATACCTACTATTTCTCTTAAGAGACTATTCCACAAACTAAGCTCACATTCAGAAAGTTTTCCCAGGTACTTTCCGTAAATATTCTCTTTCTTCATCCCATTACACACAGTTATACCAATTCCACGCTCAGTCATTTCCTCTCATTCACTGCCATCTTTACTCTATAAATATCTGTATACTTGTTGTAACCCCACCTTCCCATAAGCAAACCAGGGAAACCTAGCCTAAGCAAACCTACTATAAGGAACAAGTTGGAAGATCATAATCAGAGAATAGTTATCAATGGAGAAAGATATAAAGTGGGGTCCTGCAGGGATCTGTCCTGTGTCCTGATCTAGTCAGTATCTTCATAAATGATTAATATAATGGCACAGAAAGTATATTTATAAAGCTTTCGGATGATACCAAGCTGGGAGGAGTCGCAAGCATATTGGAGGACAGTATTAGATATGAAAATTATCTTGACAAACTGGAGAAGTGGTCTGAAATAAACTGGATGAAATTCAGTAAGGACAAATGCAAAGTACTACAGTTAGGAAGCAATAATTAATTGCAGAAATACAAAATGGGAAATGACTGCATAGGAAAGAGTACTGCAGAAAAGTACCTGGGAGTTTTAGTGGATCACTAACTAGCTATGAGTCAATGTTGTAATATGGCCTCAATAAAAACAAATATAATTCTGGGATTTATTAGCAGCAGTGTTGTAAGCAAGATACAAGAAGTAATTCTTCCACTCCACTTAGTACTGATAAGGTCTCAACTGTAGTACTGGCACCACAGCTTCGGAAAGATCTCAACTGGAAAAAGTCTAGAGGAGAGCAACAAAAATTATTAAAGATCTAGCAAACATGACCTATAAGGTGTTAGGTAATAATTGGAGATATACCAATCTCCTAGAACTGGAAGGGACCTTAAAAGGTCATCTAGTCCAGCCCCTGCCTTCACTAGCAGGACCAATTTTTTCCCCAGATCCCTAAGTGGCCTCCTCAAGGATTGAACTCACAACCCTAGGTTTAGCAGGCCAATGCTCAAACCACTGAGCTATCCCTCCCCCCCCAAAAGGTGAGCCAAAGGTGGGGTGGGGGGCCTTGGATACACTCAATGAAGCTACAGCAGGTGCATAAGTATAACCAGTTTTGTTGCCAAAGTATAATAAGCTTCCCAGCCTTCACGCATTACTAAATATGTGCTTTCCAGCAAGCATCAACGTTTACGCCCCTTCTGCTACGGACAGTCCTGGACCCTCCAGCCATGTCCTTGAGGGCTCGTAGCAGGCGCTGTGCCAGTGTGGGGAATTCCTGGGCACCCACAAAGCCTAGGTCCACAGGCGAGACTGTTCATCTAAAGCAGAGGTGGGCAAACTACCACCCGTGGACCACATCTGGCCCACGGAACCGTCCTGCCTGGGCCTCAAGCTCCTGGCCAGGGAGGCTCACCCCCAGCACCTCCTCTGCTGTCCTCCCTCCCCCGCAGCCCCAGCTTGCTCACTTCACCACCGGCGCGATGCTCTGGGTGGTGGGGCTGTGAGCTCCTGGGGCAGTGCAGCTGCAGAGCCCGGCCTGACCCGGTGCTCTGTGCTACGTAGTAGTGGCAGGGTGGCCCTGCTGCAGCCGGGTGGTGCAACTGTAGTGCCGGAAGCCACCGGTACTTAACGCAGTGGGGGGTTGGATAGAGGGAAGGGGAGTTCAGGGTGGTGGTCGGGGGCGGAGGTGTGGATAGGGGTCAGGGTGGTCGGGGGGGAACAGGGGGTTGAATGGGGGCAGGGGTCCTGGGGGGGCAGTCAGGAAGGAGGGGGGGTTGGATGGGATGGCAGGGGGCAGTCAGGGGCAGGGGTTCCGGGAGCAGTCAGGGAGAAAGGGTGGTTGGATAGAGCAGGGGTCCTGGAGAGGCCATCAGGAATGAGAGAAGGGGTTGGATGGGACACAGGGGTGTGTGGATGGGACACAGGTCCCAGAGGGACCGTCAGGGAACAGGGGGTTTGGATGGGGCAGGTGTCCCGGGGTGGGGCAGATAGGAGGTGGGGGCTGGGCCATGACCCCCTCCTCTAACCAGCCCTCCATACAATTTATGAAACCCGATGTGGTCCTCGGGCCAAAAAGTTTGCCTGCCCCTGGTCTAAAGCAATCCTCATAGCTGTTTTTATCACCATCTCCTTCTAAGGAGGGGCTCTGGTAAGAGACACTGCTGCTCTCTATTCCCACACTCAACACTCTCCGGCCTTCCTAATTTCTACTTGTTTATTCAGTTGAGTGGCTGCAAGCCAGCTGGGCAGGTCAAAAGCCAGTTCACTATTAGCTCCTCCTGAACTATGCTGTAACAACAGCACAAGGTAACTTGCAGTCATCCCCAACATGAGGAAAGACTGAAAAAATGGGTTTGTTTAGTCTGGAAAAGAGAAGACTGAGGGGGAATGATTACAGTCTTCAGGTATGTAAAAAGTTGTTATAAAGTGGACAGTGATAAATTCTTTTCCTTATACACCAAAGACAGGACAAGATGTAATGGGCTTATATTGCAGCATGCGAGGTTTTAAGTTGGATATTAGGAAAAACTGCCTAACTGTAAGAATAGTGAGCACTGGAACAAATTACCTAAGGAGATTGTGGAGATTTTTAAGAACATTTAGACAAATACCTGTCAGGAATGGTCTAGATCAGGGATCGGCAACCAGGTTGCCAATCCCTGGTCTAGATAATATATAGTACTGACTCTGTGCAGAGAATCTGCTGAGGTCACTTTCAGTCCAACGATTCAGTGATTCCGTATATCCCATTATGGTATCATTACTGATACTCCAGTTCCTATATAGCTGTACTCTAAAAGTACGGCTAAATTATCATGCCCTAAGCCCTTTTCAGTTGCTACTTAGACATTCTTAAACTTTCCTCATAAATCACTCTCTCCGGTCCAGTGATCATTTTTGTTTCATTCCTCTGAACTTCCTCCAGTTTCTCAATATCTTTTTGATAATAGGGTGCCCAGCACTGAACTCAATATTCCAGGAGTAGTTTCATCCAAGCATGCCTACACCATAATGGGACGTCTGTGCATATGCTTCCCAAAACTGCATTGACCTTTTCTGCAGCCATTTCACATTGCAAACTCATGGCTAATTTGCTGTCAATTATCATGTCTCCTATGTGTCTTTTTTGGCATATAGTTTTATGTTTTTATATGTCCAAGTTTTCTCTCTCCCATTAAGTATCTATGTTCTCTATTATTTTTCCCCAGATCTATTATCTTGATTTTTCCCAAGTTTATGATTATTCTCTTATTTTCTTGCCTATGTTTCTAAATGTTCTTTCCCTTTGTGTTATTTCTCTGTCCTCACTTGATTTAGTAACTACTTCTGATTGAGTATCATTTCATAATTTGCTAATTTAGTACTTGTGCTTTTTATTTGCTCTTCTGTATCATGAATAATAGAAGTTAAAAAAGGCCAGGCAATACAAAAAAGCTTCAGTATTTTCCTCCCAGCTTGATACACACTGTAGTTTATCATTAATACCTGTTTACAGTCTCAGACAGTTTTCTATCCAACTGTTTTTATCCAAGCAAATTAGAATTAATTGTTCAAGAAGGACTTTGTGAGACAGTATCAAAATCCAAATACTGAGTATTACATCACCAGTGTTCCCTGTGTCATCTAATCCCTGTGTCAACAAAAGCAATTAAGTTTGCCTTGCAAGGGTAGGAGAAGTGAACAACTGGTACTCAACAGAAGAACACTGCTTTCCCAGATGTCATTCCATTTTATATAACAGTCACAGCTCTCTAAGGAGAAAACAAAGGGAGAATGTGCTCCACCTGTTTGTGACATACCAAATTACTATATTATCAATTACTGTAGTTATCAACTACCGAAATGCAGATCACAAATTATGAAACCACATAACCTTGAAATGAAAATTCCTGAAGGGGGGTTGAGATGAGAGTTGTAGTTGAACTTAATATGGAAAATTAGGCACCCAGAATTGTGAAGTACCATGAGGAAATTCTGTGGTTAGATGGTCTGATGGACATTCTAAGCAGTAATGTCCCATGAGAATCAACAACTACTGATAAGGAAGTTCCAGACCAATGACCACTATGTTTAGAAGCAGAGTACTTTGGAAGGATCTATTGTATTTCAAGTAATCCAGGGGAATATTAAAAACTGGATTGGACAGGTGGAGGAATGGCTGGACAGTAGCAATCATCTCTTGGCTCCACACCATTCTAATTTTTAAATCAGTGATTAAATGCTGGTTCTCTAAAATAAACACACCAGAAAGGGAGATATGGAAGGAAAGAGGACAAATCAAGTTGATCCAAATTAGACCATCAAAGATTTCTTCCTGGGGAAAGACACTTGTGCATTTACAAGCTTCCCAGGACTCAGAGGGGAACATGATTTAAATTCTATTCTGGAATGACGGAGCCACAAAATGCCGTGGTAGCCTGGATATTCAGAGATTAAGAGCTGCTGGAGTATAGCAGCTGAAATAAGGTACTTGAAGGAAGCAAGGTCTCCCATGAATTCCAAGATGAACAGGGACAGGCAAATTAACAGCACCAAACAAACATTACTGACAGTGAAAAAGCATAGCAGAAAAAAACGAGACAACAGAATTTAATGAATGGGAACCAAGTAGTCAGCATGCTTAGATTATGGTAAAAAGTGTTTCCAAGGACCAAGCCAGGGATGGCCTTAAAAACACATTCAATTGATGCGAAATTTAAGAAAGAAAGCTGTATCCCTTATTTGATATAAGAAAATAAATGCTAGGTTAAAATTAATTATGTAAAAGAATAAATGGACACAAATTGGACATTAGGAATGGTAACATACAAAAGCCAGTAGGTGAACACTACAATTTCCATGGTCATTCTATAACAGATTTAAAAGTCACTATTCTTGAACAAAAAACTTCAGAAACAGACTTCAAAGAGAAACAGCAAAACTAAAATTCATTTGCAAATTTAACATAATTAATTTGGGCTTGAATAGGGACTGAGAGTGGCCGGCTCATTACAGAAGTAGCTTTGCATCTCCTGGAATTGACACCTCCTCATCTATTATTGGGAGTGGACTACATCCACCCTGATTGAATTGGCCCTGTCAACACTGGTTCTCCACTTGTGAGGTAACTCCCTTCTCTTCATGTGTCATTATATAATGCCTGCATCTGTAACTTTCACTCCATGCATCTGAAGAAGTGAGTTTTTTTACCCATGAAAGCTTATGCCCAAATAAATCTGTTAGTCTTTAAGGTGCCACTGGACTCCTTGTTGTTTTCATGGATACAGACTAACATGGCTACCCCCTGAAACTTGGTTCCTTAAATGTCTTGTCAAAAAAATTTTTTAAATGGCTTTCTCCTCTATAATCTTGGCATATCATGACGACTATACAAAGTGCAGTTTCTTAGCTGGAAACACAGAACTACCATTTAAGCAACTGACAAAAATATAAATCACATTCTATTTGATTATTAATGAGAACTGTATATTTGAGAGCCAGGGTGTGTAAAAGTGTTAGTTGATGGTCAAAGGAGGAATCGATAGATGTGGCCCAGACTTACTCTTCCAATAATTGCCAGGTGAGGACTATGTTGATCAACTGCAGGTTTCATTTGCTGATAAAACTCAAACAACAAGCAATGTCTAAGATATGAAAGTACAAGCAACTTCACTATTAAGTAGTTTATTGTGTTTCACTAGTTTAGCACTAAGCAGTGTTGCAAAAAATGCTCCTATGGAAATCGAAACTGACATTTTTCTTTCCGAGCAATAAATAAATAAAAAATGTCCCCTTATGTAGTTTTGTCTGATTTTATCATAAGGAAAAATGCATTTTTAATCAGTAAATTATGAATATTTTGTGAAAACTTGCATGTCCATCTGCCACTGGCTCAGGATGGCACTGAGATTTCATTTTTGTTTTTAAAAAAAGAGCAAAATGATTGTGAAATCATTTTCTTAAAAAAATATGTTAATTTAGATTTGAATTAGCAACACCTCTCAGAATCTTGGCAAGTTAAAATTGCCAAGATTCTGAGAACTATTGGTAATTCATAAAACAAGGTCAGGTCGCCTTTTTTTTTTAAAACACACAAACAAGTATGCTGAACTGCAGCAAATAAAGAAGCCATTTTGGATTATATTTATACACAAAAATCTTTGTTTGGGAAACAAAGTTGCAGTATATAGCTTCTAAGCCTCTACCCACCCATTCCTCACCAATATCACAACCACTGTACAGCACAGACCACTTTAAATGTGCTTCCATAGGACCATTCTGAATGCATCCCTTTACCAGCTTATTTTTTGCCTATCACTAATAGTTTTGGATGCAGGCACCTTCATGCCTTCTCCCATGTCGCCCCTCACACTTGGGAGGAACTCCCCATAAAGATACAAAAAGCTACCTCCTTATCCTCCTTCACATCCCTCCGTAAAATTGTCCTTTGCCATGACGCTTACAAGAAACTTGACAACAGCCAAGCCAAGCCAGCCACTGGTGCACCAAACCTGTTGCCTGTCCTGATGACCAGTATTGTCCCATTGTGTTCCTGTCTGTATCCATTTATTGTCCTTTTTTATTAATACTTAGATTGTTAACTCTCTGGGACAGGGACCATCTTTTTGTTCTGTGTTTATACATCACCTAGCACAACTGAGTCTTGGTGCATGACTAGGGCTGCTAGGCACTACAGTAACACAAATAAATAACAATAAAAATAATAAAGTAGTTGGTTTTATGGGGAGAAGATAGTTTGCTAAAGGGTTGTGTGCCAAAGGGCATTTAAAGACTGGCATCCTTTGGAGGGCAGAGTTAAGCAGTAAGTAAATTTAAGGACTTAGGAACTAGAACATGGGTCTTCAAAGCCTTGGCTGTTATTTCCACAGTGCCACTGATAGGCCATGAAGAGGCATAGCCAGGGAGCATTATGGAGAGTAGGAGCTGCCGGAAGTACCACCAAAGAGACGCCGGGTGATAGTATTCTGCAGCCCTCTGCTTAGCCAAGTGCCCCTACTTAACCCCAGCAGTGGCCCAAGAAGACCTGACCTTGCAGTTCCTTCAACTCCTGCCTGACAACTCCTGTCCCTGGTGGGCAGACCTCAGCCCAGCTGCGACCATTAGGCCAGACCACCTACATCCTAGTCTCTTACAGTAAGGGCCTGATACACTGCCTCACTTCCCATTGACTTCAAGAGACTTTTGAATTATGCCCTCCTTGTGTTATGCTGATGGTTATTTTACTGCCTGGACAAATCAACATTAAAAATGTATGTTAAGCTGTACAAAGAATGAGTATATGAGTGTTATTCCTTTTCTGCACAGTACCAGGCATTGGACTATAAATCTAACACTTCCATTGCAAAAGCAGCTGAGAATGGAAGTTAATCGAACTCAAAACAAATCCTAATTGTCAAAGAAGTTTGGTGCAAATGAGTTTCAAGGAGCTACAAGAAAAGATTTACTGTCACATCGCCCACAAACCAAAGCTCTAACAAACCACTGATCACTTGCAGATGCATTTTGAACTCAAAACAATGATGATTTTAGGCATATTTAGGCCTAAATTTTAGTTTGAAATTAGTTTGTGTAGATAAAGCATATGAGGCAGTCATGTTATACTTCTTGTACCCCTCACTGACTGAGCCTGCACAACATCAGCTGAGGTGAAGCCGTTTGCACCTCTATGAGGTGAGAGAAACTTCATTTAATGTGAGTGATAAAGCTGGAAAAATCAGAACCCTCCTCCACAATGAGAAAATGTACTCCTAGAGTCTGAGCTTGACTCTGCATCACCTCAATGCGCACAGCTCCCCACATGGGATGAAATTCTTACCCTATGGAGATGGCCACCATAAATCTCACATGAAGCTTAGTTATACGTAGGCCATACGATGACTCTTTGTACAGGAGAGTATTTCACGTATGGAGTTCTTACAGGATCAGGTCCTTTCTGTGTGTTTGTGGCAGGCAATGACCTAGAATATCATGGCATTCTGTAATTCCCCCCATTACTATCAATTCCATGGGATTATATGTGTGTTTCTGAGAACAGAATTGAACCTTTATTGTTTAGTACAAGTTTAACTCGGAACTTATTTCCTAAACTTTTGAAAGGTTGTTTTATGTCATCTTGCTAGAAGGATAGATGCTGCTCTAGGGCACGTGGGGTCATAAGTAAAGCTAAGTTTCCGTCTGGGGTGTTTTTAGTAAAAGTCATGGACAGGTCACAGGCAGTAAACAAAAATTCACGGCCAGTGACCTGTGCATGACTTGTACTATATACCCCTAAATCTTGGGTGCTCGGGGGAGTGGACTGGAGGGAGGCCGCAGGTGGTCTGGGAGGAGCAGCCCAGGAACTGTGGTCAATTGAAGCTGCAGGGTTGGCGCCTATGGGCAGAGACAGTGTGTGGAGCTGCCTGGCTGTGCCTTCACCTAGGAGCTGAAGGAAGGACACTTCGCCGCTTCCAGGGAGCGTCCCCCCCCCACGAGGTAAGCACTGCCCAGCGCCCTCACCCCCTCCCATGTCCCAACCTCCTGCCTTGATCCCTCTTCCACACCCAAATTTCTGCTGCTGTGGGGGTGGGAGCGGCACAGTGGCCCATGACTGTCCCAGCAGCGGCCCGGTGTGGCTGCTGCAGAAGTCTTGGAGGTCCTGGAAAGTCACAGAATCCGTGACCTCTGTGACAAACTTGCAGCCTTCCTCAAACCCTGACTGACTGAGCACACTCTGAGTGATGGAAGATACAAGAAGCTTCTCTTGAAATGTGCAAGTATGTGTTTTTAGGGTTTTTTTTCCCCAATCCTCCCAGCTTTCAGTTGAACATAAGAACAGCCATACTGGCTCGGACCAATGATCCAACCAGCCCAGTATCCTGTCTTCTGCCAGTGGCCAATGCCACGTGATTCGGAGGGAATGAACAGAACAGATAATCATCAAGTGATCCATCCCGTTGCTTCCTGCTTCTGATGTACTCAAAAAAATATTTGCTGTTACATTTTGAATCTTTGGCTAGCTCTTCAAATTCTTTTTTGGCCTTCCTAATTATATTTTTACCCTTCACTTGCCAGAGTTTATGCTCCTTTCTATTTACATCAACAGGACTTAACTTCCACTTTTTAAAATATGCCTTTGTGCCTCTAACTGCCTCTTTTACTTTGTTGTTTAGCCATAGTGACACTTTTTTGGTCCTCTTACTATGTTTTTTTTAATTTGGGGTATATGTTTAAATTGAGCCTCTTGTGTTTTTAAAAAGTTTCCATGTAGCTTACAGGGATTTCACTTTTGGCGCAGTACCTTTTAATTTCTGTTTAACTAACTTCCTCATTTTTGTGTAGTTCCCCTTTCTGAAATTAAATGCTACCATTGTGGGCTGATTTGGTGTTTTTCTCTGCCCCAGGAATGTTCAATTTTATTATATTATGGTCACTATTACCAAGCGGTTCAGCTATATTCACCTTTTGGAACAGATCCTGTGCTCTACTTAGGACTGAATCAAGTTGCCTTATTTATTAAGTGCCAAACAAATTCTGTGTAACTTCCATATAGTTACTTAAATAAGTGTGTATGAAATAAACACATCAAAAGGCATTACCAAATAGAGGGCATGGCAACGAGCTGGGAATCAGAACAATTCTGGCTGTTTCTATTTCTGGCTCTGTTAATCTATTGTGACACCTTGGACAAATCACTTCAAAGGTCTTTGCTTTCACTTCCCCTATCACCTTTATCTCGTTTAGTTAGACTGTAAGCTCCCCAGGGCAGACTGTCTCTTAATTTTTACATGTACAGTGTGCGCAGTACAATGGGGCTCCAAGCTCTGTTGGGACCTCTAAGCTCCATGGAAACACAAATATTTAATAATATATATAAGACAGTGGAAAAAGAGAGTGAGTATCTGGTTGGACAAGGCTCTGATTGTGTATATCTATAATGCTATGCAAGTCGGGATAATCTTGACATTTGCAACCTAAGAGACATGTTTCAAAGTTTTCATTTACTGTAAGTACAGCTCCTATATATATAATTGGATTGGCTTAATTTGTTTAACGCTGTAGCTTTTTCATGGTTTATTTATTAAAATACAAAGTCCTGTCTTTAATAAACCCCAGAGTAGTATCAATGCCTGCGTAGTCTATTGAACTCCATAGAATTTTTTCCAGGCTAATAATGAATAGCAGCAGTGCAATTTTTATTGCATACTAAAGTTTATATTTTAAATTTTAAACAACTGAAGATTGAATTGAATTTTGCATTTAGTAGAGAAACAAATCCCATAACTGGCTAGTTTAAGCCTACTGAGTGTTGACTGTATTGCTTTAACGAACCAAAAGACAGTTATTAGTGAAAGTCATTTTATGTTCAGTGCTCCCTTGTTACAGAGGGCTGTGTTATAAAAGACTCCAATATTTTTATTATCTTTTCTCTTATCTAGATGTCAAGTCTATTGAAATTCTCTATAACCACACATTTTATGACATGTTATTTAATATGGCACACAGCTGCTAAATAATATAACTTAATGAGATGACAGGCTACAGCATCCTGTTTTTCCCTCAGTCAGTACAGTGAAGTCTGACTTTTAACATTTTCCATTTTAATTAGGATGGGGGAATCAGTATTTTGGTCTCTTAGAAAATTCAGAATTATAATAAATTTAGTTCTTATGAAAAATGTTGGATTGTCAGACAGTGATAGGACTGATCATCCACAGAACAAAATACAGCTCACACTGCTGCAGTGCAATACTCCTTCCACTGTATGTCAACTTTGAGCAGGAGGAACCATGGACTAAGGCCATGTCTAAGGGTATGTCTACACTACAAAATTAGATCGATTTAATAGAAGTCAATTTCTTAGAAATCAATTTGATACAGTTGATTGTGTGTGTCCCCACTAAGCTCATTAAGTCGGTGGTGTGCGTCCACAGTACCGAGGCTAGCGTCAACTTTCAGAGCGTTGCACTGTGGGTAGCTATCCCACAGTTCCTGCAGTCTCTGCCACCCATTGGAATTCTGAGTTGAGCTCCAATGCCTGATGGGGCAAAAACATTTTCGCAGGTGGTTCTGGGTACGTCACCAGGCCCCCCTCCCTCCCTCCGTGAAAGCAAAGGCAAAAAGTCGTTTCTCACCTTTTTTCCTGGGTTACCTGTGCAGACGACATGCCACAGCAAGCATGGAGCCCTCTCAGCTCACTGTCACCATATGTCTCCTGGGTGCTGCTGGCAGACGCGGTACTGCAGTGCTACACAGCAGCATCCCCTTGCCTTGCCTTGTGGATGGCAGACGGTGCAATACGACTGCTAGCCCTCATTGTCATCCCATGGGTGCTCCTTGCTGACCTCAGTTAGGTTTGTCGGGGGTGCCTGGGCAGACATAGGTGCTCCTGGCCGGCCTTGGTGAGGTCGGTGTGGGGTGCCTGAACAAAAATGGGAATGACTCCAGGTCATTCTCTTCTTTAAGGTTCGTCTAATGGGGATTCAGTCCTGCCTGGAATATCATGCCAGCTGGAGGCTTCTGCCTCAGGCTACTCTCCCAGTCGACAGTACCAAGCGGTTGTATCTACCCCAGCCTACCCCTTGCTCCCATGGCTCATGAAGCCTGGACAGTAGTAAGGAGCAGTTCAACTATAGGCTGAGCAAGTGCATAATGGTGGTAGAATGTGCCTTTGGATGTTTAAAAGCTCACTGGTGCAGTTTACTGACTCGGTTAGACCTCAGTGAAACCAATATTCCCATCGTTACTACTGCTTGCTGTGTGCTCCACAATATCTGTGAGAGTAAGGGGGAGATGTTTATGGCGGGGTGGGAAGTTGAGGCAAATTGCCTGGCCACTGTTTACATGCAGCCAGACACCAGGGTGGTTAGAAGAGCACAGCAGGGGGCGCTGTGCATTAGAGAAGCTTTGAAAACCAGTTTCATGACTAGCCAGGTTACAGTGAAAAAGTTCTGTTTGTTTCTCCTTGATGAAAACCTGCTCCCTTGGTTCACTCTACTTCCCTGTAAGCTAACCATCCTCCCCTCCCCCTTTGATCTCCACTTGCAGAGGCAATAAAGTCATTGTTGTTTCAAATTCATGCATTCTCTATTAATTCGTCACACAAATGGGAGGATAACTGCCAAGGTAGCCCGGGAGGGGTGGGGGAGGAGGGAAGCACAGGGGTGGGGTAGTTGTAGGGGGACCCCCTAGAATGGCATGCAGCTCATCATAGAAGCAGCATGTCTGGGGCTCCGACCCGGAGTGACCATTTGCCTGTCTGCTTCTTTGGTAGGCTTCATGCGGCACTGCTGCGAGTCCCTCTTATAACCTCTGTCCTTCATGCCCTTGGAGATTTTTTTCAAATATTTTGGCATTTCGTCTTTTGGAATGGAGTTCAGATAGCACAGATTCGTCTCCCCATACAGCAATCAGATGCAGTACCTCCCATTCGGTCCATGTTGGAGCTCTTTTGTGATTCTGGGACTCTATGGTCACTTGTGCTGATGATCTCTGCATGGTCACCTGTGATGATCAACTCACTACTCTGGCCAAACAGGAAATGAAATTCAAAAGTTTGAGGGCCTTTTCCTGTCTACCTGGCCAGTGCATCTGAGTTGAGAGTGCTGTCCAGAGAGGTCACAATGGAGCACTCTGGGATAGCTCCCGGAGGCCAATATTGTCGAATTGCATCCACACTACCCCAAATTCGATCCAGCAGGATCGATTTCAGCGCTAATCCCCTCGTCAGGGAGGAGTACAGAAATTCGACCTAAACTCGTAGTGTAGACCAGGGCTAAGGACTTGGTTACCCTGGATAAATTGGTCCCCTCAAGTGTGCCTCAACATACCATGTGGCTTCACACTAATGTTTTCCATTTAGTGCTCAGTCTTTCGCACTCACCGTTTGGATTAGACTTTCTCAACGTAAAGCTAACTATCAAGTAAACAGAGACACACTGGTTAGTCTACATGGGGAAGCTTGTACTGCTAATGCTCATGCTGTACCTGCTCTGTACTTTAGTCTGTCAATCCTACACATACCAATCCAAACAAGTACCAAATTTACCCCCACAGAACTGCCTTGAATGAAAAACATTTCCTTCTAGCTGGAGTGAAGCTTTCAAAGTCATAATCTGTGGGCATGGTCCAAATGATCAGCTATTGTAAATCAGTGAACATCTATGGAATTATGATGCTGATTTACACCAGCTGAGATTTGGTCCAACAATCTAATGTACTGTTTCCAAAACGGCAACAGGTTACACAATAATCCAAATGGCGTGTGCATCATCAGCGCCAGCATTAAAGATTTTGCAACTGGAGCAGTTATTAATGATCAGTTATAGAATCATAACAATGCAGGGTTGTAAGGGACCCCAGAGATCATCAAGTCCAACTCCCTGCACTAAGGCAGGACCAAGTAAACCTAGAACATTCCTGAGACGTGTTTGTTCAACCTGTTCCTAAAAGCCTTCAATGATGGTGTCAGGAGTCTACCCTCACTTGAAACTGGGCGGTTTCAAAGTGAGGACCCGCATGTCTTCCCCCCACCCCAAAATCCTAGGGTAGGTCTCCCCTTCGGCTGCCACCACCCGGTCAATTCCGTGGGCCGGGACACCCCTGTTTCCCCCCTTGGGAACACAGATCAATTCACAGAGGAGGAACCTTCCCCCTCCCCCCTGATTCAACTCCTTGAATCTCACACACACAGGGAAGCAGCCCACTTCCCCCTCCCCTTCCCCTGAATTTCCCCAAGGGAAGGAATTAACCAAGTCCAAAGAAAAGAAAAGAATTTATTAAAGAATAAAAAGAAAATACAGAATCTCTATGAATCCAAGCTGGACACTCACAGGGTATAACCTTATCAATCTCTGGAGAGAATCCCCTCTCCCCCTTTTCTCAGTAAAGCAATATCAGCAAACAGGAATAAAGCATTTCCTTTAGCAAACACACAATTACAAATGTAGAAATCAAATCATAAGACTAATTCGCCTTTCTAATTAATACTCACTATTAATTAGTAGAAACTACTCCAGGAGAACTCGGAGACATGACTGTCCTCTGTTAGCTCCAAAAACAGTTCTCACCAGACAAAGGCTTCCCTCCACAGAGATTTGAAAAAATCTTATCTCTGATTGGTCCTCTGGTCAGGTGGTCACCAGGTACTACATGTTAACCCTTTACAGGTAAAAGAGACCTTAACCCTTAACTATCTGTTTATGACACGCCCCCCAAATCGCCAACAGTGGGAACTACTGGTGGTGATTTCCTCCTAGCACTGTAACATAAACAGGTAAACAAAACACATGCACTATTACATATACTACTAAGTATGTAAACAACAAGATATTTGACAGTGAAGAACACTTTGTATGCATTTGAGCGGACATACTTGGCATTGTACTTGCCCATTCCCTCCCAGTGGAAGGAATGTTTTTAACCTGTTTTTGCTTTGTTGATCCCAGAATGCCCACTGGGATGTCAGGGCCCAAGCTTAAGAGCTTGTCCCAATACTTAGTTGGAACTACCAACTGTCTTTGAGGATGCTGGCCTTCCTGGTGTCCACCAGAAAGAATGTCCTTATATAAAAGTCCTTGTTTTACAACAAACTGGAATTGGGTAGAAGAGCTGAGAGGCGGTGGGTTGCTGCGTGCCGCCGCCCAAGCTTTCTTAAGGCTGTCATCGGCTTGCTGCTCTGTCTGGAACTGTTCCCTTGAGGCGGGAGACACCAGTTCCTCTGGGAGCGATGTAGGTGATGAGGTTGTTTTTATGGACTGTGGACCGCTGTCCGCTGGTGCACAGGGTGATATTTTAGGCTCTGGCTGAGCCTCTTGGGTAGAGTTGTCTGCTGCTTCTGCCAGTTTAGGCCCGTTGGCGCCCCCTGGCGGTGGAGTTGCAAGCGCTGGCGTCAGTGCTGGCGCTGGTTCTGCTGCTGGTTGCTTTTCCAGTTCCGGTCCTGGGACTGGATGTACTATGGCTGCTGTAGTTGTTGGCATGAGATCCGGTTCCACCACCTCTGTCTGGGTCTCTGGTAACACAGACAGGGTCCTGGTGGATGGCTCAGGAACAGGGATGGGAGTGCCTGCTTGTTTGGCCTGGCCGCGGGTGACCACTCCCCCCCTCTTGGCCAGCTGCACATGGTTGGCCAAGTCTTCCCCCAATAGCATGGGGATGGAATAATTGTAATAGACAGCAAAAGTTCTTTTTCCTGACCAGTCCTTGTACTGGTCTTCAGGGATGCTGTACCCATGGCAGGTCCTTTTAACCTTTTTCAAGAAGGCCTTAGTGTCCTCACCTGCCATGTAGGTGGGAAATTTTTTGGGATGGGGAACAGTGCCTTCTGGTGCTGGCCACACCCCTCTGCAGTCAGTGAATTTTATGTGTGGCTTGCTGGTGTTGCTTTTTGGTGCTGGCCACACCCCTCTGCAGTCAAGGAATTGGTTTCCCCAATTCCTAACCCTTTCTATTCCCGAGAGACTGAATAGAAAAGAAACAAAACCTTTTCATTTGCAAATGTGTAGTTGCTGTTTGCTGATATACTGAGAAGACCCAAAAAAACTGGTTTGTCCTGTTTCTAGCACTTGCTAAGTACCTCACAGTGGGGGTCCTTCTAACAAACCTCCTAGAAAAACTTGCACCTTTTCCCTAGCTGTTTTTAAGCAGACAAAGAAAAGAGAAAAAAAAGAAGAAGCTGGTGCTACTTAGTACCTGCGAAAAAAGTCTAGTAAATCCTGTCAGGGATTTGTATTCCCTGGCTCCAGAGGATTTGAAAAGACACAGGGAAAAAAAATCTGGCTGGAGGGTTTCTGTCTCCCCCCCCCAAACCTGTTTTCCTGTTGGATGGGAATGTACTTTGTCGAGCACTTCCCCCCACCTTAGGAATTCTGAGTGATACCTGATATCACAAAGGAAGGACACACCTCTAGGGAAGAGTTCTTCCTCAGCATAGCCAGCAGAGAAAAAAACCTTCTCCTAACCCTGAAAACTGCTTGAAACTGCCTTTTCCTCAAGCTGCCTCAAGCAAACAGAAGAAAAGTGCTTCCAACAAAGCCTGCTGGAAAACTAAATTCCCTTCAGCCAAACTGGCTGAACTGTAAACTGCCTGTGCTCTGAGTTGCTGTACTCAGCAGCCCAGCTGAAAGGCTGCTGCTAACAATACCCCTGAGAAAAATCTGGTCTATTCCTTAGGGATTTGTGTTCTCCTGTCTTCTGATCCTTTCAAAAGACACAGGGAGAAAAAAAAACCTGGCTGGAGGGTTTCTCTCTGCAACCCCCAAACCTGCTTTTCCTGTTGGATGGGAATGTACTTGGCGAGCACTTCCCCCCACCTCAGGAATCCTGAGTGGTACCTTGTATCACAATGGACGCCAGTACCTCTCCACCGGAGGCTTTGTAACAGAAAGCCCTGCAAAAAACTGAAAATACTTGTAACCCTGAAACTGCCTCAGAGTGCCTCTGGTAGAAAAGCCTTGCCTCTCTCTCTGGGTCCGAAACACCACTGCCACCATGTCAGGAGTCTACCCTCACTTGAAACTGGGCGGTTTCAAAGTGAGGACCCGCATGTCTTCCCCCCACCCCAAAATCCTAGGGTAGGTCTCCCCTTCGGCTGCCACCACCCGGTCAATTCCGTGGGCCGGGACACCCCTGTTTCCCCCCTTGGGAACACAGATCAATTCACAGAGGAGGAACCTTCCCCCTCCCCCCTGATTCAACTCCTTGAATCTCACACACACAGGGAAGCAGCCCACTTCCCCCTCCCCTTCCCCTGAATTTCCCCAAGGGAAGGAATTAACCAAGTCCAAAGAAAAGAAAAGAATTTATTAAAGAATAAAAAGAAAATACAGAATCTCTATGAATCCAAGCTGGACACTCACAGGGTATAACCTTATCAATCTCTGGAGAGAATCCCCTCTCCCCCTTTTCTCAGTAAAGCAATATCAGCAAACAGGAATAAAGCATTTCCTTTAGCAAACACACAATTACAAATGTAGAAATCAAATCATAAGACTAATTCGCCTTTCTAATTAATACTCACTATTAATTAGTAGAAACTACTCCAGGAGAACTCGGAGACATGACTGTCCTCTGTTAGCTCCAAAAACAGTTCTCACCAGACAAAGGCTTCCCTCCACAGAGATTTGAAAAAATCTTATCTCTGATTGGTCCTCTGGTCAGGTGGTCACCAGGTACTACATGTTAACCCTTTACAGGTAAAAGAGACCTTAACCCTTAACTATCTGTTTATGACAGATGGTGATTCCACAACCTTCCTTAGAAGTCTATTCCAGAGCTCAACTACCCTTATAGTTAGAAAGTTTTTCCAGTTTATGTAAGTTAAATCTCTCTTGCTATAGATTAAGCCCATTACTACTTCTCCTACCTTCAATGGACTTGGAGAACAATTTATCACAGTCCTCTTTATAACAGCCAGTCAAATATTTGAAGACTTATCAGGTGCCTCCCACACACACACACACTCACTCCATTCTTCTTTTCTCTGAACTAAACTTGCCCCAATTATTTTTTTTAAACTTTTCCTCATAGGTCAGGTTCTCTAAACATTTTATTATTTATCTATCTCCTCTGGACTCTCTCCAATTTGTCCACATCTTTTCTAAAGTGTGGTGCCCAGAACTGTGCTCCAACTGAGGCCTCACCAGAGCCAAGTAGAGTGGGATAATTACCTCCGGTGTCTCACATATGACTTTCATGATGGTACACCCCAGAATATTAGCCTTTTTTACAACTGCATCACATTGTTGATTCATATTTAGTTTGTGATCCACTAAAACACCACAGATCCTTTTCAGCAGGACTCTAATTTGTCAAAGTCATTTTGATGTTGATGTGTCAGCTAGAAAATAATCCAGATTACGCTATCATAGCTCTATCGGCACTCAAGAGCGAACAGGGTAAAATGTAGGGGGAAAAGTTGTTTTAGTCAATAAAGTAAGCCCCAAGGACGAAGAATGCACACAGGACTAAATAAGAAGATATCGTTTTTCATAGTTACTTTTATAACCATAGCCACACTTTAAAGGAACACATGTCCTTTTCACATGTTCTGATCCAAGGAAGCAGAAAATAGTCACCTGAGTGCTGCAGAAATGGGAACACAACAGGTGATTACTGCATCAGTAAGTGCCTGTGAAACCCTGCTATATTGCTGTACAACAAAATCATCATTTTGCTAATTCTTGAAGGAGGGGGTTCTGTGTGTAATTATTTCCTAGCACCTGTTATCAGTGCACGTTTGCCAGGTTTTAACCAGTTTCAGAAACAATGCTGGGCATGATTTGTCCTTGATTACCCTCTGCAGTTAAACAACATTCAGCACTAGCTCACCTGCGCTCATTGCTAATGCCTGTTGTCAGTAACAGATAGGGGGGACATGGGTCAGTGTTCACATTGCACTCCCCATCAGAACCTGGCCAGGGAAGCTAATGGTCCAACCAGCGGACCAAATTTGGTGATGAATCCTGATCCCGTACCAGCTGAGGCATGTGGGCATATGCTAAAAAGAAGCAACAGATACTTTTCCAAGGGCTTGTCTACACTGAGAAATTACATTGTGTCAAGACAATTTTAACACTCAGTGTAAGCAAGGCACATTGTGTTTAATCTCACAGATGCTCCACCCTAGGGTGAACCACAGCCAGCTGACAAGGTGTTAAACATGACATGCTTTTGTCTACACACGTTTACCAACATATTTAGTTAAGGATGTAGAAAAGGCTCTAATGTGAATAAGGTCAGAGAGTCCTTTAGAAAGTGTTTGCATTGGGGATATTCTGTCATGCGTCTCTAAGAGGTGTGGCAGAAAACTTGCATCCCAGATGGAGGGACAGCTAAGGTAGCTTTTATAACTGAGACAAGTTAGACGAGCTGTCCAAATTATGGCAGTCTCCTCGGGCTGCCCTATGCAATCTCCACAGCGCTGCATGCCACAGTCCCAGCCCAGAAATGCCCCACGCAGCTCAGACCCACCCCCAGGACTCACCCCATAGTAGGGCTTGTGATGGGGTCTTTGGAAGGAAGCCTTACAACTGTGTCTGCAGTTCCTGCCCAGGAGAATCCTCCATCAGTTGGATACTGGGCTTTTCAACCCTCTCTCCTTCCCCCCCATACCACCCTGGCCATTTTGCCTAGTGGCAAGGGGAATAGAGTGGAGGTGAGGCCATCACCTACACGATACATCTCCTAAGCCCACTTTTTCATTTTATTTTCAAATAAGCATCCTCCATTCCTTCTGTTCTTAGTGCTAGCCCAATACCATGCTTTTGCATGCACTGATTAGAAGCATCAATGAAACTCCACTTCATTGTCTGCCTTTGAAGAATAGGGCTTATATTTTCTAACAATTCCTTAATTTTATTCTGCTCTGTATTGAGTATGAACTACCATGATAAAGTCAACTAGTCGCAATTCCCCCCCACCATTCAAGCACTGAGTAACATCAGCCATCACTTATACTTGAAATAATAGAAGGCCTGTGTGATTTAGAAGTGTTCACAAAAAGTCACAATAGAGATACAACCGTATTAACACATCCAAATGACACCAAATTTTAGTGGATGTTTCCCAATTTTGTTGCTGATGTAAATCTATTTTTCCATCCAGTGTGTATGATTATTCTTTCAAGCATTCTGAATAAACTGGAGATATGTTAGAATTCCGTATTGCTTATATCAACTGCTTTGTTAGCAATAGACACATCAATACCCATGCCTTGATATTTGATGATTTAATTGATCTAATTCCTGCTCACTGCATTTTTTTGCCTATTTTTGAAAAAAAAATTAAAAAGCAAAGTACTTAATAAAATACATGATTCCTCCTCCCTGCTGTTCTTACAGACATTGATTTGACAAAACTATACACAAATGAAAAAATCTGTTCAACTATCTTTTTTAAAATAATAATAAAGATGCCTTCATACAACTGGCATAAGACAATTTTCAGTTGCTTGATAATGTATTTAAACGTCTGACTTTGATGCATGGAAATACAATGAGCTTGAGGCAAAATACTATTATAGTATTATATAAAATTATGGCATATATAAAATATGGTTAAGTTAATATCTTTTTATTCTGGAAAAAAGACCAAGCATGTTAGAAACACAGAGAATTCACTCCTGCCATCATCAAAATACAGCCCATTCTGTGGAAAAATATGTCAATTGTTCACAGTGCACAGTAGTGAAGGAAGTAAAGAAAAATACATAAGAAACTGAAATTACAAAGGCAGATATATAAATGCAATTACACAAATTAAAGTTTGTTTCCAGAACTCCAAGGCTAACATTCTAATCTTGTGGGAAGTTCACTACAATCTTTTATGAACACATTGGGCTTTATTTTTACCTTTTCATAAGCACCTAACACTGAACTGGGTTATTAGTTCATCACAGACTCTTGGGGAAGAGAAAAATGTACTGAATTACCAACACCACTTTCTGCAATACTCCAATTTTTCTTAATTGACCAGGCCTGTCTCTGTTTACCTTGTGAGGTCTGATGAAATAGATCACAGTCTGAAGAACTGTATGCCAGGCTTTTGATTCTCTTATACCTCAGTAGCACAATAAATCCACTAAAACTAGAAAGAAAAAAGTTATCACTTATTATTCATGATGCTCTGGTTACCAGTATGCTAACATGTTGATTAGGCTGCTATCATTATACTATAATTGAAGTTCTTTCAGTAAAGGTAGACAAAGCAATTTTTCTGAATCAAATAATATTAGACTGTCATCTCTGGCACACGATGTTACATGCTTGAAAAGGCAGTTTTATTTATTGCATGCACTTTGGCATACAAATTTATTTGTAAATATAGGTAAGACTTTTACTGGTCATTGAAACTGAAGTATTGAGATCTTTGCATTTTTAAGGAGTGTTTTGTTTTGTTTTTTAAAACAAGGATTTCCATGATGGCAGATAAAAACAGCAATATAGAAAACTAAATTTGCCTGCAAAACATGTCATCTTGTATTATATGATTGTGGTTCAGAGTAATATCATTCCATATTGAGGTCTATTTAGAAAATCATAATTATCCCTCATATTCATATGCCAGAACTAGTAGAAACAGTATAGGAGTTATTTTAACTTACATTGCAAGGTGGTTGACATCTAAGATTTGACTTGCTTCAAAATTATAAACTAGAAAGCGGCAAGAAATTCCCCCAGGATTCTAAATATGTTTTTTCCAGTGTATAGATCAGCCATCAAGAAATTAAAAAGATTGAGCTAGAGCCTCAACTGGTCTAAATTGAATACTTCCCATGATTTCAATGACACTAAGCTGATTTGCACCAGCTGAGAATCTGGCTCACTATTATTTAAGAAGAAAACAAAATTGAATATACTCCCTTCACTGGCCTGGCAATAATAGCACATAGAGTGAAGTCCTGGCCCCACTGAGGTCAAGCAGAGTTTTGCCATTGACTTCAATGAGGCAATTTGTGAGAAAACACAAAACTTGTTCATATTTTCCATAAATTTGGAGTGTTCTGAAGGTCAAACTACCAAAGTGTGTATGTGCATTTCTGGGGCAGGAGAAGGGAGAGTATCAGTATCAGCACAGCTTCACACCTGGGCTTCAGATAATTGTGAAAGATAATTGGACCCAAACATAATGTGATTTCAGGTGTGATGTGTGCTATACATGAGTATTCCTGTAAGCCTTTGTTTCTATTGGGGAAAGAGATCAGAGAATAGAGGAGTTGTTGAAGGAGAAAGAATTGGTGGACAGAAGTTTGGGCTCAGGATTTGGAGTGATGTAGGACTGAAACAGTAAAGCTTTTGATTTTCTGTGTAATGCACATCTACATTTCTAAGCACCCTCCATTTACGTAGATTTCAGCAGCCATTTTGTTCTCAGAGACAGTGCAGACTGTCAGAGAATACAGCCACGCTCTGGTGCTTGTACATAGAGACCTTTGTTCTTCCTGAATGTCTGCTTTCTTTCTGTGTCTGGAGAACATCACAAACATGAACTGGGGGACACAAAATGCCTGGAGGGCATTATCATTTGTTTAAATATGTAAAAGCATGCTAAGCAAAACTGTCTATGAAGATTTCCAGTCCTCGTAGTGGAGCCATAAATAGAAAAAGCATCCTTGTATTTTGAGATACCAACTTATGAACTTGAAGGTCTATATCTGCAGGGTGTGCCAGGGAACATGGGTTTGAGAGAGTGTAGATTCTGATAGAGGAAGCTGATCCAGCACAGTGAAAGTTGCAGTCAAAGGGCTTGGGGATGGGAAAGTCAGAAATATTGAAAAAGAGACAATGAACCATGATACCAACATGGATGTGCAGAGAGAACCTGGGTATATTAAGAAAGCAGCAAAGACTGGGGTAAGATCATCACCTCCGTTCTGTATCCTTTACATCATGTTAAAGGCCAGACAGCATAAAAAGTCCCTAAGAGCCTCAAAAATGACTGTAGGGGAGGATTACCCTGGCACAGGCAATGCAAAAGACAGCTATAAGGCTGTGATCTAAGGACTCCCTCTCAAGCCCTGCACAGGGTGCATTCCAAGGGCAGAGCTATAGGTGGGAAGGAGCATGTAGAGCTGCAGAGATTCTGGACAGCATTGCAGACAATAAGGCAGTCCCAGGAGGCTGCCATAACTTAGGCCCCAAGGCCATCTCTGTTACATTGGGGGCATTTCTAGCCCCCACAGCCTCCCAGTACTCGGTGGATGAAAACATTAATTAGATCCATTATGGACCCGTCTCCTCCTGGGCTTCCCAGTTGAGTCTTGTCAGGAAATATACCAACCACATAGCATAGACACTGGAGCAAGGAAGCCCAGAATTTTCAGGAGGGATTCAGCACCCATAGGCAGGGCAACATTTTTCAGAACTCAGGATGCTAGGTAATGAGCTCCTTTGAAAATCTGGCCTCAGTTTTTGAAATGGGAGCTGCTGGGTGCTGAGAACTTCTAAAAATCTGTCCCATATTTTTAGAGAGAAGCCTAAACTGGAGTTGAGCTCTCCTGAAACTCTAGCCTCATCTCCTGTATCAGTGATTGTGGAAATGTTCCTTTGAAAGCTTTGATGTCTATTTTGAATTTACAGACAGATGTTCACAGAACGTTAGGCATAGCTAAACAAAAACTCCCTAGTGCTTCCTTTGACATTAAGAAATTAATATAACTACTTTATACAACTATATCTGTCCAAAGCTCCCTTTCTTCTTTATAAAGATTTGTTTTTACATTTAGGTATTTTAATATAGATTTTTAATTTTCTTAGTATGTTCTATAGAGATATTTATAATGTTCACAGGCATTAAAATACCTCATATTTCAATGTAGAAATAAATCAATGTATTCTATTATGTCTGCTTCACAGGAAATCAAAAATTTCTGACAAATACATGAATGAACTGTGTGACTTCCTCTCTTCTAATTGCCATTGTATATATAGTGAGACTTTACCACCATTAATATTGATGTATTAGAACTCACTAAGTCAAATTTTATTTTGAGTCAACTTGAAACATTTTCCCCCACCCCAATTTTTGGAACTACCAGTGAACTGAAATAACAGTTATTCACACAGCTCTAATCATAATACTTTCAAAAGTTAATATTAAGCTCTTACATAATGCTTTGCATCAATAGTTTCAAAGTGCAGTACAAAGGAGGTCAGTATCATTATACAGATACTGTACCATTGTACAGATGGGGAAATTGAGGCACAGAGGTGAAGTGACTTGACCCAGATCACCCACCAGCCAGGTGTAGAATTCAGATGCCCTTGGCCCCCATCCAATGTTCTATCCATTAGGCAACACTGCCTCCCTTTAAAATAAACTAGTCAAATGAGCTATTAGCAGAATGGCAATAGAACACTGCCTGATGTCCTTCAGGTGTTCACATGAAATAGCATAGATAATTTGTTAACCATATTCCACCTTTTTCTCGTTAACCTAAAACTAATTATCTGAACTATTTATAGGTCCTTCTTAGTTCCATTAAGATACAGAGCCTTTGTGAAGTGCATTGATCTGTTTGTGCCCCAAACCATCAATCTGGATAAGAAAAGCACAATGTTTTAAGTATGCATGAGTTTGGTGGACCATCACCATTTTTATTTATGTGATGGTTGTAGCATTACACCCAAAAATAAATGTATTCTTGGAATTTTTTAAAAAATTCATTGAAATCAAGCAAAGTGCTAATATTTTGTGTCATTATCTTTTATGGTGCCATCATAGTCTGACATAACATTAAATACATGTTGATGCAAAGCTTAAACAAAGCAAACCACAGTTTTTAAGTCCGTTAGAGTACTTTGCTTTCAATTTACATTGTGGCTTTTTGACCGCAAACTGATTACTGCAGCAAATAAGACCATATAATTGGAATAAGTGTCTGTCTTGATGGCTTGGCAAACTATAGTGCACCAACTGTCCAAATTAAACGTAGGTATTTTGGCAAATCATTGTATAGCAGCTGTTCTGTCTGATGTTACAAAGCTTCAGTATTCATATCCATTAAAAACATTCCTACTTATTTCTGTTCTAATTAAGACACTAACATTCATATTTGCATTTTACAAAAAACAGAATGTAAAACTCTGAGGAAAATGATAGACAGTTCACTAACAACCTCAAATCCCACTGATTCTCTTTGGAAAGAAGGGGCCGTCCCTTGAATTTTTTAAGCTTACAGAACTCCGGTGTACTAAACTTGCCCTAAAATGAACTCATAAAAACAAGCAAAAAGCCACTGTGCATATACACAGAGAATTTTTCAGCAACAATTGGTGGGTAATAAATATCTAATATTGCTGGCTCAGAAAGGGTAGTGTTTTGATCTATTGTGCATACAGAACATTTAAAAACTGCTTATATACTTACCTGAGATGCCCAAATTAGGGGGGCAGCCTTATCTTTTGGTTAAATAGCACATCTCCAACCTTCTACAGCCTATGAAAGATTTAAACAGCACGTGCATAAACAGAGAAATTCTGAATATTTACTAACCTTACCACGTTTATACTCATATAAAGATATATAAATGTATACTCATTTTCATCAGAGAGCTTTTTCATCTGAATATTCATAGTAACCTCATGATGGACCATATAATGGACTGAAATAATAAATCTGTAATTAGAGAGTGTTTTCATCAATAGAAATTTTCCCCAGAAATATCAAATTGTCTCTCAGGGAAAAAAAGTTGCAGCAAAAAGTGATCTGAAGCTTTCATAAAAGTTTTTGTGTGAGGCTCTGCACTGGCCTAACTGCTCCCATTGAAGTTAATGGTATAGTTTCTGTTGTTTTCAATAGGAGCAGAGAGTTGGGCACTTGTGTACCAACACACATATATATAGGTCAAAAACTAAAAGTATTATATAGGTATGGATTTGGAAATTAAATACAAAATATACCGGTATGCTGAAATAATATTTGGGGATAGATCCTCACTAGCCCTACATGCCTCAGCAAGGGCTTAAGGCAGAAAAGATAAAGCTACCTTTACCATGGGTTGCAGCATGAAAGGATCTACAGAGCTGTTACTTCCCCCATCCATGCAGGTGGATGGCACAGGAGAAGGCTTAACCACCTCAAGCCATTGCTGTGCTGGTGCACTGGTTGAGACATATGCTGCCCCTGATATAAGCCTGCTGCAAGGTACTGCAGTAGGGACACAAGGATTGAGACTCTACAAGTTTGCAGATTGCATCAGACTGCTGGATAATGGCCTGTAACTGTTGCCTCTACCATGATGCCAAATCCTCTACCTTCTTCAGCTCCAGGAAATCGGAAGTCATTTCATTTTTGCAAAATGGAAGAAGGAAATGATCTGTATGTTGTCATATTGACAGGGAGCTTGTTCTTGCTTTCTCGGGTGGCAATTTGCCATTTTGGGGGATTACACTGTGAATTGTTTTTGGCCATCTTATTTTAAAGCACTCAGAGGCCATCAGATATTAGAGAAGCAGCCGTGTTAGTCTGTATCCGCAAAAAGAACAGGAGTACTTGTGGCACCTTGGAGACTAACAAATTTATTTCAGCATAAGCTTTCGTGGGCTACAGCTAACTTCTTCGGATGCATAGAGTGGAACACACAGACAGAAGATATTTATACATACAGAGAACATGAAAAGGTGGAAGTACCCATACCAACTGTAAGAGTCCAGTCAATTGAGATGAGCTATCAGCAGCAGGAGAAAAAAAACCTTTGAAGTGATAATCGAGATGACCCATAGAAGGTGTGAGGAGCACTTAACATGGGGAAATAGATTCAGTTAGGGTAATGACCCAACCATTCCCAGTCTCTGTTTAAACCTAAATTAACTGTTTCTAATTTGCATATTAATTCAAGTTCAGCAGTCTCTCTTTAGAGTCTGGTTTTGAAGTGATATATGCCATCATGTGCCAGCAATGCCTCTCTGCCATGTACATTGGCCAAACCAGACAGTCTCTACGCAAAAGAATAAATGGACACAAATCTGACATCAGGAATCATAACATTCAAAAACCAGTGGGAAAACACTTCAACCTCTCTAACCACTCAGTGACAGACTTGAAGGTGGGAATTTTGCAACAAAAAAAACTTCTGTGCGTTCCACTCTATGCATCCGAAGAAGTGAGCTGTAGCCCACGAAAGCTTATGCTGAAATAAATTCGTTAGTCTCTAAGGTGCCACAAGTACTCCTGTTCTTTTTTCATCAGATATTAGTGCATTAAAATGTACTATTGGTTGTATCATTTCCAACATGCAGAAATGAGTATTCAATTGGTCATGTAATTTTTCACTGCAGCCTCTGGCTACCAATGTTCATTACAAAAATAAGAAATCTGTATCATATTAGGAATATATTCATTTTAATAGGCCCGTGGTAATGCACTTGTTGATGACATTTGTAAATACATACGGTTTTCTTTAAACAACAACACAACAAGGTATGCCTAGGGGCCATGTGAGTGCATCCACCAAGGTAGCTTTAATATAGCTGCTTCTGTTTTGCATGGGTAACACTTGTTTCTGGTATAACAGTAACCAACTGTACAAGCTTGCAATCCAATAAGCTGTGCAGCCAATCATCAAGTCCTACAGAGAAAAAAGTGCTGGTACAGTTTGATGGCAATTTTCCTGTTAACTCCCAATTTCTCTGGAGAGTCAGACCTGTGTCTTTTCCAGTGCTAGCAAAATTCATTTTCTTTGATCTAATTATAAGACTTCTATAGCTTCTAATTTGTAGTCCCACTGATAGCAACCCAAACAGTCCACTTCCAATTTTCCACAGTATCTTATTACCCAAAGCTATCACATTTCCATCCATCTCAAATTCACCTTCTAAATTTGCTTTTTGACATAAAAAAACACCATTTTGTCCTTTAAAGAGACAGAAAACCTGGACTATAATTAGTGTGATCATGTCTTTGCAAATACTTGTACCATTTCTGGATATAGCTACAGTAAGATTTGCAGATTTGGATACAGAGGTCCAGAAACTTGGCTGAACCAAGCCTTCTCTGAGCACAACAGACAAGGGGGTGGGCAGGACAAACAAGTCAATTGCAACTCCTTGATTATCCAGCCAGCCCTACTCTGGCTTCAACGTCAAGGACTCAAAAGTCTGGAAATGCTAAAGCTCAAATTACCTTATTTCTTCCCCTTTGCGCAGTATGATAACATTGCCCTTGTGTGGCAGAGCCACGGATATAAAACCCAGTTCTCCTGTGTCCTAGCCCAGTGCCTAAGACACAAGATAATATTTTTTCAATTCTTGGAAGCCTCTACCTTGCCATTCATGATCTGTCCTGTGCATAGAGTGAGGCTGAGACTGTATTAATGTATCAGCACATACAGTGCCCAGCTAAAACCCCTCCAACGCATCATCAGGGATCTACAACCCATCCTGGACAATGATCCCACACTTTCACAGGCCTTGGGTGGCAGGCCAGTCCTCGCCCACAGACAACCTGCCAACCTGAAGCATATTCTCACCAGCAACTGCACACCGCACCATAGTAACTCTAGCTCAGGAACCAATCCATGCAACAAACTTCGATGCCAACTCTGCCCACATATCTACACCAGCAACACCATCACAGGACCTAACCAGATCAGCCACACCATCACCGGTTCATTCACCTGCACATCCACCAATGTAATATACGCCATCGTATGCCAGCAATTCCCCTCGGCTATGTACATCAGCCAAACTGGACAGTCTCTAAGGAAAAGGATAAATGGACACAAATCAGACATTAGGAATGGCAATATACAAAAACCTGTAGAACACTTCAACCTCCCTGGCCACACAATAGCAGATCTTAAGGTGGCCGTCCTGCAGCAAAAAAACTTTAGGACCAGACTTCAAAGAGAAACTGCTGAGCTCCAGTTCATCTGCAAATTTGACACCATCAGATCAGGATTAAATAAAGACTGTGAATGGCTTGCCAATTACAGAACCAGTTTCTCCTCCCTTGGTTTTCACACCTCAACTGCTAGAACAGGGTCTCATCCTCCCTGATTGATCTAACCTCGTTATCTCTAGCTTGCTTCTTGCTTGCTTATATATACCTGTCCCTGGAAATTTCCTCTACTTGCATCCAAAGAAGTGGGTATTCACCCACGAAAGCTCATGCTGCAAAACGTCTGTAAGTCTATAAGGTGCCACAGGATTCTTTGCTGCTTCTGTATTAATGTATGCACATAAATGGGCAAAATTAAGGCTGTCTGAGCAAAGTAATTTTGTATTTAAAAATAAACCAAAATAGATCCTGCTTTGTTTGTCCAATTTTACACAGACACAATGAGACTAGTCTATAAACCCAAAATTGAATTCCTAGTTTTAGAAAGATTACAGGCAAGGGGCATAATCCGGCCCATTTAAGTTAATGAGAGTTTTGCCACTGATTTCAATAGAAGCAAGAATGGGTCCATAATTATAATTACTCTACATTATGTCTTATTACATTAACCAGATGTCACCATGCCTCAGTGGGTCACAGCTGAGAATGTCAAATTCAGGACAGACTGTTGAGAAATAGGGCAGACTCACCCAAAACTGGTGTTTTTTCTATTATTAGATTATACCAAACCAGTAACAAAAGTATACCTCTGTATTACTACACTGGTTAACAAGAAGTCAAAAATGCAGTCTTATTAGGCATTCCAGTCCTGGTTTCACACTGGACTATATGATGAGGGGTTACTGAAAACCAATTTAATCAGATACAGGGTCCTTTCAATCCCAAAAGATCAGCCACTTCACCAGGTCAATATATAAATCAGATCTTGCCCAATAATCACACTGATGCCAATCCTTTTGTAACTAAAACTAAAGGTTTAATAATGGAAGAAAAAAAGGAGAATTAATAATGTTAATAGATCATATAGATACAAATAACTGCAAGGTCTTTATTTCAGGTTTGTAACAGAGATGGAATAGACTGCTGGCTTGTACAAGTCTGTCTGGTAACTTACAAAAGACTTGATGGTCCTCACTCCATAGTTCAAAATGCTCCTTTTAGTTGTAAATTCACAGTCCAGAGAATCAGGGCAGGAAAGAGGCAAAATGGAGGTATCTTGGGGGTCTTTTATATCCTCTGCCATATGCCAGGAAATTTACTGTCTCAAACAGAACTCACAGCCCAGGTGCCTGGAAAATTACTGGCCCAAGATGGAATCCAGGGTCACATGAGCATATCACATGTCCTTACATGGTCTGATGACTCACAGGGACAACCATTGCCCATATTCTTGCTGAGGCATCCACAGGAAGGCATACTGGGCTGGATGAGTTTCTTCTATGGCCCATTGTTAGAGTGAAGTGTCTTTAATGGGCCATCAATACATAGCTGTTTAGCCCCAGGGCCGTCCACGGTTTCAGGGGGCCTACGGTCTTCGGCGGTGGGGGGCCCCCGCTTCCGCAGTAATTCGGTGGCGGGGGGGGTTCTTCCGCTCCGGAACCCGCCGCTGAAGTGCTGCCGAAGACCCGGCACTTCCGCGGTGGGTCCTGCTTTGGCGGTAATTCGGCAGCAGGGGTTCCTTCTGCCCCTGAGCAGAAGGACCCCCCACCACCGAAGACCCAGAGCAGAAGAAGCTCCAGGGGACCATGAGAGTTTTCCGGGGCCCATGGAGCGAGTGAAGGACCCCGCTCCAGGGGCCCCAAAAAACTCTCGTGGAGGCCCCTGCAGGGCCCGGGGCCTGGGGCAAATTGCCCCACTTGTCCCCCCCCCCTCTGGGCGGCCCTGCTTAGCCCTGATGTAAATCTTATCTGGTGGGTGTTACCCAGCAATACAACACATGTGTAAGATACAAGTCAATCATCAATATTCATAACTTTAGATACAAAGATTATATATGCATATAAACAGGATAATCTTACTTAGCAAATCATAGCTTTTCCATTGACACCTTTCATGACATACTTTGTACAAAACTGTGCAATTGTAGAACAGTGGTAATATCAATGATATAAATGGTCATATCTAATCATACAGCATCACACCAGAAAAATAGCATAAAGATAGAGATGGGCCTGAACCAAACCAAGCCCAGAGAATCCTGAACCTTGGGGATGTGGAGATCCTAAGAGATTTACTGGACACCCCACAGAGACTTAGATTTTCAAAACTGCTTGAGAGATTTGAATATGCAATCTCTGTTAATTTTAAATAGAACCAGTCAGCCATATCCTTAGGCAGCTATGAAAATCTCACCTTCAGGGTCCTTGTGCCTTTTATTGTGCTCCAATGCAAACTTGAATGTACTACAATATATTAAATTGCTATGCAGTTTACTGCGGCTCAGCCATTTCGTCTGGTACACAGCTTCGTACCAACTGAATAAATTACTTAATCACCCATGTTATTAACAGAATAAATCAATTTCCTAATCTACATTTCCAAGTCTTAAAGCAGTTCTGTGTAGACTCAGAATAATGTAACAGACCTCCATCCATACCAGTTTCCCATCTGCCTTTTATAGAACTGATCCCATGTAAGCAGTGCTAGGTACTAGTAGCCAGTGCAATCATAGCCTTTACATTGAGGGCAAGAACTACAGGCACTTCAACTCTCTGAACTTCTTAGGTATTTAACGTATGGTGGGTTCACACAAGAACAACTTGCACACAGTAGGATCATAACCAAAAAGGAATCATCACTCCTGGTTTGGGAGAGAGAAGGTAAAGGACATACAGCTTAACATGCAAAGCAGTTCAACAGAAGTTGCACTGAGCAGCATTAAAAGACATGATAGCTTGACCGTTACAAATGAAACTCCTATCTCATGAGTATGAGTATCAACCTCAGAGAAGACTGTTAAGAGGTGGGGCACAAATCCCAAACAGGTTGTGACTTCTATACTTAGATTTCACCAACCACATATCAAGTGTAAACTCCTCAAGCACTGTAACACCCTAACCATGGAGTCACTGACAATCCCCTTTGGTCTGTCTTGACACCTAGCCAGGCTTGCCTTTGTGATAGATGGTCCCTTACACCAAAAATCACAACAAGATTTGGGTTACTCCCAATCTGAAAGGACCAGTCACTTACCCCAGGACAATTGCACTTTAGATCTTACACCAAAGACAATACTAGAAGAAACTAATTAAAGATTTATTAGCTAAGAAAAGGAAATAAGAGTTATTTACAATGTTAAACCAGGTAAACATGCACACCCAAATGAGTTGCAGTCCTAGGTCCCAAGAGGTGACAGAAGCTGCAGTAATATGCAAGCTCTATATATTCTTTAGGGCTAACCAAGGCTAAGGACTGGGGATTCATTGATTATGCTTAGAAATCTTTGCCCCTCAGAATCGAAGCTGTAGAAAGATCCAGTTTCTTCTTGTCAAGGATTGTTGTTCCCTTCCTCCCAGAGTTCAAGGTGAGGGGATGAGTTCTCATGCAGGGCTCTTCTTCATGGAGGGTGGGGAGGAATGCAATAAACAAAGTCTTTGTTCTTTGATCTTTCAAATGACTCATTTGGTTTCAATGGGCTTTTCTGGTGGGCAGGACCTAATACCTTCTGTAGGAAGCCAGCATTTTAATGCTGCTTTCCTGCTTGGGGAATAACAGTTACAGAGGATTACAATGCAAACACTCAATATAACCTTATAACATGGAGGTACGGGTTTTATAAGTGAGATTACTACATGCAGCATCCTATAATTCTAAACACTTAACATCTGTGGCAGGGCGATGACTCACCGGTGCAGCGCCTCCTGCTGGTCGTCCTGGGAATTAGCTCTTCCAGCCCAGAGTGCCCTCTGAAGGCCAGTGTCTCACCCGCCGCTGGCCCTTGTGTCCCTCCGTCTACATCAGGGTTCTTCCCCCATGCAGTAACCCGCAATCTGGGTCTTCCCACCCAGGGGAACCCCCCAACCCTCTATCCCCACCTTGCCTCAGTGGCTACTGCCAGTCACCATCTAGCCCCTGCTCCCTGAGGCAGATGGAAGTCTGTAAACCACTCATCGCCGGCAAGGAGCGGTTGGACCAGCTACCTCTGCCTATTCCTGGGCTGCTTCTCTGCAGCCCTAGTACCCTTTTGTGGGTCCTTAACTCAGCCTGCGGCTTAGCTAGACTGGAGCTCCACAGCTCCCTCTGCCCTTCCCCAGCACTTCTCCACCCTAGGTACATGCAGCCAGGTCCTTCTCTCTTTAGTAAGCTAGAGAGTGTCTTCCAGTCTCTGGCCCTCAGCCCTCTTATAGGGCTAGACATGGCCTGATTGGGGTGTGGCCCCACCTGTGGCTGTTTCCCCCAATGGGCCTAGCTTTTCCCTGCTACAGCCCTCTCCCAAGGCTGTTTTATGTCCCTCAGAACGGGAGCGGGATGACCACCCTGCCACAACATCCTTATAAACTTAACATCTGTGTGTTAGCACTGTTAAAACAGGTGAGCCATGCTGGTATCCAGCTGTATATTGCTCAGTGCTCAGTTGAGGCCTAGGTCTGCCAGCGTCACAATAGCCCCTTAGGGCATGGATGACCCCTTTTAGTCTAAATCTGTCTGACTATCTGTGGGCCCACGCAGTCTCCAGAGGAAACACATTTTAATAATAAAAACCCTTCCCAGTAAGGATTCTCCAGTCTCAAGGACCTATCTGTCTGGATGGGCAACCCCCCCCCACACACACTCCCCATAGCCATCACCCTCCTGCTTCTCTAGATGGAAACTGCTGCTATGTCAACCTGATCTCCTTCCTAAAGGCTGGAACACCAAGCCACTGCCCACCAGTGGTAAAACATCAGGCCCACTCACTCCCACTGATGACTAGAACTCAAGTCTAATCTGAGTCTCTCAGTGACATTTTGATAGCTTGAGCCTTGGGGCTGCAAGCCTCAGTTCTCTCCACACAGGTTCAGGCAGGTTACAGTACCTTAACTGCTTATTAAAATGAGATACCTCCTTTTTAAATCCAGGCTCTCACCACTGAATGCCATATAGGGCAAGCACCAAATGTCATGTGAGGGGGGATCCCTTTCTCTCTGGGGGCATCTGATTCCAAGGCTCTCCTCCTCCACTGATAAGAGCTGTGGGAGAAACAGAAGAACTCCTAGCACCTGCAAGGCTAGATATAAAATAGCTGTATCTCTTTAAGCAAACAAGATAGCTACTACAGCAAGTCAGCCTTTTCCCTGCTCACAGGTCTCAAAGCACGCGCCTTTTCCACATTAATCAATCTCTTTAACAAACAGATGCAGCTTGTCTACTCTACACACAGTGTTTATAGGACAGAGCTGTCCACTAAATGTTTCATGAGTGCACAAAGTAAGCAAAGAAAAGTATAGAGGTGTGTGCTTATTTATTTCAATTATCATTTCCATTTTAACAGCATTATGGAATTATTTTTTAGGAGATAGTTCTCTCCCCATGGGGACAAAACAATATAGTCTTCCTCAGCATGCTTTGCAAGTGACCTCTTTCCAAATTATTTAGGGTATGTCTACGCTGCAATCAGAGGTGTGACTGTAGCTGGTGTAGATATAGCCCAGCTCACTTTGATACAGGTACTAGAATAACAGTAGCAGTGAAACTGCAGTAGCACAGGTGGATGCACAACCAAAGTACCCAGGCTCCCAGACAGGGTTGTACATCCTGTTTTCCTGCAGCTTCACTGCTATTGTTACTGGAGCTAACTAGATCAAATATGGCAGTCATACCTCTTACTGCAGGGTATGCATACTCTTAGAAAGGGATGGTCTATTGGGACAGTCTCTACTGCATATCCTGGCCCTGTTATGCCACTCAGAAAGCAACTGGAGCTGCTCAGCTTAGAATTCTCCTGGGAAGGAGGAGCTCAATCAGTGAGTGCAGAAGCAGTGTACATGACTCCTATCCCAGTTGCTCCCTTCTCCTGCGTAAGGGGTGGTGAGAGGCAGATAAGGGAAAGGCTGGATCCCCACTGCACTGGAGCAATCCCAAGGTGGTGTATGATCATAGCCAGCAGGTATAAGCTAGAGCCTGCCAGGGATCAGAGCCAGCACAGATCTGCCATGAGAACTGGGAGCCATAAATGGCTCCCCAAAAGCTCCTCCCTCGCTACAAGAGAGAATCAGGACCAGTATGTTTTATCTTCTGTGAGAATATTAGTTAATGTTGTACAGTACTTGAAGCATATAGATCAAAGCACTATATGCATTTTATGTAATATTATGTTCATGTCACATTCAATTTTAGATTGCCACAATCTGATGTAAATAATTTAAATCATGCTACTGGAAATGAGATACTATAATCTAATGGTTCATTCCCCACTCCTCCCATAGAATAAATTAGGCCCTGAATATTTTCTCTTTCAATATGCTTATAAACTGAAAATGTGCAATTACCGTAATCAAGCCAAATTTATGTTTGTTAATTATACTCTCTCAGCAAAGTATAAGTGTTGGACAGTCCCCCTCAGAATTCTTTAATGTTAATTCCTTTCAAGGCATTTCACCCACATGTAACAATACCACTGCTCAAAGTATTCATGCTCCCACTGCAATAAAATCTCCAGATTTTATGTAGAATGAATGCTGAAATTATCCCTTGCTCTTGATAATTATGCCTCATGAACTGATAATTATGCCTTGTGGTGTTATGTTCTGCATTCATTAAAAATATATATAAATTTGGGAGCAATCATTCTCTCACAGTACTAAAACATACGTTCCAACCAATGTTTTCAGAAGCGGCCACTTCTGGGGGTGCCTCAGTTTTTGAGTAGTCTATACCTTAAACATTTCAAATTGAGCATTTAATATCAGTGAAATGTGTCAGAATGGGTTTTATACTGTATGTTATGCTATGGTATTCCTACTGACGGCCTCCCCAACCCTCTATTGCTGCCTGAGTTGCATCTCATGGAGTTCTCCACTTATTTTTTCACTGAGGATTAATTTGCCCCATCTCCATAAGAAGTTCCACCTCCTCAGCCTGTGAAACTACTGAGATCTACACAAATCTCAGGGTGCCCAATAGAGCAAGGGACATCCACATGCAAGGCTTTTAGCTCCCCTCTGCCTCCCATCTCAGCAACCCTCACTTGCCTCTGGATGGAAAGACTGCTGAAGAACTTGTGCTTGCAGATCTCCCTGTCCTGATCATAAATGACCTTACAGACTCCCCAACTTCAGGAAGTGAAACTTTCCCCAGTGTGCAGAAGAACACAGTGTATGTTGATAGAGCATCAGCCAGTATCTACTTCCACAACTTTTACCCATGGAGCTGAAGCAGTAAAGAGTATGAAGGGACCAGCCAAGTCCAACACAATCTCACAGCTACAGCTGTCAGGGCTTTCTCTGGCTCCACCAGAAGGGCTGCTGTTGAGGGAAAAGGAAAAGATGAAGATGTTGCAGATGTAAAACTGCCTTCTCATATAGATACTGGTTCCCTCCATGTGTAGAAGTAGAAGGGAGCATGGGCTCATTCTCAGCTCTTGAGGACAGGAACTGTGTCCTGCAATATGTCTGTAGAGCAGCTAACACAAAAGAGCCCTGATCCTGACTGAGATCACTAGATCCTACTGCTATAATAGAAACAATTTTAGTTTTCATACATTTGGTTTTGAATTAATATTTGGCAATTCTCCTTGTCAGAGGCAGATTACAAATGGTTAACAAAAAATAATTAACAGGGAAAGGTCAGATGGAGTACAGTTATCACATACTCAAGACCTATATTGTTAGGCTACAGGTCAGTTTAAATTTATGGTACCACACTCCCATTTATCTTTAGCTAATATGAGAGTGCATAGCACTGGTTATGATGTTAGTCCAGAATACAAAGATTAAAAGCTATAAGAAGATGTTGGTGATGTCTTGGATTGGACTAACAACAAATAAAATGGACTAGTTTTCAATAATTACACTCTCTCAGGGCCATGGAAAACAGATTGGAATTTATTTTAATTACATAATCTCCATTTAATCTAATGGATCTTAAATTTAAATATGAGGCATGAATTAACACCTCCCCACTATGGATCTGTCAGGGTTCCCTCCCCACTCTGAACTCTGGGGTACAGATGTGGGGACCCACGTGAAAGACCCCTTATTTCTACCAGCTTAGGTTAAAAACTTCCCAAGGCACAAATTCTTCCTTGTCCTTGGATGAGTACTGCTGCCACCACCAAGTGAGTTAGACAAAGATTCAGGAAAAGGACCACTTGCACTTCCTGTTTCCCCAAAATATCCCCCCCCAAGCCCCTTCACCCCCTTTCCTGGGAAGGCTTGAGAATAATATACCAACCAAATAGGTAAACAAGGTGAACACAGACCACACCCTTGAGGTTTTAGGACACTATAAACCAATCAGGTTCTTAAAAGCAGAACTTTATTATAAAGAAAAAAGTAAAAGAAGCACCTCTGTAAAATCAGGATGGAAGGTAATTTACAGGGTAATAAGATTTAAAACACAGAGGATTCCCCTCTAGGCAAAACTTTACAGTTACAAAACACAGGAATAAACCTCCCTCTTAGCATAGGGAAAATTCACAAGCTAAAACAAAAGATAATCTAATGCATTTCCTTGCTTTACTTACAATTTTTGTAATCTTAGATGCTTATTTCAGGTAGGGTTTTAGGAGAGGGTTTTTTTTCCTGCCTGGTCCCTCTCTCTGTTCCGAGAGAGCACAACAAAGAGAGCAAACAAAACCTCCCCCACGCCTCCAGATTTGAAAGTATCTTCCTTCCCCATTGGTCCTTCTGGTCAGGTGCCAACTAGGTTAATTGAACTGATTAACCCCTTACAGGTAAATGATTCTGTACCTCTGACCAAGAGGGATTTTATATTACTGAATACATAGAGGTTGTTACCCTTCCCTTTATATTTATGACAGGCTCTAATCCTGCCATTGGATTGCTGCAAGGAATCCTTATACCCACTCAGAGCCCACCCAAATCCAGCTGCAGACTGGGGCCTCTCTCCACCTCTCCCCATCTGAATTTACTCTGCTCTATTTTCTGTATTCTGGTGACCAGGATTCTATTTGTGTTCATTCTTTATTTCATATGAAACACTTTTCTGTTTGTTTAATAGAATATGTTTTTATTTCAATTATCTTCCCCTTCCTCCAAGTGTGTGGAAAACATGACAAGAACAAAAGATTAATTGAATGATGATCATACAGAGCTGGACTGTAACTTTACCATCTGCACTAAGTAAGGGGCAATACCAGGGGATTAACTGTGACTCTCAAAGTAATAAAAATTATCTCCTCTGTTTCCTCCTTGTTCCAGGGTTCTCTGTAAGTAGCAGATCATTTCCCATTCTGGGTTAACACAGCTCTGCTAACCAGGGCATTGGGATAGATACCAAAGGCTCCACTAATTTACTATATCTGTCCAACCACCCACTCTTTGCCCACCTACAGTGGTTATCTGCACCTGCAGTGTCTTAAGGGCAGAACACAATCCTGCCCACAGCAGTTACATGACTTTTTACATTTCCAAACTCTGAGTAAGCCTTTTATGGCCGGGAGCTCTCTTTCCTGTGTTTGTACATGCCCCAGTCTAGACTGGGCCTTTGAGTGTTATAAATATTTAATAATAATGAGGCAATTAAGACTGTTTGGATTGCAAATGTTAGCAACTTACAGTAATATGTACACCTTTATAGGGTAAAAATATTACTTTCTATACAAACTGTAGCACTTGAAAGGGCCAATTTAAAAAATGCTGTCTCCAAAGGACCTCAATTAAGGCTGCTTATTTCTTTTTCTTGGTGCTTTAATAAAATTCCAAAGAAATGGAATAAAACTGGCATAATTTTCTATTCTTCAGATTGCCTATATTTATATCACTAATGCAATCACAATAACTCTGATATAAAAACACCCATTTTTCCAATAACCATAATATAAATTCTCAAATTACTCTATGGATCAACTCATGTTGGACCTCATTCATACCACTAAGCTGCACTTGTACCAATGACTTCATTGTTTCCATAGTAACAAATATACTTTGAAAGGGAAAAATGCACAGAGCAATGTAAAAACAGGACAAAACCTGATCAGAACAAGAGGCACATACAAAACATGATTATGATGAATACTTGATTATTGTCATTTGGCTTGAAAAGACCTGCATATCTCATGCATAAGAATGTGTTCATCCTCAAAACAGCAGTAAAATGCTTATAGCATCACTCCCGCATGCCTTTGCCCCACTTTTCCTCCCTCTAATATCTATCTATGGTGTTTCTAATGCACTCAGCACTACAGCATCTAGGCATCAATATTAGGATAAGGTGGTAAAATTCATATGAACTCACTTCCTGCTAAAATAAATCATTTTATTCACAGTGATGACAGATTTTGAAATGTTCATCAGATAAATTACACAATTAAACAATCAGTAGGGCCAACGGATGATCAGTGTGCTAAAGAAGAACTCATAAGAATGTCCATACTGGGTTAGACCAAAGGTCTATCTAGCCCAGTAGCCTGTCTTCTGACAGTGGCAAATGCCAGGTGCCCCAGAAGGAATGAACAGAACAGATAATCACTAAGTGATCCATCCATCCACCTATTCCCAGCTTCTGGCAAACAGAAGCTAGGGACACCATCCCTGTCCATCCTAGCTAATAGCCATTGATGGACCTACCCTCCATAAACTTATCTAGTTCTTTTTTGAATCCTGTTATAGTTTTGGCCTTCACAACATCTTCTGGCAAGGAGTTTCACAGGTTGACTGTGCATTGTGTGAAAAAATACTTCCTTTTGTTTGTTTTAAACCTGCTGCCTATTAATTTCATTTGGTGACCCCTAGTTCTTGTGTTATGAGGAGGAGTAAATAACACTTCTTTATTTACTTTCTCCACATCAGTCATGATTTTATAGGCTCCCTCTTTCCCAAAAGTTTCCCCAGTTCCTAATAAATCTAAACCTCTCCTCTGTACACCATCGTCTCATCCACACATTGAGAATCTGCAGTTCTGCTTATATGACTGGCCCTGCATGTGGAACTGGAAACTTTTCATAGAAAACTACCCTGAAAGTCCTGGACTTCGATCTCTTACCTAGCATCCTAAATTTGGCCTCCAGGACCTCTCTCCTATCCTTCCCTATATCATTGCTACCTACATGTACCACAACCTCTGACTCCTCCCCAGCACTACACATAAATCTATCTAGATGTCTCGTGAGATCCGCAACCTTCTCACCAGGCAGGCAAGTCACCATGCAGTTCTCCTGATCATCGCAAACCCAGCTATCTATATTTCTAATGATCGAATCCCCCATAACTATTACCTGTCTCTTCCTAATGTCTTCTTTGAGTTATTCTCTCCAGTTAAGGCCCTGCGGAGAAGCTATATGAATCCTTTGCATTGGAATCCTTTGCACTGCAAAGGATGTATGGGTGATCCCCACACCCAAGCCATAATTTTTAGGTGACAAATCTGAGGAAATGTCCCTGATTGAGGGGTCAATAGGGGAGGTTTTGGAATCAACTGTTTGGAATTAAACAGTGCGAAGTCTCCAGGTCCAAATGACATTCATCCAAGAGTTCTGAAGGAACTCAAATATGAAATTGCAAAACTAACAACTTTGGTATGTAATCTATCACTTAAATCAGCCTCTGTACCAGATAACTGGAGGATAGCTAATGTAATGCCATTTTTTTAAAAAAGGTTCCAGAGGCAATCCTGTCAATGACAGGCTGGTAAATCTAACTTCAATACCAGGCAAATTGGTTGAAACTATAGTAAAGGCAGGGGCGACTGATTCTTCCTTCCCCTTCTCTCCCCCGTAAGGCCTCACCCCCTGGCCAAGTCAGAAGCCAGAACCAGCCAGGAAGCCCAGGCCCCCCCACTTGCTTGCGGGTGGGGAGGCGAGAGCAGCCCTTGACCCATTTCTCCGCCTGCTGGGTCCCCCGTCCAGGCCAGGTTGGAGGGTTCACAGCTTCCCACAACTGCCCACTGGCTCTTACCTCAACCTGGCTCTAGCGCCTGGCCTGGGGGCTGAAGAGCCGCAGCCGGGCCGTGTTGTAATCGCCTCACATTAGGAGAATGTTGTAGGTTGCACAAGGAAGTTTAAGTTAAGATACTTCATGTGAATTTATGTAATAGATATAATTTATGAAAAAAGCACTATTCACATGCTTCAAATTAAACACATGAATAGGTACTTTCAGGATTGGGGCTTAAATATAGTGGATCTTATTGTATTTCAATTCCATTTATTACTTATAAAATACCTATGCACATAATATTAGGTAGTTTATTTACCATTTATGAACACTGGAAAAAAAACGATATTGTGAATTTAATTCTCACCCTTAAAAGTGAGATATAACATTCTTGACGCTGCCTTAATTCTGTTCCCATTTCTTGTTGGGATAACAGGCAGAGGAGTTGAAATCCACACCTTTGAATCTCCAACACTACCTGGAAAAAGCAGCAAGAGGAAGCTTGTAGGATAGTGATTCATTTAACAAAAGTTGTTTTAAATCGTGTCTCAAACCTTGAGGTGTCCCTGTGTCATCATTAACACTGTCTTCTTAATGAGATGCTAGTTTGTTCTTTTTACCTGCAGCTTTATCCTTTAGCTGCAATATCATGTCCTCCATGATCACATTGCACTCTTAATGGCATCTATTAAGAGGTGTAATTATAATTTACAGCTGTTTGTTATCAGCGACAATGAGTAAACTGACAGAATAAAGCAAGATAGTAACCTAAATAAATTCAGACTAAAACCAGCCTCAGAAAAGAAAAAAAAAAACACCTGCATTTTCAGTTAACAAAAATATTAATGTGTTATAAGGAGCCAAGCAAATGAGGTTTGAACTTTTTCTTCATATGAAGATCTGCAGATAAAGCTGAGACTTGTGCATTCATTTGAGAAAATTAAAGTAGGCAAGAATAATTTCTATCACAACCTAAGAATACCTCAGTGTTGGTAGAAAGATATTCCTGCCTTAAAATTCCCCTCCACTCCCAAGAAAATCAAAGAAAGGCAGAATTTTTCTTCCTTCTGTTTCATTCTATGAGGAGAGCTCAGCTGCATAGATGCATTTTATCTGGACTCACCTTCCAAAGGCACATTTATACAAGGAGCTATAGTTGAACACAATACCACATCTGCTGTGCCTCTGCCCTAGTTAATACTGCCAATAAGAGTAGAAAGCATTCTTCTTAGATCTTGGTATGGTGACTACTGTTAATAATCCCCACACAGCTGCATTATTCATTAGAACATTAGTAAAAGAACCAAAATAGACTGTTGGTTACATTGGTAATGATCAGAATTCTTTATGCTAAACCCCACAGGGTATTGTATATCTATATCTAAAATGCAGCTAAACTCAAACCAGTCTTTTGGCTGAATAATATCAGGGACTACCAAATACATTTGTTATTTGGGAGATAGATTGTAATATTGCCTGTCTCTTTGAAAAGATTATTTTCCTTTCTGACTTGACTAAATTAATCTCTAAGTACCAGCTCAAAGCTTAAAAAACCAACAAAAAACATTTTTATATATTTTGAACTCATTAACTCAGCTTTTATTGTTTCATGGTTTCCTTATGCTCCACCTGTCTGTTGTATGCACCTGTTATCTGTTGTTTTATACTTAGATTGTAATCCTCTCAGGATATCTTTTTGCTGTGTGTTTGTAAAGCACCTAGTATTTTGGTCAATGATTATGGCCCCTACACATTACTACAATACAAATAATAATAATTGTTACACATTTCTATTTGTGTTACACTGTTAAGTTTGTCATTTATTTTTGCTCCTACATCTTATAATCTAGTGTGCACACTTAGAGCTGTGGTTGGATGAAAACTAGGTGCTGAGCAGACATTGCCAGTTCCCACTAGAGTTAAACCAGTAGGTAAGATTTATAAAATATATAGGACAATAGCTTTGAAAACATGGCTTTTCATCTTAAAATAGAACCATGCAGTGAATTTAAAGACGAGCTGACACGAAAAGCTTTCACAGACATTCCCTAAACTATATTAAATAAATCCAATTAACATATATGGAAGTTTGGACATGTGATTAAATGCAATTTTCCTAAGAGCTGGTTTTCACCAGAATGAATTAGACACACATTTAGGGATTATTTTGCATTTTTATTTCATGACTGGCCTATTTTCTTGATAGTTCAAGAGGCATAGAGACTAGAACAAAATCTTTGCTGCTTTCTCCAAAGCTTCTGAAAAGACGACATTATGGGACAGCTCTGCAGCTGCTGTTAAAAAAGCCTAGCTCCACTAAAGCCAATGGAACTATGCTGGTTTATACCAGCTGAAGATCTGGCTTTTTATATTTGGAGGTTTTATCACTATTATTGGTATTACTATGATGATTCGTTTTCAGGTATTGACTGCAGTTCTGAATGAGCTGGTGCTCCAAGATGCTGAGTTCCTCTGACTTTCATCATTGTTCAGTGAAGACAAATCCTTACACAAATTGGCATTTGACTATGATAGGAGTTGAAGGTTCAAGAACTCTTCCACATAGAAGTAAGGGAAGTAATTCCCTTATTCCTACATGTGCCTGTTCAACACTGATCCGATCAGTCCTGAGGAAGTAAAAGCAGTACAGAATCCCTCCCCACCTATTCCTGGATTGGAATCTACAGAACAGCTCTGGAGAACAGGGAGCTCCTGAAAATGCCACTGTCTGTCCTTCAAGCACCCTTCACAGATTCTTCCTGTTCATGCTCCATTTTCACATACCAGCTGTATGATAGAATGAACCAGAGTCAGAGCAAAAAAAACAACATAGTTTGTGAGTTAGTCTGAAGGGTCATATAAAGAGCAATGTGCTCTCCACTTACACCCTGACAGCACTGAGCACCATGCAGATATCCTTCCTCACTAGATCTAGGCCTTATCATCCATAAAGTATTCTGGCTGTCAGACAGCTGAGGAGAACCCTGCCTCTTCTCCCATCCCTCCTTTGCCACTCCTCTCCCCCCGCCCCAGCTCAGACATTAGAGAGGGAACTGCCTCCCCGCTTATTCTGCCAGAAGATATCACTGCTAAATAGTAATATAACCACCCAGATGGGTTCCACCTCCTCTGTCCAAGGCAGCTCTGAACAGCTGCACAGAAGCTATGTAGCTGCTCATGGGAGGATCAGGGTTCCATTTCTCTTCTAATGCCACATGGCCAAGGTAAATTGAGGTTCTGAAGGCAACATGGTTCAGGCATTTGTCCCAGAGTAAAGAAAAACCATAAAGATTCAGCTAACTTTGTCTCTAAATTTGTTCTGATGTATATTAAAGTCAGTCTCCTAACTTTAGTAGTTCTAATTCCTACTTTAGCAGTATCTTTATTCATAAGAGTATCTATGAATTTATTTTATGTCATAAACAGTGCCATCATAATTTTATAACAGAAAGACCAAATTCATTCCTTGTTTTAAGCTCATGCATGACTGTGGGAACTGTTTTTGAGTATGTTGTCTCAAAGGCAAATTGTTCATGGATCCAGCTGGAAAGACTTTAGCAAAACTTTACTTTCTGCTAGGGTTAACACATAGCAATGCTGTATTCATGGATTTAAAAAAAAAGATTCTGCATGACTCACATGTCCAAAAGGCAGGCACAGATAGGGTGACCAGACAGCAAATATGAAAAATTGAGACGGGGGTGGGGGATAATAGGAGACTATATAAGAAAAAGACCCCAAAATCGGGACTGTCCCTATAAAATCGGGACATCTGGTCACCCTAGGCACAGAATCCATTTTAATTGAGACCCAATATTCAGGAGGTTTTAAGGGAGGCTAGAGCGTGATTTCCTTTCCCCCAAAACATATTTATGCTTTTTAATTGCCAAATAAATTATATACATGTTCTATATACACACAAACACAGTGAGATATATAAATGCTATATGTTTCACAGCAGGTAGAAGCTCCTCCGTGGATTTTAAAAGTTGCTACAACTACACACTAAGCCCTGACCATTCTATAATATTCCTTGCACTTATACATCAAAATAATCTAGGAATAAGGAACACTGTCATCCTATAACAAACAGTCAAATTAATTAATATTAGCACACTTCATTAACTAGACTGTAGCACTCTGAACCAGTCTGCTTGGAAGTGCCACTAGAAGACAGAATTCTGATTTCCAACACGTTCAGGTGAAAAATGTGTATTATGTTGTGAAGTCTAACTGATTCTCTCTAGTTGGCTAGACAAAATATCTTCCCTTATCTGAATCACCTTCAGATTTCCAAAGCACCATTTAAAATAGTATGCACTGGCATTTATTTCACCATTCTGCAGAGGAAATAAGATGAACTTAGTGATGGGCAAACTTAAAGAAGGTTCAGACAGAGGGCAAATACAAAAAAACCTGTTCCTATTCACTCAAATTAAAAGAAACAGAGAAAAAAATCAAAAATTTGCTTCACCTGTCCTCATGTTTCTTTTATATTTTGCATTCTCTGAATATTGTAGTAAGAATTTGCTGAGAGGAATGTTAATGGAATCAGCAAATTTTATAAGCACATTTCAGAATATTCGTGGAAAGTGAATTTTGAACTTTGAAACACAAATATTCACACTGGAAAACTGACATGGGAACAAACACTCCAATTTCTTTCTAAATCAAATCACGTCCATTAGTTAAGCATGTCCAGCTTTCTATTAAAATCATACTTAACGCTTACACAGCATTTGTCTTCCATAGATCTCAAAGCACTGTGCAAAGGAAGGTATTATCCCCATTTTACAGGTGCAGAAACAGAGAGTTAAGTCACTTACCCATGGTCATGCAGCATGTCAATGGCAGTGCCTAGCCTAGTGCTCTATTTACTGGATCACGCTGTTCTTCCCATGGGCTTGTCTATATGAACAATTAGTGCATTGCAAGCTGGGGTGTAAATCTCCCTCAGAGTAGCCTGCTACACAGTGTCTATGTGGTCCCTGCTGCCATGCACTAAAAGTTCTGTAGTACACTTTGATCTACCCTTTTTTGAAACAGGGGTAGATCAATGCACACAAATAAACTTTTACTGTATGGCAGCAGGGTCCACATGGCCACTAAGTGTGGAGCAGGCTAGTGTGAGGTAGATTCACACCCCAGCTTGCCACACTTACTATTCATACAACAAGCCCTGTGATGCAATTTGTTATATCCAACCCAAATTCTGTCATGTTCCCCATCCTGTTCTTCTGCTAGCACAATCAACTCTCTCTATCTGATTTCCTTCACACTTCAGTCCCTCTATTTTCACCTCTCTAGCTCACAACCAGCTCCGTTCTTCTCCCAGAGCCACAGTAAACTGCCTTCTACTTTGCAGAGATTTTCTGACAGTCTCTGATGGACATTGGCTGCCTAATATCTTAAAATCTTTTCCTCTCTAAGGCTCAACCAGTGATGCATAACATTTGAAGAAAGTAACCAGCACAGGAAATCATAACAGCAAAAACCCCTTTGTATACAATGCATACTCAGCAAAGGTAAAGGCTGTGTTTGGGACAAAGTCTTAAAATCAGGTAGGAGGTTTACCTAACCAAAATTAACCCACACCTTCAAAAATGTCTGGCTTTGATCAGGACTGTTCATAATTTTTCCATAGCAGTTTGACCATCCCAAATTCCTATAGGCTGTAGTTTTAAATTGTTGCATTGTATCAAGTTTCAGGACACATGGCAAGTGAGTAGGACTTGACCAGGCCTTGGAAAAAATGAAGCCACAAATATTTGCACCAACTTTCTCCCCTCTGCAACAATCTTCCACGCATATCAGAGATTTTTGTTTAGCAGTCCTTCCTCCCTACGTAAACTTTCCCAATGGCATAACTGGGAAATGAGCTTCTCACAATACTTTTTGTACGAAATTCCTGCTTGTGGATGAAGCACAACTGAACTTCTATTTTATCATATTTATGTCTGATGTTATAACCTAAAGTAAAATTCTCCAAATGGGACACACTGTCTCAGTCATTTCCTCCTATCTTTTTCTGTCTGACCCCCATTCTGTTGGACACTCCTTAAAGCTCTAAAGCTGGCACAGTAGGGCTCCATTTTTATTGTGTTTCACTGATTCGTTACCAGATTTTCTCAGGTTTCAAGTTTTAAAAATAGTCAGTTCTAAATGCCAGAACTGGTAGACTCAGCCTTAGAGCATACAGCCTATTTGGGTTCTTTATTTTCCTTGTATCACCACGAGCAAAGGGCTATATTATACCTTCAGTTACACCTCTGCAATCCCACTGAAGGACAAGGTGGCTACTTACCCATGTTTCAGAAAGCAGAATTTGGCCCACGCTTTCTTTATTAATAGTGATGATGTATGAGAAGGAAAGAACCCCAGCTGGACACTCAGACTTGACACAGAGAAGTAGATTACAGCTCCCTTATCTAAGCCTGTTCTAGCCCAGCCATGAATTAAAGAGCCTAGCTGCTATTCTTTATGCTACTGGCTTAGGGTCTCAAAGGGAACATACAGCTTTGGAAGATCAGTGTACAAGAGCTACAGTCTATCACACCTCTCTCACCCAGCATAACTCTTATTATTTGTACTGCAGTAGAACCTAGGAGCCCCAGTCATCATGGATCAGGACCCCGTTGTGCCAGATGCAATACACAGAACAAAAAGATTTAAGTGGTCTTACACTGGTATGGATGTGTCTGGTAGTAGGGGACAGCTCTATCAGGAGAACTATCCATTGGCCATTTGGAGGCAGAATCTAGCCTCTTTGTGCTTGCTAAGCAATACATTATGAGGCCAGATCATAACTGAGAATCTGACACTGAGTTCACAATGCTGGCATTTGGTAGAGGAAAAAAAATCCACGAGGTTCTTAACTGAAAATCAATCACATTTGATATGGAGTCCTCAGGACACAAACATGGAACCTAAACTGTCATTTTTAGAGAGCACAACAGCACTTTAAGATGTACTTGAAAGCTGTGATAGCTCCAGCCATTCAATTCTCTTTCATGATGTAAGTGGGTCTCATTCTCGTAGCAATGCTTGTCAATTTACAGTAGCTGCAAATATTTTTTAAATCTGCTTGTGTTCCAGAAGCTATATATTTGAACTTCTAATCCCCTAGCATGCACTAACTGCTTGTTCTATTTAACAGAAACTGAGACAATATAGTAAAAAAAACCTATTACAATTTATCATAAATCTTTCATTTTTTACTCTATATGTATAATTACTTCTACTAATAATCTCAGACTCATTAGTTCCACATATCTTATTTAGCTAGAGAAAAGAAAAAATAAATAACCAAATGGCTTTACATGCAAAATAGTTAAAAATAATCATTTCCCCCCATGTGAAACAAGGTTCAATTGAAATAAGAAATTTGCTGTAGCCTGAGTGCCATGGCTGGGTGCATTACCAATGTAAACAAAAAATTACAATCTCTGATATTCTACAAGGCAGTTGCTAAACTAAATTAAGTGTAGTGGGAATTCCAGGTATGGGAGGGGGCATAGCCAGAGCACACTATGCTCCAGAGATCCTGGATCAATGGAACGGAAGTTAGAACAACCCAAAACCAGCCCCCAGAATTAGGGAGTGTGGGGATCAGCAAGGTAGCAGAGAGCTATCTATATCCCCTCCTCTCTCCTTCTCTGGAGTGTCTACCAGAACTCAGGAGCATCTGAGGATCTAAATCCTAGATTCTTGAGCATGGAGGGGGAACACATTCAACTCTACACATTCTCCTATTAAAGATCTCTATAATGTTCATTCATTTCATAGCAAAGCTTTGCTAGAGTTAATGGTACCTGTTGCCAGGCTTCCAATAAATTGCTATTATAATCAATAGTAAGATTAGCTAGATGTCTGTCAATAATTCCCTTAATCAAGAAGGCAGTGTTTAGAGGTGCACTTTCCAACTATTATACAGGGATTTAGCATTAAGACACTGAGAGGATTTGTACAGCAAAATCCCCATTCACTAAAGTGAAACTTTTCCCCTTTGTTTTTAGTATTAGCCCAACTCATTTCAGCTTGCTTATAGTCTTAGAAGTACAGGCAAATACACAACAGCACACCTCATGATTTATGTGCGCTGTATAGCCTCCATTGTTGTTGGTACCATGAGTAATGTCTCTGAGTCTGCAATTAAGACTGCTTTGTTTCTGTTGAGACCTGGAATTTAACTCACTTTTGAATCATGTGCTTCATGCTTTTTGGAATGTTAGTGAAGTTGAGAGTGTCGGTGAATGTGTACTGACACATTTTTAACTCTCCTCTAAAACTATTTAATGTTGCATGTGGAACTTTTTAATTAATTCTTGTGACTGGACTGTCTAATTGCTATATTCTCTTTAACAACTTTTTGCCCACAGACCATTTCAATAAGGTTAGTTATTGACCTCCTCCCTGATTTATTTGCTTTGAATTGAATAGACATGATGCATTTTTTTATCTTGGCAAATGTAAGCAATTAAATCAAATTAATTCAATGTGATTTACTGAAGAAGTGGCTTGTTTCATGTACTGACATCGACAGTGACAACACGTGTACACTGCAGCAAGTCATGCTGGAAATAGCCCTCCTCTGAGACCACAATCCAAGAATCACTCTACACAGCAGAAAGCTGAGTTTCAAACTTCAGAGTGTTTTAGAAAATCCCTTTTAATGCTCCGATTCCGTTTCAACCTGCATAACCATGACACAGCCTCTCTCCCATGCAGCACTGATGGGCAAAGTGAGAGTGACATACTATCCTTTGGAATTTCCAGGCTAAGGCTCTTGTGGATGATGTCATAATTAGACACCACGGGTAGAGTATTTTATTTTATTGGGATTTGGGGGGGTGGATGGGAGGGAAGGGATTGTTCTCAATTCATTGCTTCATTCTCCTTGTAATAAAGGAAGCTGGTGGTATTAAACAGTAGCAATGTCGTCCATACTCCTAGACTTAAAGGGGGCCTGCACCCCATTTTCCTTCCCCCAAAATCTTTACCTTTTTTACAAATAGCACCTTAGGATACTAAAACTGAAACTACCGGTATTTCATTTACTTTTCACTATTTATATTTCTTGATTCTGGCTAAAATTTACCTTGGAGTGAAGTACCAACACAAGGTTCTTCATGTCACCTCATTTCTGCTGTGGGGATGAGCAGGGAGAGCTGTAAGCAGAGCAGTCATGTAAGGGGACCTCTATCTTCTGAACTGGCATAGAGGGCTGCAGCTTCTACTCCAACTCTCTGAACCTATTCCCACAGAGAAGAGAGACTGTAATGTCATCCTGCCTCTGCATTTCATCTCTGCCCCCCAAACAACTGCATAATTTACCTGCATAAATCCCAGTTACTCAAGCGTAATGCAGGCGAACATAATTTCACTCTACAAACATTTTTTCTCAGCTTGGATAGTCTGTTTCATTCATATATATATATGCAGTGACTTTCATTCATTTATAGTCACTTTCTAGTCAGTTTCACCTTCAGGCTCTCAAGCACTAGCTCAATTCTGAAAGTTCTTAGATTCTAAGTCCAGAAGAGACCATTGTGATCATCTAGTCTGACCTGTGCATAGCACAGGCACAGAACTTCCCCAAACAATTCCTCAAGCAGAGCTTTTAGAAAAACATCCAATCTTGATTTTAAAATGGTCAGTGATGGAGCATCCACCATGACCGTTTGTAAGTTGTTCCAATGGTTAATTACTCTGACTGTTAAAAAGCAACACCTTATTTCCAGTCTGAATATGTCTAGCTTCAACTTCCAGTCATTTGATCATGTTATACCTTTCTCTGCTAGATTGAAGAGCCCATTATTAAATATTTCGCCATGTAGGAACTTATAGACTGTAATCAAGTGATTCCTTGTCCTTCTTTCTGGTAAGCTAAATAGTTTGTGCTCTTTGAGTCTAGCATTATGAGACATGTTTTCTAATACTCTAATCATTTTTGTGGCTCTTCTCTGATCCCGCTCCAATTTATCAGCAACCTTCTTAAACTGTGATCATCAGAACTGGACAAAGTATTCCAGAAGCGATCTCATCAGTGCCAAATACAGAGGGAAAATAACCTCCCTACTCATACTTGAGATTCCCACTGATATATCTAAGGATTGCATTATCCCACTTAGCCACAGTGTTGCACTATGCACTCAAGTTCAGCTGATTATCCACCATTACCCCCCAAATCTTCTTCAGGATAGAATCCCCCTTGCTGTAATACAGCCTACATTCTTTGTTCCTAGACGTATGAATTTACATTTAGCCATAGTAAAACACAGATTGTTTGCTTGTACCTAGCTTACCAAAAGATCCAGATCACTCTATGAGTGACCTGTCCTCTTTATCATTTACCACTCCAATTTTTGTGTCATCTGCAAACTTTATCAGTGATTATTATGTTTTCCTTCAGTTCGTTAATAAAAATGCTAATGTTTGGATTTCAAACACTGATGGGGAATATTTAAATAAAAACCCATGTGCAATTTCCGTTTTAAAACTCATATTTCTAGACGTGTTAAGCCCTGTAAAAACTTATTTTTACACAGAGAATAAAACAAACCACTTTAGGATAAATTCAATTGAACGGTGTCTATTTATGGTTGTACCAGCATTCTCATTATTGATCCCAATTTTATTTTTTGTAGAGCAATAATCTAAGACTGTAATAAAAAATGTCTTCAAGATTAAAACTTGGCAGTCTGATGCTTTTTCTAGGAACAATTTTATTTTTAATAAAGTTTAAAAGATCCTGCATTCCTTGCACATCCCAAACTTCTACTGAAATGTGTTGTTTTTTTCTTGTTACTGTTTGTTTGGGTTCTTATGAGTTGCAGGAATAACTGAAATCCCTCAACAAAAACCACCACCCCCCATGAAAAGTTAGTTAATGGTATAAGGCACTTTAAGATCTTTCGCTTTAAAAAAAATGCAAATTGACAGGTGGTGAGTCTGTGATATGGTCTAATAAACTGCTCCACCTATTCAGCAGCAACTTTTCACAAAATTTGCCTGATTATTTTAATGATGATAAATTACTGAGCCTGCACCAACCAAAATCACCATTATACAATATTAGATCATTATACAGTCACTACATATTTTATCATATAATTACATTTTAAAACTGTATTTTCTACTTTTGAATAATTCACAGATGGAGGAAATTTACTTAAAGAAAACAGATTCCACACAATAACATTGTGACAGAAAGAAATGAAAATAAGGAAACACACATTCAAGACTGACCTGCAATACTTAAGGCATCTCCTTAATGTACTCTGTTGTGCCCATGCATGGCCATACCCAAGAATCCTTGGGCTTTTATTACTTTGTGTAACAATTCACTGTATTTTATGCTTAGTGAAATTACTATTGTGCAACAGACTTGTGCTGTTTTTATGCCAGAGAAATAATAATAAAATCCCCATTTATTTTCAGCTTGTATATCATTGTGTTTGCTAGCTGTGAACCAGTAGCTAAGCTGGCAGCCAAATTGGCAATCAAGTTAGCTATGAGCCTTGCTTTTATGTTAATCAATCCCCTTTTCTTTCTTGAGGCAGATTGTTTGATACATGAGACTCTCAAACACATTTCAAATACATTTTTCATCAGACAAAAGCAGTTCATTCAGCCAAGAGTCTACCATGCCCACATCCCAACTTATGTTGGCTCTCTACAATGGCTCCAGCTACTGTATTTTGAGTTCACCAGTCCAGAAAGAGGGAACTGGGTCAGAAAGTACTTAGTTCCTAAAGGGAGGAAAGAGGAAACGATTCAGAGAATGGGCTCTTCAAGCAGAAGACACTATCCTGCCTCAGTTTCTCAGTTGAATTTTAAGGGGCAACAGCATAAGCAAATTATGCTTGATGGGTCTGTAAAACAAGCAGGGGGTTTTGCATAAAATGTACTAGTCCCCGTAAAAATGACAATTTTCTACATTCTAGTTGAAAGGACTCCTAACACCGTTAAGAAGATTATGCTTCCCTATTGTATTCCTTTGAGGATTTTTTTTTAAACTATAGTTACAGTACCTGAGAGTGCTACATTTTCTGAAGAAAACGTTACATATTGCTGATCTAGGAATACTAGAAGGATGAAATTAATTTTCTGTTCTCTCATTGTGCTGTGATATCTGTGCAGCACACTGGGAAATCCACAGGAGGCACCCACTGTGCTCTGCAAAATGAAAAAGAAAATAATTTTATAGTGCAAGTGAACTACTATCATAAACAAATTGTAACAATTTAATATGTTTATTGAAAGCTAAATTTTCAGCATTTTCAGCAGGCTCTTGTGCCCTTTGGGATCTATTGTATAGTTCAAACTAGCTAGCTGTCCCCTCCAGCAATAAAATGTTAATAGACTGAAGCTTTTGGATTGCATTACTATGTGAGTGATGCAATTTAATTTTATAAGATGCCATCAATAATACATAAAAGGTATTGTATTACACAATGTGATGATTTTAATTCCTAAAGCAAGTCTCAAGAAATACTAACTGAAATACAGTACTGTGTAGGTGATGACAGCGTTTATATATTCATGTTAAATTCCTTATGCTAAGAAATGGCCAAACAAATAGGCAAGCATATAAAAAAAAAATATCAGCCACATTAGTGAAGGCATAATTCCAAAAGGTTTATTTTCCCCAGCTGAAGCTAGAGCATCTTCTGTCTTTTTGACCTCTAATTAACTGTGCAGGAAATTGGTTGTAAAAGTGTTAATTTCAACAGGCTTAAAATGTGCATTAGGACATATTCAAATAGAATACCTTGGTAAACAGGATTTATTTTTATCCTGGCAATGCAGGCGCTGAACTTATCTTCTGTCATGATGACATAATAGCAATTTGTCACTACAGATAGTCTTGAGGATAAATTTATACAGATTTTAAGAACTTTTTACCACCAAAGGGATCTGGCGCTTAATGACAGAGATGAGACAACAACTGGGACATACAGTAACTAGTAGTCTTACATCATATCCTGAAATATCACCATACCTTTTTCCTGAAAATATATGCACCTGACTTACCAATGACAGGTTACTTTTTTTTTTTTTTTAAACTCAGCTGGGTGAGGTGATTGGTCAAGCCATTCCGCTGACATTCCCTGTGGCTGGAGTCTTCTCTAAGGATGGGGTTTAGAAGTGCCATAGCTCACCCCAGTTTTGAGGGGCAAGAGTGAGTGGGTCACAGGATGCAATGAATGACAGGACAGGGAGAGGAGGACTTTTCATATCCCAACACACATTAGATGCACCCCTTGTACATATCCATTTCTCTGCACAAGGAAAACACATTGAGGTACTTCATTCAGGAGCCATTTCCTATCTAAAATCCTAGTCTCCAGGATGGGCCTTTTATGGCCACATGGCAGGAGGGTAACTATTAGAAGTTTGACTACTGAGTGAGCCATGTCGGAGGTTTCTTGTTCAATTGGATAATAAGTGTTATGACTAAACACTTAAGCCATAAACCATGTGTGGAATCCTTATTTGCCAAGCTCTGGATAGCAGCACCAGTTTGAACTCTGCAAATGCAGTTGTTAGAGTCCATGTTGTTACTTAATGTGATGTGTAAAATTTTCGTGTTATCAAAAGACATTAATGCTACAATAATATGTAGATATTACTAAATGTTTTATCACCAAAATATCAATTCAATAAACTAAGGCCAGATCTAAAAAATTTGCCAGTATAGTCATGTCAATCATGGGTGTTGTTATAGGGGCATAAAAGTACTTTTGCTAGTATTGCTTATTTTGCCTGGCAGCCCATCTCTCATGCATACCTGATGAAATACATAATCTACAGAAACAGACATTTTGGTAACATTTAAAAAGAAACTTTGGGCCAAATTCTTAACTGGTATAAAATCTGCATATCTCCACAGAAATCAAAGGAAACTTGCAGACTTACAACAGCTGGAGATCTGGTTTGTATTGTGCATGTTGAGTGCTTTACTCAAAAATAAAAAACTGAAGTTCACACCCACATATCTTTTTAAGCCAAATACACAGATAAAGTAGGTAGTGTATGATGTACGGAGATACAACAATGATTGGGCACTACATAGCTGGCACAAGGGGAACTTCACATTTTTAGATGCATACAAAAAGATGACTAAAGGGTATAGTTTAGTATTCTAGCTCTTAATGTGGATAGCACTTATTGTCAGCTTAGAAAAATGGTATATGGAATATCAGGTGTGAAATACTCTGCAGAAAGTAGGTCCAAAAATAAAAGCACTTTTCATAAGAATATTCTCTGAACCATTCTTATGAGAAGACCAGGCTTTTCAAATTTGCAGCTGATGTGCTAGGTTGTGACATCTGAAATCAGTCTGTAACATGACATGAGAGATCCAATCTGACAGGATGAATCAGCTGAAGAGGCAGCAACTGAAGTCTTAAAAAACATGTTTTTTCTGAGCACTGCAGTTTTGAGAAAAGCACAATTTAAAAAAATAAAGGTGCACATCCAGTGCCTACCACCACCACCTTCTTAGTTGAATTTCATAGTCCAGGTAGGTCACACAAATTGAATGTTTTAGGTGTACCTATATACTTGCAATGTAAATACATTTTCTTTATTACTTGACCATTTCATAGTGTATAGTCCTATTTCAAATCCTAGACATCATATACAAATGGTATCAATTTCCTTATGGGAAATATTTTTAAATGAATTTTGTATCTGTGAAAAGTGACAAATTAACGACCTTGTAGACTGAAATGTAAGCCCAGCTCCCACTTCACCCTGCCTCTTATTGTTAATTAATATGATTAATTTTATAGTACCTACAAGTGTGTTAGGTACATCATAGAAGGGACATTTCTGCCCTGAAGAGCTTACAGTCTAAACAATGGATGTGACAGAAAAGAGGAACATAACAGAGACCAGAGAGGGTGAGGAAGGACTCAGATTAAAGACATACGATCAGATGACCTCTCAGTATAGATAGATGTGGGCCAAATTTAGAGCTGATGAGTAAGGTTGTGTAAATTAGCTGCCATCAAACTTATACTCTGTTAAATTCCCTTACGCCTACTTACATTCATTCTCCTTGTATATGAGGGAGTCTAAGATGCTGTAATTTACATGTCAATGAGTCAGAAGAAGGTATAAGTTAAAACAAAGTGGCAAATACTTAAACTTACTCCTAATTAAACAACCTTCTGACTCCTCATTGCACATTGATTGTATAGAAATAGGTCTAAGGAAGTCCGAGTGTAAGACTGAATGTAATGATGTCTAATTTACGGTATTTTATCCATCAAATCTGAATTTGGGCCATATGAGACATGAGTCAAGATTTTATTTTCAATTTAACATACATATCTCAGCTCTGGCCTGAAAAAGACATATTTCCAGTTACTGCACTTCATGTTCCAAGTCCATGCATTCCTTGGCTCCTCTGAAGTGTAAACACTAAAAAAGTTCACTAATTCTCAACAATCTGTATCATCTCTATTAGCATATAATTGAACAAATTAAAAGAAAGGATTTTTGTCTGTGTTTCTGTCCTCTTTCTTGGTTCACTTCTTAGCCTAAGCTGGAGTCCGGCAGATGGTAGTTGCTATAATAGGCTAATGATGACCAAAAATATATTCTAGAAAGAAGCAGAAGAACAAAGGGCACATTGTCCATTGCTAAGAAATGTTGAAATTGGCTAAGAATGAAGAAAAAGTGGTGATTTAGACTCAGTCTGGGCCAAATCCAGTTCAGCCCAATGGCCCTTCCATAACAAACCATGGTACTTCCAAGCTACCAACCCTGCCAAGAGTCAATTTCTCCAGAATCCCAAGGTGGGTTCAATATAGTCTGGCACTGCGTTATATTGGATATAAATGTTGTGGGTCCTTATGCACCCTCTCAATGCCAGGGCCTATAACCATGGAATGACAGATCCTGCCTTAATTAACTGTTGATGAAAAGGAAACGAGAGAGGTGATTACATTTACATCACAAATCCCGTATTCAGTAAATTCATTTGGATAAACACTATTTTCAGCAATATCATCAGACTCAACTATGAAATTCTGTGCTGCAAGTTGATTTCTTGGCTTGATAAAGGGAAAAAAATGCCTCCAATTAATTCTCTGCTGGAATTCAAGGTGCTGAAGGCAGAGGGCAGAAAGTGATAGAACGGGCAATGGCAATAGCCTACTTATTAAGGGCCTCATCCAAAGCCCAAAACAGTGAAATTAATGGGACCTCCATGGACTCAGCTAGATCAAGCTCTAAAATGAGTTTGCCAGACTATTCCTACATCCCACCAGCCTCCTCCACCAACTTACTTTGATTTCAAATATAACTTTAAAATCTGATGGTTTTATGAAGAAGCATGTGCAGAGATTTCAAACTCTTTCCTCATCTGTTTTCTTACTCATGTATTTTTGATATTTCTCCCACCTAAAAACTATATTAATAGAGGGTATTTGGAGCATGATTTTTGTTCATGATAGACTCACAGATCTCACTTCATATTCATCAGCTGTTGTGCCATGGCCATCGTATTATTAGCATAAGCACAGAAAATTAATAAGTAATTAACCCTTGGGCTGTCACAGATGCCTATAGGCATCAACCCACCACATTCATGTATAAAGTGGGAATTATAGCAGTTCTCTAAGATTGCATAATCTGCCTTTGAAGATTTCCATTTAGACTAAATAAATTGTTCCAACCATGCAAGACAAAAGTGCTTTCTGGGATATGAGGAGATATGAGAGGAGAGCATATCCTAGTTCCATCATCTTCATCATCATTTGCCCTTCTTAAACAATATATTCTAAATTAGGGACATATTGTCATTTCACAAACAGTCACTACAGTGATCTGAAGGGAAAAGTTGCAGACTGTGTGCAAAATAGCGTGTATCCAGAGTCCAAACAGCAAGGAAGTAAAAAAACAGCTTGAAAAATGACGACTTGTTTTCAGAGCAGTGGGAAAGATCTCTGCCCACTGAGAGCAACAGACCCATGTCATCATTAGATCATAATTACATATAGGTGTGATTGCTTCCTCTATTATTAACTCTCAGTATCAGTGCTGTTTTAGAAGATTTTCATTTTTTATTTTTAAGATGTATAGAAACACTAATAGGTAGGGATTTATTACTCCATTCTGGCATTTATTTGGAGTCTATAATCTGCTATTTGAATTACTTACAGAAGTAATATGAAATAAACCAGCAGATACTCTGGGACAGATTCTGGGCCAGCTATAAGCCCTCTGTGCCACTTCAGTGGCTGTGAAGCTCTCTTAACCTGCCAATTAAAGATTCCCCCTCATATAGAGAAATCCCTATGTGGTATAGAACCAGCTCTACACCACTCTAGCTCACAAGCACCTGATCTGAGGGAGTTGAGGTGTGGCCAGGAGAAGAGCTGCAGGGACCCTCTGTACTGCAATGATCCCTCGCTGGCATTACCACTTGCTTGGGGCCAGTACCAGTTGGCCCTTAATCTGCTCTAACTTGCACCAGTGGAATAACTGGCATCTAGTCAACCCCACAATTGGAAGTGGACTTATAAAGTCATTTTTGATCCCCACTTATGTCCTACACCAGTCAGAGCTTAGATGGGATCCAGTTTCTATTCTAAATCCCCCTTTGCAGTAGTTAATCACTTTCCCAAATATTTTACTCTTTGGCTGAAATTTCTCATGCTTCAGCTCAGCCCCAAAAAGGGTATAGAAATGTTCATTACTATCACATATCCATGTTTTCTCCTCACTGCTTTGAAACATCTAGAAATTCCCATCCTCTGATTGGGAAACTGGATGAACCTTAATTAGGGGAGACTGTGGATTCATACCTTCCTGCTTTTGGCATCAGAAAGGGTGCCTTAAATCCAACTGGCCATCTCTGTGAGGTAGAATAAAAGCTCTTTATGGTGTATATAACAGGTCTCTTGATTGAGACCTGCTGGAGACTATCTGAAAATTTAGAGAGTGACTGGGATTTCCTTTAAGGACACCCTTTAAGTTTCCACCACAATCTGATAAGATGAACATGGGATCAGATCCTCAGCTGGTGTGAACTGTCTGTGCTCCATTTCAATGGAACTCTGACAATTTACACCAGCTCAGAATCTGCCCCAAGGTGTCTATGGGTCAGAAATAACATGCAATCAGAGTTCTATTTGAAATCAGTGGAAACTACGGGAGCTCAGCAGCTCTGACAATCAGACTATGGGACAGATTTTCAGCTTGTGTAAATTGGCACAGCTCTATTGACTTCAATATGTTGATTTACAATAGCTGAGCATCTGGCCCTATGTTTGCAACTAGCAGACAGTTTTATTGTCTCACCAGGCCCTCCATGGATCTGTCCAAGGTAGTGTGGCTTTACCCCCAAAGAGAGTTTGGAATCTATGTGATCCATATCGGGAGAAGGATTAGTGCAGAGCCTCCAGTACTTTGGGATATATACTGGGGTACTCAGCAGCCACATGCTCCTGTTTTGTAGTAATGTTCAAACTTTTCTGGGCCAGATCCTGAGATCCTCTATGGAGCTGGTGAGGCTCCACTGAAGTCTATGTCAAATGAGTAGGCAATATAATATGTACTGCATCAACTGTGCTCAAACTTTCTTGAATGAAGCATAAACCAAATCACTTATGCCATTTCTGCCACTGAAGGAATTCAAAATGGATGTACCAAGTGCAAGTTAAAAGTAAACTGAACTGATAAAAACAACTTGCAGTTTTAAGCCCAGTTAACAGTACTCTGATTTTGTTGTTATACTTCATAGTGCAATTGCCAAAATGTAAAAGAAAACATTACTTCTAGATGAAAAACTTACTACTAGTTCAGACAGGAAGAGACCAATTCATTTTTTAAAAATATAGTTGGAAATTGGGTATTTTTGAAAATGTGCTTTGTGGATATAAACTCGTTTACTCCCTGCAGATCTGTAATTTCTGAGGAAACCTCTATGAATCTTGTAAAACATGCTGTATGAATAATTTGTAAAACAATTATCAGCTGAAGTAAATATGTGGCCTGACAATTTGAAATATGTGCTCAGGAAGATGAGGGACTAATTGCATTGAGACAAATTCTTCTACAGGATGTGTCTCTATTAAGTTCAATGGAATCACACCAGGGATGAGTTTGGAGCTTTGGGGCGTGTATAGTGTAGAGAGAGGCTTTGCAAATTTCCCCAGGCAGCTCTCACAAAACATGTCAATTCTAAGCCACAGCACACCCCTTATTGTAGTCCTGGGGCTCCCTTAAGCGCAGGCAGGCCATTTTACCAAATTATGTGGTGATTTTGTGATGCTAATAAAAGGCTAAGATGTGATCATAATTCACCTGAGATCTACAACAGTATTTGATGCCAGGTCCTTGGAGGCAAAAGACGATTGAACTATGCCTGTGCATTTTCTAATCCTCAGAAGAGGCATAATAAATTATCACTTCACACAAGGCCAGAGGAAAGGAAGGCATACCAGGGGCATTCATCAGTGTGCATTTGAGGAACTTTTCTACTGTGCTTCTAAAAAGGCTGTAATTTTCTGAATGAACATCAAAAGAAAAATTAGTGTGGTGTCAAAGATTTCTTGGGATTATAAGTGTGTGTGTGTGTGTGTGTGTGTGTGTGTGTGTGTGTGTGTGTGTGTAACCTATAACCCACAGTGCTGCATAATTAAAATATAAAAATTAAAATTAATAACATATTGGGGAGATTGTCCAAGTCCAGTGCTTGGAAAACTCTTCCGGTTCAAGAACAAAAACCCCACTACACTAACACTTTTAGCACCCTTGTTGAAAATGTCAGAAGACACACTTGTAGCTGAGGCTTGGCTTGACATGAGTAATTAACACATGGAGGGAGGCCTCGTTTCTTAGAAGACAGAATTATGCAGTTAAACAGATCATTGAATAAAGATAAGTAAATAGGTTGGTAGGCTAAATATGTGTAGCTGTAGCCATGTCAGTCTCAGGATATTAGAGAGACAAGGTGAGTGAGGTAATATCGTCTATTGGACCAACTTCTGTTGGTGAGAAAAAAGCTTTTGAGCCACACGGGGCTCTTCTTCCAGTCTGGGAAAGGTATTCCAAGCACCACAGCAAAATGCAAGATGGAACCGATTGTTTAGTGTAAGTAATTAGCATATACAGCAATGGAATATATCAAATTTAGCCATCTGAAATGGAAACTCCACAACATGAAGAAAAAGGAAGCAAAATTTAACAGCAACATCTACTTCCTGAGCAAATGCAAGAAACAAAACATCATCCTCAGTGGTCTCACCGTCTATAACCCTCTGACATCTCCCTTGAATGGTCCCTTAGAATATGTGCTAACTACTTATGCTACACAATCTGCTCCATCTTGTATGTTGCTGCGATGCTGGGAGTACCTTTCCCAAACCTGAAGAAGAGCTTTGTGTGGCTCGAAAGCTTGTCTCGGTCACCAACAGAAGTTGGTCCAATAAAATATATTCCCTCATTCACCTTGTCTCTCTAGTAGGCTAAAAAAACAGAATTTCTGACCCAGCTAAAAGAAGAGGGAGAATATCCAAGGAACCATTTACTAACCATGGACAAAATAAGTTAGGAATGTAGAGCTGAGGTCAAGCATGGACAATGCATCGGCAGAGCATGCTGTGTGGGGATTTGTTCCTGCAAAGTAACCAAACCAATCCAAAGATATGTGATACATTGCATTTACTATACTTTGCAAGTGTATATAAACAAAGAGGTTTTCTGTTTAACTTTGGATGTGTGGTAAGTCCTACACCTAACCCCTATGCTTGAGTCTGATCAACTCAACATAGCTTTGTTGTATGCTAAATAAAGGAACCTAAGGGACAAACCCTGGAGTTAAACTGAGCTTTTTGGATCCCAGAGAATTGAATGAAGTGTTCTCCCAGAACTGGGCAAGCTGTTCTGGATAAGCTGAGTGAAAAAGATCTTGGAGAGAATCCCAACACCACTAAGGACAGAATGAGGCTGTAGACTGAATATAGAGACTCTGGAATTCATAAATACCTGTCCTAATTTTTTCTCTTTAAATAGCCCCCACACCTCTCCTACACACATTCTCCAAAATGAGTCCATTAAGTGACAGGTCAGGTTGACAGTGGCTGTCCATTAATAGAGAGAGTGTTTTAACACAGGAAATGTTAACACACCATATTCTAAAGATCTTAAAATTAAATAAAGTAAATGACTTTTCAAACAGTAGCAGCTTATATTAGGGGAAATTCTACTCCCCTCTACCCTACTGTGGGCTCTGGGTGGGGATGAGGGGTTGGGAAGAGATGTTGGTGGGGGGTAGGTAGGATGAGACCTACAGAGAACAGCACCATGGGCACTCCACATCCACTCCATGGGGAGGTGAGGAGGAGGGAGACTGGGTAGAGAAGTGCAGGGACAGAGCCAGTTTTTTGGCCACTGAGAGCAACAAGACAGGGAGCTTCTGCAGCCCTGAGATTCAGCAGCTGCTGTGGAGTGACTCTGCTGACACTCCACAGCCTGTGGGGAGAGTATTTCTCTCTCTGCTCCAGCACCTTCAAAATATCCTAGGGCACAGCCCAGTTACCCAGGTGTTAACTGGGATATGGATTTGGGTATGATAAAGATAATTCACATCAAAATGTAAGAAGAATTTTGATATGTATTTATTTACACAGTTTAACTAAAAGTATCCCACAAACCATTTAACTTCTATTTATATGCAGATAGTTCTGTTGCACACATGAATGACTTTACAATTACTTCAACAGTACAATTACTTCAACTAAGAGCATATGCTTTCTGCATAGATACTAATAATCTTTTCCCTCTGTTTCTTTCATTGTTTTACTGTCTCCCCCATCTCAGAGCTCAAACTTAAAAAAACAACAACCCCACAATGGCTGGATTACCCCAACAGAGCACAGGAGCAGAGGGGAAAACTCAGATCCAAGCTGATCTTCTTGGGAGAGAAAAGCATGAAATGGGGTGCGGTGGGGGGGAGGAGGAGCAGCCTGTGATTTCATCTAATCCCTTTCATCATTAAATTGAGGCTCTTCCAGATTTTGGATACCGCATGGAGCAAGGCACCAGCTGTTCTTTTTGACATCATCCCCAGGTAAACATAGATCTCCAAGTGGATATCAGATTGAGACTTAATAATGCTTAGAGCACCATTATTAAATTTCCTGGGTCTCCTCCATAACTGCTGCTAGGAAACCACAAAGGGGCCCAATGTAAGAATCTGCAGGACTAGAACCTGGGGCATTCCAGGCCACTGACTCTTCTGCATTGCCACTGGTTAGGTTTCTGCTGGAGGACCCTGTGAAGCTAGGCTCTGCAGGAAGTACTGCCCAGGGGGGCCTGAGTGGCAGCCCCTCACAGCCCACTGACTGGCTGATGCTAATATTAAAACCAGCAAGCCACCAGGTCTGAGCAACAATGCAGACTGCTTCCGCTCCAGCCCCTGCTTGATGTAGACTCCAGACTCCGGGTTCTGACCCTGGTTTGTCCTGGACTTTATTTGCTTGCTGTCTATAACCTGGCACCTGACTCTAGCTTCCTGATATCCTGACCCAGTTCAACCCTGCCTGCAACTTGGTGCCTGTCCATGACTTCCTGGCATTCTGACCCAGTTCACTCCCAACCCCGTTACTTGACTCCTGATTGCAATTTAGCAGCTGGCACTCAAGCAGCCCATGGCCTGGCCCTGACACATTGCACATTGTTCCTGAAAGAACCATACTCCCAGTGGTTACGGGAGCCAGGGGAGCAACACATAGCCCAGACTTCTATTCAGATGCTCCTACCTATATGGCGTCTCCTTTCCAGTCAGACCCCAAGACCTGTAAGACTGGGAGGGGTCAATCCCTGATGTCTCTGAAAACCAAGGCCGGCTCCAGGCACCAGCCAACCAAGCACGTGCTTGAGGCGGCTCCTTATAAGGGGCCACCTATCTTGGTTCGGTGGGGCTCAGAGGGGTGGGGTTGGTTCAGCGGAGCAGTGCTGGGGGTTTTTTTGTTGTTGTTTTTGGTTCGGTGGGGCGGCACTCGGGGGGGTTGGTTTTGGTTCGGCAGGGCGGTGCTGGGTTTTTTGTTGTTGTTGTTGTTTCTGGTTCAGCGGGGCGGCACTCCAGGGGGGAGGATTTTCTTTTCGGTTCGGCGATGCAGCGCTCAGGGGGGTGTTTTTGGTTCGATGGGGCGGCGCTTTTTTTTTTTTTTTTTTTTGCTTGAGGTGGCAAAAAAGTTAGAGCCGGCCCTGCTGAAGACATCTTTAATCACAGGGGAAGAAAGGCTTAGAAACTTAGCAGGGCCAACCATGGAGTTTTCGGAGGCCTGTGGCTCTTCTCTTGGTTTTCTCAACAGTAGAATAGGCCAGAAACTTTATTGGGAAAGTCACTTTTGTGAATGCTTTTGAGCTTTGTTGTAGGCTGGTGACTAGTTTCAGAAGCGATCCTATTGATGGTAATTGGCGTAAATGAAACAAATAGATTGCTCATGACTTGTTCATTTTAATATATACTGATTACAGTGTTTCCTTCCAGGCACTTAATATTGGAAAAAGCCCAAGATTTCCTGTGAGTCACTGTAAGTAGTTAAGTATCTCAGGTTCAGGTAAAACAGAGTCCAAAGGCACTTTTCAAACTTTAACTCTTAACTAAACTTCAAATTAAAAATACAACTTTAGGTGCTTAACTTTAGGTAACCAAGTCTGAAAATGGGGCTCTGTAAAATACTGATCCAATTCTGATTTCTGGTATGGCTACCAAAAAAAGAGACAGTAAAACTCACATGTCTGTCTAGTTGGGAATTTATCAGGTGCAGGAAGAATCCTTTAGTACCACAGAATCAATGTAGCAACTTCATGCCACCCTTTCTCATAGTTTATAATGTAAGAGCAATGTCTAAGGAAAGGAGAAAGAGGTTCAGAACAGTGCTGTGCTCCAGCTTTTGCCTGAGGCTGCTCTACACAGCAAAGAGATTTGAACTGAACCCCCCACACACACATATTTGGCCCCTGAGGAACAAGAAAATTTGAGAACTGGAATTTAGTGGTTTGTGCTCTCCAAAAAGGCACAAATTTAGAGTGAAAACTTCAATTTTCAAAATTTGGAATTCTGAAATTATTTCCAAGATCAAAATATGAACATTTCCAAAAATATTTCAGGACCACAAAAATATCTTAGAATGGAAGTACAATAACTTATCTGTGAGAAGTCACTGATAACTCTTTTCAGTTTTTCTTGGTCCTTTGTGTCACTGAGTATTTTGGAAAATCAGCTCTGGTGCTGAACTTGCAAACCTTTTAGGCAGTTGGTAAGATTTTAGAACATAGCAATCCATCAATAACTGAAGTCAGGAGTGTTGGGCACTAAATCTTTAGCATCAATTTACATGTTAATTACGCATATCTGTATTTTGTCTCACGGTGTAATGCATTTCACTCATGATTAGGAAACATAGTATCAATATCCAGTTTCAGAGTTAGGGTGATTAATTTGATTTCGCTAAATTCATGTGAATGATTTTATGGTTATTGTTACTCCGGGCTTGAACTTTATGGCTCATTTCTAATAGTCAAGTGATTAAGTGTCCATAGTATCCTGCTAAATTATAAAGTGTATATATGTCAATATTCATTGGTGTTTTGGCATCTAAAATGTAGTGGTTTCAGGGCCTAGTCTGAAATGAATACATTATTTCCCATTAACATTGATAATAAAGGTTATACACACTCATTGAGAGATATCAGATGTAATATTTTTGGCAGCTGTATAGGCTGGGTTTGAAATGAGATGGTTGGTTTGTCTTTTTAAAAGAATGTTTACAGTAATACATTAAAACACAAGAAAAAACAAAAGTTGCACTTATTTCAGGTCCTACACGTTAATATATGTACACACATCTGCTAGTGGAACTCTTAATCATATGCTTAATTTTAAGCATGTGAGCAATCCCATTGATTTAAGCACCTACTAGATACTAACCCTCTTTGTAAAGTACTTTAAAATCTACAGATGAAAAATGCTAATATAAGAGCTAGTTATTAATATATAACCTGCTGAATTTGGTCCTTAAAGTATATTCATAATTTTGACTCTGTAAGACTTAGGACTAAAACTTATTGCATTGTTATGGGAATTATTTAGCACTGGAATTATCATTTCTCATTTAATTAGAATATCGACAATATTTCCTAAGAATGTGCAACCTTAAAGTCATGTTACTTACTTAAAAGAATGGTCACTATCATTACATTGTACATGGAGCAAAGTGCAGAATGACAACTGCACTGACCTGGTAAGGGGCAAAGTTCACAAAATCCAAAATGCAACCATTCACTTCTCCTCTATTGAAAACCAAAGGATTTTTCCTCACCATTCAGTGCCTTGAATTTTGATGGTGTAAACAGAGGAAATTAAGAATTAGATTTAATAAATCTTTGTGCAACATTGAATAAAAATCCAGGTTTCACTATAAAAGTCTTATCAATGGGGAAAAAATTGCTCAGTAAAATTTCCGTTATTACAAGTCTTCCATTTCCATTACAAACTTAGGGAGAGATTCTGTTCTCCTACTCATCACTGTGGAATAGTGTTTGAGAAAGGGCAGAAGGGAAGAACTTTCATACATAAGAGGGAATAGTCATATTGATTAGAATATTTTGTTGGTGTCTGAATTAGATTGTAAACTCCTTGGAACAAGGACTGGACAACTGATGTTTGACCACCACCAAAAACACCGTCAGATAAATATTACTTATGTCAAAAAACTTGTTCCAATCCAAACTTCTTCCAGCAGATACTGGAGTTCTGCAACTCCCAGATTGATTTTCCTTTCATATTTCAATTCTACTTGATAAACAGTTGCATTTAGGTATGTTAAAATGAGTTATAATCTTGATGTCATGGTGGTATCTAGTTGTTAGATCTGAGGAAAAGGAGTCCTAATTACTGGTGTCTATTTCCAAACTCTTCCAGACAGTGATGACATTTAATAACATTGGTGAATCAGTTGGAGATGCTCAGATCAAAGTTGTTACATTGCATAAATCAGTATCATAATATAAGTCCTATACGGACTGTTTTTCCTTATCTTTGGACATTCAGTATATTATGTTTCAAGAATAATATGATCGATCAATAAACGTTGGTTATTATATGGGTGTCGTTAGAAGGCTCTAGATCAATTACTCTGTGTACCACCAAAGCTAATTTATTACTAATCTGCAAGGACAGATGTTTTTAAAAATGAACATTAACTATAATCACGAGTTAAAATTAAGAAAGTAGAATAAGCCTCTTAAATCAAATGAAACGTCACTAAGGAAAACCAGATTTTTTTTTTAAAAATAGCTCAAGCTTCTTGAACCCAGAGTTTAGAATATGCTGTCCAAATGGCTCATTTATTTACACCCCATTACTCTCAGCCTTTTGTACATTTAGAAAAAAAATCTGTTCTAGTCCATCATTATCAGTACATCATTAACGAATACAGCTCAATAGACAGCAGTGCCTTCAAAGCTATTAGATAAAATGTGTTATTTCCATAAGTACTCTGTTTTAGTATTCTAGTTTTTTGTACAAAAATACAGTAGTTTTTTCTGTAAAATCAATGAGAGATTTCTCTTCCATATATGATCTATTCCTAACAGTATATGAGGAAAAACACTGTAAAAACAATACAAAATATGGCTGATAAGGAAAGAATTACAGTACCATAGTAACTGGCCCCAAGTTCTAAATTGCTATTAAAAAACTCTGACAATCTATTACTTTTTTAGCTGGATTACAAAAGCAAAAGTGTCTGTAATAAGGGAATTTAACTGACCAAATTTAAATAAGAGGTTCATCTGATCAGAAATGCAGTGAATCATTTATGATGCTGCAGTATTCTTTGTATGTTAATTAAATGTAGTTTACAGGCAGAACACAGTGAGCCAGAGATTCATTATAGCATGTCAGATTTTGTTCTGAACTTTAGCACTAAACATGTGACTACTGTCTTTGAATAGTACACACTACTGATTTTTTCATTTTGAAGTGGTGATATTCGAAGATATGAGAGGTTTTTGTGTTGGGTAATAAAAGAAATTAGAGTTATTTTTTGTTTACTGTTCTCATTCATTTTGGAACTAATTATAAGTGCATAAAGTTTAGGTTAAAGTTAGTACGGTTGACATGAAGATACTTATGATGACTGTCGGATTCACAACATCAGACAATAGACAAAAATAGAAAACTGATGGCCAAGATCACACCTTCTCGATGCAATGATGGAGAGGATCCTCTGGATTCTGGAGGGATTTCCTCAGCCACCTCCCACAGCATCTTCTTCCTTCTCTGTCCTATCTGGGGTCCATGTGGGCCTGAGTGGGACAGTAGGAGGGAGGGACAATCCATTGCCTCCTCCATTGGCACTCATATTGAAAATAAGCACTAGAAATCTCTCTTCTATGGACCTCCACTTCCAGGGTACTGGGGACATCTACAGAAAGGGTGATGATCAGGCTAATTGTCTCCCTTGGGCCACACTGTCAGAGAGACAGACAGGGCCGCCCAGAGGATTCCGGGGGCCCGGGGTCTTCGGCGGCGGGGGGCCCTTCCGTTCCGGGACCCGCCGCCAAAGTGCCCCGAAGACCCGCGGCGGGAGCCCCCCCGCCGCCGAATTACCGCCGAAGCGGGACCCGCCGCCCGGTATTCGGCGGTAATTCGGTGGCGGGGGGGGGGTCCCCGCCGCGGGCCTTCGGGGCACTTCGGCGGCAGGTCCCGGAACAGAAGGGGCCCCCCGCCGCCGAAGACCGGGCTGCGCTTCGACGGCGGCGGGTCCCGCTTCTCCCCCCCCGCCCGGTTCCCGCCCGGCCCCGGCCCCCGCTTCTCCCCTGGCCCCGGCCGCCGCTTCTCCCCCCCCCCCCCCCGGCCCCGGCCCCGGCCGCCGCTTCTCCCCCCCCCCGCCTGGCCCCGGCCGCCGCTTCTCCCGCCTGGCCCCGGCCCCGGCCCCCGCTTCTCCCCGGCCCCGGCCTCGGCCTCTTACCGAGCGCGTCGCCGGCAGGGCCTGAGCTCCGTCCCGCTCAGAGCCCCGTGGTGAGGGGGCGGGGCTCTGAGCTCCACGCCGAGCGGAGGCAGCTGCCCCGCCCCCTCCCCACGGCGCTCTGAGCGGGGCGGGGCTCAGGCCCCGTTGGAGCTCCCAGCCCCGCCCCCTCATCACGCGGCTCGGATCGGGGCGGGGCTCGGCCGGAGTCTCGGCGCTTGATGCGCCGAGGCTCCAGGAGAGTGGCGGAGGCAGGAGCCTCCGCTCTTCTCTTGGGGGCCCCTGCGGAGCCCGGGGCCCGGGGCAAATTGCCCCCTTTGCCCCCCCCCTCTGGGCGGCCCTGGAGACAGAAGGGTGTTTGTGGGGGAGGGGTGTCAAAATTGGTCCAAAAGCACAAGGCTCCTGTAGTCCTAATCTGGTTCTAATCTCCTGCAGATATCAGAAGATCTGTGGAGTTGCCCCCAAACCCCACCTGATGAGAGGGGGATCTCCCCATGGGAACTTTACAAAGATAGAAGCAGCAAAGAATCCTGTAGCACCTTATAGACTAACAGACATTTTGCAGCATGAGCTTTCGTGGGTGAATACCCACTTCTTCGGATGCAAGCAGTGGAAATGTCCAGGGGCAGGTGTGTATATATAAGCAAGCAAGAAGCAAGCTAGAGATAACGAGGTTAGATCAATCAGGGAGGATGAGGCCCTGTTCCAGCAGCTGAGGTGTGAAAACCAAGGGAGGAGAAACTGGTTCTGTAATTGGCAAGCCATTCACAGTCTTTGTTTAGTCCTAAACTGATGGTGTTAAATTTGCAGATGATATATACACACCTGCCCCTGGACATTTCCACTGCTTGCATCCGAAGAAGTGGGTATTCACCCACGAAAGCTCATGCTGCAAAATGTCTGTTAGTCTATAAGGTGCCACAGGATTCTTTGCTGCTTCTACAGAACCAGACTAACACGGCTACCCCTCTGATACTTTACAAAGATATCCTCTCTAAATCCCCTCCACTCTCCCACTTGTTTTTCCAGAGGCCTACAAATTTATAAGAAGTAAATTTTAAAATGTGTATCTGCATCTCAGAAGTGGCCGGGAATTAAACTATTTCTTTAGCCAGTCCACAAAAGGCAACATATTGGCAAAATTGAACCCCAGCTATCTATTCTCACTCCTTGTTTCCAAAAAGCCAACACTGAGGACTCCAAAGCTATTTAAATCTTCAAGACTTTTCATTTTTCCTATTTATACTGTAAGCAAGGACATTTTTGCCTGCAATTACAGATAGTTGTCATTACTAAACATAAAGTAAAAAAAAAAGTGTAGTGTAGCTTGAAAGTGCTAAATACTGTATTATGATCAGTTGCCGAGCTCCATGAAACAGCATTGTAAGGATGCTGTATAAATGCAAGTTAGTTGTAATGACTAGCAATTAAGAATGTACAGGTGCCATCATCAAAGAAGAGTCCCTTTTTAATAAAAACAGTTTGCATAGGGCTCATAAGTGACCCCCTTAGTGAAGCAAGGAAACTTTAGTCAAGCAGAGAAGTCAGGAAGTTGCCACACTTGGTTTAGCATAGCTCCTAAAATCATGTGATATTTTTCATGTGTCAGAGCGGGCTTTCCAACTCAAAGCCAGAGCAACAAGCAAAAAGAAACATAAAAGCCCAGTTTGGGGAAAGAAGCATCTGCCAATGTTGGAAAGGGGAACACAGTATTATCAAAGGAGACACTGGAGAGAAGCAGCTTTGGCTGTTGGCCTATTTGTTTGAGCGTGATTTGTGCCGCTAAACCCATGTCTAGTCAAAATCCCTATCTGTAGGAATGGCACATTTGAAAATAAAACATAACTGGGTAAGGGAACTATGTATTAATCCTGTGTCTGCACCTAAAAGAAATAACTAATTACTCAGATCCAGAATTCACTAATTGCTTGGCACCGCTGTAGTATTTTTCCTTGAAAGCTATGTAAGTGATTAGCAAGGAAGAGCAAGTGCTACTCCATGAATACCGTTGATTAAAAACCTTTGTTAAATTTATAAAATGAAGCTCTTCGCTCTTGAAATATGTGCAGCTGATTATTCCTGTTAAGATGCAGTTTGTTCTCTTTCTGCAGTACATGCCATATGTAGGAATTAATCATTTAGTAATCTATACATCTACTTAGATGTGTTTGTGAACTAGCAGTAATTGTTTTAATAAATTCCAGCCTGGAAAATAATTTGCTGCAGTAAGCCACCCACAGTGGTATTAAAAAACCAAGTAACCCAATTAGAGGAGCATATTTTATCAACTAAAATAAGTTAGACAAATAGTCCTTGTTGTTTACATTAATTCTTTAAATTTCTATATACAAGAATGTATGTTAAAGAGGCAAGTGTATTCAGACAGATATTCTATGTGAGGTTTTCACTGTAACACTATACAAAGTGAACCATTATTTTATAGTGTTGCTACTTTAAAATGTTATTCTAATATTTTAGAATAACCTCAGTGTAGTTAATCACAATTTCTCAGCAAAATCTCAAGATATGTTGTGTCCACCAATCAGAGGACTGAAGTAGACATGTCTAATTAACAGAGTCCCTGAACACACAACTGGTGGCAGAAACTATTGTATATCCTGCAAAGTGGTCTTGTTGAGACTTGAACATCAATCCTCAATGTCCATTATCAACAACTCTACCAGAGGACACCTAAAGAGTCCTTTGCTAGGTAATATTGTTGTTTTGTGAACTCTTTCTCACCTTCTTGGTTGGTGAGCACAAACAAGTAAAGTCCCTGAATGATGACATAGGCATGAGCTCTGTAGACAAGAGAGTACATATTTAATACTAGAAGAGGATACAAAGGCAGCCTACTGACTCCAAAAATAGTTTTGCTTTGCTGCAGGGTAGGAAAGACACCCCACTCACTCAATTTCTGGAGATTAGGTTCCTTCCCCTCTGAAAGAAGTCACACCCTTCAGGGACTGTCTGTGGATGTGTACAGCACAGCACAGTAACTATTATAATAGATAATACAAATAGTTCACCTTAATGTAGTGAAACATTTAGAAGATAGTTTTACATCTCTCTCACTCAAGAAAAATAATACTTTTGTGGCTGACCTATAACTGGTATGTCTTGAGCGTGCTCAGTCCCCTAGTTTCTTGCCCCACAAAGCCAGTAGGAGCAGTACTAATCTTATCTCAGCTGGAAGTAACAATCTGACATGAAATTTAGAAAGTCATCTGTTGTCCAGTGGCCTCTCAAACCACTGACAGTATGGGCTGGCTTACCCAGCATGGATCTATCTCTTTCTAGAATCAACATATGACTTTCTGATGGTATTGTTTTATTTCTACTAACTGCCAACTCTGCCCACATATCTACACCAGCGACACCATCACAGGACCTAACCAGACCAGCTATAACATTACCGGTTCATTCACCTGCATGTCCACCAATGTTATATACGCCATCAAGTGCCAGCAATGTCCCTCTGCTACGTACATCAGCCAAAGTGGACAGTCCCTACATAAAAGGATAAATGGACACAAGTCAGATATTAGGAATGGCAATATACAAAAACCTGTAGGAGAACACTTCAACCTCTCTGGCCACACAATAACAGATTTAAAGGTAGCCATCCTGCAGCAAAAAAACTTCAGGACCAGACTTCAAAGTTTATTTGCAAATTTGACACCATCAGCTCAGGATTAAACAAAAACTGAATGGCTAGCCAACTACAAAAGCAGTTTCTCCTCTCTTGGTGTTCACACCTCAATTGCTCATCCTCCCTGATTGAACTAACCTCGTTATCTCTAGACTGACTCTTGCCTGCATATTTATACCTGCCTCTGGAAATTTCCACTACATGCAGCTGACGAAATGGGTATTCATCCATGAAAGCTTATGCTCCAATACATGTGTTAGTCTATAAGGTGCCACAGGACTCTCTGTTGCTTTTTATAGATCCAGACTAACACGGCTACCCCCTTGATACTTAAAAAAGTGATTTAACTATGAAGGGGGGGGGGAAGCATGAAACCTGCCTCATTTTCAACAATCTTAGACCAAATCCTGCAAAGATGTAGTTACATGCTTAATTTTATACAAGTGGGATCTCGTAGATTTCCCTGGGCTCCAAGTCTGGGTTTACAATACATGGTGAGCTATAATTCATAGATTCCAGTGCCAGAAGGGATCGCTGTAATCATCTAGTATGACCATAGAACTTCCCCAGAATAATTCCTAGAGCATTCATTTTAGAAAAACATCCAATCTTGATTTTAAAATTGTTAGGGATGTAAAATCCATCACGACTCTTGGTAAGTTGGTCCAAATGGTTAACTATTCTCACTGTTAAAAATGTGTGCCTTATTTCCAGTCTGAAATACATATTAATGGTCTAACAAGCTCCTCAGCCAACCCTTTAAAAACTCTTAGATGCAAGTTATCTGGGCCTGCTGATTTAAAAATGTATTAAAAAATCTGTAGCTGTTGTTTAACATCCTCCAGAGATACTAGCTGAATGGAAAAGTGTTATCATTTGATGTAACTACATCATTTCTTTTTTACCCAAATACAGAACACTTCTGTCATTTCTGTATTATCATTCTTATTGATAATTCTACCATTTCCATCTAGTAATGGGCCAATACCATTATTAGGATTCTTTTTGTGTTCCTAATTTACTTAAAGAGCTCCTTCTTATTGTCCTTAACTCTGCTGGCCACAGATTTCTCCTTGTGTCCCTCTCCATCTCTTATCAGTTTGCTACAATTCTTACCTTCTGTTTATGTTCATTACTACCAAGTTTCCCTTTCTTCCATTTGTAATATGTTATTTTTATAGCTGCCTTTACTTCCCCTCTAAACCAGGACAGATTTTGTAACCAATATGACCTTCTTTGTCATTTGTGTGACTGCAGTTTTTGAGACATCCAAAGAAGCATTCTTAAACAATGTCCAAGTATCACATGCATTCTTCTGATTAAATTCTTCCTCCTAGCTGATTTGGCTCATAATTGTTTTCAGCTTTGTTAAACTGACCCTTTTAGAGCACCAAATTATATTATATCTCACTGGTCTACATTTCATTCTGTTTACACATTATAGTGATCAAGTCATGGTCAGTTGTACCTAAGTTATCATTCATTTTTAGGTCTGTGATTATTTCCTTTTTATCTGTCAAGATGAGGTCTAATATAGAATTTCTCCATCTTAGATTAAACACTTTTTGAGTTAGGAAAATTGTCATCTATAATATTTAGATTAATATGAATTAATATTTAATACTTAAAATAGGAGAGTAAACCTTTCTTTACTTAATAATCTTATTATTTTATTCTGCTGCCCATCACCATAGTTAGGACCCTACCAAATTCACAGTCCATTTTGGTCAATTTCACAGTCATAGGATTTTTAAAGTCGTGAATGTCATGATTTCAGCTTTTTAAATCTGAAATTTCACAGTGTTGTGGAGGCAGGAGGGAGGGTTGCAGTACTGCTACCCGTACTTCTGTGCTGCTGCTGGTGGCAGCACTGCCTTCAGATCTGGGAAACTGGAGAGTGGCAGCTGCTGGCCAGGAACCCAGCTCTGAAGGCAGAGCCACTGCCAGCAGCAGCGCAGAAGCATAGCATGGTGTGGTATCCTTACTTCCGCTGGCAGGGTGCTGCCTTTAGATCTGGGTGCCTGTCTATCAGCTGCCGCTTTTTGGCTGCCAGCTCTGAAGTCAGTGCAGAAGTAAGGGTGGGCAATACCACAGCTCTCCTAAAATAACCTTGTCACCCCCCTGCAACTCCCTTTTGGGTCATGACCCCCAATTTGAGAAACATTGGTCTCCCTGTGAAATCTGTATAATATAGGGTAACAACACACAAAAGACCAGATTTCATGGGGGGAGACCAGATTTCATGGTCCGTGAATTTGGAAGAGCCATAACCATAGTATCTGAGTGCCTTCTACATGAAACCAGTTGCAATGGTGAAGTCCCTATTGGACTTCATGGAACCTTTAGCTCTCCTCCCTTTTCAGGGTAAAATTTCTCAGTGGGTAATATTTTGTTGGTTACTTGATTTATGTTATAGCTTTGTTGTGGGGGGGTATATATATATATATATATATATTTTTTTTTTATTTTTTTTTTAAGGAAGGAGGGCTGTATTTGGGTAGATGTTGGGAGTGTCATTCTTGCTACAATGTAAAGGCTTTATCAAAAGTGGAAAGTTTTGGAGTGCTTCCTGAAGATGATCACTCTACATTTGCCAAATGTCTGGAAATTCATTTCATATATGGATCCCTTCAGCCTGAACAGTGCATGGATCATTGTGGCCACGTCTGGAGATGTAATTTACTATATTTTTTGAAATATAAAGGGAATAGTCTCAGCAAAAATATTGTTTCATAAATAGTATTTGGGGGAAATTCTTTCAAAAATGTGATTGAGTCATATATTTGTTATTTTGTTGGTTGCTCTCTAAAGCTCTGATCCTACACAGAATTATGTGTATGCTTAACTTTACATACATGAGTACCCCCAGAGAATGCATATGAATACAACAAAAATCTGCTTGTTTACCAAAAAAAAATCCACTAATATTTTTGCAGATTTTTAAAGTGAACCAGATTCTGCCACCCTTGTGTAGCACCATACTATGTAAGCAGTCCCACTGAAGTCCTCTTTAAGCCAGCTTCCCTCATTCCATCTAACATCTGCATCTCCTTTCCCCAGCAATCCCTGGTCCTTACATACAAAGAGAGGTGTGTATTATACTTAGAGCTGGGCAACTAATTTATAGCATAATCAATGGGACTACTTGCATATTGTAAACCTTCCACTGACTTCAATAGCAGTAGAATAAAGGCAACTTCTGAGCACTTTTGAATGGTTTTTTGTTTGTTTTGTTTTTTGAAGGTCCTATTCACATTAGTAATGGAATAAAATTCTGGTTCTCAGATAACTTAATTGCAAAAAACACCCAACCTTTCTATATAATGGCATGTGTACCCTGCAATTAAAATAGCTAAGAGGCTGTTTAATTGCTCTAGTAGCCTGTGAGATGGGAGGGTCCCAGAATTCAGGCTGCAGCCCAAGACTAATGTCTACACCAAAATTAAACAGCCTCTTAGTCCAAGTCAGCTGGCATGTGCCAGCTGCAGGTGTCTAATTGCAATGTAGATATACCCACGGTGAACAATCCGAGCAAAATAAATTAGTCATTGTTTTAAGGAGTAAAATTTTTCATATTGCTCTAATAGCAGTTTAAAGAGCTTGTGTGCCTTTTTCATTGTTGTCCTACATTGTTAAAATGGTTTTAGTTTATTATCCCCCCACACACCCAAGTATTTTTCCTTTTTTCCCTATTGAGCTTGGTATCACTGCTCAATATTTTTTCCCACTGTAAAATATAATCCACATATAAGCCATGTCATCAGCAAATTTAGCAACATCTAAAACAATGCCTTATTCAAGTCACTGATTTACACAGAACAATAGTGATACTGATATTTGATCTATGTGCCACCTTGCTTCCCCATTCTGAACTGTTTCCTTTTAATTAAAAGCCCTTTTCCTTGTTTCTAAACATATTATTATTTACTATTTACATTATGGTAGTGCCTTCAAGGAAGGGCCCCATTAGGCTAGTCACTCTACAAACATATAATCAGCAAACAGTCCCTGTCTCAAACAGTTTACAATCTACGGGTGAAATTCTAGTCCCACTAAAGTCAATGAGAAAATTCCCATCCATTTAAATGGATCCAGGATTACACCCCAAGTATAAACCTATTTCAGTATTCTTCCAATACAGCATGTTAAACTGAAGTTGCTCCTCCAAATCAGAATTTCCTTTGTTTTTTGTACTTTCAGGGTTATTTTAAACATGATTTTTGCTTCTTTTAGTTGTAATAACATGTAATAATTTTTTCTCTTCAAATCATAACAGCCTCCATGAAACTGGATTAGGACTGTAGTTTTGTTATAATGCAAATATTTAGCTGTGTAGTCTCCACCGACCTGCATTAATACTTAACACCAAGAAATCCGTTATTACCTGTGCATCCTCTAAGACCTGAGTTGCATCCATACATTGGATATTTTGCCTGCATACTTTTGTTAAGTGCAAATGTAGGCTCATGCCTCATTTTAAAAGCCTGGCCATAAATGTTGACCAGCTCTTAGCATTATCATAATTAAGATTAATTTTTTTCTTAATACTAAAAATTGGTATTATGGACACTCTAAAACATCTGAACCAGATCCTGAGTGGGTGTAAATCAGCATAGACCCACTGATAAAGCTACACCAATTCACATTATTAGCTCAACATCTGACCCTCTATATTTTTGTATTTGAACGTATTCTAGGAGAGTACACGCTATCCACTTGGTACTAATGTTAATGGGCCCAAAACTGAGCAAATGGGATCATTGCCTGAATAAAAGAATTGGCTATGCACTCTGGAACAAGGTCCCCACTGGCTTATCGCACAAGCAGTCTGCATTGCCTTCAAATTACTCATAAGATTCTGTTAGAGCTCTGTTTACTCCCTTGCTGACTCAGTGGCTGCTCCTTCATGGAAGTTCTACAACTCCCTATTTGAAGACATTCTCCCTCAAAAGCAGTTGTGTGCCACTTTATGACCATCCATATCTTCCTCCTGAACCAAAGGCTGAGCCATTGATTTTGTTCTACCTCAGGGAAGGCACTGATATGCTCCCTACTTCCTCCAAAGACCTGGGGCAAGTTTGTTTCTCAACTGATTAGCATTGGGGAAGATCCATAAAAGGTCTGGCCCTACATTTAAAGAATTATCATCCCATACCTGGCATCTCTTAAATACATGACCCCCATACATGGCAGCTTGTCCCCTTTATGAATGTATGTTGTGGGCATTAAAGACACAAGATGGGTGATATATATTATTGGACCAATCTGTGCTGGAGAGAGAAACAAAGTTTTCATCTTACACATTGCTCTTCTTCTCCAGGGCATGTATAACAATATATTTGTGCGTTAACAGCCAATCCAAGATCTCTCTGAGCTGGAAAAATAATAATATGCTGCCTATTCATGAGGAGCCAATAGCCACATTTCAGCCTATAGTGAATTTTTATGGCCAAGTTATAAGAAACAATGATTGGGGGTTGTAATAGAATTGCCAAGACTCCCTAATATAAAGGTTGAGATATTATACATAAACAGCATATTATTCTTCCTAAGAAGATAATATTCAGCACAGTTATTGGTAATGTTGCACATAACATACTTTATAAGCTCATATATATATTAGGAGCATTTACATAGCAGTTTCTTTAGGTCAACCCCCCAATAAATGAGACAAATAAATTACATGGATTCCATGTGCAGGATCTAAACTAAATTCTTTTGATTAATAAGCCATTAATGGTAATGGTAATGAGTATGCCACTACGCATACTATAAAATATGTAAAGCATGGATGATTCTCAATAGATCTTGGCAAGTGCCTCATTTAACCTTCACAGCTTATGAAAAACTGTTTGAACATCTTCGGTGTAGACACAAAAACTATTGATTGTTTACAGTGCTGTGTGACCTTTTGTGACAAGCAGGAAAATTTAGGAGATATTAGGTTATAATTCAGTCATACAATATGCTCTAAATTATGTTGGTTTTCAAATTCTGACATTGTTTCTACACATTTATATTAATTTTGGGTCTCATCTAAGCTGATCCAATCTTTGAGGAAGCTATGTATAAGAACCTAATTCAAACGGAAATGTTCCTTATAGAATCCAAGGCTAATCTTATCCTGAAAATGAAAAGAAACTATTGTAATCAAAGAATATCTAAATAAATGAACTTGAGGACAAGAGGTTTTGTATACTATGAACTATGTTTTTTTCTTTTCAGGGAATTGATTAATTCATTATTATTTGTATTACAGGTGTTCCTAGGAGCCTTAGACATGGACCAGGGGCCCATTGTCCTAGGCACTGTACAAACACAGAACAAAAAGACAGTCCCTGCCCCAAAGAGCTAGTGATGAGACTGTAAGCTGGTAAAGATACAAAACACTTCCAGTCATGAAAATTAGCTCATCAGTATACAATAAGGCAAAGTTCACTACATTCACTACATTGGACCAAGAGCTCTTACTGAAGCTATTAGGAGTTGAGGGCATTCTGTATTCCACAAAACCTCGCCCAATGCTTGCAAGAATTGAAATGTAAACTGATGCTTACTTTTACAGCAATCCAACCTTATGGGAGCTCATTCGTCTATCTCCTAATTATACCTTTACTGTTCACTCTAATTCAAGCTCTTTTATCATCAGTGCTGACAGACTGTAGTGATGGTAAATTACAGTACGTTTCTCTGAACCCCATAATTACAAATGATAATGAGTGACTGTGGAAATGGTTCTTTGCAACATAAACATCAAAGAAAAATATGGAAATAGGGTAAGTAGTGGCAGAGAAATATCTTACTGTAGCTTCTGTAGAACCTTCATGCAGTATCTATTTAATTGTAACTTAATAGTTTATTTGCTGCCAACCTATATGGTCAATGGAAACGGTGTCAGTTCTTTGATGACCTTGGATATACACTCCCACTGTCTCTCCCTGGCAATTTCCTGACATAATTATATTCACCAGTTTTTCGAACTGGGAATATAGGGGCTCTCTACATTCTCTGCTCTGACATTGCTTCCTGGTCTTACTGTGATTCTCCTCCTTTTCTATCACTGAAATGCTTCTGCTACCTAACTTCTGTCTCCCTACCCTCCATGCTTTTCATCTTCTTCTCTTCCTCCTTCCCTATCTCCACTTCCTACTAGTCCCTTTTTCCTCCGTTCTTTTGATACTACAATCTCACCTCATCCATAACATTCCTCTCCCACATCTTTACCAAAATGCGTCCCTTTCCCCTAAATAAAAAATACCTATTATTGCAAGTTTTAATAAAATGAAGAAATATATCTAACAAACCACTTGATCTTGTTGCCATTCATAAACATGTGGTCTTTTTCCCCAGCCACCCTTTGTTATGTTTTTGTATTCTATTGTTGTGTCACATCTCTTTTTCAAATGCAAATCCTTTAGGGCTATGCCAAAGTGTTCTATATGTTCTGTAATATGTCTACCATATTTCAGGTGTTATATGCAGTGGTCCCAGTTAACAATATTCAAGAAAGGTAGAAATATATCAGTTTGAGAGATATCACCTTTCCATATAATTAGGGATATAGGTAGAAATGGTAAACAGTAAAAACATTTTAAATGAAGCCACTGTAAGTTAACTAATCAAAATTACATATTAATTCCACATATGTGAAAGTCAGAGAGATCTGTGAAATGTATGTTTAAGTGAAGGAAACTCAGCCAGTTATCCTAGGTTCTCCTTATTTTTGTGAACCACAGACATGAGGCAGAGATTTCATTCTGTTTGGCAAAGCTCTAGTTTTCTTTATATGAGTCTGGTCACACCATAGCCTTCTATTGAGACCAAGGTTTGGCATCAAACTCTGTATGTGGATACAACTCTCAGACTTCAGTAGAAGTGGTGAGCCATACACAGTGATACGCTACCAGGACAGAGATCTGAAGAGCCAACAACCTGTGACATTTACTGATGAACAGAATGTATATTTCTTCATCTTTTTTCAGTTGAGATATATAATATTATAAATATGAGCTGTGTTGTAACAAAAATTAAAGATCATGGCATGCTATAAAATAGTAGTGGTTTCAGTCTATAAAAAAGTTATTTCTTGAAGTGACTGTATATATTCAGTTTAACAGTAAGTTGTCCCTATCTTTCTGCGCATTTAGGTATCATGAATCCTGATTCTCCTACTGCATAATGTAGAGCTGATTTATAAGAAGGTTATCAGTATCAATTCTGATGCTAATTAAAGTAGTCTGTCCAAATAATTGGATCATTAAGTAACAATCAATCTCTTTTCCTTCCCCACCAACACAGAGGTACAATGAGATATTCCAATACAATTCAAGATGATGCAATTTGTTACATTTAATATTCAAATGACAAATTAGGTGAAAATAACATGATTTCTCAGGATTAAACATACAAACTCTTAACCCATGAGATATATGCATGTTCAATCTTTTAGACAGCAAGGTGGTTTAATCTAGGGTTGTTTTAGGTATTTGAAGAAATAATCCATAAATGCCATCTCAAATAAATTCTGTGGATTCTAGTCACACATACTCCTGCACAAACACACATTCACTACCACCTATTTACTGGAGTTAGAAACAATATGCAAAAATACTGTGGTAGAGGTGCCCTTCTGCTGAAAAAGTTTGGGAAGCAAATCAGATTAAAAAGGTGGACAGTTATGCGGAATGGTTGTCATCATTCGTGTGGTTTCATTGAGTTTTGGGAAGCTGATACATGGTTGAAAAGACTAGCCAGTGATTATTGACACTGGTATTTAACATCAATAAACTTGCTGGCTGGCTAGAGATTTCTTGCCTGTAGATGTCAATCTTATATGACCCATGTTGCTGGACTCCTACCTTTCGGTGGCATTGAGTAGCCAGAAGCTGCAACATGGTAGCAGCCATTGCCAGCACTTATACCAGAAGCAAGCAAGTCAACTTTTTCTTCAGTTTTTGAAGATGGTGGTTCCTAACTGGTTCCTCCTCCTTGGAATTTCTCAATTAATCAAAATGGGGCACTTCCTTTTCTGGTGTCCTTTGTCTCACCAGATGGGGTCTGATTTATTTATGGCAGTGAATCCCAGTAACTATCAACTAAAAAAGTTCATGAATGTGAAATTATATCTAGTCAATCAGCAATAGCTCAGTGAATAATTGATTTTTTGATTCCTGGGCCAGACTTAAAAATCTTGGGAGGGTCGGGGGGGGGGAATTCATTTTGAACTGTAACTGAATTTTTTGTTTTTACTCAATAAAACAAAAAACCCATTTGGGGTCAATTCAAGACATTTTCAAAATGAAACTAACATTTCTGAAAACAAACTGGGGTGGGGGTTGCTAAAATTGGTTGCTGAATTCAAAATGAATTTTCAAATAGTTCTATTCATTTAAAAAAAATTGCTTAGTTATAGCCAGCAGGTCCATATGTATGTTACATTAAGATCGTGGGTCAGTCCACAGGCATTCTCAACCATCCTACAAAGTCCTGACTCAAGAATAATTTTAAAATGCAAATTATCAAAAAGATGAAACTGAAATCATAGGAATACATCAATCACACATTCACTGAGCTATGCTCAGCAAAACACAATTCCTGCTTTCAGACAGATGTTTATAGTTCAACTTTGAACAGCATTTCTTACACAAGAATCTGGGAGAAAGATCAGCCTTCAACTCTCTCAGATTAAAAGTCTTTTTCTCTTAAAAAAAAAATCAAAATTTTGGGGGGGGCAGTTTTTATAAACAGGCTTTCCTCCCTCAAACCATAAAGCTTACTGAGCTTCACTGTTATTTTTAAAGGATGTCATGTTTATTATAATTGTAGGTGAACAACAGAGAGGTCAGCCTGACAGTTACTTAAGATACCATGTCATTCATCTCCATCCTACATAACTACTGCTTAATTGCTGCCTTGTACTTGCATGAGGAACATAATCATATTGGGTTATATTGAGGCCTGTTTGCCAGATAAATACAAGGAAAAGTTATTTGCAAACATTTCAATGAATTGGAAACCAAAGGCTAAATCCCAGGTGCCAATGCAACTGCTTTGTGCTCACCCAACCTTCATTTTGTTCTTTAATGGAAATAACATTATGCTGTTGGATGTATATGACCCACTTGTCTCTGTGGTTACATATCTCCATCTACCTGGTCTACAATGCATGTGGGTCTTTGAGATCTCTCATCTAGACTAGAGACAACTCAAGTGGAGGAAGCTCTTGTTTTTAGCTTTGGAAGTCCCCAGTTAAATCCCTGATAGAGGACAAAGATGGTGGCCATCACATGTACACTGTTGAATTTGTATAGCAATAATTTTAGGTGCAACTTTCAAAGCAATCAACATAGGTCTAACTCTGTTTTCATTGACTTTAGTGGAAACAGTTAGGCCAACACTGAGCACTATTGAAAATTCAACCGAATGAAAGAATATAGTCAGAGTACAAATTAGCCTTGTCAGAGTTCTATAATTTCTCATGGCGTGATAACCATATAAGCACGATTCATCTATTTAGTGTTATGCAATTTGGTGATTAGATGGTGTTGTGGATTAATGGAAGGGTACAACTTTGTATTTTTAGCTGTATTATGTAGCATGTAATGATACTGGTAGTTGGTAATTTTTTTAGTACCTAGTGTGTAGTATCTCCCTTGAAAAGGAAACACGGTTTGAAATAATAAATTGCTAAGAGTATTTTCCTTTGAATATATTTTTTCCAAATTTTAGGTGTGTGGGGGGGGAAGAGGCAATGTAAACCATGCGGGATGTTAGTGATTTGTGGAGGAATACATACCAATAGGGACCTGGCTGGAAACTACTGGAAACTATTCATTTCCAAAAACCTAACAAATTTCCTTATGTTCAAACAGACTTCCTTGCAGATACCTATACCTGCTCTAACTATCTAAAGGCATCTAAAGTTGGTTAACTTACACACTGAGGAGCCAGAAACAAAGCAACAGTAGGTGTAAATGAAATCAATCCACACTTTATTTTAATTTACACTTTCCCTGACTCTTTGCTATGTATTGTAATGTCAATAAGAGTACTCGCTATGTAAGTGTTTGCAGGGTCACTTTCTTTAGACCTAATCAACAAAGGGTATCAGCCTCAGGATTTGTTTTTTTAATGCCTTCAGTTTCCATTGTATACAAATATTAGTACATTAAGTATAACAGAATTACAAAGTATCATTTTGCATTAATTGTTATATATATATAACAATTCATATATATATGAATGCAAATTTTTCAATATTTACAAAATAATATACATTCTTTTTTAGTTTGGGAATAACATAAAATTTCTCATCCTCTTTTTTTTTTAATTAAGGTTCATGCAGTTAAAGTTATTTCATCCTGCATAGAGTATACAGATCATCCCAGGCCTATTGACAAACCTATGTCTAAGATTCCCTCCCCAATTCTGCTCATCATGCAGCTAATATATTGTATATTTGCTTTTGTTGAAGAGATTCTTTTGGTGATTTTGCTTCTTCTGAGCCGTAGTTAAGAAAGAATACACTCTCATCTGAGAAATCAAGGCAGAAAAACCTGTAATTTCTACTACATTAATTATATGACCGGTCACTAAGGCCCAGATTTTTCAAGCTATTGAGGCATTGCTCCATTCAACATTGCAAAGCCCAAGTGATTTAGAGACAGTTAAGCTCCATTTTCAAGTGTCTTTGAGCATGCCTACAATGATGTCTGTTAGCATGCAGCAAGCCAGCGTGTAAATCTATAATACTCTAGCTGTTTCAAACAGCAGTATGTCAAAGCACACTAGGACCTCTTAGGGTACGTCTACACTACAAGACTATTTCGAATCTACTTAACTCGAATTTGTGGAATCGACCTTATGAAGTCGAATTTGTGTATCCACACTAAGTACACTAATTCGACTGTCTGAGTCCACAGTAACGGGGCCAGCGTCGACTTTGGAAGCGGTGCACTGTGGGAAGCACAGTTCACAGCAAGCCCTACGGTAGATTTGCCCACGCCAAAGTGGTTCGCTACTGACCGGTAGCTGTCTGGCGTTGCAAGTTTCCAGAGGGCTATGGCCACTCGCTTCTGCACAGTCAGGGCTGCTCGCATCCGGGTGTCCTGGCGCTTCAGGGCAGGGGACAGCAAGTCACAGAGTTCAAGGAAAGTGCCCTTACGCATCCTGAAGTTTCGCAGCCACTGTGATTCATCCCAGACCTGCAGCACTATGCGGTCCCACCAGTCCGTGCTTGTTTCCCGGGCCCAGAATCGCCGTTCCACACCATGAACTTGACCCATTGCCACCATGATCTCCACTGCGCGGCGTACCCTGCTTTGTGAGAGGTCTGCGCCACTCTGTGACTTCCTGTCCTCACCGCGCTGACGGAGCCTCCTCGCCCAATTTCTCAGCAGCTGACTGTGGAAGAGGTGGACGATAAGGTGCGAGGAGTTGACAACGGCCATAAGTGCAGCGATGATCGCAGCGGGCTCCATGCTCGCAGTGCTGTGGCGTCCGCGCTGTAACCGACCAGAGAAGGGCGCGAACAGATTTCCCGCCGGCGCTTTCAGGGAAGGAGGGCGTGATTGACGGTTCAATGATGACAGTTACCCAAAACCACCCTCGACACATTTTTTCCCCCAGCAGGCATTGGGGGCTCTACCCAGCATTCCAATGGGCAGCGGGGACTGCGGGAACTGTGGGAGAGAGGATGCTGCGAGAATCCCTGCACAGACCAGGACCGTATGCTGCCATGCTGGTCGAGGCAATGATTCCGCTGTACGTTAGGATGGCCTGGCGCGGAAAAGTGTGCTTCCACGGAGCACCAAATAAGGCACCTCTCCCCAGGAACCTCCTGCGGAGGCTTTTCGAGCTCCTCTACGAGAGCTTCGTGGAAGTGTCCCAAGAGGATTTCTGTTCCATCCCTATATGTGTGGACCTTCTTTTTATATAGTTTTATATGGAAAAAACTTTTTATATAGTTTTTATATAGTTTTTATTCCTGTTTTTTAAAAAATAAATGTTTCCATGTTTATAGCACTTACCGACTGATCCTTCCCCTGATTCTGAGTCCGGGTTAACGGCCGGGGAGGGTTGGTAGGGGATCTCTGTGAGGGTGATGAAGAGATCCTGGCTGTCGGGGAAAGCGGTATTGTAAGCGCTGTCGCCTTCGTCGTCCTCCACAAACCCTTCCTCATCTTCCCCATCGGCGAACATCGCCGAGGAACTGCCCGTCGACACTATGCCATCCTCAGAGTCCACGGTCACTGGTGGGGCAGTGGTGGCAGACCCACCTAGAATGGCATGCAGTGCCTCGTAGAAGCGGCATGTCTGGGGCTGGGCTCCGGAGCGTCCGTTTGCCGCTCTGACTTTTTGGTAGCCTTGTCTCAGGTCCTTGATTTTCACGCGGCACTGCGTTGTATCCCGGCTGTATCCTCTGAGTGCCATGGCTTTGGAGACCTTCTTGTAGGTCTTTGCATTCTGTTTGTTGGAGTGCAGCTCCGAAAGCACAGACTCCTCGCCCCACACAGCGATCAGATCCAGGACTTCCCGGTCTGTCCATGCTGGGGACCTCTTTCTATTCTGGGATTGCATGGACTCCTCTGCTGGAGAGCTCTGCATCGTTGCAGGTGCTGCGGAGCTCGCCCCGATGTCCAACCAGGACATCAGATTCAAAGTGCCCAGACAGGAAAAGGAATTCAAATTTTCCCGGGTCGTTTCCTGTGTGGCTGGTCAGAGAATCCAAGCTTGGACTGCTGTCCAGAGCGTCAACAGAGTGGTGCACTGTGGGATAGCTCCCGGAGCTACTAAGTTCGATTTGCATCCACACATAGCCTAATTCGAGATAGCCATGTCGAATTTAGCGCTACTCCCCTCGTCGGGGTGGAGTACCGAATTCGAACTAAAGAGCCCTCTAGGTCGAATTAAACGGCTTCCTGGTGTGGACGGTTGAGCAGTTAATTCGAATTAACGCTGCTAAATTCGATTTAAAGTCCTAGTGTAGACCAGGCCTTAGTCCATGGTAGCAGGGCCCTCATGGACAGGTAGTGTGCAACAAGGTAGAGCACTATAGATTTACTTCCCGGTTTACTGCTAACAGACCATGTAGACAAATCTTTAGGCAATTAGGAGTCTAAGTCCCTTTGCCTTGCAACAAAAAGAACTGCAGGCATTACATCTCTAAGATTTAACTCATTACATCTCTAAGATTTACAACCACACACAAATAAAAATCACATTGACTATACACCTTAAGGTTTAAATGTTATCTGCAGAAGTAATGCACATAAAATACCCTCATATAAAATCAGATATTTTAGGCCAGAAGGGACCATTGTGATCATCTAGTCCAACCTTCTGCATAACACAGGGCCAGGGGAATTAATTACTGCTTCAAGTCCAAACAGCTGTGGTTGAAAAACATCCAATTTTGATTTTAAAAAACCTGTGATGGACAATCCACAACAACCAATGGTGAGCTGTTTCAACGGTTAGTCACCCTGACTTAAAAATATGCACCTTATTTCTAGTCTGAATTTTTCTTGCTTCAATTTACATAATCTCAGGGATGGTGGTAGTGTCACAATAAAGAGGAAGCTGAGGTTTTGGGATAATGGAGGTGGCAAGCTCACATACCTTATACCAGTGGTTCCCAAACTTGTTCTGCCACTTGTGCAGACCGATTTGTGCACCTGCCGCGTCCACAGGTTCGGCCGATTGAGGCTCCCAATGACCACGGTTCACTGCTCCAGGCCAATGGGAGCTGCTGGAAGTGGCGGCCAGTATGTCCCTCAGCCCGCACCACTTCCAGCAGCTCCCATTGGCCTGGAACAGAGAACTGGGAGCCATGATCAGCCAAATCTACGGACGCAGCAGGTACACAAACTGGCCGGGCCCGCCAGGGGCTTTCCCTGCACAAGCGGTGGAACAAGTTTGGGAACCACTGCCTTATACATTTTAGGATCATGTTTTTGTAATATGGTGTGTGCATAGTTTGCACACACAATCACAACTAGCCACACAAGTTACCAATAAGATGCCTCTGTCATGTGTGTGTACAATCACGTATTTTGTGTATTGGTGCCTAGTATGTAGTGAGAGGATGAAGCAATAAGACTAGTGATCACCTGTGATTCATATGAAGAAGCTAACAAAGGTGCATTATGAGACAAAAGGGCTTACTGATAATCTGTGAAATAATCACTTTTTGTGGACATAAAAAATATAAGATTTTTTGCAACTATCAATTTTCATCAATTGCTCTTTGATCTGTTTACTTTTGAGTTGTAAAGCAGAAATAAAAACCAACAAGGGATGCTGAGAGAGACTCAGAAAAGAGCTTTTTATCAAAGCAACCAAGATCAAACATAATTCACAACAGAAATAATCTAAAAAGTTTTTAAATCAATGATGCAGTGGTGCTCAAATGTTACAGTTCGAGGAGTATTCTGAAGCAAACACAATTCCCATAACATTAATACTAAGGCCTGGTCTACACTGGGTGGGGAAGTGGGAAATCGATCTAAGTTACACAATTTAGACCTATTTAGACCTACTCACCATGGTGTCTTCACTGTGGTGAGTCAACTGCTGCCACTCCCCCATCAACTCTGCCTATGCCTCTCACAGCACTGGAGTACAGGAGTCAACGGGAGAGCACTCGGGGATCGATTTATCGTGTCTAGACTAGACGCGATAAATCAACCCCTGCTGGATCGATCGCTGCCCGCCGATCTGGCGGGTAGTGTAGACATGCCCTAACAGTAGAATATTAGATGTCTATCATCACATACAGGCATAGTTAAAGTGTTGATTCATTATTTGAATTGTCCTTCACAATTTTTGCATTCTAAAAAGTTTCTGTTTTAATATACTTTATTAGTAATATCTATACAGGCACTGACAGATTTTCAATACAGTGCAGGGTTTTTAGTAATTTAATTTTAAACCTCAAATTACTTTTTTTTTCTTCTCAGCACTAAGTGGGTATTTTCAGAAACTCTATTTCCTCTGAATATATGTAATGTGCAGAGAAGGTACATTAAAAAAAATTGAGAGAAAAAAATTCAACACTTGTATAAGCAAGTGAAATCCCACTGGAATCAATGGGTGTGTACCTGGCCTTGAATGGGGCTCAGGAAGTAGCTCAATATTAACTGAATGTGAGCTCAAAACAAAAGCCCAGATAAGTTCAGGTCCAGATCTGGCTATTGCTGCTTGGGCCACACTCCAATACTTGTTAACATACATCTGCTGTTCAACACATTAATATACAATGAGAAAGTAAAAGGGGACAGGGTAGGTAAGAAAGAAAATAAAGACCCAATTGGAATCCTACCGCAGGCAATGCAAAAGCTCCCACTGATTTAAATGGAAGATGGATTGAGCAATTTACCAAGGGTCATGGTGGATTCTCCATCCTTGGCAATTTGTAAATCAAGATTGGATGTTTTTCTAAAAGTTGTGCTCTGGGACTTATTTTGGGGAAGTTTTATGACTTGTATCAGACAGGAGGTCAGACCAGGTGTCACAATGGTCTCTTCTGGCCTTGGAATCTATGAATCTATGTAAGCATAGGGAAAGAAAGAAGGAAAGAGACCTTGAAAAGAAAAAAGGAAATGAGAGAGGGAAGATAAACAGTTGAGGAGACAGAAATGTAGTGAAAGGGCAAAGAGATAAGGAGAGGAGGATACTATTTCTCAGACTGTCCGAGGCAGGATGCATAGGGTCACATTTTGAAGGTTATCTTCACAGTCGTTGAGTCATAAGAGCTAGAAACAGTTTCTTATTTTAATGAGAACTTGCATTTTACAGTACCTGACTCTGCCATGGGGATAACATAAATACATCAAGCAGGTTGTGAGTCTGATACTATTGGTTGTACTTGTGCAATGAATGTCCTCTGGTTGATTGATGGACACAACCTCTCTCTCCTTTTGTGCTGTCCATAAACCATCAAATACTCATTTTGCCAGTACAATCGATACCATCACCTTTTTACTGAAGGCTCCTTTACTGTTCCAGGTACACATTGTTCACATTGCACAATGCACTAAAGCAAACGTTGAAAAACACTAATTAAATTTAGAAAGATGGGTTAATATGCTCTGTGCTAAGGACAGAGATCTACTTCGTGGAACCACTAGTCCCTGCTTACTGCATGAGACAAAAGAGGCAATAGTGTGAAGAATCTGCTTGTGTTACTGGCCTTGTGTTGCACAGACAACATTAAGCATATAAACTAATGCCAGGCACAGAACACCAAAAATAAAAATATTACATTAGCACTTAACATTCAGAAAAAGATGCTGCTGATTTTCCCTTTCCAGTATTTCTAAAAGTATGATTTACTTTGTACATATTTCATCAACAAAAAAATGCAATGGGATTAAAAATCTATTTACTCTTTGATACATCTTTCAAGATGTCATAAAATGCAACATTCAGATTTTAAAATGTGGGGCCATACTTTGATACTCATACTCAGGATTATTTGATTTCAATGGGACTGCCTGTGGAGTAACATACTATTCAAAGTAACCAACCATACCAGAATCCAGCCCTTCAATACCATTACAGGGCTATCTGCCTTATGGGCTCTGTTCTGCCACACTTACACTGAGTAGCATCTGACTCTGCAACTAGTCTAACTGAAATCAATAGGACTGCACATGGAGTCAAATTCAATATCAGTAATGGTGGGGGAATAGGGTCTACATGCATGACATAAAGGAAGCATCAATATACAGCAAAAAAATAGAAAATATAATTTCTCATGAAAGGAGGCAGAGAAGGAGCTGAATTTCAGAATGCCTACGGACCACTCCTCTCTCCCTACTAAATCTCTCACTGAGCTACAGCACACCTCACACCAAGCCACTTGCAGTTGATCTCCCTAGATGAAGTTAATTTGCCCTAATTTAGAACGATCACAACCAGGCCATAATACAGTGCAATATCATGGTCAAATTCATTGTATTATCAGGGCTCTTCTGTAGGTTGATTTTTTAGAAAATGGCTACAATGTTCTGAACAAACAAGGAATTATGTACCCACTAGATTTTGTCCTGTGCCAGAGCTCTGCGCAGCACTAGATGGGAGAATGTCAAGGATCCTGTTTGAATTCCCCGATTCTGACGGACAGCAGCGACCTTGATGTAGCTCCATGACTGATGTAATGTAGGGTCCTTAATAGACCCTATGCCTGTGATGGATTGATGCAGTACAACAGAAGCCACACTCAAATTAGAAGGTGGAGGCAGAGACTCAGAACCTAGCTGCAGCACTGATGTGGCAGCAGAGAGCTCCCCTACATCAGGGGAATTATCTATTGGACATCTGTTTCGAGATTATGGCCCATTTGCACCAATTTAATGCCACAAAATTGTCATAAACTGGCTAGAGAACAAGTTTGATTACCTGGGCTGCATCTCCTTGCCAACACTAATACTCACATTTTCTATGGGGCATTGAAGTCCATGGGACTACTTACCTGAGTAGCTATCAATGTGAGTAAAGAGTTCCCAATCTAGTCCTAAGAGGCACACCAGCTTTGAAAGGAAAATGAGTGTACCCCGCTTCTGTTGACTAAAAGACAGTCCCAGTAAAGTCAGAATCATTCCCCTCAAGTAAGATAAGAATATTTGGTCTTCCTTCATGACATGATATGACTTTAAAAGGCAAAGATATTGATGTTACTTCAGGACATAGCAGTGTGGGCCCCCTACACCACCCAAAGTCACAGGGAAATAAATAGGATTTAACGTAGAAGCAGGAATCTTCACTAGCAGATTATTATACAGGGAACTACAAATGTAAAAATAACATGTGAACAATTTTTGGTTTATCTAAAAATATTAAAATTTCATCTTTATCTTCCCTTCATGCTGATGAACAGAAATTTCAAAAATATATTTACCTTAATCCACATCTGCAGATCTAATGTTTTTATTTAAATATACTTATCCATATTTAAATCACGAGGACCACCATAGAGAAAACTTATTTCATTTTTCACCAGTTTCTGTGTGTTTCACTACATTAAATAAACTTTTTCTGTTCAATGTGACATTCTTTTTATATGTGAAATGAAGCATGAAAGTAATAGTCATAGACGAATTTCTTAAGGGCAAAAGTTTGATGGATACTTTTAAAATAAATTGATTCAATAAGTTTAAATATTTTGGAATGCTAGGGCTAGTGTTTAAAAACTAGAAAGTGTTAAAGATACATTTGAAATACCTGTTATGTAAAATCAAGGGGGGGATTAATATTTTTTAGTTTCTTGAATCCTTTGAAAGAACTGAAAATATAAACAAAAATATTATCCCAAGAATATTGTTAACATTTTCATACGACAGAGATAAAAAATAATTATCAATATAGTTCAGGGAAATATATTGTGATTTGATCTTCAGATTAAGGACAATCAGAATACAAGCACATGGAAAAATACCTATAACTGGTTGCTAGAACAAGTATGAGAGAATTCTTTAAAAAAACAAACAAAAAAAAACCCATGTAGTCTTGTGTGTGCATCTTTGATCCAAGTCCAATACTCAGAAGTAGGCACAATGAAGAGAGGAACAGAGTAAACATTTGGATCCCAACTAAAGTACATAAGACTAGACACTTAAGTAATGTTACATATATGCTATGTCTTGTGGGATTGGGACTACATGGTCCAGTCCAATCCTACAATCGTTTCACATGTGACTAATCCTTACCTTACACAAACAGTCCTATTGGATTCAATGGACTTGCATCAATGAGGTCAATACAAGTCAATTTGCTTCTAGTTATCTTCTAAACATCTGTTGCAAACCCCATCATTATGTGTCCTTGAAAACTGTATCTCTGCATGGGACTGAAAATGAGGTCTCTGAAAGCATTAAAAATAAAGTTGCCATCAAGACTTTGCAAGAGCTCCTTTGTGAAGAGCAGCAGAGTAATAATGATAATTCATAGAGTCATGACTCATTGCACTAACCCTTTGCAAGATGATTCTGGTATTAGCTACATTCATGATTGACATCGGAACTGAAAGAATAAGTTTTGGGTAACCCAGAGTATGTTTGGACTCTGAGCTCCCCAGAAAATACATAATCATTAGCTTGTGACTGTCTCATTCTCTCAAGCAACAGCTAAGTTAATTAAGCTCCAACTTCCCCACTTTGGATGTGTAAGTCAAAAGCATACTGACCCTAAATGAAGGTAAAAATAAAGTTGTATATCAGGTACAATTCTATGTTAGATGACTGGTAAGAACTATTGCCACCATTTCTAGGCACCTCCTAAATCAGTGTTTCTCCAACTGGGGTCACCGTTTGTGTAGGGAAAGCCCCTGGCAGGCCGGGCCAGTTTGTTTACCTGCGCCGTCCGCAGGTCTGGCTGATTGCAGCTCCCACTTGCCGTGGTTCGCTGCTCCAGGCCAACGGGGGCTGGTGGAAGCGGCAGCCAGTAAGTCCCTTGGCCCGCACCGCTTCCAGCAGCTCCCATTGGCCTGGAGCAGCGAACCGCGGCCAGTGGGAGCCGCGATTGGCCTGACCTGTGGACAGGGCAGGTAAATAAAGCGGCCCAGCCCGCCAGGGGCTTTCCCTACATAAGCAGCAACCCCAGTTTGAGAAACACCATCCTAAATCAAACAAAAAGAAAACTATAGTTGATCACAACCAAAAGATTAAATGAATATTTCCCCAGAAAGGAAAATATCCTCATGTTAAGATCTTAGAAAGTGAGAAATCTTCATGGCATCCTATAAATTGAAAGCATCTTTTTGCCATCTGTGAGAATGAGTGCCTATGGTCAAAAAATTATTTTCCCTCTCATACACTAACTGAAATGAACTTTTAAAGTGGAAACAATTCAATGGTACAGAGTGACTGCAGACAAATAACCTTGTAGACTGAATATGAATAAATATACAACTTATGCTACATAAGGGGGAAATTTTCAATTCCTAAAGGAAATCTAAAAGCTTTCTGATTTTCTTTAATGATAATGATCTTAAATTTATCTAGCCCTTCTCATACAGATGGCTCATAAAGCACTGCTTGAACTTTACTGACTGCACAAGCACATATAGGGATCACTTCTCCCAGCTGAATTTACAGCCATCTCTGTTGTGAGCTGCAGCAACAGTTTAATATGATGCAAGAATTCTACACATCCCTTTAGGAGAGGAAGAGACTACATTGTGCAACTGAAAACTACAAAGCTAATTTAGATAAGCAGAATGTAATTACATGAGTTCCAGACACTGGGAGTTGCACCATACTTTGGAGAAAATGCTATGGGATCTTTAATGAATGTCAATGGTCTGATTTTTAGGTTTTTGTCTCATTTGATAGATTGAGCCTCCAGCAATATGTTGTCTCCTTAGCACAATCCTTGTAAATTGAATAATGATGACTCAGCCCACAGAGCCAGGACTCTGGGAATGAGTGCTGCCACCTGAACCACTACCAGCTCTTACTGCAGCACCTTGGGCTTTCCCTAGAAGTCTTCTATCCAGTGGACCAACACTTGTGAAATCTGATGCAATTACAGTTAAACATAGCATGGCCCATTTGGTTAAGAGGGAGGCCCATATTTTTCTCTTCATATTATATTTTGTAAGCACATATGAAGTGAATTTTTAAATGAAGCTCTTGCATAATCCAAATTCATTCATCTTGCAAAAATAGTAATTTATGTCATTTTAATACTGATTTTAGAAGTGTGTGCAATGGTCCATGAAGAAGTTGTGTCTTCAGGTCATCATAACTGCTATCGGAAATAGGTTAAGTGTTTTCCATTTATTCTAATTATCATTAGCAGAAAAATGTGAAATGAAAATAATGGAGATTTTTTTTAAATGTGAATATCTAGTATAACAGTGTAAATGCTCCTTTGTATAAAATCCTGTATTAACCTAAGATGTAGGTACCATAAGATACTCGCTTTCTAAAAATCTTTTAAAAAAACCCTAATATTCCCAAACTTTGTATCTGAAGTGTAAAGCATAACAATTGTTTTATTTAAAGAAAAGACTGTCCAAAAAGATGTGTGTTTGGAATTTTGGTTAGTTGACTGGTTGGGTTTTCCTTTTTTGAGGCGAAGAGGAGGAAGTCTTTGAGACAAACAGGGAAGAAGGGATCCACGGTTCAATCCAACTCTAACTATATTATTAGGTAAGAACAGAAAGCTAAACTCAGAAATGCACTTGGTATTTGCAGCTTTTTGCCTTTACTCAAAAACTTTCACTGTTGCTAATTGAGGAGATCCCACTTACTTTGACACTTCTTTTAGACCTTTTTGATGCATTTTTAGTGATGAGTGATGTAGGCTTGGTCCCAAATATAATATAATATGTACTGCATTATATTATAGCTGCCAATCATCTTGACTTTCACTAAGTCTTTCATATATGCTCATAAGCAATTACTGTGATGACTTTCTGATTCTGAGGTCACATTGTTAAGCATGTTACCTTATTCTTTGCTATAAAGCTAAGCTTTTTTTTTTTTTTACTGTCACATGCATTTATGTGTCCTTTTTTTTAGCTTCCAGTTTATTGTCTCTATTCCTACAGCATATAGTTTTCATCCCTAATGACCTGTTAATTTCATCTATAAGATGATGAATGCAACTTTTTTTCATCTTATATGTCATTGTTTCCATAATGTTCCTTACATAATTTACTGTTAAGTGAGTCAAGCTATTCAATTGAAAGAAGAAGAATACAAATCCGCAGATGTGGATTAAAATATGGTTGCATAACTTTCACATGACAACCTTTATTATACAGATTTTCAGGTGAGACAACTGATTTATGCATTGTCTGACTCCTACAAAGAAATCATGTTACATTCTTTATATCTGAAGGGGGTTTGGGTCAAGGAAAAGTGGATTTTTGAAAAGAGAACAAGAGCTAGCATTAATTATGTTTTATGGATTTAAAAAAACAGGCCCACAGAATATTGCAGGAACATGTAAATCTTTAAAATATGCTAAAATATAATACAAGAAGTAGATTCAGGGCTCAATTCTCCCAGGCCTCTATGTGAGCACCACTGTACTTAATAAATAAGAAATACTACTGACTGCTACTGCATTGAGAGATTTGCCAACAAAATTGTTTGACTGGGAAAAGGAAAACTATTCAAGCAACATATCTGAGGAAAAACAACAACAGTATTAGCATTTGCTAGTATTTGAAAAAAATTGTAGCTTGCTTTTTAAAAAAAATGTTTTATTGCAGTATATATTCATGACATGAAACTGTTCAAGGATACAGCTAATCCTAATATCTAAAAAAGGCTGCAACAATGGATTCTTAAATAACACTCTGAGCTACTGTGTTTGACCTTGCTTAGGAGATCAAAGTGACATCTTAAGGCATACGCTATCCTTACACTAGAAAAATGACCTCAGCAGGCAATTTTATGAACATTATTGCATGGGAAAGTTGGGGAAAAAAGAGTGAATTATTTAATGGAATCCAATGCACATGGAAGCCAAGGCAATTCGACTATTTCAAAGATTGCCTAACACAGAATCTTGTAATGAATGGTGACAGAACCATACTGCTAAAAATCCAACCAAGTGCCCTTATAGGCAATAGTACTGCTAGATCCCATAAAAACAAACAAGCAGAGGGTAAGAGAGAAAGCTAATAATTAATTAGTAGAGTGTCAGGCAATTATGTAATGGCATCAGTGGAAAACTAAGACAGAGACATGACAAAACTAAGCAGATATCCAAACAGAATGACAGGATGCAGGGCCAAACTTGACAATAGCAACATTTCATTCTCTAGGGAAATTACACCTTTCATGTCTCTTTACCTTTGATGTATCCTGTTAGAATGCAAATTAAAAAAAAATTAAGATCCATTGTAACTCAAGACAAACCAGTAGTAAAGTGCCTTCTGCTTCTATGCCTCAATACTGCAAGGTTCTGAGCGCTCTGACCACAATCCAGTATGTGCTTAAGTGGTTTGCCGGGTTCTACCCAGAGTGCTCAGCACTTTGCTAAATCAGCACATTCCCCTAGCTGTCCTACTTTCAACCCCTCTTTGGTCAGCACTACTCACTTTCTGGACATTACAGGCCCTGGTGCAGAGGGGGTTATAGCTGCCTTACTGCACTGCAGCTCACCCAAGCCCATTGTCAGGGTCTTCTCCATGCAGACTTTGAGTGAATTTGAACAACAGTCACAACTGCTCAGAAAATCCTATGCCACTCTATGGCCTGGAGCAAGGAAGAGGATTTTACGGCAACAAGGACCATTCTTTCCCTGTCAACTCTCACCTGCCTAACACAGCACCCATTTATTTGAAGTTTGCCCTAGGGAAAGGATTTTCTGCTAACTGTTTAAGTCATATTTGGATATTTCATATATTGAGGCATTCAAAAAATGACTATTTCCTTGATGTTTTAAACGTATTTCACACATTATTCCACATATTTTCTGTATTTGCATTAAAGGTGATGGTAACTATCAATAACTACATAGTGTAATTTTCTTCTCTACTGGAAAGTTTCTATATCTGACACTAGAGGTACAAACTTCACGGGACCTTTAAGGGCCAAGTTCTTAAAACATTTGTTTAGATATTGGGCCATGCCTAGATTATGCTTAACCTCCACTCCATCCGCAGTGTTTAGCAGTCTCACTTCTTCTTTCTTTGTTTTCTTCTTATTTATATGGCTACAGAACCTTTTACTATTGGTTTTCATTCCCTTTGCAAGGTCCAACTCTACATGGCTTTTGGCCTTAATCATTTTATCCCTCTATGTTCTGACCTCAATAAGGTAGCTTTCCTTGCTGATCCCTCCCATCTTCCACTCCTTGTAGGCTTTCTGTTTTTTCTTAATCACCGCTCTAAGATGCTTGCTCATCCAGCTTGGTCTACAACTCCTGCCTATGAATTTTTCCCCCTTTCTTGGGATGCAGGCTTTGATAGTTTTTCCAACTTGGACTTGAGGTAATTCCAGGCCTCCTCCACCTTTAGATCCACAAGTTCTTCGGTCCAATCCACTTCCCTATCTAATTTCCTTATTTTTTTAAAGTTAGCCCTTTTGAAATAAAAAACCCTAGTCACTATTTTTGTTTATCCTTCCATTTAGTTTGAACTGAATTAGCTCATGATCGCTCGAACCAAGGTTGTCCCCTACAACCATTTCTTCTATGAGGTCTTCACTACTCACCAAAACCAAATCTAAGATGGCATCCCCTCTTGTTGATTCAGCAACTACTTGATGAAGGAATCCATCAGTTATCGCATCCAGAAAAATCCAAGCCCTATTATTATTACTAGCACTTGTCCTCCAGTCTATATCTGGGAAATTAAAGTCTCCCATGGTCACACAATTCCCATTAGTATTTACTTCATTAAAAACATTAAAGAGGTCTCTGTCCATATTCAAATCAGATCCCGGTGGTCTATAGCACAGCCCAAGCACTATCCCTGGGGAGACTCTAGTAACTTTCTTCCCTGATGTGATTTTTGCCCAGACAGACTCTGTCATCCATTCCATCATTCCTTATTTCTTTACAGTTTATCTCATCATTGATATACAATGCTACTCCACCACTTTTACCTTTATTTCAGTCTTTCCTAAACAGCACATACCCTTCAATACCTGTACTCCAGTCATGACTACTATTCCACCATGTTTCTGTTATCCCTATAATATCTGGTTTCACTTCCTGCACCAGTAACTCTAGTTCCTCCATTTTGTTACCTAGATTCCTTGCATTGGTGCACAAACATCTTAATTTTTGCTGTTTGGCTTCACTCACATTCTTTACCTGATTAGGCACTGACATTCTACTGCCAGTATCACATATTAGACTGGTATCTACACTCCCTTCCTCCTTATGTCCATTCTCCTACCCATGGCTGTATGCTTTCTTACTTCATTTTCTTACCTCTCAGGGTATGTCTACACTATGAAATTAAATCAATTTTATAGAAATCAATTTTTAGAAATCGATTTTATACAGTCGATTGTGTATGTCCCCACTAAGCTCATTTAAGTCAGCGGAGTGTGTCCTCACTACCATGGCTAGCATTGACTTATGGAGCGGTGCACAGTGGGTATCTATCCCACCATTCCCGCAGTCTCCACCACCCATTGGAATTCTGGATTAAGCTCCCAATGCCTGATGGGGCAAAAACTTTGTCACAGGTGGTTTTGGGTACATGTCATTTCTCCTTGATGCAAACCCGCCCCCTTTGTTGATTTTAATTCCCTGTAAGCCAACCACCCTCCCCCTTTCGAAATAAAGTAACTATTGTTTTGAAACCATGAATTCTTTCTTTATTAATTAAAAAAAATGAGATACTGGACAAGGTAACCCAGGTGAGGTGGGGGAGGAGGGAAGGACACGGCCACATTGCTTATTGTAGCCACACTAAAAATCAAACTATTTGAATGACAGGCTTCTGTTGCTTGAGCAATCCTCTGCAGTGGAGTGGCTGGGTGCCTGGAGCCTCCCCCACCCCACGTTCTTGGGCATCTGGGTGAGGAGGCTATGGAACATGGGGAAGAGGGTAGGCGGTTATACAGTGGATGCAGTGGGGGTCTGTGTTCTTGCTGGCTTTCCTCAGCATTGCATCCTGCCTCCACTCTTCACACTCACTTAATTCTTTCCTGGCCTCTGCCACTGAATGCTTCCACGCATTAAGCTGTGCCCTATCAGTGCGGGAGGACTGCATGAGCTCGGAAAACATGTCATCACGAGTGCATTTTTTTTCACCTTCTAATCTGCGATAACCTCAGGGATGGAGATGATAGGGGGAGAGTAGAAACATTCTATGCTCTATGATTCTGGGGGGACTGCATGGTCACCTGTGCTGCTGAGTGCTGCTGAGTTCGCGACGTTGACCAAACAGGAAATTAAATTCAAAAGTTCCTGGAGCTCTTCCTGTGTACCTGGCTAGTGCATCAGAGTTCAAAGTGCTGTCCAGAGCAGTCACATTGGAGCACTCTGGGATAGCTCCCAGAGGCCAGTACCATCGATTTGCGTATGCACTACCCCAAATTCGACCCAGTAAGGTCGATTTTAGCACTAATCTCCTCGTCAGGGGAGGAGTACAGAAGTCGATTTTAAGAACCCTTTAAGTCGACGGAACAGGGTTGGTTGTGTGGACGCATTCATTTTTAAATCAACCTAACACGGCTAAATTCAACCTAACCATGTAGTGTAGACCAGGCCTAAATGTTAAAATCTGGCGTGGTGATTACCTGGACATCTCCCAACCATGTCCCTCAAATTCCTAGTTTAAAGCTCTCTTAATCAGTTGTGCCAGCCTCCATCCTAGAAGTCTATTTCCCTCCCTGCTCAGGGGAAGTCCATCCTGAGAGAACAGTTCTCTGTCCATGAATGCCTCCCAGTGCCCATACATCCTAAAGCCCTCCTTATAGCACCACTGCCTGAGCCATCTGTTGACCATCATATCTTGTCACACCTTTGTTGCCCTTCTCTAGGAATGGGTAGAATCCCACTGAAGATCACCTGAGCCTTGATTTCCTTAAGCTTCTTCCCCAGCCTGGCATAGTCTCCCTTGATACGGTCCAGCGGTCCATTTGTTCCCACATGAAGGGCAATCAGTGGATTCTTTCCCGCTCCCGTTAGGATTCTCTTCAGCCTCAAGTCCACATCTCGTACCTTAGATGGGGTGGGATCTGCGTTATTACAGAGAATTCTTTCCTGGGTGTCTGGCTGGTGAGTCCTGCTCTAATGCTCAGGGTTTAGCTGATTGCCATATTTGGGGTGGGGAAGGACTTTCCCTCCAGGGCAGATTGGCTGAGGCCCTGGGGAGTTTTCGCTTTCCTCTGCAGTATGGGTCACTTGCTGGAGGAGTCTCTGCATCTTGAAGTCTTTAAACCATGATTTGAGGACTTCCATAGCTCAGACATAGGCTAGAGGTTTATTACAGGAGTGGGTGGATGAGATTCTGTGGCCTGCGTTGTGCAGGAGGTCAGACTAGACGATCATGATGGTCCCGTCTGACCTTAAAGTCTATAACTCTATGACTAAAATGTCTCTGTGTGTTTACAATTTAGTATGTACAATATTTGCCCACTATAACACGTACATGAAGCCAATAGAATTTGTACATGCAAAACTCATTGGCACTGGATTTGTTCACACAAACATTTTTTCATGGGTAAATTGCTATTTCTGTGAAAATGGACAACTGATTTGCATGCACAGTAGCAGATGCATTAGGATAGACAGGTCAAGACCCTTCTGAAAATGGGGTCTCTCTGAAAATTCATTAAAAATAATTCGACTATATCTGGTAATTTTCAGACGTGCCTTTCAATTAAATTACCCATTACTACTTTGAAGGAGGAGTGCCTCAACTGATTTTACCATGCTGGAGAGATAATTTCTTTCTTTCCTCGAAATTCTAAGGATAGATTCTGGCCCATGCTAATGTCCTTTGGGGCCAATTCCATGGAGTTGTGGGGGGTTGCAAGGTTATTGTAGTTGGGGATTGCAGTACTGCTACTCTTACTTCTGCACTGCTGCTGGTGGCGGTGCTGCTTTCAGAACTGGGCAGATGAAGAGCAGAGGCTGCTGGCTGGGAGCCCAGTTCTGAAGGCAGAGCCACCAGCAGCAACAGCGCAGAAGTAAGGATGGCACAGTATGGTATTGCCACTCTTACTTCTGTGCTGCTGCCTGCGGAGCTAGGCCCTCAGTCAGCAGCCGCTTTTCCGGCTGCCCAGCTCTGAAGACAGCAGCGCAGAAGTAAGGGTGGCATAGTATGGTATTGCCACCCTTAGTTCTGTGCTGCTGCTGGTAGGGCGCTGCCTTCAGAGTGGGGCACCCAGACAACAGTTGCTGCTGTCTGGCTGCCCAGCTCTGAAGACAGCACAGAAGTAAGGGTGACAATATCGCCACCCCCCTAAAATAAACTTGTGACCCCCTGCAACTCCCTTTTGGGTACGACACTCAATTTGAGAAACGCTGGTCTCCTCCATGAAATCTGTATTAATATAGGGTAAAAGCCCACAAAAGACCAGATTTCGTGGCCCATGACTTGTTTTTCATGGCTGTGAATTTGGTAGGGCCCTACTTATATAAAAAGACACTTTCACTTTCTCATTAACACATTACTGAAAATATGAAAGGTTAGGAATGAGTATGGCACCAAAAGTGGGTTTATGTTAAATTGTATAGATGGAAACATCTTAAGAATTTAAAAAAACAGAGCCTCTTTTAAAAAATAAATAAATAAAATACAGCTCTTTCCCCTCCTTTCCCCTCTCCATCCCATTTTTCAAGCGAATTTACCCTGCAGGGAAAGAAATCCCCTGCAAGATAACAGGAGTTTTAAAGTTGTTGATCTATAGATCAGAAAAGTGTGCTACTTTCCAAAGCAGATAAAGTTGTGGCTATGAATGAGGGAGACAATTAATATACAGCTATATACCACAAATCTAAAATTCTGGTTGGCTGATAATCTTATACCTTCCCTAGAAATAGTGTTTAGGAAAAAGTTAGGGGATTGAGGCAAAAACATGGGGCCAAATTCCACTTTATTTACACTAGTGCATAAGTGTAGGTAAGAGAAGAATTAGGTCCAGATTGTCCAGCTGCAAGGAATCTGCCCACGCTGAATGAAAGATCTCTCATTGTAAAGGAAATAATTCTATCACTTCATACAAAGAAGGCTCTTCAGTAGCTGGTGGCAGTAGCAGTACCCATAGATTCCAACCACTGCCTGGTAAGATTGCTGTCCAGGACCAGTTTAATACCTGTGCACAGAATGGCTATTTTGGTGGTAGCTGTAGGTGCCAACAACTATCAGATACTTTCAATGCCTTTTATCACAATAGTGTTTCAAAATTATAAATGGGAAAAACCCTAACTTCCTTCTCCTCCTACTAATTCTGTCTCTGCTCAAGCCTTGCTCTACCCTTTCCCTCTGCTTGTAAACCAGTAACACTCCCCTTTTCACACCTTCCCAGAAGGAAGTTAAAGATTGTTTACATTTTGGCCAGCCAGTCTGAAGGCTATTTGTCTCCATACATAGAGATTCCAGGAAATTTATCTATATTGTAGTTTCTGTTGGATTTAATCTCTTTCTTAAAGGGAGAGCTTCACAGTTTTTAGTTGACACTGTTGAAAAATTTTATGTACTTTGGGATCATCCTCAGAGAATATGAGGGGAATATGTGGGGAAAGTAGTAGAAATCTCAAGAGGACAGGAAAGTTTGGGAGGCCTTGATACAGGCCTTGATTGAAACTCTAAAGGTCAAGATGCTTTGAAGATACCTTCCTTTCTTGGCACTGAGAGACAACAAAGAAAGAACTTGTTACCAGCCCTTTCTAAACATCTGAACTTTAAGGAGTCGTCTTTTAAACAAGCATGTATCAGAGAAAAATGCTCTAAAATTCAAAGCAATTAGGGCATATTGCAATGAATATTTATTTTATACTTTAATTAGTGTGATCCTCTGTCTTGAATTCTACTCCAGGAACTTCTTTTGAACTTCTTTTGATGATGAAGTAAACAAAAATCTGTTTTTACTTGACAGCATTGCTCACACTTTAGCTGTACTTTCACAAGCTCTAATATTACTAACAAATAAAACAGTCAAAGGAAAGAGGCAGGGAGAGAAAAAGGATCCTGGAAGGAAGAAGTGGGAGGCATGGGGGTCACAGGAAAGAAGAGTAGTACGGGGGGAAGGGAGAGAGATACCTGAATAATGTAGGATGTTGTGAAATATGGCATCTATTATTAATCTATATCTGTGCAGATTTATTTATTAGGGAACATATTATAGTGCTTAAGGAATCAAAGATTCATCCTCTAAATTAAAATAATATGAACTCTTTTGCCTTCAGATGCAAGTAGTGATCCAAGAATACTTTCATTTACAATCACTTGTATGGTGGTATTCCATCACCACAGTATCAGAGCACCAACATAATGAAATCAATTGTAACTGAGGAGAACCTAAAACTGATTGCTAAACTTTAGGTATTTCCAGGCCTGGCATTTTTCTAAGAGTCACAGGTAGAGCTGTGAATTCTCTGTAATTTGAAGTCTTTACACCATTATTTGAGGACTTCAGTAACTCAATAAGAGATTAGGAGTCTACTTCAGAAGTGTGTGGGTGAGGTTCTGTGGCTGGCAATGTGCAGGAGGTCAGAATAGATTATCATGATGGTCGCTTCTGACCTTAAAGTCTATGTGTCTATGAGCTGGCTAGAAAATGGATTTTATTCCCAAACAGAAAAATCAAAACTTGAAATATTTCAGCCAAAAAACAAAGTATTTCAATTTGGAAATGTCCAAATGCACCTATTTTCCTCTATAGGCTGGGCTCCCTGGCTAAACTACATCTCCCAAGATGCACCACATTCTCCTCTCTTGGTGAGCCATGCAGCACATCACGGGAGATAAGTCTGGCTGGGAAATCCAGCCCATAGAATCATAAAATTATAGGGCTGGAAAGACCCTCAAGAGGTCATCTAGTCCATGCCCCTGCATAAGGCAGAACCAAGTATTCTTAGACCATTCTTGACAGGCATTTGTCCAACCTGTTCTTAAAACCATCCCTTCATGGGAATTCCACATTCTCCCTTGGAAGCCTACTGCAGTGGTTAACAGTCCTTATTGTTTTTAAGTTTTCCCTAATATCTAACCTAAATCTCCCTTGCTGTTGATTAAGCTCCTTACTTCTTGTCCTACCTTCACTTGTTTTCCATGCCCACTCAGGCTGGCTTTAGGCTGATTTCCCCGATTCCCGTGAATCAGGCCCCACAGCATCCGGAAGAGGGGCCCCGCAAGATAAAGCACCAGAAGACAACTGCTGCCGAGGAAGAACCCTCCGCCGAAGTGCTGCTTGGAAACAGTGGCAACTGCTGACGAATTGCCACCGCTATCTTTGGCGGCAGGTCAATCACTGCCGCTGTCTTCAGCGGCATTTCGACGGCGGGTCTTTCTAATTGGGCCCCGCATGTCCTAAAGCCGGCCCTGTATCCACTGATCACACTGCATTTATAACAGCCCTTAACATCTTTGAAAATGTATCAGGTCCCCACCTCAGTCTTCTTTTCTCAAAACTAAAACACACCTTTTTTTTTTTTTAACCCTAGCTCATAAGTCAGGTTTTATAAAACTGGCATCATTTTTGTTGCTCTCCTTTGGATTCTCTCCAGTTTGCCCACATCTTTCCAAAAGTGTGGCACAAAGAACTAGACAGTACTGCAGCTGAGGCTTCCTGCTGAGTAGAGAGGACAGTTATTTCCCATGTCTTACCTATAACACTCCTGTTAATGCACCCAGAATGAAATTAGCCTTTTTTACAACTGCATCACATTGTTGGCTCATATTCAGTTTGTGATGCAAGAGAACCCCCAGGTCCTTTTCAGCAGTACAACCACCTAGCCAGTTATTCCACATTTTGGAGCTGTGCATTTGATTTTTCCTTCCTAAGCAAAGTACCTTGCACTTGCCTTTATTCAAATTCATCTTGTTGATTTCAGACCAATTCTCTAATTTGTCAGGGTCATTTTGAATTCTAATTCGGTCCTCCAAAGTGCTTGCAACCCCTCCCAGTTTGGTGTCGTCTGAAAATTTTATAAGCTTATTTTCCATTACCCAGGGCATTAATGAAAATATTGAATAGTACCAAACCCAGGACAGACCCCTGCTGAACCTCCACTACATAGATCCTCTCCCACAATTTGACAGTAAACCATTGATAATTACTCTGAAGAATATAGTCTTTCAACTAGTTGTGCACTCACCTTATAATTTTATCTAGAATCTCCCTAGTTTGCTTATGAGACTGTCGTATGGGGCTATGTTAAAAGCATTATTAAAATCCATATTATAATGTCTACAGCTTCTCCCCATCCACTAGGCCAATAACCCTGTCAAATAAAGTTTGGTTGGTCTGTCACGATTTGTTCTTGACAAATCGTGTTAGCTATTACTTATTACCCTATTATCCTCTAGATGCGTACAAATGGATTGCATAATCATTTGTTTTAGTATATTTCCAGTTATCAAAGTAAGGTGGATAGGTCTATAATTCCCTGAGTCTTCTTAATACCTATCTTAAAAAGGGGAACAAAGTTTGCCCATCCCCAGTCCTTTGGCACCCATCCTCCAGAGTTCTTAAAGATAATCACTAATGGTTCTGAGATTGTTTCAGCCAGTTCCTCAGGTATCCTAGGATGAATTTCATCAGGCCCTTCTGACTTGAATACCTCTAACTTATCTAAATATTCTTCAACCTGTTCTTTTTTTATTCTGGCTTGTGTTCCTTCCCCCTTGTTGTTAATATTGATTGTTTTTAGAATCAAGTCATAATTGTCTTTTTTTTTTAAAGAGAAAACTAAAGCAAAATAGGCATTAAACACTTCAGCCTTCTTGGTGTCATGCATTATTAGCTCTCCTCACCCACTAAGCAGTAGACTGTGATGGGGCCCTCACCTCTTTTCAGTGCCTCCTGTTGTCTGGGTGTGGTGCTGCAATCTTTTCTGCACCTGGCAACCGGTGTAGGTTGTTGACCTTTGTTGGTAGTTTTTCAGTGACTCAACCATCCAGACATGGATGAACCCCCAATCGGCAGCAGTGGGGCACAGAACTCCTCCAGCTGCAGGGAGAGAGCGAGCTCCACTGATCCTGGGGTAGTGGGGGGGCACATAAAGTGCCCCTCCAAAAGCGGCCAAATTTTTATTTGTGTGTGCATGTCCCTGCTTTTAGGCAAATTCATTGATAATTTCATAAAAGCTATTTATTCTTTCCATGATTAATTTGGCCTTGAGATATCTCTTTAGCCCCTTTTTGGTGTTCAAAATGCAGCTTTCTGTATGCAACTACATAGACATGAGCAACTGAAAAATATATTGGACCAGATTCCCTGCCCTCACCACACTCCCTTTCAATGGTTTTAGAAGAGACTGAGGCCTGGTCTACACTACGCATTTAAACCAAATTTAACAGCGTTAAACCGATTTAACCCTGCACCCGTCCACACAATGAGGCCCTTTATATCAATATAAAGGGCTCTTTAAACCGATTTCTGTACTCCTCCCCGACGAGAGGAGTAGCGCTGAAATAGGTATTGCCATGTCGGATTAGGGTTAGTGTGGCCGCAAATCGAAGGTTTTGGCCTCCAGGCGGTATCCCACAGTGCACCACTGTGACCGCTCTGGAAAGTAATCTGAACTTGGATGCACTGGCCAGGTAGACAGGAAAAGCCCCGCGAACTTTTGAATTTCATTTCCTGTTTGCCCAGAGTGGAGCTCTGATCAGCACAGGTGGTGATGCAGTCCCAAATCCAAAAAGAGCTCCAGCATGGACTGTACGGGAGATACTGGATCTGATCGCTGTATGGGGAGACAAATCTGTTCCATCAGAGCTCCGTTACAGAAGACGAAATGACAAAGTATTTGAAAAAATCTCCAGGCTATGATAGACAGAGTCCGCAGCAGGGACTCAGCACAGTGCTGCGTGAGAAGCATAATGGAAAGCCAAAGAATCAAATGGCTGCTCATGGAGGGAGGGCGGGGGTACTGAGGACTCCAGCTATCCCACAGTCCCCGCAGTCTCCGGAAAGAATTTGCATTCTTTACATTTTCCCAGGTGTTTCAGGATGTATGTCGTCAATTTACACCCTTTCCCCCCCCGACTTTTTTTAATTTCACCCTATGTCTACTGCATGCTGCTGGTAGACGAGGTGCTGCAGCGCTAAACCGCAGCATCCTCACCCCTCCCCTCCCCGGTGGCAGACGGTACAGTACAAAAGGACTGATAGCCGTCCTCATCATCATCCTGTGAGTGCTCCTGTCTGGCCTCGGTGAGATCAGCTGGGGGCGCCTGGGTAAAAATAGGAATGACTCCTGGTCATTCCCAGCAGATGGTACAGAATGGCTGGTAACCGTCCTCATCATAGCAACTGGGGGCTGAGCTCCATCACCCCCCCCCCCCGCCCCCCGCCTTTCATGTCTAAAGAAAAGATTCTGTACTGCCTGGATTATCATAGCAGCGGGGGCTGGGTTCCTCCCCCACTCCCCTTTAATGTCCTGCCTGGACTATCATAGCAGCTGGAGGCTTCCTCCCCCTCCTTTTATCTCACTAAAAACTCAGTGTTTCTTATTCCTGCATTCTTTATTACTTCATCACACAAATGGGGGGACACTGCCACGGTAGCCCAGGAGGGTTGGGGGAGGAGGGAAGCAACAGGTGGGGTTGTTGCAGGTGCATCCCCTAGAATGGCATGTAGCTCATCATTTCTGCGGGATCTCTGGGGCTCTGACACGGAGCGGCTGTGCTCTCTGGTTCTCTAGTACACTTGCCCCATATTCTAGGCAGGGCTGACTCTATTTTTAGACAAAACATAGGAAGGGAATGACCCGGGGAATCATTCCCATTTTTGCCTATGCGCCCCCGGCTGACCTCAGCGATGCCAGCCAGGAGCACCCATGATACAAGCAGACGGTACAGAATGACTGATAACCGTCATCTCATCGCCAATTTACAATGGCATGGCAGACAGTGCAATATGACTGGTAACCATCTCTGCTACCTTGCAAAGGCAAATGAATGCTGCTGTGTAGCAGTGCAGTACCGCGTCTGTTAGCAGCATCCAGTACACATACAGTGACAGTGACAAAAGGCAAAATGGGCTCCATGTTTGCCATGCTATGGCGTCTGCCAGGGCAATCCAGGGGAAAAGGGCGCGAAATGATTGTCTGCCATTGCTTTCCCAGAGGAAGGATTGAGTGATGACATTTACCCAGAATCACCCGCGACACTGTTTTTTGCATTGGGATCTCAACCCAGAATTCCAATGGGCAGGGGAGACTGCGGGAACTATGGGATAACTACCCACAGTGCAACGCTCCAGAAATCGACACTAGCCTCGGTACATGGACGCACACTGCCGAATTAATGTGCTTAGTGTGGCCGCGTGCACTCGACTTTATACAATCTGTTTTACAAAACTGGTTTATGTAAAATCGGAATAATCTTGTAGTGTAGACATACCCTGAGTAGCTATGTATTCTGCTGAAGTGTGGAAATTCCTGACAGAGATACAGTCAATAAAGCTTGATCCTATAAGATCTCTGCCCTGGTGGGGGCAAGAGGGATAGGGAATGGGTGTGGTTGGAATGCAATATGTGCTGGGAATCGTGAAGTGGTGCATGATTTTTTAAAAGACCTTTGCAAGCTGGTGCACATTACAGCAGCAAAACCCATGACAAAACAGAGAATCCGAGAGACATAACCAGCTCTCTGATAAGCTCCCCACTCTCTACTGCACCCAGCAGAAGCTTAATACAACTAGAATCAGTCCTGACCTCCTTATGAAACAAAGAAGAGTTCACAAAGGGGAAATCTGCTGTGTATGTGGGAAGACAGGGCACAAGGTAGCTTCTCTTGCTTATGTTACAAGGGCTTGATCCTTCATTCCAGAAAGTCAATGGCAAAGCTCCCATTGACTTTAATGGTGCAAGATCGGGGCCTAATTAGTTAAATTAGTGTAGAAAGAAGGTGTGAGAAAGATTAGCAGCCTTTTCCACTCACTACCCCTGTTAAATTATGTCTTCTACATTAGGTTCTTTTGATTATGTCTTTGATTGTGTATTCTACGTTAGGTTCTTTTGATAATGCACTCAACCAAGATTGGTCAGATTTGGCGAGCAAAGGTCAGAGTTAATTCACTGTATGCCCTATACTTTATGTACTTATATAGCGACAGACAAGTCATGTGCCACTGTTCTCAAATGTTATTTTGAGTTTCAAAGGCAAATATCAGATAATAAATGTTAGACTTCAGCCTTTATTTAATAGTGTGACTATTTCTTTAATTTTTAAGAACAGGCAAAGTGCTACATAATTGCACATGGAATTCAAATTGCATGGAACTCACTTTTAATGCTTTTAAAAGAAATAGTGTCCAATTAAGTAACCTAACTGCTGGTTGTTAAATGACAATGGAAGCATTCAAAAGCTGGGAGGAATGTTAGGTACTTTTATTCCTTTTTTTTTTAAAGGAAAAATGTCAAAAAAAATGGAAGGAATAATGCTGCTTTTCCAGCCCACTGCAAGACAGTAATACTGCCATGCAAAATAATCCCAAACAATTAAGCTGACGGGTTTGACAACAGTCAACAGTGAAGACTGAATACACAGTAGTTGGGGGTGGGGAGGAGGGGAGAGAAGCATGGTAGTTTTTCTTATACAAATGAGAAATGATTTTACCACCTGTGGTAAAATCAAAGAAGTAGGTACTACTCTGAAGAGTCAGATGTGGGAAGTAACTGTAACTGGGTGAGGAGACAACGTAGTATGAGGGGTGAAAACATTATCTAAAGTCTTATCTGTTCTTTAGTACAACATTATCACAGGATTTATATATTTCTAAAATCACACACAGTGCTTCGCAGTGCTCCCAATAAACAACAACTGAACTTTTCTATAGTGAAGTTAATTTTAAAACTATTGAAGGATACTGCCACAAGTGGTACAGCGTAGTTTGCTAAGCACAAAGTCAGTGTGTTTAAGAGCCTTCTTGGGGGAACTGTAAACAAGAAAATTAATTGGAATAAGGTACGACTAGGAAATATATTGCACCAATATGATGAGATAGTGACACTGACAAGACATTTCTATAACTGAGTCCACATTCACTTTCTGGGAATGATACCCAAGTAGGCAAGGATTACCAGAACCACAATGACTAGATGCTATTATTTTGTGATGAAGTAACCCCTGTGGGAAAAAAAATGAACAATTTATTTGGTTAAGTATTCTCTTTTATGTACAGTGGAAGCTCTGATGCTAATTAATAGATACATTTCCTCGAATAATTGCACTTTTTTCCATAGCTACACTAAATTCTAATAGGTTTGCTTTAAAAATCTAATTCTGGTTGTTTTACAAAATCATATTCAGTTTACTTTTAATGAGTCAGTCATATTTTAGATATTGCTGAAAAATGTTTCAAGGAAGATCTACTGAATTTAAAAATCCTCTATTTCTGCCATGTCTATTTACATGATATCAATTGGAATAAACAGACTGCGATGGGGTATGCCTCACACCAGGCAAACCAAATCAGCCACTAATTGGAAGTAAGCTCACCTGTGAGGTAACAGGTGGGGATTACAGAAAGCCAAAAGACTGGCAACAGAGGAGGGGCTGCAAAGTGAAGAGTGGCGATCAGTCTCCCTGAGAGAAGGAGGAATAGGAATCCCTGAGACCTAGACAACTCTAGAAGAGAGGGGTCTGACTAGAATGAGTGGAATCAAGGTAGGGTGACCAGACAGCAAGTGTGAAAAATTGGGATGGGGGGAGAGGGGGTAACAGGAGCCTATATAAGAAAGCCCCAAATATCGGGACTGTCCCTATAAAATTGGGACATCTAGTCACCCTAAAGCAAGGTAGGAAGTAGTCCAGGGCAAAAACAGCAAGTTTAGAAAGGCTGAAGACCTCGACTGCTTGATAAAGGGCCCTGGACTGGAACCCAGAGAAGACGGGGGACCTGGGTTCCCTTATCAACCACTGCCAAGTTGCACTGCCAGGAGCAGTGAACTAGCAGACTGTGTGAGTCACAGCAAGAGAGACAGAGGCAAGGTAGTAGGGGTGAGGGCTGTTGGATGCTGTTTGTTGGGAGAGACTTGGAAAGGGGTCCCAGAAAGGGAAATCTAGCCAGAGGGACAAGTCATAAAGAGAAAGCAGGACTCCTGGAGTGAGAGAAGAATAACTGAGTTTTTAGACAAAGAAAATGCAGTAAATCTAATCTACCTGGATTTCCATAAGGCATTTGATACAGTTCCACGTGGGAAATTATTAAGTTAAATTAGAGAAGATGGGGATTACAATGAGAATTGAAAGGTGGATACGGAACTGCTTAAAGGGCAACTACAATGGGTCAGACTGAAAAATGAACTATTAGGCTGGAGAGAGGTTACTAGTGGAGTCCCTCAGGAATCAGACTTGGGACCAATCTTATTTAACATTTTTATTATTGATGGCATGAAAAGAAGGGAGAGTGCACTAATAAAATGTGTGGATGACAAAGTTGGAAGATATAGTCAATAAGAAATAGAATGAAATTTAATAGTGCAAAGTGCAAGGTTATGCATTTAAGGACTAACAACAAGAATTTTTGCTATAAACTGGGGACTTATCAGTTGGAAGCAACAGAGGAGGAGAAAGACCTCATCTGGAATGCTGTGTGCAATTCTGGTCTCCCATGTTTAAGAAAGATGAATTCAAACTAGAACAGATACAGAGAAGGGCTGCTAGGATGATCCAAGGAATGGAATACCTACCTTATGAAAGGAGACTCAAAGAGTCTTGTTTAGCCTAACCAAAAGGCGGCTATGATTGCTCTCTATAAATACATCTGAGAGATAAATACCAAGAGGGAGAGGAGTTATTTAAGTTAAGCACCAATGAGGGCACAAGAACAAATGGTTATAACCAGGCAATCAACAGGTTTAGGCTTGAAAAAAAGGTTTCTAACCATCAGAGGAATGAAGTTCTGGAACAGCTTTCCAAGGGGAGCAGTGGGGGCAAAAAACCTAACTGGCTTCAAGATTGAGCTTGATAAATTTATGGAGGGGATGGTATGATGGGACTGCCTATGATGGCATGTGGCCCATTGGCAACTGCCAGTAGCAAAAATCCCCAACTGATGGAGATGGGACTCAAGATGGGCAGGTCTCTGATTTACTACAAATAATTCTTTCCCAGGTATCTGCCTGGTGGGTCTTGCCCACATGCTCAGGGCCTAACTGATCTCCATATTTGGGGTCTGGAGGGAATTTTCCCCTGGGTTGGATTGGCTGAGACTCTGGAGGGTTTTAGACTTCCTCTGCATCATGGGGCATGGTCATTTGCGGGTTTAGATTAGTTTAAATGTAACTTGAGGTTTTTAAACCCTGATTTGAGGACTTCAGTAACTCAGCCAGAGGTCAGGGGTCTATTTCAAGAGTGGGTGGGGTTCTGTGGCCTGCAATGTGCAGGAGGTCAGACTAGATGATCACGTTGGTCCATTCTGACCTTCAAGTCTATGAGAAGGGCCACAGACAGAGAAAGCAGAAAGTCAGAAAGTGATGGAATGCAACTGCTGGAAATGGGCATCAGCTGGGCAGAGCTAATCCCCAGTACAGCCAGGTCAAGGAGCTATCAAGCAGTGAAGACAGTACTGTATGACACAAACCAATAAGGATGCAACTATTCTCTCACATCAAGGAGAAATGAAGTATGATCTTTGGCAGCAGGGGTTTATTAACATGCCAACACAATATGTTTAACTCTGAGCTTTCACAAAGAAACCACATGAATCACAATTTTGAAGCCTATCCTAAATATCATCCAAGTTAAATTTTATAAATATTACTGCCACCGTAACTGCTTAATACAATGAGGATTAAGACACTGACCTCACAAACACTTACACACAAGTGAACAGTGCCACTGACTTGAGTGGTACAATTCAAATGTTTGGCTTCCTTTATGGAACAGCTTCCGCATGAGGCGAGATTAAAAGAATTGTGATTGCTCAGCTTTGAAAAGATAAAACTGAGTTGGGATATGACAGAAGTCTATAAAATCATGAATGATGTGGAAAATGTGACTAGGGAAGTGTTATTTACCCTTTCGCATAACACAAGAACCAAGGCTCACCCAATGAAATTAATAGGCAGAAGGTTTAACACAAACATAAAGAAGTACCTTTTCACACAACACACAGTCAACTTATGAACTCATTGCCAGGGATGTTGTGAAGGCCAAAAGTAAAACTGGGTTCAAAACAGAATTAGATAATTTCATAGAGGGTAGGTGCATTAATGGCTATTAGCCAAGATGGTCAGGGATGGAACCCCATGCTCTGGGTGTCCCTAAACCTCTGACTGCCGGAATCTGGGACTGGATGACAGGGGATAGAGCCTATGAGTCATTAAGCCATGTAAGGACATGTGACATACTCATGTGACCCTTATCAGATGGGGAGCCGTGTTAGTCTGGTTCTGTAGAAGCAGCAAAGAATCCTGTGGCACCTTATAGACTAACAGACGTTTTGCAGCATGAGCTTTCGTGGGTGAATACCCACTTCTTCGGATGCAACAGAAGAAGTGGGTATTCACCCACGAAAGCTCATGCTGCAAAACGTCTGTTAGTCTATAAGGTGCCACAGGATTCTTTGCTGCTTCTACAGAACCAGACTAACACGGCTACCCCTCTGATTCAGAAAAGAGGGAGATCTGAAGGGAATAGGTGAAAAGAAGGGGACAAAACCAAGGAAAGGAATAGCATGTGGCCCCATCAATGTAGTATCTGAGCTCCTCACAATGTCCAACCTATTTCTCCTCACAGCCCCTCAGTGATGTAGTGCAGTGCTGTTATCCCCATTGTACAGATGGGGCACTGAGGCAAAGAGACTAAAGGCCAGATTTTCAAAGGCATTTAGGCACCTAGTGAAATTTTCAAAAGCGCTTAGAAGGTTAGGTGCTTTGTTAACATCATTAGATGCCTAATTGCCTCTTTGGGTGCCTGAAAACTTTTGACACTGTCCCCAAGGCCATACAGGAAGTCCATGGGGGAAGTAGAGCCCAGGTATCTGAAGGCTTTCTCTCTCTCTGCTGCATGCTGAAGGGGGAAAAAAAAAAGAGGAGTCTGATAGATGGGATCAAAACCAAGAAAGCCAATTCTCTGAGACCCCAGCAAATGGTCCCAGGCAATTGGGAAGGATGTCATGATTGACAGCATGAAAAGCAGCAGAGAGGTCAGGCAGGATGAAGAAAGAGAGACAGAGTCAGATGAGAGGAGATCATTTAACCCCCCAAGGGTGGCAGGTTCTGCCCTATGCTGAGTTATAGAGGATTGGCTGTTGTGCAATTTTACATTTTAACTGAAAACCATTTTGTTTTGTCATTTTTTGTTCTGAGTTTGAGAAAAGGAAGGAATGAGAAAGTGCTGTATCAGTATCAGATGTGTTTATGCTTCAAATTCTTAGTGTTTCAGCTCTATTCAGGCCAATTCCAGAACAAAGAACAGAAATTGCATCCACAGAGTCCATAAAGTCAATGATTATTGTTATGATTTGTATTATTCACTGGACACCATCTGTATGCTCAGCACTGTTCAGAATATGCCAGAAAATATAGTCCCTCAGCAAATGTGTATAAAATGTGGATAAGATGGCTCAAATATTTAAATATGAAGTGTATAATTATTGAGCACATGTTAATATCTATGAGAGGAGGTACTTTCAGCAATAGAAGTTTTACCTAATTAAGAACTGGAAGTTTGGCTCTCCAGCTCCCGTGCCTGTTTATTTTCCTTTCCTGTTTGCAGAGGCCCTGATATACTTCAGAAGACTCAATATTTTTCTGAACTTTAAAATGTGGAATTTTCTTGGTTTTTGGTTTTAAATATTCTCCTGCGAGAACTGCAACTCAATCACTGTGGTGTTGGTTTAAGAGCCTTCTGGAAAATAACTAGCCTTTAAATAGAAGTGAAAGCAGTGTTGCCAATTCTCATGATTTTGTCATGAGTCTCATGATAATTATTGTTTTCCTTAGAGCCCCAGCTTCTGGAGTCAAGTTGATATATGATGATTTCAACCTTCATTCTTAAAGAAAAATGAAGTTTCTAGCCCTTGTGGCTGTGGAGAAAGCTTCAAAATGTGACCCCAGTGCACCCTAAATGCTCAAAAACCAGAAGGCAAATAAAAAGAACACCAAATCTATTATTTTTACATAATCTTCTGATTTTTGAATATTCAAGGTTGGCAATACTGTGAAAGTGACTTGAAAGTGTCAGTTTCACTTTTTGTTTAAAGTCAGTTTCTAGTCTATTATCTGTTGCATAGTAACACCTCTAGAGTCCCAGGCAGGTGCGGTATAAACTCAAAGGGCTTTGCCCTAGCAGAATGTTTCCAAGGGCTTGGCTACACTTACAAATTTGCAAACACACCCTCTCCAGCGCTGCAAATTGCGGCGCTGCAAAGCGCCAGTGTGGTCAAAGCCCCAGCGCTGTCCATTATTCCCCACAGGGAGGTGGAGTACGGACAGCGCTGGGAGAGCTTTCTCCCAGCGCTGGCGCTTTGACTACACTTAGCGCTTCAAAGAAGTGCTAAGTGTAGCCACAGCCCAAAAGTGAAATGATCTATTTGCAGTTCACCAAGCTTGGAAAAGTAGGTAGAAAGTAATCTAGATTTTTCTACAATTGTTTCAATTGTTGTATTCAAGATCAAGAATATACTTTAAATTTTAAACCTAACCAATGTCCCTTAAGTGACTTGACCCAACATGTTAGTATTAGAGCTGCATGTGTCAAATATTTATTTAATTTTCTTTCTTTATATAGTAATTAGTTCGAGTATTCCTGTCACCTCATTTCTAAATTACTATCTGCAAAATAAATAAATAAAATAAAATACTAGAGTTTTCAGGTGCCTGAGTAGCCCCTGGAATCACTGTTAAAGTTGCCTCCTACACCAAAATCTGAAATGGTGTTCCTGATTGGCAGCAGCGTGATTATTGGGTACAATCTGAGTTATATATTGACCTGGCTATGTGTCTGATCTCTTGGGATTAGAACAACCCTATATGTGATCAAATTGGTTTTCAATAACTGCTCATTCTAGAGTCCAGTGTCTTGGTGATGAGATAATGGCTGGAATGGCTAAGGAAACTGCATCTCTGACTTCTCATTAACTAGTGTGGTGAGACAGAAGTTTACTTTTGTTACTGGCTTGGTATAATTGAATAATAGAATAACCACCAGTTTGGGGTGAGTCTGCCCTATTTCTCAGCCATTTATCCTGAATCTGGTATTCTCATCTGTGACCCACTGACACATACTGACACAATGGGGTTTTACTGTAGGTCATATTAGAAATTTAAAAATCCAAATATTCAGTGGAATTGTCTGAGTCAGAAGGTATTGGCAGGTTATATAGGTGGCTGAAATATATTGTACAGAACTTGAAAGTAGTCACTATTAATTAACTGTAGAAATACCAGTTGCTGTGTCTTTTTAATTAGGAGAGAATTGCCACTTCCTTTATAGATCCATGGTTTCAGGGTTTATTAGTGATTGTCCATCTTTATTACTCTGGTATAGAAGATACCACCCCAAATGATTTTTTAAAATATGAAACGATTTAAATCCAATAATTATTTTTGTTTTAAAGAGGCAAAATATGTAATTAAGTAGGGGTTAAAGATATTTTCTTATCTCATTCTGTACAAAAAAATGGATCAACACCTAAAGTAAAATAAAGTTTGAGATAGTATTTTTTTTAATAAAAACTTGAAAAAGTTGGCGCTATCTACGTTTTTAGAAAAAGACACATATCAGTTGTTCAGACATTAGCTGTATATGCAGTAGGACAGGACTTCCCACTCCAACAACAAAGTCAGTTTAATGAGGACAGAGACCACATCAGAGTCCAAATAATTATACAATTTCACTGAGACCTGTCTGCAATCTTCAAATGACAATACAAATATCTCAGTGCTCGAGACTTATCTGGAAAAGAATGTTATGACAGTAAGAGACAGGAAGGTAGAACAGTCTCTTCTCTTTTCCCAGCTCATGTCAATCTAGAATAAAAAATACTGAAAATTAGAGGGAAATTTTCAAATGCATGAATACAAGACAGGCATCCAACTGACTTTGCATGGCAGCTGGGTGCCCGATTGCAACTTGCCTTTGAAAATCTCCTCCAATGTTTCATCAATACTCCCCATTTAGGCACCATCTACAATACAGTTGAGATTTTCTGAGGGACCTATTGGAGTTAGGGACCCAACTCCCACTAGGAAAAAAAAAATCAGAGAACTGGAAGGACGGATGCTTGGCACTGGTTACACTGACACCATCAATAGTCTCATCTATGCAAAAATGCAGAACTGGTCAATGTCAGCTGAGGCTGCTGGCAAGGGTAGAAAGAAAGAAAGAAAGCTGTTAGCAGCTGCAGTTACTAGCCAAAAATCAATGGGAGTCAGGCACCTGAGATTCCTTTGAAAATACCAGCCTCCGATTTTAAACTGAGTTTGTCACCAGTCAATGCTATGCATGGTTCTAAACATTGTTTGGGTCCACATGCACCACAGTAAATACCTGAGCCGGAGATTTAGACTGAAATAAAATCCATGAAAATAATAGAGTTCCAGCTATCCTAATTGATATAAGCTAATTGCAGACTTACCATGAAACCACATGCATTGTACAAAGAACACTAAAATTATTTTATAATCAATGGTACTTAGCTCAGACTTAATAGTGTGAAATTTAATTTGCAAATAAGCAACGTAAGGCAGAAAAGGCTAAATATTAATTTTAAGAGTAAATTTCACAATCTATAGTATTACTTTCCGTTTTATAATTAAAGCAATGTTGTTGTTTTTCTCTCATCTTGTAACAATATCCATGGCATTGGGGTATACTTGCAATAAACTGCTTTCACAAGGATCAAATGCCTCATCTTTGTTTTGGCACTAAATCAACAGCAGAAGCTGTTTATTGCTTCGTATACACCAATGCCATAAACATTAGCTACAAAATTACTATAATTAAGCATGGGTTTTATTAATCAAAACTAGTGTGGAAATATCAGGTTTGTTTGAGATGTTTAAACCTGCCAAGTTTGAGAGATCTGTAAAACAGGTTAAAAATGGCATTTTCATGTGACCAACTGTTCCTCAGTAATTTGTTCCGAAGTCCATAAATATTGTAGTTGTATTTAAAATAAAAGCCAGTATGTGAACTGATAGGACTTACCCAAATGTAAATAGGCATATCATTTGGAACTGTTGTCATGAATTGAGTGTTTATGCCTTTTTATGTGAACAGGTGCTAAATGAAATTCTGTGGCAGGTAGGTTTTTCTCCATTTGTATGTCAGAAGAATATACAAAACTGTAGATAGCTTACTCCTTAAAACAGGTTTATAAATCTTTTATGTGATCCATATTATAGGTGACCTGATTATTTGCATTGTATTATAATATAATAAAATGTAGAATGTTATAATATACAACAGGGGTATGTGTGCAAACTTTAAATGAACATTAAAAGATCAAAGTCAAGCACTCAAAAACAAGGAAATGCCACAATTAAGGTTTGCTATGCAACTTTAATTCAGTCCCCTTATGCATATCAATCATGATAGTCACATGATCACATACTATATTTTCCCTAGAACTCCTGCCTCATTCAGTTAATGGAACGGATGGTGCTTCTTGAGTCAGTAGCTGTTCAATATTTCTTTTTTATCCTCATTATTCAATATATGGCCACATCCCTTAATTACCACACTGCCTTTAAATACTGTACTGAATAGAGGATTATTAATTTTCCTGTGAGCTTTACTATGGCACTCAGCTCTGTAGCATCTGAGCACTTCACAAACAAACGTATGTATCTTCACAACATCCCTGTGTGGCACTGGAATTACCCCAGTTTTACAAAGGGGCAAATGAGATTTTAAGGCCTAAATTGTCAGAAGCATCCACTAATTTGGGGTGCTCAAATTGAGTTGCCCAGAGTCTGATTTTTCAAGGCAACTAGCATTTTTGTGGTACTTCATATGTTCAAAGCACACTACCATTGACTTTACTCGCCATTGAGTGTCAGCACTTTGGCAAATGAGGCCCCAGGTGTCTCAGGTTGGGCACCCATACAATGAGAAACACACAATTAGTGACCACCTCTGAGAAGTTTGGTTTAAGTGACTAACTCTTGTTCTTTGAGATGTGTTGCATATGTCCATTTCACTGCAGGTGCATGCATGGTGCATTAGAGTCAGAAACGTTTTCCCTTTTGTGGTACCCATCCTGGTGATACACACACACACTCCACTGCCTTGTGCTGCTGCATGATAGTATAAAGGTTGGTGTTACCTCTGGTCCCCTAAAAACCAACCCAGGGTCACATTTGTATTAGTTTTATTACAATGCCGCTGTTAGGTCAGATAGAAAAGAGATGGAGCTTATTCATACACACACACACACACACACTCACTGCATTCATACCCTCATGCACCCACACACTTACACAGGTGGAGAGTTACCGGAGACAGCATGGAGGCCAAGAAACCAAAGCGTGGTAGTTCTGGTATGTCCGCCTGCGGTCACGAATCCAGGCTGCTGAGCAGGTCAAGAAGGAGGGGCTTGTGTGCATGCCTTCTTCCTCTTATGGAACTGGGCAGCTCCTGTCACGTACACTGAGTTTCCTTTCTGTGTCCATCACCGAGAAGCATTCCCAGACCAGTTCCTTTCATGCATACCATGTGGTTCTTTTCTTTACAGCACTCCGTGATTGCCTTCTCAGGGCAGATTATATTAGACACACCTGGCTCCTTTCTCCTTGCAGTTCCTCTCCGCCCAGTCCCACATACACTCCCTTGTTCACACTCCCTTATCTTCCCCACACACTCCCTTGTTCACAATCTCTCTGATTGTGTGGTGGGATATTACACAGCTTGGTAATATCATACAAGTGGTAACTTGAAAAGGTTACAGAGCTTGCAAAGGTTACAAAACTTAAAAGGCTATGCTAACAATAACTGAAGTTACAAAGTCTGCAAAAAAGGTTGCAGAACTTAATGATACAAGTTACTGATCTTAAAATCACATTTGAGCGGAGGCTTTACATAACAGTTGGGAGCTGCCCAAAATCCCCTCAGTTCTTTCACACCAGACAAACTCCAATATAGAGGGGAAAGAGGGTGGGTCATTGAATGGACATGTGCAACATATCTTGAACAACCACCATTACAGATCAGTTTAGTAATCTTTTTTTCTTCTTCTTCATTTAATGATTGCATATGCATGTTCCACTTCAGGTCACCCAAGCAGTTCAATCAGGAGGTGCGTGCCAGAGTCTACCCAAACAATGTCCGCAGGACTACTCATACGAACTTGACATCATCTCTGGAATGCGGAAATATAGCATAATGAGTTGTAAAGGTATGCACAGATGACCAAGTTGAAGTTATACCAATGTCTGCTAAGGTACTTGGAACCAAAAAGGCTGCAGAAGCTGCTTGAGATCTTGAAGAGCACTCTACTTCGCTGCTTGGAGGGAGTGCATTGGCAATGTCATAATAGCACAGATGTATGCAGAATGAAATCCTCTGCATTGAGATTGGAAGGCCTTTCATCCTGTCTGGAACTGATAAGAACAGCTGTGATGACAGTCCAAAAGAACTACCTTTTCCAACAGGTGGCAAGCCAGGAGTACACTAGGCTTGCACCTTTCTGAGATGCAGTCTGAGGTGCAGAATTACAATCATCCAGGATACTATGTGCTCCAGTAGTCTAAGACAATTTACTGTTGCAAGCAACTTGGCTTTGAGATCTATGGAAATGTTTAACATTGTCTGGAATCTGTCCTGAGGTAGTAATGCCCTGGCTACTGTAGAAACCAGGATCAGCTCCATAAGTTCTATTCTCTGAACTGGAAAGAAAACTGACTTGTCTTCATTGATCCACAGACCCAGAACACTGAAGATGGATTGAGTCCTGGATAGATGGACTTTTACTTGGAGCTTGGATTGACCTCATATCAGCCAATACTCCAGGAAAGGACACACTTGCACATCTGCTTTCCTTAGGAATGCAGCTACCATCACCATGCATTTTGTAAAACACTCGCAGGGCAGAAGAGAGGCCAAAGGGTAGGACCATAAGCTGATAATGGATGTTATTTAACAGAAATCTTAGGAATCTCCTGAGATTTTGATGGAGTGTGGCAAAGTTCCTCCTCTCTTCTAGTAGGTCCTGTGCTTATTGGCGGATTTCCTCCCCTCAGTGGTCTTTCCCTTGGATGAAACCCACAGTCTGGATCACCTCCTCCTATGTCTGATTAGGAGTAGCGAGGCTTGGGGGTAACCCGGGCCCGCCCTCTACGCCGGGTTCCAGCCCAGGGCCCTGTGAATTGCAGCAGTCTCTACAGTGCTACTTGTAACCACTGCTTGACCGCTACAGCTCCCTGGGCTACTTCCCCATAGCCTCCTTCAAACACCTTTCTTATCCTCACCATAGGATCCTCCTGGTGTCTGATACTGCTTGATTGTATGGTGTTTCCTCAATCCTCCAGTAGTACACCCTCTCAGTTCTTAGTTCCTTGTGTCTCTGGCTCCCAGCTCCTCATATGCCCTTCCTTCCTCTGGCTCCTCCTCCTTGACTGGAGTGAGCTCCCCTTTTTATACCAGGTGCCCTGATTAGCCTGCCCTGATTGGCTGCAGGTGCTCCAATCAATGTAGCTCTCTCCGGTGCCTTCTAGAAAGTTCTTAATTGGCCCCAGGTGCCTTGATTACCCTGGAGCAACTGCCATTTTGGTTCCCATGGTACTAGGGATTTGCTTAGCCTGGGGCTAACATACCTGTTCCTGAGTACTTTCCTGTAGCCATCCAGCCTTGCTTCATCACAATAGTCACATGGAAATATGCATTTTTCATGTTGAGGGCAGCATACCAATTGCCGAGATTCAGGAAGGACATGATGGAAACTAGGGTGAAAGTGCAAAACAGTATTTTCTTTATATGTTTGGTCAAATTTTGCAAGTCCAGGATGAGTCTGAGACCTCCTTTTGCCTTTGGAATCAGGAAGTAATGTGAATAGAAACCCTTCCCATGTTGGAGAAGGGAAAATCTTTTCTACAGCTCTCAAATGGAGAAAATACTGTACTGCTTAGAGGAGGGCATTCTCTTGCATCCGAAGAAGTGGGTATTCACCCACGAAAGCTCATGCTGCAAAACGTCTGTTAGTCTATAAGGTGCCACAGGATTCTTTGCTGCTTCTACAGAACCAGACTAACACGGCTACCCCTCTGATACTTGATTCTCATGAGAGTGATCCCTGAAGAGGAATAGGTAAGGGGGTAGAGGAATGGAAATAAATTGAACAACTCTAACCTCTTGTGCTTCCTCCAAAACAATGCCAGAGGGGCCCTCTTCACTGATGCTGAAGCACTAGGTGCAGACTCAAGATGGAAGGCTCAGAAGGTAGATGCTGAGCAACCTCCATGAGGATATGGTCTCACCGCTCTGTCTTTCTTTGTCCAGTGCTTAAAGTAGGCCTCACTAAGGCACTTTAGACTGATGGAATGAGGGTGACTCACCAGCATAGATTTTTTTTGCAGCCAGCACAAAGTTTAAATCCTAGAGACTGAGGTATACCCCAGTACTAGGCACTATGGCCCACAGGAGGAGGAAACCGGTGCTCCAATAGTAAAGAATATAACAAATGAAACAATGAATGCCAATAACTACAGGAGATTAAATAAATTTCCAGAAAGGGGAGAACTTGCAGAAGCAACAGAATGTACTCCAACTACCAACCCTGGGTGGTAAGAAGTAACTGAGGGGGGTCTGGAGTGGCTCCCGCCCTCTATACCATCATGCAGTGGCACAAGACAACAGAAGGTGCATGCACTGCCCTGATGGGTGCCATTAAGGAAAAAATCTCCCTCTCTGGCGTAGTGGGGACTCACACAACTGAAGTGGAATGGCCATATGCAATCACTCGAAGAAGAACTACACAGAAGATTTTCTGTGGCAGAGGCACAATTCCATTTTCCAGGTTAGTATTCACCTATCTTAACCATGAGACAAAGTTTTCTTCATGCAGTCCCCTACCTCACTCACTTTCCAACTTCTACAATAAACAAGAGTCCTACAGACCACAGCCTCATTCAATACACAATCTGATTCATTCACTAAGTCCTGTCAATTTTGTGCACTGAATGAGGCAAGGGTCCTAATTTTTCAATACTTAACTTTGCAACAGAATGTTCTTTTAACATAGTACTTTGATGTAATTTCCTAAGCATAAAAAAAAAAAAGACCAAATTCCATTGTGTGGCACCATATTAACCTGCAACTTGAATTAATACAGCAGTATGGGAAACTTTAGATCCACAACTCAGACGTCTACTACTTGATTCAATAGACTGGCTGGTTACAGTAGTAGCTTGTTAACCTATATGTGGACCAGCTGGATGGGACACATATTTGCCACAGGGTTTTCACAGCTATTTTCTAGACAGCAAAGAAATGTTGAGACTCAGGAACCCTGAGTTCAATTCCAGGTTTTGGTTGTGTGTTCTAGTGATGGTAGACTCTTCTATCCTTCCTCCTAGCATGTCTTCTCAAGCCTTTTCCCTTCTGTCCCTGTTCTTGCTCTTACCACCTTCCTTACCTTTCCCCACTCCCAGCCCCACTCAGTATTTAAGTCAAGCTGTTCCTCCTTCTCCTCAATGCTGTCTGAGAAGCAGCAGGTCACTGAAAGTAAAGGAGATAGATAATCGCTTCAGTCCTGGGCTTTGCCTAACAGCAAGGGGGGAGAAATTACAGCAAAAGTCTGACTTAGCCCCTTCAACATGGGGTTGGAGTATGCTCAATGCAGAGGAAATCTATAGAAAATTTAGCTGCCAAACTCTAGCTTGCCTCTACTAAGCATTTAAAAACAGCAATGGTCAGCAACACTCAGGAAAATTTGTCTCTCCCCCCACAGGGCTCAGCAAAAGGCAACTGAGAACAACGAAATACACTGCCAAATTTCAACTTCCTGTTCCAATGATTGGAGGCACTACAGCTTCTCAATAACATGTGAGACTAAAAACAGGGTCTCAATGAAAAGTGTTAGGAAAACTTAATAGGCATTACTGTCAACTCCAGCTATAATATACACACACATTTACATACTTAGCATTGATTGTGTCATCTTTGTGATGAAATTATAGCAACTGTATAACTGACATTTATATAGAGGGTGCCAGGGCTAATTTTTCAAATGTCAAAACAAGGAAAAGTAATTCCTTTTCCTAGCTTGTCTACAGCTGTTTAGATATGAATGCCCCAACCGAATAAGGTAACTGATGCAAAACATATCTGCCCAGAGGCACCGCTTGGCACCTTCTGTGTTCTTACTCTATAATCAAAACCTTAAGGACTGCTGAAGCTAATATGCCAAATTAGAAACTAACTAGCACTGACATCTCCTGTAACTGAAAAACAAATCAGTGTTTCAGAGGAAATGCAAGTTAAATATACCCTTTAAGGTGTATTATTTAAGAATGTAGTGGGACAGATTGTAACTAAAATCTATGGAGTAAAATGTTTCTGGAACTATGTATCTATAGGGCACATTTACTGCTAACCTAATAATGATTTCAAGAAAATATGTAGTTTCCTATACATTTAACAAGAAAATCCACTGAAAGCTATTAACTACAAAAAATGAAAACAGCTAACATTGGCAATTTATAAAACAGGGACTCCTTTTACGGAGACGTGAAATATGTGACTGAAAAATAAGACGGTATTAAACTTCTTGATTTATTGACTGGTTTGAATCAAACATACAGAAGTCAGGTAGTTTGGCACTATCTCCTGAGAAACAATTTATCATTGATCCAGAAGCATAGGCGTGCGCAGCACATTTCATTAGGGTGTGCACCAGGGAGCTCTGCCTTAGCCCCACCCCCATCCACTCCCTCCCACATCCCGCCCCCTGACTGCCCCCCTCAGAACCCCCAACCCCCCTGCTCCTTGTCCCCTGACTGCTCCCTCCTGGGACCCTGCCCCTAACTGCCCCCCCAGGACCCCACCTCCTATCTAAGCCTCCCTACTCCTTGCCCCCTGACTGCCCCGTCCTGAGACACCCCCCCCCACTGTAACTGCCTCTCTAGGACCCTACCCCCTACCTGTCCCCTGACTGCCCCAAACCTTATCCACACCCCTGTCCCCAGACAGACCCCCAGGACTCCCATGTGTATCCAATCGCTCCCTGTCCCCTGACAGGACCCTCAGAACTCCCAACCTATCCAACCCCCCCCTGCTCCTTGCCCCCTGACTGTCCCCTCCAGAGACCCCCACCCACCCTCTAATCACCCCCAGGACCCCGCCAACTATCCAACCCCCTTTTCTGACAGGCCCCCTGGAACTCCCACACCCTATCCAACACCCTCATTCCCCATCCTCTAACTGCCCCCAAGACCCTCTGGCCCATATCCAACCCCCCCCGGCCCGGCCCCCTTACCACACCGCTGCTCAGAACACAGTCCCCACCCCCTGGACATCCCCTTGACCAAATCCCCCTGGACATCCCCTTGACCAATGACGTGGTGGCACTTATGGGTCGGGTGCAGAGAGCGCCAACCAAGCTGGAGCACAGCGGTGGAAGAGCGCTATGACTGACGTAAGTCAAAGAAGGTCACGTGTAGCGCTGGAGAGGCGGCAATTGGCTGGGCGGGGGTAAGAGGGTTCTGTGTGGGGCAGGCTGGGTGCAGGCAGCTCAGTGGGGGATCTGGATGGACAGGGAGATTCCAGGTGCAGGGGCAATGGGACTCTGGAGTGGGGACCAAGTGAAAGTGGTTGGAACTCAGAGGGGGGGTCTGGGTGCAGGGGAGGTGGGGTTCATTTGGGTGGAGGTCTAGGTGTAGGTGGTTGGGGCTCAGTAGGGAAGGTTTCTGCGGGGGGCTCATCAGGGTGGCACAGATGCAGGAGAGGTGGGGCTTCTCAGAGTGAGGGTTTGATGGGCCTGCTTAACAAGGGAGCCTCAGCTGCTGCCAAGGGGATCTGCATGCTCAGCCCCCACTTCCCCATCCCCTTCGCTTCCCCCTCCCATGCCTCTTTCCCACTGCTCCATCTCCTCCCCATCCCACCCCCTTCTTTCCCCACTGCCTCTTTCCCCCTGCCCCACCCCACCCCACAACTCACTGTGGTACAAAATGAAAAATCACACACCCCTGTTTCTCCTTCACTTTCTGCAGGGCAGCAAAGAACACTTCAGGAGGGGGATCTGGGCTGTTTTCATTCCCCCTGGGGCCCAGGAGTGCCCCACACAGACCCCCACTGCCCAGAGCCATCCCCAGAGCAGGGCTGGCTTTAGGCCTATTCCACCAATTCCCCCGAATTGGGCCCCGCGCCTAAGAGGGCCCCGAGCCCAGTGAGAATCCCTTCCCTGGCTAGAGGCGCCTTTTTAATTTTTACTCACCTGGCGACGCTTTGGGTCTTCAGCGGGACTTCAGCGGCGAGTTCTTCTCTTATTCTGGGTCTTCGGCAACTTCAGCAGCGGGTCCTTCAGTGCCACTGAAGGCCTGGAGTGAGTGAAGGACTCACCGCCGAAGTGCCGCCAAAGACTCAGAGCACCGCCCGGTGAATACAAGCCCCACGTGTTTTTTTACATGTGTTTGGTTTTTTAAGTCATCTCTGCCAGAGCCACGTCGAAACTGTTTGAATTGGGCCCCTCACTTCCTAAAGCCAGCCCTGCCCCAGAGACCCACTCCCCACACCCTGCCTGCCCCCCAGCCACACTCACCGGCCTGCTGGGCGGGGGCTATTTGCCTTGCCTGGGCTGAGCCAACGTCACAGCTGGGGTCGGTAGGGGATCAGAGTGGGAGCGGGGGGTCCTGCCTGGGCCGGGCTCCCTCAGAACCTCCTTGCCTGGGGCCCAGATGAGCCCCCGACCCATGCTGGCTGAGAATGACCTGGCCCCAGCACTGATCCCTGGGAGGTGGCAGGCTGAGCAAGACGAGCTGGAGCTGCGCTGGGGAGCGGGCAGGCAGACCCCTGTGGGACGTGACTCCCGAGAGCCTCCCAGCCAGCGGAGGAGCAAGTGGGTGGAGGGGATGGGGCAGAGATACTTGGGCTGGCCAGACAGCTGAGCAGAGCACGGGGGAAGGGCTGGAGAGGAGAGGAGCCAGCCTGCAGAGGCCCCTCGGCTGGTAGCACAAGTGAAGTGCAGTGCCTGGCCAGCTGACGGGCCCCTGTTAAGCATGGGCCTGGTGCCAGGGCACATGTGGTGCCATTGTAAACCCGCTGGTACTGCTCAGGGCCTTAGGGTGTGCCTGGGCACACCCGGCATACCCCCCCGTGCACGCATATGTCCAGAAGTTCTTAGAAGAGTCAAAGCGTCGTAGCAAATATGTTGCCTGGAAGACGCTAAGAATGTTCTGTCTGAACATGTCATCTCTACATTTCAGTTTGCCTACATTTGAAAATCTGCTTTTGTAACTTCCTACATCTCAGAATCAGGTTTGTATCACAGATACTCATGATAGTTCAAAACTTGTTTTCCCTGAATGTTTTACAGTATATAATTACAGCATATATGTTCTTCAGACATTCTTGCTTGTAACCTCACACACTAGATTTGTAAAAATATTAACACACGGTCAAAGCAAACTAGTTTAAAAAATTGATGGCAATTTTGGGCAGTACTCTTCTAAGCTACCATAGGGATAACTACAGAAAGATAAAGATTTAGCAACACTTGATTTATCTATACATGTTCTTCTTTGCTCCTTCTATCATTACCTTTCTGAGGGCCAGATTCATAGCCTACTGAAGTCAATGCAAAAATTCCCACTGAATTACTGCCTTAAATTGAATCTTTTTACCACCTGAAGATTATTCTGATGTGTCTATCACAGTACAGCTATGGATACCTAATGAGCCTCTTATTAATTACTCTTTGCTCCTACCAAGACTGACATTCATTCCTTGATATGACAAGGTTCCTGCTTTTTACATATGAATACCTGCCTACTAGAATTCAGACCAGAAAAGAAGGAGAAATTTCCTGTGAAGAGTGGAAGCTGATGTAGTAAGTGCAGGCCCTGATAAAGGCCCGGTATAAGGCCTAAGGCCTAAACTAAAGTAATGGTCAAGACTTTGCTAACATAAAGAAAAGTTAAGCTGTGAGACAGAGGCAGGCCCGGTTCACAGAAGCTGGCAGGAAAAGAGCTGATGCTGCATAAACACATATTCACCTAGCATATTAAAGTATAAACACAGCATTAGAACACACTATACTGAAACATTCCATAGATAACAGAAGGACAGGCCAACCCATCCCAATGACAGGGGCAAAAGGGTAAAATGATGGATAGAGTTGTTTTGTTCGAACCAACATGTACAAGGTAGAAGGTGGTACCTTAATACATAGAAAGGTTGTAACTTGCTACATAGAGAGGTTGCACCTCAATACGTCAGGTGTGATGTGTAACTTGTTTGTATCTGTGTATAAGAATGCATTCCTGGGGAGGTGCCTTTTGTCCAGCCTAGGGGGCAGTGGAAAATCCCGCCACTGACTGAGCTGAGTCCATAGCCAAGAGGCACTTTCTCGTAGTATGCCCGGTAGACTAAGTAATCTATGGGGAACTGCCATTGTGTCCGAGGTCGCAATAAACCTAGTCGACGTGACTTTGCATCTTACTGGACTCTGTGGTTATTGGGGGTTCTCGTCGGGTCTGCTGTGTCAGCTATCTGCGCAGAGCTGGGGCAGCACACAGAGGGAACTCACGCACGCAGCCGAGTGATATCAAGGAGAGAGCAGAGCACCACACCGGTACAACTCTGACAACAGCTGACATTACCTTTAACCGTTATACTGGAAATGCAAACCATAAAGAAAATAAGATTCTCTCTCTAAGAGGCTACGTGAATATTCAACAGAATGCAGGAAACCAAGATCATATTATTTAATCCTGAGTTTTGTAATACTTTAATGTAGATCACTGGCTGCAATATTTGAATCTTTCCATTTGCAAACTTCACTCACTATACATTGCACATTTTGTATTTTATAGATACAGCAAGAATACCTAGTATATGGCAACCATATAAAGTAATGAAAACAAAGAAACTGTAAAGTAGATAGGGATGTATATATATTTCCACCCATCTCTGAAATGGCCATCAGAGTATGGCAAAGTTTTCTACAGGTTCTCTGGTCTGGGAAAGAGTAATTTATACTCTCCCTCTCTTCAAGGCTACTTTATAACAGCTCTGGAAAAGTTCTGAGTTATACTGGAGGCTAGCATCCTCAGAGTATAAATTTAACAAAGTAATTGTCAATTTCAAAATTAAAAACAGTCAAAATTAGATCCCTCTCAGTCATGGAAAGCTCAGATATAACCAATGTTTCCCACTAATTCTTGTAATTAGAAAGTGCCGCATTGGTGAAATTCAGTATAGTAGCTACCAAAAGCATCTGACATATATAATAAAAAGATGGCCACTGCTTCAAAGAGCATACAGTCTAAATAAATCTCATTGTTTGCTATAGTAAAATGGCTCTGAAACACCTTTAAAAATAAGATAGTTTACCCACTTGCTTCTGTAGGGGTCTGATTGACAAAGTTAACTATATAAAAACTTCATTTCAGTACAATGAATGACTTTATCAAAGTATCTTTAGATCCTTCAGATAGCTACAATTCATGCTAACAAAGCTACTAACAAGTTGATTAAAATAATCTTTAACCTCTGCAGCAATTAGGAAGGAGGAAATGAAAAACTTCAGGGTGTTATTTTTTAAAGTCTCTCTACATGCCTCCTTGACTACACACCAATAGTTAGACACCCTTTGACAAATTAATGGAAACAAAATAGTTTGCAGATTGTAATACATTTTTCTTTAAGAGATCTGACAAAATAGTATGGCACTTCTTCCATTTTATCCCTGAAGGGACTGGAATATGTTCTATTTAATTCAACCAATGCATTATACAACTTGTATTAGCTCCTATAGAATAGCTTAAAATAATAAATATTGTTGCTAGTAATCAACACAACCAAAATATGACCTTGAAAACAAGCACTTTTAGTAAAAAAAACCTATTGCAAGTATTTTGTGCGTCAGTGCACATGATACTAAAGTCCTCTGGGGTACCTTATAACAATGTAATATACACCTGGTAAGATCATCATCAGTTGTATTATTATTATTATTAGTTGCCAGCAAACTACTTATAGAAGCCTATGCTTATTTAAACTACTTCCTTATTAGCTACTTCTATATGCATCTTTTCCTCCATTCTTCTGTCATCAGTTGAGAGAACTGGTCATGAATATTTCTATACAATTCTGCATTGCTCTAAAGAGCTAGTAAAAATGAGGTTCTTCAAGTGAGTTGGGATTTGAATGCAATACTAAGTTGGGCTGTGCGTCTCTCACAGTTCAGTCAAAGATATATGCCAGCACAGGAAAAAAAAATAGTTTCAGACATCTGTTCTTTGTGTACATGGTACAGAAGAGGACAACAAAAAATGATGAAGGGTATGGAACAGCTTCTGTCAGGGGAAAGATTAAAAAGACTGACTTTTCAGCTTGGAAAAGAGATGAACAACGAAGAGGGGATATGATAGAGATCTATGAAATCATTAATGGTGTGGAGAAAGTGAAGAGGGAAGTGTTACTTACTACTTCACATAACACAAAACCAGGGGTGTGCCAATGAAAATACTGTAATAGGCAAAAGGTTTGTTTCAAAAAGAAGTACTTCTTCACACAAGGCAGTCAACTTGTGGAATTCATTGTCAGGTATATTGTGAAGGCCAAAACTATAATGGGGTTCAAAAAGAATTAGATAGGTTCATGGAGGGTAGGTCCACCCACTAATTCCTGGTGAGTCCAGATCGAATCCCCTTGGATCTTAAAACAAGGAAAAATCAATCAGATTCTTAAAAAGAAGGTTTTTAATTAAATAAAAGAAAGGTAAAAATCATCTCTGTAAAATCAGGATGGAAAATAACTTTACAGGGTAATCAGATTCATAGAGCCCAGAGGAACCCCCTCTAGCCTTAAGTTCAAAGTTACAGCAAACAGAGGTGAAATCCTCTCAGCAAAAAGGAACATTTACAAGTTGAGAAAACAAAAATAAAACTAACACGCTTTGCCTGGCTGTTACTTACAAGTTTGAAATATGAGAGACTGATTCAGAAAGATTTGGAAAGCCTGGATTGATGTCTGGTCCCTCTTAGTCCCAAGAGCGAACAACCCCCAAAACAAAGAGCACAAACAAAATCCTTCCCCCCACCAAGATTTGAAAGTATCTTGTCCCCTTATTGGTCCTTTGGGTCAGGTGTCAGCCAGGTTTCCTGAGCTTCTTAACCCTTTACAGGTAAAAGGATTTTGGTGTCTCTGGCCATGAGGGATTTTATAGTATTGTACACAGGAGGGCTGTTCCCTTCCCTTTATAGTTATGACTGTTATTCTTGCAAAATGCAGCCCAAACTCCAGCAACGTTCCACAAGCCAATTGGAATTTCTGTGAAGCTGTAGTACCAGTTTTAGCTCCCTGATTTCTTTGAGAGTTGCCACTGTTCGAGAACTACAGTTCATAATCTGGTTAGAAAGTAATTAATAAAATAAGAATAAGATATAATAAACACTTAGAATATTGAATAGTTCTGCAGAAGCCTGTACTCAAAGTTGTTCAAACTCTATAAATACTACAGTAACAAGCTGAACTCACACTGTTTTTTAAAACTCTTTATAAAAAAAAAAGAAAAAGTTGAAAGCTGAAATACTTGCAATAACTTGTGTTTAAGCAAAAAATAACATTAGGAGATTTAGTGACGCCACAAAATTGCTATAGCACTATGACACTGAAACAGGAAATGTTTACAAGTGGAATCAACAAGTGTGTATTGGAATTGGTGACTTTTGCATTTCCAGGGTCAAGTGGTAACTTGCTAAGTTCACAGACTAGACAGTTAGCTCGATTACAAGCAGAGGTGCGCAAATAATTTTTTCTCTTCACTGGCAATTTTGAAAAAAGTAAAAAAAAATTGAAACGCTTCGTTTACACAAAATTGAAACAAAACATTTCATTTCAATTTCAGTCATTTTTAAATTATTTTTGAATGTTTTAAAAAAGAAAATTAAATAATTTTTGAAACACTATCTATTTAAAACAAAAAAATAGAAATATTTACATTTTGGGGGGAATTTAGCGAGGTCCCCAAAATAAACAATTTATAAAAATTGACGAGTTCATGAAATATTTCAGTGTCACCAAATCTGCATTTTTCTCACACACACAGCTTTGTCCAGCTCTACTTACAAGGAGGAGCTAACCAGCAGGAAGGAGACCAAGCTTTGCTGTCACCAAAGCCACCATCTGCTAGGACCCAGGAATATACTATAGCACCACAGAGGATTTGTTTTCCTCATCCAGAAAGATGCCAACACCAGATAGCATAAGAGGGAAGTAGATGACATTGCCTCCTGCACCAGGTTCAGATAAATCCTAATCAACGTTCCCCCCCTCCAAGTGTCATTTTTCTTTCCTCACCTTAATTCTCCTCTTTCCCATCCTTCTCTCTTGCCTGATGTCTAACAAGAATCTGACTTAGCTGGCTAAACAAATCCACTTTGGAACACTACTCTGATGAAGGAGGCAAGAAACGATAATGTCTTCATATAATTTCTGAGCAGCTAGTTTGCAAGTAAGGGACGGTGGGGGAAGAGAATCTGCCCTTCCCTATCTTTGCTTTTCACTTTTTTGTGTGTATGCCTGGATTTCAGCAACAACTCATGGATCACTATAACTGACTTTTTCTAAATATAAAACTGAACACAAATGGTTCTTTCATAATTCCAAATATATATATATATATATATATATATATATATATATATATATAAAACACACACACACACACACACACACAGAAAGAAAGATACATTAGAAAAGCCATAGGTAATAGTACAGAACATATCATAACATCACTATATAAATCCATAGTATATCCAAAATTTGAATACTGCATGCAGTTCTGATCACCCCATCTCAAAAAAATATGTATTAGATTTGGAAAAAAGTAAGAGAAGGGCAACAGAATTGATTGGAGTTGTCTGTTACAGCTCCATTTTGTTTCTTAAAGCTGTCCCCTTACTCCATTTTGTTCTTGTTCTCCTCTGTGGCCGCCCTTCCCTGGCTGTTAAGTTGTTACCAGGGCCTCTGCCCTTCTCAAAGGGAGGGCCCCTTAAGTTGTTTAACAAAAGCCATTGCCCTTCTCAAAGGAATGGCCACTTATGCTAAGTGGGACCACTGCCCTGTTCAAAGGGTTAGTCCTGTTATCACCTTGTTAAAACCTGGGCTGGGTGTAGGGTAGGCTCTATCCAGAGCTGCAAGACTATTGTGTTTTTAAGATCCTGGGCATGAGTCATACCTCTGGGCTCAGGACTAGTCCTAACATGCCTCTGTGGCTACCTGCAGTTTTTCCCTGCTTGCTCTCCTCCCTGTGAGAAGGGGAACCAATCAGAGTTACTGGCGGGAAGCTGCCAGGGTTTGCCTTACAAAACAGACATTTTGAACAGACTTCAGAAAGGGTTCTTGCATTGCTGCCTGGTCTGATCAACCACGGGGTTCTGGGGGTCCTTTCTCCGCTCTCGTTTTATTTTTGAGCGTACCCCCGTTTTTGAACCCCCCCCCCACGAAGAACGAATTGCTGCCTGAGAGATCTCCTGATTATCAAGACTGTACCAAGCCTTCTGATGTTCTTGCTGCTTCTGCCTCTGTTGCTGCCTTGGGGGATGGTAAGAATCCCTCTGTGAAACTTTCTGTACTTTTATTTTATTATTTTAGCTGCTGGCTCTGTCTCCCCAGCACACAGACTCAAGCTAAACCTTGGTCTGTGTCCTAAAACCTCTCTTACCCCCCCCCCCCCAATCCTGGCTGCTGGCTCTGTCTCCCCAGCACACAGACTCAAGCTAAACCTTGGTCTGTGTTTTAAAACCTCTCCTTTAAACCCCGTGGCACTCTGCCACTGAAAATGAGTTTTGTGCTGGCTGCTAAGGTTCTGCTCCTGTGGGCTTTGCCTTGGACTGTTTTCAGCTGTATCCACTGCTGCAGTCACCCCCACCCCCCCCCCCCCACTTTGGAGCTGTGTCTGGACACACACCACTCAGCCCTCTGGAACTATCCTTAGCATAAGGTGCACCCTTTAAGTTAAGTTTAGCATTATACTTGTAAGTTAGGCTTAGAGAATTGTTGCATTGTGTTTTGTTACTTGCTAATTTGTGTAGTCTTGGTTAAGCTAGATCATAGATAAGATTTTGCTGTTGTTCTGTATAATTGTAATTAAGTCTGTCTTCCCACTGCACCCCCCCCCCAGCTTCTCTGTGTCCTTCTACCTTGTTACACTCTCTCTGGCTGCTTAAAACTTGCAGCCTGTTTGTTCTTCCTAGCCTGTTTGCTCTATGTGTCTGTGTCTCTGTGCTCCTACTGCCAAACCTCAATTGTATTGCTGAAGTCTAGCACAAAACCCCATTGGTTACTTTTTCCTCTCTGATACCCCTCACATTTTACATTTACACCACTGTGGACACATTTTACCTAAAATTGTTTATTATTTAACATATTTTCCATAACTATTAGTTGGTTATATGCTGCTGTGACACACCTTTTTACATAGAAATCGCTAGCTACCTGTTACATTTATACTTCAGTGTTAGTTGGTTACCCACTGTATTGTATCCTGCTGTGTTGTACCCCACTATTGAAACCCCCTTACTGTTCACCAAAAAGAAACCCCTCCCCAATTGTCTATCTTAACAAACCCCATACCCCTCACAAATGAATTTTACCGGTTTTTGCATTTTTATTAATAAAGTTTATTTTGCACCCCACCCGTGTGGTAATTGCTCCCCAAGATCCCATATACCTGTGGCAGGGACCATGGCGTCACGAACAGGATCTTGGGGTAACAATTACTGCCATCCCTGTCCCTGGAAAGAGGCCAAGACCTCTGGGACAGAGGAAGACCAGACCAACCACCTACAATACCACTTGCTGCAAAGTAAACAGCAGCCTGAGGCCCTAGAATGGGTCTGTACTATTGGCAATGGCCAGAGCTCCAGGGTGTATACCACCCACCTTGGGGCTCACTGATTGTGGGGTGCCTCCTAACCTGCCACCCCACATTCAGGGCCAGCCCTGCTGATTCCAGCCTCCGGCCAGTCTGCACTAAGGCAGGAGAGCCAGCCGCAGATTCAGATCCCACCCGCCTCTGGAGAGAGGTGGGAAGGGTCATGAAAGCCTGCGGGGGGGCCCCATCTAAGCTCACCCCTGAACCTCAAATTTTGCAGGGGTCCCCCACCCACCAGATATTAACAGAACTGGTGCAAAAGCTGGATGAAATTCGAAAGCCCAAGAAACTGTGGCATGACATATATAAGCCCCAAAAGGTAGCCACAGTTACCTATGAGATCCTGGCTCAGGCCCTTGACAAACTAACTGTTTTCCATGGGGCCCTAATGACCTCGGCCAAGGAGGCCACTAGCCAGCCTAGCCAGGAGGGACCACCACTGACCCCAAGCCTGCCCAGTCCCAATAAATCCCCTGAAAAACCACCCCCATATACCCGCCCAGAGGCCTCATCTCCCCTCAAGAAAACCCCACTATACCCAGCCCTACCTTCAGCCCCTCTAGAAGCCCAAGCCCATGAACCTGCACCCACTGTCACCTCTGGTGAAGCCCTACCAGTATCCATCAGTCGTATAAAGATTGATGACCAGGGCAACACCACACAGGTGACAGAACTCCGGCCCCGCTCCAAAGCAGAAGATGAAGGAGTTCATCTCAGACACCGCTAGGGGGGCCAATGAGCCACCACTACTGTGGCTAGGCCGCCTGGCTCTGGAAAATGGACAGGAGTTAGTGGATTAGGGAAGAGGGCCTAGTATTAGCCAGGACCAGTAGCTGGTCCAGGGGTCTCTCAGGGAGCCTGGTGATATCTAACACTGCATGGCCCCCTGACTGCCCCAGCCCTGGCCTTCCTCCATTGTTACAGCACTCCCTTCAAGGGATCCAAGTCCCAGAGGAAGTGTCAAGGATATCCCTTCCCTGAGATGTGCCATCGCAGGGGGGTCCATCATGCTGTGGTCCCCTACCCAACACCCTCTCGGACTTACTCAGGCCCAGATTAACCAGGTCAATGCTTTCAGCATGTTATTGACCCCACCGAGATACCCATAGCCGAAGCTGCCATTGACTTTAGCCATGGATAGCAGTACCAACCCCTGACACTGGGGCAGTTCTGTGGCTAAGGGGGTATGCTAGGCGCCCCATTGGGCGACTCTATGAAGCCCTCGAGAAAATAAGATGGCCCTCAGCCCAAGCTCTACCCATCAGTCCACCCCCACCGCACGCCAGTCCACCCCCACCACATACCAGTTCACAACACAGGTCCCAGTACTCACAGCATTCATTTACAGAACGCAAAATCTTTGGGTTCTTATTGTACAAGGGCCTCACTAAGGAGGTTGTACGTAAGCTCAATAGTGAGCAGCAAAGAGCCTTGGCCATAGCTCTGGGATGGGAAGAGCGCCCAGAACCTTCCCAGCCAAAAAACGAATAACGGCCGGGTGCTTGGCGGCGGCCAGCACCCGGCCAGGGGACCCCCGTCCCTATTATCCGCTAGTTTTTGACAAGGGTCTTGTCATCCCCTTTTTGCTGGACACGGGGGCACAGGTATCCATTGTACCCCCTCACGTCCCTCACACTCCACAGGGACACACCATTTATGTGCAAGGCCTCAATAGCACAGAGCCCCGCTCAGAGGTAAAGGTTACATGCACACATAAACCACACACCAATAACATTTTCGGGCCCTAGTGGGACCCATGCCCCTCCTTGGGGTTCAGGAGCTACGGCGTTTTAAAACTGGCCAAAGCTGTGCTCGATGCACTACCAGTCACCCTATCGGGTGCCAGTGCCCCCACGAGCCTGAACTGCTCAACCACACACCCTGGAAATACAGACCCATACCCACAGCCCCAGAAGGTCAACCACACATTGCCCAGCTCATTGAGACCCCTGCTTAAAGATAATAAGATTCGGCGGGTGTCAGCGAGCAAATACTTGTCCAGTGCATGGGGAATCCCAAAACCACACAAGACCAATGAGTATAGAATGGTTATAGATTATCGCGCTGCTAACAAACACACACGGTCAGTAGCATTCGCTGCCAAATGGGATATCCCCACTATAGAACGCATCCTACTGGATGACACTAACCAATGGGCCTGTACAATAGACCTAAAAGATATGTTTTATCAAATCCCCCTCTATGACCACAAGGGACTCTTAAACTTCGCTTACCAGGGAGCCCAGTATCAATGGCAAGCATGTCCCCAAGGGTACAAAAACTCACCTGCCTGTGCCAGCGAGGCCCTAACCCGCACGTTAGAAAAGGTACCATCCCTCCCCAACGTCCATGTCGTCTACTATGTGGATGACATTCTCATAACTGGTCCCACACCGACTGAAGTACAAAAGGTCACTGAACAGGTCCAGGACGCTTTATCCACCGATGGGTGGAACCTCAGTTTGCCTAAAAGTGTCCTCACTGCTACTTCTACCTTTCAGTTTTTAGGTTTTACTGTAGAGAAGGGACAGCTACGCCACTTAACTTACCACCCACTCACCAATTCTTTCCCCCTGGGGGTAGCTCCCCCCAGACGTGAAGTACAGCATGTGTTTAGGTGTAATTAACTATCACAGACAGTTCCTCCCTGCTGCTTTGTTGCCACAACTATCTGTTTTGCAGCGATATGCCAGGAACGTTAAAACCCCTTGGACACCAGAAGCCGAGCAGGCGGTGTCTTCCCTGGCTGCCTGGTTGGGCTCTGGGCCCACCTTGGCTCGGTGGAATCCCACCAATCCTATTGAGATTACCCTCACTGTGTCCTCAGACCATGTGGCTGCAACTGTGTCCCAAGAGAACCTTCCTGTCCACAATCTGGCTCGGAAGCTGTCAGGACCCGAATATCGTTATGGGCCTGTGGGCATTGCCATGCTTGCTGTCCAGTGTGCTCTCCCATGGGGTAAATCTGCCACAGGCACCCTAAGGGGGCCTCATGTGGAGCTTCTCCCATACCTCACCTTCACCCCAGCCCCCCAGTTCCAGGGAGCCCCTGCTACTTGGGAGCGACTTGTTTACCAGGCCCAAGAGGTATTTGGACATTGGGCCCTTAAGTCCTCCTCCACCACAGCTCCCACTGAGCCGGGGGCTATTGGCCAACTAAGTGCCTATGCCCCTTGGATTGTATCTGATGGGGGCACATCGCCTTCTCCCCGAGCAGGAATGCTATGTGCTACCTGTAATACCCTCAAAGTTAAACTCTTAGATTTTTGCAGCTCAGCTCAGAAGGCCGAAGCAGAAGGCGTCCTGTTGGCAGCCTCTCACATTGTGGCAGCCCGCCCGAAAACACATGTGGTCCTGGGAGTGGACTCAAGCTACTGCGTGTCCCATCCTGGTGGGAGAAGGACGGCCCACCGCTCATGAAGAAATATGGGCACAACTGGCAGCACAGTCCAAGCTGCCATGGTTTGTTACCCATTGTCCTTCACACAGGTCTGACAGTAACCCTCTTCATTCCAGCCTGGATCTACAACTCCGAGAACATAAATGTAACACATCCCAGGTTAACATTATCTCTTGCAGTGATCCCTTCATCACCTGGCTCCATAAAGAGTGGGGGCACCTGCCTGCCCGTGCCCTACATCAGCTGTTGAACTGACGAGGAGACGAACATCGAGTGTGGTCTAGGCAGCAGTGCACCCAAGCTGTCCAAGGGTATCTGAGCTGCCAACAGGCACGAGTCAGTAACAAGCCTGTCAATGCTCATGGTGCTTATAGCCCTGAGCACTTTAGCCGGGTAAAACCTGGCAGATGGACCTCATTGGCTCCCTCCCGGGGGCAAAACAGTATCTAATGTGTTCTCCCCTCAGGCGATCTACTGCACCAGCTGTTTCTGTAGTCCCTTCTCCAGGTAATTGCTGCCTGGGGGGCACCCGAAAGAGATCCAGACCAATGAGAGGGCCACCGTTCAAGAGTAGAGCTATAGACCAGACGGTGTCCCAGTGGGGGGAATCAGTCGCCATGATTGCCGCCCCGCCTCGAGAAAACCCCCTGGTTGCCTGGTTGAGAGCCTACGCCCTACAGGAGGTCCTCATCGGGAACCTGTCAGATGTCCCCCCATCGCACGGATTGCGTTGCCTGTACAAGACCACAGGCCTCAGAGGGAGGGTCCCCCTCCCTCTGGGAGTTCCTCCCCCTCACGAACCTGACTCCACAGCATCCAGCTTCACCCTGCAATGACACAGACTGGGTTCATCGGCCTCTGTTTACGTTCCACACCACCAGTGACGCCCTCACTATCCTAGCCAGCTACGCCGAGCAGAACCGTCTTCTGATCCAGACCAACCTACAGAAGGACTTTTGTGTTGCCTTAGAGGACCCTGATCCTCGCTTTAAGGGACAATGTTGCCTGCACCTTCAGCCTGGGTGGAACAACATCTCAGCCGTGGCTGACCAACTGTCCTCCTTCGCCATGCAGATTCGTAAGGAGCGTAAGCAGTGGGATCCTGGGCCCAGTCCATTGAGCAGTGGCTTATTACTGTTGCTTTTATTCTTGTAGCCTTTTTGTTGGGGATGGCAGTGGTCAAGCAGCTAATTTGTAAGGTTGTGTCAGCCCTGCCTTTGCAGGTGAGGTATTCCTCCATCCCCTTGGACAGCAGCAAACCACCACCTCCATACTACGAAGACGACGACTTGTAAAACACCTATTTTTTTTTCTTTTCTCTTTTACCTTTTTTTTTGGTCTTTGCATGGGATATCCCCCTCACAGCCCGTTCAGGTCGGCCAGGGGGGCATGTCTGTTACAGCTCCATTTTGTTTCTTAAAGCTGTCCCCCTTACTCCATTTTGTTCTTGTTCTCCTCTGTGGCCGCCCTTCCCTGGCTGTTAAGTTGTTACCAGGGCCTCTGCCCTTCTCAAAGGGAGGGCCCCTTATGCTAAGTGGGACCACTGCCCTGTTCAAAGGGTTAGTCCTGTTATCACCTTGTTAAAACCTGGGCTGGGTGTAGGGTAGGCTCTATCCAGAGCTGCAAGACTATTGTGTTTTTAAGATCCTGGGCATGAGTCATACCTCTGGGCTCAGGACTAGTCCTAACATGCCTCTGTGGCTACCTGCAGTTTTTTCCCCTGCTTGCTCTCCTCCCTGTGAGAAGGGGAACCAATCAGAGTTACTGGCGGGAAGCTGCCAGGGTTTGCCTTTAAAAACAGACATTTTGAACAGACTTCAGAAAGGTTCTTGCATTGCTGCCTGGTCTGATCAACCAGGGGTTCTGGGGGTCCTTTCTCCGCTCTCGTTTTATTTTTGAGCGTACCCCCGTTTTTGAACCCCCCCCCCCCCGAGGAACGACTTGCTGCCGGAGCGCTCTCCTGATTATCAAGACTGTACCAAGCCTTCTGATGTTCTTGCTGCTTCTGCCTCTGTTGCTGCCTTGGGGGATGGTAAGAATCCCTCTGTGAAACTTTCTGTACTTTTATTTTATTATTTTAGCTGCTGGCTCTGTCTCCCCAGCACACAGACTCAAGCTAAACCTTGGTCTGTGTCCTAAAACCTCTCTTACCCCCCCCCCCCCAATCCTGGCTGCTGGCTCTGTCTCCCCAGCACACAGACTCAAGCTAAACCTTGGTCTGTGTTTTAAAACCTCTCCTTTAAACCCCGTGGCACTCTGCCACTGAAAATGAGTTTGTGCTGCTGCTAAGTTCTGCTCCTGTGGGCTTTGCCTTGGACTGTTTTCAGCTGTATCCACTGCTGCAGTCACCCCCCCACTTTGGAGCTGTGTCCTGGACACACACCACTCAGCCCTCTGGAACTATCCTTAGCATAAGGTGCACCCTTTAAGTTAAGTTTAGCATTATACTTTGTAAGTTAGGCTTAGAGAATTGTTGCATTGTGTTTTGTTACTTGCTAATTTGTGTAGTCTTGGTTAAGCTAGATCATAGATAAGATTTTGCTGTGTTCTGTATAATTGTAATTAAGTCTGTCTTCCCACTGCACCCCCCCCCAGCTTCTCTGTGTCCTTCTACCTTGTTACACTCTCTCTGCTGCTTAAAACTTGCAGCCTGTTTGTTCTTCCTAGCCTGTTTGCTCTGTGTGTCTGTGTCTCTGTGCTCCTACTGCCAAACCTCAATTGTATTGCTGAAGTCTAGCACAAAACCCCATTGGTTACTTTTTCCTCTCTGATACCCCTCACATTTTACATTTACACCACTGTGACACATTTTACCTAAAATTGTTTATTATTTAACATATTTTTCCATAACTATTAGTTGGTTATATGCTGCTGTGACACACCTTTTTACATAGAAATCGCTAGCTACCTGTTACATTTATACTTCAGTGTTAGTTGGTTACCCACTGTATTGTATCCTGCTGTGTTGTACCCCACTATTGAAACCCCCTTACTGTTCACCAAAAAGAAACCCCTCCCCAATTGTCTATCTTAACAAACCCCATACCCCTCACTATTGAATTTTCCCTGTTTTTGCATTTTATTAATAAAGTTTATTTTGCACCCCACCCGTGTGGTAATTGCTCCCCAAGATCCCATATACCTGCTGGCAGGGACAGGAGTATGGCACAGTTTCCTTATGAGGAGAGATTAAAAAGATTTGTTCAGCTTAGAAAAGAGACAACTGAGTTGGGTATGATAGAGGTCTATAAAATCATGAGTGGTGTGGAGGAAGTGAATAAGGAAGTGTTATTTACATTTTCACATAATACAAGAAACAGTGATCACCTAATGAAATTAATAGATAGTGAGTTTAAAACAAATAGAAGGAAGTACTTATTCAAACAACACACAGACAATCTATGAACTCTTTGCCAGGGGATGTTGTGAAGGCCAAAAGTTAATCTGGGTTCACAATAGAATTAGAGAAGATCATAGAGGATAGGTCCATTAATGGCTATTAGCCAAGACGGTTGGAACCCCATGCTCTAGGTGTCCCTAAACCTATGACTGCCAGAAGCTGGGAATGGATGACAGGGGATGGATCACTCAATAAATTGCCCTGTTCTTTTCATTCCCTCTGTTGGAAGACAGGACACTGGGCTACATGGACCATTGATCTAACTCAGGATGGCCCTTCTTACATTCTAATTTTCTCCCAATGGTGGATTCTGGAAGCCTGATGAAGTGTCAGTTTTGTTTACTCATAGGTCTTATCTACACACAAAAATTGTACCCCTTTAACTCTACTGGTATAGTTAGAGCTGTACAAACCTCCCCTCCCTCATGTGGAGAGCACTTCAATCTCCCTGGACACTCATAACAGACGTAAAAGTGGCCATTCTTCAACAAAAAAACTTCAAAATCAGACTTCAACGAGAAACTGTAGAACTGGAATTAATTTGCAAACTTGACACCATCAAAATTAGGCCTGAATAAAGACTGGGAGTGGCTGGGTCACTACAAAAAATAATTTTCCCTCTGTTGATACTCATGCCTTCTTGTCAACTGTTGGGAATGGGCCACATCCACCCTAATTGAATTGGCCTTGTTAGCATTGACCCCCACCTGGTAAAGCAACTCCCATCTTTTCATGTGCTGTATATTTATACCTGCTTACTGTATTTTTCACTCCATGCAGCTGATGAAGTGGGTTATAGCCCACAAAAGCTTATGCCCAAATAAATGTGTTAGTCTCTAAGGCAGGGACAGGCAAACTTTTTGGCCTGAGGGCCACATCGGGTTTCGTAAATTGTATGGAGGGGGTTGTGGCCTGGCCCTCACCACCTATCTGCCCTCCCGGGACTCCTGCCCCATCCAACCCCCCCGTTCCCTGATGCCCCCCCCAGGACCCCTGCCCCATCCACACACCCTGCTCTCTGTCCCCTGACCACCCCCGGATCCCTGCTGCCCTATCCCACCTCTCCTCTCATTCCTGATGGCCCCCCAGGACCCCTGCCCCATCCAACCACCCTTATCCCTGTCCCTTGACTGCCCCCTGCCGCCCCATCCAACCCCCCTCCTTCCTCACTGGCCCCCCAGACCCCTGCCTCCCATTCAACCTCCTATTCCCCCCACAACTGCCCCGACCCCTATCCACACCCCTAACCACCTTCCCGAACTCCCCTGCCCTCTATCCAACCCCCCCTGCTCCCTGCCCCCTTACCATGCTGCCTGGAACACTGGTGGCTGGCGGCGCTACAGCTGCACCGCCCAGCTGGAGCCGGGCCAGGCCGCCACCGCTGCTGCCAACACACAGCACAAAGACTGGGTCAGTTGCTCACAATTTCTTCAAAAACAATGCAGTCTAACAGAATTGAGTGTATTCTCTGGGATTCTGAGTCTTAGGCCTGGTCTACACTGGGAGCGGGGGAGAAATCAGTCTAAGATATGCAACTTCAGCTACGAGAATAGCGTAGCTGAAGTCGACATATCTTGGCTCAATTTAGAATCACTTCACGTCCTCACGGCGTGGGATCGACGGCCGTCGCTCCCCCATCGACTTTGCTTCCGCCTCTCGCTGAGCTAGAGTTCAGCAGTTGATGGGAGAGAGATCGGGGATCGATTTATCACTGCTACACTACACATGATAAATCGATCCCTGATAGATAGATCGCTACCCGCCGATCCGGCGCGTAGTGTAGACGTACCCTTATAGTTATTGCTCTGCTTTGCATAGGTGCCTCACTTGGAGTCCTTCCCAAGGGAGGTGACAGCACAATTAGACACAAAAGCCATACAAAAGCTCCAGAAAATAAATTTAAGATTAAGACCAAACTGGTCAAACAACTGGAGGACCGAGTGATAGGGGATGTTGAGTCTCTCAAGACTCCAATAAAAAAGAAGTGAACAGCCAACAATTGCTGAGTCTTAAACCTTCACCAAGAATAGGTGGGGTTTTCAAAAGTGCCTCAATAACTTAGAAGCACAAATCTCATTGTCACTTACACTACATCTAAACTGCAATTCAAAATCCACAGCTGGTCTGTGCAAATTGATTCGGACTCATGGGGCTTAGATTAAGGGGCTGTTTAATTGCAGTGTAGACTTTCCAGTTCAGGCTGCAGCCCAAGCTCTAGGACTCTGCGAAGTGTAAGGGTCCTAGAGCTCAGGCTCCAGCCCAAGCCTGAAAACGTCTACACTGCAGTTAAACATCCCCTTAGTCCAATACCCATAAGCCTGAGTCAGCTGCCCTGGGCCAGCCATGAGTTTTTAATTGCAGTGTAGATATACCCTTAGACACTTTAAAAATCACACCCAACACATTTAGCTGTCTAGAACCTGACATATTAAAAAATGCCAACATCTATATTTATCTGCTTTGTAGAAGATCTCATTTTGTTGTCTCTGCCTATCAAGCATCCTCATACACTTTTTAGTAATAAATACGATGCTTTTTCAACAGGAAAAATTACATCACATGTTGAGAGTAGAAGCATGTGTTGTAGAAGATAGGCAAAAAATCATTCCCTGAGAAATATGCAAGACTGGAACTTTAACACATTTATTGTGCTTTCCAAAGAGGAGAATTATATTAAATTATAACTCTATCCCTTCCTCCCAAAGACCTGGCCACAGTAATCCATGCATTTGTCGTTTCCAGGCTGGATTACTGTAACTCACTGTAGCTGAAGTTGAATGGGGAAGATGATACACAGGCACCAGCTAGTACAGAATGCAGGAGCCCACTTTCTGTATGGTTCAGGCTGCCAAAGCACATCAGGCCCATGCTCAAGTCTCTCCACTATCTCCCAGCCAGCTTCCAATTCTAGTTTAAGATCTTGTTTCAGTCTAATTTACAAAACAATTAATTAATCAAGCCCCAGCTACACCAAAGACCAAATTTTGATCTATGAATTCCAGCCACAGTTGTGCTCCTCTGGGGCAACACAGATCACAAAGTCCAGGATAAAGCATATGAGAACTGGGGACCCTCAGCTTAGAGGATCCAATTGTAGAACAATATTCCAGAGGAAGATTCCAGAGCTTGGCTATTTTTAGGAAGCATTGCAAAAATACTGAAAAAGTTTCTCCCACCATAAATGACACTCACAATATGACCACCCAATAGCCTATTCCATTCCAATAGCCCTGTGAACCCACCCAAAAAAAAAAATCCTACTCCAAGGACAGTTTTTACCTCAAAAGAGGAGAAGACCCAGAGAGTCCATGAAATCCATTAAAGACATCCTTACCACTATTGCTTTTACACAGAAAGTGCTCAGATACTACAGTGATGGGCAGTATAAAGCCCTAAGATAACTAGTTAATTTTTTAAAAATCTGTGGATCTAAAAGCACTTCAGAAAGCACATTATATCCATTTTACAGATATGGAAACTGAGAAAGGCAAAGTTAATTTCATTGCCCAAAGTCTCTTACCAAGTCAGTGGCAGAACCAAGAAAAGAAAACAGGTCTCCTGAATCTAACTCCAGTGCACTAACCTCTGTAAAATGCTGCATTAACTGAGATAGATTCTTATGAAAGAGTAAAAGGGAAAAACCTAGGTTATCCTTTCCAGCTTTAGATAAATAGCAGCACTTTTACATTCCTATACCAGGCAAATGCATAGAACTTTCCATGTATGTATTGAGTAATCCATTTTCTTAAGGAGGGTCAAAAGCACTTAATTTGTAATATATTTAATTACAATATATTTTCATCAAACGTTCTAAAAAAACCTCTAAAAAGCTCTGAACATTAAATAAAACTTGAATTATGTTTATAATCTTGACCTTCATTTTTAACTGATTTTTATTTAATTTCTCCCACACACATACCTTGTGGCGAGCACTGCTAGGTTAGATCACTTTGGGGCTGGTAAATATACCTATTTAATGGAATTCAGTAAATTAGATTGTAATGTACATCTGTATTCTAAATGTACGGTAACTCCCTAAAAATATACAAGGCAAAGTGTGCGAACAATAAAAGACTGCCTAAAAAATCAACATTAAAATTTGATATAGAAATAGGTAATGTGCTGCTGCAGTGACCTTTAAAGCTAAACTGGCAAGAAGTTTTTTCTATAAGATAAGAAAAAACGAGACCCTATAAAGGTAATGGAGAGGCATTTGTTGGCATGTCTCTATAGCAACAATCAAGGCAATATTGATGTTCATTGGAAGGAAAAGCAATTTGGCTTTCGCATTACTGAAGTCCCATGGATTTTTAAAACCCTAAAAGCTTTTCTTACTAAAAATGCTCTTAAACTGTCATGTACTGGATGTAAATCATCTCAGTCAGAACCACTAATCTCTCATAAAATAAATTTTTTGGTAAAAAGATCTCTTGAGACTTGTTGCTAAAAGCGTAATGATTCATTTTTGTATCCTTTTTAATGAAGTCTTACCAAGCACACAACATTTACAGAGTGTGGGGAATTTCTGTCTGTATTTTTGATTAATTTCAATGCTTATGCAGGTACAAAACCATTCAGACACAGTTATCTGGTGTTTCAGCAAGCTGTGTACTATTATCCACAAGACAGGTTTGATCAAGAATCAGAGCAGAGTTTTTAGGGTATAGTGGAGTTATACTATACAGTTTCAAAGATTTAGCATTTGTAAGCAGGATCTGAATGAGTTCTTCCCTGCCTTCTAATGATGTGCTGGGGGAACAGATCTCAGGAGTAGACCATATTTGCATAGAAACACCTACTCCACCTAGATCATCAGCACCTGTGTTGCCAAAGTGATCAATTCTGGTTGTTTTGGGTTAAAATTAACTTTAGTCGTGGATGAAGGGGTAATGAAATGTTATTATCCTTATTGTCTGAGTAACAGGCAGGAAAACTGTACTTAACATACCCTAATTGAGGGAGTCATCCTATATTTAACCTCTCTTGCTGATATATAATTAGTCTTGGATAGATACCAAAAAATCTCTTCTGGTCACAAAACCAATGTCAGTTTTATACTTTGATATCTTGTGACCATCAAAGCAACACATTAATGCTTCATACAGCGTACAAAGTGGATCACAAGCCCTTAGTAATCAGAATTATGTGATTTGTATCTCACTTCCTCACGTACACACTTGAATTCCAATGTGATTTTAACAGGTGTTGTTTCCATAACCAGTACAGCCAGAAATCAATTTGCTGAGGCATCTGGAATATCTCTGCCTTCAATGGCATAATACCTTAATTTTTCACTAGGTTTTATTAATTATTATTGTTATTATTAGAATGTGATGGAGGGTGTGGCAGGGCAGGAGATGGATTACTGTGAGGAGGCTAGCCTGGGAGGAGACAGGAGGGTAGTATCCCTGTCTCCTTTCCAAGGAGGGAAGCCTCAAAGGCAGGAGAACCTGGGGAGGGCCTGTGGGGCACTAGCTGTTGGGAGTCTGGGGAACTGCATGAACGCTGTAAATAAAGACACTTCGGTGATCCAGCAAAAGAAGGCGTGGAAGACTCTTTATTATACCAGCCTAAACACAGGGTGCAGGCACAAAAGTGGGTGAGCCTGCACCGATGCTGTGAAAGGGGGAGAACCCAAATTTTCTCAATAAAATTCTGATTTTTCAACCGACGATTAAGTTATTGGAAGTTCAGACAAAAGCGCATATTTTGAAATGCTTAAAAAACAAAAGAAAAGCATCAAATGATTTTTTTTCTAATTTTTAACCAATGCTACTCTCAGTATATCTATAGAATACAAATACTATTACCTCATTGTCTCTCACGTCAAAGTCCTATGAAACATAATTAGGATTAAACTATTAAAGTTTTTGGAAATTACTTTAAGTATCTATACAATGATTTGTGCAGCTGTTCTATGAAAACCATAGTCAGTTCAAATTGGAACTCCTTTCACCTCTGTTTCTTCCACTCCAGCTGCACATTTCTTGGTGGTATGTTCTCACCAGACAACCCAATCACCTGATAATTTTTCAATAAGCAATCATTCATGAACAAAAATACCAGCAGAAGAGTAGAATTCAGTTTACTATGAATCTGTAAATGTCTCCCCGAGACAGCGAAACAGGCTAGAAAAAAAACAAGTACACACACCCACACACAATTTGGAAATACAAGTGCAAATACCAAAATCCAGGCATACTCCTGGTAGTATAACTCCTCTGTATAACTAGAAGTCCTAAGGTCTCAAACTGCATCTCAAAGAAACATTCAGAGCTTTAGGCTAGGAATATCTTTAATTTGACCAAGCTGTTACAGAATGTATACTAATGACGCATTGAAATCTTCATCTTTCCCAAAGTTCTTAATATGCTATTGAGAAATTTTAACATCATCTTAAATAAAGTACAGATGCTCCCCAACTTACGCAATCGTTCTGTTCCGGAAAGCCTTGCATAATTTTACGTGAGTCGGAAACATATATTGTGCAAGCACAAAAAAACAAACAATTACAACAAAAAATATTGCATTTACCTTAATCCTATTATCCTGGCACACTGAATTTTGGTGGTGGACGACAATGGGCTTAATTTGTAGATGAGGAAAGAGAGGAGGCATTACATCAGCGGGGTTGTTAGAGGGGGCTTTGGAGGTGAAAGGCTGTGGAGATGTGGACATTGCAGGCCTTTCAACTTTCCTTACAAACTTATCAAGAGATGACTGGATAGTGGCCTTTTTCTTCTCTTTCTATATCTGTCTATAACATGCCTGCATTTCATCAATGCCTCTGTTCACTTTCAAGAATTATGAGGAATTGGGGTCCTGCTTCGTTATGACTGTTGATTTTAAAGGAGTAGAGCCTTTCACATGCTCTTTTATGCATACACTATCATTCAAAATACTTTTCACTGGTGAGGTAGCAAAATTGAGTTCACGAGCAATTGATGACAGGCTTTGTCCGCCTTCATACTTTTTCACTATTTTCATTTTCTGCTCTAAATCAATCTTCTTTCGCTTATGAACTGGTCCTGCACTCTTGCTATCACTTAGTCGCTTTCCAGACATGATTTGAATTAAATAATAGGGTGAAATAACAGAAATACAGTATCACTGAAATAACAAGAGACTGAGACACTGTGAAAGCGCAAAGCCTTCCCTTGTAGGAGATGCTACTGCTGCATTCCACACCGCACTACAGTACTTCGCGTTTCAGTATGCTACGCAATATTTTCTGCAACTCAAAAATTTTATTTATGCCTTATGGAACTTTTTGCATAAGGTCAAATTTGGGTAAGTCAGGTCTTGTGTAATCTGGGGAGTGTCTGTAATCAAAACAAGCTACAGACCAGTAACTATTGGAGACTACCCCAACCCTCTTATTCTACAGTTGAAAATGGAAGTGTTTGCCAAACAGACCTCCTACATAGTTTCAGACTAAAGCTTTAATGTTCTAAAGACAAAAGAAAAAAATCAAAATATTAAAATATATTTAAAAATGACAATTTACAGTTATTTAGTTGGTTAAGATTGCCAGCTACTTTGAAATTAATGGAGGGCCTGGTGACAGCTTTGAATATGCATGGCACCATACAAAAATTGTCTTATTAAGTCAGTGAAAGAAGCCTTGAGAGTCCAGTGTTACAAACCTTGAATATACACCTCTACCTTAATATAACGCGACCCGATATAACATGAATCCGGCTATAACGCGGTAAAGCAGCGCTCCGGGGGTAGACAGGACTGCACACTCCGGCGGATCAAAGCAAGTTCGATATAACACGGTTTCACCTATAAAGCGGTAACATATTTTGGCTCCCAAGAACAGCGTTATATCGGGATAGAGATGTACTACAGTGATTGATAAGAAGACACTCAGTGATAATATAGATCTACATAGATTAACTAATGAATTGAGAAAGATATCTACTCTGATTTTAACAAATACATTAACTAAAATATAGCTTCAGCGAAAGAAAGCTTTCCAAAGTTGTGAATCTTAGGGTACGTCTACACTACAAGACTATTTCGATTCATCTTAATTTGAATTTCTGGAATCGACCTAATGAAGTCGAAGTTGTGTATCCACAATAAATACACTAATTCGACTGTGTGAGTCCACAGTAACGGGCGAAGCGTCGACTTTGGAAGCGGTGCACTGTGGGAAGCTATCCCATAGTTCCCGCACTCCCCGCCGCCCATTGGAATGCTGGGATTTCCCACCAATGCATGCTGGGGGGGGGGAAATTGTGTGGAGGGTGGTTTTGGGTAACTGTCATCATTGAACCGTCAATCACGCCCAGCATCCCTCCCTGAAAGCGCCAGCTGGCAATCTGTTCGTGCACTTTTCTTCTCAGTGACAGCGTGGGCGCCACAGCACTGCGAGCACGGATCCCGCTGCAGTTGTGGCCGCTGTCAGCTCCTCGCAACTTATCGTCCACCTCTTCCGCAGTCAGCTGCTGAGAAATTTGGCTAATTTTCAATGGTGCTGCGAGCAGTGGTGGACCATGGGGGACGTTTTACCAACATCAACGTTGGGTGGCCAGGCAAAGTTCATGACGCGCGTGTTTTCAGGAACTCTGGTCTGCTTAGACGCCTGCAGGAAGGTAGTTTCTTCCCGGACCACAAAATAACGCTTGGGATGTGCAGATGCCCATACTGATCTTAGGGGACCCAGCCTACCCGCTAATGCCCTGGCTCATCACGCCCTATGCAGGCACCTTGCACAGCGACAAGGAAATCTTCAAGTACCAGTGAGCAGCGTGAACTGTGACTGTTCAGTTTCTTCACAGAGAAGCTGAACCTGCCCCTGTTTCTTTACCAAGTTACTGTTGACTAGCCTCTGCAGTTACATACCCCGTCCACCCCGCTTCCCCAACTTCTAACACACATTTAAAAATTAAAGTATGTGCTCCACTGTAGCTTTACAACGGTGTCTTTATTGATGACTTTGCGTTAAAGGGTTGAAACTGGGACACACACTGTGCTGGGTAGGGTGTGTTGTCATGTAAAGACCGCCTCTAAAGTCGAGGTTTGACATGCTCCCGCTCCCAGACCGGTCAGCAGTGCCGGACTGGTTGTTTCAACGGATCCTGCCATCCCTCCTTTTTTGGACTCTGTGTGCGGGGGCTATGTGGCCTTGTTGCGGGGGAGGACGGATACAGATTCCTCTGCTGCGTGGCTTTGCGGTCCATTACAGGGACCGTTGCATGACATCTGTAACCCACCTCCCCCGCTACAAATGCACGTACCACCCCCAATGACAGAAAACCTGCAAACCACCTCCCATACCAGCTAACCGCCTACTGACTGCACTGTGTGTGTGACATGCTGCTGATCCAGCCCCCGTCTCTGTACCCTGCTAAAGGTGACTGTCCTATGCATTACACTACCCCCTCAACCACCAGACGACCCACCAAAGACATCTAACACAGCGTTGTGTAAAAAACCATGACGGAAAAAGTAAGTAACAGAAAAATACTTTTAATAATCAACAAAACAGTAAGGGAAGGACTTTTCAAAATGTAGTGACTGATAGCTTTTGGGTAATTTAACACTGTCCTGTGGTGCAGTGACAGTTTTCACGGCCCCTGGTGACCCTCCTTCTTGTTATTTTTGATGAGGGGGGGATTGGACTTTGAGGCGGGGGTGGGCGGTTGCAGATACAGTGCAGGGGGGCTCTGTCTTCCTGCCTGCGGTCCTGCAGAACATCGACAAGGCGCCTGAGCGTGTCCGTTTGCTCCCTCATTAGTCCAAGCAGCGTTTGAGTCGCCTGCTGGTCCTCCTGACGCCACCTGTCCTCCCGTTCGCAGAGTGAGCGGTGCTGTTGAGTGAGGTTCTCCCTCCACTGGCTCTGCTGGTCCGCCTCGGCTCTGGAGCAGCCCATAAGTTCAGCAAACATCTCGTCCCTTGCCTTTTTCTTACGCCTTCTAGTTTGCGCCATCATCTGTGAGGGGCATGGTGGATCAGGTCGTGATACAGTTGCACCTGTGTGATGTCAAAAAGGTAGTGAATTTCTTACAATGATACATTTTTTAAACAAAGAAACAGTCTACTCGGTGTCTGTGAACAAGAGTATGCACAGCACCTGTCTCATGCGCACTCACTAATGGAAAGTTCGAGTTCTCTGAATGCGCTTTCATTGCCTGGGGTATTGGGCTGCAGATCAGAGAACCTTTGCAGGAAAGAAGAATTCGTGTAGCAGCAAGGCATGGTAAGCCAAACACTTTTGGATTCATAGAAGTGAATGTACAGCTCTGTCCTCTTGATGCAGGCAATCCTGAAAGCATAAACTCGGCCCCTGTTGCACCCCCTCGCGGCTGTTCACTGGGAAAGATCCCTGTATGCTGCCACTCTGTAGACTGCAGCACGTGGCTGTTAAGTGAGGCTTCTTGTTATGCAAAGGAACAGTTAAGCGCTCCCATTACTAATAGTACCCCAATTACTCTAATTTCATGCAGGAGTGTGCGAGAGAGATTACCCTGAGGAGAGTCTCACGGGCAGAGAGAGCGCGCATGCTTGAAGAAAGCCATCACAACCCAGGGGCCTACTCTGCCATACTCGTGAGGGCAATGGTCCCGGAGTTCCAGCTTATAGCATGGCACGGCAAAGTGTGCTACCTCGGGGCACACAATAAGCTAGCTCTGCCAAGGAACCTCCTGCATAGACTTTCAGATTACCTCCAGGAGAGTTTCCTGGAGATCTCTTATGAAGATAAAAGTTCCATCCCCCTGTATGTAGACCTTCTGTTCTCCTAATGTCTCTCCCTGTTTAGTTACTAAAAAAATGTTAACTCGTTGGTCTTAGCTGCTTTTAATAAATAAATGTTAACTTGTTTAAAGCACTTATGGACTGATCCTTCTCCCGATTCAGGGTCCGTGGTAACGGCTGGGGAGGGTTGGTAGGGGATCTCAGTGAGGGTGAGGAAGAGATCTTGGCTGTCGGGGAAAGCGCCGTCGACTGTCTCGTCCTCCTCATCTTCCCCGTCCGCGAACATCTCCGAGGAACAGTCCGTCGACACTATCCCATCCTCAGAGTCCACACACACTGGTGGGGCAGTGGTGGCAGACCCACCGAGAATGGCATGCAGTGCCTCGTAGAAGCGGCATGTCTGGGGCTGGGCTCCGGAGCGTCCGTTTGCCGCTCTGAGTTTCTGGTAGCCTTGTCTCAGCTCCTTGACTTTCACGCGGCACTGCGTTGTATCCCGACTGTATCCTCTGTCTCTCATGGCTTTGGAGACCTTCTCGAAGGTCTTTGCATTCCGTTTGCTGGAGCGCAGCTCCGAAAGCACAGCCACATCGCCCCACACAGCAATCAGATCTGAGACTTCCCGGTCAGTCCATGCTGGGGACCTCTTTCTAGTCTGAGATTGCCTGGACTCCTCTGCTGGAGAGCTCTGCATCGTTGCCGGTGCTGCTGAGCTCGCCCCGATGAGCAACCAGGAAATGGGATTCAAACTGTCCAGACAGGAAAAGGAATTCAAATTTTCCCGGGGCATTTCCTGTGTGGCTGGTCAGAGCATCCAAGCTCCGACTGGCATCCAGAGCGTCAACAGAGTGTTGCACTGTGGGATAGCTCCTGGAGCTACTAAGATCGATTAGCATCCCCACCTAGCCTAATTCAACATAGCCATGTTGAATTTAGCGCTACTCCCCTTGTCGAGGTGGAGTACCGAAGTCGAACTAAGGAGCCCTCTATGTTGAATTAAATGGCTTCCTGGTGTGGACGGGTGCACGCTTAATTCGATTTAACGCTAAATTCGATTTAAAGAGCTAGTGTGGACCAGCCCTTACTATCCTCTATAAACAGTAAAAGAAACTACAGTACCTTCTGTACATGGTTCTACGTATACAAATCTAATAGTACATAATACAGATTAATCCACAACTGAATCAGAGGAATAAGTATATCCACAGACTGTTTAGAAAAGTATGTACACAGATCCTTGCAACTGTCCAACTTGACAAAAACAGCTCAAAGGAATTCTGAAGTTCCTAACCCCAAATTAGGAAAAGGAATTAATCCTAAATGTAATCAAAGCTGCAGAGCACATGTTGAATTTGATGAAGCACTGTCAAATGAAAATCAGAATCAACATGATTCACTAACCAAACAGTAAAATATATTCATAAAGACTATCTCAACCGGAACTAATTGTTATTTTAAACAAAAATGTGTTCTGAATACACAATGCATTAAAACACACACACAGTCTGGCACTAGGGGCATTATCAAGTTTGTTAGGTCCCAAATTTGCTTTTTGAAAGTATATGTTTTTAAAACATTATGCAAAAATATCAGAATGCTTTTATACCATGAAAAATCAAATTATAGTGGAAGAGGCTACTCAGCTTTAATATTCAGCATACTACACACACTATTATAGAAATAGTTAATTTATTGATATTAAATATTAATATATTTATCAAGCATACATATTAGAATGCACTGTATGCTAACCTCTAGAGATTTAGTATTAACAGCAAAACTCATTTTAATGAATAACTAATAAAGAAATAACCCTGCTCAATTTAGTAGAGGCTGTGGTCACTGGATAAAACGGTTATTGGAATATTAAGTGTTGGTAACCTAACCTGTCTGCTCTGAATCAGGATGACAATCAATATGATATATAATTTTCCTGACAAGGCATTACTTCTCCTAAAGACATAATATGGAAATATAGTTTTGAAATGTGTTTCAAGTCTTATTCATCAATATTTCATTTACTCTGCCATATTTTTCATTTTAGAGAGTAACTGCTCTCTGGACAGACACAAGAAATCCAGAAGCATATGGTAGTGTGTCAGCATATTGGTGGGGGCTGGCTGTTCATCTACATAAACGCATAAATCAATATGGACAGAGGGAATCTTTTCCTTTTTATTATACAAATGAAATAGGCATGCCTCATATTCTGCAGATATGGCACCTTGGGGCTGTGATTCATTCAGATTCCACAGACTGAGATGAACTTGGTTGGTACTAAATCCCCAATACTCCGTGGACTTGAGGATAGCAGAAAGGCTGATTAGATGGACAAAAGAGTGCAGGTCACACACAAGTGCGCACGCACACACACACACACACACACACGGAGGGCTTATAAACCCTTCCCCCTGCCTAGAAGTAAACTCAAATTATCCGCCCTCTATAACACTGATAGAAACATATGCACAGCTGTTTGCTTTACCAGGTATTAATCACTTAATCTGGGTTAATAAAATCATTTTTGTTTACTAATTAAGTATAAAAAGTAGGATTTAAGTGGTTTCAAGTAATAACAGACAGAACACAGTAAGTTATCAAGCAAAATAAATCAAACACACGCAAATCTAAGCCTAATACATTAAGAAACTAATTACAGGTAATATCTCACCCTTAGAGATGTTCCAATAAGCTCCTTTCGTAGACAAGACTCCTTTCTAGTCTTGGCCCAATCCTTTCCCTGGTACAGTCCTTGTTAGTTCCAGCAGATCTCTCTGGCAATAAGCAGGGCTCTTCTCATGACTGGCAGCCCCTCAGTCCTGCTCCACCCCCTTTTTATAGCTTTTGCACAAGGCGGGAATCCTTTGTCTCTCTGGGTCCTCACCCCTCCTTCTAAATGGAAAAGTACCAGATTTAAGATGGATTTCATTATCAGGTGACATGGGCACATGTCACTGTAATACTCCTAGTCTCCATTCCCCATGGGCTGGCGCAAACATATACAGGAAGACTTTCAAGGCCCTTTACAACTGATTCTTTCTGGAGCACTATCAATGGCCTGCACTTAAAATGTTTACATCAGTGATACGAGTTTATATATTATTCTCCTAACTCCAGATATAGAAATAATACATACAAACAAATTAGGATGAACACACTTAGTAGATTACAAGCTTTCTAATGACACCATACAAGGGGTGTTTAGCGTAAAGCATATTCCAGTTACATCATATTCATACTCATAAGCATATTTCCATAAAACATATGGAGTGCAACATCACAGATGGCATTCTCTAAAGAAGGTGGGGAATGGGGTTGGGGCTCTTAATGTCTGGTAGAGCAAAGAAACAACCCCCTCTTCCTCTTAACCAGGTTAACAGGGGGGGTCTGAGAGCAGTTTCCAGCAGGTAGAATGGATTACAATATGAAGAATGACCTGCATTGGATAAGTTATTGCCAGGTAATTCACAGGTGTATTACTTAATAAAGTTGTAGCCTAGTTAAATGGCATTCCTGATGTCTAGACTTTCTTCTATAACATGGCCTTGCTTAGTGATGTTAGTTAGCCTGAGAACATTACTGCCTCCCTTTTGTATACAGTACATGGTGCTGATATGTATTTGAACAATCTTTGTGTTTGGGTCTGTCTTACAACAGATATTACCTCTTTTTCCTGTGATGCTTTTATAATTCAAATTGATTGAATTTTTTACCTTTAGGGCAAGATGTGAAGTCCCTTAGTTTACTATGGTTTTTGCACATATTCATCTTATTAATAATAATCTCTACCTCTTATATAATGCTTTTCATCAGTACATCTCAAAAATGCTAGGGAAACTGAGGGATAGAGCAGTGAAATGGTTTGCTCAAGGTCATCCAGCTAACCAGGGACCAAACCAGGAATAGACCTCAGGTGTCATGAGTCCCAGTCTAATGCTTTCTCCACCAGGCCACTGTCTCTAATTAGTTTGCTTTGGGGGTGGGAGGATGGAGGAGTGAGACTATAAATACATAACTTGACATTTGTCAACTAATTTTTGTGCTTGTTTAAATTGGTGCCATGTCTAAGAATGCCTACTTCTTACCACTCTAATAATGATTTCCTATGAAAAGTAAGACTATATTCTATTAAAAGTTGAAAGCTGAGTTTACAGCCCAGCACCCACAATCCATTCCATCAAGCCATTTTAAAGGAATTTACAATATCATCCTAGTTTATAAATTGTAAACATTTGGGGGCAGGAAACATGTCTTATGATGTGTTTGTAAAGTGATTTTCAAATTTACAGGGATACATCTATGATTATTTTTCCTTGTTTCAGATTGTTAATAATTCTATCCTTTCCTACATTCACACAATAAGAACATAACATCTATACTGGGTTGAACCATTGGTCCATCTAGTCCAGTATCCTGTCTTCTGACAGTGGCCAGTGCCAGGTGCTCCCAGTATTGTCAGCAAAAGGCAAGCATGCATTGGGAAGAAAGATTAGATATCCAAATTATAAGTAACTGAGTGTTGAGTAACTCAAGCAACAGAATGGTGATCAATTTAACAAAGCTACCATTCACACAGCTCACTGAAATGCAAAATGCGTATGTGATCTATTGTATCAGGGCAGCCATAGGCAATGGGACAGGATGCTGGCCACATCACTCCTCCTTATGTACCATTGGCTATGAAAATGATGTGCCTTCACCACAGCAGCCCAATGAGCCCTTGGCTCAGGGGAACTTTGACTACCATTTGCGCAGGCATTCTAGACAATCAGAAGCCTGAACAGAAGGAATAGAATGAACAGATAATTAAATTACAAAACGCTGAAGGGGTCAAAATGCCAATGCATTCCACTGGTTTTCACAGGGTATTTAGAAAAATAAAATTCCAATGCCTCATTCGCGAGGCAAACTTTGAATGAAAATGGAATGTGACAAAATATTAATTGCACAGGCAAGAACAATTATGTAAACACAGGCTGTGTGTTTAGTTTTTTGTTTTAGGCTTGGGTTTTTTGATGGCAGCCACAAATAACTTTTATGAATTAATCTATAGGGAATATATTTAGAGGTACATAACTGAACAAAGAACCAAGATGTTAGTTCTACTTTTTAAAACCAGAGACTGGATGGGGCTGAGACAGAAGAAACTTGGGCCAGAGGACAGGAATGCACACACAGGTTTTACGGGGAGAGGAGACTTCTTTGGCAAAAGAACCAGCTATGGTCAAAGGAAACTGGCTGTAGGAGACAGACTTCATGATTCAGACAAGAAGCCAAGAGCTGCAGCAGGGGAGCTCCTTGACACCCTAGAGGACTCCGACCAAATCCCAAAGAATACTCATGAGTGGTGAGAAAACTGAGGCAAGAAATGGCATACAGGTGTTTCTTATTTTGCTTGGACCCGCACTTCTTTTGTGCCATCTAAAATAAATAGTAAGTGTGTTGGAGACGCTACGCAAAGCCTAGATCTTCTGGCTTCAACTATCAACTGAAAACCAGAGCACCCATCAAGTTGGAGCTCTGGGAAAGGTTGTGCTTAATGGCTGTGCTTAATTTGTGCCAGGATTTGCCAGGGCTGACCCCTGGCACCTCTAGGCTTGACAGTTCATAACCCCAGCATCTCTGGGCTTGTTGCTTCAGTTATGAATGTAAAAAAATTGTTTGAGCCCCAGCACATTACAAATTAAGCACTACTTAATGGTGAGTCTGGGTGAGTCAGCACTAGTCTTAGGCTCTAGGCAGTTGGATTACAGGGTCTCAGCTCACAGAAGGGAGTACAGAGAAAGCATCTGCACTCTGAGAGTGCGCCTATAAACCCAGAGCCAGAGTCAGTGCCTGGATTCTGATCAGACTCAGGAAAGTTTAAAAGCACACAGGTCCGTCACGAGGGACCCAAAGACAGCAGACCTGTTGTCATCCAGCAATGGGAGCTTGACCAGGGCTGCAACAAAGCAGACTTTCCAACAGAGTCCTAATGAATCGATCATTAGAATACTCAAGGAGCTGACTGAGGAGATATCTGAGACATTAGTGATTATCTTTGAAAAGTCATGGAAGTCAGGAGAGATTCCTGATGACTGGAAAAGGGCAAATATAATACCAATCTATCAAAAGGGAAATAAGGGCAACCTGGGGAATTACAGACCGGTCAGCTTAACTTCTGTACCCAGAAAGATAATGGAGCAAGTAACTAAGCAATCAATTTGAAAACATCTAGAGGATAATAAGATGATAAGTAACAGCATGGATTTGTCAAGAACAAATCATGTCAAACCAACCTGATAGCTTTCTTTGACAGGGTAACAAGCCTTGTGGATGGGGGAAGCGGTCGACGTGGTATATCTTGACTTTAATAAAGCTTTTGATACTGTCTCACATGACTTTCTCATAAACAAACTAGGGAAATGCAACCTAGATGGAGCTACTATAAGGTGGGTGCAAAACTGGTTGGAAAACCATTCCCAGAGAGTAGTTATCAGTAGTTCACATTCATGCTGGAAGGGCATAATGAGTGGGGTTCCACAGTGATCAGTTCTGGGTCCAGTTCTGTTCAATATCTTCATCAATGATTTAGATAATGGCATAGAGAGTACACTTATATATTTGTGGATGATACCGAGCTGGGAGGGGTTGCAAGTGCTTTGGAGGATAGGATTAAAATTCAAAATTATCCGGACAAACTGGAGAAATGGTTTGAGGTAAATAGGATGAAATTCAATAATGATGAATGCAAAGTACTTCATTTAGGAAGGAACAATTAGTTATACACATACAAAATGGGAAATGACTGCCTAAGAAGGTGTATTGCGGAAAGGGATTGGGGGATCATAGTGGACCACAAGCTAAATATGAGTCTGTTGCAAAAAAACAGAACATCATTCTGAGATGTATTAGCAGGAGTGTTGTAAGCAAGACATGAGAAGTAATTCTTCTGCTCTACTCCACGCTGATTAGGCCTCAACTGAAGTATTGTGTCCAGTTCTGGATGTCATATTTCAAGAAAGATATAGAGAAATTGAAGAAAATCCAGAGAAGAGTAACAAAAATGACTAAAGGTCTAGAAAACATGACTGCGGAGGTAAGGCTGAAAAAATTGGGTTTGTTTAGTCTGGAAAAGAGAAGACTGAGAGGGGACAGGATAACAGTTTTCAAGTACATAAAAGGTTGTTACAAGGAGAAGGGAGAAAAATTGTTCTTAACCTCTGAGGATAGGACAAGAAGCAATGGGCTTAAATTGCAGCAAGGGAGCTTTAGTTTGGACATTAGGAAAAACTTCCTAACTGTCAAGGTGGTTAAGCCTTGGAGGTTGTGGAATTGGAGATTTTTAAAAGCAGGTTAGACCTGTCAGGGGATTGGACTAGATGACCTCTCAAGATCCCTTCCAGTCCTTTGATTCTATGATCAATCCGTCCCTCCTCACCTCAACATCTAGTGATAGCTACTTTAAATTATCTAATTACAGTCATGGATTTTTATCAGGGGTTCTCTTGGCATATTTGGATATTCTGCGCTAAAAAAAGTCACAAATACAAAAACAACACAACACACCCCTTCACTCCAGTGTGTTATTTGCCCCTATCCTCTATTCCACTTCCCCAGCTTCCAGGCAGAGAGCTGTACATTTATGCAGTCCCTTACCACAAACAATTGTTCACAAGTACAGAAAAGAATAGATTCTATCCATTAGTTGTAGAATACCCCAGGGCTGTTCATTTTAACTAGAGTTCAAAAAGAAAAAGTGCTTTGGGGGAGGCAGTATGGGTGACAGGGTCCAGACATAATGTGTACTTTCTGTACAAAAAATGAAATCTAAGAATTTACTCAGGAAAAGTTTGACTTCGGAAATATTCAGACAATTTTAACTCTCTCTACCACTTTATTCTTATTTTCATTCTGTGACCATGACGTGAATCAAATAATTGAATTGCAGCATTCTAAAGCATAAGTCTGCACATTCATCAGTGCTTTTCTTAAGAGAAAGTAAAGGGTTCTGCTTCATTTAATGCTCCAATATGTAAAGATTAAATCAGACAGCTCTATTTCCATATACTGGGTAGCTTAACTCAGATTTGCATAATAAAACTCATATGTAGAAATCCTATATATCCGAAAGGCAAATAAAAATTCCCAAAAGCAAAACAAATATTTCTCAAACTTCCATTAATCAGCAAGGTCAAATTCTTGGTGCAGGCTTGTTGAGATCACTTGGAAATAATGGATTTTGACATTAAAATGTGAAGATTAATTTCCTAACCTTAAAAATACATGGCATCCCCTATAAATAATTAACTAAAACAAGAGCTTATTAAAAATGCAAAAAAACTGAACACTCATATTCAGAAAAATGCATGTATAGAATACATAAATGTTTTTGTCTTTTAAATACATGCTTCCCTTTAGCAGAAGGGTATTTTGATTAAACTTTCATCAAAGTGGAATTCAATAAAGTTATCAAAACATAATGCGTGAACCAAGAGGCCATTGAAATATGGAATTTATTCTTAGCCGTCTGAAGCTAATAAAGGCACTAGAGCCACTCATGCTTTCTGACAAATCACTCAAAGGAATCGGTGTGCATTATTGTGATATGATTGGGGGCCACTGTACCTACTACATATTTTAAAACCAAACCAGTATTGTGGACAAGATGATGACAGGACACTTAATAATGAATAGAGAAATATTTCCAGTCCTGCTTCATGATCCAATGGGAACAAGCTGTGTGGGAACTCATGTTCAAGAATTAGAAGTTATCAACTTAAATCCTTATGAAGTTCTCTAAGCCTAAATGTAAAAAAAAAAAAAAATCACTAATGGGAATTACTGGCTTATGTGCCTCATTCTGGAAGGTACCATGAGCCTCCTAATGGTGCTTAGCACTAATGGGTGAGACAGATATGGCAATTTCCTGCAGTATTGAGGGCAAAATTTATTAAATTAAAGTCATGCATCATTGTGGGCAAGGGATTGTATGTAATTCTTTGCAAGAGAGGGACCACAACCCTTCAGAAACTAAGATTCATAGATGGTGGTTAGGCAAATTCACTCATGATGTCGCGCTTCCAGAGAACTACGACCTCCTGGGGAGGCTTGCATACACTGGGTCAAACTCAATTCTCCACAGACTAACAGACAAGGAAAGGACTTTAAACTCAGGTTATTTATCCAAAACTGCCTCAGTCCTTCATTCTAATCCAGCCAATCAATAGGACTTTCTCTTCAGGTGGAAGGCCCCCAGTCCTTACGGAAAGGGCTGGAAGGACTTATACTGACCAGAGTCCTTGTGGAGATGATCTCTGGTAAGTTTATTAGCATGAGTGTAGATCCTTTTATTGTTTTTAATATGTTTTCTCTGTAATGCTTTTACCTTAAGAATAAATGTGTTGCTTAAAAAGAACTGTGTGGTAACTTAACTGGGGCAATTACACCATTTACCATCTCTGAGGAGAAAAGTAAAGCAGGCCTACATTGACAGTCTGACTTCACTGAGCAATTCACAGTATAGGCAGGGAGCTATGCTGCCTGGAAATACCCCTGTCAGGTGGGAGAGAGGCTCATGTCTCCACCAAAGAGAGGTGACAGCTGGGGAGCCAGAAGCCTAAGAGTGGGTGCCCTTGATGGACCACAGAAGGGGAACAGCGGTGTAGTTGGCCTGAACTGTGTCATATAGTCTCCTAACGCTGTTTATCACTAATGGGAATTAAGGGTGCTTAGCAATGTCTTCCAGTTGCTCATCACCTCGCTGGACCAGACTCTGTAAGACTAACTTCAAGAAAAAAATAACAGAGCAAATATTAACAGAAAACTTGATAGAGCTACTACTATAGCCTCAGACAGCATTGGGCTCCAGAGCTCCTGAATTCCACCCACTTAACATTGTTAAGAAAATGTGCAGTGCTGCCAACTCATGAGTTTATCACAAGTCGAGTGATATTTGGTGTTTTTCTTAGAGTTCCAGTTCCTTGAGCTCTGTGATTATGTGCGAAGCTTAGTGTTCCTTTAATTGTTTTTAAAAAGTGTATGTCTAGCCCTATTGGTTGAAGAGAAAAGCTTGTAAACATTACCTGAATACAACCCAAACACTCAAAAGCTGGAAGGCAAATGAAGAGAATCCATCTTTTAATCTCAATTTTTAAACTAATTGTATGATTTTGGGCGGGCCTGACTTTTGAATGCTCAGGGTTAGCAATGTTGAATGTGTTACTCATCGGCTAGAAACAAGTAATTAAAAAAAGTAATATGGTCAAACGTCTGAAGCTACAATCTCAAAGCCCTTTACAGTCATTAAACAAGCCTGTCAATAGGCACGTGAGAAAAGAATCATTATACCTATTTTATACAGAGATAAACTGAAGCAAAGAGAGATAAAGCAACTTTCCTAATGTTACATATGTAGTCTGAGCAGTCAGAAACAGATCCCAGGAGTCCCAGTTCCTCACCTGCTTTGATAACTAACCATAGTGGCTAATGCACTGATTATAATTATGTTTGCCATAATATTACCATTATTTAGCTAGTCTTAACTTGAAAAATATCAGTTTCAGTCCAGAAATGAGTTTATGAGAAGCAGTAATTGTAGGTTATTGAACTGAAACTACAAGGGAAATTATCAGTTTTGTTTTCAGATAAAAAAAGAATAATGTTAGACATAGTCTTTCATTCTACACTAATACAGGGTGTTTGTGTTTTTGTTTTCCTATTGCTAAAGGAAGCCCAAGTGTTCTATTTAATTGTAAACAACAGAAATTGACTGAACCCTCAAGGTACATAAATGCACCGCTATCCAAACACTGTCATACATAAATTTAATGAAATGCCTCAGGTTTCCATTGACCTAAAGACAACCGTGATTTGCATACATATTTAATGAAAAACAAGAATAGAATGTTAGCAATAACATTCATTGTTTACTTATATAAAAACATATGTTGAAATAGCATTAAGGTTGAGATGTAAAGTTATAAAAGCCAAAAAAATTCATAGCGGGATTGGGATCCAGTTTTTAAATTGTGGAATTGTAAAAAAAAAAAAAAAAAAACACAGATCCTCGGTCATTTTTAGGGTCTATCCAGTTCAAGGAATTTGCAGCTTCCAGAGTTATGTGGGTTTTGACAGGTTGTGGATCTTGGCTGCATTCCAGGTCAGCCTACTGAGGAGCAATGCCATCTCTGAATACCAGGGTAGAGAGTTTAGAAACTGTTCAGAGGGGAATAGCTCACACAAATCAGCTCTTATCTCCTGTGCTCTGCAACTCTTTGTCCTTGGTGAAATTCTACACCCTCTATTTGGGCCAAATCCTTAGTATGGGAGGTAGCAACATGGGGAGAAATAATGTAATATAGGTGTGATGTTGCACTCCATATTTTTATAAAAATGCGTTGATAATTGTGGCTATGATGTAAATGGAATATGATTTATGCAAAAGGTCTCTTGTAAGGTATCATTACAGAGCTTATAATCTACTGAATGTGGTCATCCTATTTGTATGACTGTATCATTCTTGTATCTGAAACTAGGAATATGAAATATAACTCTGAGGTCCTATTGTAATTATGCAAAGTGTAGGCCATTAATGATTGTTTGGAATCTTGATGGCTCCCATTGACAAGGACAATTGGTTGTAAATTGCTCTGTTTACTTGTAAGTCTTCCTGTATACCTGTGTGCCAGCAAGTAGGTAATGAAGTCTTACAGTGACATGTGATCATGTCACCTGAACTGGAATTCATCTTTAACCTGGTGCTTTTCTATTTAAGAGCAGGGGTGGGAACCCAGAGACACAAAGGATCCCCACCTTGTGCCAAAGCTATTAAAGGGAGTGGAACAGAAACATGAGTGCTTTAACTCAAACTCTCTGCATGTGCTTATTGCATGGTGTCTTTCACTCTGGAATATTTCTCAGTGGGTACTTTGATATATAAGACCCCTAGCGTACAAGCCAACTCCACCAGAGAGGTCCTTTGGGGCTATCTGCCTGTCCCAAGTCAGGGTAAAGGAGGAGGGTTGGGCATGGGACTAGCAACTCCACCCCGTAAAAAATCAACTTGCTACAGAAACGCCAACAATAGAGATAACAGAGACTTTTAGCCTGGAAAAAGAAGGGTTTTTAACTCGAAGACGCATGACGCTGATTACCCTTCTTGCAACCAGGAGGATTACCATCAGCACATGGAACGTGAGGACCATGTATGAGTCAGGAAAGACAGCGCAGGTTGCAGCAGAGATGAGGAGCAACAACCTGACCCTACTAGGCATTAGCGAGACAAGATGGACACAAGCTGGACAGAGACGACTGTTGACAGGAGAGCTGTTGCTGTATTCAGGACATGAAGAGAGCGACGCACCCCACACAAAGGGAGTAGGCTTCATGTTGTCCAAGCAGGCACAGGGAGCACTGATTGGTTGGGAGGCACATGGTCCCAGGATCATCACAGCATCCTTCAGAACTAAAATGAAGAGGATTAAGATGAATGTTGTTCAGTGCTACGCTCCAACTAATGACAGTGAAGAGGAGGATAAAGACTACTTTTACAACAGACTCCAGAAAATATTAGAGATTCTCCCAGACAAAGACATCACCATCCTTATGGGAGACTTTAATGCCAAAATTGGACCTGACAACACAGGATACAAACAAGTCATGGGGACCCACGCTCTGGGAGAGATGAGTGAGAATGGAGAGAGACTTGTGGATCTGTGTGCACTTAACAACCTGGTCATAGGAGGTAGCATCTTTCCTCACAAGCGGATCCACAAGAGTACCTGGGTATCACCAGCAGGCATGACAGAAAACCAGATCGACCATGTCTGCATTAGCAAGAAGTTCAGAAGATCCTTGCAGGACGTTAGAGTTAGAAGAGGAGCAGACGCGGCTTCCGACCATCACTTAGTGGTGTCCAGATTGAAGCTGAAGAAGAACTGGATAGACGCGTCAGACAGAAGAGTGAAGTACAACGTCAGCCTTCTGAAGGACCATAAGACCAAGGAAGATTTTGGACTGACGCTGAAGAATAAGTTTTCAGTACTACAGGATCAGTCTGAGGAAGAGTGTACTCAACAGTGTACTCAACAGATGGCAGAAAGTGAGAGAGACACTTAGGTCAGTATGCCAGGAAGTGCTTGGAATTAAGAAACACCAGCAGAAAGAGTGGATCACAGCAGAGACCTTGACTAAGATAGAAGACAGAAAGAAGAAGGCGGCAGCAGTCAACAACAGCAGGACTAGAGCAGCAAAGGCCAAAGCTCAAAAAGAGTATGCTGAAGCCCACAGAGCAGTGAAGAGGAATATTAGGAAGGATAAGAGAGATTATGTGGATGGACTGGCAGCAGAAGCAGAGCAGGCAGCATACAGCGGCAACATGAAACAGCTGTACGATACTACCAAGCAACTGTCTGGAAAGTTCAGCAAGCCAGAACGTCCCGTTAAAGACAAGCAGGGAAAGTCTATAACAGGAATAGAACAACAGATGAACAGATGGGCGGAGCACTTTGAGGAACTCCTGAACAGACCAGCACCACCAAATCCACCAGACATCAACGAGGACCTTCCAATCAGTTGCGATAAACCAACCAGAGATGAGATCAGAAAAGCCATCACCATGATGAAGAACAGGAAGGCGGCTGGACCTGATGACATCCCAGCAGAGGCCCTGAAAGTAGACCTGGATGCTTCAGTGGAAATGCTGTACCCCCTCTTTGAGAAGATATGGGAAGAAGAAGTGATTCCGGCAGACTGGAAAGAGGGATACCCTCATCAAAATCCCCAAGAAAGGAGACCTCAGCAATTGTGCCAACTATAGAGGAATCACACTCCTGTCAGTGCCAGGGAAGGTTTTCAACCGAGTTCTCTTAGAGAGAATGAAGGATGCCGTCGATCCACAGCTACGAGATGAACAGGCAGGTTTCCGGCAGAACAGATCATGCACAGACCAGATAGCAACGCTCCGCATCATAGTCGAGCAGTCTATGGAGTGGAACTCCTCGTTGTACATCAACTTTGTTGACTATGAGAAAGCGTTGGATAGCGTGGAATGAGAGACCCTCTGGAAGCTCCTTCGGCACTATGGCATCCCAGCAAAGGTGGTCAACCTGATCAAGAACTCATACGACGGTATACACTGTAGAGTGATCCATGGAGGGCAGCTCACAAACAGCGTCCAGGTGCGAACTGGAGTCAGACAAGGATGCTTGTTGTCACCACTTCTCTTTCTCCTCGTCATCGATTGGATTATGAAGACATCCATTTACGAGTGTAGGAACGGAATTCAGTGGACGTTGTGGACCCAGCTCGATGACCTGGACTTTGCCGATGACCTTGCACTCCTTTCAGACAGTTAACAGCAGATGCAAGAGAAGACCAACGTAGTGGCAGCCACGTCATCACAGGTTGGCCTCAACATCCACAAGGACAAGACCAAGATCCTTAGGATTAACTCCATCAGCAACGACCCAGTCACACTGACTGGAAGCCCCCTGGAAGAAGTGCAGTCCTTCACCTACCTAGGTAGCATCATCGACCAGCAGGATGGCACAGACGCAGATATCAAAGTAAGGATTTGTAAGGCAAGAGCAGCCTTCTTACAGCTCAAGAACATCTGGCGCTCCAGAGAGTTGTCTTTGGCAATAAAAATTCGACTGTTCAACTCCAATGTGAAATCAGTCCTACTGTATGGAGCTGAAACCTGGAGGACAACCAAAACAACCATCAGGAAGATCCAGACCTTCATTAATAGCTGCCTCAGAAGGATTCTCCAGATCCGCTGGCCAGACACCATCAGTAACATCCACCTCTTGGAGAGGACCCGTCAACTCCCAGCAAAGGAAGAAATCAGAAGGAGAAGGTGGGGCTGGATATACACTACGCAAGCAGCCAACTAACATCACTAGACAGGCACTTCGGTGGAACCCCCAAGGCAAGCGGAAAAGAGGCCGTCCAAGAAACACCTGGCGACGCAACCTTCAGGCTGATAGCAAAAAAATGGGCTATACCTGGAACCAGCTAGAGCGAATGGCCCAGGATAGAGGACTCTGGAGATCTGTGGTTGGCGGCCCATACCCCGATTGGGGTGATGGGCATGAGTGAGTGAGTGAGCGTACAAGCCATTTGCACCATTCACCATAATATGCACTTGGTGAACTTACAGAAATATTAACAAAAATGAGCTGAATTTTTAAATCAGTGCAGTTGCAGTAGAGCTATGTCAACAGCAAATATGACCTTCAGGTTTTAGGCAGGCCCTACACAAATTTTTGTCTATACCAAACTCATTAATGGAGCTAGAGTAAAAAAAAAAAAAAAATGTGAAAATAGGCACCAAAAGCCAACAGTTGAGAAATGTGTGTGTTCTTTACAGCAACTGTACAAATAGAACACACAGGGCTCTAAACACCTCCATCAGCAAGATCCACGGATGTGGACTTCACTGATCTAATGAGAAGAAGGGGCGTGGGAAATATACTAACAGAACCTCCATGCCAGCAGTTCTTTCAGGTGACCAAAACAGCAGTGTCACCCTGACCAAGCCAATGGGAGATAGTGTCTTATTTCATCTCAAAGTCACTCCTCATACTTCCAACCACTGTATATATTATGGCCCAGATCCTGCTACATTGAGTCACATAAAATAGTTTAGAACAGTGTACTAACTGCATGGTAATAATCAAAATGAGTAAGGTTAGCAAAAATCAAATACATAGATTTCAATGGGACTATTGGCAGAGTATAGGTATTATTCCAATTGCATGACAATGGCAGAATCTGGCCTTTAGAGATTATATTTAGAACTTTAACCACCATATTAAATTGGTATTAAAAGAACAAAATTGTTCAGGTCTAAAAGATACCATTCCAAAATGCTTAAACTTTGGAAGTAAATCAGATATTTAGGAGTTTCATGAAATAAAACTTACATTTTTTTGCTTAAGCATAAATAGAAAATGATTACAGTAACTTTTTTAGCAATCTGACCTTTTACAACCTGAGTCTGAATTACATTTTAATTTGACTTTCTTATTATTTTCCCAGTGTGGTTGTAGCAATTATAATTATTTTCTAACAGTACAATACTAGGGTCAACATACAGAAAACTGATTAAATTGTTTAAAATGCAATTGCCCCCCCCAAAAAAACAGAATAAAAGATTAATGTACCTTTTTGATGATTTATCATTCTAAGAATCCTCTGCCTTCTAATGGGAAGGAGAGAAAGATTTTTTTTTACTTTATTTTTTGTATTGTGTATTATCCTAAGAGCCACAGTCATGGACTGGACCCACATTGTGAAAGACATTGTACAAAGAGGTCAAAAAGATGGTCCATGGCCTTATGAGATGGCAAATGTGGCAGACCTAGGATGAACTGTCTGGGGACCCAGGACTGAACCTTGCTGGGAACAAGTGGAAGCAATTGAACAGGAAGTCAAAGATGACAGATCAGGATCATGTCAATTGTTTGGTGTATAGAGTATGAATATTTGCCCTTCGTGTTCATTCCTATACATTTTTGCTACGTTCAGCAACTTCAAGGCAAAAGATGCTGTTCACATTTACATGGTAGAACAACAATCCCACACATTCAGTTACTCCACTTTGAGTTTAGGGCTGGGTGGATTTGTTTAGTTTGTACCATAACATTACGTATATGCTAAGGGAGGAAGCAGCTCATAATAGGAAGCTGAAATCAATCCAGGATTGTTCACACTTTTCCCTGGAATTATTACCATTCTAAGAATTGGTCCTTGCCATTTGGCTCTGAAACAGTAGCTCATTTGGACTCTTAATGTCCCAAATCTATTCACACAGGAACTGGTCAGACAGTTGTTCCAGGTCATGAATAATGGAAGAAGGATGGAGAATGGAGAAGATCCTCAGGTGATAAAAACTATCATAGTTCCACTGATGTCAAAGATCAGCCCCTTTGTCCACAGCACATTTGACTGAAATGGAGCCATTATAATTTATACCAGCTGAGGATCTTTCCCAGTAAGTCCATTGCTGTTCTTTGTTTTGCAAGTTTAATATTTTCAGCCTTTATTGACATAGGCTCTGAGTTATTACAGCATTGGTAATAGCTAAAGTTGAAGCCTCTCATTATTATATAAAATCCAGCTGCAATCATTTCCAGATTTGACGTGTGTCCTAACAATAGAAGCTCCTGACTTCATTATTTAAGAACCTGTCCTACAATTTCACTAATGAGGGAAATTCACCTCCAAAATACCTTGACTAATTGGCTTGGATTAAGTGCACTGGCCATCTATGCCATGGGTAAATTTCACCCTAAGATTTTTGATAAGCATACATATCTCAAGACTTAATGAGGAGACTTCATTTTAGGAAATACTTCTTTAGGACCTTGAAGGTCTGAGCAACCTCATTGCTTGAATGAACCATCTATTGTCACATCTCTGTTAGATATTATAAGATCTCTACCTGTACAGGATATAATGGAAGACTAACCTAGTAGCTATGAAGAACGGTTGCCTTGGGTGTGGTACCTCTCCAACATGTACTCATCATAGTTAAAAATAAGTTGGTTTCCTGTTACACTAGCTCAAACCATCTTATCAAATCTATCAAATATTTTTTTCAACTGGAGAGAGCTGAAAATTCGAAAGGAAACTCTTGGACTATTTTAACTAGTAATCAAGATTTCCCAAACATAAATCATTTAAAAAAAAAAAGTTAAAGCTGACAGTGTGTTTCAAGACAGTCCAGGTAACACCCCAAAAACCACAATACTACACCTTCCTTTACAAATATTCTTTGTTTAAAAATCCACAAATATTAAAAGAAATGAACAGGTAAGGGATTTAGCCAGTTCGCCATTGCCAACTAATACATAATTCACGATGGCCCCATCTGCTTTACACCTTTTATCCCTTCCCCAACAGATTTGAGGCCCACCACCGTGGGGGTCTTTTTTCCAGCAAATAGTATCCAGTCTATAAGTGATGTGTGTGTGGAGGGGGATGCAAAGAGCCTGGGTGGGACAAAATGGTAGTGGATGAAGTAGGGAAATAGATGGGGAAAGCTCATGTACACATAATATTTTAAGCAATTGAATTGTTATATTTAGAACATTTTACATTTTTAATGTTTTAACATGGGTAAAAATCTCCAGGTAAAATTTTCAGAAGCACCTATGTCTAAGTCCCAATGAACACCAATGGAATGTAGGGGCCCATATTCACAAACGTATTTAGGCACCTAAAGATGCAAACAGGCAGCTAGTGGGATTCAAAAAAGCACCAATGACCAGTAGAAGCTGGTTAAGTACCTACCTCCCCTTGGAAATCAAGAACCTAATTCACTTAATTATTTTTGTAAATCCATTTGGTGCCCATTTGCATCTTTAGGTCTGTGACATGCTATACCTTGGGGGAGCATCTGGTAACTCCCATATTCCTCATCTGTATATAAATTGTGATATTACATGTAAAGCAGGCCTTGTAAGGTATCAGAGGAAAGGTTATGATCTGCTGAAAGTCATTTCTCTGTCCATACACGTATGTCATTAATGCATATGAAATCATGAGAATTGTGTCGTATGGTTGTACGGTTAAAACATGCTGTAAATTGGGGAATCAGCTAGATATTAGCTCCCCGGAGGCAACAGCAAGGAAAGTAACCAACATCCAGGTAGGGTGTCAAACAACCCAGCAACAGCCCTTCATCTGCAAGGGAGATACAATTCAATGACTCATGCATGAGGCCACACCAGGAGAATTGCTCAACCTTGCCTGGTGATTCAGCAATGCCCAAGAGACATGTCTGGACTTGTGTTCTACAAGCACATGGGATGGAGAGTATAAAACAGAACACAGCAGGCCCATGCTTCGCCTTCTCCTGCCCCTGCCTATGCTGCAAGCAACAAAGACACTCACAGAAGACTAAAGACTCCAACAGAGGAAACCCGCCCAGGTTTCAAGGGTGAAATCTGTATATTAAGGACTGCAATAACCAGTGGGGGTGAGAAAAACTGCTTAATCTAGATGTTTCCCAGCCTAATAGGGTTGAGAGTTTAGACTGTGTGCTTATATATTTTATTTTATTTTGGTAACTAACTCTGACTTTTTGCCTATCACTTAAAATTTATCTTTTGTAGTCAATAAATTTGTTTTACCAGTGAGTTTGTATGACGTGTGTGGCAAGACTGCTCAGGATTGCAAAGGCTGGTTTATATCCACTTTCCATTGATGAAGTGGTGAACCAATTAATAAATTTGAACTGCCCATCTTGAGCAGTGCAAGACGGTATATTCCTGAGGTACAGAGCTGGGAGGATTTGAGCTGGTGCCTGTCCCTGTGTGATTCTTGAGTGGCTCTGGGAGCATTCATGCAATCTAGCTGGGTGTGGGGCTCCACATGCCATTGTGCTGAGTGATAACAGTGCCTGGGGTGGGGGGGCTTGTTGCTTGTCACTAGTAATGCATTGTGAGAGACAGCCCAAGTTGGAGAAAGATAAGGGCGGCACAGCAGTCCCACAGTCCCAGGCTGCACCCTGGAGAACCCATCAGAAGGTCCCAAAGCTAAAAGTGGGAATTGGGCACTTCTGAAAAAATGTTACCTTCCACTTTTCCCTATTCGTCTTCATCCATCTCCTTTCCAATTGCCCACTCCTCTCCTCCATGCATCCTCTCCCTTTGAGAGAAGACGTCATTTTGCAACATAACAGAAACCATCAACAGCCAGGTCTATATTAAAGAGTTAAATTGACCCAGCTACGTCACTCCAGGATGTGAAAAATCCACATCCCTGAGCAACATAGTTAAGCCAACCTAATCCCAAGTGTAGACAGAACTAGGCTGATGAAAGATTTCTTCCATCAACCGAGCTAACCCCTCTCAGGGAGGTGAATTAACTACAGTGATAGGAGAACTTCTAACCCTATAGTGAGTAGTTACACTGAAGCACTACAGCAACACAGTTGTGTTGCTGCAGCAGTTTAAGTGCACACATAGCCAAAGTCTGAGATGCTGTTGTACAGCCATGTAACTCTAGACATGGAAACCAACCTAGCTACAGGGAAATGTCCTCCACTTACATAGACACTAAAAGCACATGGTCAAGAAGAAAGAAAGAGGAAGTGTTTGAGAAGGCACCATAACTTGAACTATTAAGCGTTATCCAAATTTTAACTTCCGGTGGATATAACTCTGTGAGTACGAAAGCCTGTATTGTATTGTTTTTGCTACTAACCCAAAGTCGTATTTTGAACCTAAATCCCTAGAAATCAGATATTTGTTTAAAAAAAAAAAAGGGTAGATTCAGATAGTGCAGTGATCTTTTGAAAGCTGTCTTCTCAATTTCTTTCCTAAAAAGAAAAAACCCAGTTCTCAAATCTAGACTTTGCTAACCAAGTGCCATAACCCAAAGCAAAGCCTTTAAAAATATTCTTGCAGATCAAAAATTTTGCATTATAATTTCCTGAATCCAGCTATTCTAGGTTATAAAAATCATTTGTTTGCAGTTAGGCAATTATTCAGATCATTTCAGATTTTAATGAAATTATATATGGCATTCGACCAAGTAAAATCTTGAAACAGAACCGAGAGCTAAATCCTCTGAATTTCTCATTTTAAGCCAGCTAAAGAGAAAATGCTGAGAAAGGTTATATTGCTTAAATATCTCTGCTCTAAAATCAATTCACAATATATTCATAAATTAACAATTACCCTAGACTAAAACATTTATTGCTAGAAAAACACTGCATAATTAACTATGTGAATGAATAACAAGAAATTAAATTTTAATTTTAATTTTTGGTTTCTCATGAAAATTTCCAGTGAAAGCTTCCATTTGGTTGCATCATGCTGTACTACTTCTTATACACGTATACATATGGCCATCATTACTAAAATAACATTCTTTAAAGGTCAAGTGCAAGACAAATCATTTTAGCTAGAGACTAGTTGGAAACATTTAAATGGTCAGGATCACTAGTACAGTCCATAAGTAGCAAAACTGCATTGATAATCTTGCTAGTTAAGACCCTGATTCAGGAAAGCATTTGAGTCCATGCTTAAGTTTAAGCATCCCCTGGAAATCAATGAATACTCACATACTTACAGTTACATGTGTGCTTAAGTACTTTGCTGAGTAGCAATTATAGCCATTACTGATGATCTACTGTAGCTTATAAATCCAGATGTCCGACAATGTGGTCGTGCACACCCCACCACAGGGTGAATCCCCAGTTACCCTGTGAGGAGAGCTTTCAAGCTACCTTGCACCACGTGAGCAGTGCAAAGCAGCCAGGAGTAGTATGTCAAGGATCTCGCTCTTTAATGTTTATTCATGGTCTCTCAGAAATTGCATTTTCTCATCCTCTATAATTTCTTGTTCTCTTGCATTAAGATTGAGGGCTTGTCTACAAAGTAGAATAATGCACACTATGGGGGTGTGATGTCTACAGTTCACTAAAATGTTGCACATTAATTGGTCTGTGTAGACACTGCTGGTGTGCACAAAAGGTTCCTTCATGTACTTTAACATTAGAATGCTCTTTGGAACACATACACCAGCAGGGTCTACACGATGAACAGCCTTTTTTCAGTTTGTGAATTTTTTCCTTTTTTATAATTTTCTAAGAATTTATTCCTACACTGTTGCTCTGTGTTCACGTATAGAGTTGTTCCAATCCAATTCAAGAAGCCAAAGACTGACAATAATTAGAAGAGTTACTATTCATTCTTCCATTTTCATAGATTTGAAAGTGAGTTTATAGAAAAAAGGAAAAAAGAATCAGGTTGTGTCATTTCATATTCCATTTCATCTCCCCTTTGTCAAAATTGTCTCTAGTGTTCATCATGAGGTGTTATTGATTAGTCCAGTGTGCAGAGGATGAGGGAAAGGAACAACTACATCTGAAAAATATGATCTGCCATCAACACATCTTACATTGTGTCATTACCTTTGGTCTTTCCATCATTCTAAGCAGTAACATACACAGCCTTTCCAAATAAATAGTACTCATTCTTTTACATGTATGTAGCTTGGAGGAGACAAAAAGTTTAGTCCATTAAGGTCACAGTGAAAAAAACATTATTCATTGGTCACTTGGACTTTACCTGGCAGGTCAATCCTATGAATCGAATTTCTTTCAGCCTAATGGTTTCAGTCAACTGCAATGATTAAAAAGTGACATTTACTAAAGGAATAAAAATCTGTTAGAAAAGGGAATTTGTCCTTCTGGGCTTGTTTTTCTAAAGCCTTTCAATTTTTCTCTCAAGAGGCTGTTAGTAGCTAAAAGACATCTGAAATCATTTCAGATATGAAAGACTGGAAATGTTTCAGAATTCATTTTTTGGTTCCTTTTCACATGTGAAAGTCTGGCTGGCAATGCAGAAGATAGATATTTCATATGATATAGTCTCACTTGGAGCTACAAGAGAAGATTCAATAGTTGGGTACAAATTTCTGATGTACAATCTCTTTGTGTGGTCTTTTTTAAAAGACACTTAAAACAATCTTGTTAAATCTTAGAATCCACACACAGAATAAATCTAATTTTAATTTCTTCCAGAAAGGTATGTTTAAACAAAAGGTAACAGAGACTGACGGGATCATACTATTGAACTATAGAGGAGGCCTGGCAACCTCTCAGAAGCTTTACAGCCACTAATCATTATAAATTTTAAACATTTATAACAATTTTAAAAATTTCAGTCCTTCCCATAAAGAGCTTAAAATCTAAATGGCAAGGATGCTAATCTCTGGCAATTATTAGGACCCAACCCTCAAGTCAGAAAAATACTGATGGGCATGCAAGACAATGTTCATGAAGCCATAGTTCAGGGGTCAGCAACCTTTCAGAAGTGCTGTGCCGAGTCTTCATTTATTCACTCTAATTTAAGGTTTTGCATGCCAGTAACACATTTTAATGTTTTTAGAAGGTCTCTTTCTATAAGTCTATGATCTAACACTAAACTTTTGTTGTATGTAAAGTAAATAAGGTTTCTAAAATGTTTAAGAAGCTTCATTTAAAAATAAATTAAAATGCAGAGTCCCCCAGACTGGAGGCCAGGACTCGGGCAGTGTGAATGCCACTGAAAATCAGCTTGTGTGCCGCCTTCAGCACGCGTGCCATAGGTTGCCTACCCCTGCCATAGTTCTTGTTCACATTATATCTTGTTGGAAAATGAAAAATAGCTGTGTGGAAGGCTTACTTTTATTTAGGTTCAGGTAATTTTCATCATGGCCTTTAGTGATTTCTGTTTCAATGACGGCCGTTGCTGACCCTTGTTTGATTAACTAGTTAATGTCTAAGACACCTTGAAGATTAAAAGCATATGCAACTGCTAAATATTGTTTTATGTGCTGCTTTAGGACATCATTCTTTCAGATTTCACTGCAAATTTGGACCACAGGCACCATGGATTGCTAGTGAGGATACGTTCAGGGCCAGTGCAACCATTTAGGCGACCTAGGCGGTCGCCAGCATTTGGGGGGGGGCGCCATTTTCTTCGACAGCGACTGCGGCGGCTGGATCTTCGGCCGCCCCGGTCACCGCAGGCATTTAGGCAGAGGGAGCTGGGGCAGGGAAGCATGGGGAGGGCCACCTGCAGTAAGTAAGGGGGGGGGGGGCGGCACGCAGGGGAACTCCCTGCCCCAGCTCACCCCTGCCCCGCCTCCTTCCCGAGCACGCCGTGGCCGCTTCACTTCTCCCGCCTCCCAGGCTTGTGGTGCCTAAGCTGATTGGCGCCGCAAGCCTGGGAGGCGGGAGAAGTGAAGCAGCCACGGCGTGCTTGGGGAGGAGGCAAGGCAGGGGTGAGCTGCTTCACTTCTCCCGCCTCTCAGGCTTGCGGTGCCCATCAGCTTAGGTGCCGCAAGCCTGAGAGGCAGGAGAAGTGAAGCAGCCACGGCGTGCTCGGGGTACTTCTGCGCGGAGCAGGGGTGAGCTGGGGCAGGGGGGTGCCTCAGGACGGAGAGTGGGGGGTGGTGAGCTACCGCAAGGGGGGGCGCCTCAGGGCGGAGGGGGGGAGCTGCCGTGGGGGGGACCTCAGGGCGGGGGCATGGGGGGGGGAGGGCACAAGGTGGAAGTTTTGCCTAGGGTGCGAAACATCCTTGCACCGGCCCTGGATACGTTATCCTAGATATAACATTTGTGTGCATCTGCCTACGTTCTTTGATATTGTCTCACATAAGGCTTAACACAGTACAAAGGGTGAAGTACTGTAGATAAAGCTAAAAATAAAAAAGGTCTGCACAATAATGTCATGTTAGACCATCCTTCACAGCTCGGTGGCCACTAATTCTAGGCTTGTCTTGGTAGAACCAATTTAGGCCATATTAATGGTTTATTTTTCCATGCTGACGTTCTCTAAATCTCAATTGCAGTACAAAAATTAAATAATTTGTATGACTGTAGGGGATCAATGGGAGACAGCCTCATTATTATTTATATAATAATAGCACCAAAAAAACCCAGGAAGACACCATTGTGCTAGGTGTTGGACAAACACAGAACAAAAAGAAAAGGGAAAAAAAAAGACTGTCTCTGCCCCAAGAAACTTATTTCAGCCAGAGTCATATGGGGCCAGATTTACAAAAGTATTGATTCATCTAGTGGGATTCTCAAAAGTACCTTAGCCGGTTAGGAGCTTAAATCCCATTAAAATCAACTGCTTAGGTGCTTTTGAAATCCTACAAGGCACATAAATACCTTTGAAAATCTGGTCCATTTAGATCAGACTGAGCAAGCTGTGTTTATCCCCTCACCAATCCAATTGAACGTTAATGATATTTCATACTTATATATCAAGTTAGATATGAGATTTTCATGTATTCTTAGATTTTAAGGCCAGAAGGGACCATTATGATAATCATTTCTGAGCCTGTGCATAAGATGATTTCACCAAGTGGTTTCTGCACCAATCCCATAATTTCTGACTGAGCTACAACATATCTTTTAGAAAGACATCAAAGCATTTAACAGGTCAAGCTATTTCATGTAGGCTGTATTACGTAAGAGATCCAATAGCATCCCATGGTTCACAGCACTTTCCTGATGCCTTAATATTTCTCAAAGGATTTTTCTTTTCATGTTAATTCAGTCCTATGTTCTGGCTATGGTACATTTTAAGTCCTGAAGAAAGAAGCTGACATGAGTATCAAACAGTCTCTTTTCCCCTTATGTGTGCTACAAAGTCCATTATACGGAGGAGAAAACCCTCTTGTCAGATATGGCACAAATGAAATATGAAATCTGTAATCCTGGGAATCCCATCATAGAATAATCCTGTCCTCCTTCAATGTACACCTAGCCCATATTTACACCAGCTCTCAACCAAGGGGATAGCAACGTATGGCATGTGCATGAAAATGGGCACATTTCACCTTTAACCAGCTACAACAAATCTTAAATCATATACTGCATCTCTAAATTAAAATTACACAAAGCCAAGTCAAAAACATACACCTACGTTTAAATGGATAGAATTGTAGAATGAATGAATGAATATGAATTAACACAGGGAACCCAGAGGGGTCAAAATGTTGGGTCTATGATTTTCAAATGCAAATCCAATGAATAAACTCTGCAAGTAAAACATACATGCAAGAAAGTCTTGAGAAGTCAAATCCAAGACAATAATAATGTGGGTTATGTGCAGATACTAGAAATCTGATCCCATGACATATTAGGGCTGTTCTCAGCCCTAAAACCAGAGGACCCAGACTGCACAGGAAAAACCCGTAGTGCATAATCAGACATGACCAAGGCTCATTTATATCTTGATGACAGCTGCCTCTCAAAACGTCCTCTTGAGGCTGCAGTAGCTGGCATTAATTATTGCAGCCTTCAGGTTACTCTAATTTGCACTGAGGATCCAGTCCAGTTGCAAAGTGGCTACAGTACCAAGAAGGTACAAAAATGAATTAAAGCCACCTCACCACTTCTGCAGCTGCATCAAGCACTCCTTGGCAGTATTGCCAATGCCAAGCATTCAAAAACCCTGAGTCAGATTCCCCACCCCCCCAAAAAAAAACAGGATTTTTTTTTTAAACTTAGAAAGCAGAAATTTTATTGAAAACATTAATTTAGGAACTGGGGGACAAATCCACAGTTTTCAGTGGGCTTGCCCATTGTCAGTTCAGTATTTGGCTTCAAATCTTTCATGTCACTGGAGTTCCTCCTAGTGAAACAAAAGCTGTGAGGAAATTGATAATGAAAGGAACTCCCTTGATGAAAACTTGGCATCCTGCTTTAATATCACTATCCTTGTTAGACGAAGAGAGTGTGTGTGTGCGCGTGCACCTGTGTGTGTGTGTGTATGTATAGGTCAAAATATATGGACTAATTGCAGTCAGATAAGATGATATATTTTCATAGAATCATAAGATTAGAAGGGACCTTGAGAGGTCTTCTAATCCAGTCTCCTGCACTCAAGGCAGGACTAAGTATCATCCCTGACAGGTGTTTGTCTAACTGCTCTTAAAAATCTCCAATTTCCCTAGGCGATTTATTACAGTGCTTAAGCACCCTGACAGTTAGGAAGTTTTTCCTAAGGGCAGTTTAGGTTGGACATTGTTGCAATTTAAGCCTATTGCTTCTTGTCCTATCCTCAGAGGTTAAAAAGAACAATTTTTCTCCCTCCTCCTTGTAGCAACTTTTTATGTACTTGAAAACTGGCATCATGTCCCCTTCAGTCTTCTCTTTTCCAGACTAAACAAACCCATTTTTTTCAATCTTCCCTCATAGGTCATGTTTTATGGACCTTTAATTCCTTTTGTTGCTCTTCTCTGGACTTTCTCTAATTTGTCCACATCTTTCCTGAAATGTGGCACCCAGAACTGGACACAATATCCCAGTTGAGGCCTAATCAACATGGAGTAGAGCAGAAGAATTACTTCTTGTGTCTTGCTTACTACACTCCTGCTAATACAGCTTGATAGATGTTGATGTTAATACAGAATGATGTTCACCTTTTTTGCAACAGTGGTACACTGTTGACTCATATTTAGCTTGTGATCCACTATGACCCCCAGATCCCTTTCTGCAGTACTCTTTCCTAGGCAGTCATTTCCCATTTTGTATGTGTGCAACTGATTGTTCCTTCCTAAGTAGAGCACTTTGCATTTGTCCTTATTGAATTTTATCCTATTTACTTGAAGCAACCTTGCCTTACATACGACACAGAGGGCAGAACAGAAGTATACAATCGTAACTTCAGTGTCACAGTTCATTGTAAATCAATTGTCTTTTATTGAAGTCAATACATTTGCTAGATACAATTGATCAATACACTTTAAAATTAAGCAAGGTCATAAGTAGAGTAATTCCATCAAGGTCAATAAAGTTACCCAGGGGATGAAGTTAGCTTTAGTATTTTTGTTAAATAAAGTATGGTATTGAACTGCAGATAATGTTAGTAAAATATCAGCAAGAGCAATTGTAAAAGCAATTTAGGCAAGGGCCTTTGAACACTGATGATGTTGTTTACAGACTGTTTTATTCAGAACTTTTTTCCCCTCCAGTGATGGACTATTAGGTCCAACAATCCCCTGTCCTCCTCCTCAGTACCTCTTCACTTCAACCTCACTACAGGTGCCCTCCATGCACTTTTCTATCCCCACTCCATTCTTCCCTTACATATCCTTTCCTCCCATGCATTTTTTTTCCTTTTAACAAATATCTTCCCTTGTCTCACATCCTTGCTGTATAATACGTTTAATATATAATTACATGCAAAGTAGCCAAATACCTTTCCTGAACTCCTCAAAGTAGGCAAGAAGAGGTTGAAATCCTACCTCACAGCTGCCTCACCTAAAAAAAATGAGGAACCCCTCCACAAGAAAAAAACAGCAGGTATATTCCCCTTGATTTCTTATAGACATTGGATGAAATCCAGGCTCCGCAGACTTCAGTGAAACCAAAACTTCACCCATTGTGCCTATCTTGGGAGCACTCGTTGAAGCTGGTGCTCCTCTAAACCTCCCACAATGTTTCCAGAGGCGTCACACCCATAATCTTAAAAAGCAGAGCAACAGCAAGGGTGATATATCATCTGTACAAAATACATCCCCATTTGTGTGAGTTATTTGCTTCTGTAATAGCATAGGAAAATTTGCATAGTTCAAAAGCTACCAGAAGGACTATCTGCTTCAGTAAAATTAGCTATGCCTCAGCTGACTTTGTCTCCACTTGTTTACATTATGTGCATATTTTTGGCTGCAGGTATCATTAAAGGAAAACAATTACTGCTTCATTTGGAAAAGTAGCACAATAAGTTTATTGCCCCCATTTTACTACATCTCCTTTAACTTTCTGTAAAACTCATACTGCCTTTGACAAAAAAAGATTGAGCAAAATAGGCCCCGGTTTCCAAAAGCATAAGTGGCCTCTGCCCACAGCTGACTTGCATACATTCACAATGCCCAGTGCATGGGAGTAAGTCATGTATTTGGAGGTAGATAGATCTAAGAGTGTTTATAATACAACTTAAATGTGTGCTTTCTGAATGCTGGGCATATGCAAAAATATTTTTTCAAAATATGGGCCTTGGTGACTTAGAAAAAATAGCTAATTAAAATTAATGTACAATGGTTAGTGTAATCCATATTTCAGCTCTAATTACAGAATTGAAGCTTACATAGCTATTAAATATGATCCTGTGATCATTTATGCAAATAGCCTGAAGCCATCAAAAGTTTGGTTGTGTGTGTTAAATACAAAGGCTCCCTTCTTACAAAGGCTTCCTTCTTAAAAGATTTCTTAAAATAACGTGCCTGACTTTACTACTAATAAATCACTAATGAAATGCCAAGCCATTTCACAACTGGTTTTGCTTTTAGCACAAACTAATTGTTTTAAATGTCATTTTTCAGTACAAAATATACAATACCATGGAAAAATCATTTTTGTAGCACACTAACCTTACTACAGATTAACGTTAGTCATTTCAGTATGTGCATCAAGTGGGTAAAAGATACCAGGTGACAATCTGGCCCTTAGATTTTAAAAGGGAGTCCAGTCACAAGCAAACTTTAAAAAAATAAAAATAAAGGCGTCTTAGGAATAAGAACGGGCAATTCTGTTTAAAGCCAGTTTACTTTTCTCCAGTCAATAGTCTGGGACCACATTGTTTAAGCACCAGTATTTTTAATACCTATATTTATATTTGAAAGTAGACAGAGCCTTTGAAACTAAAGTATTCTGTCTGCTGCCTTTGAAATGGTGCAGTGGGTCAACATACAAAAAAAAAAGCTCTTACATTTTAAACTTCTTCAGTTTTTCTCAAAAGGCTCTGGAGAAAAAGGCATCTAAAGACTTTCAGAAAGCTCTTCAATTCTTCAGTGTATTATTCTACTTCAAGTGGTAGGAATATATCCTACTACTGCATGTCCCCTTTTATTATTTTTCTGCTTCTTCACAGGCACATGGAAATGAGTGAGTTCAGATAGATGGAGATAAATACTGAAGCTGGTTCTCTAGCTGTGCAATCACAGCCCACTTCTCCAGCACATCTTCTCCAGCACATCTTATAACCCAGTAGTATAGACCAAATCAGTCTTTTTCTTCATATACCAGCTATCTCATTTTCCCCTGAAGTGTGCACAAAGGAAAAAGACTAATTCAGATATTTGAATGTTTTTATTTCACCCTTCCTACCAGAGTCTGGCCCAAACAGCAATGTTTAAGTGAATAGCTAGGTAAACATATTTTGGATCTGTACAATCAGAATGGAAATAGGTGATTTAGTTGAAATGAAGCACATTTAACCATGAAGTTAAAAACACCATCATGATGTCTGGGTAATGGCAGAAAAACTGATATCCAGTCTAATTTTACAGTGTAAAAAAGTATAAAGCTGTTAATCACCAAAATAAATTCACCTTAACTACATTTCCTAGTGTCTCTATGTCATAAATACACTGGCAGCTGAACTAGGAAAGGAAGAATGAATGCTCTTTCTGAAGAGATCTGGATATAGTTCAATGTATTAACAGAAGATACCAGCATCTTCTATGGGACCTGGGAAGGAAACATTCCTATATGAGAGTTTAAAATCCAAGTGTGTATATAAAAAAGGAGAAATGATATTGGAGTTTATATAAATTAGAAGAACAGACACAATTAACCGATTCTGTTCCCAAAAGAATCAAGAAAGCAGATACACTGAAGTCCTTATGGCTCTACATTTAGATGCTTTTTCATCACAAATTGGATTCCTGTCTCTTCAGAGAAATGCATTCAGTAAGTTCAGCTGAATGAATTTGGGAAGTAATATAAACAGTAAAAGCAAATATGCAGAATAATACCGAGTCAAAAGCTCTCTAGAATGAACCAAAATGTCTTGCAGAGAAAACAAAACAAAATACTGAGTAAAATTGCCAAACCAATTCTTCTTTCCAACCTCTGAATGAAGATCACAGGAGAATCGTAAAACTATCTAAAAAAAATACTGCTGAAATATTAAGATGAATCCAAACAAATCTGAAATACCTGAAAAACAAACAAGCCTGACAAAGTTAAGAAAAGGATTGAAAAGAAATTACAAAGTTAGAAATGAAGAGTTTGTAAACATGCTCAAAATAGACTAAAAAGATGATAATTTTAGCAAGGACACTGAGTTTGTTAAGAGGACACATAAGCAGCATAGAAAGAAAAAAATAACAGTGGAAATGAAATAAGCAAGACATTATAACTAATAGAACTGAATGCAGCAGCATGTCTCAGTAAGTTAGTGACAAATATTCCTAATGTCACAGAAGTAGTAGTTTAATAAGCAATTAAAAGAATGAAAGGGGACAAAGCAAGAGGTCAAAGGAAGTTACCTTAAATACTGTACTGGGAGATGAGGAATCAAAGTGAACAGACGTCATTAGTTTATTCATAGTGAGTCTGTTGGACTAGAGCAAAAGTAATAATAATTCATAAGAATCACAGAAGTTAGAAATGGAAAATATGAAGTAGGTCACATAGTCCTTTCTCACTGCCAATATAATATTGCTTCATAGTCAAGGGAGTTTTTCCTGATTTTCATCTTACTCCTCAACATATTCTGTGTGTATTTCCTCCTCTTCCTTTATATTTATATCCTTCAAATATTTGTAGCATCTCATGTCACCACCTTCCCCATCAAGGAAACTTGTAACATCTCAGAACTACAGACCCATTTGCCTATTGTCAGTATTATGTACGATCTGTACAGAAGGAATGACAAAGACTGCACCAGCATAGCATTTGAACTTAAACTTACTATGAAAGCAGCCAGAGTTTATATGTTGTTTCTCAAATATGAATCACCTGCATACAGTGAATCAAGTGCTACTGAAGACTGTCAAATATAAGAAGTTAGACTGGACAAGGAGTTTGAAAAGATCAGTTTGAAGGAGGGAGTTTGCTAGTCTCACCAACACTTTTCACTTCCTGCCTATAAAAGATATTCACATACCATGAATTCAAATAACAAGGCATCAAGTTAAAAGGAATATACTAGAGATGATATCTGAAAATGTGCAGTATGTGCATAACAAAGCTATAACATGAGGACTAAACGAGTAAAGGATAATAGTCAAGGATTCATTTGTAGAATACCAGAAATATGTTTCATGAAAAGAAAAACAAAAATCACAGTAAATGTAAAGAATTAGAAGCTTCTAAGGAGCAGAGCTATCAAGACAAGCCAGCAGCCTGTCTGTTTAAAAACGTCAGGCACATTGCGCTTACGCTAGTCACACAACAACAGAAGTATGGCCCCATTCACTAAGAAGCTAAAATCAGATCAGATCATAGTCAGATATATGATAGATATCACATGGAAAAAACAACAAGTACAAATAGATACAAGATTAAACCAAAGAGAAGGTTATATTGAAGATTGGAAATAAGGCATTGTAGCAATGTTCTGCAGTACAACAGGGAAGGTGGACTACAGTTATGAGCTAATGCAGTCTAAGGATCACAAATGAAGCAAAGGGTTCAAATGACTGATATGGAGAGGCAAACGGGACCTGCCATCTTTGGGCACAGTTGACAAAATAAGGTGGCCTTGATGATACCTTCAATACTCAAAATATGACAGTCATGGTGACAACTGGTTTATGCTGAAATATACAGTAGGCAATATCATCTCATCACGCCAGAAGGATATAGGATACCATATGTGAATTAATACAAATATTGCCTTATATAAAACTACATGAAGGTTAGGAACATTTATTTCTATGAGGCTAAATACCTTTGGTATTTATACAAGTCATTGCTGAAGGAAAATAAAATTATTAATGAAGCTTCAGATGATCTACTACACTGGTTCTCAACCAGGGGTCTGAGGCCCCCTGTGGGGCCGCGAGCAGGTTTCAGGGGGGCTGCCAAGCAGGGCCAGTATTAGGCTCACTGGGGCCCAGGGTAGAAAGCCGAAGCCTTGTTGGGGCGCCACCTTGAGCCCCACCACCCCAGGCTGAAGCCAAAGCCTGAGCAATGTAGCTTTGCAGGAGCTCCTGTGGCATGAGGCTATCCAGGCAATTGCCCTGTTTGCTACCCCCCAATGCCGGCCTTAGCTTTTATATGCAGAAAACCCATTATTGTGGACAGCTGGGCCGTAGAGTTTATGTCGGAGGAGCCTCAGAAATAAAAAGTTTGAGAACCCGTGATCTACTATACATTTCATTGTGATAATTAAGTAGAGCTGTAAGAGGTATGCACATAATTAAGTTAATCTAATCAGCAACATACGTAGCACTGACCCTGTAGAAGTGTTGTGTTTTCAGTTCCAAGTTAATTTGGACACCAGTAAAACCTCTTTTGTGGGTTAAGCCATTCTAGACATGGTCACAAATGATCTTCTGGTGGTTTAATATTAGGGTAAGCTGATCATTTTGGTCATAGACCTCAACAATTTTTGATATGGTTATTACTGAGACCATTACAGGATACGTCCCAGTATGTTTGGAACCAGTATGCATAATATGCGTCATATTTGTGTTACAGGTTGAAATCAACAAGTGGTGATGGACATTTGTCTCACTTGACCTGGGACTTGAAACATGGCATCTCTCAGTGACACTTACTGTTCAGTACACACGTTAGGCCTGTTGATGAAATCATTTCCAAATATGGAGTTTAGTACCATCATCAGTAAGACTGTGGTTTTCAAACTGTGGGTGCCTGCAAGTGAGAGCCGCACGTCTCCGCCTAGGAGCCGGACCTGCTGCTGACCACTTCCAGGGGGCAGTGCATTCCGGCGATGCCAGGACAGGCAGGAAGCCTGCCTTAGCACCCCCACTGCACCACTGACCAGAAACCACTGGAGGTAAGCCCATGCCCCACGCCCCAATCCCCTACCCAGCCTTGAGCGCCCCCCAAACCTGGAGCCCCCTCCTGCACCCCAAAGCCATCATCCCTGGTTGCACCCCGCCCAGAGCACTGACCCCCTCCTGTACCTCAACCCTCTGCCCCAGCCCTGAGTCCCCCCCAAACCTGAACCCCTCATTCCTGGCCCCATCCTACAGCCCTCATCCCTGCACCCCAACCCTCTGCCCAGCCCTGAGCCCCGCCCATATCCCAAACCCCTCATTCCCAGCTCCATTCGGTCCCGAGAATCAACAATTTTCTTCAGCTGGGTCGCCAGAAAAAAAAACTTTGAAAATCACTGAATAAGATGATGCCATATAATTTCACACCTCTTTCCTAGTGGAGCCTGGTAACTCTGTGCACCAAGGAGAAGTAGTTAGATGGCATTACTACCTGGATGGTTCACTGATGCTTTCAGGAAACACTCAAGTCTTTCTGCCAGGTAAGAGTCATTGGTAAAGGAAGCATGATCTCCCTGTGCCCTCATGTGTTGAGGGCACTTTTAAAAGCGGCAGTCATTATTTTACTCCATACCCATTACACTGTAAACCACATGAGAAACATAGTATGAATTGTTTTATTCAGCTGTGCAAATTGCACCGTTTGTGAACTTCTGTGCCACATTGACCTTGCAGTAGCAACACATGCCCTCAGGAATTGTAGGCTCAATTACTCTGATTCCTGCAGGTCGCAGGACTTTTCTGCTGCTTGCACCTACTGCAGAACACAGCAGCATGCTTTCTCACAGGACTGAGCAGCTCTAGTCACATAATGCCTGCACAGTGTTATCCACACAGGCTGCCTAAAAAGTAGTGGATTGATTTTAAGCGGTCCCTCATGACCTTTAGATCCCTGAATAGCATAGATCATCACTTACATTCACGACTTGCTTCTTGAGCCACATTCTGATGTGTTTTCTACATTGTCTTATGCTATGCACTCCCCAGTGTCAATGCACAATCACTTTCAGTGTGGCAACTTTGGGATTTGCTCCCTTTCTCTCTGACATCTGCCTCAGCATATCCCTCTCCTCTTAAATTCAGAGCGGTCTTATTTAATCTTGGCTGAAAGCAAGGTGGATAAAACTTTGTGTTTTTAAAACTGATTTTTTTCAAATTTAGAGTTACATATTTAAAATTTATTTCAAAAGATTTTTTAAGTAACTAACTATAATCTAGAAAATAATTTATCTCAAATATTATTTAAAATACTGTTAATGCAGAATCATAGAAATGTAGGGGTGGAAGGGAAATTGAGAGCTCATCTATTCTATTACCCCACTCTAATGCAGGACCAAGTGTACATAGACCATCCCTGAAAGGTGTTTAATCTATTCTTTAAAACCTCCAATGATGGGGATTCCACAACCTCCCTTGGAAACCTGTTCCAATGGTTAAGTATCCTTATTGTTGAAAGGTTTCTCCTAATGTTTGCTGCCAATGTTTCAAAGAAAGTCAAACAACTGAACTGGTGGAAATCACTGGTTAAGCACCTTTAATCAGACTTTGTTGAAGTACTAAACCAGTTTTTGAGAGTAGTTGCCTCTTCTGCAGGTACAGAGAATATTTTCCTCAGTTAGTTCAGTTTAATGACTAGTTCATTCAAAGCTGGAAAACCCACTGGGAGTTGAAAAAGCAGCAAAGCTTGTTTTCCTCTACCAATCTATGTACAATAATGAGTTGTAAGAGGATGAGAGCTGCTAGCTCTAAAAATCTTGACAAACATGATAAACAATCAGTTCAATACAGTAGTTACAGATAAACAAAAAGGATGCATTCATAAATCAGTTTTAAATGCAAAACATGTTTTGATAAGTAGAAAAGTTAAGGTATACAGAACAATAAGGCAGTTTTATTTAACTAATGAAAAAAATTTAAATGCTATTTATGTGCATTTTAATCGAGTTCCAATTTATATCCAAATATAGCCTGACAAGTCACAAGAAAAAAAATTAATCTTCATCTAGTAAATAAGTGTCATTCACCATTTTTAACATACTAAAAAAGTATAAAAAATAAGAACCTGAATAAATTATGTTAAGTTATATAATTGCTTAAATGTGTGTAAATTCAGTGTATCCTCCTGGTTAGTAAAATATATATCAAATTTAACGTAAAAGATTATAACTCCAGCCGGAAGTCTGGAGGGCTCCCTACCAAAGCTATGAACCCTGATCCCCATCAGGCTGCCAATGGAAATCTGCCTATGTTTTGGCAAAATTTAATTGCAGCTATAATGGATTCGACAAAACATTTCTGACCAGAACTATTCATAAATATATCAATTTATTTATTTTCACAAAAATCCTGTCAGATGAGGGGATTTTATCCCCAGTGTGCAGATGGGGAACTGAGATACTCAAATGGAAGCATCCAGAAAATGATGAACATTCAATTCATGATCACCTCTGAAGAAGGAACTATGCTGATCTGAAAAATGTTTGACATGAGATCCTGTCACAGGATAAACGTTAAGTGAAATTGTATAAGGGGGTTTATTGTGGGACGAAGACTAAAAAGAATTCATGCCATTGGGTGCATACAGACAAAGAGGCTTGGACTCCTGAACTGAAGCCCCAACCCAGAATATTTGTTAGGAACCTGTGAGGGAAAGAGGGTTGAATTGGAACGATCATTGGTTGGCCTCTATGAGGAGAGGGAGCATGATATCAGAAGGAGTTGAGAGTTAGACTGTGGTCTTGAGAGGTAGTACCATTGGGCTCTTCTAAGCTTAAGCTGTTGCTATAAGACATAGGCCTGGGCTACAGTAGCAGGCAGGTTCGAACTAAGATACACAACTTCAGCTACACTATTCGTGTAGCTCAAGTCGAAGTATCTTAGTTCAACTTACCTGGCCATCCTCACAGCGGCAAGTCAACTGTCGCGGCTCCCCCGTCGACTCCGCTTACTCTTCCTGCCGAGGTGGAGTATGGGTGTTGATTCGGGGATCAATTTATTGCATCCAGACAAGATGTGATAAAATCGATCCCTGATGCATTGAACACTACCCGCCGGCGGGTAGTATAGACTTACCCTAAGTAGTAGGAAGGTTACTGACTGCTATTGTTAAGTTTGTGATGTTTACTCAGGTTAAACAAAAGTTCAGTGTTTTGTCAAAGACAGAAATCATAGGAATAGACAATCAGTGGGTTCGAAGAGATCCGCAGGCTCTCCAAAATAAAGTTAAGAAAAGCAGCCAGGATCTCCTGATATTTGTAGTCAAGTGTACTGAGAAGATTAGAGGGGTAAAAAGGCTGTACTGGCAAGCCGGTGACATTGGTGTTGAATAAGGTGTAAGACTAGAAAAGTGAAGGCTGTGACACTACCTGTGAAAATTTGGTTCAAGTGACTTACCAACATGACATATGACCTCTGTGGCAGAGACAGCTACAGAATCCAATTCTCCAAGGCAGAATTCAGCTGTCTCAACCATGACACCTGCAATCCTCTGTCTCATTCACTACACACCTTCAAACTTCTGCAACAAATGGAGCAGTAGTCCAAAAGTACTCCTTCACCGCACAACCATGGGCAATGCGTGACTCCTCCATTTGAGGAGGCCGTGTGCATTCCTCCCCACAAAGCACTGCCCACACTCCACCCCCACCCTCCACTCACACCTCTTCACCTCCTCTCCAACCCTCTTCCCCCAACCACCACTCATGCTTCTTCACCCCCTCACCCACTGGCCAACCAGCCAGCCACTGCTCGCACACACGCGCCTCTTCACCCCCTCTCATGAGATTCCCATGCATGCAGAGAGTGGATGGGAAGAGGCAGAGCTCAGGGGAAGAGGACGAGAGAGAGCAGGACCTCGAGATGGAGTGGGGCCATGGCCAGGGCGCCCACCCTTTCAGCAGCGGTGCACTCCAAAAGCAGCAGGCTGGCTGTTTGGGGAGGCTTAGCCTCCCCTGACCTCTTATACCCACTGCTTATGTGCACAAGCCTGACATAAAGGCTACTCCCTGCTACATTACAAGTCTCTACTCCAAAATATCTGTTGTATTAGAGCATTACATTCACCAGCATTTTTAACACTAGTGAAACAACATTTTTTCCCAGCTTCAGTCTCAGAGATGCCATTGTGTCTGAAATTTTCCAAAAAAACTGACACACATGGCCTGAAAAATTTCAGCCCAAAGGTTACAGTTTGACAAAGCAATGAGCAACTAAAGGCAGGGTTCTAATAATTAGAAGTGTTGCCAGCCCCACCTATTACACTGTGTATGCAAAAAGTCTGTTTTGTTGCTTATTTGTTTTGTGAGAGATTGGATATTTGGAAGGCTATTCTAAATAGCCATTTATTAATTTCATTCATGGAAAAGAACAGCCAGTATGTATGAACTGCAGCAGTTATAATCAAAGACTAACATTTGCCAGACAAAGACGACAAGTTCATGTCCCATGAGTTTTAAAAGCTAATGGATTAATTTATGTTTACCATTCTGAAGAATTCTTTAATTTAAGGATATTTTCAATTGTTAAGTTTAATTTCATTCCAATTAATCAAATCACCTAATGAATGACGACCTTCTCAATAACTAAAATTGTTTTCCTGGGACACTTTAGTTACGGACCTTAAAGAACATCTTATACTCAACTGCATAAAAGCTACATAATGTGAAGAAATACATGAAGAATGGAAGGTACTTCTCAAATAAATTGATTAACTTCAAGTGCAAACTGAGAAACAGAACAAAATCCTGCTGAGAGCTAGATCAGTAATAACATTTTGTTGGTTTCAATGAGAGGAGGACAAGGCCCACAATTAAGTCATTGCTTTTTCTCTGTTACTTTAAGAAAGGAAAAAATTAAAACACTAGACATTCTTAAACTGACAGAAGGTAGAAAATTCCATGGCAAGATTTAAACTCAATCTTTAAAATCTCCCCAATGGGACAAGGTCATATAAGAGTCATTGGACATGATTTAACATATCATATATTTTAGAATCTCTCTGTAGAACTGAACAAATGCTGTTACAAACACATATGCATGCAGGTTTCAGAGTAGCAGCCGTGTTAGCCTGTATCCGCAAAAAGAACAGGAGTACTTGTGGCACCTTAGAGATTAGTTAGCCTGTATCCGCAAAAAGAACAGGAGTACTTGTGGCACCTTAAAGACTAACAAATTTATTTTAGCATGAGCTTTCGTGAGCTGCAGCTCACTTCTTCGGATGCATAATGGTTGGGTCATTACACCAATTGAATCTATTTCCCTATATTAAGTTCTCCTCACACCTTCTATGGGCCATCTTAATTATCACTTCAAAAAGTTTTTTTTCCTCCTGCTAACGATAGCTCATCTCAATTGATTAGACTCTGCCTGTTGGTATGCATACTTCCACCTTTTCATGTTCTCTGTATGTATAAATATCCCCTGTCTGTGTGTTCCATTCTATGCATCCGAAGAAGTGAGCTGCAGCTCACGAAAGCTCATGCTAAAATAAATTTGTTAGTCTTTAAGGTGCCACAAGTACTCCTGTTCTTTTTGAGGTTTGAGTATCACTGATCTACATTGCACCATAAGCCAGAGATGCAGGAAGACGAGAAATGGACAAAGTAGAAAAGCAGGCCCCGACAGATATAAAGAAAAGATACAAAGAGGAAAATGGCTTTACAGAACAAAAATCCCAGCTGAAACATAGCTGGCTTGAAGTTTTTAATTGTTAAAGAAAGCTAATCCACAGGGAGGGGCTTTAGGTTTAAATCCATTTGACAACTATTGTGTTCTGAGCTGCCTATAGGCAATACTTATCTGTTTTCTTAATTTTTGTAAATATTATTTAGCTTTAGGCAGCATCGTTACTGCCACCCTGTCACTTTCAAACCTGTCTTTATTTGTCTTGTAATTAGGGAACAGCCCTAGGAAGGAATACTGTTATATATTTACAGCAAGACATCACACTGGTGGTGACAGGTTGAGATCACCCAGACTGACTGCAGCAGAAGTAATTGCAGCATGTTCAATGACATTTCACAAAATTCACCAGTCTTGCTATAATCTAGCATCTAGTCAGGACTTTAGACCCAAACAAGTTCCTTTGCCCTCATGTTTGAGCTTGTAGTTCATGCTCCAAAATCAAATAAAAGGGCCTGAATGTGTCCCCCATCCATGTGGAATGAGGTCATATGGACTTCTGCAGTGCAGTATCTACCACCCACTGTAAGACACAGTATCAGGGATCCAGGAGGAGGTAGGGAGATAAACTGATGAACATTGTTGTATACAGCATGCAAAAACCTTTCCACATGGACCTCTCTGCCCCACAACAAAACCAGCCCCTATGCTCTCGCATCCCAGTCTCCTCATCACAAGTACATTTTATTGTAGGGACATCTGAAAGATTGTACTGCAATCACACATTACACTTTCTAAATAATGAAGTATTTTGTTTCAAATCAGACCCATTTCCTAATCATCAGCTGTTTTCTAGGTGACATAAAAATGAACATTTCAGTTTCTTTTTCAACAAGAATAAAATAAAATAAAAGCTATGTGTACACAGTTATTCTGAAAATTCTGTGATAAATTAGGTGGGTAATGATTTTGGCTCAGTACACACGTGGATTAAGTGTGCAATTAGTAAACAATGCACAATAAAAAGCTAAACGTGAAATGAGTGACATGTCTGTTCCACAAAGATGTGTCTGGGACTTTTGATAACAGGGTAAAAATATTACTCTTCAAATTTTCTTACTCTGTATATGGATCACTTATTCATATCACTACAAACACTGCTGATATTGATTATCCGCACAGAATTAAACATCTGCTTAATTTGATCTGGCTTTAGCTCTCTGTCACAGTAATTAGTTGACCTGCTTCTAGGGAAAGTGTTTGAATATTCTAATCAGAACTGAGAGATTAGTCAAACCATGAGCCTGTGATTTCATTAGCCTAAGAGAAGAGCACTTTTAGCAGAGACATTACAGTAAACTAGCTGATATTAAATGATATTGCACCCTACAGCCTCCTTAGCACATTAGACTGCATGCTTCTTCCCTCCAGATATATATACTTCAAATGTGCTGGATGATGTATTGCTACCACCTTTTGTGTTTTATCAGCTAACGTGAAAAACTTAATTTCATCAAACCCTTGAAATATCTATTTCTCCTGCACATTGACACCTTAATGAACAGCATAAGACATACATTGTGTGTGTGATCACAAACAGATAAAAGATATCTCACAGTGAATTTTGAAGAGCTGGGCAGAGCTAATGTGCGTTAAAGTATAAGCTGCAGGAAATAGGCGCACTGTCCATGGACTTACTATCTTAAATCTTACATTTAAATACAAGAACATCTTCAGAAACAAAGTATTTTATTCAACACCCATCTGTAATCTGAGCAATTTAAAAATGTTAGACCATCCTTGAGAAGTAATTAACAAAAAGAATTCAGCATAGAAGTTACAATTATTTAAGTGAGTTGTTCACTATTACTTATTGATTTACATAACACCTTTCACAACTATCAAGGTGCTTTACAATACAGAGCAAATCATATGAAGCCAAAAACTGTTCCCAATGCTGAGCAGCCAGGATTTGCATCAGCCTGAGGGAAATTCTCCCCCTCCAGACACGGGTGAAGCAGCAGCTGCACTTCCTATGCACCACATCCCCACGCTGGAATAATGGAATCCTGCCCCATTACACTATTCAGCTAAACCATACCAATCCGACTGCCAGCAGAAGTGGGGGGAGGCAAGTATCACACATGAAGCACTGGAATATGTACCACCCACCACAGTATAGGACATCCCTCACTAAGGCTGGAATTGATATATATATTTTTTGCAAAATAGCCCGAGGAAGTTAGATGCCCAAATCCCACAAATGCAGCCCAGGTGTCCTACATGCCAAGTGAGTGCTCTTATAATCGTGCTATAGCATATAAGGAGGATGGCACCACCTCTGCCTCTTCCTCCTCTGGTGGTTTTGTGCATAGGATTTCCCCCAAATTGCCTTTGCTTTTAATTAAAAAAAGCAGTTTCAAATGTCCCTGTGTCCCATGGCCAGAAAAGGTTAAGCATCCTGCAGGATAAATGACCCCACGTCAACCATTAGAGACATGTTAGCAATGGTAATTAGGGCCATTCCATGCTAGAGAGGCTAGAACTTTGAAATGAAAACCTTTACTGTTAGAGAATTGGAAGTAATACTAATTGTATGTGTGTACTTATATCTTGTAGGATGTTAGCCATGTAAACAGACAATTCCTGTCTGTCACTATAGCTATTGATTCAGAGATCAAGAGGACATATTAACATTTAGATGAACTGTAAAGATAGTAACATCACTGTATTAATCCATCTGTGAAATGTATAGCAAATCATCTGCGAATGGTGGAAAAAACAGGCAATTGCCTTATGTTAATCTATGTAGCTAATTACTAGTGATGCTTAGGAAATAGGTCTACTTCAAAGTCTCCACGATTGCCTGTTTGCCTGAGGACTCAGACCTATCAAAAAAGACCTGGAACTGTATAAAAAACACTTTACATCCTGATTCTTTGTATCTCAGATCTGTTTGATGCTTCATGCAGGGGAAGCTTAAATCAAAAGGCTGAGATCTCCAGTCCTAATCTAGAACCACCTTGAATATGAACATTGGAGTATAACCTATGAACTAGTTCTGAAAAGAATACTTTGCAACTACGAAGATCACCATCTCTACTATGAATCTGATCCAAGAACTGTACTCATGTCTGTACGTATATTGATCTTTTAGTCAATACTCTTTTCTTTTTTAAATTTTTTTAGTTCAGTTAATAAGAATTGGCTGCATGTATTTGGGTAAGATCTGAAATATTAATTAAACTTGGGAGGTAATGTGTCCAATCTTTTGGGATTGGTAGAACTTTTTTATATGATGAATAAAATTTTCAGTAATCCTCATCATATTTGACTTGGGTGTCTGGGTGGAGGCCTAAGGAAAGGAAAGGCAGCTGAGTATGTCCAGTGTGATCTCTGTAAAACAGCTACCTAGGTGATATGCTGGATTGGAAAAGGAGGGGGATGTGATGTTCACAGTTCCTATTGACATCCTTTATAGAGGCAGAGTTTAGATTGTGTTGTGGGTCAAAACATGAACAACAAAAAATATTACTTGGAGGAACATTATATATGATTTATTTAACAATTCTTCACTGTATTTAGCAATCCTTCCTAAACTTTCAGTAGCACTGGACTATTTTTATATATTATTCCCAGACAAGATTGTACAAACATGGTTCCAAGTACCTTCCTGCAACTGATTTAGCAAATCAAGACATGCAATCTGAGTGAAGCTCAGCATTCGTTCTCTCTCTTTTTGTCATCACCATCTTTCCAATACCTGAAATTCCCCTCTGGACTAATATTCATCCAGTGTTCATCCCAGTTGGTTTCCTTGATGAAAATGATCTTCACATAGGAGAAGGCATTTGGTATGATGCCAACTGGATTAGGCGTAAAGCCCATGTCTATAATGAGGATCATTTTTCCCTTTACCTTTTCTACAATATGTACACAATTGTGTAAAGTCCCAAAACATATAGATAAGGTCTCATATATATTTTGGCACTGTCATCAGAATTTTTTAAGTCTGAACCCCAAACTAATCACTTTTTGTGGTGCACGGTACAGATGTCTATATCGTGCAACCATGCAGTTGTTTTTATTGCACTGTTGTAAGCAAGTCTAGAGACTGTTGATAAGTGTCCTTCATAAATAGTAAAGAATGCATTCTTTACTGATTTATCATTAAGAGACAAGACATTTCTTGTTGATTTCCATGTAACTTTTGCCTACTCATTTCCCACGTGGATCTCAAGCATATTTAGACACCATTATTACAGATAAGAAACTTATGTAAAACTAGGAGTTTGGTGGGCACAAAAAAATTGTTTTCTCAGAAACAAGGGTAAATCACTGTCAGGTTGTTTCCAAAAGAAACCATTTTGGAAGTTTTAATACACAGCAGCAACTGTAATAATCTGGCCAGAGATTATTTTTATATGGTTGAGAAAAATATAAGCCTCTATCTGCCTCAAATAGGTAAACAATATGCAGAACAGGTCTGGGTTCAGAGTTTAGATGTTTGATAATGATTTATTCAAACCTTCAAATGAAGAGAATGATTTAAGAGCTCCAGCATTACTACTGCACAGAGGTATTAGAAAGGGTTATACCTTATTACCATGTTATTTGTTCTGGCTTCAGGATCCTTAGGAATCAGATCAGAAACACAAAGGATACATCAGGTATTAGAGGTAGTGTCAGGCTTCATAAATTAACTCCGCATGCAGATTATATCCTTATTAATAAGCAACCCAGCTAAAACTACACCTCAACCTTGGAGAATTTTGGATAATATCTCTAGCTCTAAGTTAAATCATTTTAAATCAGAAAGCTTACCCTTTATGAAAATCAGCAGTTCCACCATGTTTAGACATTTAGAGTTTAAGCAGGTATCAAATAACTTAAGAATTAAGTTGAATATGGAACAGAATAAACTGGTTAGAGATAACAGATCAATATATACAAAGTATCAAGAAAGATTTTTAACAGGCAGAATTCCCTAAACTTCGCGGGGTGGGGGGAGTGGTAGATCTAGTGCAGTTCAGAAGATTTCTGCTCCAGAATTCAATTTTCTCACTCCCATGTGTCTTTTGGATGTTGGAGGGAGGCTTATTTGAGTACATTAGAGACATTTTATCTCATTTATTGGGAAGGAGAGAAGTATAAACCAAAAGACTTCTAAATAAATCTGGAGTAGTGAGTTCTGAAACATGGAATCTCCAGAATCTTCAATGAGCTTTTAAATTATCATAAATAAACCATTATGGATCCCAGGGATTAACTCATTTCCATGGATGTAGGTGGAAAGAGATATCCCCAGCTCAAGAAGGCACAGTGGATATTCACAGTTTCCTCAAGAAAAGTAAAGCAATAAACCATATTGAGCTCATCAATCCACTTTCCCAAATACATGTGAGAGGAACTAGGGTTATAGCATTGCCAGTAGCTAACGAATTCAAATCTGCCACAGAAGAGGTGGAAACCCAACAGGTAGAGATTGGTGAAAAGGGTTTTTCTTAAAATGTATGTTAATTGTATTAAAATTCTAATTGTTCTGATCTCAGAAAGCATAGACTTACGTCCTCTTACCTTCTGTTTATATTTGAGGTGTTTTCTCTGGACCAGGAAGAAGCCAATGTTTGGTGATGGTACTGAAGTCCATTTTAAGTCAGGTGAGCGGGGGGGTAGGGAGTAGCAAGTACTGCTATTTGTATCTTTACACAACATCCTCAAGTTAGGAACACAGAATTGCAAGGAAGGCAGCACTGAAGCTTCCTATGGAAGAGTGGAAAACAACTAGGAGCTAGTTAGGTTGTTTGTTACTTGGGTAATTTGCTGGTTCTGACCCTTTATTTTGTCTTTGCCCAATGAAGTCAGATGGAAAACTGTTTTATTTGGAATCTTATAAATCTTTAAAGAAGAAGAGGGAAGGAAACAAGAGTGGAGGAGAAAATTAAAACAATATGGAGAAGTGGAGGGAGCTAACTGGATTAAACCAAAATGGGGTTAAGCCATTCTAAAGCTTAGTGCTGGGCATATCTTGCTCAAAGGTTTTTAAGAGAGATGCCTTTCTGCCCTTAAGGGAGGATTTTATCAAGGAGTGACTGTTTCATATTACTATTGTTAATGGAGCTCTCTACATTGAATTAGTGTATTTTTTATGGAATTTTAAATTTCCTTTTTATCAGATTTACATTGGACTCCTGGTTTCTGTCTGTCCTTCTCACTACCATGAGTCTATAAACCTGTATTTCCCACTCTATAAAAAGGTAGCAGAATATCCTTCTCTTCAGCAGAAGGAAAGGGGAAGTTACCAAAATACCACACAAGAAAGCAACTGTTTTCAGTATTTCCAGACCAATTGGAACCAGGAAGCCTTGCTACCAAGCCTGTTTTAGTAAAATTTTCATGCTTGTTTCTAGACCTGATTGATCAGATGCTTATCCCACCTGAACTCCAGCCCGACACACCTGCTTGGTGTTTAGCTTTCATTAGCTGTTGGGAATCTTTCCAACTGACCGCCACCTAATAGTTTTCTCACTTCTTCAAGAGCAGGTGCCAAAAATGACACTCCTGGGAAATGCATCACTTCCTTCCAAGGTCTCTCTTCCAGGACTCCCTTGAATATCATGGGTGTCCATGCCAAGTTTAAACGTGTAGAATTAGCAGAGGGCGAGTATTATGTACTGTGTTTAAGTCTGATGCCATTTTTTTTATTTAATGTTGATTGATCTCTAGCCTTACATTTGCCTTGGTTTTTCCTTACTGACTTTATATTCTAACAGAAGTGCATTATGTAACTGTATTTGACTGTATTACTGATTTCTTTAAAATCGCATTTCTAGGCATAGCCAGCCAAACTTTGCTTTCTGGGCTATACGGCAAAACCCAGCTTTGATGTTCTACTTTATCTACATGCAAAGAACTCCAGCTTCTATGAATGAGAAATCTACACATGGCAGCACACTAGACTCCAGATCTAGTTTTTGTATCAGGTGGGCTATATTCTAAGCAGCACTCAGCACCTGCCATTCTCATTAATTTCAATAGGAATTATAAGGGCTCAGTTCCTCGCAGCATTTGGTTGTTTAAATTTGCAATATGCACACACATCAGTATGGCAATTATAATCATTGCTACAGAATTTCTGGAATCCTAGTAAGCAAGTGTAATGATCATTCTTATCTCAATGTTACAGCTCATTTAGCCCTATGAACAGAACATGATAGCTCATGCTCTTAGCTCTGGAGGTTCTACTGCTTGAATTAAAGCTCTCTAGCTGGGGCTATAGCTGGCTTTGATCCCTGTAAATCAACACAATAGGGACCCTATAAACAGACTTACCAGTGGGTTAGAGTGGCAAATATGAAAGAATGTTCAAGCTTTCATGTTTGTAGTTTCACAGGAATAGTCATGCAGCTCCTTGGTCATAGAGCAAACACATTACCTCCCTTAAAAACATCATCAGTCTACTAATTAATGAAATCTTATTACATAAATGCAGTGTACGCAAAAAGCAGCATGCATTATTACCAGTAAATAGCTTTAGATTACTGAAATCAAAGACATATTTTCATTTCAACAGTCATTTGAGGTAATTGCTACCAGCTGAACTTCTACTGCATTGGTTAAATGAAGATGATAATAGATTTTGGAGGAATCCCCTAGTTAAAACCTGTAAAACAAAATCATGGTTTTGAATCAGAATAGATAAATTCATATTTATTATGAGACTAAGAATCACTTCCTTTAAAAGGAAGATTGAAAATGTTGACAGAAACCTAAATGAATCTCTGTTTCATATCAGGGTCAATGAAGGAAGACTGATATCTCTAAAGATTCACTTTGATTATTAGATTAAAAAGCCCTCAAAGATCTTTATGAAGAGACACAAAATTCAGCCAATTGGCTATGACAAAACTCACTGGGTACTGTAAAAACTGGGTAACTTCAAGGATGTTTCCTATATATTATATTAATTATACCCATTCATGTTAATAGGCCATCTTGTTGTCATTTGTCAAAGAAAGTGGCTGCATAGAAATAAAATGAAGTTTGTGCTATAAAAAAAAAGTGTTTTTACCACAGTAAACAACCCAAATACACAATTTTCTTGTCTTGTGAACTGCTTGATTTTCTTGTCTCATACGGTTTACAGCATCTGCTTTAAGCCACGGGCATTGATAGTATTTTCTGTAATAAGCCAGTATTTTGCTATGCAGTACATGAAATAATTATTTATTTTATTATAGCTCTGCAGCAGCTGCACTATACTGAAGTTAGGGTTGAATGGCAGTCAGAATAAACACTGTTAGTTGCTTATAAACTTTGGAATAATATAGTTCTTTCTGGGTGGCACATTTGACACATACAATCTCAGACTGGAAGCAAGTTTTAGATGAACTTTGATTTTATTTTCTTTCATGTAAGTATAAAACTCAAAAAATGACTGAAATGAATATTTTCAGTGAGGGTTTCTAACTGTCTGCTCTTATAGAACTCAGAAATGGCTTCAATTTTTCAAAACCAAACTTGTCAAGAGATTAATCCTTCGTGAAGACCAATTTTTTTCCCCCGTTTGAAAAAAATCATTTCTGAATATTCTAAGCTCATGAGTGATAATGTGAGCATTTTTAGAAGTGATGGTGTCACCAATATGCCCATGGATAGAGATGAGCTCAGTCACCATTTTAGAAATCAACATTTTTCCTTTGGTGAAACTATACCCACCACTAAAGTGTATCCTAGTGCAAAAGTGTATTCAAAGGCCCATATTTTTCTGCTACACAGTCTTTTAGTGCTCACTGTTTATTACTTTCATCATATTGTAATGCTTGAGGACCACTGAAGTATGTGTAAAGAAATTTAAACCTACTTTCGTTCAGGATTTCACTTCATTTTTTCTTTACCTTCATTTTGGGTGCTTGTCATAAATTCCTAGGCTAGGGCCAAATATTTGGTATGTGTCAGATGGATAAGCATGAACAATACTGTTTCATACTACAAGAATTTCATCAGAAGATTCCCAGCCAGTTTGATTAACTTGTTTCCTTCTATAGCTTTTCAGAGAAAAAATTTCTCAAGCAACATGGTGTAAAAGTTAGGACCTAAGTAGTGTCGGTGTAAACGATGGAAACATGTTGCTATCACCAAGATGATCCTTTTTTTCCCCTTCAGTTCTGACACCACAAAGGAATCTTACATGGTAATCAAAATTAAAGCTTAACCTTTTTGGGGGCTATTGAACACTGTACTTACATTATGTATTGGATAAGTACAAAGTGTCATGCAATCCTGTTTTATTGCCAGTTTTGAAACTCTTCGTTTTCTTTATCTACACAGTACTATGTTAACATTACATAAGACCTTTTATTTTAGTGTAGGAACTTAATGTACAGAATTAATTTGTATTTTCATATACATAGCAGAAGCTTGTAGTGGACCATTACACTACAAATAGCACAACCCTTTCTACATTTTGTCAGTATCCAGAGCTTATATATCTGACTGTAGGATGTGGCAGTTTTAGGATCGAAACACAGTATGTACTATGAAATCAAAATACAGTATTTTTTTAAATCAAAGTTATGTTTAGCTTGGTGTATGTTGGATTGTAAAAACAAAAAACCCATTAAAATGTGTTTGTTTTTTCTGCTAAATACGCTTTCCAGCAATATAAATGCCAATGATAATTACCCCTGAAAAGATGGGTTTAAAGGAAAAGCTTGTTCAGTAAAGCAGGAAAGTGATAGCACCATACATCAGGAAAATATCTAATAGCATAGGTAACAACATGGTCTATCATATGCAATTAGGTACTGTGACTTATAGTATGTATTTTATTGTAAATTAAAACATATGTAGGGTATGCAGTAAAAACACATCACCAGAATAATTTTACACTGCCAGGCACTAAGCTGGTTCTCATGAATGTCAGTGAAAGGAGTACTGTTGTAGTAATTTAGATGGAATAAATAGGCCAAAGGTGTTAACATAACCCACTTACTGTCCAACCATATTAAACAAGGTTTGGGGTTTGATACAGAGACCTCTCAGGTTGCTTAGTATCATGCCAAACACCAGTAAAAATCATTTTAACCTTTAATAAATGATTCAGAGAAGGAAAAAACCATTAAAGCATAAATGAAACATTAAGTATGGCTTTTATTTTCACAACAATTCCTGTTCTTTCATTTAGCTGGAACATTTTAAAAGGAAAAAAAATCCTTGTTTGACCATCTCTTAGATGGTATCAAAGATGGTAAGAAGTTTTGGGAAAAAGAAAAGAAGTTAGTTGAGATGAGATGCTGCTAAAGTTCAACCCCATTTCATTCCAGGAGATGGTGAGATTCAGCTGGAGCTGGTAGAAGTGTTATCTGGGTCCCTCTTTCTGCCCCTGTGGGGTCAAGACATTCCTCAGGAATAAGATGAAAAAGGTCTGGGGTCCCAGGAGACAGCAGGAGTGGCAGCCATGATGGTGAAGATCACTCCAGCATCCTTCTTTTCTATTTCCCGCCCTCCCTCCACCCCCCAACCTCCAGAGAGTCTTTTTCTTTAGGTCCCCCCTGCTCCCCCCCGCAAAAAAAAGAGAGTGATGAGTGGACTAGCACATTCCCGCATTACTTTGTCCATCAACTAGGCCTAATATCCAACACACCAATTTTGATTCATTTATTTCCAGTTCCACATCTTCTATTTTTACCAAGTATGATTTCAGTATAGTCCATGAATTATATCAGTGAAGCTTGTTTTTGTCTAGACTAATTTAATCTGTCTGATGCTTCTGCACCTGTTTAGAACATTCATTATTGAAAGCAGTTTACCCTATTTTCCATCAACATTATTATAGGTTACACTATCATCTTATGAATTTTACCTTAATCATGAGCTCACTTGTAAAAATGCCGGTAAATTGGTTGACCCAAATATCAGAACAGTACTTTGCAAATGTCAGACAAGGAATTCTTGCTCCACCAAAGTTATCATTAACATGAGCCAAGATTAATTTCACAGATGGAAAGAAGCTCCAAATGTAGCACGGGTGGTAATCTTCCACGGAGACCTCTAAGCCCTGGTCTACACTACAAGTTTAGGTCGAATTTAGCAGTGTTAGATCGATTTAACCCTGCACCCGTCCACACGACAAAGCCATTTTTGTTGACTTAAAGGACTCTTAAAATCAATTTCTGTACTTCTCCCCGACGAAGGGATTAGTGCTGAAATCAACATGCTGGGTCGAATTTGGGGTTGTGTGGATGCAATTCGATGGTATTGGCCTCCGGGAGCTATCCCAAAATGCTCCATTGTGACCACTCTGGACAGCACTTTCACCTCAGATGCACTAGCCAGGTACACAGCAAAAGCCCCGGGAACTTTTGAATTTCATTTCCTGTTTGGCCAGCATGGCAAGCTCAACAGCACAGGTAACCATGCAGATGAAATCCCAAAATATTTGAAAAAAAATCTCCAAGGGCATGATGGACACAGGCTACAACAGGGACCAGCAGCAGTGTCGCGTGAAAGTGAAGGAGCTCAGGCAAGCCTACCAAAAAACCAAAGAAGCAAAAGGCCACTCCAGGTCAGAGCCCCAGACATGCCACTTCTATGATGAGCGGCATGGCATTCTAGGGGGGACCCCACCACTACCCCACCCCTGTCTGTGGAAACCTGCAAGGGGAGAGTCTAATGCAACAGGGGTGAGGATTTTGTGGGCGAGGAGGAGGAGGATAGTGCACAGCACATGACCGGAGAAACCATTCTCCCCAACAGCCAGGAGCTGTTTATCACCCTGGAGCCAATACCCTTCCAAGGTGGGCTCATGGACCATGAAGCCGGAGAAGGCACCTCTGGTGTGTGTACCTTTGTAAATATAATGCATGGTTTAAAAGCAAGCATGTTTAATGATTAATTTTCCCTGGAGACTTGGGATGCATTCGTGGCCAGTACAGCCCCTCGTTTTAAATGGCCAACCCTACAGGTGCTTGGTATGGGAAAAGAAGGCACTGCTGTTTCAAACCATTCCCATGTGTTATGAAGGCTGAAGAAGCTGAAAGACTGTGGCTTACCATGGCTGCCTGCAAGCCGAATTCTGTTGTCTGGCCCTGCGTGTGTGATCTCTCACACCAAACCGGCAGGCCCTCAATATAAGAGGCAAAATGTGACCTGGTACCGAAAGCACATGTGCTATGTAATGTTAACAGCATGGTTCACCATGAAAGAGTCTACTCATTGTTCTCTAAAATGTGTCTTTTTAAATACTACTCTCACTTTTTTCCCTCCCGCAGCTGAAAATGTTTCAACGCTCCCCCTATCATCTCGGTCCCAGAGGCTAGCGCAGATAAGAAGGTGAAAAAATGCACTTGCAATGAAATGTTCTGAGCTCATGCAGTCCTCCTGCTCCAAAAGAGCTCAGCAGAATGCATGGAGGCAAACAATGTCAGAGTCCAGGAAAGCAGAACGTGAACGCAAGGACAGGAGGGACGAGGTGGCAGGAGCAGGATGAGAGGTGGCGGGATGCAATGTTGAGGCTTCTGGGGGATCAAACTGATATGCTCCAGCGTCTGGTGGAGTTGCAAGAAAGGCAGCAGGAGCACAGAACGCCGCTGCTGCTCCTGCGTAACCACCCACCCTCCTCCCCAAGTTCCATAGAACTATTGTGATCGCACTGTTGCCGCCTCCTCGCCTGCTTTTGCAGGTTCTGCACATACTGCAGGATCATGTGTGAGGTGTTTACAATGCTCACAACAGTAGCAGTGAGCGGAGCGGGCTCCAAGCTTAACATGGTATGGCATCTGCAGGAAAGCACAGTTGCAGTGGAAGCAGTGGATGACGACGGATGCCACGAGAATAGATATTTATAAAGAACGATGAGAGGACCTGCGAGGTGGATTCATGGTACCAGGAGAGCAGAGTTGCAGCAGAAGCAGTGGAAGACAACGGTTAGCACAGCACACATTTCCCGAGGAAGAACACACATTCCCGGGAACCCATGACAAACAACATGGAGAAATTTGCTATCAAGAAAGGAGCAGGATAGTAAAGTTGCCGCGGAAGCGGTGGATGATGACGGGATGCCGTGAGAATAGATCTTTATAAAGAACAATGAGAGGACCCACAAGGTTGATTCATGGCTCCAGGAGAGCAGAGTTGCAGTGGAAGCGGTGGTTGGATGACGATGGTTATGAGTCCTACTGCACCGTCTGCTGAAAGCAGTATGGCATCTGCATGGAAAAAAGGCGCAAAACGATTGTCTGCCTTTGCTTTCATGGAGGGAGGGGCGACTAACGACATGTACCCAAAACCACACGCAACAATGTTTTTGCCACATCAGGCACTGGGAGCTCAACCCAGAATTCCAATAGGCAGAGGAGACTGCGGGAACTGTGGGATAGCTACCCACAGTGCAACTCTCCGAAAGTCAACACTAGCCACAGTAGTGTGGACGCACTCCACCGACGTAATGCACTTAGTGGGGACACACACAATCGACTGTATAAAATCGCTTCCTAAAAATAGACTTCTATAAATTTGACCTAATTTAGTAGTGTAGACATGCACTGCCATCTGAGGCTGTGACTAAGGGTTAGTTAACGTGGGAGATGAGGCTCTCTGTACAGCAACAATAATGAGTTCAAAAGGAAGGAAAGTACTGGACCTTTTCCAATGTAATTAGATTATCTTGTAAGCTTTAAACATTAATCATCTCCTAGAGCTGTTCATATATTGTAGGACTATTTACCAATTGTTTGATTTTTTTCTGCACTGCTACATTGTAATGGCATAACCAGAAAGCATGGAATGTGCATGGACAATTGGTGCTTAGGGGCAAAGGGCTAAAGCCCTCGCCCCAAAAAAAATGGAAATTATATGAATTTAAAAAAAACTGAGTTTGGAACAGAAGCTCATTTATTTCTCTTTCTTAAGAGTGGCAAATCAGCTATTATCTTTTACCTCTGTCTCACCTCCACCCCCAATAAAAAGGTGTCTATGCCCCTGTGGAAGAATGCAACAGGAGCATTCCTACGTTCCTCCTGCCCCCAAACCTCAATGGGAAGTCTATGGGAATTTGGGAGGGATGTAAGGAATGCGATACTAGGCCTCTACATCCAACTAGTGTGACAATATAGAGGTTCAATTTGTTCAACTCATATGATAGAAGCAACATTATGGTCACATACAGGCTGATTAACAAAAAAAAAAAAATGTAACCTTGCAATGAACCAGTGCCAGGTTTGGCTCTCCATCAGCCCCTCCCAGAATAGTTTAGAACTGCTTTAGGGCTACTCTCAGGGGTGAAAGTAACTTACAGGACTTACCAGTACTGCCAGAGTCCTGAGGGGGCGTGGCCTCATCCAGAAGAGGCGTGGCCTCATCCGGAAGAGGCGTGGCCTCTCAAGATTTAAAGGCCCTGGGGAACCAGCTGTGGCTGGGGGAACCAGCTGTGGCTGGGAGACCCAGAGCCTTTAAATCAACCAGGGGCTCCCAGGTGCAGAGGTGGCTGGGAGCCCCCCGGGGCTCAGGGGCAAATTAAAGGGCCCGGGGCTCTGGCCGCCAGGGGGAACCCCGAGCTTTGCGGGGCTGGGGCAGGGATTTAATGGGCCCAGAGCTCCTGCCGCTGAGGGAAGCCTGGAGCCTTTTAAATCCTGGACCCAGCCCGGCTGCCAGAGCCGTGGCCGGGATTCAAAGAGCTCTGGGCTGCCCGCAGCCGCAGGGAGCTCTGAGCCCTTTAAATCCCGGCCCCCAGCCCGGCCACAAGAGCAGCCCAGAGCCCTTTCAATCCCCACTGTGGAAGTCAATATGGTCCGGCACGGCTTACTGGCTCTTGCCGGTACACCGTACTGGACCGTCCCAGCTTACTTTCACCTCTGGCTACTCTAAACAATGCCAGTTTGTCTGGGGTCATTACACTGGTAAGGACTGATGGAGCATGATGTAGGCCTGGGACTTAACTCACCCCCATACTAAACTAGCCTTGGGTAAAACTCAGGGATTTCACCACTGAAATTAAGAAAAATACTCCACTGCTGAAAAGGCACCTCCACCTCAGGAATGCCCCAGCCAGAGTTGTAACACCAAGGGTTGTAAAGTGGAGACCCAGACACTGGGAAGTTTAGGGAGGAAACAGAAAGACCCGATGAAGGGAGAAATAGATGGATAAACGCTGACCTGCAAATTTATGCTGACCACTTGGCATAAAACAAAGAAGGTCATAAATAAGTTACAATTTGGGCATGAGAGATAAAATGTAAAAAAGTTTTGAACAGGGAGGAGGAACGAGAGATGCCAGTGTGTGACTAGTTACATTTTCATTACCTTGGGATATCAAATAATATGATGGGTTTAGTGAAATGAAAGGGGATAGCTAATTTTACCTACATAACGTGAATAAACAGTGCTCTTGGAAACCATCTGCAAACTGCAGTTCAACATCAAGCTGCTGGAACTCTGACCCCTCTGCATGGTAACAATGGAGCATTCAGACTCCATCCCTTTCTGTCCTCTGCATGCCCCCCGCTTATTTCTTAGGCCAGGTGAGTGCTGGGAATGGTGGAAAGGACTATGCTGCCCCTCACTTAAGACAGCTTTTCAGCCCTTGTGATTGGAGCAGTATAAATGGTCCAGAATATGCTCACTTGTATCTACATTTTAATACAATGTCCAACAATAACTGCAATATTTTAAAAAGATAATGTTCCTATTACAAGCTGGATATTTTATAATATCCTGATTTTGAAGCCTTCTGCTAGAAAATACTCATTGTGTATAACTTACACTCTGTTACTCAAGTGGTTTTTAACAGCTGAAGTGCTTCTTCAAAACCATTTTAAGAACAATGGAAAAAACTTCAACCTCTAGTTATTTCAAAAGTGTTAAAGACATAAAGAACTGGAATGATAATGTGACTAGGAGAGAAGCAGTGGAAACACTGAAAGCTGCATCACCCTCAACCTGACCACTTCTCACAGCAAACATGCTCCCCTGGCTAAGGGTAAAGCAACAGACCATTCCTTAAAAATCACTTGCACTCCCTCTCCCATGACATCCCATAATGCTTTGAGCAGCTCACATATAAAGCTGCAAGTTTAGCTCCAGCTTCTCTGCTCCTTCAAAACTCAGTTGCAAGAGCCCAGGCCCACAAGTAGGTGTTCTCCTACCTACTGTCCCTCTCTAAAGAGTCTGAAAGATAAGACATTTTTTAAATTCTTTTTTTGCTCTCCATCTCATAAAAAGGAAAAATAAGACATAAGAAATATAAAAACCAAAAGATGGGTGGGTGAGAGAGAAAGAATATGTACAATTGGTGATATTGTGTCATGACATGCAACAAGGAGGTCTAGGGACTCCAGGATTACTTCATCAGACTAGGTGTTCGGCAACAAAAAGATTTGAGTACTACTGCCTTAAAGCCAGATATGTCAGCCATTTCCAAATATTATCAAGACATACAGAGGAAAAAAATACACATTTCAGGCTGTAAAATTATTTATTTAGAAAGATGCCTTTTCACTAAGGAATTTGTTTCATATTTGTGTTTGTTCAAAACAATGAGACTAAACTTATTGGCTAAAGAATATTTACACCACCACTTATTGCAGCTATGGTGTAGTGGTGAACATAGAGACTAATTTTTATGACAACTCAGGAAAGCAGAAGTTTATTTTAATAAAGAAACCAGTCTTTTTACCTTAGGGGCAAAAATTGGCTTCGATCAACAATATAAAGATAACAGATGGTCAGCAATTCAATAATAATGTGCCACACTTGACACTTTACCTAAGGGGATAAAGTCTATGACAAAAACTAAAATCTGACTGTATAATTGTGATGAGAAGTTTCAGCATTAAAATAGCATCTAATTAGTTGTCTTGTAAATGTATCAAAATACTTAACTGTGAGAAGTCTATCAAACCAAGTTATTCAAGACTCACAGTAGAAAAAATATATAGAAGGTTGAAAGCAGGAAAGGCAAAGGGAGGAAAGCTGGCATCAGAGATAATGTCAGCAAGAGAGAGTAGGAGAAAGTTGGAGCAAAACAACCAATCTTCAGACAGCAAACACCCAGCTCAAAACAGTGACAAATGCCTCCAATGCCTTTTATGCAGAACAAAGTACACGCTTTTGATCTTAAGGGCTGAATTATTCCTCTAAGGAGTCTAAAGAAATCAATGAAGGTGCAGTTAAAGTTTAGAGGCAGGTCTCCATTAACTCTGTCAGAGAAGTTACATAAGAACAGCCATACTGGGTCAGACAAATGTCCCATCTAGCCCAGTATCCTGCCTTCCGGCAGTGGCCAATGATAGGCGCTTCAGTTAGTTTTGTTTATCCTTCTAAATAAACATAAGAGTGTTATGGTACTTCTCCATGACATATCAATATGTCCCCACCTTGTTGTAAAAATCTCCCTTATTTTTTGCTCTATTGTGATCTAAGAAGCTAAACTAGAGAGACAGGTTGATGTATTCCTCTCTCCAGTGCCAATGGACTTGTTTTCCCAGCAGAGGCACTCTCATCCTTTTCTTATACCATAATATTCTTCAAACATCTGCTTTAACCTCTTTAAAGAATTCTGATGTCTTTTAGCATCATTGATAGCAAGGAGACAATGGGCTTCACATTCATTTTATGTGAAACATATGCCATAACCCACAGAAATAGTTCGAGTTGTCTCCAATATCAAAGGACATACAATTTTAGTAAGAATAGGAGAGGTAGCTCATGCTCTCATATTTCCTGGTTGCCTATTCCAAGTTATTTACTCTTTCTTCCACGCACCATGAGACATTCCACCTAGTTAACAATTAACTTGCGCAAAATCTAGATGAAGTATGGGTATTGCCTACAACTGAGTCTAGCTGTTTTTATATTTAGATCAGAAATGGTCCCAAACCAAATATCAAATCTAAAGATCTCCAAACTTTGGGGTGTTTGCCTCTCTATCACAATTGTGTAGGCTCACGATTTCAAAGTTTCCACACCTGCACATCGTTCAGTAACTGAATTAGTAGGTTGTTTCAAAACAAGCATATGTTAGCCATGCATCCACAGCTTTTGCATGGCTCAGCTCCCTTGGATTCTCATGGGCTGCCAACCAGCAGCAGATGTTTCTAGCAGCTGTGCTCTGCTTCAGTTTTAACTCTCCACTGACACATGAATGCACTGAGGGAGTTTTCAAAGGCTAGTGTTCATGATTGCACCCCGGACAGAAGTCTAAAGCGTGTTTTCCATTTTCTCTTCACTTTTGGCAAACAGTTAAATCTTCTGTAAATTCATGATCACTAACATCTTACCATAGCTGTGTAGGGCTATAAGTGTTCACCATGTTTAACTCATGCATTGGGGAAAGCTTTCAGGACTTGTTGAATTATGAGCTTACATGAGACCAACATGTTTGAGTGGAGCTGACAGAATGTTAATACTGCATCAGTTAAGGTCCTTAAGAACTAAAATGGGGGTGGGGGGAGAGGAATCTTGCTAATGTGCTGCCTAAGAATGAAAAAAATGACAATTAAAAGCTCCAAGTCCAGTGACTTCCTTCCCCATCCCTCATCACATGGGTGTGTGCGCACACTTACCTTACAAAATTACTGAAGCATTTAAAGATTTCTGTTCCCAGTCTTACCAGTTCTTTTGAATATTGGTAACTTTAGCTGTTAAGGCAGGCTTCCGATACTTCGTGTGAATCCTGAACTCACATATTGAGCTTCACTGTAGGCCCTAAAAACAATTGCTACTCTCCCTTTTTCAATTCTTTACCCCAGGCTCCTAACACATCATACTGGGATTTGGGAGCCCAATTTGAAACAAATTGTTTTAATTAAAATAGTAATTTTCATCCCCAAGAGATGTAAACTATTAGAGAGTTGCCAGGAGGGAGATGTACTAATGAGAGCAATGAGCAGTTACAGGCAGCCTGCTGCAGTTCTCAGAGGAAACATTGGGAAAAATAGACCAGTCACTTGCTAAATCACTTGTTTACCACTATACACAACAACATTTAAAAGCTATACAGGTTTTTACTTCTGTAATCACTCACCAAGTACACTGCTTTCACTTGTATTTCATTAACACATTTTCACATACAAGAGATCTGAGCAGCAAAGTCAAGTGAAAAAAAACCCTCTTTTTGTTAATAGTTTCTTACTATTTGAAACAATAAAAATGCAGATCAGGAAAAACCACACAAAACACTTATTCTTCTGCTGAAAGTGAACCCTGTTTGATAACACATGGCCTGTCACATTATTTTTCTAGAAGCTACCCAATATTTCAAGAGCAATAGTTTTGTTAGAAATGCAGCAGCATGGAGAGGAGCAGTTAGGAAGCATGGAATCTTAGCCAGTGTTCAGTGAAGGAACAAAGAATCAGAACTGAGTCCCAGTTTTGCAGCTGATTTCCTGAGTGGATTTGGAAGTCACAGCTATGAGCTCAAAGCCTAATTTTGGACTTTAACCCCCGCCCCCCCTCCAATCTTTGGAGGTGTTTAAAATCCAGATTTAGATTTCACACACATACTGTTATATTGAGCCTGACCAAAACCCTGCATTCAAACATCTCCAGAGCCCAGGTGTTTGACTGCCAGAGTCATACATTTTGAACTTTGACCCATCTCTACATGGGACTATTCATTCCTACAGTTTGGAAGGATTGTCCAGTGGTTAGGGTTGTTGCTAGAGTGTTTGGCAAGTCAGGTTCAGGTCCCTGTTTTACCACAAGATTCCTGCATGACTATGGGATAAATCCAATAGTCTTTCTGTGCTTCAGTCGCCGTCTGTAAAATGGGGATAATAGTACTACTTCAAGGCTGGAAGATGAACCTAGATGAATCCAGACTAGAAATAAGACATACATTTTTAACTGTGAGGGTAATTAACCCTTGGAACAACTTACCAAGGGTCATGGTAGTTTCTCCATCACTGAATTTTAAAAATCAATATTGATATTTTTTAATGATAGGCCATAAAACTTCCCCAGAATAATTCATTTTAACTATAGCCTATAAGAGGCAAGACTTCAGCAATATCATCCTTTCTGGCCTTAGAATCTATGAACCTACAACACAGTGGCATTGTGAGGTTTAATACGTTAACAATTGTGATGCACCAGCTATGACAGTAATGGGGACAGTAACAGGGTCCACTCACAACTCTGGCACCTCCTCAGCCTGTCTTTGGAATTATTTCTGTGGTTGAGTATGCCCCCTTCAGGTGGTGCATCACCACCATGATCTCCACATCTCTCCAAGGACCACGGCATCCTTTTCAGTGACATAGCCCTCCAGCCGTGCCAACAGGGGACCTGCAGTCTGCTGTTCAGCCACTTCCCACCAGTGACAAACTGCAGCCCACAGTCTAGACCAGGGGTAGGCAACCTATGGTACACATGCCGAAGGCGGCACGCGAGCTGATTTTCAGTAGCACTCACACTGCCCAGGTCCTGGCCACTGGTCCGGGGGGCTCTGCATTTTAATTTTAAGTGAAGCTTCGTAAACATTTTAAAAACCTTATTTACTTTACAGACAACAATAGTTTAGTTATATATTATAGACTTATAGAAAGAGACCTTCTAAAAACATTAAAATGTATTACTGGCACGCAAAACCTTAGATTAGAGTGAATAAATGAAGACTCAGCACACCACTTCTGAAAGGTTGCTGACCCCTGGTCTAGACACTTCCCACATGGCTCCAGCACCCTCTCTACCCTTGTATCAGGGCCTCAATCTACAACCCCCCCAGTAGCCAGCCAGGAGCTGTCTCTGGCTCCCTCAGCCTCTCTTTGAAGCACTGCTCTGTCCAGGGTGCTGGCAGTTGTCTTGGCCCTCAGGGACACAGTCCTTCCTCCCTAAGCTCCCATCAGAGAACTAACTTCCTCTGCCTTGCAGCTCCCTTCTTATATGGTGGCCCTGATTGGCTGCCTCCAGCACAGCCTCCCTAGGACTGCTTTTAACCCCTTTCTCGCCAGTGAGGGGCAGTCGCCCCATCACAGGGACCTTAAAATACCTTAAATAGTTTACACTGGAGCAGTCAATTATTTTTGTCACGGTCCAAATTTCTTGATCAAGGTATAGTCAAGGTCCAGACTCCAAAGAAAATAATAAAATAAGTAAATAATAATAATAATAATAATAATAATATTTAAAAGATTTCAGGGTCCGTTCAAAAGTGCCTGGTGGTCTAGATTTATCCCACGGTCTGACTATTGAACTATCCCTGGTTTACACAACTGCAGTACATATACTTAGATCTCAGAAACCCTATGAGATAGATAATGAATTAATGTTTGCCAGGAGCTCAGAGATGCCATTGCTGAATTTGTTAGAAAAATTATTTAGTGTACCAATTGCTCTGCTAGTTGTGATATTTTGACTAGAAATCTTTATCACAATTGGTCTGAAATATTTAAGTTCAGTCAAACAGATTTGTAGTGGGCAAATTTCCAACACTATATGTAGAAAAAATGCACATGAAGCCCCAGAAGATAATACTGTTTATAGTTACAAAGGATATCATTTGTAGAATATTATTTTAGGCTTAGGATTGAATGTTGCAATTGTAATTTGAAAATATTTAATCTTTATGTTGCAATTTATGGCCTACTTCAGATACAGATATTATAATATTTGTTATGATGGTTTGGAGTGGTTTTTTTATTTGCAGTTTGTAGTTGCAGCAATTTGAAAAATAATTATCATCAAACTTGAGTCAGCATTTACAGAAAGATTACATCTCTAGACCTGAGATCAGGAAATAACCACTTGTTTTCAAAGCAATCAGATCCCTATTTTGAAATGCTATGGCACGTTTATACACTCCTCAACAAGTTTCAAAGTCACCATTCTACTTTAAGGCAAGAGATCTGTGCTAGCCCTTAAATCATACTTCCACTTAAACAGATTGCCGCTTCCTACCTGAGAGGATCCAGTATATCCTTCATCTGGAAAAAACTATGAAGAGTTATTTGTTACCATCTGCCTTGCTAGTGTAAAAGACTAAAATGTTTATCTTCAATTTCTACTGAAAAGGAGAGTATATTAGCAATGGTATATTGAGCAGTAAGCCATCTTCTGGAAATACTTTACAAGGAAAAAAAAAGAGTTCCATCTTTTTTCTGGCAACTGACCTTCAGATTTTTCTTTAAATACCTGTTTGTACCTTTGTTATCTATCCTTGTTTTCTGTTAATCAACCACAAATCTGCCACCCACAACAAAAAAAAGTTGTCCCCTTCACATCAGTGGTATTACCCATAAAGTAAACTACTACTCAATATGAAGTAAATGGACAGAATTAAGCCCTAAAGTACATTAGAATTCCCTTCTCAGTTAGCTCCTGATCTACAGCCAAACAGGATGCAAAGTCAATAGAAAGATTTGACCAAGACATGAAGGTGAGAGACAGACATACACTGTGATGGATTTAAGCACTACAACTTTATTAGCTTAACAATAGGGGAGGACAGAAGGGCGCTGTATACCAAACTTCTCCCCTAAAGTTCTTCAGAATTCCCTTCAATTAGGGCCTGATCCAAAGCCCACTGAAGTCAATAGGAAGGTTTAGTACTGACTTCAACAGGTCTTTGAAGCCTAAAATCCTTGTTTCAGAGAGGTGGACATTGATTATTAAGAATAGTATGTTTGTTCTCTTTGGTAATAAATATTATTAGACACTCACTATATTTCACTTATGGCTTATATTATAATAATTGCATAATATTAAGTAGATGCACTTGTGAATAGGAATCTCTGGAAAAATCAAGATTCTTTAAAGGGCTCCTGTGAAGCATGTTTAAACAGACATTCCACAAGGACAAATAGATAAATTATGCTTTCCCTTAGCAGTCTGTGGCAACAACAGGAGAATACTAAACTGAGAACATAAGGGGACATGTTGTAGAAAATGTTCTGCTTTACTTTTATTTAAAATGTAGCTGTATAGATGAACTGCCTAGAGGCATCAACCATTGCCAATCAAAGCTCATGTAATGAATAAGTCTTATAAATGTTCTAAAGTCACTACTCCACAGAATTGCTTAAGTCATTTGAGGATGAAGATTTTTCACAGACATGTACAATATCTTTTTTAGTGTTTTCAAAGTACACGATTTTTCATTGGCAAAGGAAGCCTTTGAAGTTGTCCAAATAGCTATGGAAGTTAATAAAGAAGCAATTCCATATTTATAGAATCATTTTCCCTTCTTCTTAAAAGCAGTTGCACAGTTTAATGTAAAATATAGATATTTAAATATAAATGTCTCATGACAACTTCATATGCATGTAGATAAATATATTTTTATTAAACTGAATGTTTGCATATCTTTCAAGGTATACTGAAAGATAATGTATTATGGGATCTAAAAGTACAATCAGTAGTATAGGGAAATCAGGTTTTATTATTTAAAATTGATTGCTACATTGTAGAAGGCAGAGTAATGCAAAGGTTCTACTAAATTACATAAATCCCTAATGGCTCAGTAAATATGTACTGCATAGTTGATTTAGATCACTATAGGCTTGTCTACACTGGTACTTTATAGCACTGCAACTTTCTTGCCCAGAGGTCTGAAGAAACACCCCCCTGAGCGCTGCAAGTTTCAGTGCTGTAAAGTGCCAGTGTAGACAGTGCACCAGCTGTGCTTCCAGCACTGATAACTACGCCCCTCGTGGAGGCGGGTTTTTTATAGCACTGATGCCGCGACTACACAGCCACATTAAAGCACTGCCATGGCAGCACTTTAACATTGCTAGGGAATTGTTAAAATTAAGAACAAGTTTCTTTGCTAAGTCAGCAGAGTTATTAAAACTGCAATATGAAATTTGGCAAAAGTAGATGCCATACTGTGTAAGACAGACTGACACTGTCCTGAATGACCTTAATTCAATAAAGTTAAGCCTTACCGCATCAGCTTCGGGGAACATTGTATGAGAATTGCAAATGTTTGTGTACTATTGTGAGATTGTGTGGCACATCTTTAGCAGGAAGACAAGATTAATGCAATGTCTGGAAGGTATGGGGAAGTTCAAAGGTCTTTTTAGAACAATACATGAAGTGGATTTCGTTAGGAAATACCTTGAGGTGAGGGGAATGCAAATTCTTCCCTTCTGAAGCCAAGCTTTTGAAGGTCCCCACACACACACACACACACACACGCACACCCAAAAGTAGGTAATTAGACCATAAAGACCCCTGATCTGTATAAGATGGTAGACTAAACTTGTTATGTGTGCTTTTTCTGAACTCAAACTGTGATGAACTTGTAACCACAAAGACACTGGGGGGTGGGTGGAGGAGGGAGGGAGATGATAGACTTATCTTGCCAGAACCCATGCCATATATGAATTCAGGTATACTTATTAGGATGCATATAGCTTCTTATGTTCCCTGTGATGCTTTTTACCTTAACAATAAAGTAGGTTTGATTAGAAAACTGTGTGGTAACATATCTGTAGCCAATTACTCTTATCAGTCTCTGAAGACAAAGCAGACAGGTCTGTTTAGATCAACCGTCTTTGCTGGGAAATACATAGTGAAGGCAGGGAACTGTACAGCCTGGAAATACCCCAGTCAGACGGGAGAGAGACACGTGTCTTCATACTGGAGAGCTGGAAGCCTGTGAGTGGGTGCCCTTACTGGGCGACTGAGGGAAAATACAGGTGCCATTGCCCTGAACTGTGACACTGTTTTGCAAGTATGACTTTGTAGTGAGCCTCTCCTTCTAAGTCTTCCATCCTTGCAAATACACTTGCTAACTTGCCAGTATTTCCTAAGTGTACTCAAGATCAGACACTCCCCCATGTACATCTTTCCAGAGCTTCAGAAAAATCATAACCTCTGACCTCACTCAAAGAGAAAAGCTTTAGAAGAGAGCCCTGTGGGATGATGAAAAATCCATGGCTTCAAGACAATTATCAAACTTCCCCTTCCACAAAAATAGTTTGTTAACTACAATGTTTGCTAATGGAAAATGTTTGACTACTATAAGTACAAGACCATTTTAAAGACATTGGTACACCACTATAGGCTATATGTGGTCAACATCCTACCAAGAGCAATAGAACATTTATATGTGGGGGGCAGGGCACTAAGAAAATGCCACATTTGTTTGTTTCATTTTTCAGAGTAAGAACTTTTGAACAGGACTTTCCACTGAATAGGATTTTCCTGGATTTCCATCTGTAGTACAGGAACTTGCCTCCCTATGCAACCACTACTGGAATTTGGAGTGCTGTATCTTCTTATCCTATCTGACACCAAAAGAGGAGTGCAAAGAGGACGATGCTGCCCAAATAAAAGATTTTATTCTTTTGCTTCCAATGGCTACAAAAACCCAGCTAAAGTTATACAAATAAAAATGTGCTGAAGGAGATTTGAGTACGATCAAATGGAAGTTGTGTACAAGCAAAAAGGAGCATTTCCTACCACACCCCACCTTTTTGGGACTGCACTTGGCTACCTTCCTGAGATAGTCTTCTCTGCCCTTACCTAACCAGGGCCAAACTCCAACCTGGTGTAAGTAAGCGCAGCACCGTTGGAGTTTTCTGGCTCTTTATGCGAGGTCAAATTTTGGTCCACAGACCCTGAATCAGGAGAAAAAATGAGTAATGGGTCAAAGACCAAGCCTATGAAGGGTGATTAGGTGACAACAGCACTTATCTTCAGATGCAAGAACTGGGGGTGTTTCTGAACAAAGTGTACTTACAGGTGGGCAACTGGTAGCATGAACTTGCTTACGTGAAGAATATGCTGTATACTTGGCAGGTCTGGAAGGCAAACCATTAGGAAGAAAGTCTGCAGTGTAGTATTTGTTTTAGTCTCACAAATCTCTTTATCCTCTTTTTGATTTGTGTGGGATTTTGGGGGTGAAAAGGCAATGGTCTTCTTGATCCTATAGCAGTTATGCTGGCAAATAGTGGTGGAAAAGCCCAGGAACTTTTATTCATATTTGAAAGTGAATTTCGGTTTGACAGTGTTTGCAGCCCTTTATTTTGCATTTTCTGTAAACAGTGAAACCTGAGAACCCTAATATTTGTGAAGAAAAAAATGTTATGTTCACGTACTTAAACACTGAGTGAAAGCAAATTCAAAGTAGAATTTTTAATTTCAAGTCATTGATCAATTTTCAGCCTAAAGAATATTCATTAACATTTCATTATGAAAATCTTAAATTCACACACTGCTGGTGATTTATACAAGCTGTCCAACCAGAACTGGGGTGGGGGTGGTTGGCAGAAGTTTGCATGAACAAACATGTTTTTGTATCAAGGGTGAAAGAACAGCTGAGATTTGGACACTGACTTATTAGTAACTACTGCACAAAAGGTTTCTTGAGAGATTAAGACCTATTAATGTATGAAGAGAGCTAAACAGAAGAGCTGAACATAAAATATAGACTATAGTAAAGGATCTCTTACCAGAGACAAAAGCATTCCCATTCTCCACTCTATTTTCATGTTGGCTCCTCTGCAAGGAGTGCTTCCTCCTCATTTAAACCCTCCCTGAAAACTCACTTCAGTGATCCTACAAGAAGTGAATCTCTAATATTTGCTAGGGGCTAGGTTGGCAGTCACACTATGATGAGGAGGAAATAAGACATCTCCTCTTGCGCATTTCCCAGTTAATAGTATCCACCCAGAACCACAGCTGCTGTGTTTGAGGGAGCTATGAAGTTGCTACTGAATTATTCTTTCAGAAGCAACTTGCTGGAAAGTGAGCAGTGAAAAGGAAGAGCTTTTGCTCCACACCACTCTACATACTAGCCAGGGACCATGTCCTTCTGTAAAGCACCTTTAAAATAGAGTCATCACCATCATCTTCATCTTCACTAAGGCTGCAGAGAGAGAACAATAGGAGCAAAAAATATTAGCTTTCTTTTTAAGTATCTGTGGTTTTGGTAAAGAAGCTCTTGCCCATGCTGAGATAAAATTGGGTTTGTTTATTCTGGAGAAGAGAAGACTGAGAGGGGACATGATAAGCGTTTTCAAGTATATAAAAGGTTGTTACAAGGAGAAGGGAGAAAAATTGTTCTCTTTAACCTCTAAGGGTAGGACAAGAAGCAAATGGCATAAATTGCAGCAAGGGAGGTTTAGGTTGGACATAAGGAAAAACTTCCTTACTGTGAGGGTAGTTAAGCACTGGAAGAAATTGCCTAGGGAGGTTGTTGAAGCTCCATCATTGGAGGTTTTTAAGAGCAGGTTACACAAACACTTGTCAGGGATGGTCTAGATAATTCTTAACTTGGCCATGAATGCAGGTGACAGGACTAGATGATCTCTTGAGGTCCCTTCTAGTCCTACGAGTCTATGATTCTATGAAAGTGAAAGATATAAATAAGCAGCTGGCAATGTGGGAAGTCCAAATATATTTCAGTGAAAAGAACCACAAAAGATGATCAGAGTCAGTTCAAGCACGAGAACAGATTCATGACATTCCTGGCATTTCCCGTTTCCACACAATTCAAAAATACCAGAAGAGCAGCCTTTAACATGGTCTAGTGTTTTCGCAATTCTGCTTCTGGCTTCACCTATAACCAGGAAACATGGACCACAGCAATGGGGACAGGGAGAAAGACTATTCAGACTTTTCCAAACTTCACGTAAGATTAATTTTGAAGTGTGGGAAAGAGTTCTAGTTGGATCTTATTTTATTCAAATTGATTAGCCCACACAAATTTAGCAGAAGCAGCTGGTCTGGTGGCTACTGTGTTTCCTATACCTTAGGACAAGTAAACAGAAACTTTGTAACACGTAATTATGATAATCATGACAAGTGATGGCACAGTATTCAAAATAGTGCTAAAATGAGATTGAATACATTAATGGTAAATTCAGTGATTTTTATTTGACCCTCAAGAGTATAAAAGGAATGATTGTATATGTCAGTGAGAAAGAATATATGATTGTAAAAATCAAGGATATGTATATCAATGCATAATATGGTACAAGGGAGATGATTTTATTGCTATAAGTAATACAAGGCACTACTACTGTATCTTTTATCTGTCAGGCAGGCGAACTATGGGCAAATTGCCATACTCACAAGTACTGAAAACTCCTATTATTTTCCCAACCCCAGGGTATTTTGTTTTAAATGATGAAACAGAACTAATTAATTTGAATAGCTGCTTATCTCATAAATCCAAAATCAGAGCTTTAGCCGAGGCCTTGGGAGTACAATATTTTTAATTGTACAAGCTTAACCCAACAGTGAGATAGAAACATTTTAAGCTTTCCAAAGGAACAAAGAGAACTGGCAATTGTGGAAAATCAAAGAAATTTACTTCCAAATTTGTACTAAATTTAGCTTAGCATAAGACTGAGCAGGTAAAGCCCATAGAAAAGTTTTGCCATTTATTATTTAGACTGAGAAATTAGCTGCAGAAAATATTAACCTGAGGTTTGAGGCTTGTATATAGTGTTCACTTTACTGCAGGTCTCTTGAAAATGTTGATAGCATTCATCCTAAGAGCACAGTTTTCAGAGAGACACTTTAAACTTCATTAATTCAGTAGAGAGAGAAAAAAAAACTAATTATTTTTCTACTCTGACTTGTTACAATCATTCCTCTTATTACCATCCCTTATAGTGCATATTAAGAAAAAGGCACTTTTTTGCGCATTAAAGCAATACAACACACTGCAGTTCTCTCTTGTTTTCCCAAACTGCTAGCCATTCCCTTCAACTAACCCAATTCACAGTTCTCGTGTTAATCCTCTCAGTGAAGTTTGTAAATGTGAGCACGAAGCTCTCTAAAGAAATCTTATCATTCTTCTCCAATACCTTATTTACACACCTCAGAACAATGACACATTATTTTTAAATAAAGGAGTATTCACTTGATGATGATGATGTTGGGATCCCTTGCCCCACTCCTTTGTGTTAAAAGCTTTATGCCACCTTGTAGTGAGTCGGCCTGACTCCCGGCCGCACCGGAGAGAGAGGAACCAGAACAGCCACCTCAGTGGGCGGAGCCACCACCACCTGTCCCCGCCCCCCGGAAGTCAAGGGGCGGGACAGGAAGTATAAAGGCCCGGCCCCAACGCTCAGTTGGAGCCCGGCGGCCGGAGAGGACAGACGCTCCTGCCCAAGCTCCTGCTAGACCGAGCCTTCCCCGAGCCAGGTACCCGGAGGAGGACGGACCGAGCCTTCCCCGAGCCAGGTACCCGGAGGAGGACTGGCCGAGCCTTCCCCGAGCCAGGTACCCGGAGGAGGACTGGCCGAGCCTTCCCCGAGCCAGGTATCCGGAAGAGGACTGGCCGAGCCTGCCCCGAGCTCGGTACCCCGAGGAGCTGTTGGAGCATCCCCCCGACCCGAGTCCGGAGGAGCAGCCCGAGCTAGCCGGCTCTCAGCACGGCGAGGAGCCCATGGTGTGGGACCCAGCGCCCGACCCCAGAGACGAGCAGGTACCCGAGGAGGGGGAGATGGAGTGTAGCCCGGAGGTAGCCGACCCCTGTCAGGCTGAGGGCACTGACATGCCCATGTCAGTGTGTTGCGGTCAGGACCCCACTGACCAGCGGCAGTGATAGCCGCTACTAGGGCCCCGGGCTGGGACACAGTGGAGTGGGTGGGCCTGTGTCCCCCCTGCCACCCCACTCACGGGTGGCAGACTCCCCCTCCTACCAGCGTTCAGGCAGAGAAGCCTGCACTTACCTGCTATGGCTCAGCGCCTGACACAAGGTCCTGAGCCCCTGTATTGTGGTGACTGCTCAGCTCCTGCTACAAGGACCTGAGCCCTGGACTAATGTTGTCTGCTCAGCCCTGACTGAGGGCTTGGAGCTTAAATCACTGACTCTGGTTACTCAGCTCCTGCTGTAAGGATCTGGGCTAGAACTGCTGTTTGTTGCCCCACCCTGACTGAGGGCCCGGGCTCACCTTATTGACTTTGTTATTGCTCAGCTCCTGCCACAAGGACCTGAGCCCTGAACTATTGCTGTAGCTCAGCTCCCGCTGCAAGGACCTGAGCCCCTTGAACTATTGTTTGTTGCCCCGCCCTGACTGAGGGCCTGGGCTTTCTGACTGGGTTATTGCTCAGCTCCCGCTGCAAGGACCTGAGCCTCTTGAACTATTGTTTGCTGCCCCGCCCTGACGGAGGGCCTGGGCTTTCTGACTGGGTTATTGCTCAGCTCCTGCTGTAAGGACCTGAGCCCCTTGAACTATTGTTTGCTGCCCCGCCCTGATGGAGGGCCTGGGTTTATCTCAGTGACTCTGTGTGCTCAGCCCCGGACTGAGGGTCTGAGCTTAGAACTGTTATTTGCTGCCCCGCCCTGGCTGAGGGCGTGGGCCTTATTGACTGCTTGCCTTTTGTTCAGCCCGCCTGAGGGGCGGAACCCCTGGACCTTCGGAGACTGATAACAAACTTAGGCCGTGTAGTGAGTCGGCCTGGCTCCCGGCCGCACCTGAGAGGGCCGAGCCCCCGCACCGGACTGTTACACACCTCAAATCCCACATCACCAGCCCCACCTCAGAGCCCTCACATTTTTACATTATTTAAAAATATATATATTGGCTTATAAGGCAGGTGTGGGGGAGGGGAGTAGTACTTGGACCTGTTCTGGCCACCACCAAAAATTATACAAACCTGCCACCTCTGACCCCAGGAAATATGAGGTGGTCTCTTTCTCAAGAACAATTAGGGATATTACTATCACCATGTGAACAATTGATGAGAGGACATTAGAGCAATTGATGAGAGGACCTTTGGAATAACCCCAATAAGAGACGTACTGGGCACCTAACATGCAGCACATGGGGCAAGAAACCATGAGTGAAGTGAGGCAGACAGATTTATGTTATAACGCAACTGCAAAAAAACTTGTTTAATAGTAAAGCAGGTGCTTATGGGGACTGAAATCAGTGGGAGAGCTGCTAGGTGCAAAGAACTTTGGTAACTCTGGCCCTTTAGTTAGGCTTCAAAATATGGATTTAGGACCCTAATTTAGGCACCTGTTCTTTAAAATCTTGGCCCAGCTCTCTCACATAGTAGTGCAAAGCACACCAACTATGCCACTAGGCATGAGTTCACCCAATTAACAATACTCTATTAAATTGGCTAGAGTACCACTGGCCTCTACTGGATAGAATGAGAGTTGCTCAGCTGTGTATCATGGGCCTTCTACTACTAATAGCAATGGGAGTTTTTCAAAGAGACATTATTAAGGGCACAAGAGCAAACTATTCCACTGCATAGGAAAGATAGGAAATGTGGCAAGAAAACACCCTGGCTTACCCAGGAGAATCCTACAAAAAGTGGAAACTAGGGCAAATGACAAAGGATGAATATAAACAAACAACAAGTACGTAGAGTCAAAATTAGAAAGCCCAAGGCACACAATAAGATTAAACTATCTAGAGACATAAATGGTTTAGATAATGGTATAGAAAGTACACTTACAACATTTGCGGACAATACCAAGCTGGGACGGGTTGCAAGTGCTTTGGAGGATAGAATTAAAATTCAAAAATGATCTGGACAAACTGGAGAAATGGTCTGAAGTTAGGGTGACCAAATGTCCCAATTTAATAGGGACAGTCCCAATATTAGGGGCTTTGTCTTGTATAGATATCTATTGCCCTCACTCCCTGTCCCAATTTTTCACACTTGCCATTTGGTCACCCTATCTGAAGTAAATAGGATGAAATTCAATAAAGACAAATGAAAAGTATTCCACTTAGGATCAGTTGCACATATACAAAATGGGAAATGACTGCCTAGGAAGGAGTACTTCAGAAAGGGATCCAGGGGTCATAGCAAATCACAAGGTAAATATGATGCTATTGCAAAAAAATGCTGTTGCAAAAAATGCTGTTGCAAAAAAAAGTAAACATCATTCTTGGATGTAATTAGCAGGAGTGTTGTAAGCAAGACATGAGAAGTAATTCTTCTGCTGTACTCCAGGCCTCAACTGGTGTATTGTGTGCAGTTCTGCGTGCCACATTTCAGGAAAGATGAGAACAAACTGGAGAAGTCGAGAGAAGATCAACAAAAATGATTAAAGCTCTAGAAAACATGACCTATGAGTGAAAATTTTAAAAATTGGGCTTGTTTAGTCTGGAGAAGAGTTGGGGGTAGGGGACATAACAGTTTAAGTGATTATAATTCAGAAATTATTGTATGATTCTAGGATTCTCCTTTAGCTCAAATGGCAGGCACCTGTGCTTTAGAAATGGAAAGAATTGGGTTCTCCTCCCCTGACCTCATTGTCGCAAAGTTTTGAGTGGCTAGGTGTGCAACATAATGACATATCTAATGTCCTAACTGGCCATAGGTTTCTTAACCAAAAAAACAATTTAAATAGTGTATGTACTTTTATTTTTTTGCCAGCATACCAATTTTCATCTCTTAACATGAACTCTGGATTTTATATACACCTTCTTATTAGCTGGCATGGGAATCTTAACTCGAATTAATGCATGTGTATACATTTTAATTGTAGATTAAAAGTGTGCTTTGTGACTACATAAGAAACATCAGTGGCATATTAACTTATACTAGCTTTGTTGTAAAAAGCCAGAAACATTTGCTTATATGGAAATTACTTTACAAGTTAATTGCTCTGACAGGTGCCTAATAGCTCTTCCAAAGATGGGGTAAGTGCCTACACATGGGGTAGCACATGGGTATTTCACTGGACCAACTTCTTTTTCTCAAAACAATGTCAAACAATTTCCATTTTTTGCAATTTTTCCTCAACACGTGTTCATTCTCCCATTTTCATATTGCACCATTAATTTTTCTACCTGCTTTCTTTAGTGTGCTACATAAAGCCACAGAATGTAAGTCCTACCTTCTCTGTTTGTATTTTGTCAGTACTCAAGATATTTTTAACTGCTTTTCAAATTAATTTCTAAAGTTTCCATCAGAAAGCAACCATGGTAAAACCCAGTAGGGATCCTTTTTAATCAAGGAATTGCAGATGAGAGCACTGTATGCCAGGACACACCTAGAGTTTACCTAGTAACAGTCATATGGTATTTTATATGACTAACACCACACATACCCCAAACATTGATAAGGAAATTCAGTTCATGTACAGACAAGATAATCAAACTTTGCAAAGCAGAAGGCAAACAACACACTTACTATTAGGCAACTTCCACAACAAATATCTGTAGCGGTTTTCCTTTTCTACTGCACTAGCATGAGGCTTACCAAGACCCCTCATACACAAGTGAAGAACTGGTCCCTTTCTTCACCTCATTTGGGTGTATATTACAAATATATTACAACACAAGAGAAATATGCAATCAGATTTTCTTCATATATCATTCTTGTTTTAGTTTGGATAAATGAGTACAAGATGGATGCTGGGCACTCACTCTTCCTTGAATAATCTGAAGCCAAAGGGAACTGAGTACTAGAGAAATCAATATCTATTTTTCAGTGTTATTCATCCACACAATAGTTTTGAATATCCCCTTTACTAGGTAACCACTTCCAGGGTTTAAATTAGAAATGAGTGATCTGTTTCTGAACGCAACTGGCAACCAGAAGGTTCTAATGGTATCAAGGTTAATTATCTGTATTAATCATGGGAACATTGTTCCTTTATTGAGCTGGATTTATCAACACAGCTAGGGACAGCTTGTGGAATATAGGTAAACCTACCATCCTGCCTGCAAGTTTAAGAGCATACATTGGTTCTAGGATAGCACAATACGTTTCAGATCACTCCTGCCAAGGCTGCAGGTTTAATGTTCTAGGCTTTGCAAGTCTTCAGCAGATCCAGCTTGTAGATAGGGTGACTATCTGGTGGCACAATAGTATTTAACCTTTAGACTGTGGGTAGCTATGGTATTTCTCTCACTGAAGGCATTGTGAGATTCACTGAGGTAGAACAGTGGTTTTCAACCTGTGGTCCACAGACCCCTGGGGGTCCCTGGACTATGCCTGAGATTTCCAAAGAGGTCTGCACCACTATTCAAAAAAAATTTAGGGGTCGGCAAATGAAAAAAGGTTGAAAGTCACTGAGGTAGAATTAGTGTGATTTGCCTCTTGTCTAGGACAGAGTTTTGCAGGGTGGTAGAGGTTTGGAAGAAATTTTCAAAAGCTGTTTTATTCTAGTAGTCTCTCCAACTCATACCTCCTCTCCTCTCATCCCCTCCACTTCCTCTGCTCCATCAACAATACCAGCCAGACTCAGCTCACCACTTGTTTCCTTTTCCCAGTCCTATGTGCCAATTTTTATGATGCATCTATTCCAATGCCACAAGCAGCTATCCTCTCCTTACTCAAATCCCTCCTAAAAACCCACTTCTACTAAAATACTCACATAGATTGATTCAGCTTATATGAATGAACCCTCTAAAATGACTTTTCTCTGGGATCACCAGTGTATTTTATCCTCTTGAGGGTTGCTAAGTCCTTCAGAGTGAGGACTGTTAATTTATGTATTTGTACAGTGACATGCACTGACCACACTTAATAGATGAAACAAATAAATAGTCCAAGTTGGAAAGTAAAGGCAATTGTTATTACTGATTCCATTTCCCTTAGAATGGTTTAGGCTACGGAAATTTCCTCAGGTCAGATAAGGTGACTAAGAGTTTGCTTTTAATAAGCAGGGAAGTTACTCTTGTTAAAATAATTTGGTAAAGGCTGTGGATGCTAGATTAAAAGTTTTGAAAGATGTCAAGTCAGAAGAGTTGTTTGTTTCCCATTTGAGTTAAAATCGTGTGCAGCCCACACTTATGTTGGAGACAAATAGGGAATGTGTTCTATAGAGAGATGTGGGTCAAGCACATTCCACTGAAGGCTTTCCAAGGAAGACAGCAACAGGGAGTCGTCAAGGCTACAGTGGAGGGTACGCAGAAATGCTAGGGACACAAAGCTTCCACATAGGTGGAACTGGCCTCCTGCCAAACCAGGGAATCCACAGGGCTTGCGGGGGGGCAGGCTTTATGGCCTTTCAGATAGGGGGATGGGGAGGAATCATTCTCCTCCCAGCAAATGATCAAGGACAAATCTCCACCAGGAGAAACTCACGGCAATTCCTTCTCTCTAGCATGCTCACACTAGAGCTTGCTTCAGGTTCAAGGAAACACTTTAATTTTGTTTTTAGTGGAGTTCTTTGGTTTGACTTTTTAAATATTTAATACAATTGAAGTAAAGTTTGAAATGAAAAAACTTTCCAAGCAAAGTGTTTCATTTCAAATATTTCAAAATGGAACGTTTTATTTCTTCAGAATATTTGTTTAGTTGACCGATTACCCCTCCCATCACAAATGAAAAGAATTCAGCAAGTTTAACACAAGCTTGCTAAATGTTTCAATATGCATTTTTTCAGTGAAAAAAACGTTCTCTGAAAAATGCCATCCAGTTCTACCTTACAGAGCTTTTCCGGCAGAGGCAGTGATTGAACCCCAAATAGAATAGGTTTCGAATTTAAGCTCTCAAAAATAATAAGTTAAGGTTTCATGTGTGCCTATGCATCACACTACAAGCATTAAATTACATGATCACACACTGCTATTGTGCAGAACCCAGGCCTCAATGGGTATGTCTACACAGCAACTAGACATCCATTCGGACTAGACAGAAATAAAATAGCTGTACCCCGAGCCCCACAAGCCCGAGTCAGCTGGCTCGAGCCAGCTGTGGGTTTTTCTTTCCTGTGTAGCCATACCCTTTCAGTGTAGGTGTTCCACAATGAGCAAGATGTGGGGGCCACATCCTCAGCTGGTGTAAGCTAATTTAGCATCCTGGACTTCAACTGGTGCAAACTGATCAGCTCCACTGAAAAGCTCAAGCTGCATATAATTACTGTCTGACCATGAAACTTAACTAAATTATTTTCTAAATGTATTGCGTAATAAATTTTACTTTTGATGGCATTACTATGGCAGTGACTAAGCTAATTTATTTGCTAATCCTCTAGCATTCCCATAGTGAACTACATGTTTCTAAACAACCAAGCAAAGTGAGACTGAGCAAGGGCTGTTCCTTCCCTTCCTGACAAAAACAGTCTCCTGAGTACTTCTTAAGTATTTCGGCACCCTTCAAATTGAAATTTCATGTACACATTGGAATATGAATATGTTTAATAAAACTGATTTTTACACTGCTATTCAGACTTGTTTGCAAGAATAATATTGAAAAAATTGTGAATCTTGCTGCCTGTAAAATGGTGACCTTTCTTTTATACATACATATTCACAGGTGTAACCCAACATTATCTGTACGTCCCAAGATGTATTTCATCAACAAGGTAAAATATTTCTTTATTGTGTGTATGGTTGATGAGGAATACAATTAAGGTAGCGTGTTTTCTTGTGAATGAAATCTCTGTGTGACTTTCAGATATTTAGAGGTGATTTACAGCTTTTGTATTCACATCACGGCTATATAAATATGAAAGTGGTACACTGTACAGTCACTTTCTTCAACATCTGTTTTATCCTAAAAGTGATTTAGTCCATCTTAATTACTGACTAAACGTGGGTTCTCATTGCCTTTAGAGACATTAGGGATCTACAGACCCTATTTATAAGCTAGCCACAGAGGCAGAACTATAAAATATAACAGTACTATCAACAAGATTCAGCAGCTCACTCTCAGGGAAAGTTAGATGTTAATCTTTATTCTCCTATAGCAAAAATAGGAATTTTGTGGAGGATCTGACCTGTGAAATTCAACATGACATATTTTGCCATTTGATACTGAATACATTACTGAGCTAGAGCAGAGAGAATCTCTGCCAGCCAAAACAATTGTGGAACAGTTGACAATTTCTTTTTTTTAAAATAGAAATATGTATACGTTCTCTAATGGCAGAAGCATCCAATTAACTTAGGTGGAATAAAGTTATTTTATAATGGTACGATTTAAGTGTCAGCCTATAGCACAATATCATCCCTAACACCACCCTCCCCCAAACAAATTGTTAAAATCTACCTCAATTATCTAGGGTACACAGAAGTAAAATCATTGCTAGAGAAGTAGTCAGTCTCATGGGTTTGAAAATAAACCTCAGGTTTGTGTCAACGCTAAGGTATTAAGTATCAGAGGGGTAGCCGTGTTAGTCTGGATCTGTAAAAAGCAACAGGGAGTCCTATGACACCTTTAAGACTAACAGATGTATTGGAGCAAAAGCTTTCGTGGGTGAATACCCACTTTGTTAGACACATGTAATGGAAATTTCCAGAGGCAGGTATAAATATGCAGGCAAGAATCAGTCTGGAGATAACGAGGTTAGTTCAATCAGGGAGGGTGAGGTCCTCTGCTAGCAGTGGAGATGTGAACACCAAGGGAGGAGAAACTGCTTTTGCAGTTGACTAGCCATTCACAGTCTTTGTTTAATCCTGATCTGATGGTGTCAAATTTGCAAATGAACTGAAGCTCAGCAGTTTCTCTTTGGAGTCTGGTCCTGAAGTTTTTTTGCTGTAAGATGGCTACCTTTACATCTGCTATTGTGGGGCCAGGGAGGTTGAAGTGTTCTCCTACAGGTTTTTGTATATTTCCATTCCTGATATCTGACTTGTGTCCATTGATCCTTTTACGTAGTGACTGTCCAGTTTGGCCAATGTACATAGCAGAAGGGCATTGCTGGCACATGATGGCATATATAATATTGGTGGACATGCAGGTGAATGAACCGGTGATATTGTAGCTGAACTGGTTGGGTCCTATGATGGTGTTGCTGGTGTAGATATGTGGGCAGAGTTGGCATCGAGGTTTGTTGCATGGATTGGTTCCTGAGTTAGAGTTGTTATGGTGCGGTGTGTGGTTGCTGGTGAGAATATGCTTAAGGTTGGCGGGTTGTCTGTGAGTGAGGACTAGCCTGCCTCCCAGGGTCTGTGAAAGCGAGGGATCATTGTCCAGGATGGGTTGTAGATCACTGGTGATGCGTTGGAGAGGTTTAAGCTGAGGACTGTAGGTGATGGCCAGTGGAGTTCTGTTGGTTTCTTTCTTGGGCTTGTCTTGTAGCAGGAGGCTTCTGGGTACAGGTCTGGCTCTGTTGATTTGTTTCCTTATTTCCTTGTGCAGATATCATAGTTTTGAGAATGCTTGGTGAAGATCTTGTAGGTGTTGGTCTCTGTCTGAGGGGGTGGAGCAGATGCGGTTGTACCTCAATGCTTGGCTGTAGACAATGGATCATGTGGTGTGTCCGAAATGAAAGCTGGAGGCATGAAGGTAGGCATAGTGGTCGGTGGGTTTTTGGTATAGGGTGGTGTTAATGTGACCATCGCTTATTTGTACTGTGGTGTCTAGGAAGTACAAATAAGCAATGGTCACGTTAACAGAGAGGGAAGGGGGGCGGCCAGGGCTTCCTTCAGTCAGGCGCTCACCACGCCACCTGCCGGGAGGGCTCCGCACCACTCCAGTGGGCAGGCAGGGAAGGACGCTTGCTACAGACCTGGCACCGCTCCCAGCAGAGCGCTCCTCTCCTCTGCGCTGCCGCCCCCTACAGGGTGGCCGGAGCAGCGAACCAAAAAGAAAAAAGGAAAAAAACCTGCAGGGGTGGCCGAAGCAGCGAAGCAAGGAAAAAAAAAAAAAAAGAATTGGATGAGGCCCAGCAACTCTAGGCTTGGCAGGTCATAGCCCTGACATCTCTGATGCTTGCTGCATCAGTTATGAATGTAAAAAAAAAATCCTTGAACCCCAGCACCTCTTTCATTGCAAATAAAGCACCTCCTAGGCAATAGGATAATACCAGTGCCATAAAAAACAAACTGTACGGAGGCCCCAGCTCCCCTGTACACCTGCTCCCCAATTCATCCCTTCCCCTCTCACTGATCCAGACCTTTCCTGATCTCCAGCTCCCTGGCTGGCTCTCACAGCCTCACACTCCCTTCTGGAAGGTTCCAGCGGCTGCCGTATCTCCTACTTGTAGGGAAAGGGACTGTCTCTTTTAAGTCTTCCTTCCTGGAACTGTGGTGGTGATGAACTAGTGCATCAAAGGAAAGGTTCAACTTGGGGAAACTGGAGCTCAAGAGTGGGAGCAGGTAAGTTTAATAAGTACTTCATGCAGAGGAAAACAGAGGCTGTTCTAAGTGTGAGGAGCAGCATGGGGAAAAGATGCATCACATTCAGAGCTGCAGGAATATTATTTATTATTCCCAATAAGCTCTTTAGTTTCCCCACATGCATAATGGGGATAATACCTACTACACAAGATGTAGGCACGCTGAAAATAGAAAGCACCACACAAATGCTAACAATTCCTTCTCAGATATAGGGTGGTTCTTACCAGTAGATAGCTTACTGAAAGGTTCTTCATTCTGACTTTAGGATTCTATGAATACTAATGACTTCAGGCAGCATCAAATATTAGCATTGTTTTGGTCATGACTGTATATGTGTCAAATATATCCAGCCTGCTTCAGGGAAATTAAGATTTATAGCTTAACAGATACAAGAAGAGTCTACTAAAAACAGCTTGTGTAATTATTTTTTTAATTGAATCATGTTGCAAAGTGCTACCAAATTACAACATTTTTCTCAAAGGGCATATGTGGTTCAGCTACTGTACCTGTGGTTCCTGGAGTTAAATCAAAAATATGTAAGGGAAATTTTCATTTTCAATCATTAGATTGACAAACAGGGATTGTGAGTATGGTGAATGTCCCCTGTCCCCAGACATTTTGTAAGGAACTGTGATGAGGCCAGAAGTGCAATACTCAAGTTAAACTTCTCATTACTTATCTTAGCTAGGTGTCTGACCCCCATTATCATAGTGTCTGTGCATCTCACCATCATTAATGTATTTATCTCACATATCCCTGTAAAATAGGGAAGTATAATCCCCCTTATACTGAGGCACAGAGAGGCTTGCCCAAGGTCCCACAGGAAGTCTGTGCAAAGCAGAATCCTTCCTTTGCTCGTTCCAACTCCCTTTTACCAACAGATTAAGGCAAACATTGTCTTCTAAGTTTTAGGGAAGACTGAAGCTTGATCTTTAACAACATTGAGACACTGACCACTTTTGCTCAAAGGGATACCATCAATGCAAAAATCAATTCAAAACTAGATTTAAAAAAAAAATCATGAGTTTAAAAGGTGCCAGTGTCCCTTTAACAGAGCTCACTCAAAATCCCTATTCTCTCCCCTAATCTCCTGTGAATTAAGGCCCACACAACAAAACCCAACTCCAGAGCACAAGCCTTGTTCATTGGAATGAAGGGGAGCATCTTCTGACATGTAACCCTGACACTGCCAGTATGGCAAGGGACAGTGTCTCATAGCTTTAGCCCTCTTAAAGGGCCAGATCCACCAATGGCATGGTCATTAAAATGTCAGCAATCTTTCAAAGTTTGCTGCGGCACAAAACTAGCCAATAATTAAAGCTGTGATTTTGTAAGAAGTTAGGCACCTGACTCCCACACACTTTGGTCCCTTTGAAAACTCCAGCTAAAATGGTCAAACGACATTTCATGTTACTATATACGCAAAGCTCAAGGTGGACGATATAGTGGTTACCATTAAAAACTTGAAAATTACCATTTACAATGAATGTTAACATTGTCTAGGACTAGGTATTCCTGATCTTGGAAAACGAATTACTACAAAATACCTCAACAACATGATATAAGTTCTTACACAATGGGCAAGCTTTGAACAGTGACTGCTGTATACCTCATGTACATTATAGAAAATAGTTAATTCTCTTCCAATAGTGATACAACTGTTCCTGAAAAAAATCTTCTATTATCATAATCTTTATAGTAAGGAGGCTTCAGAGGATAAATACATGACTAACATTTATGGCCACGGCTTGGTATGCTTATTGACACAGGGTTGGTTTTGTTCCGACAGTCCTGCACTACTTAAGATATCTTGAAGTGTTTCTATGACATGTAAATGTAAACCATTCATGTATGAAATTTTCATTTATTTCATATCTTAAATCTAGAATTTTACTACATTGCACTAAGAGAATTACACCCTCTAAATAACTGGGAAATATATAGACATTGTACCAAAAAGTATTAGATAATGGCAGGTACCACAATTGACAGTTGCAGCTGAAATATCATTAGAGCTATTGAAAAGAACTTTCTATTCCTCAGTAAGCCATAGCAAATTAAACAAACTATAGGCAGATAGTAGGGAAAGCAGACACAAAAAAAGTCCTATTGAGCACTGAGGATAAAAGTTAGAGGAGAGTGCTGTATTAGTAATTAAAGATAATACTCCTGCCTCAATGCCACACAATGAAAGTGAAGACTTCTGGATACTGAAAATCAGATTCAGGGGGAAAAATTAAAATATATTGAGAGTCAACAGCAACCAGAATCATTTAGGGAAAACAATAAGTATACAATACAGGGAACAGAAGCCAAGAACATTAATGAGCAAATTGAAGACTAAAATAATGGGAACAGATTGTCGAGGCATAAGAATTGTTTGCTCCTCTAATTTAAGATGAAGGGGAAGAGCCTGTGTCAAATGAGATAATAAAAAGATTTTGACCTGAAAAAGAATTTATCATCCAATTAGCCCAAATGCAAACATAGTATATCTGCGTATTGGGTGCCCAGATATTTTTTCCACTAGCTTCTTAACCCAAAAAAAGATGGGTATCATTAATTTTTTGTGGTCTGATAACACGATAAGGGTGGGGCTTCCAGGTGCTAGGTATTGTGCACACACAGCAAAAAGATAGTCCCTCCCTTGGAGTGTACAGTCTTAATCCAATTACCCAGAGTGGCACCTACATACATACAATTAAAAAGATTAAAAGAAATCTTCACTTAAAATTCTAAGTACTTTTGCTCTTTATGATAGATTTACTTATTATAATGTACTGGCAAGACTCCTCTTTAAACGTATATAGCAGCACCAAGTTCTGTCCTTAGTACTGCAGGCCAAACACAATACCAATTAACTCTTAAAATATGTTAAATAGTAGCAAGACAAAATATACATGTAAATAGCTGCGCCATCGTGGCAATGTTATCAAGAACTAATCTGACTAGATATACACACAGATTCTTATATTGGTGCCCATCATTGCAGTAACTAAAACACCTCAAGGTGAAAAGTAATGAGCAGACTTGGATGTTCGGAAACAGATTGGGATCCTTTTTTAAAAGTTAGAGTGAGGGACATAGGCTTTCTCCTATTTATGAAGCAGCCCTGGAAATGTTACATAGAAAAAAATATATCTTTAAAATAAATCACAGGCACAGAAAGAGCTTGGGTGTAAACAGCAAGTACGTACTCACATGGGGATGCTGGGAAGATACATTTTATAACCTATCCCCACAGATAAGAGAAAGTAAAATAAGAGAGTCCAGTCTCTTATTTAATATGACCATCAAAATTAAAGATGATTAGCTTGCAATCCCTAATTACCATACCCCCATTATGTTTGAATACTCTAAACAAGTGCTACTTCTAGGTGACATTTTAGTGTCTATCAATCAGCTTCTCTGAAAGCTGCAACATTTTACCTGTGACAGAGTGCTAGGAGCCTAGAGAGACCAGAGGTCTGGATCAGCTAAGGATACATCTGCACTTGAATAAAGGATCTGCAGCACAGCCATGGCTGGCCCAGGTCAGCTGACTCAGGCTTATAGGGCTCAGGCCACAGGGCTAAAAACTTCTGTGTAGACATTTGGGCTCAGGCTGGAGGCCGGGGTTTGGGACCCTCCCACCTCGTGGCTCCAGACCAAACCTCTAAACTGCCCTGCAGCCTGAGTCAGCTCACCCAGGCCACCTGCAAGTGTTTTACTGTTGTGTAGATGTATCCTTAGGTGCTAGCTATTCCCTCAGAGGGGGCTTGATTGGGAGATGGGTACTCAATAGCTTAATTAGGCAGGATGCTGATGAGCTAATGAGAACAATCAACTCATCAGTTGGGAACAATTAAGAGACAGGAAGAAAGTGCCAGGGAGAGACTGGCAGGGGCTACAGGATCTCAAGATAGAGACACCTTTCCCACTCCCATCCTAGAGTGTGGGCTAAGAAGGAAGCTTATGCCCACTTCTGTGTTGCTGAACAAGGCTGTATTAGGAGGGGACCTAATAAATGACACAATGGTGTTTACAAACCTTGAAAGATGTCTTGGCTGTTTGAGGTGGTCTAAAGAGCAGAGAAGAGAATCCTGGCACATTACCCAAAGGTAACTCCCCTGTAGTGGGGAAATAATAGCAGTACACACTAATCTATTCAGAAGGACCAGCAAACATGCAGCTGAAACTACATGAAAGCCTAAGTAACTTCAGATAATTTAGTGATGTACCAATATAAAGAGTGTGTGTTCATCTTAGGTTCATTATGCATTGCCGCTTGTTCTGTTTTAGTCAACTTTATGTGAAGCAAAAAACACATTTAAAACAATTACAAGCTCCTACAAAAAAAAAAGATTGCAACTGCCTGTTCAGAAAAAAAATATTCTGCAATTTGTGTACATGATCTATCGCATTACACTGGGAAATTAGTTTTAAGTACAAAATAAATCAGCAGTAAGTGTCTAGCCCATTCCATGTCAAATCAAGCATTAGCCTGGTGCATCATGTCTTTGTACAAAAAAGGCAAAAGCAAGAAAAATATTTACATTTTACTGAGCTAGCAAGCAATCCTTTGCTTGAAGTGTTTTTGTACAGTTTGTCAAGTCTATCAAATTTAAGTTTTAAATAGCATGCTCAATTTTTGTATTGAGACCAAAGGACTTGTCTGAAGCCTGGCTTAATTAAAGTGTTCAAGCATCTCAACTCTGCTTTAGGTTTTTTGTTGTTGTTGTTTTTTTAATGAAACAGTAATAGTGTCTGGACACTGGATCTGAGGCAGTGACATTATATGTCTAGGAACAACTAGGAATAAGTGAGAAGAATGGGAACTGTGAGAAAGTAGAAACAAAACTTTGACATCCAAGATGAAACCTTTACCCCACTGAAGTCAATGGGGCCAGGATTTTGCACCTAAAATATGAAAGTCACTAGTGAAAGCGTTACCCTGGAATTTGACATTCCTGCATGTACTCCAGAACTTGACAGTACTGCAGTCAGGCATTTTGTATGTTCAGCCACTGCCAGCTGAAAACCAAACATCACATAGCGAGAAATAATCTTAGGCCTTTGTGAGACAAGGTCAGACAGCTGCATGCTTGCAGTTTGTTAATCAGAATGAGAGGATGGGACAGAAAGTTATGGAAGAGAGTGAGTGAATAGCAACCTTGGTTTTAGGTGCCCCTGATATATTGTTGTTATGGTTAGAAATACTATTAGAAATGTTTTGAGATAATGAGTAGTTTACTGAAATTAGGTGATTTGGTGCCCCAGTAGAGGTTATTATGCTGACCCACTAGGAGTCACTACAGGTTATGTATTTTGTTAGAGTTAGCTATAAAAGATTAAGTAAAAGTAAATACCTTGGAGAAAATACAATTTGAGGGAGCTTTTCTTTGGGCAAGGAGCTGACATCTAAATTAACCATCAGCTGGAAGGAAAGAGGGCCCCTGGAAGCCCCACTGGTTATCACTCGAAACCATCTCAAATTATGAGTACCTATATCCGGGATGTCTGAAACCTACTGAGAATGCGTGTGTACACTTAATATCTAATAAATAGTAATTATAAGAGCATACTTGCTTGTATCAATCCTTTATCATACAGAAGCATTCTGTTCCCATTGATTTATTCCTGACATCGCCTGGAGAGATAGTTAAGTTACTACTGCTTTGGGTTCTGAAAAGCCTCAGGTAACGAAAATATTGAACTCTATTTATATTAAATAGTCGGTGGCTTACAGCTATTTGTGTAAGATATAAAGCACTAAAGGAGTATATTAGTGTTACTGCAGTAAAGGACTTGTAGTTGGGACGATTTTAGGTAAGTAGAATATATTTTTGATTGAGTCTCCTGCGTCCTTTTTATGGGCCTGATTCAAAGCCCATTGAGACAATGGAATGTCTCTTGCTGACCTCAAAAGGTTCTATAAGGGCATAAGTAAGCTATAAAACAGCTGTGCCTACACTTGCAAACATCTTGGTTACATATGCTGGTCACAATATGTCCCAAAGTATTAAAGGCTTTAGTGCTAGCATTGTGGGCAACTCAGAGATTATGTGTTTGAACTCTACATGGTTATATACTCTCAGATGGTTCTTCTTTGGAGGAGAAAGAAACAGCACTACAATCCCAGTCATTAGCAGATAGGCAAAGCTACGCAAGTGGTCTGAAAGGTTCAAACATTTGTGCAGACTGAATATATTGGGCCTAACCATTATGGGGTACAGCATCACTTGGACCTATGTGCAGTATACACTTCAAATTCAAACTCAGAATATAAAAACCTGCAGTGGTTTGCAAAAAGAGATTACAAAATCTTTACCGTAGCCTCGCTGTAGGTTATGTTTGAAAGAATTCACGAGAGGATTACAACTTCAGAGTGATTTGAGCAGCAAAGTGATGAAGCAATATCATGTCAGTATAAATAAGGGACAGTTCAGTATACAACTATATTTTACTGACAATCTCCATTACATCTTTTGGAGGGCAGTATATCTGCTATCAGTCTCCCATTGTAGGTCAAAATTCTAGGTTGCATCTACATAGATTCAACTGGCTCTTAAGTTCATTGTTTTAACTGTCAGTTATTTCCACTATTTAAAAGATTAGAGAATCAAAAGTAAAGTATACTAATCCCTCCAAAGAGGAACCATAAATTCTTTGCAGCATAAACTAGCATATTTATTTCCTGACAGGATATTAGCCATGTTTTTTGTGCATGATTCTCAAAACTTTATTGAGGCCAGAGAAGGAATTGCTAAAGATGTTTACAGGTACCACTATTTGCTGAAGGCATGTGTTGTTTTTTTTGTTTGTTTGACTTCATCCCATACTATTCTTCATAAAGTACTCCTACTGTCAAAAATGCAAGGTATGTCAACAAAAACTCCTAGAAGGTTTGGGCCCCCCATTAAGGATTCAGAGTCTGCAAATAGTAGCTTTTTTTTTTCTTCTTTATTAAGTGAAAGCTTTTCTGGTTGCACAGCTAACCTTAGGAATGAAACAATATCTCTAAAAGGTGAAAACTGCAGACATGTACATCAACGAGGTATTAACTCTTGGTAATGATAGTGGATCACTGTCATTGATGGGATATGTGGATCAAGAGCAGCATGTTTCTCAAACTATGTAGACTTGGCCCAGAGACCAGAATGTAAAGTATAATTTGTCCCTCTTCACAGCATGCGTTTGACACCTATGAGGAAAGTGCCTGAAATACAGAATAAGTAAACTTTATTTTATATGATTCATTGAACAATGCTATCTGAACTAGCTGTAAGTTATCCCAAATCTGAGATTACAAAAGTAAATGATTTTAAGGAAATAAAAGAGATGAAGTAATAACAGAAGAAGCTAACAGGTTATGCTGCTTAAAGCTACTAATTGTAGACCAGTGTTATTGTTTATGGTGTACTGTAAATTGATGTCAGACAAAGATGTGATAATAAGTACATGTAACAATCAGACAAGTTAAACAATGTAGAGTATGGAAACTCTACTGGTCTATAAAACACTTAATTCTGGTTTTGCTGGTGCATCTTTACATTTCCATACAATGCCATATCTTCCAGACTAGTATCTGAAAAGACAGATCCTATTCTGCACTCAAATCTGAACACTCTGTTAACTTTAATGCTGAATTTAGCACGTCTATAAAGGAGGAAGATGAAATCCTAATCCCTTCAGTAATTTCGTCAACTGCTATCCTAAGAAAAATGAATACATGCAGTAACTGTATATAAGTACAAGCAAAATGAAGCTTCCCGAAGAATTACTATTCTACCCCCATTCCCTACTGTTGAGCACTTCCTGTAAACTGAAGATATGAAGAAGATATTTGCCTGGACATTAAGGCTTGTTGGGATTCTGACTCAACTTGTCCAGTTCTCAGAGAACACTTTGTCCAGTTCTGGGATCCAAAAAGAAAACCCCTCAGTCCAATTCCAGAGTTAGTCACTCAGGTTCCTTTATTTGCCATACAGCAAACCTATGCTGAGTTGATCAGCCTCAAGTGTAAGGGTTGGGTATATGGCACACCACACATCCAAAGTTACACAGCAAACCTCTTCCTTTCTATACATTATGTAGAGTATACATTGCAGAACGTATTTGGATTGGATTGGTTACTTTGCAGAAACCAGTTCCTATAGTGTACAGCATGCTCCGTCCATGCATTTTCCACCTTCAACCTTTTCTTTAGCTCATCTCTATATTTCTAGCTCCTTGTCCATTATCTTATCTTGTTTGTAGTAAATGGTTCCCTGGGTGTTCTCCCTCTTATTTTAGCTGCTTCAGACTTTGTGACTTCAGCATACTACTTGTTAAGCCCTTATTTACGAATTAATATTAGATTTAACCTTCCCAATCATGCCCAGTAAGAAATTAGGCAAGTTACTGATGTCAAGCTAAGCCTATAAGGACTCATATACATGGGAAAGTTTTTTCAGTATAACCTAGGGTGTGAATTTACACCAATATAGTTATTCTGGTATAAAAGTATCCTCACTGGGGTTCTACTGGTATAACTTTCCCAGTGTAATTATATCATTATACCTAGGAAAAGTTTTCCCTGTAGACAAGCCCTGAATCAGTGAGCCAGAATCTCTACTGCCATGTGGCTGGTTTGTACTGTACTGACAGCATTAACTCTAAAGCCAGCATAATAGGGCACAGTACAGATTATTCTCTGGTGACAAAGAGCCTGTAGAGGGGCTCTTACACCATTCCCCCACCCTGATGAGAGTGTTGCTGGGGCATGACTGGAGGAAACGGGGCAGAACTGGGACACCGCTTTACCACATGAATCTTCAGCTGCCTTTTCAGCCTTTTGGAGCCATTCACAACTGGCATCGCTTAAGTCCTTAGACTACTCTAACGTGACAAGAGGATACATCCTATACAATGCTACAGCGAGATCAGGCTCATACAAAGGTGAACTTTCTACTTTGCACATGCACACTGGCTTGTGCTGTGTAGATCATCCAACCCCAGAAACTAGCCCTAATGTTTGTAATCACGTAATATTCCGTCTTTATGTCAAGATGCAACACAGCTCTCACCCTTCACAGATCAGTTAGTAGTCCTGAAAGGGGGGCAGGGGAAATCTATCCCTTTAAAGCATGTCTCTTGCTTTCAGTGGTACCAACTGTACATGCACAGAATTGGTTGTTGTCTGCACATATAATTATGGGGTACTCAGAGACAGGCACTATTTAAACATTAAGAAAAAATGTCTGGTGGGAAATTTGAGATTATACACCACAGATCAAATGTGCATATTTTTGACATACACAGGTCAGAATACTACACATGCTAAATAGTATCTGCTATGATTGATTGCAGCATTAGTCTTCATAATCCTTAAACTAACAAAGCTCTGAGAAAGGTGAAACTAGTAAAAATATCTAATCCAAGTTAAACCACCTTTAGTAGCACAATCCTAAAGTGAAAGATTTTAGTAAGACAGTCACTGCAAATGAAGTTCTCAGAGGAATTAAAGAATGAAAATTCACTTCGCAGGCTAAAATGCAGGAGGAGGGCAAATGGTCTCAATATATACATGGAAATAAAATTCATATATAGCAGGGTATTTAGAGGGCTCACTCAGCTTTCACTAATTTCATTTCATTTTGAGAGACTACCCCATTTAGGACATTAGCACATCTTCTGAAGACTTTCAACTAACCCACATCCATATTATTTATATATAATTTTATTTAAAAGAAAATTAACATCCAAGCCCAATTCTTCCCCACATTAATACTCCTACTCCAACTACTGCTTCCTCCTCATGGTGTCCCTCGGGGATATATTCTAAATGTAAAGTAAAATGGGATTTAAAAAAAAAAAAGTTTATCCCTGCTCCCCCTGAAGTCAATGGTAAAACATGGACTAAGCTAAGCTATTCCTTCATTGAATCCCCCACAGACAGTAGAGCATATATTTGTTGTCTTTGTTGTACTTCTTGAAGTCCTCTTATTCCAGGGATATTGTCAGATTTAAATTTGCATGTTTATAATGTATGTAAATATCTATTATTTCAATAGTTATTGAAAAATCACTTACCTTTGTACTTTGCTATTTTTGTTTATGCCATTTAATCTTTGCAGTTTAACTCATCTTCGACAACTGAAAATAGACTAATCAGTTTTGGAGTTTTTTTGTTATTCTTTAGTTTGATTTTCAGTCTCCTACACTAGCATAGAACCACAAATTAAAACAAAGATGGTTCCAATCTTAAAGGTCTTTTAAAAAAAGGGTGGTGATCTCTAAAATTAGAGACCCATGAAGTTTTTTTAGATCATGAAAAAATGGTTGAAACAATAATTAAAACATGAATATATGGTCTAATAGAGTCAAATTAGCACAGATTTTGTAAAGAATAGCGCGTCTCCCTAATTTATTAGAATTCTTTGAGCATGTCAAAGAAAAAAAGGTCAGGTGAGAATCTGAATTTTCAAAAAGCTTGACAGTTCCTCAGAGTTCATTAAGAGCACGAAGTAATCAGAGTATGAGATGTTCCATCGTGGATTAGAAACTTGCTAAGAGACACAAACAAATAATAGGAATAAATGATTTTCAGCATGACAACAGTGTTGTGTCCTGGGAATCTTTAAAGTATAAGAACTAATGCTTAATTTACAATAGGGTTGGAAGAATAATTCTGATATCCATAAATTCAGATCATAACAAAATAGTAGAGGGAAGAGTCTATTTTCCTGTTCAGATTGTCTTGTCATCTAGGATCTCCCGCTCCCTGCTGTTGATGAAGAAAATGGTACTTCATTCCTTGCCCATGCATGTGCTTTCATTAAAAGGCTGGGCTTCTTGAGGAGCAGATGGGTAATACGGATTAATGAAGCCTTCCCATCTAAGCACATTGCTATTTGGCGCCAAAGATCTTGCCAAATAAGCCAAACAACTAGAGACTGGGCACTGTATCAATATGACCCGTGCATGAGTGTAGAGAAAGCCAACAGAGCACATCAGTTTTCATCTGCTAGCTTCCAGTCTGGTCAGTAAGAGCAATGGTCCCAGTTGGAACATCTCAACTGCTGCCCAAAGAAAAATGACACACACATGGTTAGGGAAATATGTGATTATTAATCCACTTCTTGGCTAGAGTAACTCTTATAAAAATATTCTGCCACATTCTTTTGGTCATACAGAATGTGGTCTAGCGTACTTAAGGAACTAGCTGAAGCAATCTCAGAGCCATTAGCAATTACTTTTGAGAACAACTCCAATCTTCTGGGACCTCTCCCATCCTCCAGAAGAGAAAACCTAGTACCCATCTTTAAAAAAGGGAACAAAGAAGGGCTCGGGGAATTATAGACCAGTCACTTTAACTTCAGTACCTGGAAAGATACTGGAGAAAATTATTAAACAATCAATTTGTATGCACTTGGAAGATGATAGGATTATAAAGAATAGTCAGTATGGCTTTGTCAAGAACAAATCATGCCAAACCAACTTAATTTTCATCTTTTATAGGATTACTGACCTGGATGGGGGAAGCAGTAGACATGATATACCTTGATTTTAGTAAGGTTTTTGACACTGTCCCTGCATGACAGTCTCATAAGCAAACTAGGGAAATGTGGTAGATAAAGTTATTATAAGGTAGGTGCACAACCATTTGAGAAACTGTACTCAGAGAGTAGTTATCAATGATTTGCTGTCAGATTAAGAGGGTGTATTTAGTGGGGTCCTGCAGGTGTCAGTCCTGGGTCCAGTACAATTCAATATTTTCATTAATGACTTGGATAATGAAGTAGAGAGTATGCCTATAAAATCTGCAGATGGCACCAAGCTGGGAGGAATTGGAAGCACTTTAGAGGAAGGTGTAAAATTCAAACCTGGACAAATTGGAGAATTGGTCTGTATTCAACTAGATGAAATTCAATAAAGACATGTGCAAAGTACTTCACTTAGGAAGAAAAAAAATCAAATGCAATTACAAAGAGGGGAATAATTGTCTAGGCGGTAATACTTCTGAAAAGGATCTGGGGGTTATAATGGACCACAAACTGAATAGGAGTAATCAATGTAATGCATCTGCAAAAAAAGGCTAATATGATTCTGGGATGGTTAACAGAAGTGTTGTATGTAAGACACAGGAGGTGTTGTCCCACTCTACTCAGCACTGGTGGGGCCCCAGCTGGAGTGCTGTGTCAGTTCTGGACACCAAAATTTAGAAAAGATGTGGACAAATTGGAAAGTCCAGAGAGCAACAACAATGATAAAAGGTTAGTACACTTGACGTATGAGTTTAAAAAACTGGGTATGTTTAGTCTTGAGAAAAGATGACTGAGAGGAGAGCTGATAACAGTCTTCCAGTATGTTAAGAGGGGTTATAAAGAGGATAGTGATCAATTGTTCTCCATGTCCACTGAAGGAAGAAAAAGTAGTAATGGTCTTAAAATACAGCAAGGGAGGCTTCAGATCAGATATTAAGGAAAAACCTTTAACTATAAGGGTAGTTAAATTCCTGAATAGGTTTCCAAGAGAGGTGATGGAGTTCCCATATAATTGAAAGCTTTTACAAATAAAGTTGGACAAATACTTGCCAGGGATGGTCTAGGTTTACTTGGTCTTGCCACAGCAGAGGGGGCTGGACTTGCCGACTTCAAAGCCCCTGCCAGTCCTTTATTTCTATGAGAGAAGCATTTGAAAATAGGATTTGTTATTATTGCACTTAGTTTTTTGACATTCCCTTTGAAGCCACTTGTGTGGTAACTAGTGCAAATCAGATTTCCATGCACTGGTTGACTTTCAGCTGATAAATTGAAATTAGAGTATCTTCATTCCATCAATTAATTACTCAATTTTAGAACCTAAGCACCAAAGGGACTCTGAACACTTCTTCCAATTCTTTTACAACATAAGTAAGATTGTAGAAATTATCTAGCTAAAGCTGTAAATTTTTGTGAAAAGCTGATTTTAACTACTTCACAATTGCCATACTTTCTAAGGCATCTGTTCTCATGACCATTCCCTGCTCAGATCGAATTTTTGGGAAAGTTTGAGATTAATCAGATTAGCCATTTTAAATGCAATTTTATAAAAGTGTTGGTTTATCACTGCTTGCTAATTGTTCTAATGTCCCCCAAAACACATTCAATAGCATCTAATTTAAAAGGCTACAAAATTGTTTTATATTCTATTATATTGATGGTTGGGTGAAATCTTGTTGAAGCTGGTGAACATAGTAGCCACTCACTGTTTGGAATAAAGATAAGTAATTACACTCCTTTCTGGACTAGATAGCTGAAACAATAGGAGCCACTTCCCAAAACAGAGGCTGCATGCCAGGCTGGAGCCGGAGGTGAGCTATGAGGTCTGAATGCAAATACAGAGAGGTGGCTATTATTCACTGGATGTGAGAGAGAGAAGCAGCAGAAACAGCACAGAGCATACAGAGAAAGCAGTAAGGAAGCCCAGTAACCCACCAGAGAATCACTTGTAGCATGACCCTGAAAAAAAGCTCAGAGTGATCTTTTGGATAGAGTGCTGGCTGGAAAAAAAAAGTCTTTGAACTGTGAGTAAAGAAACTGTGTCCAGCTGTTTGATTACTATTGTGTTCAAGGAAACAGGCCTTTATGTACATTCTCTGGAAACAAACAGGATTCATCAATGAAATACCAGGCTTCACCTATGGAGACCTTACTGTGATGCCTCCTTGCACTGCAGGAAACACCCAAAAACCTGAACAGTAAACTCAACAGGGTAGACTTTGAAGTTTCATATCTAATCAATTGTTCTGCATGTCCACTTGAGCTAGGACAAGAAGTGATCAACTCAGGGCTTGTCTACACTGGCACTTCATAGTGCTGCAACTTTCTCACTCAGGGGTGTGAAAAAACACCCCTCTGAGTGCTGCAAGTTTCAATGCTGTAATGCACTAGCATAGACAGTGCACCAGCACTGGGAGCCACACACCTAACTATGCCCATTGTGAAGCATTTTAACATTGCCACTGTAGATAAGCCCTTAATCTGCAACAAGGGAGATTTCAGTTAAGTATTAGAACATTTTTCTTAACTATAAGAATAGTTAGCAGTGGAACAGTCTTCCAAGGGAGGTTGTAGAATCCCCGTCACTGGAGGTTTTTAAGAGCAGGTTAGATACCTAGATCATCCCCGACAGGTGTACTTGGTTCTGCCTCAGCATGAGGGTGAGGGGAGAAGTGGACTAAATGACCTCTTAAGGTCCCTTCATCCCTAGATTTCTATGATTCTGTGTCAGCTCATGAGAGTCTGCAACCTACATGTGAAATGTTGGTGATGATATAGGTCAGAGTTAAGATTCCAACAGCAATCAACTGCAAATTTGCTCAGTTTCTAACATGCAAGTTCCCTTTTAAAACTATAATGTAAAAAGTATTTTGTTCTAAAACAATGTTAAAGGAACCTTAACTAAAGTTTTTTGTCTAGATAATCAGTTAAATTTACTTCAAGGCAAGTTTAAGTGATTGCAGTTTATCAGTTTCCTGAATGCTAAGGAGAGTGTGGCCTTGAGAAGAGTCATCTTGAAAGAAAGCCACTACCACCACCCAAACACATCCCCTGAAAGAAAAACTAGCTAGAAGATCTCACCTACTAGTTTCAAGCACAAAGTCTGCAAAAGAGTTTGGATTTTTTAAGTCTTAGACTGTCCAGGACTCTTCCAGACCTCTGTGACACTAGACATCTATTTCACTTTGTTTCCAAATTTCTTTATTTTTATATTGTGCATTTAGATCATTTTATATGTATTTTTTATATTGGCAGCATTTCCCTACTGCTACTGTATCCAAGCTCTTTTCACCACTCTCTCTCTGTCCTATACTTCTTTGCCCTTCCTTACTTCTATCCTCTTTTTACGTGGTTTCAGTTTCTCTCACACACACTTTTTCCTCCAGCTTCTCATAAACCCTTTCCATAACTGGAGGAGGAAGAGAAGAATCCCAACTGTTGAAGACGTGATCAGAACCTCAGAGGAAGTATCCATATTGAAATAAAATACCAAAGTGTATCACAAGACCCAGTTATCCTTTGTGCATGATGGAAAGACTTCTATTTTAAAATAGAATAGTTTGTTGGCTGTAGGTTGGTTTGCATTTGGTATGAGGTAGTGCATGGGTATGAGTCTCTGCAGGATAAGTGACCCAAGACTTGCTTCCTGCATTTCACCTTGAGCTGTGATCATCACATTTCATAAATTAGACAGATTTCAGGCCTACATAGTAGAAATCCACACCCTTCAAGGAAAACCCTGTGAGACAGGTTGGACCCCTGTCTGGGATGCCACCTGATATACTGGAGTCCCACTGAGGCCACCAATTCCTCCAGCCTGGGCTTCCTCACCCTTGCTGTGCTAAGCCCTCAAGCCTTTCCAGCACACACAAAGGCAAGGTTATACCCAGTTGCAGACACTGACTGAAATCAGCTCTGTGTGGGAGGATTCAGCTCAGGGATTTACCCAGTGCTTATGTGCACACCTCCTTTGGGGTGTAAACCCAAAATAATATTGTCTTGCTCTGTATAAAGAAATCCATACAGCACAAGCTCATAAAAATTGCCACCTCCCTCAATATGGAGGGAGATATGCACAGCTTTTCACACGCCCGCCCCAAGATCTGAGTTGTACAAACTTATTTATAGAAAATAAAGACAAGTTTATGAACTACAAAAGACAAATTTTAAATTAATATAAAGGGATAGCAAACACATCAAAGCAGCTTACTGAGCAAATAAAACAACACACACAAACTAGGCTTAATGCATTCAAGAAATTGGCTACAAATAGTAATGTCTCACCCTAAATGTTTTTTTATGCAGGTTGCAGAGTTTCTTGAAGGTAAACTTCACTGCTTGCAGCTTAAATCCCCAGTATACCCTTCACAGGCTGACCTGTCTCAGCCTAGGCCCCAGTCTTTCTCCGCAGATCAGTCTTAGGTGTTTCCAGCAGTCATCCCGGGTGGGCATTCCATGAAGAACCAGCAACCATGATTAACTCACTCTCCAGAATTTACATATAGCAGGAATCTTTTGTTTCCCAGTCTGACCCCTCCTTAATGGAAAAAAACACTGAAAGCCAAGATGGGAGTCTAGTACCAGGTGACACGATCACCTGACCCTGTAGTGCAGGGGTCGGCAACCGGTGGCTCCCGGCTCGCCAGGGTAAGCACCCTGACGGGCCGGCCCGGTTTGTTTATCTGCCGCGTCGGCAAGTTCGGACGATCGCGGCTCCCACTGGCCGCAGTTCGCGGTCCCAGGCCAATGCGGGAGGCAGGAAGCCGCGGCCAGAACATCCCTCGGCTCGCGCCGCTTCCTGCCTCCCGCATTGGCCTGGGACCGCGAACCGCGGCCAGTAGGAGCCGCGATCGGCCGAACTTGCCGACGCGGCAGATAAACAAACCGGGCCGGCCCGCCAGAGTGCTTACCCTGGCGAGCCGCGAGCCACCGGATGCCGACCCCTGCTGTAGTGTCAAAGCAGCAACCCAGGAAGCATCTCAGGAAGGCAGGAGATATGAAGAACAATAAGACTTTGAAGATACCAAATGGTCCATTCAAGCTGATTGCCTACAGCCTGGTGGGCATTTCCCAGATACAACTGATGCAGAGCTTATATTTCTAACTTCAGATACAGCAATGATACATGCATACAAATAGGATAATCATATTTGGTAAGTCATAACCTTTCCAATGATATCTCACAAGACCCATCTTGCATCAAATATAACTTAGTTATGCCATATTCATAGCATAAGCATATTTCTATGAAGCATATGGGTGTGATGTGATACCCTGCTGTTGCATCACTGAAGTAATGTGGGTGATTCAGTAGATGGCTGTACCAGGATAGCAGCTTTCTTCCCAGATGGTGTTCCTATCAACAGTCCCTCTGTCACTGCTCTGGTCTCTCTTCCTGTAATTCAGAGGGCTTCTTCTTCACAATTTAACCCTCTAGGTCACTATATGGTCCCTCATTCCAGGGTATTAAAGTCTCAGTGGCCAGCTACCTCCAGCAGTCCTGTGCCACTTCCCCATGGCTGGTAGAGTAGGGGAACCCAGGCCCACTCTCTAATGAGTGAATTCCAGGCCACATGGTTCTCTATAATCAGCAACCAAGATCTATCCAATCCCTTTACTTGCTCCTTTTTCCCCTGGGCTTTTCTCCAAAACTTCTCTGGGATCAATCTTCTGTTACGGCCAGGATCCCAGAGCCTATTTTCCTGCCCACCTACCGCTATTCCCAGAGAGCAACCACAGACTCTCCCCTCTGCAGCTCCTTACTAGTCTAAAACTTCCTTTATGTCCTTACCCAGTTTCTCCCCCAGCTGGGCTCCATCAGCAATTAGTATTTGTAGATCCCTGGGCTTCCCTACAGCTGCAACTATGAATGTTAATTGGCCTCTTCTGGGCCACCATCGCAGTGACACTCTTCCCCTCGAGTATGAACTGAAAAGAGGCCACAGCATGATTCTAGTAGGTACCGCTGTGTTATACATATGTCCTAGCCAGTTCCAGTTTGGAAAGTTATATTTACATTTTACTACCTAAATTCCTCACTTCCCCTCCTGGAAACAATTGTGTACTGTTACTGGGGCAGAGAAGCTGCCACGTTGAACTCTGCTGCCAATGTTTGAATTGACAATTTTAGTAAGCAGGGTTTTAAAAAAAAAAGCAGAGACAATGTCCAAAAATGAAAACCAAAGAGTGAAAAAAATGGTTTTGGGTGTGTTTAGATCCTAAGTGAAGGATTCGGGGATTTTTCATTTTGGCAAGAAGAAAAATGTTTTAAAACTGCATTTTTTTTCTTTTAGGACCCCAGCTTGTTGGGATAACAATTTATTCACTGAGATCTAATGTAAAATGCTGAGGAATCCTGCTAAACATGTTAAACTTTGAGGTATTTGTTTTATTAAGCAGCTTCTTTTCCTTAAACAACCTTTTTAAAAAAATATGCAAGTAAATGAACCAGGAAGATTTATATCTAGAAACCTTTAAGTGATAATTTGATAGCAACAACCTGAGACAACTGATGCCATCTTAGATTTCTCAAGTTACAAAAGGAAGCTGCCAATCCTGTCCAGTGAGTCAAAGATCCTTTCTTATTGCTGAATGTAATATCTGTCTTGCAAACTCATAACTTGTCAGATAAATTATACCTTTAGGCTCAAAATGAAATTTAGACCTGAAAAGCACATTTAAAAACCTCATCTCAATGAGGCAGGCATTTCCTGTGCAAAACTATTATCTGAAGCAAGAAATTAATGTACTCTAATGTAAGAGAGCATTTCAAATAAAAGCAGGCTCTTTAGCCGATTGTTTTTCAATGTGAACATTTGCAGTTTTCCTTGTTATGGACTCATTTCTACCATCTGAACTCTACCTGTCATAAATAAACAGATCAGGGTTAAGGTCCCTTTTTACCTGTAAAGGGTTAACATGTAGTACCTGGTGACCACCTGACCAGAGAACCAATCAGAGACGAGATAATTTCAAATCTCTGTGGAGGGAAGCCTTTGTCTGTGTTCCTTCTTTGCTCAGAGCTCTTTTTGGATCTAAGAGAGGACAGTCATGTCTCCAAGTTCTCCTGGAGTAGTTTCTACTATTTAATAGTGAGTATTAATTAGAAAGGCGAATTAGTCTTATAATTTGATTTCTACATTTGCAATTGTGTGTTTTGCTAAAGGAAATTCGTTATTCCTGTTTGCTGTTACTTTGCTTTCACTGAGAAAGAAAGGGGGAGGGGGGGATTCTCTCCAGAGATTGATAAGGTTATCCCCTATGAGTGTCCAGCTTGGGCTCATAGAGATTCTGTATTTTCTTTTTGTTCTCTTAATAAATTCTTTTCTTTTCTTTGGACTTGGTTAATTCCTTCTCTTGTGGAAATTCAGGGGAAGGGGAGGGGGGAAGAGACAGTTCCTCCTGGGTTTGATTCAAGCAGTTTGAATCAGGTATCTCTTTCCAGGACTAGGGAAGGGGAGGGGGGGAAGTGAGTCCCTCTTTGTGTTGAGTCAAGGATTTGACTCGGTGTATATCTCTCCAGAGTGGCTAGGAGAGAGAGAGGGGGGAAGTGGGCTGCTTCCCTGTGTGTAGAGATTCAAGGGGTTTGAATCTGGGTTCCCCAGGGGAAGCTTGGGGGGACAGGCAGTGTGTCAGACACTTTAACCTGACTGGTGGCAGCGAAGGAGACCTACCCTAGGATTTTAGGGTGGGGGAATACATGCTGGTCCTCACTTTGAAACCCCCCAGTTTCAAGTGAGGGTGTAGACCATGACACTACCAATTATATATTTACCCAACAACACAAAAGACTGACAAATATTGTGGGGCTCGCTTTGAGCAGCACCAAGCTCCCACAGTTCCCATACACTTCAGTATCTTGCAAGGGGGAAATCAGATCTTGCATCAGTATAAAATACATGAAAAGCATTTCACGCTTATCTGTGCCTTTTGCTGTTGGTGTATTTCTTGCTTCATTAATTCCCCACCATCTAGCTTATGGACACTGTTTAAATAGTGGATATATACAATGGTGTAGTATAAAAAGTATCAGTAAAAGTGTGACGGATCACAGGCCTCAAGCCCAGGTCCATAGGCAGTGCCCTGACTGCCACCCAGCAGCTCACCTGAGTAACCCGGGAAGGGTTAGCTTGTAGAGGGCCCCATCCCCAAAGTCCCCAATTGGGAGACCATCAGCCCCCTGGTTGGTTGATAGGCTCTGTATAACCAGGGAAGCTGTCTGAGTAACTAGAGGAATCCTGGCTGGCTACTACTGAAGACCCCTGACTCCCAGTTCCTGCTGTTCTGCCCTATTCCATGGCCTTGCTCCTCTGTCTTACCTCTGAGACGGTCTCCAGCTCTGACCTCTAGCATGGCACCTGATACTGTCTTTGGTTTTGACCCTTGGCTCTGAACAGTATGCCTGACTGTCCACACCCTGCTCATTGCAATAAAGCTTAGGATGGTCACATTACATATGATAATCGTGAAAGATGTGCGGATCATACCACGACAGCCAATAAAATAGTTGTAGGATGCCATGCCATTGTTTAGTCTATCTATACACCACACATTCTACAAAGAATGTCTTTTACAAGAATTGTTTGTATTTTTTGCATCCCTCCATTTGTAAAACCAGCTGCCCTTGATAGGAGTCCAACTGCAGAGGGCTTAGAAAAAAAGAAATAGAAACCCAAATGGCTTAAAATAGTTTACTACTTAAGGCATATCTTGAGACTTCTTAGGAACCAAAGCAAGTGCTGTGAATACCATTAGAAAGATGGGACTCTCCCCTTTCTAATGATATAAAGCTCCCACTTATCACTCCCAAGAGTCATTAGAATTAACTATTCTCCATTCTGGGTTTTGGGCAGTTTGAGTTTTTTCTGGGGTGGAGGAGGAGCAGGTATTGTGGGAGGAAGATGACCAGGAGGAATTAAAGCATGACAGTTCAGGTTTTTCCAAGGACTGCATGTCAGAAGGCAAAGAACAGGTGAGTGGGCCAAAAGTGCATGATAAATTGTAGGATCATGTGATGTTTATCACATAGCCATGTAATAACAGAGTCATATGATCAGTTCTCTAGCAATCACATATATATGGACCATATACACATTTATATAGCTAGCAACTCCACTTTCTGGAACTTTCCCAGAATTATATCAATTTTGTTTAGTATTCACTTTCCTTTCTACATAAATAAGAAAGATCTTGTCTGTGCATAAGAATCATTTAAATCAAATGAGATTTTAAATACATACAGAGATTAGTTAGGCTAACTTATGCTCTGTACGCTAAAGGTCGTAAATTGTTGTTTCCAATCTATGAGTATAATGTAGTAGAATAAAGATAGATGGAAAATAAATCAATGAACCCTAAATATATTTCCATTGCTGAAAGAGAAATGTCTATTTTGCACCATTAATATTAATACTTCTGAATTTATGTTGTCACAATGGCTTACTTCTTCCTTTGTGAAAATACTCTGGGGTTTGCTTGTTGTGATATCAGACACTGGCCTAATGAAGTCCTAAATCATATGCTGGTGTTTGGTTGTAAAATGCCTATTCTCTTATGCATAGAGCTGTCACAGATTTGAACTCCCTTCTCTCCCCAGTCCATAATACATTTCCTGGCAAGCTAGTAATTAAGGGGAAAATTCTGAAGTCATTAGAATTAGACTTAATACTGTTTACTATGGTCTGATATCATTAAAAGTGGTATAAACATTTGTGCTAATGCAGGGCTTTGAACAAAGCTAAGGTTAATTAAGGCTGAAAACATGACACCAAGACAATAAAATATTTTTATTTAATTTCAACTACAGCCCCCTAAAACATTCAAAGATAATACAGAACCTGCAAAATATATTCCAAAAACAACTATGACACTAGCATATTTCTTCACAGCCATGGGTGAGCAATGAAAGTGTAGCAAACAATTACAAGGATTGTAAGGACAACAAAAATGTAAGATCTGCCTCTATCAGCTGATTACAGTAAGCAGTCAGTCAATGAGAATGTATTAACTCTTCCATAAGGGAATATTTGCACCTGGTCTCAAACATAATATAATGAGCCATTCCCTTGTTGGAGATTACATCAAGGATAAATTTGGTCTAAGTATTGAAACAAAGGGCTACATTCAAGTTTTGTAGATTACACATAGGTAGCTGTAGATGTACACAAGGCTACCCGATTTTCAGAGGTGCATTGCTTCCAGAGCCTCAATTGATTTCAACTAAGATAGAGAGGTAGTATGGTCCAATGGATAGGTTATTGGACTGGGTGTCTGATACCTGAGATCTAGACCTGGTTCCCCTGTGACCTTGAAAAGACCATTTTAATTGTGTGCCTCTGATTTGACCCCCACCCTTTGTCTTGTCTATTTAGACTGTAGGCTGTTCAGACTGTCTGTGTCTACCCAGTGCCTAGCACAACAAGGCTCCAATCTCAGCTGGGGCCTCTGTGCTCAGCTCCTCTGAAAATCAAGCCCAGACTGTATAAAAACAGATTTCAGATTTGAAGTTGTGAAAAAAAATAATCCTTTAATAGAATCTTAGATGTTTGGGAATATTTATAATCACATAACTCCACAGTCTAGGCAGACTGGTAGCATCCCAAATCCATGTTTGAAGACAAATTGCAGACCTGAGGATGAAAAATTGCAAAATGTCAATGTGTTGATAATCCACCACTGACAATGATGCAATTCTCATCTACGGTTAAGCATATGGCTCTGAAGTCTGAACCCCCATGCACAGAGTCTGCTGCACGGAGGGCATGGGAAGTCTGTATCTAGAATGTCTGATGATGCAGCTCTGTGGTACCTTTCACAAGCAGCCTGGAGCCAATTTCATCGATCCTCACTCAAACCTGTTACATGCTGCTCTTGTCAGAGTCAGCCGTTGAGTCCTGTTCTGAATCATTTGCTCAAGTTTTCAGATTGTTGCCAGCTCACTGAAGACTGCTCTTCAGGCTATCTTTGAAGCTCTTGTATATACAGCCTCTCTTTTGTTTTTCCCAGACTCAGCTCCCCATACAAGATCTGTTTTGGGAGATGATGGTCTTCCATTCTGATAACATGTCTGGTCCACCTAAGTTGTGCTCTCAGTAGCATTTCCTCGGTGCTTGCTGTTTGCGCTTTCTTAAGGACCTTAATATTGGTCATGGTCCTGCCACCAAATGCTCATTATTGAGTAGAGAGGTGCATGTGAAATTGCTCAAGCTGATTAATGTGCCATCTATGAAAAGTCCATGTCTCAGATCCATACAGGAGAGATGTACTGCACTGTAGATCTTCAATTTTGTGGCGAGATGAATGTTGTGTTGGTTAAGGACTTTTGTTCAGAGTTGGCCAAGGGCCCAGCTGGCTTTACTAATTCTGGAGGCAGTATCCTTATCAAGGGAACCATCAGTCAAGATGGTCCTAACCAAATACTTGAACTTCTCCACATTTTTCAGCTGTATGCCTTGGATGACTATGATTGGCAATGGGGCATTGGAATGAGGTGCTGGCTGGAACAAAACCTCTGTTTTACCAGACTGATGGTGAGGCCAAAGAACTGGGATGCGTCAGAAAACCTATCAACAATGACCTGATTATCGTCATGTCTATGGGCCATCAAAGTGCAGTCATCTGCAAAAAGTGCATCAACTAGGAGTCTGATGGTCTTAGCATTGAGTCTTTGAAGATCAAAGAGGGAGCCATCAAGTCAGTAGCAAACATATATCCCCTGATCCAAGTCTATTGTGTCATGGCTGAGGACACAGGCAAAGAACAAATTGAACATTTCTGGAGCAAGTACACAGACTTGCTACACTTCGTTCAAGATTTCAAATGCATCAGAAGGGTCTCCACTGGAAAGCACTTCTACTATCATGTGGTCATGAAACTTATGGATGATGATTTGCATGAACTTTCTTGGACAGTCCAGTTTATGGATAGCCCATAGACCCTCTGTTGACCATATCAAAAGCTTTGGTCAAGTCAATGAATACTGCATACAGGTCCGTGTTCTGCTCTAAACATTTTTCCTGGAACTGCCTTATGATAAAAAACACATCTGTAGTGCTATGACCTGGTTCATGCTTCTGGCAGATTCTCCTCAGATATTTTTGCAATGAGTCTGTTCAGTAGAATACGAGCGAGTATTTTCCCTGCTGCACAGACCAGAGAAATGCTGTGACATTCTATATCTTGGGGAAACGTTCTGGAAACCCTATATTCCTCATTTTTATATAATCATGATCTTACATATAAAGTATGCCTTGTAAGGTATCAGGGAAAAGGTTATGATCTGCTGAAAGTCATTTCTCTATCCATATATGTATATCATTAATGCATATGAAGTTATGAGAATTGTGTTGTATAGTTGTCACTAAAACATACAAGTTTGGGAATCAGACAGATATTAGCTCGCCAGAGGCAACAGCAAGGAAAGTAACCAATGCCCAGGCCGGGGGTCAAACAACCTATCAACAACCATTGTCCAGCAAGGGAGCTACAATTCAATGACTTGCCTGCATGAGGCCACACCAGGAGAATTGTTCAACCTTGCCTGGAGACTCAGCAATGCCCAGCCAGACATGCCTGGACTTGTGTTTTCCAAGCACATGGACTGAGTGTATAAAACCAAACACAGGGGGCCCATGCTTGGCATTTCTCTTTCACCCACCTACGCTGCAAGCAACAAGGATACTCTGAAGATTCCAGCTGAGGGGACTAGCCCAGATTTCAAGGGTGAAATCTGTGTACTATGAACTGTAATATCCAGTGGGGTGAGAAAACTGCTTAATCTAGATGTTGACCAGTCTAACAGGGTTGAGAGTTTAGACTGCGTGCTTATATATTTTATTTTATTTTGGTAACTAACTCTGACTTTTTGTCTATCACTTAATATCACTCAAAAGCTATTTTTTATAGTCAATACATTTGTTTTACTGTTTATCTTTACCAGTGAGTTTGCCTGAAGTGAATGGTAAATTTGCTCAGGTTTTACGAAGGCTGGTGTATGTCCACTTTCCATTGATGAAGTGGTGAACCAATTAATAAATTTGCACTGCTCATCTTGCAAAACCTGTCACAAATGCCTCTATAGTTTCCACAGTCCGCTTTGCTACCTTTGTTTTTGACCAGTGATACAATAATAACATCTTTGAAGTCTTGTGGCATTTCATCTTCCTCCCAAATGCTATTCAAGATGTCGTGAAACACCTCGATAGCCTTTGTGCCTGCTACTTTGTGCAATTCTGCTGGAATACCATCCTTTCTGTATGCTTCACCAGAGTTCAATTGTTTGATGGCTTTCATGACTTCTTCAGCTGATGGAAGGATGTCAAGATCCTCTGTTGGATTTCTCAAGGACATGCCAATCAACTGTGGTCCTGAAATAACTCACAAGGGCTCAAAGGAAACTGCCTTTGGAAAAATGTTTGACAAACAGGAGATCAGGGAAAGTACCACAGTCTCTTAACCATCTTGGAGAGAATTGCAATGGAAAGCAATGGCATGCTTCTCTCTGTGCTCCATTAATCAACAACTAAATGAACTCAAGCAGCCCCAACCTATGCTGGAGAGGAGAGCAGACAGGACATATTGTAGTGTCTGGAACTGCCAGTAGATTTTGCTATTTTGTCACATGTGTTTACATATCAAACTTACTCTGTGTTTGTGAATGAAAACCCTGCCTAACTATATTCCAGAGGATATTCCAGATCAACGTGACCAAGACAAATATTTATTCCCAGGCTTAATGCTGGTGAAGTTAAAGAAACACGTAGGTACCATTTCTTAATCAGTAGGGAACAGTAGAAAACTACACCATAACTGGAACAAAATATATTGACTAAGCTGTCATTGCTACAAAAAGCCTTAAGATAATAATGGACTTCACTTCACTGATTTTATCTGGCAAATATGTAGCACAGAGGTTTCTGCCATTAAGATATCATAACTAAGTTAAATAAAACCAAACCAGCCTATTCAGACCACATCTTCCTTTACATTTCATACCAAAGATTTCTAAGCAAGTTTAGGCTTTTTAAAAATTATAGTCTATCGCTGAAAATGGAGACCCTTTACCTTTAAAGAGGTGCTCAAAACTATATACAGCAGAACCTGAGAATTTCAAACACCTCAGGAATTGAGATTGATTGTAACTCTGAACAAAACATTATGGTTGTTCTTTCAAAAGTTTACAACTGAACATTGACTTACTACAGCTTTGAAACTTTACTATGCAGAATAAAAATGCTGATTTCCCTTTTTTTATTAGTTTACATTTAACACAATACTGATTGGGACCCCCCTTATGCATTAAAAACACTTTTTTATATATTTAACACCATTATAAATGCTGTTGGCAAAGCAGGGTTTGGGGTGGAGGGTGACAGCTCACGACCCCCCATGTAGTAACCCTGCGACCCCCTGAGGGGTCCTGACCCTCAGTTTGAGAACCCCTGAGTTAATTGGTCAGTTCATGACTCTGGTGTTTGTAAGTCTGAGGTTCTACTGTACAATGGTTATTGCTCACTGTTGATTTAGTGACCAGTAGATGGCAGACTCCTCTCAGCAACAGAAGTCTGGTTAGTGTACCTTACAGGCCCAGAGATAGAAATTGAGGGAAGTGATACTGTGCTTTACTATATTAATTTAAGAACAAATATTGTTTGCTATTGAAGAGGTACATTTTAAGGGCACCAAAATATCTAAACACCCAAAATTGAAGGCAAATCTGTGCCTTTTTTAAGAAAAATAAGTTCTGCTCCTTTGAATGTGGGGGTCTTAAATTGCATCCAGCATCTAGATCTTTATAGCTATCTATGAAGATTTATAACTAAGGTCATCCTAGAAGCACTGTTTCATTTAAGGTAAAGATTTATTTAGTAAAAAGAGTAAAACTAAGTCTTAATTAAGCCAGACCACCTCACTAATGAAAGTTTTAGCAAACAGCAAAAAGCCAAAAACATGCTAGTTTAATTTTGAGTGTAAACCTTTTCTCAGAACAAACTGAGAAGTTGTGCTTGATACAAGTCTTTGATTTTAAAAATATATATATACAACTGAAATATTGTCAAAATAGAGGTTCTTATTATGATGTATGCATGTACTCTCTGCTGTGCAGATGAACAAAACAAGTTGTGACCTGTGGCGCTATTATAAATCTAAGATGGGGCAAGATTAGAAACGAAAACAAAACAAGAGGATTTTAGTATTAAAAACCCTAAAATGTCTTCTGCGGTGCAATCTGGCATTCAGGTAAACCAGGTTGCTTTTTGGTATCGTTTGCTTTGTTTTTAACACTCAGTCTCTATCTCTACACTACATTCCCAGTAGTTTAAACCAGATCAAGCAAATATTATAAGCTTGTTCAAGAGTTCACAGTGTTCTCATCAGGACTAAAGTCATATCCGCATGGGCATTCAAATGACATTAAAATGTCCTTTCTTCAAGCATAGTAAAGGTGAATACATGCCTAATAGTGCTTTCTGCCAGGAAGAGTTAGTCACAATAACTAAAATCCTAATGGATGACAAGTCTGTTCAGAGGAAATGTGATTGACATCATCCCATCATCCCAATCTGAGCTAGTCAAAACATGTAGATTTTAACCATTGACCCTACAGCTTGTTTCAATCGTTACTTGTTCAACATTTATTTGTTCTATTATCAGATTTATCTGTGAAAATAGATGGTTAAACTCTTGCTCTATTTCCTTTATCTGACTAAATATCCACATTTCACACAACTTGCAGCAGAGAAAGGTCAAACTCAGATTCAAGTATGCAGCCTGGAACCATATCAAGAATCTAATACTCACATTTTCCTGTAAGCCAGTTGTCAATTCTGGAACCATTTTCTGTGTGCTAAGGATTGAAGGGATTTTCCTAAATTTTATTTGCATTCCAGTTGAACAAGCTCTTCAGTGTTCTTTAGTCCCAAGGTATTGTTCCTAAATAACCTGGTTATAAGCCAGGTTATTTCATGCAAACAATAAGCCAGCAAGGATTTAATGATAAAGTATGTCAATCTTCTATGTAAAGTGAAAGCCCATTTTGCTGTAACTACACCAGTAATAAAAGTATAAAGTAGTAACACACTGACATTTAGAAGACTGGTATTCAAATTAGACCCCCAAAGAAAATCCCATTCAATTTCAGAAGGGGTACTGTTACCCTCAAATAAAAATGAGACTTTGGGACTATTACAATGAAATACAAAGCAGTTCTTTATATTTCCAGAAAAAGTCTGCCTGTTTTACTAATGAATGCCCTTGAGAATATAGTGCCAAAATAGTGAGAAACCCTAATAAGCATAAGAGCATGGAGGCTTGATCAGGATGTATTATGTACACCTTTTTAAAGAAATTTTTTTCAGCGGGTTTAGCATTATGAACTAGGTAAAATGGAAGCTGTGTCACCACCGTGTCCCAGGTATTTACTTTAAAAATTAAAAATTAGTTGAATGCATAGGAAACACATAGAAAAATAACAAAGACGCTGATCACCTATGGTGAAATTTACTTTGCAAGGCCCTCTATGCTACTTTTAGTCTCTGCATTTGACAGCTCTCGGGAATAAGGAAGGAGTAACCAAGCATGGGATGGGATCTGGTCCCCACATGAGCCCCAGTCGAGTCAGACAAAGGCAAGCTTAACAGTGGGCCAGGGCAGAACAGGGGAAGGGCTACTAGGTAAGTAACTAGGTGGAGAGAGGCCTGATGCCACACCTCCAACCCACAGGCTGGAGTAGCAACCATGGAGCTTCCCCATAATCCTAGCTTCCCCTTAATCCTAGTGGATGAGTATGAGATCCCTGCCCTATCAACTACTCAGGCTATATGCAAGTGAAGCCATTTCCTCCCTCAGCATAAAGAAATTGCATAAACTGCACAGAAGATTTGATCAGATTGCATTTTGGCTATATTTACAAGGATTAACAAGATCTTCTTTCCAATAGCAAAACTTCCCTGTGACTTTCCCCTGGTGTTATCTGGACCAGTGATCTTCTAAAGCCACTCCAATCCATGGCTCTGGGAACCAACCTAACCCTGCTCTGCTGTGAGAACTCCCACTCCTGGGCTGTTCACGCACAGCCTCTGGCATGTAAGCTGCTCCCAGAAACGTGCATGAGCACTTTTGGCCAGCTGCTGCTTGGATTGTGCAATCAAATGACACTAGCCAATAACTCTGGTCCCAGACACAACCCTAGGAACCTCCGTCTTGTCGTGTCCAGCTATGCCCGCTGGACGCTGCAAGATTATATGAGATCATCAATTTAACAAAGAAATAAATATGTACTAGGCTTGTTATCCCAAGGGGAGTCTTTGACACGCTTCGAACCAAACATACTGCTGCAGGCAGAATAAACAAATAAATGCATTAACTACAAAAGAGATTTTAAGTGATTATAAGTCAAAGCATAACAAGTCAGATTTAATCAAACGAGATAAAAGCAAGATGCATTCTAAGCTGATCTTAACACATTCAGTGCCCTTACAAACTTAGATGCTTCTCACCACAGGCTGGCTGGTTGCCCATCAGCCAGGCTCTCCCCTTTGATCAGTGCTTCAGTCGCTTGGTGGTGTCTGTAGATGGAGGTGGAAGAGAAGGAGAACATGGCAAATGTCTTTCCCTTTTATCATGTCCTTTCTTGCCTCTTAGCTTTGCCCCTGCCTTCAGAGTCAGGTGAGCATTACCTCATCGTAGTCCCAAACTGACCAACGGAAAGGGGGTGTCTCATTCGAGAGTCCAACAGATCCTTTGTTACTGATTAGGCCAGTGTCCTTTGTTCCTGTGAGGCTGGGCTGGGTTTGTCCTATACATGCCCTGACGAGGCGTGAACTGCCCCCTGCTCCTGGAGAGTTTTGTTTTAAGCCATGAGGACACATTTTCAGCCTCATAACTATATACATGAAATTGCAACCTATAACATTATTATAACAACAATGCCCCCTGCATCATGAGCCTGCTGAAGACACCCGACATGACAAACTTTGCATTGGATACCACACAATCATATAAGGATGAACCTGGGGGTGCAGGGTTTTCCCCCCATGGTACAGAGTCATACTTCCCATGAAGCCAAGCAGTTCCTACGTGATAGAGGCTGCTCCTGTGTAGTAAAACTGTCTGCAGCATATACTAAGCATTAACGTAACACTTCCTTTATCATAATTCCGAAGAATGATCCACCTGTCCATATTTACAAACTACATTCAAACATTTCCATGGGGCATCAGCCAGAGCTAACTCAGAAGGCCCAACTTAGATTAGCCACCTGCTAAAGGAAGAATTCAAGGGCTAGTTAATGCCAGTTGCAGCTCGCACTACTATTAGCTCTAACCTACTCAAAGCAGACAGGGAAGGTTTGGTGGTATAGGGCCAGGGCCCTCAATGCTGGTCAGCAGAGCTGAGACAGTATGGGGTGGGAGCAGAGTTAAAGAAGGAATGGGGAAGAGTGCAGCTTCTCTTCCTCTGCTAAAAGCTGATAAGAGCTCCCCTCCTCTGTCTGATGCAGTGAGAGTTCTCCCCTCCTCTGTCAATCTGTTTTAACTATTGAATTGAGGGAAGTGCACGCAATGCCTTTCAAATTGCAAAAGGAGAGGCTGTTCTAACCCAGACCCTCTGTGCTCCCAAGGCATTGTTCTTGACTCAGACACAAAGCCCCTACAGCATACAGTGGCTGACAAGCTACAATGCAGCTTACGACACGTACACAGCCGCACATTTTTTATTTTTGTGCTGTGTTGCCAATACACCTATCCCACCCTATGGACAAAAATACATACAATGGTTCTTACTTTTATTTACCTAGTGAGATTGCCGGTGCTTTAGCTCAACTTCCTTAAATGATCTTTTAAACTGTCTCTGAATACTTGTGTATATTAATACTGAAACAGCCAATGGCCAATCACATTTAAACTTGACCTAGATTAACAGGAAACAAGGGTTATTTCTCTGACTTTTGCTACAGCATCTGTTTGATACCACAGCAATAGGTGCTTCAGACATAAGTTTTGTTAGTTTTTTATTTTAATGTCCCTCAATTCTTCCACTATGGTAATTTTTATATCAGATGGTCTGTGTTCAAAGCACTGCACTGGTTCTTAGGAGATATGGCTCCTCTTAGGTCAATTCCTCTTTGCCACAGACCTTTCTGCAAGCCACTTAAAGTCTCTCTCTATGCCTCAGATCCCCATCCACTAAACAACAAATACTTATTTCCCAGTCCATGCTTTGTCTTTTCTATTTAGACTGTAAGCTTTTCAGGGCAGGAACTGTCTGACTATGTGAGTGCACTGCCTGGAAAGGATCAGCCCCCTGCACTCACCGGCAGTGGAAAGCATAGAGACGCAGCCCCAGCCCACTCCGTTTCCCTTGGCCCAGCCCCAGCCATGTCACTCAGGTTGGGGAAAGGACCAATCTCGGCTCCCACCGGCAGTGGGAAGCGGAGCACCATGGCTGGGAGCTGGTGGAGTAGAGTGGGCTGGGGCCAGGCTGCTCCGCTTCCCGCTGCTGCTGGTGAGCGGGGGATCCTTTCCCCCAACCCCCAAGCGACACAGCTGAGGCCAGGGCGAGGGAAGCGGAGTGGGTTGCTCGCAGCCCCCCCACCGCTAATCCCCTCGACCAAACGTGGCCCCCCACCACTCCTGCCTCCCAGACTCTGGGTGGGGGAGGCCTAGGGACCCACACAGCCCTCCTGCAGGGGGACTGTATAGGGCACCCAAATGGCTAGGAATGGCCCTGCTAAGAAACGCTGCTTAGTGAAGGTAGTGTGAAGTGTTTTGTTTTGGAAAATTTGGAGAAAGTTTTCCAGATTATACTTCAGCCCTTCGGTAACCAGAATCAAGACTTTCTCTATATTCCAAAAAACCCTGCTGACTGACTAAAAGGTAACACCCACTTTAGAGTGGAGTTGCTGTTTCTCTAGACTCCTTCCTACCTTTCTTCTCTAACTCTAGTCCTTCTCTGGGGCTCACTAAAGGTGCCTCTGCTCCTTGAAGCTACTTCACCCTCTCCCTCAGGCTATTGCCAAAGTGGGTATTCCCCAGCAGGAGCCCAACAGACACTGATTCTTTCTTGTCTCTTACCAGTTCCCCTCCTCCCTAAGGAATAACTACAGAGTTCCTCTCTGCAGCCCCCTCTTATGCGCTAGTTCCCAGTTTTATACTGGCTCAGCCTACCCCGTCCAGCTGGGCTTCACATCATTAATTAGAGTTTAGCAGCCCTGACTCTACTCCAGGTGCAGCCTATGCCAGGGTTAACTGGTCTTTTTTTTTTACCCCCTCAGCCCTTGTGTGGGTTAGGCACCGCAGCATAGGGTCCCACCTACATGCTATTTTCACTCTGACTCAGCCAGCATATACCTTAGTATTTATACTAAAGATAGCTACAACTTCAAATTGTTCTAATCTATATCTGTGATAGATCTTTGTATCTCAGGTTACTTAGACCCCATAGTGCCCACAATGGAATGTGCAGGGCTTTCTGTCTCACTGTCCTAGAGAAAGACTGCAGCTTTTTCTATGCCTGTAAAATTATGTTTACTTACAGCTATCTCCTTTGTGAATACAGAGCGTCACTCTCTTCAAAAGTGCCAGTCAGTAATTTCACAGATATAACAGTCAAAGCCCAGCTACTGGTAAGCTTAGAACAAAAAAGTATGTGTCGGCAATTTGCATAATAGAGAGTAAACCACACAGAAAATAAAAGTTAGCTCAGATGGTGCTTATTTTAAAATGGACTCCACTATCAGACTTTGAAAGTAGGCTCTAAAATTTAAGCTTTGTTGAAAAAAGAAAAATAGCTGAAAGCACAATAACAGATATCTCCCCTTGGCTTTAGTCTTCCAGTCAGCGTGACACTTCTAAACGGAGGGAATGTGTTGCCAGTCTACGCTCATTGCCCCGCTATAGAACAGAGTCTTTCATGTGAAAGTGTCAAAAATACGCATTCGCTTTGGATTAAAACTTTTCCTAGGAAACTTTTCAGTATACAACCAGGAGTCAGTTTCTTAACACTGGCTCAAAGTGCACATCAGATTAGGTTTTGGATTAAACATCACCTCTCATGAACAGCTAGGAACAAATGTAATTTAAATCTCTTCCTTTTCTACAAGAAATCATGTAGCGACAAACTGATTATTTGTTCCCTCTGTCTGCATAGGTGGATGGGGTGAAAGTCCATTGGGTACCGGTATAGAGGTATGGAAGGCAAAAGCACTGCCCCATGGCATAGTTCACCCCTCTTTACACCGGAAACTTTCACCATAGAAACAGCGTGAACAACTTCCTTCCAATTAACCTTCCCTTCATCTTCTTAAAGGCTACACTGATAGCAGTCACTATATGGTAGCAGAAATTAACTAGTATGTCAATCACAGTTTCAGCACCTCACCCTCCCAGAAAAACAACACTGTTCAGAATTATTGAATAACAACAGATACTACCTTAGAAATCACATGCTAACATAACCACACTGCATATATTTAATATTTTCCATTGATGGTTTCTTTCTTAACTGTCACTACTAATATATTATGCCTTACATTATTAAATGCATATCATGAGGTGTGCAGGACGTGTTTCACACATGAATTAATGTTGCATTACAGACTTTGGGTCCAGCTATCCTGTCGGATGCACAGAATCAACAAGTGCTCCACAAACTCATCTGAAGGGATCATCATGCCCCAGAACTTTTTCAACTTCCTAACTTCTAAGTTTTATTAGAGAGACAAGGTGGGTGAGGTACTATCAAAGGTGCTTGAACTGGGGATGCTGTCACACCTCCTGACTTGAAGTGGTTTCCCTCATATACAGGGTTTACAGTTTGGTTCAATGGCTTTCAGCACCCCCGCTATACAGAGCCAGAGGAGACATTCATTTCAGACAGAGAAGATTTGGGAATAAAGTGTTACACTTTTGGGAATAAAGTGTTACAATATATGCTTTGTAATTGGAAAAAAAAGATTCTAATTATATTTCTCAACCTTGACATATTACCTTTCATTTTTTGCATTTATCATAAATACTGTTCAGCTCAATGGAAATCCAAGATTATTTTAAAGCTTATAAATCATATTAGAAACTCTTTTGTCATTCTTCTGGCATGGTAACATTGAAACCCTTTCACATTTTATTGAGATTGATCTTACCAATGATGGTCAAAACAAACACATTGATTTTTTTATTTTTTTTCTCTGTAAATATTTGAAACTTTATTGAAGAAGTAGATGGCACTAATTGCCATATTAAAAACCATCTTGATCTGAAATGATAACTTCAGATTTTAAAGATGCAACATCTATTTTACTCAAGCTTGTGGAATGGATACAGGTCTTCAGTTTAATTATTCTTCATAGAAGCCAAGATATGCATGCCCAGAAGTGTCTGAGCTGAACTCCGCTCAGCAGCTAACAAACATTCAGTGGAATAAACAGAAAAAAGCTTTCTGTTGCCTGTCAAGCTGAAAACATTTGCTTTATATTAAGAAATGCAAAGATAGAGAATAAAAGGCAAATTCCACATGAGGCCAAGAGAAATAAGAAGACATTTCAAATCCAAAACTTAAACACATTTCAGAAGGTTAACAAGCAGCTACCAAATCAGTTCTTGGTTCACTTCACGCCTATTTAATATGTCTATCTATATATTCAATCTAAAGAGAACATGGCCCAAATTGGGTTTTATGTCCATTGGCTCCAGGATTGCCACCTCTGTAATATTGTTCACCCACTTCCTCCAGGAAGACTCTATTATGGGAGCTATATTAGGTTGGGCTCTTTGCCTGTGGAAAGGGCAGGTAGCATCAGGCTGGTTATTTTCTTTTTTTCCTGTGGTAATTCCCCAATGAAGTCAAAAGCTGAATCAGTCAGATTTAGGCCACTCTTTCCTCCAAGATGGGGGTGTCTGAGTGCAAGCCAGTGTTTTCAAACTTGGGTGCCTAATGTGAGGCCCTACATTCATATTTAGGCATCTAAATAAAAGTGCCTGGTTTTCAATGATGCTACAATTCCTCTGGATTCCAATAGGATATGTGGGTGCTCAGCATTTCTGAAAATCAGGACACTTTCACATAGGTGCCTAAATGGGGATTTAAGAGCTTCAGTCTAGATACCCAGTTCTGAAAATACTGGCCCTGGTTCGGATCCATTTCTAGTAAACGCACTCCGGGAGACATCCCTGACTCCACTGAAGTCAATGGCAACTGACTTTAATGAGAACAGGATTTTACTCTTTGATCTTTGCAATGCTAGCATGAAGCTTAATTGTTTTAATGGATGGAGATATCACCTAAAACAAAACACACATGCACACCATAATCTGAAAGTTAATTCTTCGGTGAAGTTTAAGATGACAACTTACTGTAACTTATTTCTAGCTAAGTTCTTCTGTTGGAACTGTTGGAACTGTAATATCTGACTACCTTCCAAGATTTAAATAACGACAGCAATGATATCACTCTGCTATCAAGATGCAGGCACAGTGCATGTGAGAATGAGAAAATATGCATTTAAGTTTGGGTATATGGTAGGAAAAAAGTGGGGTTTGTATTTATGAAAGTTAGAAATAATGTCTGCCAGAATAGATGGTGCTTATGGCAACTGCTCTTAGATATGTATTGCACAGCAGAATACTCACCATGACATGTCAGATAATGTTGCTTCCTTGTTGATTTTATTCTGCAGTATTTGTATGATGTAACTTCCCCTTGTTCATGGAGGATGAAATATTGCAATTGAGCTGTCAGCTTTTTAAGAAGCAGCTGCTTAAAAAAAAACCCCAGTGCTCATTATATTAATTTATAATGTGAAGATATAATTTAAGACTGTTGTTCCTAAGTTGAAAATGGTAGTGGTAAGCACTATGCAATACCATTCCCATAGAGTATAGCAGTATATTGTACATGAATGTCTATGATTTTGTAGAGAAAGAGTTTTATGAAAACCAGGGATTTGTGGATTTTGAAAGGGGGTTTATTACTCTAGGAAGCTGTCAAAAGCAGGCAAACTATGGAGATATAAGTGATTTTAAGGTTGTCAAGAAAGTTCTTTCAGTTTTCTCAGATAGTGACTCAAGGAGCAAAGAGGTATTCAGAGCTGAGAAGTCAAAGTAAAAGATTTTCTCTCTGCTAATCCTATATGGCTATTGATCAAAGCACAAAAATGTATCTACATTCATAAATGTAGGAGACTCTCTTAGATATCAGGTCTACCCCAGATAGCCAAATGCTCCCTAGACTGCAAAAACATCTGAATTTAATATAGTTTTAGCTTTTTTCTTTGACTACACACAACTGAAACGTCTCTGATAGTATTAATGGTACTCATCTATCACTTAAACAAAGAGTCATTTTCTATTGTTTCTGTGATCAGAGAGTAAATGATCCTGACAAACCTACTTTATTTTTGATGTCTCCACATTTTTCTTATTGTTGAAAATCAAAATCTTCATCATTTAAAAGTTATTGGTCTACTTAGCGTAACTTAGGCAGCATCCAACACAATGAAATGTATATGTATAATTTTAAATGACATCTGCTCTGAAGTGAACCTATCTACCAGTCCACCCTTAGACAGATGCTCTCTTGAGGGCAAGGACAGCCCTTCTGTTCTGTCCAGAAAGAGCTTAGTACACCATGGGTGCTCCTACTAACAAACAATAAATACCATATATACTTGTTCATAAGCTGAATTTTTTTAGTAAAAAATGAAAGCACCAGAGAAGGGGGTCGGCTTATGAAGGGGTATAGAGAGGGAGAGGTGGGACACCGCTCCCTACCCCCAACAGAGGGAGCAAGGAGAGGCAGCAGAGGCAGCAGAGCCAGAAGGGAAGAGGTGGGGCCAGAGTCCCTCCGCTTCTGGTCACGCTGCTCTCCCCACAGCTTCCGAAGCAGCTGCAGCTCCGGGACTGGCAGGCTGCAGCCGTGCCACTCAGCCCCGCTTCCCCAAGCCGGCCGGGACCTGCTGAAACATGCTGCTCCGCTGGAACATGCTCCATGCCTGCTGGAACATGCTGCTGGAATGTGCCTGCTGGAACGTGCTGCTCCGGACATGCTGGAACATGCTGCTCCGTGCCTGCGGAAGCTCAAGGTAAACAAATCATCTCGTCCGCCCAGTGGATTATCCTGATGGCCCAGTAGCAAAAGTTTGCTGATCCCGGAATTATAGGGTCGGCTTATGAATGGGTCATAAAATTTTTCCATTTTTACTTATCCATCTGCAGGGTATGGTCGGCTTATAAATGAACCGGCTTATGATTGAGTATATACAGTAAATCATTATTAATAATTTCTATAACATAGAGCGTGTGCTAGATGATTTACAAGCAAGTAAAGATTTTGAACCTTATTCACCACTGTGTTACTCCAGTTTTCATTAGAGTTACACTGACAAACAATATTTTTAACCCCAAGAGTTTAAAAATAAAATAACATAAATCAGGCCTCAAAAAAATCATGACATTGGCTTAAAAATCATGATTTATTTACATTTATATATTATATAGATATAGATATTATATAGCTATATAGATTATATATAGCTATAGATATAGATATAACTAACTGTTTTCAGATCAAAGCTGAGGAGAGTTTGAAAATTTGACCTAAGTGCACCCTAAAGGCTCAGAAATCAAGGCAAATGACCATAATAAATATTACTGTGGAAATAACCCTTTAGACCAGGGGTCGGCAACCTTTGGCACACAGCCCATTAGGGTAATCCACTGGCAGGCTGCGAGATATCTTGTTTACGTTGACTGTCTGCAGGCATGCCGCCCCCCACAGCGCCCAGTGGCCACGGTTCACTGTTCCCAGATAATGAGAGCTGTGGGAAGCGGTGGCCAGCCACAACCCCTTCCACTGGTGGAGCAACCCCTCTTGGTATCACGACCCACAGTTTGGGAACTGCTGCTCTAGCGTGTACTCAGGAGACGTTTTCAACCATGAGGTCTAGAAAAAAAAATTTAAACAAAAGCTGAGATTCTCATGCAATCTCTTGATTTCAGTAGCTTGGACTTCAAGAAAGACATCCAATATCATGAGATTCGTTATGAAATCACAAGAGTTGGCAACACTGTACAGAGCTGGAGTAATGCAGCGGTGAATAGGGCCCTTAGTCAGTTGGCAGCCCACATTATTCCTCTGCATGTAATGACACCAGCCTCAATACCCCTCTCACAAATGCCTCCATTCCTCCATCCAGGCTGTCTCGTCTCCTTAGAATGCCCTCACCAAACCTCAACAGCAGGCAGCTTGTTTCCTTTTGCATTTCAGTTAGCTCTGAGCAGGAAAATAGTTTGAACAGGTTTGACTTTGGTGTAATCAGGGCCAGCTCCAGGGGTTTTGCCGCCCCAAGCAGCCAAAAAAAAAAAAAAAAGCCGCGATCGCGATCTGCGGCAATTCAGCGGGAGGTCCTTCGCTCCGAGCAGGAGTGAGGGACCCTCCGCCAAATTGCTGCCGAATACCTGAAAGTGCCGCCCCGCTCCGGAGTTGCCGCCCCAAGCACCTGGTTGATAAGCTGGTGCCTGGAGCTGGCCCTGGGTGTAATATCCAAACTACCTTACACGGTCCCATTAAATATATGTGATTCTAACATAAGTTAGCTCATAACAAGTGAGTGAATGCACTTTGGGAGGGATACATTATGAAAACAAAACTGATCACACCCACACTACATAGCAATTTAAGCTATTCCTGTGATGCAGCGTACATCTGTGACTCCTTGACAGTGCAGTCAGATTGCAATATGTTAATCTGGCAGGTTCAAAGCTTGCAATGGATCTTTTGTTCTCTCACTGGAGATGTTTAAAATTTGTTTTCCTTGGTCTCCACATGTCTTTTGTACTGTCTTATAATTATTTCACTGGCATACTATCAGTACTAACTGTTCAGCATTAAGTCCCTTTTATTTCAGACAGTAGAAGCTTTCATGCTTGTTAATTCATAGAATCATAGAACTAGAAAGGACCTCAAGAGGTCATCTAGTCCAGTCCCCTGCACTCATGGCAGGACTAAGTATTTGTGGCATACGAGGCTGGTCTATTGGAAGGCAGGCAGCACTTCCACTTGTCTATTGTCCAGCAGCAGCACAGAAACTAGCATACACTGGCCTCTCCTACAGCCTGATCCAGAGCCCATTCAAGTCAATGGAAATAATTATATTTATCCCAGTGGGCTTTGGATCAAGCCCTAATTCCCTCAGCAGCCACAGGCCACATACTACTACTGCCTGGTAACATACAAGTGGCAGCACGTATGAGGAAAGTTCTGCCAGGCCTAGTGTGAGAACCAGCCTGGGAAATGCTTCACTGTACAGAACAGGGTAGCAAGCCCGGGAATATTTGTCATTTCGTTATTATTTCTCACTTATAACACTGTAATGTCCAAAGGCCCCAGTCCTGATCAAGGCCCCATTATCTTGGGCTTTGTACAGTACATACAGAGAAAGTCCCTGACCCAGAGCCCTCAGAATCAAATAGACATAAAATAGGCAAAGATGGGGTTCCAGGATGTAGAATACAAGTTATGTAGGTGATTATGTTGGTGGTTACTTGTTTTGTTGCTGTTTATGTTTTAAATTGAGGGCAGCAGTAAGTGTGGAAGGATGGCAGGGGTGGAGGAGTTAATGAGTAAGAGCAGCATGAGGAAGAAAGAGGAAAAAAGTAAAGGACTGGGGGAGTGAAAGGAGGGATCAGAGGAGCCTGGAAGCAAGGACAGTGAAATTGGTAGTGTCTGGATTATGGGGAACAATGGAGTATGGCCAAACAGCCAACCAGCAGAGACTAAATATGTCCAGAGTCCAATTTGTAAATTTTGGGTCTGGTGGTCCAGGGATGCTGAAACAATTTGTATCGTGGGGGTGCTGAGAGCCATTGAACCAAACTGTAAACCCTGTATATGATGGAAACCACTTCAAGCCGCACCCTCAGAACCCTTAGTTCCAGCAGCTATGCCAGGGAGTGGCTGGGGGGAATACCCAGCTTGGCCTTACTGTCCCTCCATGTTGCTGTTCCCTCATGGTAATTGTCAGAATGATCCTCTTAGCTAAAGAGAGGCTGCTGGGAGCTCTTGACCTTGAACTTCATCCCTTCCCCTCCCCCTCTCCCAAATTCACATGGCCAGGAGCAAAAGGTAGAAGACCACTTGGAAACCTCCAGAGGAGGCTCCCACCCACAAAGTAAGGGAAGGAGGGCCTCCATATGCCTATTGATGCTCCTTTGAATCCCTACCATTTTTTCCTCACCTTCTTTTGTTCCCTAAACCTCTTCACTCACTATGATTACAATTAACCACGCCCTTTGCTTCCTTCTCTCACTCTCATCTTTGTACCTTCTTCCATGATGCCACTTCTGCCTAGGACACCTTCCCTGAGCTGGTCTGCCTCTCTTTCATGCTGGCCCTTAAAATACAAAATAAAAAATTCCAAGAAACCTACAAGATCTAGTACTCCCTAGAGAGGAACAACAAGCAAACTCTAAAAAAAATCCAAGCGAAAATTATGGCACTTTCATGATGCATGCTCATGCATGCTTCACGACTTAAACATGGGCTTTTTATTATAGCCAGCTCCCACTCAGCCTTTGCACATCATCAAAGTAACCTTTACAGAGCAGGCATCTTGCCTCCTTCATATCTAAATACCTAGCAATAAATCAATTTAAAGAACATATTGTTAATAATCAAGTGCAAGCCTAAGGACCAAAGAAGGCATATAAATGATTGGAGTGAGAGGGTAGATTTATTTCACCTACTAGGCAGCATGGTGATTCTGAAATTTATTTATTTACATTTAGCACATTGAAGCTATTCACTGCTGAAGAGACTTGTGATTTTTCATACTGCAAGTATGTTATGAATTTAAAACTAAGATCCTGTTGCTAAAGTGATTATTTCTAATCTTGAATTTGTTTGGCCAACCTCAATCCAGCTGTCCAGTAACTAGTTCAATATACTTACATAACACACATGCATTTAACAGATTAGTCGGTATGAGTTGAGGTCTTTAGAAACAGCAGAAGATCCTCAGAAAGATCCTCAGCTACAATAAATACTATCTCTACAATTTCTAAATAGAACTCTCAATTTATTGAATGACAGGAATAAACTATGCGGTAATGTACTTTTACATGGTCCTAAAAGCCCTGGAAAGGGTGGTATTAGTTTATTATTAATTATTATTATTATTAGAGCTGACTGAAATATTCTAGTGGAACTTTGCTCCATTGGAAAACATTGATTCATCTAAATAGAAATGTTCTGGGGGAACATATTGATTTTATTGTAACAACATTAAAATGAAGCATTTTGATAAGATGAACATAGGATGTTTGGACCGTACCAGCATGAAACATTTTGATATTTCATTTCAAATCATCTTTTCATTTACAAATATTTTATTTTTATCTTATACCATTTATTTTATATCATTATCCTTATAATAAAATAAATTTCAAGATAAAAAAATATAAAATATAAAAATAAATGCATATTAAAAATCAACAAATAAAAAGTCAGAAATCAAACAATTGGCCTGAAAGTAATTTTTCTTCAAAAATTTTATTTCACAGGAAATTTTGAAATTAATATTTTGTTCTGATTCAAAACAAAATTTCAGAATTGTGGAATTTACCATGAAATAGAGATTCTGGTTCCTGAAATTCTTTTACTATTCTTTATAATGTACTAATGCTTAGGAGCCCAGTCACAGACTAGGACCCCATTATACAAGGTGCCCATGGAAGTACAGTACAAAAACTTTATCTGTTAAAGTTCATTTATGTTCTCTGGCACACTGGGAGCTGCTGGGTGCTAAGCACTTCTGAAAATCTGTCTATTCCTCCCTCCATACTGTAAATAATTATAAATAACTTGACTTTTCATTTAGGTGAGAGTGACAGCCAACAATAAGCTTCAAAATACTGGTGTTTATTAACAATATCAGAATTTGTCTTTACAGTCTATTCAAAGTGAGAAGTTATTCTCACAATCTGCTCTGAACAATAGGGCTACAGCTTTTTGTTATAAAAACAATTAATATTTTAGGAATAGGCAATATTGTAACTCTCCATTGATCAAAAAAGTTCTTAAATAATGAACTGTCAACAAATGTCATGACTCTGACCAGTGGGCCAATCTACCAAGTTGGTATTACACAGCTGTGAGACTCAATGACTTTGGACATTGCTATGTCTGCTTAATGTCTCCTTTCTTTGTTTATTGCAGTATTTCATCAGTTGGAATTTAATTTAGATGGTAATCTCTTTGGGACAGGGATCTGTCATTTTATTTGCCCATAAGGAGACATGCAGACCTAATACTAGTTAATAATAATTATTACAAATAATACTATTAGAAGAATCAGAGAAGTTAGGAATTAAATATATAATATGATGGGAAACCACACTTTGTGACTTTTCCTAGTTGCTATATTATTAAGCTTGACTAAATGAGACACAGGACATGCGGATTAGGTAATGAAATGTTAACCGTATAAACTAATTTTTATTGTAGCATTTAATGTATTATTTTGATTTATTCCAATTTTCTGAACCCCAAGAAGTAAAAACACTTATGTCACTGCCTTTTTTTATTCTTGCTTTGGAATTAAAGGGCACGGCAATTTAGAGTACTTAAACAGATAATAAAATAATAAGGCTCCATACCAAGTGGGTTTCCTCATTGCTCATCCGAGTCTAGAATAAACAAGGCACAAACGTTTTGAAAACAAAAAATTATGAAGATTTGAAGACTATCACTGTGTTGATTGGGAATCTATTACTGTGCTCAATGGTACGTGCTCTGAAGTCAATACCTTTACTGCATCAACCAGTCAAAGACAATTTGTGTCCAGTTGAAAGGTTCACATATTCCTTCTCATTTCTGAAAAGAAATACTGATGAATTTCAGAGCTAAATATTCGTTACATGAATAGCCTGGTCCTGCTTCCATTAATTTCAGTGGGCAAGTCTTTGACTGCTTTATTCAGATGGCTGAGAAGATACTCATGTGAGTAGACGCATATTGACTTCACTGGGACTACTTGTGATTCTAGGTACTGTCCAGCATGATTAAAGGCTCTCCAGTATAGCCCTGTCTGAGCAAGGTGAGGCCAAGAGTTTCTAAATCACCCAGTAGACCTGGTATTTAATCATTTAATCAGAATGAGTCAAAGAACTAAACTGTCTTGGCAGGTTGTTTTGTTCCCATATTTGGTTCTGCAAGGACTAATATGTCAGATGACTTTTAAAAGGAAAGTCATAGCATTCCTAGCACAATGGGCTAAGAAACCAGTGCTACTGGCTTTACTCTCATTCACGGATTAATAAATATTTTAAACCTTAACATTTCAGAAACATCTATTTTGTTTCTTATGTATCAGTCTATTCATACAATTACAAATAGAAATGATTAAAAATCAAATTGGTACTAAATAGCAGCCTTTTTGGCCATCTCAGCAGAGGACTACATGGGCATAGAGAATATATTGTCCTCCCAGTCTTAGATACAGACAATCGAGGAGGCCCATTGCCGGGGTGGTGTGTGGAAGCTCACACTGCTGCTGCCCATTTTCGAGATAAATTGAGGATTTCAGTCTCTGGTCCTGTAAATATGACACTCTTCAAAAGCATTAAGTTCACATGAAAAATTAAAAATAGAGAGATTTTCCCCTGCTATAAAACTTATTGTACATGTGGACTTTCCTGTCTGGGAGCTTGGAATAGATACTATGTGTTATCAAACTAATTTCATTTAGAGACTGACGAAATAGTCTGTTGGAGTAAGTACTTGAAAAGAAACCAGAGCTAGGCAGAGTCTGACAGGTTATGGAAAGAGTAGCAAAACACTTTCCAGGATACTTTTGTATTGTCTTGGACTTTATAAAAGTATCTGTTGCTTCTTGTATGCACACTATAAATGTATCATTCTGATGAGACAATCTACAGCTCTATCGATATAAAAACTTTGCTTCTAGATGAGGTCATATTTCAGCTAATAATCAACACCACAGTTGCCTCTTTACAGACTTTCCACTTATTCAAAAACTCATGTTTCATCTTAAAGTTCTCTTACTTTAAACACACAACAAAACTAGAGAGGCAAAGAAAAGTATTCATGCATGTGTCTATAGGCAGAAAGTTAAGCAATTTTAAAATAAGGCCTCAGGACATTTTTTTGAAATTACACTCAGTGCTATAAGTTCTGGACTCCCTTGAACTCTAATGATTTCTTGTTGTGCCCTTTTATCATTTTTCTCTCCAGTAATTTTTGGTAGAAACTGATTTTTCCTTCCGCTCTCAATCGTGAAACTTATGTGCTTTATTTTTTTTAAAATCACTTTTTTAAAATTCATGGGCCAAATTTTGACCTGGGGAATATTCAGTGGAACTTCCTGGGATGTGCATCAAAACAGAATTTGCTCCCTACTGTCAAACCCTGGCCTTGAATGTTGATAGTAAGGTAAGAGCAAGAGATGAGGGGAAAGGTCTGCAAAACATCACGACACAAAAACTTTTAAAAAAATATAAATTTCAGTTCTGTAGCTAATTCATTCTAGTTGGCTCTTTCAACTCATACTGAACAAGCTCTATATTTCCCAACAGCTCTCAGATACTCGTATGTTCTGTATTAATTTTGAATTTCTGCACACACTAATGGAACTCCAGATTATAGGGGCATATTCTTTGCACTGTGCTGCTGCCTTTACACTGCTGAGCTGGTGCACAGGGGGTGGGAAAACACCTGCAGCTCTGCTGCTGGGGATTCCCTGATGAAAAGATCAAAATGTGCTCAAGGTGAGTATGATTGTACAACTCTATTTTAACAGCTTAAAATTATACAGTGTAGAGACAGCAGAGTTGATAGCAAGCTATATCAGGCATGAAAGGCTTCTGCACAGTCCATGTTAGATCCTACACTATTCAATACTGTAGATGCAAGAGACATTGCAGGTATTTATTAAGTTATCTATACGCTATTTTGAAAAGATACCAGAAAATATTTTACCAAATGCTCAATTGCTTCAGGAGGAAAGACACTTAATAATGGAGAAAATGTGGTTTTGTTTATGACAAAACTCTCTCTTTGGGGTTTGTTATGCTTTTTTTCTAACATTGAAGACTAAGAAGCTTTTCAACAATAACAGCCACCTTCACACTCCAAACCCCATCAAGCTACAAACAAATGAAATTGCTTTTACAAAAGACCTTATTGCTTTTTGTTTTTCTCCTACAAGCATGTGTGGCTTTTTACAGTTTTGTTTCATATCTCAAACAATTAGGTCCTAACAATTAAACCTTTAACTTTACACTTGTAGTCTGATACATGGACAACACTCTACAGTATAAGCCAGAGAGTTTCATTGAATTTTGAAACCTGCACTGTCTGAGTTCATGCAATATAAAAGCTTGTTCCTGCTCCTATTGATGTCATTGGAAATCCTGAGTACTGCTCAGTCCCTCTGAAAATCTAGCCCCTCTTGATTTCAGTGATGAAGTACCAGGCCCCGGGCCAGACCTTCAGCCCCCCACTATATTTTTTCGGAGGAAACTGGATGGAGCATTTGCTAACAGATGTAGAGCTAGCTCATTCAGCTTTACATCACTGCCCTTATGCAGCAGTGTTTGGGGCACTGAAGGAGGAATGGCCACAGTGCCTTGCACTCTAATGATCCTGAGCCAGCAGACCAGCCCCACAGAGCTAATTACCAGTAGCATGAGCTAGGGAAGCCCCAGGCTTCTCTAATTTCTGCTGGAAGTTAAAGTGGCCTACGGTTGTCCCCAGAATTGGGGGTCTCAAAGTTGGCTGTAGGTCAGCTTTATCCCTTGCCCCTCCATTCACTAAGCGTAGCTTGTCTGGACCCATGGTCCTGTAAAGTTTGTAGATAGAACATTCTGTCCGTTACCTTTTCCTCCTAAGCAATTTCATTTTTAACCCTCCTTTCCTATTTTGCTCTGTATTCCGCTTCAGACTTGTTCTGCTTCAGGCAACAGTATTACTGAATTTAAATGACCATTTATCTCATCTGACAATCTATAAAGATAACTCATTTTAAAATCCTACTATTTTCATCTCACTCTTCAAAGCAGAGAGTAACTTAAGAAAGAAAATTGTTTACAGAACTGTTTTTAGTGTCACTGCTCAAGTTACTGGATCACATCAATTTCACAGTCTTTTTGTAAAATTCTGTTCTGACACTAATGAAGGCTGTTTATATGATGCTTTTACTAGAGAGATTAATGCACAGGCCAGTGCTTTTCTGTTATGAGTCTGAAAGGCAAGATTAATTACTCTGCTGAAGCAGTTGCACCTAAGAATTCTGTAAGTATTGATATTCTAACAACTGCAGTCTTTTCATAGGAAGAGACTGACAGACTTTGCCGGATTTTATCTGTTATGCTGTTTGAGTAGCTGAAAACACTATGTGAGAGTCATATAGATTCATGACAAAGTTTGGTACAGAGCATAACATACACTTGTTACTGTTAAATCTGCACTAAGCAAACAGCAGTCTCCATATACCAGCTATACAATAAGGATACTTACTGCTGTGGGTGTACAATGTGACAGCTTATTAAAAATATCCATTATACCTAAAAAAAAGAATATAGAATTTCATCATCACTTCATACTTGGAATTGCTTTCAAAATTTCCTAAGTGCTGTTAATATTGATGTGCTGCCTCACATACAGTGCTCTTAGAAAATCCAGAAAAACTGAGGAGTGAAATAATCGTTCTGCTCCCGCTCCCAAATGAAGGCAAACGAACTACACACCAGATCAAACCAGCAGCCCATCTACAGTCCAATACCCTGTCCCTGGCCAGTATCAGATGTATCAGTAAGCCACCAAATAATGGACAGTTATGCAAGTAAACCCCTATGGAGGAAGCAGAATTGGACCCTATGTCTTTTAAAGGCCACAAAATTTACAACGTGAATGAAACATAATCCATTCTGAGAGAAGAGAGGATTAGGCATATGGATATTAGGAACAGCCATAGTTACATTAGATAGGAGAAAAATAAAAAGAATAACACCACCTCAAAACTTTGTAAAGGATATAAACCCTCAAGCTTTGGAATATCTCCTGACAATTATCTGACGGGGGGAAAAAAACCATTGGACAGGTTATTCCATAATAGCCTACTTCTAGGTCTCTTGCACCTTCTTTTGAAGCATCAGGCAAGTGACAGAGAGAGGATACTGGTCTAGATGGACCATGGGTCTGATCCAGTATGGCAAATCCTATGTTCACAAGCAGCCAACATCATCCACTGAGCAAGACGAATCCATAGTGTATCTCCAAGTTCAAGGTACTGTAGTTTTATATCTACACCTCCTTAAATATATTAGTTATGACCCAGCTAAACAAGCCATTTGGTCTAGATGTATATAAACTGGTAGAGTGTTAATCAAAACTTAAAGACAATAGGATTTTCCAGTAATCTTCTAGCTACTCTTGCTTTACCATTAATTTATCCTACACCAATGAATTTAATAATTTCATTAAAGGGATTGTATTAAATGTAGCAAAAATGGACCATATATTGGCCTTTCACTGTTGGAACTGTATTGTATTTATCCACATATAAGGAAAGAAACTAGATATATCTGGTTTCTAGGTCAGTGTATACTTTATGGACAAGGTAAGCAAAAATAAAAATGTTGTCCTTCAGCAGGTGGGGTAGTAACAGCATAATTGAGGCCTGAATCTTTGAGGGTTATATCAACATCATCTCTAAAGGAGATAAATATCATATTAAATCACCCTGTACAGTCCCAGAACTCCTACGTTACAAAATCACACCCTGTGTTTTGGTAGCATACCCTATTATCTGTACATCTTGCACTTTCTCATGAATCTCTGTATAAAATGAAATAGATATTTCCCTCCATGGTTAATTTGGTTTCCAGGAAAAAGCAAAAACAAAATGAGATCAGGAAAGGTTTCTTGTAATAAGAGATTTGAACTCTGTGTGTGTTTTTTAAAGTAACAGCATCTGTTTTAGATTTGGAGTTTTAGTGTAGACCTGGTTGCATTTATATTTGTAAAGCTATAAATATTAGAAACATTTCTATTTGTACTGGGTGGGTAGGTTTATGAACACCGGACTTTGTTTCAGTCATACAGGCAATTTTATACTGTGCACTTGATTGTGTGTTTCATTGCTTTCATATTATTGCCCCTGGACAGAAAGCACAATAGGGAAGAGAGCATGATCAGTGTTTTACAAGAGAGACATTTAATAAAATAACTAGGCTATTTACTTTGTGGAAGGTCACCAAACCTAATCAATATTTAATGACTCAACAGTTTATGCCATACTTGTATTGTGTATTATTTCAATAATGTAAACCTTTCCCAAATGTTAACTTTGTGTGTGAAAGTGACTTGGCAGAAGAACAGATTTTCTGACTGGTTTATTTGTAACCCGAAAATGTATGGGCAGTTTTCCATTAGAAGAGGAAATTCCTTGTTTGTTCCCATCTATGCAGATTTAAATTCTCTAAAATAGTCAAAGAACAAGACAATATTTTTGCCAGGCACAAGCTCAGCTGTTATTGAGTTCACAGCTCTATTATTTTTGTTGAGATATGCTGAAAAAACCAATCTAACTTTTTAACTACTTTCTAACGTGCTATTCTTCTGGAGGAATTCAACTTCAGACTGTTTGATCTTCCTTTGGTTTTTATGTCAGATTACTGCATGCTATTTGTGCTTTCCTTTCATACTTGTTATAAATCATAAAACTGTTTACATATAATTAGAGTGACCGGGAAATTCCATTTCCACTTCCTCATTATGATAGACTCTCTCTTGTAATAGTTTGTGATAAACACACACACATACACACACAAAGGTTACACTCTCCTAAAAAAGTGTGGGATACTGAAGACTTTGAGAGATTTATCAAGGTTTCTTTAGAACTATATAGAGATATTTTGCCTCAGCTGAGATGCATATTCCCAGTACTTACATGAATTCAGCATACTTTCCAGAAGATCTGTAGTGAGCCTTTTTGACAGAGCTATTCATTCTAACCTTGAGGATCCCAAGAATAAATTGTGGGACTACTAGGTTTGTGTCCAATTTATCCTTAATCCATTGCAGTGAATTAGATTGCTTTATCTGAGGTTAACAGCACATGGTTACCACCAGGAACTAAGAGTTAGCAGCCCTGCCTTCTAATTTTTGTTTTGCTACTAACAGATAATGGGTTTGTGTGCACTTCAACCTCAGGGTGTAATTCCCAGCTCAAGAAGACCTATTCGCAGTCGCTTGGATCAAGCTAGTGAGCTAAAAATAGAGTATAGCCATAGCATGAGTGACAGGGTCACCCCAAGTACATACCCAGCTGACAAGCTAGGTATGTACTGAGGCAGTTAACCACTTGCACTGCTAATGAGACAGTGGTTACACTCTATTTTTAACATGATAGTTGGATCAGAGCTAGTGCGGGTATGTTTTCTTGAGCTGGAAATTCCATTCCCAGTTGGAAATGTAGACATACCCTGTGTGATTTTGCACAAATCATTTAGTGCCTGATTTCCTGATATGCTGAGTATCCATGATGCCAACTAAAGTCAAAGGGGCTACAGCTGTTCAACATCCTTGAAAATCAGACCCTCCATTTCTCTGTGACTTTCTTCCAACCTATGAACTGAAGATAAGAATTGCTTTGAAATCTTTGTATGAAAGACACTATATAGGTGTGACAAAGGATAAGTTGATTCTTGGATCAGCTCAACAGAAATTCTGATAAATATTGGGGTTTTTCTATATTAAATGTTGAGTACTCCTGAACACATGTAGCTGTGATTTTGTATGAGATTTCAGGGTTTTCACATTTCCACAACTCCACCCTTCACTTGCACTAAAGAATTCATTATCTACTTTGCCTTTTCAATAACTGAAGATAGAGTGAACGTGAAACTATAAATGAAAAGGCATTTCACCATCACTTCTCTCCCCAAAAGTAATTAATGATACCGGGATATTGTGTACTGCTATACAAAAAGAAAAAATCCCAAACAAACAAGAGGCCCAGAGCAGCAAAAAGAGGCCATAAAACCCCTGCTTCTGCTGGGGAAAGCTTCCCCGCGGAGGGATTATGCAAGACAGCCAGAAGGCTTCTTTTGGCGATCTCCTTTGCAAGCCATTGATTAAGGGATCTGATGGGGTGTGACAGGCGGGCCTGCAGCACTGTAGAGATCCCTGGCAATGCTAGAAGAGCTCTGTGTAAGCTCAAAAACTTGTCTCTCTCACCAACAGAAGTTGGTCCAATAAAAGATAGAAGCAGCAAAGAATCCTGTGGCACCTTATAGACTAACAGACGTTTTGCAGCATGAGCTTTCGTGGGTGAATACCCACTTCTTCGGATGCAAGAAGAAGTGGGTATTCACCCACGAAAGCTCATGCTGCAAAACATCTGTTAGTCTATAAGGTGCCACAGGATTCTTTGCTGCTTCTACAGAACCAGACTAACACAGCTACCCCTCTGATACTCAATAAAAGATATTACCTAATCCTCCTTGTCTCTCTATAGCCCATAGGGCACCCCAGGAAGGCTGCCATAACTTAGACAGGCTCCCGGGTATATATAAATTACAGCAGCAGCCCTGGATTGTGAAGGCACAAAGGTTGCTTAAAGCCTCTTTTAGCCCCTCTCCCTCCCTCCCCCAGAGCTGCAAGTTTTGAGCTATGCCTCTGAAATCAAATTTGAGCAGATTGAGTAGCCTAAGTCCCTGTATCTAGACTGAAGGTGTCAAATCTTGAGGCAAGGAAGGCAGTACAACTCTCGAGAAAAGTTGGAAGAAGCTAAGTCAATTTGGAGCACAAGTTCTGAAGGCACTAAAGCAGTATTCATCTCCTCTGGAAGATGAAGATATTAAAAGAGACAATGTCCTTAAACTGATCTCTGCCAATGCCTTCTGATGTGATTGTTGGTTTCTGTCTGTGTAGTTTATTGAAAGAAGTGTCCTTCTTTCTTCATGCTCTAAGAGCATTTGAGAGTAGGATGTATATTGTAAAGGACAGTTTATTACAAGTTCCTCTTGAGCAAGGAACCAAAGGACAGAACTGCCACTTACATAAGGGAGGTATTCATACAAAATTAGCTTGTGGGAGGAGACAACAACATTGGTTAGGAGGCTGTGAATGCCCTCACTATGGAGAACACCAAGAACCTCATGTATTGCATAAGCCGAAGCTGTTTTTCATCTTTCATGTCCTCCTGCATCTCTCCACTTCCCATATAACCAGTTTTGTTCACCTACAATTACCATCAAAGTGAGAGAAAGCAATCTCTTCAAAGAAGTGCACTCAAGCTGGTGCACAGAAATAAGTTTGTGTAAATATGTTTATTTTTCTTGAAAGAGAAATAAAGGGGACAAATCCTATTCATCGTACCAAGTTCTAGTATGTCAACATGCATGGGCCAGGGTAAATTTATAGAAATCAATAAGTAGGATTCTGAATTGTCACAGACACCTCTACTCTCACCCTAATCCTCTACTCTGTGGCAGCATGAAAGAAGCCCCAGTAGAGCCTGGCTCTGCAGGTATTGATACCTACATGGACTCATAGTAGTATAACTCCAACAGAGCCCAAGTGCTTAGGGGTCTTGGTACTTGTGGAAGAATGGACAGGATTTGTATATAATTAATAATTATGTGGATTTACTTCACTTTAGTCTTGCCAGGAATCTATTATGAGATTCTCCACACCTAAGAGATGGTGCTATAAGGTACATATTTCCACACTGGAAATTATCAGTAATCACACAATATCACGTCCAAAGAGATACCTCTTGTACCTCTAAAGTGTTGGGTATTACAGTTCCACTAAAATTTACCATACAGAAGCACACTGTTTTCTGTGTATGACTAGTAAGATTATGACACATCCTGGCTTACTTCCAACAAATGTGTGACAAAAACATGCTCAAAACTCAAAAATACATTACTGGTATAAAATATAGATTTTTATCATTTATAGCCTTAATTATTTTCTTTAGCAATAAGTAACAGATGCAAACAATGAAATCATTGAATTTTGCCTCTCCCATACCAACCAAAAAATGCCATGTCTGCACCATTGTGTGTGGCTCCAGTTCTATGACCAGATCCACGCAGATGGCCCTTGCACGCACATTGAGTCTCAATGAAGTCAATAGGCACTGCATGAATGTAGGGAGCTGATCACAAAAACTACATTCCAGGATCAGGATATGTGTTTGTATTTTTAAATAATGAACATCTCTTGCTTCTCTAGTTCAAAAAACCAAATAAAAGTTTGTAGCTGCTGATACAACTGATAAAAAAAAAACCTGAGAATAAGCAGATTCTCTATGGAAATAATTTATTCTTTACTGGCCCTTTGGTTTTACTCTGATGCTTCTAAGAAAATTTATTTCTAAAAATATAAATTTCATTCATACCTTAGAATTTATGAATGTTTACTATAAATAACTAATAAGCTTATACTATTTATAAAATAAAGCTTACTCTTACTCTTACTATAACTATTACTAGGAAGGGTGAGAGGAGAGAGCTCAGTGGTTTGAGCATTAGCCTGCTAAACCCAAGGTTGTAAGATCAATCCTTGAGGGGGCCACCTAGGACTCTGGGGCAAAATCGGCACTTGGTTCTGCTAGTGAAGGCAGGGGGCTGGACTCCATGACCTTTCAGGGTCCCTTCCAGTTCTATGAAATAGGTATATCTCCATATTCATTAGTAGTAGTCATCATGATTTATTTATTTATAATTACACACACACTTTAGACCATTAAAAAAATCTAGAAGTTACAATAGTGTTTTCTAGGACTAGATTCTGATCAAGCTTACAACAGGATAAGTCCAGAGTAACTCCACTGAAGTAAAAGGAGTTACTCCATTTTATACCAGTGTAACTAAGATCATGTCAAGCTTACAGAATGCCGGAGTTCCAGTGCCAGTTCTGCCACTGACTTACCGGGCACCTGTGAACAAACCATATAACCACACCATACCTCAGTTTCTCAATCTTTCAAATGGGCATGATAATAATGTTTGCCCTCTTTTATAAAGTGCTTTAACATCTACAGATGACAGCTGTTATACAAGTTCTATTTTTCATAAGCTCTTATAACTAATGAGCTTCTTATCCACTTTCTTAATAATATGACTCCGAACACAGTACAGATAAACCAAGTAGGGCAAGTTAAATGACAAAAGTAACTGACTTTTAAAAATATTTTTACTTAGTTCTCAATATATTCACTGCCCAACATTTTCAAATTAGAATGCCTCAAGTAAGGCACCTAAATCCATATTTAGGCATCTATTTGGGTGGTCTGGTTCTCAGAGATCTGAGCACCTGCAACTCACATTGACTCCAACGTTATCTTATGCAGGGAAATCCCCATGGGGCTGAAGAAGACTCAGTGGAGAGTCACTCTCCATGCTCAGCCATGACTTTTGCCCCCAACACAAACTATGGAGCCACAAATGTGCAGAGATTACAAAGTCAGAGGTTAGTGGGAGGGATGACACCACATTCGAATAAATCTCTCTACTCTGAGAATATCTGAGGTATTTCAGCACGTTTTTCTGCTGTTTTGTATATCCTCTATGCTAGGGGAGCAACCCAAATTTTCCTAAGGAGGGGGCCCAGGTTACCTGCCAAGTAGCAGTGGTCCCTACAAAAGGTGTCTGGCAGTCCCCCCCTTCGTATTGCATATGGCACATGTATGTCCTCACCAAACTACCATCTCTTCCTCCAGAGTGGGTCTGAAAGCAGACAAAATAGAAGAGGCAGCATGAGGAGATGGTGGACCAGGGTTCTGGGAGCTTGATTTGGGGGAGATCCCAGGGGATGAAGACTGCAGAGGAGCCACCACCTTCACTCCAGGCCATGCTGGTCACTGACAGCTTCAGTCATCTTCAAGGAGCGGCCTCAAGGTGAGAAACTGGCTGGGATCTATTCCCACCACTCTTTGCCTAACACCAGCGAGACTGGGACTGTGAATATGTAGTAGTCTATGGCCAGGGTGGGGCTAGGCATCTCTGTTCTATGCTTAAACCAGATGACATAACATGGTCCAAAGACTTTATAATTTAAATAGATGCTTTTAGTATTAATTTTTGCTTCCACGGGAATAGCTCCCCATATTGGCTCAGCTTAAAATTCTTGATAGCAGGGAAAGCTCATCTAATTTTTACTGATCAAATAAACTACAATTAAATCACTTAATGTGAGTATTCATTTTAAATTCCCTGCCCAGTGAGAAGTCTTTTGACAAACAAAATAGCACCTGCTGTCTTATCAGATAGCCTTAATGTGCACATTAATTAACATTGCACAAACCCTAAAACTACAGGTAATAAGATATAGTAAGTGCTTTGATTCCTTACTGAGAATTCTGATGAAAAACATTTTCCATGTTATATAAGGAAACCATCAATTATCAAAGTGGCAAGCAGAGCAAAAACAACATAAAAACTCAGGAAACTGTCTTTTATATGAAGACAATGACAGTCTCTTTGATCTTTCGCACAAGCTGATTTTCAATTGAGAGCAGGTTAAAACATGTTGCTCTAGAATTTATTCCTATTGTTTCAGTGAGTTCTTCACCTTTTCTTTGTACGCCATTGATTTACACTGAAAGCTAAAACTATAATACTAAAAAAGAAATCCAACTAGCCAATGTAAAATGTTTTTCCTCTTTAGGAAATCTGTAGGATAATGCATAAGCAAAATAATCTATTGTCCTCAGCCAAATTAAAACTCTTGTTTATAAAATCTGTAGTTGTCACTTTTCCAGCAGATTCTTTTCCTTGGTGTCTTAGATTGCACATAATCTTAATTATAATTAACATTGTAGAGAAAAATTATACAATATTTCTCTCCTACATAGCTCATGCCAGAGGCTACATTCTATAGTATATTGAATGCTGGGAGTTCAATGCAAGCTTTTCCATGCATCAGATTAAGTTTATACCCCCCTTAAATTATTTCTCAAGCAAAAATTTGGCTTGAGAAGTGCAGGAAAATAGTAGCTTTAGACTTCAGGAATCAACAATCCACACACATTGCAGGTAGAAATTGATGACTAGTTGGTTTCGGGTTTTTTTGGTCAGAGATAATATTGATTTGCATGGTGCAAATTATGAGCTGTTGCCTGAAGTCTGCAATCAGATTGGTTGAAACAGTAATACCAACATGCTGTATGTGTAAAGTTTCCCTACTAATCTTATTAGTTAATTCCAAACCCTACTTGTGATTATCACTCTCTCTCCCTGTCTGTCTGTTGCATCCAGCTGCTGTCTCTTGTCTTATACTTGGATTGTAGCTCCTTGGGGCAGGAACAAGGTATTTTTTTTGTTGTGTGTTTATACAGAGCCTAGCACAATGGGGGCCTGGTCTATGACTGAAACCCCTAGACTCTAGCACAAAAATAATATAATCAAATGCAAACATAATCAAATAGTCAGAAGACAACCAGGCCATATCTTTGACATAGCACTATGGAGTTGGGTCTTTGCTGCTACAAACTCATAAAAAATTAAAATAAAATAAAAATGGGACCCCTCTGTCCCAAACTCTGCTCAAGGAACTCTAGTGAGAAAAAAAAGCAATAGCCACAGTATGTCAAGCCATTACATCAAATCAGTAACTTTTGCAAATCGGTCTTTTATTTTCTTTTGCTGAGAGTATAAAAAATTTTCTGATTTTTTTGCTCTCTTCTCCTCCCGATTTTAATTAGCCATTGTCATGAAAATGACTCTACTAAAATAACTAAACACCAAGGAGAAGTGAAACATATATAATTCCAGACAATTGCTTTTCACAGATACACATGCCAGTTTTCCCTATATCCTTACTATGGACTCAATCTAAAACTCATGAAGTCTTTCTACTGACTTCATGTGCACTTGATTAGAATCTAGGGTGACTAAATTGCATGGGAAGCAATATGTTATATTGGCTACTATGCCATTTAAGGGCTTGTCTTCACAGAATAGCAATGCATACTTACCAGGGTCAGATGTCTAAAGCTCACTAACATACTGCACATTAATTGGTCTATATAGACCCTGCTGGTGTGAACTAAAAGTTCCCCGGTGCACTTTTATGTAGTGCTGTTTGAAACAGTAGTATGTTAAAAACCCACTAGCTGTCAGGATTCCCTCCGAGACCTTTTCTACTCAGCTTATCCAGAACACCTTGTCCAGTTCTGGGAAACACTTCATCCAGGTCTCTGGGATCCAAAAATCTCAGTTCAACTCCAGATTTCACCACTGAGGTATCTTTATTTGGCATACAGCAAAGCTACACTGAGTGGATCAGATTCAAACATCAGAGGTAGGTATAGAGCATACCACACATCCAAAGTTACACCAAAAACCTCTGCCTGTCACAACCATGATGTGGGTAGTCAGAACAGGAGTGAGGCCAGCTGGGGTGCTGGAAGGCAAGAGTCCAAGACAGACCAGAGGGCCAACCAAGAGCCAGGTGTCAAGAGGCAGGTAGGGTCAGGTTACCATGAGATCAGAGTCTAAGACAGGCCAAAGGGCAAGAGTCAGGCATACACACAGGGACAGAGACAGGCAGACAGTCTGTGCTGTTGCTCAGATAGCTTCCCATCATGGCTTAAGTACTGGTGCCAACCAATCAGTGGGCTTTGAGGAGCTGCCACTCAGGTCCTGCTGGGTGGTACTTCCTGTTGAGTCCAGCCTCACAGGGTCCTCCCCCAAATTAGACACATTGGGGTGATCAAAATAGATGTTCAGATTAATTTGGCATAACCTGATATCTACACAGATAGATACAGAGCAGTATGTTTAGAGCACTTTCTTCCCAGCCTCTGCCTTACTTGGTGTACTCATGGCAAATGGAACAAAGGAGCTGATGGTGGGAGCAGAGGAATTTATGGTGGGAAAGTAAGTGATCGGGAAATCATAGCAAATATCTATTAGGTCACCTCGTCTATCTCCCTGCAAAAAAGCAGGTTTCTTCTCTAATGTACAATATTGAGCCATGAGAGAATAGATGGAGATGGAGACAAATAAGAGGGTTTAGAACATTTTCTTCTTTATATATAGGCTAGAGTATAACATAATAATACCACTTTCAACTTGTGCATCTAGCCAAAAATTTAGGGTCTTGCAGGCTGTTCCACTTAGGAAGAGAAATGGATGATTTGATCAGGTACTTTTGTTGCAATCCTGTTTATTTACAAAAGTCCTGTGTTCTTGAACACAGGAGGAACCAAAACACAGGAGATAGCTCTGTAAGAAAAGAAACTAAAGCCTCTTTTGCCCAGCTTGTCCAGACTGTGTGTGTCTTCTCCCATTCTAAGTCTGCTCCTGTCTGTACTTCTGTGACTAGTCTGTATGCTTCTGCCTCCCTCTCCTTCTTACACACATATATACACACACCAATACCCAGGGAAACACATACATATAAAACAATACCCAATGAAGCCCTTTTCCACATACTTCTAATTCCTGGGCAGACTCACACGTGCCTTTGGATTAGATGGGGGCTGCTATAAAGGAGTTTAACTATTTCTTACAACCTTCTTAAACAAAAGGGGCTGTTTCACCCACCAGCTTCAATGACATTTCATCCAATGCACAACAACATAATATAGTATAGAAAACATGGGTCCCAACCTTGAAGTGAGCCATGTACTGGCAGTCCCTGCACCTCTACAAAGACTCAGTTGGACTTAGCACAGACACAAGGGCTCTACCAGCTCATGCCAGGATGGGGACTGTGAAGAGCTGTGCTATCCTGTACCAAAGGTGACTTACCCTTTCTTCAGAGGCAGATTTTCCACCTCATCGCTGATGGGACCATTGTCACCACCCCACTGCATTACAGGATTCCTCCACGGAATAGGTAGTTGGCAAAAAATATAAGGTATAATCTTCCCAAGGAGAATAAAGAAGGTAATTATACTTAAAAACATGAAAGGAAAAATTGGGAACTCCATTTACAGGGCATTGATATACTGCTGCAACTAAAATGGAGTTATTTTTCCTCCCAAAAACTTTGTGCTAAATCCTGAAAGGCTCTGAGGAACCAATTGTCTTCAGTGGCAGGTGCTCAGCAGATGTTTAGCGTCTCTCAGCATTAGCCCCCTTGCCTTTAAAACCAAGTTACTCTAGTGTGCCATGCGCACCTCAGATGATCTTTTCACATAGGAAATAACCTTTCCATAGAATTTCAGTGTCAACTTCACATTTATTTTACAGTTTATACAGCTATTATTTAGCAGCAACATCAGCTGGGCTAACTAAAAATGTCACCCTTTCCAGAGCGTTCCTTCTGGGCTCCCTTCTCTTCTCATCAAAATTACATTACACGTTTTAGGTTCAGGTTTCTTTAGCAACATGAATCCCCCAGGGACATCTCGCCATTGTGCAACTCTCAGACTCCAAGAATAATAGTACTTTGCCTGGATTTTAAACTTTACTTTGGGTCAGCTCCATTACAATTTATCCTCTAGTGGTTCTGGTTAAGATTGTACTCTCCATAAGTCAGCTTGCCTGAGTCGCCATTGTTCAACGCTTTAAATTCCCTTTGTTCAGTGTACATATATCTCCAGATACCATTTTAAGGCAAAAATGTCTGGCAGCTACAGTAATTTTACTAGCTCAGTAGATTTGACTTTACTGATTGCACAGTATACTTCATCTTGCTGATCTGGCTAACAATTGTGTTGATCATATGTTACACACTTATTACATTTAGAATTACATTGCTTCATCTTTGTGCAAGATGAGGTTCTACGACACATTAAGTACACAGCGATATTACGTGGACATTATTTACATAAGAACGCAACTGTACTGACTTGGAACTTACTATGTATCTGTTAACAAATGCAAATATGCTAGTTTACACTGTCTGATTTCATAAAAATATAGTGCTTAGTCCTATTCCCTTTTGAAGTCACTGGGTGCTCTATCATAGACCTCGTTATGGTGGTGATTTAGCCCATCACAAGTAATCTATAGGCTACATAACACAGCATAGTGCCTTCATTCTTTGTGAGGGCCTTATATTTCCTGTACTAATTCAGCATAATAACTAAATTACTAAACATGCTGCTTTACAGGCATGCAGGCAAGGTGCCCGCACTAACTAAAAATATTTATATAAAATTTAAAAAAAAATCCCTGGACTTTGTGGAAGTTCAAATCTAGATGCAAACATTTCGGCTTGGAGTCCTCCCTACTCTGGGTCATTGTTGGTGGGTTGCTAAATTGTGAAGCTGATGGTTTAAGGAGGATGATCATTATTTTAATGATCAGCTGATTTTTTCAAAAATAAATTACTTATTGATTAATTACATTATGTTGTAAACCCAACAAATAGGAAGTAAAATACTATATATAGTATTTTATATAATAAACTGAACTAATAGGCTGAGATTTTCAAAATAGCCTAAGAAAGTTGCCCAAGTTCTACTGAAAATCAATAGAAATTGGGTCCCCGAGTCCCTTAAGCACCTTGGAAACCCCAGCATAAATTAGGAAACTGCTTCTCGAATAACATCTTCACAGTGGTACTAGGGGAAAATTCTGCTTCCCATTCCCCAGGACTAAATGTCACTAGACACAGTGGAACAAGTGCAATTTCACTGCAAAGGGGTTTCAGGATTTGGGAAGCCATGCACCAGAGCATGCAGAGTCGTCAACACACAGGAAGCTTGCACTGCCATTACTCAGGCCGTGCATGTCCCATAAAAATGAGAGGACTCCTTTAGAGTGGTTCTAGAGTTCCTGGACCTTCCCATTTACCAGAGAGGACCAGGATGTATTGCTCCAGGAAGCTTAATAAAGATAAGAGGTTCTCTGGTTGCTGTGTAAGGCATGGGTCTTTGTGTTTATGCCCTCAAACTACACTCAAATCTCCAAAATGATCAATACAGCACATCTCACCAGCACTATAGCCACTGATTTTTAATTAGTTCTGTATAACTAAAAAGGCTAAAACATTCTCTCTATATGTCTCAAAAATAGCAAAAACAATATGCTAATGTTTGTTGTTTTACTTAATTTCAAATTTACTTGCAAGCTGTGACCTTGTGTGCCAAGTTTTTGCCTAGAGCAAGTTTTCATTATCAAGTTAACAACCCCAGAAAAAAATAAAAGCCTCACATTAGAAATAAAGTACTAACAGACCCTTAATTAACTATAATGATACTTCTGGGCACTGTTATACATTTCAGCTACAATTAAAAGCATTTCAAAGTACCTATATTGGCAGTTCAATCTATATTTCTCCCTTCTCCCTTGCTGTGCCCAGAGGTGGGGCTCCCCTCACACAATCAAATCCAGAAACCTGTCAGGGGTCTTTAGTGATTACATTGTGATCATCATGTTGAAATGGCACAGGCTCATGGGCTTGAATCATGAGTATGGCAGTTTGGAAGCTCAGAGTCAGAAGCTGCCTTCATTATCAACCCAATGAGCAACAACAGGTTTCAAAAATGGTTGCAAACATGGAGAGCTTTGTTCAAAATACTTACAAATTCTGGCAAATTGTTTTTTAGGAATGGGTGAATTGGTGGAGAAAAATATAAAGGACTGCCCACAGGTGTGTCTCTTTAAGATTCTAAAAAAGGTGCTAAATGGAAGTGTCAAAATATTGTGGGAAAGTCAGTTCTCACAGTCTTTCCAGCAATCACCTAATGTACAAGAGCCAGAAATCTCATGAAAAAGCTTTTTCCTCAAGAAGTGTCCACCCAGCTATGCAGACTCAGGAATTTAATCTGGATACGTGACTTGATAAAACAATTTTCTGTGATTTATTTCCCAAACCCTCAGGTTTGCCAATCAACTGCCAGGTCAGTTTAGTTCATGCTACCTACCCCACCAATGACAGATACCAATGCCTCCTTCTTTTAAAGCTAATATTTTTGTCAGCTCCACATCAGAAGCAATCATGGAAGTTAGTGCCTCGAGTACGTGCTATATAGCTCTCTCCCACTCTCCAACTGCACCCCCAAAAAAGTTGAAAAAAACATATTTGAATAATGGAAGATAGTTTCTAAGGGACAAACAAGGAGAAATAATATTCTCACAATACATCCCACAGAGTATAACATCTGTTACTCATTTTAACATCTGTGAATGCCAAGCTATTTTGATTTTAAGTAATTGCATTGGAAGATGCTGGGGATTGTCCTATCAGCTTTTGTGACTTATGTCAATAACTGTATGGTACACATTGAGAAGTACTAGCCACTGGACTTCAGCATAGAAAACAAATCAAACAATTTACCCTAACAACAAGGTAATTCCTGAATTTGCCATTCTACTGATATGTGCAGTCTCCAAATAATAATTTATGTCAACATCTCTGCATACAGTAATTGTGTAGCATACAGAAAGAAAAGTAAATTTACATGCACCATGGTTCACCAACACTGGGACTGAAATTGCAAAGCCGTTTCAACCTTTAATTGGAAAAAGTAAATTTAATGAATATAAGTACTGTATTTACTACTCAAATTAAAAATGACAAACTGTCAAAACAGCAATATTTAATTCATAAAGATTAGTATGATATTGAAGGACAACATGCAAGGAAGGATTCTGCTAAATGAAAAAAGAATAAGTGATTACAGACAAAGTTTGCTGCAGCTGTAACCCAAACAATCTGTTTGACAGAGATCTGAACACTGGCTCATGAGCTCACTACTGTTTTATTTTTGTCCTACTAGGAAAAGAAAACTTTAAAATCTGCCAACATCGAGCTATCAGAAAAATTCAAACTGCTTCCAACATGGGAGCCAAGACAGCTGCAGGAAACACAAGTCAAAAGTTTGGCATCACAATGTCATTCTACATGGATAATTTGAGGGAAATGACTATATAAAAGACAGTATGGTGTCAATACAGAATGCAAACCAGAAAAAAGCAACGTCATCCATATGCACACTATCCTTACTGTCTTTTCCAGCTCCTCCCCCACCAACGTGTCATGCAACCTGTATAGGTTACATGGATAACAAGAATACCTAACGAAGTACAGACCTAATGCTTTATTTATACATGAGCTTCTCAGAAGTACAATGATGTGATAAGACTTATAGTGACATCTGGACTTTAACGAGACGTGCAGGCAGGCAGGATTCAGAAGTGCTGGCCTTAGAATCTGGATTGCTGGGATGGGGTTAGAGACCACCCTCAGATGGAGATGCAGTGCCTGTTAACTAGTGGCAGCCCTTATTAGGAGGGCTGCTACCTGTATTGACAGCAAATTGTTGGTACTTCAGTTTCGCTTCGGGGGGCTGAGGTAGGATGGCATAGGCCACAAGCAGCAGCAAGTGAAAGCATCACCGTTGTCTTCCATTATCTGCACCTGCAATATTCCTGGGGTCAATGCAGAGATTGTGAATTTGGACTTTCTCCAGAGCGCACTATATTTACTGGGCAAGTGACCAGCCTCACACTCCTTCAATCCCACTGCCACGAGTTGCCACATTTGACCACACTACAGCCCACAGTCCTGGCTCTCTCCTCTATTTCCTGCCCCCACCTCCTCTCTCTCTCTCTCTTGCTACATAAATAGCTATGCTACTAGCTGGCCATGAGCCTGCTTTCCTGCAGGAGCCCTACTCACCATGCTACACTGGTTACTCTAGTTGCCCATCTCTTTATTTATTAAAAAAAAAAACATTTTTTCTCCACAAAGAGTTCAGGTGCCATTTTCATTTTTAAAGGGACAAGACATAATTCCATTCAATTTCATCATGTTCCCTGATGTTCTTTGGTTGCCACTGCAGGTTCTTCCTCCTCCACTCTTTCTGCAGCCCCCTACCATGCCCCCCCCAGGCTTTGACAGCATTAAGATATATAAGGTAGCCCCAAAAGGATAGAGGCAAAAAGAGAGAAAAGCTAGAGGAGCTTTGCGAGAGGGAAGCGAATATGTGGCAGGAAGGGAAGCAGGAAGACAGGACCTGAAGAACAGAAAGGAACATGCAGTGAAAAGGACAGAGAGGAGTAAACAGGAAAAGAAGGACCATGGAATTAGATATTAAAACATAGAAGAGGTGAAGACAGACAGCTGGGAGAAGGCAAGGGCAGGAATGAGTGACCTAGATGGAGGGGTAGCATCTGAGAAGGAAAAAAATTGGAGGAGATAGAGGGGAAGGAGAGAAAAATATCTGTTGGAAAAAGACAGAGGGGAAAAAGAAAGAGAAGGAAAGAAAGTTGAGACAAGAAGGTTTTGAGTGGGGATTAAGGAAAGCAAACAAAATGTAAGGGAGAGAATCCATTTCAAACTTTTATTAATTGTTCATAGATTATCTAGACTGAACTCCTACACAACACAGGCTATAGAACCTCACCAAGCAACTCCTGCATTGAGGCAACAACTTCTGGCTGAACTAGAGCACATATTATAAATGCTGTATAAAAGCTTTCTGTGTATGTTCATTTTTCTAGACGAGGAAGAGTGTTTAAGGGTCCTGATTAGGAGTCTAATATTTTTTTAATGCATGTATGGAGAAGGAAGATAATCTGCTTTTATATACACAGAGAGAGATGACACCAGATGTAGGTTTGGTTTGGTTTGGTTTGGCTCAAATGGTAAACACGTGAGAGCATTTTCTGCCCAGGATTTTATATGCAGATTGGCAGTGTTTTTAACAGAGCATAATTTGCCATTTATTGTTTATTTTACAATTCTAAATACATAAATTATTTTTACTAGTTTATTTCTAAATGTTTTGTCCCCAAATTCTGAAATGCAGGAAATTATACTCACCTTTTCAAAGTCTGCCAAGAGAGGGCCCCCTACAATTAAAAATGAATCTCGCCTCTCTATTTTATTTGCCTAGCTCTCAGTCTGGCACACACCAAAGAGAAGAATTAGGATTGTGTGTCCAAGTGGAGACTGTAGAGGATTCTTCCGGGGTTCTAGGAAGCTCTGCTTGTGGGGGCTGTGTGTTTCTTTGACACCTTGGCTACAGTGGAAAGTTTCATTAAGTAAGTGGGGTGTGCACTGTGCTCTAATATCAGACTCTATCCAGTCTAATCTCTTCAGGTAGATTGTTCCTTAGACAAACACTCTTCCCTGAAACCTAACACAGAGTACCAAGGAAAAATAGAGAAGGAGGAAAGGCTAGAGCTAGGTCTGATCTCATTCCCTCCCATAGTTCTCCTGCCTACTCCATTACAAAAATAGAGACCTAGTAGCTCCCTTACCTACCAAGAATTTCCCCCTAGCATTCTGAACTCTAGGCCATAGTCTCATGAAGCCATGAGTGTCTACACTATAAGCACAATGGGCTGGATCTGCTGTAACTTACACTGGGGGTTCCCTGCAGAAGCCAAGAATCTGAACAGTGCAAAGCTGGCTTAAAAGCACCTCTCCCACCCACCCACCCTTCCTCCACTTGGCTCTTTCTGTGAATCACAGGAGATGCAGCACAGACTCTGCCCTTTCATCAAATGGAAGTAAAATAATGAGAAGGCAAACTGTACTTTTAATTATGTCTGATGTGCCTAACACTTAAGGCTAGCTCCTTTTAAACTTCTGTTATATAAATAAAATTCATAAACATGATCACTTAGAAAATTAAGATTTTTTTTCCAAAAATCACTCTATAACAACAATCCAGACATGTTCTCAACTCAATTTCTTTCAGATTGAAAGGTCAAATGACCTACATAATACCCAGGAACATAATGAGTGGATAGATTTTACCTGTATGAAAATAGATTGTTTTAGTATTCTCCATATTTAATACTCCACTATCTCTACTGTAACAGTTCTTACAACACTGCAGAAGGACAGGTACGGTTACTGTACATTGGAGTTCTTTAGTAGCTAATCTCAGTAGTTGTTATTGCAGCCTTCAAAGAAAGAAAGAGACTATAATTTATTTTCTTAATCTACATCAAAACCTTCCAAAACAGAAAGAATGAAATTACATTTTTAACACAGCAAGACTGGTGCAGCATCAATAAGCAGAAAACTCCTATCCATCTTGAAACTGATGCTTCCATTCTCCAGCAACCGTACCATTACAGTCTAGGTAAACAACAGAAACATTAATATAAAATACAGTACTTGACCGTAAGGAAAGCATTTCAAAATTATGTACAAACGTATCTCAAAGGGCACACTGTATGGTTAAAATGAACTGTACTCTAATATGTTAACCAGAAACAGAAAATCAATAGCTAAGTTTTTACTTTTCAGTCTAAAGAAAAACACATGCTGACTGAATATTTAGAATGCTTGACTGAACACTCAGAGTGCTTGATTGGATATTTTTACGTGCTTCATTTCAATATTGAATATATTCAAGGTGAAATTGCAAATGGATGTAAGGAATCTAGAACTGCAAAGATCTCTTTGATCGACATTACTTTAGATAGATAGATAGATAGATAGATAGAAACTCATTTTTAAAATATGAACACCTAGATATTTAACATTTGATATCACCTCTCCTTAGCTCTTTGAAGTGTTGGAGATGTTTTGATGCTGTGTTTTGCTGATGGTCATTTGTTTTGGGTTTTCTGAATAGCTGGGGGGTTTTCTGTGCCAGCTGGAGAATTTTAAAATACCTAATCAGATATGAGAATGTTGTATTTAAAATATGCAGGTGCTGGAATCAAGCTATGTTTTCCCTGGTACATATTAGAAGGGTAGAAAATCTCACTACACATTAGTAAATACCCAATTAACTATTAGTGTCACTACTTTAGCAAAAGTGACAGTTTCTTATGTAGATTTCTAGCTCCGGGATGAGGAAAGAGTGGCATGTGAACAACACACTTAAACCTGTGGATATGAATTAAACACCAGATAGGGCCACATCAAAAGCCCACTAAAGTCAAAGTGAGGCTTTCCATTGACTTCAGTGGACTTTGGAGCAAGACCTGAGAACTCTGGTCTTTACAGATATTAAGTTTTAGCTAATACCCTGTGCACACTGTTGATTTAAAAAAAACAGATTTTAAAAAGGGTATCATAACAATCTTAAAGTGATATAAAGAACCAGAAAAAAAAAAACCTTTCCTATCCCAACATATCCCTTACCGCAGCATAGCTTCCATCTTTCCTGGGATGGAGGGGAAGGAGTCGGCCTTTTGCCCCAGGAGGGGGCCCCAGCATGAGCAGTCAACACACAGGAACTAAAGAAAGGTCATGTGATTAAGGGGCACCTGACTACATGAGGGGACAGTATAAAGCGGTACTTTAGGCTCAGTCGGGGGGGAAACAGGGACCGGGAAGGGGTGGCCTATAGAGTCTAATAGAATGACAGCTGTCTGCAGTACAGCAGCAGCCAAAGGTCCTGTGTGCCTCTGGAGGCACCAATGTGAAGCACTGGGGAAGGGCCAGATGGACTTGGGGAGCCCTGATACAAGGGTGAAATGTTGTATGTTAATAAAACCAGCCTCTCAGAAGGGAAGATTTTCACTTGACGCTATTATTTTGTGGTGTATAATTACCAAAGAGGCACAGTGATGCACCTAAGATGGGAAGGGTAGAGTGACCCTCTTACATGAAGCAGTTAACTAATACCAAGTGGTGTGCTGAATGTCTCAAAAATATACTTCCACAACATAAGTGAAACAAATGCTAATAACCTCATTTCAGAGCATGAGCAGCAAATCATTGCGTCCCCGTTTATAGTATTTTCTATTATTCTTACAGCTTTACTTGCATATGTAAGCACTCTACGAGGAGCAGTAATAAACTAAAAAAGTGCTTAACTAATTGTCTTATTATTCACTTTCCTAAGACTTGCTAATATTAAGCAGCACTTCATAAAAATAGCCTAAGAGCAGAGAGAGCCATTATTTATAATATCTTTGGTAATTTAAAATTATTTTAAGTGGGAAAGTCAACATTGGAATAGTAAAGAAAAAGTAAGTCAGCCATTGCTAACTTTAATGAAGTAATTTACAGTAAGGTTATATCTACACTATGAACTAAGGGTGTGATTCCCCTGCTCATGTACAAATACTCGCACTAGCTCTCATCAAGCTTGTGTGAATATAAATACCAGTGTAACCATGGTAGCTTGGATAACAGCAGTGGAGACATGGCGAAACCAGGGGGTATGTACTTGGTGCAGGTAAGCTGTGCTTTCGCTACAACTACCTATGCTACCACAGCTGCACTGCTATTTGTACTCATGCTAGGCTGATGAGAACTAGTGCAAGTATGTGTACCTGAGCAGGGAATTACACCTCTAGTTCATAGTGTAGACATAGCAGAAGAAAGGAAAGAGTGGCAGTGTAGATATTTTCTCACCGAACTTCCTCTAAATAGTCAGGTACCGATATGTCTTTGAAATCAGTAATTTATTATTCTGTTCTATCCAGGTTCTTATCACCATAGCATCTGAGTGTCTTCCAGTAATGCATTAAGAGATGTAGCTTACATCTGTGTCGTGTGATTCATTCTGGGACTATTTCAATTTGGAGAGAGAGCTAATGAATAGATTAACTGTGTCTGGTGTAGCCCTGAGGATTAATCTGTTGGTCTGTATAAAATGTCTTTTTGATAAAAGTGCATAGGCTTTCACAGATTATAGAATTATTTGCAATAGAAATATAAAATGTCTATAGACATCTAGGCCAGACACCCTGGCCAATTTCCTGCGTGACACTGAAAGTAACCTTTAGGACCCTTACTCAGAAAAGTAATAATAGAATACAAACCTACGTAAATGTCTGGGGACCTTTGAATGTCTGAAGACCTTTCACCTAGTAAAGGTGGAAAGTGGGGATTTCTGCCCACAAATTTAACAAGTACACCACAAACTGCGTACATATCTGTCATTCATACGCATATCTATGTTGGCCTATGAGGATGGTACCCTAACCTTTCCATGGGGGAAAGACAAATTTGGGCATAGGATTTCCAAATAAGCCCTATAAGAAGGGTGTTGATACACCATATGGTAGGCGATACATCCAGCTATCTTCCATCGTCTCACCCTGTCTCCCCTTTGAAGGCTGTCAACTACTGATAAGTCGTGGTATTATTTCTTTTCACAGCTGTAAGTATAAAGAAATCTAATGTCTGCTTTATCTTTTGAAAGCATCTAGTTTATAGACTTATACCCAGTCTTTTTATTATTTCCTTTTAAAATAAGTGTGAAACCACACCCAAGTGTCTATTGCACAAAGTAAATTTGTCATAAGTATATTTCTTATAGAATTGTGATATTTGTAACTTTGTAATCTCAAACTGCTTTTAACATTTTACATTTACTTATTGTTTCATTGATTTTAAATAAAAGGTCTTGATTGACTAATTTTGTCTCAGTGTAAGTTCCTGTCATATACCCCAATCTCCTTGTATAAATTCTGTGAAGCCTGATTTAGGACGAACTCTTATCTTCTGATCACACATATTGGCAAACCATACCCATATTATTAATATCTATTAATTATTACTAACATTACTAATTAATTAGAATATTAATTACCAAATAAAACTAAATCAAGTGGATAAATTCCACTGACCCTACTAACCCACCCCAAATCAGGCTACACTGGGGAGCCATCACTGACTCTAAAGGCTTTAAAATAATGACACCTCAAAAGAGGCGGGAGGGAGTGACTTGACCCAGGAAGGAAGCAGAGAGAACATGCCTGACTAGTCCTGAAGCAAAGCTGGCCATTCTCACAGTTATCAGACGGAGAGGAATAGTTTAACAACATAGCATCATCTATTACAGAATCCTGCCTGGTAAAAACAACAACTTAGTGCAGCAAACCATATACACCTCTACCTCAATATAACGCGACTTGATATAACATGAATTTGGATATAACATGGTAAAGCAGTGCTCCGGGGGGCGGGTCTGCGCACTCCGATGGATCAAAGCAAGTTTGATATAACACAGTTTCACCTATACCATGGTAAGATTTTTTGGCTCTCAAGGACAGTGTTATATCGAGGTAGAGGTGTATAATCCATCCTCCCCTAGAAAAGAGATATGGCAGATCTTTAACAAATTCTCATAGATCCACTGAAGTCAGTGAAGTTTGAATCAGTTGAGAATTCACCACATGGACGGGATGGCTTCATTTGTTTTCCAACCTTTAATGCCTAACATTCTCTGGTAAAGCAAAGGTATACATACCTTTTAGGATGTCACCTCTGCAAAGACAAGGTTCCAAAAAACATTGGGTTTGTTTGTAAAATTATAAGGTGGTGGCAATTTGAACTTCTGTTGCATTGCTTGAAGACTGCAGTCTTTAAACAGTCCTGGCCCTGGTATTGGGAGGTACATCCATGACTTCCTCCCTGGAGGCAATGGTTTCACTTTCTCAGGGCTCTTCTGGCACCACCTCTCCAACTGGGCCACTAAGCAGTTCAGATCCCCTTCTGGGGGTTTATCACTGTCCAATTGTAGTCCACTTCCCTAGTGGCCTGGGAAGGACCCAGGCCCACCAACTACTCCAGGTCCCAGCCCAGGGACCCAAAGAATAGCAGCCACATGCCATCGTGTCTCTTTAGCTAAACTGCCTTAGTTTTCTGAGCCAATTCTCCACAGCTTCAACCTTCACCGATGCCTCACCCTTAGCTCAGGGCTCTTCTGTGGTCAGGCCCGGCAGCCAGGCAGGAGCTCTTTCTCACTCCCCCAATCCCTGCCAGCACTGAGCTGTCTGTGGTGCTGCAGTTCCCTTTGGCTAGCCAGGAGCACCATTCACACTCCTCTTGCTCCTTTTTATATGGCCCTTCTGGGCCCTGTTTGGTTGCTCCATGCAGCCTTTCCGATTGGCTAGCTCTTTTCATCCTCCTCCTGATTGGCTGCTTCCTGCACAGTCTCTCTAGATTGCTTGGAGGATTGAGGTTCACTGCTCCTTTCCTGGGACAGGTCTGGCAGGACCCTGAGGCCTCCAGCAGGGGACCACTGGGCTACATATACCCCATCACAGACATATATTAAAACAGAGAAGCATCTGAAGGAAATGAAGTACACTTTATCTAGACTGCATTTATCTAGCACAGCATTATCTAGACTGCACTGGAAAGATGCCTGCAGTGGCAGTCAAGCCACAGGGCATTTCAGGCAGTAAGATAAATGAGCAGCCCAAGAGGTAAGAAAGGAACAACAGGGAATAAAAGGCTACAGAGTCAAGGAAAAATATATTTTAAATAAATTGTTCAATAGATAGGATTGTATGAAATGATGAAAAGTTATTTAAATTGTGTACAGAAATGATTGCTCATTCTGAATAACTATAACTTTTAAAAGAGAGGTAATGGGAGAGTAAGCATTGTTGAGAAGTTACTGGTTGTGGACAAATCAATCTAATTTAATGAACGTGCTATTTAGTGCATTACCATAACTTGAAATGAACCAAAATACCTTTCTAACTCCTTTATCCTCAGTGTGCTGATGATCTCTCGCTCTTCCTGCTGTGTATCTTTCTTTTGCATTTGTTTTTCTCCTGCTTCAGCACATTACACATAATATTACCTCAGTTCAATTTATTCCTGACACTACTGCATTCCATAGTTTTATAAAAAGATTGGCATGTTTTTGTTCTGTTTTTACTAATATAAACTATGGAACAAATTAAAAATTAACACTACACATGCCCCTTCAATAAATCTGTTTGATCAAATTAGGATAAAATATCAACAAATTGAATACTTGGCCAAAGATTTACACTAACAATGTAGAGAGTGCATAATGTTGGGAATAAAAAAAAATCTACTGATTTCAGGTTTACAAACATCCTCTCCTGTAACTCTTACTTGAGTAGGCTCACTCACATGAATAAGTTTCATTCATCTTAGACAAGGTCTTCACTAAAGAGTTAGGTCTACCCAGTTCTGTTGCTCAAATATCCACACCCTTGAGAAATGTAGTTAAACCAACCTAACCCCTGATGTAGACAGCACTAGGTCAACATAAAAATTCTTCCATTGACCTAGCTACCACCCACTGTGGAGGTGGATTAACACAAGTGCTGGGGGGAGTGTAGTGAGTGTCTACACTCGAAGCAATACAGCCACACCACTACAGAAGTTTAAATCTAGACATAGCCCGAGTAAGAACTGCAAAATCATTGAGTTAAGGCAGCACTCCTGCATTAAAAGCCACGGGAAGGATTTTGGGGGAGAAAATAGCCACAAGGAATTCTTCATGGAGATTCCCCCAAATCATCCTGCCCCCCCCATTAGAATAGGCCATAGAGACAGACCCCAAAACTTAGTTATTCATGCCACTGCACTGGTAGGATCAATATTACTGAGACACTGAGCTATGCAACAACAGCATATTGAAAGCACCACACCACATCACCTTACTAATCCTTAAACAGTACGATCATCACAGCAGGAATTGCATCTACCTCTGTTTGTTCAACAAGGCTGTGATTTTCATTGGGACCTATGGGTTCAACTGTAATAAATGTCAATTACAAGCTGTCCTCTTATATACATTGCATAAGAAGACAGACAAAATGGAACTCTGAGATACTCAGCACATAATTTTATAATATAAAAATAAGCAGTCACTGAAAGGTGACTCCATATAACCCAGCTATGAACCACAAACATGTCAACATCCCTCCTGAGCACAATGAAACCAAGGGCAGTGAAATGTATCAGCAGAGACACATCATCTTTCCCTGGCTATTGCTAGGAGGAGATCAGCAGCCAATGCCAGTGGTGCAATTTCTGTCCCATACCATATCTATAATCAGACTGATTAGAGTCAAGGCATCTGAGGACTCTAGGTATTAGCAGCCATTCACATGTTTACACACTTTAAGAAATGGGAAAGAGAAGATGTTAAAAGACAACTCAATAGTCTTGAAGAGCCTAAAGCAATTTGGAAGGTTCTAACATCTTTAAGTCATTTTATATGCCCGAGGCATCGCACAATATGTTCTGAAGGTGGGTATGTATTACACATCTATATCCAATAAAGCATCAGAAAAACTAAGAGACTGTGGTCAGATATAGTTCAGTAATATATAGCAAAAGGGAGAAAAGAGTTAGGGCAACACCTACTGAGAGGTATGGATGATGCCTTAATCCTGTCCTAGAAATCGTTCTACTGAGTAGCACTGGCAGAAGCATTTTAACAGGATGGATTCCTTTTCTGAAGATATAAATTCAATGCTATTTAGGGCGGCTCATGAGAAATATGTGAATAATGTTTGATAGATTAGAATGACAGCATATGTGAAAATGCCCTGATCCCCCTCTTAGCAGCCCAATAATCTCCATTTATATTTTGCGAACAGTAACCTGGGGCATTTGCCAGTAAGCAAGTAGGAAACTCATCCAAATGTATGAAGAACTGCATTTACTGGGGGAAAAAAAATAAAAATAACCCTTTTGAGACTTTTCCAAAGAAGCCATACAGCCCTGGTTTAGAAAGCACTGCAGAAATGGATGTTCACAGATAATCTACCAAAGCATTACACACCTCCCAAAGCATTTAGCTGGTCTGATTTTTGGCACTCTACCTTTAATCCTGTGAATGAAGAATAACTCATTTTAATTATAAAAAAGGAAGGGGATCTTTTACCCCATTTCACCATGGTCTTCAGTATCTATGGAATGTGACTTTGGAAGAGTCATATTTCTATGTGCTTCATTGTGTTGACTATCAGTACAGAGTGATCTTGTTGAAGAGACAAGTAGTAAATTATACAAGCAATTTAGCAACTGTATGAAGGGAAGTATTCCAGGTCCTTAGAGAAGTAAAAAATTGATGTGAAAGTATTGGCTTTTTATCTATGCGGCTTTTAAAAATCTTGCTTTAATGTGCATCAGAGTGCATCTAGGATATCACAGTGCTAAGGTAGGTAGGGCTTTTTCAGGCAGCTAGCTAATCACGACTGTGGCAAAACCTGTTATACACTGACTATAATACTAACCCTGCACCAAAATACTCTGAGATAGCTATACAATTAAACCATTTTCCAGAAGTGTAACGTATATTAAGACAGCAGCAAGTTGAATATTAGATACCCATGGCTAAATTAGAATGTTATTGCAATTGTCTATGGTGATGACACAAGCTTACTACACGTTAGTATACAATACAGATGCAATGACATATGATACCTCATAGGTGGGTCTCCTGGTTTCCCATAATTCTGAGACCACTTCAGACACCAAAGAATGCAGAGCCAGCTGAAAAAGGGAACTAAAACCAAGAAGCAATGGGATTTCTTTCTCCTCCCCTTGCTTTGCTCTTTTAAAACTCTGTCTGTATTGGTGACCAGCTAACAAATGTTAATAAAATGTCATCAAGAACAAAATGGAATGGCGGGGGGGGCAAACAGAATAGGGAGCAGAGAAGAGATGAAGAGAAGAAAGAATGTATGAAGGAGAAAATACAGTGAATGTGGAAAAGAAATGACCGAGGAGGAGGAGAGAGTCTAATAATTAGTAACATGTCCTCTGTAGTACTTATGTAAGCAGGGACTAGTACTGTATACATCTGTACGCCTGGTCAGACCTAACACTTACTAGAAGGACAACAGAAAAAGGCCCATTATTAGAGAGATTAGAGACCCTAAGTTCTATATAAAAGAGGATTACACAGACTTTGTTGAAAGGAAATTTCTCCCTTTCCACTCACATTCAGCAAGCAATGAAACTTTGTTATGTGTGACATTTCTTACAGAAATAGATGTGATATTCAGAACATCCAAAGTGACTTCTCACCATGCCTTGAAACACATCTAAATCAAATCACCAAGCTCTGGCTGCTGTTTTCCTGTTTCTACAGTAATATTTTACTCCAAAAGAGCCCATAAAATTTACTTCTAAAAACAAGCGTGCTCACCTCACCATAATCTCGGCTCCTTTTAATACATAGTTGCTAACCACCATGCAGTCCCTCTTTTATTTAGAATTCTGATATCTACCCTGCCTCATTTCTTTATGACAGAGCTCTAGATTTTTTTTCTCCTAGGAACTTTCCTTTGCTCCTTTGTTTTCCTCCCTTCCCTATTTCTGAACTTCATAACTTTTTCCAAGTCTTTACTTCTCTCCTTCTTCCACCATGCAGTATAACAATGTACCATTGAAAGGCTGCAAATCAAAAGCTAAAAGCAAAAGCTAAAAGCAAAATGCCCTCCATACCCCAGAGCGCAGAATTTCCACTACATATCTGACATGTCATAATAATAAAGAGACCCTAAAAACTTACTCATCTAGAACTACGGTCAGCACTCACACACTTGTAGATAAGCTTTGCTTTGCTCTTTGATGCTGATTGATTGCATCTGACTGTGTTAAATAGGTGAAAAAGAGAGACACTGCTTCTGGCAATTTACTGAACCCCTCCAGTTTGGTCATACAGAAAAGCAGCAGCAAGGTTCTCCTTACGGAGTTTCTTCTGAACTCTTCCCATTAATAGGCTGGAGGTGGAGCCAGGGGGAGAAAGTCTATTGCTCCCTCATTGAAGTAATAAGAAGGTCTTCTCCTTAAACCAATGGAACTTGGGAATCCACTGACCAAACAGAGCCATCCACACCGGCTAGTGTGTCTACACTGGCTCTTGAGTTCCCTACCCATCCTCTGACTCTCAGTGGAGTTATACTACAAAGGAATCTTGTAGAGTTGGCTGCTACAAGATCCCACCCTTAAAAGACAATGTAATTGTGGGCAAAAGATAATACACCCCCAGGGTTTGCAACTCTTCCTGCATGTAGATGCCAAGGAGAGCATTCCCAGGAACATGCTAGATGGGTTGAGAGATCCACATGTGAATCTGGTGGGAACTATTAGGCCCTTACACATTTAGGGCTTGTGTACCTTTTCTTTTGCCTCTTGATTTTTTAAATGTCTATTTTAAACAAATTTGCACACTGAGTTGAGCTTGGCACCTCCTCTAGATTCATCTCCCATGAGCTGGAAAGCACGGTCACTACTGAGTCCACAAAAAATGAAGTTTTTCCACTTTGAGAAGAAAAGGATCCTTTAAGATACAAGGCATGGTCAGACCCCTCAGATCTATATGGAGACCCACTGATTTCAATGTGGGCATATGGCCAACCACACAGAGAAACTGGCAGAACCAGGGTCTTATTGATCAAAGGAAATAGTAAAGGCAAAATTCAGAGGAATTAAAAAAATAAAAAAAACATTGTCTGTCAAGTAGATCACCTCAATCCACTTTGGTTACTGTATTTGAAAAAAAAACATATAGCTGCCAAGTCTTGCTAAAAACAGTATGGATGGTCTTTAGCAGCTTTGAAAATAAGAATCTACAGAGGAAATCCACAAACAACGCATGCAGCCCCTGTTGAAACCTCAGTATTCACTTTACATTCTGGTCACATTCCCATTTTACACTTCAGGCAAATATTTATCTTCTCTCTCTCATTTTTGTCCTAGTTTAGGATTGTATTCTTAACTGATGTTTTTTTCCAGAGGACACGCTTGCCACTCTCCTTTACTTATTGAAGTTACGTTTATTTTTATATAGTTGCAGTCATTTACGTGGCAGCTCAGCTTTCTGTTTACTTCCAGTCACAATATCTATATTCTGTACACATACTTGGTCTCCATCCTTATACTGTAGCCCTCATCGGTGTATTTTATTATTTTTAATAGAACTTAATGATACAAATTTCACATCATTTGGTCAATCAATATTACAGTGACATTATTTAGGCTGTTTATGCTCTTAATGTAAAGTTAAATACTATAAGAACTGTACACGATCTTTAAGGTTGTTGCCTCTTCCCACCGCCCCCGCCGTCGGCAGTAGCACTGGGCCGCTGACGGGGAGGAGGGGGCACAGCAACGTTAAAGTGCTGCCGCAGCAAAGTACTCTGCAGCGCTTTAAGGTCCCTACCCCTTTTGCCCCCTGTGATGGGCCAGGTGCCCCAGCGCCCCCTCGTGGCAGGGGCGGGTTGGGGCCTAGCGCTGCACCACTCGCTTGTCCTTCGGTCTGCCCCTGGTAGCCGGCGTATTACGGCCTAGCGGCTAGAGTCTATGGACACCCCCTCCGGGGTGGAGTAGCTCGGCCTAGCGGCCGGAGTCCACAAGCGCCCCCTTCGGGGCGGGGTAGCGCGGCCTAGCGGCCGGAGTCCATAAACCCCCCCCTTCGGGGCGGGGTAGCGCGGCCTAGCGGCCGGAGTCCATAAACCCCCCCCTTCGGGGCGGGGTAGCGCGGCCTAGCGGCCGGAGTCCACAAGCGCCCCCTTCGGGGCGGGGTAGCGCGGCCTAGCGGCCGGAGTCCATAAACCCCCCCCTTCGGAGTGGGGTAGCACGGCCTAGCGGCCTGAGTCCCTACACACCCCCTTCGGGGTGGGGTAGCGCGGCCTAAGTCCATAAATACCCCCTTCGGGGTGGGGTATTACGGGGTGGGGTAGGGGGACTCGGGCCCTCCCTCTCCACCGAGCCCCGACCCAGGGCCCTGTTTGTGGCAAGTTCTCCTTGCCTCCCGCTCGGCGGGGATCCGCCCGCAACACGCCGAGCGGTACTGCAGCTTTAAGGCTGTCAGTCTCTACAATGCCCCTGGGTCACTTCCTACCCTGCCTGGCCGGACGTCTGCGTTGTGGGAGCGGCTCTCCCGTAGGTCCGTCGCTGCTGGCGTCCCTCCCCGGGGGCTCCGGGTCGGCCCCAGTTCGGCTGGCGCCCCGGTCCGAGCTCCTGGGCTCTCCCTCTGCAGAGGCTGACGGTCTACGTCCTTCTCCCCCAGTGGCCAGCCCAGACTGAGCAGGCCTGCAGGCTTTTATACTGGTCTGCCAGTTGGAGCATGCCCAGCAGAACTTCCTGGGCGTGGCTTCCTCTGCTAGTAAAGAAGGGTTAACCCCTGCTGTACCAGTGCGGGGCTGCTCTGCCCCGTCACACACCCCCCCTCGGCTGCCGCAAAGAAAGCAGCTGCCCCAGGCCCTTTAAATCACCATGGGAACCCCAGGCAGCACGGACCATGCAGCCTGGAAGGGCTGGCTGGGGGATGCTGATCACTAGCCCCATCCCTTCCACCCGAGGCCCCGCCCCTTCTGGGGGCCAGAGCCACACCCACCCCACAACGGTAAGTGTCCTGAGTTATTTTCACCCCTGTGTAGTAATAATAATGTTTTTATTAGATTACACATTTGAATTTATATTCTTGCAAAGCGCCGTTAACACATAGGCCTGCAGTATTTGGGATGCTGTGAATACATATGTAATCCTAGGTCATTATACATGTATATATGGATATCTTGTGATATTTCAGCATGGCCCTCTTAACCCGCGGTCCATAAATACACGGTCATGATGGCTTGACTCCCAACATCCATGCGTAAATGGGTCTGTACTGTAGTCTAGTGTCCTGCGGTCTGTAATACTTTGGTCCCATTTTGGTTATTGGGTTTAATATACAGGTGCTGGTGGTGTCTGTGGCCTGCAATATAAAGGAGGTCAGAAGAGATAATGTAGTGGTCCCTTCTGGCCTTAACCTTACAAAATGGAACAAACACAAATTTCAAAACTTTGCAAGTTGCCGCGAAATGCAGTTGTAACCCTCCTACCTGCTCTAGTATGTAGGGTTTGTGCTTGAGCTATTACATTTCCATCACAACACAAAGCTGCACTATAATTAAGGTTTCACACATTCATAACTTTCCATTCACCTTTGGGGCCAAAATTTTCTATTCTTGTATGAAAATTAATTTAGCCCTGTAGCAAGCCAATAACCAAAAATGCCACATTCATGGAGTTCCTAAAAACCGGGAGACAGAACATTTTGGTAGGAAAAAAGTCTAATTCCAGAGGCAGGGTTTGCTATTTGGAGAATAATAATGCGATGTCAACAGGAGATGGCTTTTCCCATTAACTTCAGTGGAATCAGGGCCTGATTTTCAGAAAGTACCAGATATGTATAACAAAAGCCTCTCTTCAGGGCTAAAATCTGGTGTTCGGCATTATTTCAATATGGCACTGAGTGTTTATTTATATTATCAATATTAGCTGAATGCTACTTTTACATATATGCCAACATGAACATACACAGAAGCATTATCTCTTCCTGTGAGTTTTTCTACAAGTTGCCTAACAACTTTCTCATCTAGGGGTTTGGCTACACTTGCAGCTGTACAGCGCTGGGAGTTAAAGCTGTCTTCGTACAGCTGTGTAGGGAAAGCGCTGCAGTGTGGCCACACTGACAGCTACCAGCGCTGCAGTGTGGCCACATTTGCAGCAGTGTTGGGAGTGGTGCATTATGGGCAGCTATCCCAGCATTCAAGTGGCAGCAACGTGCTTTTCAAAAGAGGGGGGTGGGGTGGAGTGTGACAGGGAGCGTGGGGGAGACAAAAGAGAGAGTGGATTTTTGGAGCTGACACTGTGTCAGCTCCCTGCCTTGCAAGTTCTAAGGACTCGAAGATACACAACACCAACCTTCAATCATTTTAAAAGTTTCAACCTCTTCCCCCACCCCTCTCTCATTCACTAAATGCAAATAGCCTTCAGACCAAATAAGCAGCTGCTCCAAAATGGCCCCCCCTCCCCGGGCTGCTTCTCTCCTCAAGCAAACATTCCAAAGAGATCCCTCTGCCTGCCTCTGCTCGAGCAAACAGTAGCTGTGTTTGTTTTTTAGATAAGCAGCTCTGGGAGCCCTGAGTTCATAACAAAACAAAGAGTGTTATCTTTACTTAAAAAGCATTATGGGAAGGTTCTGGAGGTCAGTTACAGCGTAGTAAGATTAATCACTGTTTACACTGGCACCCCAGCGCTGCAAGAGCAGCGCTATAGTTGTTATTCCCCAGGCCGAGGTGGAGTACAGCCAGCGCTGTAGCCAGGGAGATACAGCGCTGTATATGCCTTGCCAGTGTGGACGAGGAGTAAGTTACAGCGCTGTAAAGCCACCACCAGCGCTGTAACTCTCAAGTGTAGCCAAGCCCTAAGTAGCATTAAGTTTTGGTGCACAGACAAGGAGCCTTTTGTGCACTCACACTTTGTAAATTTTGTCTTGTGCATTTCTATATATTTGCATCCAGGTCAATCACTTCAGCCTATTTTCCTTTGGGCTTGAATGAAATGTTCTACATTAGTCAGTTGATCGTTATTAACCTAGTGATATTGTATCTTTGCATAATACTGTTTCATCTCTAAATGCATGTCAGAATACCTGATTTGATTTGATTACTTGTGTATTTCAAAACCACAATTGTTTAATGAGCAGATTATTCTGTAGTTTAAACTTGATTAAATATTGGTAGGCAGAGGGGTGGGATGGAAGGATACCAGTCAGGCTCCTCTGGTAGGTATGAGCACAGGCCATAGCAGATGAATGTGCTTTTTATAGTAGAAACACTTATCTTCTCAGAGCAAACATTCTACCATCATCAGCCTCTTCTTCCATCCCATAGCAAGCAGATGTCCATCTTACTTCTGGTTGGTCATACTGGGTACAGGTGGCTACTATTGTGAGGAGTTGTGGCTTTATGATGCAGGGGAATGATGGAAGGGAGTAGGAGTGAGTGCTTTTGCTGGCATTCAGAAATATATTTGGATTCCTTTCTTGGTCATTGGCCTGGACCAATGCCTAGAAAAACTTACTAGGCCTGAAAACATTTGCTCTGGTCAACACAATTATCAGAATTATGTGGTTTTAGTGTATTGCATACATAATTGAGGCTATAAACAAAGTGTGTTAAAGAAAAGCTGGGTCTTAAATACTCAAGCTACTAATGAGACCAATTTCAAAGTTCAAGCTTTAGCTGAAGCCAATAGAAAACTTAGTATCAAATAATGAAGCTACAATGTTTCTTAAAAAATAAGTTGCTTCCTTTATATGTGCCTAATAATTTAGATCCCCCATGTAACCAGCTCCTGACTATCTCAAACAAGATGCAATGTAGCACCCTTCTTCCGAGAATTAAGCCTGCTCAGAAACACTGCAGTCCAGTAAGCACGTCCCTGAACAAATCTGTGTTGTAAAAGTATCAGATAGCACTGCGGCAAACATTCTCTCCCCTGGTCTGTTGAAGCAAGTCCAGCTATTTAAAGAAGAAGTATCCCCAAAAGTTATTAAGCTTGATACCACAAGAACCTTCAGAAATATTGGATCACTCATTCATACCTTTAACCAGGAAAGTAACTGACTAGTAATGGATTTATGCCTGTTACAACATCCTTGTTCACCATATCAGAAGAGAGGGAAAAGACTGAATTAGCATGGAACCTGAGCTACCTTGAATAACTCTCTTGCTCACATAGGTGCTTCCTCCATGTCAGGTTTGAGGCATTTAGAGCAGGGCAGCATTAGGCAGTCTGCTCTATGCTGCCAGTTCTGTGGATACAGAAGGGTTCAGACTCTAGTGTTACCACCTTACACAAATCTCATATAAAAAGACAAGAAACAGTCATTCTAGCTACATTTATGTCAGCTAAAATCTGACACTGAAAGAAAGGGAGATTCTGTGCCATTAAATCAGAATTTTGAATACAAAAACATGTAAGAAACATTTTACGTTGAGATGCAAAAATGATATGACAGTATGGCAATAAATGTGGCTTCAGCCCAGGGGTTGGTAACTATGTGAGGTAACAATAATGCAGTCCTTCCTCTGCATGCATGCACACCACTGAGACTCAGGGTATCTGAAGTTTGGCAAGGCAATGATTTTCACACCACCTCTGGAATGACTCAGCATTTCACCTTTCCTCATCCTGCTGGGGAGCTTCTGGGACACAGCAGAGGCTGGCAGCCAGGATGGAAGGCCTTTTCCCATAGGAGAACCTGCAAAGCAGCCTTCGGACTATGGAAAAGATGGATCCTGGGTGCTAATAAGGGAACAAGTTCAAGAATATTTCATTTAGTGAGAAATGACAGGTCTGGGTTCTATCAATAGACAAGACAGAATTACACAGGAGACTTTCACTGTAAATAAATGTTATAAAAGCCAAAGCCAACAAAAAAAGAAAACTATGTTAAAAGACAACAAAATGCATGGAGCTAACAGTCAACATGCCAGCCAACCAACCAACCATAAGCAGAGCTCCTACACCCAAGGGATAAGACGCCAGGTTTTCATGTAAACAACAGAGCAGTAAGGGGCACCGTTTACATAATTTACATTGTACATTGATAAAAAATGTACATAAATAAACGTAAAACAAAGAGAATAAAATGTGTGCTAAATTACAACTAAATCCTAGAAGTAACAAAACACACTCCATCCCCAACCAAGTGCCATAAATTTGGTTTGGTTCTTTTGGTTCCCAATCTTGAAAACATTTATGTACATCAAATCATATAAGATTAGGGTTGGAAAAGACCTCAGGAGTCCAACTCCCTTCTCAAAGCAGGACCAACCTCACCTAAATCATCTCAGTCAGCCAGGCCTTAAAAACCTCTAAGGATGGAGATTCCACGACCTCCCTAGGTAACCCATTCCAGTGCTTCACCACCCTCCCAGTGAAATAGTTTTTCCTAATATCCAACCTAGACCTCCCCCACTGCAACTTGAGACTATTGCTCTTGTTCTGTCATTTACCACCACTGAGAACAGCCTACCTCCATTCTCTTTGGAACCCCCCTTCAGGTAGTTGAAGGCTGCTATCAAATTCCCCCCTCACTCTTCTCTTCTGCAGACTAAATAAGCCCAGTTCCCTCAGCCTCTCCTCATAAGTCATGTGCCCAGCTCCCTAAACATTTTTGTTGCCCTCCACTGGACTCTCTCCAATTTGTCCACATTCTTTCTGTAGTGAGGGGCCCAAAACTGGACACAATACTCCAGATGTGGCCTCACCGGTGCCGAATAGAAGGGAATAATCACTTCCCTTGATCTGCTGGCAATGCTCCTACTAATGCAGCCCAATATGTCATTAGTCTTTTTGACAACAAAGGCACAGTGTGGACTCATATCCAGCGTCTCATCCACTGTAATCCCCAGGTCCTTTTCTGCAGAACCAATGCTTAGCCAGTCAGTCCCCAGCCTGTAGCAGTGCATGGGATTTTTCTGCATGGGGCCTGGGCAATTGCCTTGCTTGCTACCCCCTAATCCTAGCCCTGGCTTTTATATGCAGAAAAATAGTTGTTGTAGCACAGGGGTGTGGAATTTTTATAGCATGTTGGGGTGGGGGGGGTCACAAAAAGAAAAAGGTTGAGAACATCTGCTTTAAGTTATGTATATGCGTATGTGTTTGTAGGATCAGGGTTTTAGCTCTTTGGGGCAGATATCCTTCCGACTATGTAACTATGAAACATCTATCACACTTTCAGGCACTAAGACACTGCAAACAATTATACATGTGAGAAGTCCCAATACCTTCTATAGGGTTGTTCATATGATAAAACATGCATAACTGCTTGCAGGCTTGAAGTCCACATAAATAATAAAAATAATGCACAGATATGACAAGCGTCATATTAAAAATGGAGACAGTATACAAATGAATTATCTTTATGTTTTCATTTGTAGATCATGTAGTAGATGTAATAGATCATGTGGTAGACACAAAATATTATTGCTTAACAGACCTTCTAAAAGTATTTTCAAAACTTGCATGGAATTTTACAAACTCTCACTAGTGTACTTTAATAACCTTTTCCACATTAAGGGAGAGTACACTACATGATGCAGATGCTGATTAATTATTAATATGTTTACAACAGTTTAAGGTATTTTGCAAATACTGAGCTAATTGCTATAATTGTTTTATTGATATGAAGATTGCCTGTGTGAATGTTGTTCATGGTTCAAAATAATGGGAGAAACACAAACCCCAGAATTATAGTTCTTTAATAAAATTTTCAAAGAGCACAGAGGATACATATCCATACTCTGAGCATCGCAAATGGGATCTGTTGCATATTTTCCTCCACAACACCTGAAATGAAAAGGTGGTGACCCTAATTCAGTATGCTCCTTGTAAGTAGGAGATTTTCCCCCTCTCACTGCTCAAGATGGAGGATTCCCATGCTTCCATTCACATGTATTCATGAAAGGGTGTTCTGCCTCTGCATTGTGTGCTCAAACTCCAGTGAATACCCCTCCACTGGGGCTCTGTGTAGTTGTAGGGAGAGGACTGGGGGCAAAGCAGGAGAGCTGGGTAAGCTCCTCTGAATTCTTCCTCTAAAACGTTGGCTGTATTAATTGGTGCAGCTTTCTCCTCTGTGCTCTGCAGCTCTTCTCTAGGAGGCTTATTCAGGAAACTGTAGTAGACCTGAGCTCCTGGATAATGGGGCTGGGCTTAGTTGAGCAAGAGGCACTCCCCTGCATCAGGGGGGATATGTGGGTTAAGGAGTTGGAAGCCCCAGATTTCTCCATGAGGACGGGGCGGTGAGCCCACAAAAGAATTGCTGAGTTAGGAAATTACTTTCCTATGAAGTAATAAAAAGGTAATAATTGGAGATATACCAATCTCCTAGAACTGGAAGGGACCTTGAAAGGTCATTGAGTCCAGCCCCCTGCCTTCACTAGCAGGACCAATTTTTGCCCCAGATCCCTAAGTGGCCCCCTCAAGGATTGAACTCACAACCCTGGGTTTAGCAGGCCAATGCTCAAACCACTGAGCTATCCCTCCCCCCTTAGGAGTCCTTAGGTTTTTACAAGTAGATCTCCTGGAATATTTTCCAGAATGATCCTGCTTCCAGTGAAGTTAAGGGCCTCCTATCTCATTGATTTCACTGGTACAGGACTGGGCTTTTAATGAGCATCAGAGGCTTAAGAAGATCCCAGTGATCCACACACATGCTATCTCAAATGTCCAAAATTGCATGTATGAAGAGACAAAAAAAGGATTAAATATATGAGCTTCTGGATAAAAATCAAAGACTTTTACTAAACTGACTGCACAGGCTGTGGCATTAGGATTAACTGAACGTCAGTTTTTATATTTCACACTGTTAAAATGGATTATAACCTAGATCCAGTCTGAGCAGAGTTATGCTAGAGCATTGCCATAGAGTACCACATTCAACATGTATTTAAAATTATTTTATTTTAACTATTCTAATTCTTTACAACTGTTTTGGGATATGTCTACACTGCATCTGGGAGTGAGCCTCCTAGCCTGGGACCACGTGGTAAGGTGCTAAAATAACTGGGTAGACATTGCAGCTGGGGCTGGATCTTGGGCTCTGAAACCTGGCATTAAAGCACCATCTGCACTGCTATTTTTAGAGTGCTAGCGTGAGCCTGCTAGCAAAAGTCTGTGGATCTGGTTTAGGAGGTTTGCCCCAGATGCAGTATAGACATATTCCTGTTGGTTTCAGTATTTAACAGGGGATATGATTAACCTGCAGGGTCTTCTCTCTTCCTTTATGTTCTCATCTATAATCTGAACACCATGGGCCAGACATTGGGCTTCTTGCAAGAGCTGGAGACAATGAATGCTGACCTGGCCCATTTGCGATAAATGAGCGTTTTCCAGCAAACCCATTATCCTCCTTTATTCTGACCTCCAAAGCAACCAACCCATTCCTCTTCATCCTGTCTCCATCCTCCATTTACTGAAAGACAGTATTTCCCATTCACAGTGCCTCAGTGGAACTGCCCTGGCTAAGTACTATACATGCTGAAACTGTGAGAAAAGGAGATCTTTACAGACCATGCAGAATTGATTTTTAACAGTGAAATGGAGGAAATTGTGTAGTGGGGAGCAGTACTCTCTAAAGTCAGGAAAAATATTCTGCAAGAAATCTAGCTATTTTTTTGAGTCCTGCGAAGAATGGGAAGACTTGTGATAAGCACACAGCCCTATAAAACAACATATACAATAATAATATAGATTTTGGTAACCAGCATTATGTAGTGACTACCTAGAATGCCATGACTATATAATATGCTATCTGCTCACTGATAAAATATTGAGCTTGTTTACACATTCAGAACTGTCTGTCACCCTTCACGTGCAGCATGCTGATCTTTGTCAGATTCAAGAGCAGGTCTGTGCTTACACACAATTCCCTCAAAGGCAACATCAAAGGCACCATTTCCCAGACTGCTTTTTATTTTTGTTGACTCTATTGATTTTGTGCCAGAGTTTAGTAGGATTCAGTTTTAATTGATAGTCTTGTAAGTTCCGTCCCTGGTTTAAATTATTAATGAGCACCATGTCTCAGTTATCTGTTTGCAGCACTCTACTGTCTCAAAAGTAATTGGCTTCAATATATAACACCTGAACATTTGAACAAAGAACGTGAAATATTTGTCTGCTGTGGCAGACTAAGAGATTTTGGCACATTTGAGCTCCTACAGTCCAGGGTCTTTGAGTGCTACTATAAACACAGTTTTGAGAGGTTTATAACTTATCCATAAAAATTCTCAGTGGACCAAACTCTGACACAAAGTCTTGAGCTAGGAATGATTATTGTTTGTATTCTTTTTGTTTTAAATCAAGGTATTTCAGTTTGACAGTGTTTCACTTGCCAGAATAAAAATGAAACAAAAAAATCCCAGAATGTTATTCAGATGCTTTTGTGTCTTCTTATAATTTAATTATTAACTTGGAAAAAAATTGATTGTTCAGTAATGTGGACATTACCTCGTGTTACATATGTGGTGGTGATACCCATATGACAAACTGCAAAATAAGTAATAAATTACATTCATCTTGTGCCTTTGACTCTCACTTGAACACCCAGTAATTTATCTCTGCTGGAACTACTTCTAACAATACAAACCTTTCAGTGGCTTCCAAACTGACTTTAAAAAAAAGCATTTGCTACAAATGTGCTTCTTTCTTTTCCCTAAACATAGAATCCTGGGCCTGAGGCCTAGGATGGCAGTATTCAATTCTGGCCCATTTTTTAAAGTTATTTGATTTAGGAACTGGTGCTTTTTTTATACCTGAAGAGGAACTTCAATGTAAAAATACGTGCACTGTTTCTTTAAGACTAATAGGAAGCCAGGCACAAGCAGAACTGCTTATATGGATTTCAGAGTAGCTGCCGTGTTAGTCTGTATCCGCAAAAAGAACAGTCTACTGGTTCCAGTCTATGCATCCGATGAAGTGGGCTGTAGCCCACAAAAGCTTATGCTCAAATAAATTTAAGGTGCCACAAGTACTCCTGTTCTTTTTGCTTATATGGAGAAGGTACCGTGCAGCAGCAGAAAGTAGGCCCCCTTTAGGGAGAATACTGTTTTACTAGAAGTTCCTTGCTCGGTGTTAGAAGGAAACAACCATTTCTGAAGCTCTTTGCTATTGTCACATGACATGTCAGAAGCTGACCCATTTTGAGACAACATAAATAAGAGGAAAAGAAAATGGCGAAGGTCAATCATCTGAAAAGCATTGTTTGCTAAGTCTATGGGATTTCCTAAGTGGAAGGAGCACCTTACCACATTCTAAAGAATCTTAACACAAAGAGCATTCAAGTGCAGCCCAAAGTCATCAATTCACGCATTGGGAAGGAAAGCTGAAAATACTCATAAATCATACGGCTTTACCGAGAAAACGTTGAAAATAATTACCATATCTTTCTTTAAAAGTTTGATGAGCATTTCTTTCTAAAAAGAAATATAATATATGAATTGATGTTCTTTTAAAAAAGACTATGCATAGACGACCAGAGAAATGCATAGAACACCAGAGGAAGTGTTCATACAGATCCTATGGCCAGGATACTGAACTACATAGACCAGGGATATGATCCAATCTTGCAAATCATATATTCTTACATTCCTATATCAGAACTATTGCATGTATTGAGTACTATAAAATCTTGGAGCAAATTAATATCTTACCTGTAATTATAACAAACTGCTTTTTGAAGTTCTTAAGAGAGACTGTTTTAAAAATACATGAGAGTATGCTTTTGAGGATCTAAAGAATCTATTGACTGCCTCTCCAGTAGTGGCATTTTGTGATGCTTCCAAGCCTATGGCTCTTTTAGCACATGCTAGCAGCAGCTATGGCAAGGGTGGGCAAACTACAGCCTGGGCGCCACATCCGGCCCCTCAGACATTTTAATCTGGCCCTCGAGCTCCCACCGGGGAGCAGGGTCCGGGGCCTGACCTGCTCTGGCACTTCAACAGGGAAGCAGGGTCAGGGGCTTGCCCCACTCTGCACATGCCGTGGCTCTGCGCAGGTCCCGGAAGCAGCAGCATGTTTTTCTCCGGCTCCTACGCATAGGGGCAGCCAGGGGGTTCTGCACACTACCCCTACAGCTTCCATTGGCCTGGAACCATGGCCAATGGGAGCTGCAGGGGTGGTGCTTGCGGATGGGGCAGTGCACAGCACCACCCGACTACCCCTTTATGTAGGAGCTGGACAGGGGACATGCTGCTGCTTTCAGGAGCTGATTGAGGTATGCACCACATGGAACCTGCACCCCTGACCCCCTCCCATGCCCCAACCCCCAGCCCTGATCCCCCTCCTGCCCTCCAAACCCTTGATCCCAGCCCAGAGCATCCTCCTGCATCCCCAAACCCTCATCCTCAGCCCCATCCCAGAGCCCTCACCCCCAGCTGGAGACCTCACCCCTCCTGCACCCCAACCCCTAATTTTGTGAGCATTCATGGCCCGCCATACAGTTTTCATGCCCAAATGTGGCCCTCAGGCCAAAACATTTGCACACCCCTGAGCTATGGCCTTAGTTCCACAGAGATGTCTGAAAGCACATAGCATTGTTCCTTCAGATGGCCTTCAGACCAGAGCTATGCAAATAACTGATATTTCAGTGGCTCAATAGAAAAATTTGAAAAACATTTCATTTCATTTGGGGAGGATTTAACCTTTTATCAATACAACTGAAGAGAAATTGAAATAAAAGTGATTTCAAATCAAAACATTTAATTTTGAACATGTTTTTAAAGCTTAGGGTTCTTTCTTGGGGGGATTGGGGCTCAAATAAAATAATTCAGAGAATCTGACACAAATTTGTAAAATGTTTCAGTCAAGTCTAATCTGAATTTTTCTGGAAAAAAAAATGTTTTGTCCAAAATATTTCACTAAAAGTGTCGCTCTGCATCAGGCTCCAAAGCTAGGTATACCCAAATAGAGAAAGTTTGATGAGTACATTTAAGATTTTCACAAGATGTTTTCTGGCTCTGGATAATATCAAGTTAATGACAGAATATAAATCATTCATACTAATGATGAGTAAAGACAAGGTACCCCACAGATACTAGAAGTTTACACCTATTGCAAAATGTACATCAAGGAAGTCTTTTGTGGTGTCTGGCACCTTACTGAGGAGACTTTTGATCACCCATATTCTCCAGAGATGCAGAATGATATAGCAGTATGTAGAATCATAGAATATCAGGGTTGGAAGGGACCTCAGGAGGTCATCTAGTCCAACCCCCTGCTCAAAGCAAGACCAATCCCCAGACAGATTCTGACCCCAGTTCCCTAAATGGCCCCCTCAAGGATTGAACTCAGAACCCTAGGTTTAGCAGGCCAATGCTCAAACCACTGAGCTATCCCTCTCCCCCTGTGGGTGACATTTTGGATGGCCTACCAGAAATTAGAATTGATTAGAATTCTCACTAGGGCTCATACAACTGCAAACTACAGGTGCAATTTCTTACTAGAGTCCCATTTTAGCCAAGTAACCTCTTGGCAATGAGAAGGGAACCCTCCAGCCTGGTGGTCTCATTACCTGCAGCAATCATTGTGGTCCCACAGTCCTCACAGGATGACCAGCGAGTACAGGGGGGCAGGGAGAGGGTACATTCATAGAAAAAGAAATAAAAAGAAAAACAGTTCTAATGAATCTGTAGCTTTGCTGCTATCTGGAGTAAGTGTTCTGATGGAGGGAAAAGTCCTTAAAACTAATTCTGCTGTTCCTTCAGGCCACAGAAGATCTCTGCAAGCACATCATCTGTGAAAAACTGAGTCAGATGTGCTGAACTAATATAATTCACTCTGTGAAAATCATGCACATTCAAATTGGAATTCTAGTCTGAGGCTATCTAGCTTTTTCAAGGCAAATATTCTGTAAAAAAAATAGTATAAACATTTTCAGAAACAATGATAAAATACATGTTAGCCTGATATAATGTTACTGACCATTTTATGCAATGCTTTTTTAAACTTCTCATTTTGTCATGTCTCTTCAACAGGACTTTGAGAATGCTATCATTTTAGAGTTCATTATTTAAGATAAATATTTCTGCAGAAATCTTACCCAATAAAGGGACATGAACTAGGAATAGAATTTCTTTGGATGCACTGAAAGTTCCCAACATACAGGAGGTACAAGACTTTGGCTACCAAACAAAAATGTGCAGGAGCAAAAACAGAGAACAAAAAAGCAGCAATTAGTGCAGAAGGAGATTCTATCCGGTTACAAATTCCCCATCAGAGGAGTCCAGCACTTTGTTTTTTCCCCTGGGACCCCCTAAATCAAATGAGCCTGTATGAAATACAGAAGTCGATATATAATTTTTGGCCCAGACTAGGAAACCTCACCAAAAAAAGTGCAGTTGTATTTAATTCCAGTACTTGGTAATGGTTCAGGTTAGTTCTTATTTTCTCTGAATTAATTTGCCTGCATATTTTACAGGCATTTTATATGTCTAAGTAGCAGCCACTCTGCTACTCACCATTCCTTCTAATTTCTTCCTGGCTAAATGCAGCGACTCCTTAAAATGTCGCAGATTCATGCACACCACCTCCAGGTGGAGAACCTAGGCTGACAACTGCAGTGGACTTCTGGCTTGCAGTGATTGTCATTAAGTCATCACTTAGTAATACTTACCACACCAGTTCTCTCCTATCCTAGGTCTACATAAATATTATAGTATCTCAGATGGCACTGTGTGTTAACCTCAAATAAACATCATGAGAACCCACTGGTCTTCAGCCAATAGGGCTTTCCTATCCTCCCACTCAGGGAAGTCTGCTCACCACAGAAGCACCTCAGTCAAGAGATCCCATAGGAAATAAGTGCTACGTATATTAAAGAGGGTGTGACATTTTTGTGGTAGGCAGGTCTTAGAGCCCTCACTTATTGTTATGGTTTAAAGTGATGAGATACCCAATAATAGAAAATAGCGTGTCATCATTCTGCTCAAATAAACATAATTACTTGAATTACTAAAATCAAATGTAATCTGTTTTCATTTCAATGGAAGTAATGAAGAGAGTAGGAGATCTGATAACCTTTAAAACTCATTGATGTCTCATTGTTAAATTGTAAACCCTTTGGGGCAGGGACTGTCTTTTTGTTCTGTGTTTGTACACAGCCGGGTCCTGGTCCATGACTAGGGCTGTAGACACAATTGTAATTTAAATAATAGTATAAATTTTGAGATATATTCTATTTAGAGAAATAATGAATCTTTGTACGGCAATAGAATCCTTGCTGACCATGATTTAGTCTCCCTGCAAAGTCATAACATAGATTGCTGCTATGGAAATTATGATGTCACAACAATATTATGACTTCAAATGAGGAACAATCAATAGGAGCTTAAGAAATAAAGGGCTGGTTTTCAGGCATACAATAAAGAAAAAGAAGTATGGGCTGGATGAATGGACTATAAGGTGGATAGAAAGCTGGTTAGATCGTCGGGCTCAACGGGTAGTAATCAATGGCTCCATGTCAAGTTGGCAGCTGGTATTAAGAGGAGGTCCGGGGTCAATATCTTCATTAATGATCTGGAGGATGGCGTGGACTCCATGCTCAGCAAGTTTGCAGATGACACTAAACTGGGAGGAGTGGTAGATATACTGGACGGTAGGGATAGCATACAGAGGAACCTAGACAAATTAGAGGATTGGGCCAAAAGAAATCTAATGAGGTTCAACAAAGACAAGTGCAGAGTCCTGCACTTAGGACGGAAGAATCCCATGCACTGCTACAGATATGAGTCAACAGTGAGCCCTTGTTGCCAAGAAGGCTAATGGCATTTTGGGCTGTATAAGTATGGGCACTGCCAGCAGATCGAGGGACGTGATCATTCCCCTCTATTCAACATTGGTGAGGCCTCATCTGGAGTAGTGTGTCTAGTTTTGGGCCCCACACTACAAGAAGGATGTGAGAAACTGGAAAGAGTCCAGCGGAGGGCAACAAATATGATTAGGGGGCTGGAGCACATGACTTATGAGGAGAGGCTGAGGGAACTGGGATTGTTTAGTCTGCAGAAGAGAAGAATGAGGGGGGATTTGATAGCTGCTTTCAACTACCTGAAAGGAGGTTCCAAAGAGGATGGATCTAGACTGTTCTCAGTGGTAGCAGATGACAGAACAAGAGTAATGTTCTCAAGTTGCAGTGGGGGAGGTTTAGGTTGGATATTAGGAAAAACTTTTTCACTAGGAGAGTGGTGAGGCACTGGAATGGGTTACCTAGAGAGGTGGTGGAATCTCCTTCCTTAGAGGTTTTTAAGGTCAGGCTTGACAAAGCCCTGGCTGGGATGATTTAGTTGGGGATTGGTCCTGCTTTGAGCAGGGGGTTGGACTGGATGACCTCCTGAGGTCCCTTCCAACCCTGATATTCTTTGATTCTATGAATACTATCCATTCCTTACTAATGCACTTGAGAGATATAGAAACTCAAAGGGTAAGATCTAGGAAGCATATTTTCTAACCAGAATCATTTTTGTTCAGTGTTTTCTTGAATATATTTAAAGTTCAAAATATTAAAAAAAAATGACTGAGTTGCTGGATAGTACAATTGTTTAAATGTATAAAATTGTAAATTGTAAGTTCATGCACTATGAACATTAAATCTGATATTTACTTAGGTCTCTGGTAATTTATATTCTTTGGTTCTTCATTTTGTTTAGCGCGACATTTTGACAATTTTACAATTTTTTGTTTTTGTTGTTTTTTTAAGTCTGGGCAATGTTTTGGTCTTTAACACCAAAACGTGGTGTGTTAAGCTGGCTGCTAAAATCTAATTTAGTAAGCTCCTTAGAGTTCTGTAGCATGATCTTCTGACAAACTCATACAAGATTATATAGAAGCTGTTTCAGTGATCTCTCTACATTCAAAGGAAGAGCTGAAGATCAAAATATATTAAGCAACAAGTCAGGTCATGATTCCTGCTGGTTATTTCTTGTATAAATGATCATGGAAGTAAGACCCATATGATTTTTATCTTTGTATCAATCATAAATAATTTTCCTTTTGGTTTGGTTTGGTTGTCTTACCCAGTGAGTAGAAACACATATCAAAAATAAAAAGTAATTGGATAGTTGCTCTTCACTTTGCTGATTTAGGACTTTTCATTAGTCTTATTTTGGAAAACTCTGTTGTGCATACTTTTTTTATATAGACAGTGACTTGCCTATTGCTGTCTAAAATTTGCCATGTCATGTATTTTAAAAAGCTTATAAAATTATTGCATGTTCAGAAAAGTTAGCCTTATCAGAGCAGGCATCAGTAACAAATTCCCTTTCAATCAGTTTTCTCTTTTATAAACAGAAACTACTCAAAGCAAGATAGGTAAAATATTATTCAATATAAATACTGCCATTGATCTGACTGGGTAGGCTTTCTGTACATATGCTTTTGTATATATTTTTAACAGGCTAATTGTGAAAGCTTTATTCATGGTGGAGCAGGAGCAGGAATTGAACAATTGAGCCATAAATGTTCATTTGTTAGCAGTAAGAAAATAACAGCTCTGATACTGCAAACACTTATGCACATTTTTGCCTTTAATGGGAATTGGATCAGGCCCCTAGTAAATTCTTGCCTAGTCTGTCTGCTTAGACCATATGTCTAGCCAGGGATTTGTCTTCCTTTATGTCTCACTGCAACCAGGCAACAGAATGGAGACAAAAGATATCTACTCAGATACCTGTTGCCTTCTATGTAGACCCAGTGCTTAGGAGACAGAAACACTAAGATCTGCAAGGAGGTGAGCCATGCTACCCTACCCCATTCCTGATGAGTAAGGTTAACATTCTGTCATGGGTATTTTTAGTAAAAGTCAGGGACAGGTTGAGGGCAATAAACAAAAATTTGTTTGTGACCTGTCCCTGACTTTTACTAAAAATACCCTGCAGGGGGAAGGACTAACGGTGGGAGCGCTACTGGAGGGGTCATTGTGGGCCACTGCTTTGGCCTCAGGGTTGGCCATGGGACACTGCTCCAGCAGTCCCAAGGACCGCTGTTCTGGCACTGGCTGCTGCTCCAGCCCTGCCACTGTTCCTGAAGCAGGGGCTGACCTAGACGCCTCCCCCACACACACTGCTTCAGCACTGGGGCTGCTCCATCCCTGTCACTGCAGAAGTCACAGAGATCCTGGAAAGTCTCGCAATCTGTGATCTCTGTGACAGAATCATACCCTTACTGTTGAGATATGAGTAAGAGGCTGTCTAGGCTATTCACACTTGGAGGATAATAAGGCCCTTAGTGTCCCAGGAAGAACAGGGGATACAGATGCATGCTTTTGTGGAAAAGCCTCTGCCGGCTGCCTTAACATTCAATATGAAAACATGGATATGACCATAGGAAAATCAGCAACAACACTCAGGTGGTGAACAGCATCATTGTAGCTCTACTGATGAGAGGCATGAGGACAGGATATTGTACACAGCTGCACTTATTAAAGTCAGAGATTTCAAAAGTGTTAAAAATTGATTTGCTTTCTGGATCTCAGCCTCCCCATGCAGGCAGGACAAGCAGATTTTTCTGTGCTCATATAGACAAGTTGCTAACCCTGCTACAATGCAAGATTTTTGTCATTCAGCTTCCCCACCTTAAAGGATACAGGGAGAGAGAATTTTAAACTCTCCTCTGCTCCCTTGGCTGCTAGGTAGCCATGTCAGTGATTTAGCTGTACTTTTAGCATTTTGTCTGTTTTTATAAGGACAGTCTCAATTTTTGGGTCTTTTTCTTATATAGGCTCCTATTACCCTCACACACACACACCCGTCCTGATTTTGCACATTTGCTGTCTGGTCACCCTAAATGTAACTGATGTTTTTCCTTTTAACGCAATACTATTTTTGAGGGAATGTGTCATCCTCTCAAGTGCTTTTCCCCTCACTCCCTTCATAGGATCTCAAAGGGAAAAGCTAAAAGAACAAAGAGACAATGGCGGGGGGGGGGGGAGGGAAATGTAGCAATAACCTCTCCCAGCCACACCTAAAGAGGAAGCAGTGAGAAGAAGAGGATTTCTTCTCTTTCCTTCCCACTTCACAGTCACCATTGGCCTGCACAACAACATGACAGGCAGTGTGTTCAACAAAACAACCTCTTCTTTAGGGTGACCAGATGTCCCGATTTTATAGGGACAGTCCCGATTTTGGGGTCTTTTTCTTATATAGGTTCCTATTACTCCCTACCCTCGTCCCGATTTTTCACACTTGCTGTCTGGTCACCCTCTCTTTCCCAATCTAATGTTAAAATGACTGGAATCTGAAGCTAAAGAAATTCAGACTAGAAAAAAAGTGCAAATGCTTAACACAGAGTAATTAACCATTGGAACAGCTTGCCTACAGATGAGACTGATTTGCCATCACTTGAAATCTTTAAGTCGAGATTGGATGTCTTTCTATATGATGTGCTGTAGCCCAACCAGAAGGTTACATGCTTGATGCTGAGTGAAATACCATTGCCTGTGTCACACAGGAAGTCAGACGAGATGATCATAATGGTCCCTTCTAGCATTACATTCCACTGATGTTTTTTAATCAACAATTCACTCTTTCAGTAAAATATATAATTGGCTTCATCCACTATTGAAGTTTGGTTATAAATTAAGGGCCAAAGCCTACCCTCCCCAAGTTCCCTTTACATTACTCTGGCACTGCAAAGAGAACATAACATTGTCCTAAAGGGATAGGTCGGAATTCCTTTTCCATAAAGGAATCCCAAGCTGGCAAAAAAACAGATGTAGCCAGATCTATGAGACTCACTCTTGGTCCTCTCTAGCACAGAGGGTACGTTGGACTGAAATGGCTCTGGTGATCCTTGCAAATGTTAACCCTCCCAAGGGGTCCATTAAAGTCGCCACAAATCAGAGCAGCCCTGAAGCTATTCCAGCTTACATCCGCAGTATCACAAGGAGGGCTAGAAAAGTGGTGTCTGCTGCACAGTGTATAGAATAGAGTCACAAGTCGCTAATCTAGGGGGAACAGTTAAAAATAGTAGCATATCCTTTAAAACCAGCAGACGAAAATAGAGTATGGAGTATAAAAAGTTATTGGGCAGAGGTTCTCAAGAATAACAAACTGAGTCATGGAAAGATTGAGGTTTCACAAATTCTTTCCAAAGCAAATATTGGAATCCTTGGGTTTCCAAAATCTCAAAATTCTAAATAACATTTTTTTAAAAAATGTTATGTGGATAAAGGAGCCAAAGCCTCCACTCCTCATCCATCAAAACTCAGAGTAACTTATGTTGAGGAATCCTGTTTCCTGAGATCATTCATCAGCAGCCAGATGGTAGATAAGCATAAAGATTCTGACACTGTAGAAAATACTGAGACCTGAAATGGATGTCACTTAACTTTCTGTCAGTGCAGTATTTACTGTGTACCCTATTTTCTGAAGTACTGTGCTTTCCTCAGAAGTGGAAAGCTCCATTATATGTAACATAATTTGTCCCTAGGAGCATCAATTGTTCAACTTCAGATTTTCATAAGCTTTCCCCCAACAGGGTCGGGGGGGGGGAGCGGGGATGGGGGTAGTGGGAGGACAAAACTTCTGCCACAAGCAAGAATGATTTCCTGTTGAATACTGCCAGAAGAGACAACTTCAGACCAAAATCATATTTCATTAATTACGATAATGCCTAAATGGAAGTGGAGGGAACTCTTATAATGCAATGCACTGGAGGTTATTTTTGCTTGTCTGAGCATGTGTGCACATTACCAAAGCAATTACAGCCTCTATCCAAATAGACACAATCTCAGCTATTATGGCCCTAGTCTTGTAAACTCTTCATGCACAGAACTCCTGTTGTCTTCAGTGGAAGTTCTTTGCAAGGAGAGGTTAGTGGATTGAGATTTGACCATATATGTACTTACTGGATGAATAGATACAATGCTGTACATAGATTTTTTGATTTGCTGTACAATTAAAAGGAAGTTAAAAATATTTTAAGATACACATCTGTTTCTGTGCTTTATCTTGGAAATGCCTCCATATGGCCCTGATCCTGTTGTTGGATCCACAAAGATAAACCTTCATGCCTGCACCAAACTTAAGCAGGGCCCCACATGGGCACAGGATTCCACCCACAGGGGTTCATATGCAATATCAGGATCTATACTTTTCAGTGCAAGCAGATGTTATTGGGCAACATTGAGTGAAGGAACTTAACTGCCACCTTTGATGCATCAATCCAATATATTGAAATCCCAAATGAAAATGTACACAAGATTAACACAAGCAATATAGCAAAGGTCTGTCTAGTATTCCTATTGTCAGTAGGTGAGTTTTTGCTCTATTTGCTGCTAATAATGTCATATTTTTGTTAATGCAAGGAATTTAGTAATGGAAGCATAACTGAGTATGTCATGTGTAACTATCAAGGCTGTTTGTGTGTCATGGATATGACTTCCATAGCATAAATAATGAGCTTTATGGATTTTGAATAAAACCCATGATTTATGTCACCCTGGTCAGCCTCCTACTAAGCAATACTCCTCCATTAATTTTTACTAATTTAACTGTAGCTGTTCAGGAAAAACACCTGGGACCAGACTCTGCCAGCCTCTCTGGCAGCCAAACAGCTGGCATAACTGGCTACCTGTCAATTCCCCCTGTGCTTAGTGAATCACTGGGTGGGATAGAAACAGCATAGAACCCAATTGCTCCCACAGTCTCTTCACTTCCTCTGCTGCCTATCCTCCCTGGACAAAAACTCTCCTTTCTGCTTTCTCACTGTGAGCACTGGGACACAACACCCCCACCCACCGCCCATGAGGAAAAAGTTGGTTACATAGTAAAACACTGCATCGCTCTGCTCAGAGCTGCCCTCTCGAATCTCATCCCTGAGTTTGGGGGGGGCTCAATTCCCCTTTGCACTGTGTGAAAAGAGGGAAGTATATGGCACCAAGACTATTGTTATGCTGAAAACAAAAATAAGCTCACCATAGTCCCTGGGCTCTATGCTAACCAAATTGTCTCGTTAAATACACATTGGGCAGACAGAATAACATGAGTGCTTCAGAAGAAATAGAAAGGGAATAAAGGCAGCAAGCAGCAGTCATTTTCTTATGCTTACACTGTACATTACTCTTCTTTGGTTTTCTTTCCTCACATTTTAAGATCTATTGTGTTTTATTTCTGTGTTACAAGATAAAGTGGCTTAATAATGAGAAATGCAAAGGTATTTCTCCGCACTGCCTCTGTTTGGTTATTTTCTTTCCCCCATATGTTTTTCCAACTGTGCACGCTGCACAGCTCATAATAATGTATTCACAGCCAAGAAGAGACTGGAGTTTACTGATTAAGGGCTATTTTAAAATTTCACACATTCTTTGCAAACCTCCCTTCAATAGTTCATAATAATTGTAAGCAGCTGAAAATAAAGCAGATATGAAATGCTTGAGGTGCCACATCTTAGACTTATTAACCATTACAGGCCTAGAATAGCCTCTTAGTCCTTTTTCCCTTTCAAGCTGAAAATAATAATAATAATAAAAAAATACATCCTCTGTGCATGAATGTTAAAGGTTTCCTTGGTACTGCTACCTTGGAAACACTATGCTAAATGGGGACCGATGAAAATACATTATGTAGTTCATTCTCACACCATAATCTGTCTAGAAAGGTCTGACTTGGAAAACAGCACTGCTGAACTGAGGCATTGATATTCAGGCTTTTATTTTTAGATGAGTACTTCAGAATGCAGATATTTCCACTCTGTTGTCACTGAATGCACAGTAAGCCTCTACAGTTCTTTAAGATTACTTTTCCAGAGATAACAAGTGTGCTTTGTATGCATCACAGACCACCGTGCGCTGCCTCCACCACCTTACCCCCAATGCCATTTTTTCTATCTGCCAGAAGTCTCTAGGGAAACATTCTAGAAGTGTTGTCATTTTCTAAACTACATTCCCTGCTGAATAGCATAGAAGCTTCCAAGACAACTGGACCCTTAAAACATTAGTCTGTGCTAATGACCCCTTTATTTATAGAATCAAAAGACTTTTTGGGTATCTTTCATTAGGCAAAAATGAAAGGCATAAACCTTTTCAGACATGTGACAATTGTTTTGAGTTTCTAAGTGACAAAGATCTCAAAGAAATTGTAATAATAAAATAATACTACAAATGAAGATACTGTATTTGAAATGTGCAATTGGAAGCATTGACACATTGGTTTGTAATCTGTAATGATTTTAGCAGGTGTTTGGTCAACCGCACTGTAATTAAAGTAACTTCAGGAGTTTCATTATCGGGGTGGCTCTAGGTATTTTGCCGTCCCAAGCACGGTTGCCTTGGGCGGCAAGCCTGCAGGAGGTCCCCAGTCCCGCGGATTTGGCAGCATGCCTGCGGGAGGTCCGCCGAAGCCGCGGGACCAGCGGACCCTCCGCAGGCATGCCAGCCAAGGCAGCCTGCCTGCCGCCCTCGCGGCGACCGGCAGAGCACCCCCCTTGGCTTGCCGCCCCAGGCACGCGCTTGGCGTGCTAGTGCCTGGAGCCGCCCCTGTTCATTATACCCTTGTATATAATTTTGTTTCCCATATTTAAATTCCCATGTGTGGTCTGCCCTCCGTTCTCCTCCAGTCCTTATGGAGCTGCCAGGCATTGATTCTCCATACCCTATGGAAGTCTACTAGCAAGGGTCATTTGTATAGATACTCCTTGCTTCTGCTTTTCTCCCCTACTCACCCTTCTTGGGCTTACCCTACTATGCTGCCAGGATCATCCTCATCTGCTCTTGCCACCCCTATCACCATACAGTAACGCCTTTACAATGAGAGACTTGGGTTTTATTTGTAATCAAGGGAAATGTGAACCGGTTGATGCATGTGATTGACATAAAGCTCAGATTTGTGAAATTGGGGAACGACACGTCTCCTTTTTAAAAGAAAGTGTATGACCCACAAACCTTAATGAGGTACAAACCTTAACCTGTCCTAACAGACCAAATGAAAGAAAACAAACTTTTTAATAGAGAAAAGCTGAAAATAAAAGGAAAGTGCGGAGGAACCTATAGACTGGGTTAATTGAAATTCTATGGTTATAATTGAAAAAGTCCAATAAAATAAAATATGGATATGCACCGATCCATTTGATTTCATTTAATCCATAAAACAATTATCCAATGGAAACTATTGAAGAGGTGTCAGCTAAAGGCTCAGATGCAAAAATTTTCTTGCAATGCCTTTGTCATCTTATGATTATATTACTACAGTGCACTCTACAATGAAGCTACATATGGAAACCATTTGGAACCTAAGTGAGTACAGAATCCAGCTGATTTCTCATTAAGTGGGGTTTTGTACCATGAGCACTCAACAATGGGCCCCTGGGATATACACTAGTTACCAACTGGCTGCTGGATGGAATTTTAAGTGTTATTTTTAACCCACATGCCCTAATACTAGACTCTTATTTGTGAGTCTAGTGAAATAGCAAAATGGACACCACTCTTTGGGGTGGGGACTCTGTTTTATGTCTGTACCTAGCACAGTGGAGTCCTGGTCTATGAGTGGGGCTCGTAGGTGTTACCACAATACAAATAAGAATTAAAATATAAGATAATTTTGATTATATTTAAGGATTTCCAGAATATAGAAATTCAGAATGAACAAGGAGCTAAACTTTTCAGGAGTATACAGCACTCATTCAGGCAAAATACCTCAAAGAAGCCATAGTGGTGTCATGGTCATCCCTCCCCTTCGGGGTTGGAGGGAGGCCACTCTGCCTTACTATGTCGTTGAGACTGCTGCCTAATATCAGGGAGACTTGGCAGACCAGTTGCTAGCGTCCTAACCAGTCTAACAGAGCTGAGCCCCAAATAGTCTACAGGCTCTGGCCCTTTGGCAGGAGCAGGGACACCAAGGAGTCTGTAGGCCTGGCCCTTCGGCAGGGGCAGAGCAAACCCAGCAGTCTATCAGCTATGAGGTCTATTGTCCTCACTTGGGTGGATGGCAAACAAATGCAGATCTCTTGGACCTCAGCTGAGGAGGCTGCCACCCTAGGGTGAGGTGGCAGGGGGATGCTGACCCACCCAACTCCATCGCATCCCAGCCCAAGACCCTAACAGTGGCAGAGCATTCTGCCACTAGGTCAACGGGGAATCTGCCCACAGTACACTGGCCATGCTTCAGGCAGCACTACAGCCAGACTGGAGTCAGATATCCCTGGGCCACTTCCTACCTTCCCCTTGGGTCCATGGGGTGTCCTCCATCTCCCTGGGGCAGGTGGCAGTCTGGGCAGCTCCCCTGCAGACACACATTCCCCAGTGAGCTGGGCATCTCTGGACTTGGCAGCAGGGTCAGCAGCCTGGAGTAAGCAGGATGCATCTGTCTCCTTTGCTGTCTCTGCCCCAACTGAGTTAGAGGCCCCACCTTTTATACTTCTTGTCCCACCTATCCACTTCTGGTGAGAGGGGCGAGGCAGGTCTGGTTCTGCCCACCTGGGCACAGAGAGTTCCTCCCCTTTGAAAGCATCCTCTATGTAGTAACTTCCCAGCATTTCCACAATGCAAAAGCTTCAAATAATACTCATGAACCATAGTGATGGCAAACTGGCCTTCTCTCATCTGTTAGAGTTCTTCCAAAGAGTTAACAAAACAGTAGCTCAAGAAGAACGAGTGACTATGATCCATTCAGACTCTCAAAAGACTTTTGATAAAGCTCCTCACTAGAAGCTGTTAAGGAAACTAGGTAACCACAGGGTGAAAGGTAAAGTCCTGTCTTGGATTAAAAACAAGTTAAGAGATAGAAAACATAGTAGAAATAAATGGCCAATTCTCAGTGTGAAAAAAAGGTTAATAGAGGAGTGCCCCAGGGATAAGTCTTAGGTCTGGTGTTTTTCAATACATTCATTAACAACCTGAAAGAAGTGGTGAATAGTGAGGTGGCAACACTTCCTGACAAAATTATTTAGGTCAGTCAAGACTAGGGAAAGCTGTGTGGAAACTCAGAAGGAACTAATGCTAGCAGAGAAATTCATCATAGAGAAATTCAAGCTAGCACATCTGAGAAAGAACAATTTAAAACTACCTGTAAACACTGATGGATTCTGAATTTTCTTGTAACCATATAAGAAAAAAATATTTAAGAATGATTGTGGGCAGTTCAATTAATACTGTGCAGCTCCTCAAGGTACAGCAATGGTCAAAATAGACTGCCTGAAGGGAGAGAGAGAGTAATATGGAAAATACAAATACTATAATATAAATCAATTTTACATCCTCATCTTTAATACTTCCATTTAGTTTTTTGTCACCTCATTCCAAAACAGACACCAGAAACAAAAATGTTACAGAGGACAGTGATATATGTTTAGAGCAGTTCATCTGTTGCACATGAAAAGTTGACCCTCTTTGTCTACTTAACATAATGCTCTTCTGTGCCACAGGCTTCAAAATCATACAGTACGTCCAAGTGATATCTTCTGGAGCACACCCTGCCTCGTTTGCTTCTGACAGCTTCCACTCATGGCATTTTCTCCTTTATCACTTGCCTCTATTTAGCTATATCACTAAAGCTATATAAAGGCATCACATTCTGCAGAGATGAAGAAAGTTCAAGGAATGTCTGATGATGAAAGGACGACTGTGGTTCAACAAGAGATTTTTCACTATTCCTACTGAGTCCTATTGAGTTGATAAGCTGACACACAGTTAGACTGAAACATTCAAAGAAAACAGCTCCACAGAGTACAAGAGCAGTTAGTACAATTGAATGGGTACACACTCACTGGGATAATTTATAGCAAGAACCTGTTTAATGCTAAAGAGAGTTCAGCTAGCCCTCCATAAATTAAGTTCTAGTCATGAAGAGCATATTCTAAGAATGGGCTGGCAACATGCATACACACTAAATACCATCAAAATAATAAATAATCATTGTACCATGTGTCTAATCTGTCTATAAGGTATTTATATGCTCCCCATAACTGTAATATCTGAGCACTTCACAATCTTTAATATATTTATTGTCACAACACTCCTGTGAGGTCAGGAAGTGCTATTATCCCATTTGACAGATGGAGAACTGAGGCACAAAGAAATTAAGTGACTTGCCCAATCAGGAAATCTATGGTGGAGACACTTGAACCTAGATCTCCCAAGTCCCAGGCTAACCCTCTAACTATCAGACTAAAAGGTAGCCTCTAAAGCATAACCCAAACTCTCCAGTAAAGAGGGGTTTCAGCCAAGATTCTAGAAATAACAAATCAAGATGCATTAAGGTACTTACAATATATAGTTTGTATATGGCTTACAGTCATCTTTAATTTGATCAGAAGTAAGAATTGTCAGATATTAGCTTTGTGCTTATTTTATTTATAAAACTACAAGCTCCCCTGTAGCTGTTTCTAATGTTGCAATGTACAGGGCAATATTTTTCGTTACTAGTAAAAGAAAATAAATTTCAGATCACTGATAACAGAATCATGAGTAATTGTGGTTTTAATGGGAAGGTAAAGTAAATGTTATGAAATGACACTACTCAGGATTTACCACCCCAATTCCAAAAAAGCAAATAGAAGTACGGTGCTGCAATAGCACTCTGTAGGAGTTGTGTCAACAACTTAGCTTTACTCCCTTCTTAACAATTTTTGATTGATTGACCCAGTTAGAATGTTATTACATTCATTGACAAGCTCGGACCAGCATATTGAAGTCATGCTGACCTTTACATTTATTGAAAGTACTTAGTAATACTGCCGTGCACCTCTGATCCGATATACTATATTATGAGAACCTGGTGATGAGCAATAGTTGGTTTTAAAAATGGATATATGGACGGAAAACCTTAATTTTGGCATTTCCTACATTTTCAGTGCTTGACTTTTCAATGCTAACTTTCTTCTAATGTGGTTTGTTTGTGTGTGTGTCTGCACATACTAGTATATATGCTGCTGCATTTTTTGTTTATAATGTGAGCAGAAGAAACAGGGATTAATCATTTAGGCTGCAATCCTGCAAAACCTTTATGTAACGAGAGTGATTCCACTGAAGTCATTGGGACTGTTCACAGGGCATAAAGTTAAACACGTGCATAATAAGTCTTTGCAGGTTTGGGGCCTTAGTCTGTCAGAAACTGTTTCTTGAGCTAGGTCTACACTACCGCCAATGTTGATGTAACTTATGTCACTCATGGAGTGTGAACATAGGCACCGACTCCATGGGTGCTCCGGGGCTAACAGCTGTTTGGCAGTGCTTAGGACTTTCCGGGAGGGAGAGGGAGGAGCGGGGATGCAGCGTGCTCAGGGGAGGAGGAGGAGAAGAGGCAGGGCAGAGACGGGAACTTAGGGGAAGGGAATGGAATGGGGGGGAAGGGGTGGAGCTGGGGTGGGAAAAGGCAGGGTGGGGCGTGGACTTTGGGGAAGGGGTGGAATCGGGATGGGGAGAGGGCGGTGAAGAGGCAGGAAGAGGCGGGGCAGGGGCAGGGCCGGGCGGAGGGGAAGTTGGCGCCTATGGGTGTGAATATTCCACCCCTGAGCGACATAAGTTACACCGACATAAGCACTAGTGTGCACAGCACTATGTTGGTGGAAGAGCTTCTCCCGCCGGCATAGCTTATGCCGTTCGCAGGGGTGGGTTTTTTCATGCCAACAGGACAGCTGTCTCCCGTCGGCATAGACTATCTTCGCCACATGGGCTGCAGCAGCACAGCTATATCGGTACAGCCTTAGTGAGATTTGTCAGTTGTTTACAATCACTTACTCCAGAGGCTTTATATGTTGTGTAGTTTTCCTCATGTATCTGCGAGGCAGTTTGTGTCCAGAATGCTAATCAAGAGAGAAAGCTTTCATGTAATTTATGTAATTTGCTTGAAATATTTTTTATTTTTGCATTTTGTCAGTATCCTGTATTCATTCAGTCAGCACTGGGTGTCCATTGTTCACGTGCAATCTAAAATTCATTAAAAATAATTAAAGATAAAAATGGTTGATTTCATACTGAAGTTATAATCTAGTGCTTTTGAATGTGGTTCCTTGCAGAAGGTATGTATGTGAAAGTAATGTTGAAGCAGGTCCTATTCTTTTGGGGCTTGAATAGGGACTAGGAGTGGCTGGCTCACTACAAAAGCAACTTTCCCTCTCTTGGTATTGACACCTCCTCATCAATTATTGGGAGTGGACCATATCCAATCTGATTGAATTGGCTTTGTCAACTGGTTTACCTTGTAAGGTAACTCCCTTCTCTTCATGTGTCAATATAATAATGCCTGCATCTGTAATTTTCACTCCATGCATCTGAAGAAGTGGGTTTTTTACCCACAAAAGCTTATGCCCAAATAAATTAGTTAGTCTTTAAGATGCCACCGGACTCCTCGCTGTTTTTGTGGATACAGACTAACACGGCTACCCCACTGATTTTTAAAGAGAAGTTCTCAATTCCCTAAATACGATAATGTACTATTTGGAAGATACATAGTTTATACACTTCAGATAACACAGAATAATAGTCAGCCTATTAAAAGAAGCACCAGGCAAAAAAAAGATGTTGAATAGATTTGCGAAGAAGAATATTTACAAATGCTACGACTGCTACATTAAACTACCTTTTCATTGTTTCTGGGTTTCGGGCCAAACCACAAACACTGGTGGGGCAGAGACAATTCCACCCACCGCCAGATGCATGTACACACATTCCAAAAAGACTAAAAACATGCTGTGTTCTTAAAAGTATTTCCACTTTGGGGCCATATTCGGAATAAGTGTGTATTTTATACAATGATCTAAAATACAGCTATCAAATTGTCTAGTATGAAGACCACTAAACTCAATCTTTTTCTAAAATTGGATTTCTGTTACCAAAAAAGAGAAGATAGTACATGCAGATGTGCATCATAAGAAAATTTAAAAAGAAAGATTTTGCTGTATTTGAAAATAAAATCTGTGACTGTAAAGTAATAATCATTTTAATCTTTGTATTTAGAATTATAGATCGTTCTTATGCATAGGAAGTCCAACAATGTACTTCTTCCTTTATATAACGGTTTGTGGAAGAAGCAGTTATATCATTATCCTTCTCTCACTAAAGTCATCCCTTATGTCAAGGACAACAACATTATGAAAAAAAAGTCTACAGTTCTCCTATCTAATGAAAGAAATATTCACTCCAGCAGTTCAAAGCAACAATCTCATATCTTTCCATGGCACAGAAAGCTCTATCTGGTGTTACTCATATACTTATCTAGGAAAAAACAATATAGTCAAATAAACAAGTTAAGAATAATTGCTAAAAATGTCAGTTATATTTTAAAGTAATTCTGGTACAATAATCATATTTTCTACCCACGATTTCTCATATGACAGGTATCAATCAACCCCCTTGTGGCACAGTGTCCAAAATCAAAATCAATGAAACCAGGCCAAAAAAAAAAAAAAGCACTGGGCCTTTTTTTAAATTAAAAAAGCTACTACTATGGATTTTTTCCCCGAAATGAGAGCTATCATATTCTATAATGCAAAAACCACCAACTCCTATGACTTCCTGAAACGGGATAGGAAAAAGTAGTCTCAGAGGATACTTCAGCAGAGTTTCAGCTCATACCAAATCCTGAAACCCTAGTGGGTGGTTAGGATGCAATACTTTTAGATCACATGTAACAGGTTCACATTGACCTGTCTCTTATGTCTGGCTACATCGAGGTTGAAGATCACAATACCTTTTGTGACGAGGGTGAGGTAGTACCACAGACAATATTTTCTTCCTTGAAACAAACAAACAAACAAAAAAGGCTACACCTGCCACTCAGACTACACATCACACTTACATAGACAGTAACTGAAACACAAGCATTGTGGTTTCTAAATTAATTATGTGCCTGATCTTGCAATCCATTCTCACATGGAGTGCCATTAATTTAGGTGGGAGTACTTGCATGAATACTTAGGGTTACAGGATTAGGTTTGATTGAACACTAAGGCAACTTAAAGCATTTTGAGTATGGAAAATGTTATAAGAACAAGTTCTGTTAGAGCATACTTTTGAACTCTGACACCAAGATTTTCAAAAACAGGTGCCAAAAGACAGGCTAGCTCAGTGGGCTGATTTTTAAAAGTGCTGAGCAGCTGGAAGGTCCCAATTGACTTCCCTGAGAGATTTCAAATGCTTAGCACTTCTGAAAAGTCAGCCCACTGATTTAGGAACCTAAGCCAGGATAGATTTACAAACCTAATTTAAGGCTCTTATTTTTGAAAATCTTGGCCTGATGTCCAAAGCTATGTTCTGACAAGCCAATGGTCTTGGTAATTTGACATTCACATGTCAAATTAATTTTCTTCCCTCACTCCCACCTCTGTTTTTCTCTCTCTCAATCCCTTGGAACACCATCCCAAACCATGTTTATCACCCAGCAGCCTCTGCTCTTTTAATCCTCTCCTTTTCAAAAGTGCTGAGCAACCAGCAGTTCCCAATGACCTCAACAACAACTACCAGCTGTTGAAAGCTAGGCTACTTACATAGAGTGCCTAACTATGAATTTAAGATCATGAAGGCATCAATTTTTTTAAATTATTGGCCTTTAACTTTATTTTTTAAACTACCTTTCAAACAGTCTAACAAACAACTTTTTTTCTTATAATGTGAGAACTGGGGATCCCTTTGATGTAGGCTGGTTTGAGCAGTTTAAGGAGAAATCTAGTGTCCTTCAGTTTCACAAGAGCTTTCATTTCACTATTGTTTCATATAATAATAAATTTGAAGCTGCTCCCTATTTACCTACTAACCATCTCCTGGAATAGTTAATTCCTCTGACTTTGGCACAGTCTACAGTTATTACCTCATAAACAGGAAACATCCTCAAATTATATTTAAATAACCTGATTGTTCCTATGCATTTCATTATTTATCCTTCCAACCTTCTTCCCTGCAGAACTATTCTATCAAAGTTTCTGACTTGCGGCTCTCATATGCAAGGCTGAAATAAGAACAAAGACAGCTGTGGAAATTAATTTCAAACACAAATAGTTGTTCACTGATCACCACAATATTAAGAAAGGGAGAGGGAACTGGGGATCCTTTCATGTAGGCTGATTTGAGCAGTTTAAGGAGAAATCTAGTGTCCTTCAGTTTCACAAGAGCTTTTCCTCATTTTCCAAGGCTGGATTAAAGCATAGGCACCCAAGGGCCCTGGCTACTGGTGTCACTTGATTGCTTTTGAAAAGAAGAGGGGGGAATATCCCTAAATTTCTAGCTATCATGGCTGTAAGGAAAAGCTTGAAAACCTGCCTTGAATATGATCAGTACAGTGATCTCCGTCTGAGTCTGGAGAGACTGCCTGAAAGGTGTGAACAGCCCCATTCATCTGAAGTTAAAGCTGCCAACATTACCCCAACAAAGGCCTTTGTGAAAGGAATAAGGGGGGTAGCCCACCCACCCAAACACCCTGCTGGAGTTAGTACTGAGGATATACTGCATACATACCCTCTGCTGCCACCCCTGCCTTTGTGAGAGGAGGGAGATGAGATTCCTTCTGCTCTTGAGAGGAGGCAGCGGTCACTGCTGCCACTTTTGGGGTAGACAGTCATTCTGCTGTCCTAAGCACCACCTTTTCATGGTATGCTTAGGATCCCAGACTGCCTCTTCTGGTCTTTGATTTACCTAGGTAACAGAAACAATAGGGAGTTAATTGCCTAGAAAAAGAAAATTTACAGTCTCCAAAGTGCTTTCCTGCTGAATGACTGCTAATGGCTTTATATCTGTGACTCAGTAAGGTAAATGCTCGCCCCTCCGTCCCCGCCCTGCCAACCAGTGGACTATCTGAAAATACAAGAAAGATAAAAGGTTTTGTATTAGATAATCGGATGATGGTAAAATGCAGCAGAAGAAAAAATAGGTGTATTTCCTTAGTTAACATCTGTGCATCCATTAGATACATAATCTGTTTTCTCATTAGCTGTTACCTTGGCAAAGCAATGCTATTGATAGTAAGTCAAGTGATCAAGCTGAAAAGTCATATATTTATCTTCTTTAGGGCACAAATCAGACCTGCGTTTGTAATATAGTCGTTTGGAGATATAAATGTTCCTATTCTGACACCTAGTGTTGAAGAACATTTTTACATGTAAGTGTTTAGTTTTGTGCCTGGCTCAGTTACTGTGGTATGCAGTACTCTCTTGTGGACATCCTGCAGTACTGCGCACTGATGAACAAATACCCAGGCTTTACAAATGGAGAAAAGAAAGGATAGTTAGAACTTTCTTTCTCTCATAAGCCCATATCTTACAAACCACCAGGAAGGCTGTTTACCATTTGATGTGTATGTACAATTTCTATGGTTTAATGAGCACAATGGGAGCATAGACACCAATATTCTTATCTTTCTGTAGACAGAACTAATTTTTCTTTCAGAACAGTGAATTTAAAGCACTGATAATCCTGAAGCATATTCTTAATCTTTCAACACACACATACACACCATGAGGTAGCAGTAGAAACACCCATCAAATGATGTAACCAGTAGTTACTTCTAAAGACTTAATATTTCCTCTGTGTGGACATTATTGCTACATTTACATTATTGTCATAAATCTGCAACTACTCCTAGCAATTAGACATTGGTCAAATTACTTTTTGGAACCTAGCAATGAAACGCTTTAAAAAAAAAAAAAAAGACAACCATGAAGTTTGTTGCCAACTCTGAAGTGTTGCTAAAAGTACTAAACTTAGTTAATCCTAACCTAGAAATACTTCATGATAGTGAAAAGCCACTACTGGCTATAGTTCAGAACGATGCCACGCTCTTAAAAAGAGAAGGCAGAGGTTGAAAAAAATGTTCATCTCAAGAAACCATCTAGTTTCTTTGCAAAATACCTATTTTCTAGTCTCCCTTTCCTAGAAAAGATCAGTGTGAAACCAGTAGTGAGCCAGTGCATTAGATATCAACCAATGAGGCTCCAGACTGGCAAAGCAAGGAGAAGGCTTTAGTCCTGGTGGTCTCTCTTCAGTGGACTGAGGTCACATATCCTGTTTATTCTGCTAGAGCAGTTAGATCTTTCTGCAGTCTGAGGCTTGGTCTACCCGACCAATTTATGTCGGTATAAGTACATCACTCAGAGGTGTGAAAAATCCACACCCCTGAGTAAGCAGTTATACCAGTCGAGCTCCCTATGTAGACAGTGCTATGTCGACAAGAGGGCTTCTCCCTTCAACATAGCTACTGCCTCTCAGGGAGGTCGATTATCTACCTCCACTATCTATGCCAATGGAAGCTCTCCTGTCAGCGTATACAGCGTCTTCATTAAGCGCTACAATGGCATAGATGTACCATTGCAGCCGCATCACTTCAGCACTTTTAAGTGTTGACAAGCTCTCAGATGCTAACATACATGGCAGGAGTGGCAAATTCTGTTTTAAATGGTTCATCTCCTTCCTGCAAGAGTTTCCAAATCTTGTGCCCACAATTCAAGAAGGATGTTGATATACTGGAGAGGGTTGAGAGAAGAACCACTAGAATGATTAAAGGATTAGAAAACATTCTTCATAGTGATAGATTCAAAGAGCTCAATCTACTTAGCTTAACTAAGTGAAGGTTAAGGGATGATGATTATAGTGTATAAGTATCTACCGGGGGAAGAAATATTTAGTAATGGGGTCTTCAATCTAGCAGAGGAAGATATAACAGGATCCAAGGGGTGGAAACCAAAGCTAGACAAATTCAGACTGGAAATACAGTGTAAATTTTTAAGTGAGAGAGTAATTAACCCCTTGGAGCTAAGGGTCATGGAAGATTCTCCATCACTGATGATTTTTTAAATTACGATTGGATGTTTTCCTAAAAGCTATGCTCTAAACATTATTTTAGGAAAGTTTGTGGGTCAGACTAGATTATCACAATGGTCACCCTTCTGGCCTTTGAATCTATGAATTGCAGAGGGCAGTGATGGACTCAATGTTTACATGAAGTTTCTGGAGGAAACGCTATGAGGATATGCTGCTGGTACTCAGCTCTGTGTCTTCTCTTCATCATTCCAAGATTTGGGCACCTCCATCCACTTCCAGTCTGTAGAAGAGATTGGGACCTGGATAAAAGCCAGTTGGTTTAAGGTCAGGAATAAGATGGGAGTGCTGCTCAATGACTTGGAGAAGCATTTTGAGGAAGTGGAGAAGTCTTTTAACAATTCCCTAAAGGAAGGACATCTGTCTACCTACTGTCAAGGATCACAAGCTCAGATCCTGCTAGACTCCTTTGCTACTCATGGATTTCTACATAACAGTTTCCAGAAGTGCCTTTACTCATTTTACTCCAACCTGTGCCTGGTTCCATGGCTATTGAAAGTAGACTCTACCTGAAACTAAGAGTTTAAAGACTGAAGACTCACACCACTCAGACTGCAGCTGTCCATCTTAAGAACAAGATGGGCCAATAAAAGATTATACTTGTTCTCTGCCCCCAGCAATGACAGCTACTGAATTCCCAAATTAGATTCGGGTGCTGGGTACCATCCATAAACCCCTAAATGATCAAGGAACCAGCTACCCCTTTCGTTCTGACCTGACTTGACTACTTTATTTATCCAGAGCACATAGGCTAACTGTCCCAAACTGTGATGCTCAAGTGAGCACATCATTTTTGGCAGTGATTCCTTACCTCTGGAATTTCTTCTAAATCAGAAATAGATCTAAGCATCAATGAAGTCAATAGGATTACTTGTATCCTTATACAAATATTGCTCTCTAGTATAACTAGGGCAGTGTCACCAACTGCCTGAAACAGAGGAACAAAGCGGGTGAGGTAATATCTTTTATTGGGCCAACTTCTGCTGGTGAGAGAGACAAACTTTTGAGGTTATACAGAGCTCTTATTCAGGTCTGGGGAATGTACTCAGAACATTGGCGCTGACTTTCCCTCTTTCCCCTGGATGTTCGACCCCTCCTCTGCCCCTGGCCCTGTCCCCAGTCCACCCTGTCCATGAGGCCCCGTCCCTGCCCCACCTCTTCCAACCCCTTCCCCATAGTCCCCGTCCCAACTCTGCCCCCTCCCTGCCAATATTTCAACTCCTTCCCCAAATCCCTGCCCTGGCCCTGCTTCTTCCCTGTCTCCTCCCCTGAGCGTGCCACATTCCCACTCCTCTCCCCACCCGAAGCATGCTAACACTGCCAAACAGCTGTTAGGTGGCAGCCAAGCAGGAAACGCTGGGAGGTAGGCAGAGGAACGGGTACATGGCATGTTTGGAGGGGAGGAGGAGGTGGGGCGGGGGAGAGGGGAACTTGGCTGCTGGTGGGTGCAGAGCACCCACTAATTTTTCCAGGACTGGAGCACCCATGGAAAAAAATAAGCAGTTTCTTCGCACCCACCAGCAGCAAAGTTCACCTCTCTCCCCACACCACTCCCACACACCTGCAGCCCCCGCCAATCAATTCCTCTCCCTCTCTCCCAGCACCTCCTACATGCCATAGAACAGCTGTTCAATGGCATGCAGGAGGCATTGGGAGGGAAGGGGAGGAGTGGGGACGGGGAACGTTCAGGTGAAGGGGTGGAAAGAGGCAAGGGTGAAGCGGGGGCAGGAAGAGGCGGGGCAGAAGGTGGGGCCTTCGGGGTGGGGAGGAGTGGGGGCAGGTGAGGGTGGGGCCTGGGGCAGAGCACGGGTTGAGCACCCATGGGGAAAATTAGAAGCCGTCCCCTATGGATACTACCTCACCCACCTTGTCTCTCTAATATCCTGCTGGGACTGACATGGCTATACCACTGCATACATTATACAGAGGAAGCATTTTTTCCTTTTATCTAAGACATGCAAAGTGCATCAAAATACTATGGTGGTGAGCACCCTCTAAGTGCGTGTTAGAAATAGTCAGCTTAAATCTTATTTGTTTTATAAGCTGACCAAAGCATGTGAATTCCTATTCCACCCTTAGTGACATTAAAAACTTTGATTGTCGTGTTACAGATCTCAGTGAAACAGGTTACTAGGTTTTACAACATGAAGATTTTTTTTCTCCCTCTAAAATGCTGCATAGTCAGAAAACCTTACTTAGAGGTGGCATAATAAAAGGAGGGTTGGTTTTTTTTAAATGGGTGAAATTGCTCCAAATTTAAAACATTTGTAGAAAAAATATGTTGGGAGAGAAACAGATAAGAGCTTTGCCATTTTTGCCACCTCGCCATCCTAATGGTCTTTTAATTAGTCTGCTTTGCCTGCCAAAACTTTGTGTTTCCTGAATGACTGATTATAATGGCAGTACATTTGAGATTTTGATGACCACAGGAATGAAGACAAGAGATTCCAATGAACTAATGTCAACAGAAGTGATTATACTATTTACTGTGTTTGAGTGAAGTTTATGTGGGGGGACAGGACTGGAAAAGAGTAAGTTAAAAGAAAGGCTCTTTAAAATAGACTTGGAATCCATCTTATAATTGCTCATTCAGTAACATAATAGCTGTTTTCCTAAACTCATTGCCGAGAGAAACTTTCCACTCTGATCTTGAAAACCATTTTATTTCTGAAACAAGCCATTTCCAACTGATATTGATCATGTAAGGGCATAAAATAGAGACTGTCTCATTTCTTAACACATGAACAGTCCTGCAAGAGGACCTTTGTCCTCCTCCCAGATAGACACAGGAAAAGAGAGGAAAAGGAAAAGTCAAGCTTGAGCGAACATCATAGTTTGTGCAAAATATAATCCAGAACCCACACAAAGACAGAATAAGTGAGTGTTCTCTATGGGGCTCTTGATAATTGAATTTGGGAGACAAATTAAGATAAATTAAATTAAGAAATATGTAAAAATGTATTTGAAAATTAGATGTAAAAAAAAATCAGTCTTAAATTGACATTCATCTTCTTGCAAGTACATAGATTAGTATATTCTTTTGGCCGTAACGAGTCATTCAGTATCCTAAACAAACAGTTCAAGTTAGGTGAAGTATTCTGTAACAATACAAATAATCTTTGTAGATTAAAGATTGTGGGATAGCTCTGGCATTTATAGGCTTTAGCACGCAACATAACTAAGGCCTGGTCTACACTAGGCGTTTAAATCGGTTTTAGGAGCCTAAAACCGATTTAACGCCACCCTCGTCATGGGCGGCTGATGGTACAAAATGATGGAAATCCATCCTCATCATCAGCATAAGCTGATTGTGCAAAAAGATGGAAATCCATCCTCATCATCAGCCTCAGCTGATGGTACAAAAGGACTGGTAACCGTCCTCGTCATCAGCCTATTGGCCCTAATTTTTTCTGGTGGATGGATGGTGCAATATGGCTGGTAACCATCCTCATCATAGCAACAGGGGGCTGAGCTCCATCAGCCCCCACCCTTCATGTGTAAAGAAAAGATTCAGTTGCCCCTGGACTAGCAGTGGGATGCTGGGCTTCTCTCCTACACACTGCTTAATGTCCTGTCTGGACTATCATAGCAGCTAATTTGTTTAGGATTAATACCAACACTTCACTGAATGTATAGATGTAAGAGCCCTGCTTTACATTTAATGCTATTCGGTGCCTTCTAATGCTGAGCATCATTTACAATTGCTCGTGTAATATTGTGATTAGTTATAAAAGCCAATGTTTAGCATTAATATTAAGCACAAATACAGAGGTTTGTAAAATCAATTGGATTTAGGAAATTGTAACGTGGATTTACTGTAATCTTAGTTTTCTCCATATGCACATATCTGAGCTTAATAAAGTCTCACACTGCCCATAAACTCTTGGCTATAACTGTACATTAACCAAATTCTTGCTGCTGAACAGTTTGGATCAATTTTCACTGAAACAACAGCATTTGAACAGTTTAACACCAATCATTTTAATCATTTTCATTTTTTAGTTCCCTCTAAAAATCCACGTCAGTAAAATTAATTACCTGAAAATTACATAAATGCTGATGTACATTTTCAGTGCAGACCAGCGCTCTGTGAATGAGACACTGAGCTACGTAAGTCAAAGGGCAGACTTCACCAACTGTTCACTGGAATGGACTACATGCAGAAGTCCGTTCCACACAAATAACCTACTACATGCAGAACACAAATAAGACTAACTGCATAATCAGATTTATCAACAGTGTAATGTTGGAAACTTTTAACTGACATGCACTTCAACAGAAATTTGTATTTGCAGATATATAAAACAATGAATTCAAAAGCTGTATCAAGTCTACACTATACAGTGATGGCCCTTAAAAATTAATTACTTTATAGTTATCTCATGGTATCCAAGAATTTCCTATAAAAGGGGCTTGCGAACGGGGGCTGCTAACAGGGAGTTTCGCAAGGGAGGTCTCCAGGTGAAGGAGGATCAAATACAGCACCTTTGGGGTAAGTGGCTGTCTGTAGTGTGTGTGTGTTTGGGGGTTACTTGCTGTGTGCTGAGCTTGTGTTTGTGTCTGCTTGGTTGGTTGATTGAAGGACCGTGTGCTGTGGCTAACAGTTGGAAGCTGTGAGCTTCAAAGTAAGATTTGAAAGTTAGAAGCCTCTGTTAATTGGCTGAGCCTTAGTCAGTGGGCAGGGCTATCAAGAAGGCCAGGGCTTTATAAAGCAGTGTGCAAGCGACCAGGGAGCTTTGCGAATAGGGGCTACTAACAGGGAGTTTCGCAAGGGGAGTGGGAAGAGGGCAAGGATCACTTGCTATTCTTTAAAACCTGTAAATTAAACTACATTCCAAACTTCTTGATTTAAACAAAACTCTTTCATTAACTAGGTAGCTGGAGGCGACAATGCAGGCAGAAGCCCAGCAGTAGAGTGGGGGCTATCCAGTTTATTGTGCTGAGTGCAGCATGTATGATTACCTGCCCTGTGGGTGAGTGGTGTATGTGTGCATTTGTTGCAAGGAGCTCCTGGCCCTCAGAGACCGCGTACGGGCTTTGGAGGCCAGGGTGGCGGAACTGGAGGAGCTAAGGGAGGCAGAGAGGTATGTTGATGAGGCTTTCCGAGATACTGTAGAATTGTCCCACCTCCGGTAGGAAGGAAGAAAGAAGCCTGCTAAACAACCAGTGGGGCCCCTGGATGATCAAGATACAAAAGGAGTGCTTAAAGACGATAAAGTCATTGCGGAGAAACTAAATGAATTCTTTGCTTCAGTCTTCACAGCTGAGGATGTTAGGGAGATTCCTAAACCTGAGCTGGCTTTCGTAGGTGACAAATCTGAGGAACTGTCACAGATTGAAGTGTCACTAAAGGAGGTTTTGGAATTAATTGATAAACTTAACATTAACAAGTCACCGGGACCAGATGGCATTCACCCAAGAGTTCCGAAAGAACTCAAATGTGAAGTTGCGGAACTATTAACTATGGTTTGTAACCTGTCCTTTAAATCGGCTTCTGTATCCAATGACTGGAAGATAGCTAATGTAACGCCAATATTTAAAAAGGGCTCTAGAGGTGATCCTGGCAATTACAGGCCGATAAGTCTAATGTCAGCACTGGGCAAATTAGTTGAAACAATAATAAAGAATAAAATTGTCAGACACATAGAAGAACATAAATTGTTGGGCAAAAGTCAACATGGTTTCTGTGAAGGGAAATCGTGTCTTACTAATCTATTAGAGTTCTTTGAAGGGGTTAATAAACATGTGGACAAAGGGGATCCAGTGGGCATAATATACTTAGATTTCCAGAAAGCCTTTGACAAGGTTCCTCACCAAAGGCTCTTACGTAAATTAAGTTGTCATGGGATAAAAGGGAAAGTCCTTTCATGGATTGAGAACTGGTTAAAAGACAGGGAACAAAGGCTAGGAATAAATGGTAAATTCTCAGAATGGAGAGGGGTAACTAGTGGCGTTTTCCAAGGGTCAGTCCTAAGACCAATCCTATTCAACTTATTCATAAATGATCTGGAGAAAAGGATAAAAAGTGAGGTGGCAAAGTTTGCAGATGATACTAAACTGCTCAAGATAATTAAGACCAAAGCAGACTGAAGAACTTCAAAAAGTTCTCACAAAACTAAGTGATTGGGCAACAAAATGGCAAATGAAATTTAATGTGGATAAATGTAAAGTAATGCACATTGAAAAAAATAACCCTAACTATACATACAATATGATGGGGGCTAATTTAGCTACAACGAATCAGGAAATAGATCTTGGAGTCATCGTGGATAGTTCTCTGAAGACATCTACACAGTGTGCAGAAGCGGTCAAAAAAGCAAACAGGATGTTAGGAATCATTAAAAAAGGGATAGAGAATAAGACGGAGAATATATTATTGCCTTTATATAAATCAATGGTATACGCACATCTTGAATACTGCATACAGATGTGGTCTCCTCATCTCAAAAAAGATATACTGGCATTAGAAAAGGTTCAGAGAAGGGCAACTAAAATGATTAGGAGTTTGGAACAGGTCCCATTGAGGAGAGATTAAAGAGGCTAGGACTTTTCAGCTTGGAAAAGAGGAGACTAAGGGGGGATATGATAGAGGTGTATTAAATCATGAGTGATGTGGAGAAAGTAGATAAGGAAAAGTTATTTACTTATTCCCATAACACAAGAACTAAGGGCCACCAAATGAAATTAATGGGCAACAGGTTTAAAACAAATAAAAGGAAGTTCTTCTTCACGCAGCGCACAGTCAACTCATGGAACTCGTTGCCTGAGGAGGTTGTGAAGACTAGGACTATAACAGCATTTAAAAGAGAACTGGATAAATACATGGAGGTTAAGTCCATTAATTGCTACTAGCCAGGATGGGTAAGGAATGGCATCCCTAGCCTCTGTTTGTCAGAGGGTGGAGATGGATGGCAGGAGATGACTTGATCGTTACCTGTTAGGTTCACTCCCTCTGGGGCACCTGGCATTAGCCACTGTTGGTAGACAGGATACTGGGCTAGATGGACCTTTGGTCTCACCCAGTATGGCCATTCTTATGTTCTTATGAAGAGTATAGCGAATACCTAGGAAATATTGATATGTTGCTTAGTTATGTATAGCTGATGTGCACTGGTAAATTATCTATCAGTAATTCACCACTACTGCAGCAGGATCAACTGCGGTAGCAATGGTGGAGGCTAAGAGTAGAGAGGGTTCAGATGTTTTTACTGCCCTCTCATGTGGAACACAGTTACTGTTTAAAATAGCACTCCACTTTATAATAGTTCAGAAAGTGAAGGATGTAATTGAAACTGTTCAGTTGACAGTGGGAAATTCCAAGTTAACGGAATACAATTACATAAGTTTGATTTGACCCAAACACCATAATCAAACTATTCGCTGCTTGTAAAAAAAAATATATTAGGGCAGCTTTAGTGACAAATGTTGAAGACCTCGCTTTCGGTCCCATCAAGAAGACTGCACCTCCAGCAACTTGGTGCTGCACAAAGGAAAGAGACATTGAGGTTTTCTTTGCAATTAAACATACATAGTTGGCCTAGGTCAGCTGACTTGGGCTCACAAGGCTTGGGTTGCGAGGCTGTAAAATTGCTGTGTAGACATTTATTTTAAAAGCCTCTCTAATCGCCCTGAGCATTTCACAGTCTTGGAGCCTGAATTCTGGGCCTCTGTGAGGGAAGAGGGTCCCAGAGCCCAGGCTCCTTCTTGACCCCAAATGTCTACACAGCAATTTTTAGCCCCACAGCAACAGTCCTGAGAGCCCAAGTCGGCTGATCTGGGCCAACCACAGATCTTTTATTCTAGTGTAGATGTACCTTAGGTGTCTCTCACGTCAATGTTGACAATCAGGCCTGACACTGATTAGCTTTGGAGATCTGGCATAATTACCACACAAGTTGATATTGCCAGTCTTCCCAGCAAACGAATGTTCTGCAGAAAGTCAGACCAATTTTGTCCATTATTTGCACTGAAAGGCTAATTTAAGCATCTGAAAACAACATGACAAAGGAAATCCAGGTTGAACCTCTCTAGTCCAGCACCCTTGGGACCTGACTGGTGCCGAACCAGAGAATTTGCCAAACCATAGGAGATCAGTATTGTAGTGAGCGGGTCCCTTTTTATTTTTATCTTGCAGAGGCAAATAAATGGAACAGCGCTTGCAATGCAGCCTAGCCAAGGCTTACCGGCTCTTCATAACAAAGTGTTAGTGTTGTTACACAATTTTACTGTATTGGCACAAGGAAATAAGTAGATAAAGCATAAAAAACATAAAATAAAATCATGCCGGACCATGGATGTTGCCACACCAGAAAGAGCCGGACTAGAGAGGTTGTACCTGTATGTGGTTGGTTGCTGACTTCTACAAGTATTTACATATGTAGGGATGTTTGGAGAATATCAAATAAGAACCTATGACTCTGACTAGGGAAACAAATGGCAGTTTTTTCAATATTTCCTACCTATTTCTTGCTGCTGCTGAAATATTTTTAAACACAAGTATTGTTTGTCCTTTTCATTATGCGTAAAACCTAAACTTGTAGTAAAAGCACTCTATTCTCATGACAGAATATTTCATTCCCACATGAAAGGCTCTATTTTAAATGTCAGGTATTGCTGCAAGGCAGAACCAGTGTGTGTGCTGCACCCCTCTGCTGAAAGGAGTCCAGAAGAGATTTTTGCCATTTGGATAAAGTTGCTTTCATGCACATTTCAAACAGTTATGTGGAATTCACTTTTTTACCCACTTGGGATTTTAGGCCAACTACACTTGCACAGCATACAGTTTTCTACCACAGAGATGGCACTGTTAGATTGATGGGGAATGTGTGTCCAACTTGATCATCACAGTTCATATCCATGCTGATACTTCTGACAACGAAGCAGCTTCTACATCCTCTGATGCCACTGATACTGTAGAATACACTAAATTCCATGATGGTTGAAGCACAGTGATTTTTCAGATAAGGTGAGTACTGTCAATCATGCTCTTCTCATCCACACCAAAACACTACACTGAAATACAGTTGCAAGAGGGCAATAAACACTACCAGAATTAAATTCAAACCCTTAAGCTGCATATCTGCACTGACATTCCATAAGAGGCGCAAGGATGAGTCAGGCTTGTTAACTGTATTTGTTGAAGTTAAGTATACCCATTTTAAAAAATCCTTCACCCTTCCACATACGTTAGATTCCATCAACGTATCAACATTTAAGAAGGAAAAATACTTATTTCATACCGGTAATTTATATCTATTGTTTCATTGTAATTATTCAAAACATTAAATGTGCAAATCCATGGTGACACCTAAAGTCCTTCATTTTCTCCTCCCATGCCTCATCCTCCAAATTACAATATCCTCACTGTAGGAACCACCAGATAGCTAGTCAACACTTTTCAATGCTTCCACTATAAATAAGATCAGGCTACAGCCGTATAGTTATAGAGGGCCCAATTTCATTGACTTCATGAGGATTTGGATTGAGCCATATATTAATTATATGGTTAGAAGTAGAATGTTCATAAGAGTTACTTCTGGTATTAACTATTTTTGAGATGTTTACCCATCAAACTCTATTTTGTCTGCAAATGCCTGCTCTTTGGAATTTACCAAAATTCAATGCAAACCATTTTATTTCTAAGCAATAAATACCAGAAACAGCAAAGCTTGGTTAAAATTTGCAGTAGTGTTTGGGAGACCCATTGAATTTTGTACATTACCAATTAAGTGACCAGTAAGCAAGGAGAATGAATCATGTGCTTTGTTCATGTAGTCAAGTATCAGAGGGGTAGCCGTGTTAGTCTGGTTCTGTAAAAGCAGCAAAGAATCCTTCCGAAGAAGTGGGTATTCACCCACGAAAGCTCATGCTGCAAAACGTCTGTTAGTCTATAAGGTGCCACAGGATTCTTTGCTGTTTGTTCATGTATTTTGTCAATTGTCAGTTTCAGAATATAAGAATGGCCATACTGGGTCAGACTAAAGGTCCATCTGGCCCAGTATCCTGTCTTCTGACAACAGCCAATGCCAGGTGCCCCAGAGGAACAGAACAGGGAGTCATCAAGTGATCTATCCGGTCCATTCCCAGATTCTGGCAAATGGAGGCTAAGGACACCATCCCTGTCCATCCTGGTGAATAGCCATTGATGGACCTATCCTCCATGAACTTTAGTTCTTTTCTAAATCATGTTATAGTCTTGGCCTTCACAACATCCTCTGGCAAAGAGTTCCAGAGGTTGACGAAATACTTGTGAAGAAATACTTTGTTTGTTTTAAACCTGCTGCCTATTAATTTCATTTGGTGACACCTAGCTCTTGTGTTATGAGAAGCTCTTGTGTGATGACCAGTCATAGTTTTATAGACCTCTATCATATCCCTCCTTAGTCATCTCTCTTCCACACTGAAAAGTCTGTCTTATTAATCTCTCCTCATATGGCAGCCATTCCATACCCCTAATCATTTTTTTGCCCTTTTCTGAACCTTTTCCAATTCCAATATATCTTTTTTGAGATGGGGCGACCACATCTGCATGCAGTATCAAGATGTGGACATACCATGGATTTATATAGAGGCAATATGATATTTTCTGTCTTATCTTCTATCCCTTTCTTAATGATTCCCAACATTGTTTGGTCTTTTGACTGCCACTGCACATTGAGTGGATGTTTTCAGAGAAGTATCCACAATGACTCAAGATCTTTCTTTTTGAGTGGTAACAGCTAATTTAGACCCCATCATTTTATATGGATAGGTGGGACTACGTTTTCCACTGTGCATTATTTTGCATTTATCAATATTGAATTTCATCTGCCATTTCGTTGCCCAGTTATCTAGTTTTGAGAGATCTTTTTGTAGCTCTTTGCAGTCTGCCTAGGACTTAATTATCTTGAGTAATTTTGTACCATCTGCAAATTTTGCCACCTCACTGTTTACCCCTTTTTCCAGATCATTTATGAATATGTTGAATAGGCCTGAGCCCAGTACAGATCCCTGGGAGACACCACTATTTACCTCTTTCCATTCTGAAAACTCACCATTTATTCCTATCCTTTGTATCCTATATTTAACCAGTTACCAACCCATGAAAATACCTTCCCTGTTAGCCCATGACAGCTTACTTTGCTTAAGAGCCTTTGGTGAGGGACCTTGGCAAAGGCTTTTTGAAAATCTAAGTACACTATATCCACTGGATTCCCCTTGTCCACATACTTGTTGACCCCGCTCCTCCCAAAGAATTCTAGTAGATTGGTGAGGCATGATTTCCCTTACAAAAATTATGACAACCCTTTCCCAACAAATTGTTTATCTATGCGTCTGACCATTTTGTTCTTTACTATAGTTTCAACCAGTTTGCCAGGTTTACCGGCCTGTAATTCCCAGGATCACCTCTGGAGCCCTTTTTAAAAATTGGCGTCACATTAGCTATCCTCCAGTCATTTGGTACAGAAGCTGATTTGAGTTCCTTCAAAACTCTTGGGTGAATACCATCTGGTCCTGGTGACTTATTAGTGTTTAGTTTATCAATTTGTTCTAAAACCTCCTCTAATGACACTTCAAACTGGGACAGTTTTTCAGATTTGTCACCTACAAAGAATGGCTCAGGTTTGGGAATCTCCCTCACATCTCAACCGTGAAGACAGATGCAAAGAATTAATTTAGTTTCTCCGCAATGGCCTTATCATCCTTGAGTGCTCCTTTAGCATCTCAATTGACCACTGGCCCCACTGATTGTTAGCAGGTTTCCTGCTTCTGATGTACTTTAAAGTTTTTGCTATTGAGTCTTTAGCTAGCTGTTCTTCAAATTCTTTTTTGGCCTTCCTAATTATATTTTTATACATCATTTGCCAGAGTTTATGCTCCTTTCTATTTTCCTCACTAGGATTTAACTTCCACTTTTTAAAGGATGGCTTTTTGCCTCTCACTGCTTCTTTTACTTTGTTCTTTAGCCACAATGGCACTTTCTTGGTTCTCTTACTACGTTTTTTAATTTGGGGTATACACTTAAGTTGAGCCTCTATTATGGTACCTTTAAAAAGTTTAATTTCTTTACTATTCCTCATTTTTGTGTAGACCCCTTTTCTGAAATTAAATTCTACAGTGTTGGGCTGCTACAGTGTTTTCTCCACTACAGGGATGTTATAAATGTAATTATATTGTGATCACTATTACTGAGCAGTTCAGCTATACTCACCTCTTGGACCATATCCTGTGCGCCACTAAGGACTAAATCAAGAATTGCCTCTCCTCTTGTGGGTTCCAGGACTAGCTGCTCCAAGAAAAAGTCATTTAATGTGTCAAGAAAGTTTCTCTCTGCATCACATCCTGAGGTGACATGTATCCAGTCAATATGGGGCTGATAGCTGAAATCCCCATTATTGAGATTTTTATTTTAAAAGCCTCTCTAATCGCCCTGAGCATTTCACGGTCACTACCACCATCCTGGTCAGGTGGTGGTAATATATCCTTACTGCTATATTCTTATCATTAGAGCATGAAATTACTCTATAAAGAGTCTATGGTACAGTTTGGTTAATTTAAGACTTTTACTTCCTTTGATTTTACGCTTTCTTTCACATATAGTGCCACTCCTCCAGCAACACAACCTGTTCTGTCCTTCCAATATATTTTGTACCTTGGTATTACTGTCCCATTGATTATCTTCATTCCACCAAGTTTTTGTGATGCCTATTATATCAATACCTTCATTTAATATGAGGCACTCTAGTCACCCATCTTATTATTTAGGCTCCTAGCATTGGTATATAAGCACTTTAAAAACTTGTCACTTTGTAGCTGTCTGCTATTACATGATGTACTGAATGGGACTTTTTTTCATTTGACTGTTTCTCATCAGCTCCTACCTGTATTTTATCATCTTCCATCCTCTCCTCCTTACTAGGACATAGAGAATCTCCATTAATAGATCCTCCCCTAAGGGATGTCTCTGTCCGAGCCACGTGGTCCTCCGCACCTGTCGTAGCATTTTGTAAAATGATGAAATCTTAATGTGAAAATTCAATACATCTCTTAAGTCTTTGCAGAAAAATGGGAAAAGGCCACCAATATTTTGTGCAGATTATAAGGTACACAGTTTAGTTAAGCTCTGCTGTACTGAATTTTGAAGAAAACACTAATGTTTAAAAGCACTGCAGAATAAATTGAATTCTGTATTTAATCTTGGTTTAGTTAAAGTTTCTAAAACCTAATTTGACCACAGGGATAGTACATTTTGGTATAATTTTCTTTAATGAGGTAGGCAATGATTACTAGCAAGAAATACCTAAGAGATTAATTAGAGCTTCTTTTCATGATAGGGACATGATTTCCTGTTATGAGATTAAAATTGATTTTTCAATCATAAATATACAATATTTTAAAATAATTGCCAACATAATTCCCATACTATTCATATTTTGATAGAATTAAATAGCAATCATTGTTAAGGATTTAATAATGTAAATAAATACTACTTAGACGCAGCAATAAAAATGTAAACCCATAAATGCTGCCAAGTGGTTTAGACTCAAAATTTGCCCCACCTTCTAGGTTATCAAATCAAATCCAGCCCAGGTTGATAGTGACTGAAAGTTGCTACCAGATACCATCTAATTGCCATGTGAAATGAGTTGGTGGTCTCACTTCAATTCCTAGAAGCCATAACAAAATTCACACGACCACAAGAGACAACCTTGTTAGTTTCAGCAAATCTGACAAGGATTGAACTGATCTGGATACTGAATACTTTTTCACTTGAGGAAGGGGCCTTTCAGGTCAGCATTGAGATACATCTGCCTCATCAATGTAAGGACTCCTTCATTGCCGTTGCTGTATTTTTTTCAGTGGACAAACAGAGGATTTCATTTTCCAAGACCATTTTTGAGCATTACATGCAGTACTTCTGGTTTACTAGTAAAGCTGTGCTTAGGCACATAGGCTAGTTTCCTTGACTTTTTTTCCCCTGTCCATTCAATTATGATTGAAGAAAGAAAGTATTTTGCCATTGAGTGGAAGAATTGAGACCACAGGTCTCCAAAGAAGGATTAAAACAAGAAAATAAAGAGTCCTCTAGGTACAGAGACTTAAGGGAGAAGAAGAAGAAGATGAACTGTTGAGAAATATCTCATAGGAAGGAAGTAGCTACTTTATTTCTTTCTAACAGCAGCAGCACTGAGGGTACACCAGAATAGCCTTAACTTCAAATTTACTGGCTTAAATCTCCATCTTAATTTAAATATGTTTAAAGCAAAAACCAGGATTAACCAGGCTGAAGAACATCGGAAGTTAGCAAACAATTGCTGTAGACAATGGAGATAAATAATGTACAACTGAAGCTCATTAATAATGACTTAATAGTAGTACTCTGGATAAAGGTCTCAGTACCACTTTTTCTTGTTCACTGGACATTAAAAAACAATTAGAGACACTGACAATAGGTATGCTGTCTGTCACAACATATGTTCTTCTAATGAGAGTTGTATCCCACAAACTAAGTACTGTAAAGGATTAAAATGTATCAGATAGGTGAATTGTGGGGGACAGTTTACACTAAACTGTCTAAGTAAAATGAATATACTTATATTTACATAGAGTGCAATGAAAACAAAAATGTTTAACATTCCAGTTTAATTGAAGATGTTGATACAATTTTGTATTTTTGGTGGAAAATTACTTTAACATATAGATCTAGCATGACTTTGTGAAGTATAAAGAGCAAGTCAGAAGCTTTTAATTACTCCCACTCCATTGCTGATTGCTCCAATGTAATCAATAAATGCATCATTTCTTGCAGTATTTCAGTTCCCATCATTAGCATTCATGTCCATTTGCATTAATTTTCTCCCTTCAGAATAGATAACAATTCACCATTTTCCTTTAGTTCCTGTAAAGAAATTATAGAATAGTAACTCAGGGCATGTATATTTTGCAATTACCTCTGACAAATTCAACAAGGATGATTTTCAAGACAAAAAAATGAAACTGTCCACTATTCAGGAAGAGAGACTAAATAACCCACTAGAGGTCCTCTCTCAACCACAAGTAATTAATTTTTGTAATCCTGTATTTGAAAAAAGTTTTACAGAACATAAAGACGCCCAACATGCGACAAAAAGAAAAATTAAAAAAAAATCACGATCCATCAATAGAATTTGTTAAAGTTTAAAACCATGAATTGGTGTAAATTATAATTTAGAAGTACATGTATGCCCTAGTCTGGTTAGTTAAATTTAGTTCAAATAGTAAGTCATTCAGTCTGGTTCAGCTAGTGTGAAATGTTCTGTTTTTCTTAGCTGTATACAGAAAACATCGACAAGCAGAATATTCGTGCATATTCACAGTCATTTTATAACATATCTTCAAATTACTCTAACATGCATATGTGAGTAAAATGCATCACTAAAGTAAGCTCTCAATAACAGATCAACATCTGTATTGGACTATTTTTCAAAAACTACTGGTGAGTATAACACATTCCAACTTCTTTGATGCTCAAAATTATACTTATTGATCAATGTATGAGTTAACCCAAAATTGTGGTAAGTAAATAAAATTTAAAAAAATCATCTATATAATTTAAGTAACATCAGCTTATTTTCAGAGCTAAATGGGATGCATCGATTATATCTTCCCAGGAGTTACAATGTGTATTGGCTATAAAACATTCAGACAAGAATGAACTCGGGAGTATTAGGGGTTTAGAAGACTTTGCTTGCTCTGTTACAAAAATCAAAAACCACAGTAATAAATGCATATCTATTTTTGTTGCTTCAGGGTCTGTTCAAAATACTACAATAAACCTTACACATTTTTTTTCCAGGAATGAGACAGTTTGCTAGGAAAAATGTCTCACCACCTTATTTGAGAAGAGCAATGTCAAAAGTAAAACTAAAAAGCAAATGAAACCTGTAACAATGCACCCACAGGGTAAAAAATGGTCTTTACAGTAAAGGTAGCTGACTGCTGTCAAGAAAATACATTTCATTGCTGTATCAGAATATGTGAGCATGCTGGAGATTTAAAAGCTCCTTTCAACCATATGTTGAAATAATGGTAGTAACAGTAAAACCAACCAAGTCATTCTATTTCAAAATCTAAGGCCATCACATAGGAGCTTATGTATATGGCAGTTCTAAAAAAATATTTTCTAAGTTCACACTAGAAAAGTCAATTTACATTAAAACAGGAGTCGCCACCTGCTTACCTTAACAATATCCAGCCCTCCAACAAGTTCACCTTTCACGTACAACTGAGGGTATGTTGGCCAGTTTGAATATGTTTTTAATCCTTGCCGCACCTAAGAAAAATAATTTTAACTTTAAGGCTCTTCACAGCAGCTTTACTAGTGTAGTAGACATAACAGTGACATCTGTGAGGTGGAGGGGACGAGATAAAGACTCAGACTTACCTCTTCATCCTCGAATATGTCAAATGTCTCATAATCAACACTATAAAGAAAGATGAAAATGAATTATGCATTTTTGCAACACAATACCCACAAAAACATAACACATTTATTTGTTTTCACACTACCAGATAGCCACCATCCATAATACAGGAGACTCTCACAAGATCTCTATTTATAATCTATAAGCAAGTGACTGCAGAAAGTCAGCTATTTAAGTGGGACATCTGGTAATTAGCCATTAAATACTCCAAGTGACACACTACTTATTTTACAGATACTACATCTTTATTAGCATCTACATCAAAATCAAAAGTTAGTGTAGACCAAAAAAATACCCAATTTCATTGAACGACTACTTATGCTGACTAGACAGAGTGACGTGTTACACAAGAAAAACTGAGCATCTGCTTTAAGTGTGCAAAATAAATGTGATATTAAAGATCATTCGGTTTGCCAACACAGTGATTAAGAATAGAAAAAGTTTTAGACACCAAAATAAACTATTATACAGACATGAAATGGTCTCAGGCAAAGTTACTGAGCCATAATGGTACACTTATTTTGTTGTTAATTCCTTGCACTCTGACTAGAGTTATTTCATAAACACCAGACAACAGGCAAATTCTTATGCTCTGATTGGCTGATGGGCATTGAAACACAGGCAGGGATTTGTATGAGGTGTTTCTGAACCCTACAAATCTCCATTCTGACTGGCTACTGCTCTCAGTTGATTCATAGGGCCATAAATATTGTTGATTACCCTTGCTAGTCACACATCTAACCAGAGAAATAAGACTCTATAATTTTTTTTAAATGGAATTATTCAAGGGGGGAAGCTGCTAAGCAATTCTCAAGGGACAAGAAGGAGCTGTAGGGGAAGATGGGAAATCAGACATTAGGCATGGCAAGACACTCAGAATTTGAGGCAGCCATGTTTATTGTGGGCAAAAGGGAATTCTAGAAGTTGCTAATCAGAGTGCGAGGATTTCTGTAGTCAACAATCAGTTTGCAAAGAGGAGAGGATGAGAAGGGCATTCACAGTGCTTGCCGTTAGTTAGCCTAGCTACCACCAAGCTAAGTAGTTACTTTTCATTATTTAATTTGAAGGTAATGTGACATATAGTGTACTCACTGCATTTCATTTAGTAGCCAAATAAATTTAAGTAGGGATATAAGTTCCATTTTTATTACAATTATCAAATGCCAGCTGTTTTTCATCTCTTTCTACAGTGACTATTGAGCTAAATAGCCAGCAACAATTATGGATTTGAATTAACTAGCAACTATTTGCACTATGCAACGTCTCATGCAGAACAAGAGTTACATGTCCAGCAATAATCAGGAGGAGTAATTCACTAATATGATTACACAGTGAACTTGTTCAACAGACTTTCGAATGTGCTTAAACTGCCTCCCACATTCCGGCAATCACCACTGGCAGATGTTAATCTTATACTAAATGTACTGTGAACTCAGTCACCACACCAGGCATCTCTCGCTTGCCGTTTCTCTTTCCACTGAAGCCTTCTATTTTTAAGGCATTAATAAGATGCCTCCTTTAAATGTTTATAAATACATTTTTAGGTGAGCAAAAAAGCCATTCTCCCATTAGAATGATTCAATTTACTTTTGCTAACTGGCGTTTTTCCACCTTGTAAGTTTACTTATAAACATTGCACTTTTATTCATTACAAATCAGTTATGTTTTAAATAATAGCTACATACCCAGTGCTGTTTAGGATTTCTATGATTTGCTTGCTGAATCCACATTTTGCCATCTAAAATGAGAGAAAGACTTATTACAACACTATTTTTTCAAGTTTTGTGAAGTTTTAAAGTTCTTAAGCCAAGAAAATTCCAGATTTTCATATCACAACCCAATTAATCTGTTTTATTTCTAAGAAATAACCCTTCTTGATGTGCACTCTCTCTGCTGTCCTCCTTCAGCAATCACCTTAACAGCTACATTACATTTGCTCTGCCAAGTTTAACTTCGCAGAGCAATTTGTCTCTTTCTCACTTGCAAACACTTGTAAAGTAAATGAAAACACTGAGAATCATCTCCTTCATTTCTTCTGTTATGAGAGCTGGTGTTTTGACAGTTTTCCCGAGTGAAGCCATTTTCCACATTCATCCATTTTGGTCTTGAAAACTGGTTACAGCTAAGATGCAGGTTATTTCTTAAGAGTATTCAAAGAGAGCCAAAGCTAAGAAGTAGCCCAAGAAGTATACTACTTTTGGATCCACATATTTCATAAAATCTTATTTCTAAACATATGTAAAAAAGAGAAGCTTACTATTCCCCATATATTTTTCCTTTTACCCATTGCTGTCCATTTTGCAAGACAGGCAGTAGTTTTCTAGACTGACTTGGTAAATTCTGCATCTGCACAAAGATTCATTCTCATTTTGAAAGGGAATTATCTATTTTAGCTTATTCCCATATGGGATCCTGCTCGAAACACAATCTATACACATTATTTAGTCCAGACTACCTGCCCCTCCTTGAAGATTTGACTTTTTTGGCAGCTCAGATGCAAAAAAAACTAAAATTTGAACTTTAGGCTACAGAGCCTCTCTACAACTGGCTGTTTTTAAGGCTAACAATGAGTTAGCATCTCCCTTCAGGATTCCAACACTTGCTAACATGGTGAGTCAGCAAAAGTGCCATGATTATGTCACCGAGGTCACAGAACCTGTGACTTCCATTGACCTCTGTGCTATTTTCTGCTCTGGGGTTGGAGCTCCCAGCCACCCATCTCCGCAGCTCCCACCCCCTGCAGGTGGAGTGGAACCCCCCAGAGCTCCCTGCTGCTGTGGGCGGCAGGACCCCCAGAGCTGCTCAGCCACCGTGCTGGGGGACCCCGGAACTCCCACTCACCACAGTGGCAGCGGGGGACCCCAGAGCTCTAGCAGCAGTGGGTTATGAGCTGAATCTGCCGCCCCATTTTGTTAGGGATATTTTTAGTGAAAGTCTGGGACAGGTCAAAGGCTTCTGTCAAATAAATTTTTGTTTATTGCCCGTGGCCTGTCCATGACTTTTACTAAAAATATCCATGACAAAATCTAAGTCTTAGTTATAAGTAATAAGGAAACTGAGCTCAGGGAGAAAAGAAATGAAATGGAAAGAGGGAATCATACATGGAAGAGCCTAGTTCCCCACCTGAAGCAGAGCTCCTTCTGTACATATATCCCCTCAAAACTACTGAATAAACATTTCATGAAATCAGATTACTAAGCGGGGTAGGGGGTCATCACCTAGTATCCATCATTCCAATCGAAAGTTTACATTTTCACCCATACCGCTGTACCTGCCTCATTGTTCACAGAGAGGCCAGTTTATGTATGTGACACACTGAGAAACAAGCTAACCTTTTGAGTTAGTCATTTATTACCATTTCAATCCTAATTATTAACACTTGTCTGTCTTCGGTCAAATTTATTTTAGTCTGGGGGGATAAAAAAAATGGCAGTTCAGAGAGACACCATCTCACACATGTAAAAAGAAATCATTTATGGTATGTGTTGCCATAAAATCATCCAGCATCTTTTTTAAGCTATGCTGAAAATTTACATAACCAAAGCAGAGAAATGAAAATGGATAGGACAACTACTCAGCTAGGCCACAAAGGGGAATGCCAAAAGAGATGTCTAGGATCAACAATGCAGGTAGTAATTGAAGGGTGGGCCTCACGCGTGAGAGTCTGACTACATAAGCCGCAAGAGAGAACTAAGAGTGATCTATTGTCTGCTAAACACAAAACTATCAACACAGGGACTTTTGGACTAAAACCAAAAGGGGGAGACAATTCAAACACAAATAGTATAAATGATGCAGATGAAACTGATGAATGTAACTAAAGTTTTAGTGAGATGATTGCATCACCACAGCAATGTGCTCAGCTGAAGTATTGATAGCTGTCAGATAAATTATAGATTGCTTTGCACGGTTTGTAGAAGCAAGTCAGACAGATAAGTTCCTGATATCACTCCAATTTCAGTTCCCAAAAAGAAAAGAGGTTTAACAGTCCCTTCCCTGCAGATGTGAGCATCAAAAGAAATTACAATGAAACAATTTTCGAGATCTTTACCTGCTTGTTTCCTTTCATAAACAGCATCACAGAAGCTTTGTTTGTCAGGACTTTAAGTCTAAAATAGGAAAAAAATGATACAAAATATCTCAGTTCAATTATTAACCATACTTTTGATCTACTTCTTCAATAACATATATATAAGAAAGATAGGAAGATAATGTATAGGTTTAGTAAATACATTTACAGCTGCATTATAAACAACTGAATTTATATTCCATTCTATTTCATTCTCTCCCTAAGCCACTGTAAACCATGATATTACTTTTAAAGCAATGATTATTTTTTCCAGATTAAATTGCAAATACCTAGATGCATCAAACTTAAGGGGAAAATTCCATATTGAATTGGAGATATTTTTAATACAATATCCAGATATCCGAGTATCTAATCACAGGTATCAGAAAGAAAAGGTGGGTGAGGTAATATCTTTTACTGGGCCAACTTCAGTTGGCGAGAGAGACAAGCTTTCGAATTTACACAATAATGCTCTCTTTGAAAGACGTGAAGAAAAGCTTTGTGTAAGCTCAAAAGCTTGTCTCTCACCAACAGGAGTTGGCCCAATAAAAGATATTACTGAACTCAGCTTGTCTCTATAGAAGCAGTGTTGGTCCCAGGATATAATACTGCAGTTACAGATATGTAATCTATACACAATATTTCAAATGCAGAACCTAGCTATTAGTGATTCAACTTCTTCTCATACCATCATTAGATAAAGTCTTTGCTAGTACTCTACGAAAAGTTGACATCCAATAGTCAAATCCATTTCAGTTGAGATGGTATTTTAATATTTTTGGTTGCTTCCTTGCTAAGAATTTACTGTTCCATAACATTTTTACAGGTTCATAACAACCTCCTTCCCCAAACTCTCCATCAGGAATTTTGACAGGTCATATACAGAACATTAAAGTCCCACAACATCTGATAAAATAGGGCATCAAATTTTATGAACTTCTAAGAGAGCTGCCAGGTTGTAGAAAATATGCTCCATTTTATTTATTTTTTAAATTTCCCATTAGGCTTAATTCTTTGCTTGAATGAGTGGAGAGTAGGGGCCACAGGGAGCCAACTGCAACTCTCTGATCCTCTAAAGGGTTAGAATTTTATTACAGACATTTAGCACAGAGAAAGAGTAGCATGGTCAAACACCTAGGTTGCCACTGTTCTGCTGAGTGACTTTCCCTTCTCCGTTGATCACACAAGTCAACTGGCCAGAGATTCACAAGTGCAAAATGTAAAAGAAGTTTAATTACAGTGCTGTAAAAATAGGCTTTGGCTTTCAAAGGAAAACTGGAAAGCTGGAAGACAGCTATGGAAAGCTGAAAATTAAGCTGGGCAATAAGCTCACCTGTTTCAATATGAATACAATAATATAATTAGACACAGATTGGAGTGAATCTAGAACTTCTAGCCTAGCTCTATGAATAGGAGTTCTATGATTGTCCTGCACAGTGAATGGACAATTGCCATTTTCCAGTGTTAAAGTATCCGAATGAGTGAAGATTTCAGATCCTTGTCTTACAGCTCTCGTTGTTTCTTTAGCGAGGCATCCACCTGAACCAATCTTAAGTGACTTCATTAAAACATTTAGATCCTGTATAAGCATCCTTTTCAGGAATGGAAGAAGTGACATCTCATATTACGGCTAATGGAGAAAAGAAACTAATTGTTTTTGCTTCAAAGACTAAGCAAAGCAGAAAACAAAGCATGGTACAAATTAGGAATTAATTTCTGAGTTTGCAAGTTGGCATGGGGAAGGAGAAGACAAGCAAAAGCATCTCTTGCAGAAAAAATTCAACTGAAAAAGAAAGTGACTCAGAAGGTATAACTCATCACCCAATGGAACCAGTCAGTTTTTCTAGAGGGGATGGCTCGCTCAGTAGTCTAAACATTAGGTTTCAAATATTGAGTCTCCTTGGAGCTAATGGTTCAAACCCCAAAACTGCAGGTTAAGCTCTTTATCCTCAAGATAGTTTGAGTTCCATGTAGTTTGCTGTAAAGAGGTGTTTGAGGTTTGTTTGTTTTTTTAAGATTAAAAATAAAAGGTCTGTTTGCTCTGTGCAGACATTTAAGAGCTCATAAGCAAGGGTCTGTCCTGGTATTACTGAAATATTTCAGTGTTTATTACCCTTACCCATGACAAAACATAGTGCTGTTCATTATCACATTATTTTATTATTGTTTCTGTAGTCTACTGAAGTTTCCTACCAATATTTTCAAGTACTTCTACTTGCTATATACCCACACACAGTAGTATAAAATACAGCCCTTATCCTGTAATCAGATCTGGAGGAGTCAGACACTATGGCCTGGTCAGTAGCGCTAATATCGGTATTAACATATCGGAATAGGGGGAGCTATCCCACAGTGCACCACTGACCGCTCTGGACAGCATTCTCAACTCGGATGCACTGGCCACATCAGCCTATTGGCCCTAATTTTTTCTGGTGGATGGATGGTGCAATATGGCCCCTTCATGTGTAAAGAAAAGATTTCTCCTACACACTGCTTAATGTCCTGTCTGGACTATCATAGCAGCTGGAGGCTGCCTTCCACTCATTTCTCACTAACAAGTCAGTGTGTCTTATTCCTGCATTCTTTATTAATTCATCACACAAGTGGGGGGACAATGCTACGGTAGCCAAGAAAGGCTGGGGGAAGAACGGAATCAACAGGTGGGGTTGTTACAGGAGCACCCCCTGTGAATAGCATACAGATAATAATTTCTGCAGGCTCTGACACAGAGCAGGTGGTTCTCTAGCACACTTGCCTATATTAGACAGCACTGATTCTATTTTTTTATACCAAAAAGGAGGGATTGACTCAGGGAGTCATTCCCAATTTTTGCTTTTGCGCCCCTGGCTGATCGGCCAGGGGCACTTATGACAGCAGCCAATGGTACAAAACGATGGAAGGTACAATATGGCTAGTAACCACTCTTGGCTTTTGCGCCCTGGCTGATTGACCAGGGGCACTAGCAGCAAATGGTACAAAAGGAGATTATCCTCAGTTCCAATTTATGGAAGGGTTTGGATGGTGCAATATGGCTAGTAACCATCTCTGCTGTCATGCAAAAGCAAAAGCATGCTTCTGTGTAGCGCTGCTGAATCGCCTCTGTGAGCGGCATCTAGTACACATACGGTGAGAGTCACAAACGGCAAAAAAAGCTCCATGATTGCCATGCTATGGCATCTGCCAGGGCAATCCAGGGGAAAAAGGCGCGAAATTCTTGTCTGCCGTTGCTTTCCCAGACGAAGGAGTGACTGACGACATTTACCCAGAACCACCCGCGACAATGATTTTTGCCCCATCAGGCACTGGGATCTCAACCCGGAAGTTCCAAGGGGCGGGGGAGGCTGCGGGAACTATGGGATAGCTAGGGAATAGCTACCCACAGTGCAACGCTCCAGAAATCGACGCTAGCCTCGGACCATGGACGCACACCACCGAATTAATGTGTTTAGTGTGGCCGCGCGCACTCGATTTTATAAAATCTGTTTTACAAAACCGGTTTATGCAAATTCGGAATAGTCCCGTAGTGTAGACGTACCCTTAAATACAGAATAAGGCTATGCCTGAATATATTTGACTGCAGAATCAAGGCTAAAATGAGTAACTAAAACTTGAAAAAAAACACACCATATTGCATTATCATATTATTTGAATAGTATGAGTATTAAGCACAAAGAGTAAATTAAAGAGTACGCTCTCATCTAACCTTCGCATATTCTGATTTGTAAGTATTTAACTGTTCAGCCTACTAGTGCTTTATTGTAATACAGTAGAACTTCAGAGTTATGAAAACCGAAGTTACAAACTGACCAGTCAAGCACACACCTCATTTGGAACCGGAAGTATGCAATCAGGCAACAGCAGTGACAAAAAAGCAAATACAGTACAGTACTGTGTTAAACTACTAAAAAAAAAAAATAAAGGGAAAATTTAAAAAAGATTTTACAAGAAAGGAACTGCTTCTGTGCTTCTTTCATTTAAATTAAGATAGTTAAAAGCAGCATTTTTCTTCTGCATAGTAAAGTTTCACAGCTGTATTAAGTCAATGTTCAGTTGTAAACTTTTGAAAGAACAACCATAACGTTTTGTTCAGCATTACAAACATTTCAGAGTTACGAACAACCTCCATTCCTGAGATGTTCATAACACTGAGGTTCTACAGTAGTTTGCATTATAGGCTATTTCCCAAGCGTGGTTTACCAATGTGTCTTTGGCAGTTGGGATCAGACACTTTCAGAGCTTTATAGATACCCAGTGTCACCAGCCTCAGACTATGAGTAGATGTGTGTGTGTGTGTCAATATTTGCCTTCAGAGAATAGGTGTAATGTGATAATTTAGCTTCCTCTTTACTGTCTTAATGGTGTGATACATATAAGATGAGAAACAAATTCCCACTACTTGCTAGCTATTGCTATAAAATAGGAACACGCTTCACATATTTATAGTTTATGATTTATTTGGTTACCAGGCATGGCTTAGTGGAGCAGCCAAATTTAAACAGAGCATGTGCTCAAATGGAAAGACTCAAGAGGCCAGACTGGCTTCTAGATACTAAGTCTGCCTTGGGAGATTAAAAACCCACAATGCATCACTAAAAAGCACATAACGTCAAAGGAGACAACAGTGGGGAGCGAGGCTACATAATTACACTGTATTGACACCATAGTAACCAAATCTATACCCAATCAGACTCAAAAACTTTAAAAAGTTACTTGTAGAGTTATAACATTTTCTATAAAAGGATTTACCTATGTTTCCTTTCTTAAAAAAGGAGTTAAGTATCAGAGGGGTAGCCGTGTTAGTCTGGTTCTGTAAAAGCAGCAAAGAATCCTGTGGCACCTTATAGACTAACAGACGTTTTGCAGCATGAGCTTTCGTGGGTGAATACCCACTTCTTCGGATGCATCCGAAGAAGTGGGTATTCACCCACGAAAGCTCATGCTGCAAAACGTCTGTTAGTCTATAAGGTGCCACAGGATTCTTTGCTGCTTTTACAAAAAAGGAGTTATCCAAGAAAGGAGACTGGAGGAAATCTGTGTGTCCTATTTTAAATGTAATAAAACTTGTAGTCCAAGTAAATCCTATCAAAACAGCATACCCAAATGTTTACTTCTATATACGATCACCGATGTTACCTACAATTGAAGAGGTAGCTAAAAGATTCAATTACTTCAAATGAAAGACTGCAGCATTACAGTAATTTACTTTTTAAGTGTTGATGTATTTCTGAGTGTCAGAATATGGATGTTGCCTCTAAACTATAACACACTGTAAAATAAAGATATAATACATCATACTTGTCTTCCAATTTGTGTGCCTTGGGACAAATTGTGTCCAGTTCTCCAGAAGCCTCTAGTTCCTGAAAAACAGGTGTTCAGATTTAGAAATAAATAGTTATATATACACACACACTTTTAAAAACATGCAAAATATAAAAAAGATGCAGATTTCTCAATTTCTAACCTTAACAATATCCAGTCCACCTATAAGCTCTCCAGCTACATACAACTGTGGATAAGTAGGCCAATTAGAGTATGTTTTCAGTCCTTGACGTACTTCTTCATCAGAAAAAATATCAAAACTGCTAAACATAATGTTATGTTTGTTAAGAATCTCCACCATTTGTCTGCTGAAACCTGGATATAAAGAGGGTATCAGTTAGGAGGTGATTAATTTAAATTATATCTATTTTTAAATAAAATGCTCTCGTGGCTATATGAACATTATTTGGTTAAAAAATGTACTACAGATCATCCAGACAATAACCACTCCCTACAAGGTTCTAGGGAGTTTGTTTTTCTTATTTGAGAGTATTAACATGATAAAACAAAAAAGACAATGAATAAAAATGGTTTTATTACTGTGATTATTAAGCCTAAGTATCTAGACAGTATGTATGTCTGAAGTCTGCCTGCATAAACAATTGCATTCAGTAACTTTAGTGTACTACATTTTGGTGGAACGTCTTATGGTTAAACCTCAAAGAAATCTACTTCCCTAGTCTCTGACTTGTCTAGTCCTCCTCCTTCCTTCTGCATCCAAAAGAAAAGATACTCTTTGCCCTCCTCCACATCTTCTGCTCCTTCTTATCTTCCCCCCACCCCCACTTTACATTCCTGCAGCTCTTCTTGTTTTCTCCCTCCAGCTACTGCCAGTCTCTCCCAAACACCAATAGTTTGAATTAGTTGAAACTGACTGACTAAAGAGCATGGGAACTACTATTCAAGCCTATTGGGTGGCAGTAGTTTGAATTTTAAAATGGCCTTTTTCTGGCTGCGTTTCAGCTGTCACTGCTTTGACACTATTTTCCCTCCCACATCACAACAACCTGAGTTTGTTTTTTAAGTATTTACATTCACAAGAGTACATATTTTATTGTACATGTGACACTTTTTATTAGGTACTATGAAGTCTTGTACTTTTCTTCTGATACTTTCTCATTAGCACATTAAGTACTGGACATTAGAATTATAAAATATGGGATTTAAAACACCCTATTATGTAGTCTCTTTTACAAAAAATGTTTCTTTTCATAATTTAATTCTTTGTTCTAAGAAAATATACAATAATGAATGTATCCCAGTCTTCACACACACATTCACTATTTACAATACTGTACACAAAACTTATCATTCCTTATGCATAATAAACCATTTTTACCCTAAAAAAGGGACTAGCTAAAGATCATTTTTTAAAAATCTTCTGTCATAACCACCACCATCATTCTAGATTACTAAAACTGAAAAGTAGATTCTGAACATTTTCACTATTTGGACTTTTTTTTAATAAACGGAACAAAAGGAATTCTTAAATAAAATAACCAGACTGTCACATAAAAATAACTATTATTTGATTTCAACTTGCAAGATCACTTACTAATTTTTTAAATATGGATTTGCACTACAGTTTTCTGCAGTTTGCATGATCTGCAATTTGTTGAGATGAGGTACTGATATGTATATGACATCTAAGTGTTAAGTTCATGTAAAGCCTGAAGTAAAAACATGGATTCTGAAATTTCTCATTCATCTGGGAGTTCATTAGTAAACAGCTAAAGGGTGATTGCTGATGGTTATTCTGTTGCCAATATATTAACTCATTTCTATTGAACAAGGCTGAGAAAAAGCTTCATTTTAGCTATAGGCAATTACATGCAGACTAGAAAGATAGGTAGGTTGTGTTTCATTTTTAAGGGTTAAACTAGCAGAATGGAAATGTTATGCTTAGGGATAAAGTACCAATACAGCTTTTACTTTCATAACAAAAGATTTAGGTTGAATTTCTGAAAAAACGCCATACATGTAAACAAAGAATTAAAGTGTGAACAAAAATGTAAGTATATCCAGACAGCCATAAATGCCACTATATACTTTATACTGTTAATGAGAATAAATAAAATTTTAATACCAATGAAACAAGCAAACCAATGCAGTCAGAGCCCAAAAATCTCCTGAAACAAGATTTACATGTGTAGCAACATGATACAACAGCCAGTGAACACATGGCCAAGGGAACAGATGTCCCTCAACACTATACTGAAGTTGACTCTCTCAATGAAGTAATGATTAACTACAAAAAAAGATACCATATCCCACCACAGGAGAGGGTTCCACACTAGTGGCCATGTGCACCCATCTATCATTTCAAATCTGTTGCATCTCTCAAAATAGAGTTTGTTCACAACTATATTCATCCTTAGATAACCAAATGAAACATCTTGTAGTTATTTTACATTCTTTTTACTTATCTAATGCCATTGTCATAACAAACCTGTTTTATCTTTGACAATTTAGCCTTTTCAATATGGTAAGCTCTCTTCTCATTAAAAGGTATGCATATTTTAACAATTCTGCCAGCACCAGCATACTATAGATTTTTCTCTCCAACCAACACCACATTCTACCTTAAGTATCTTATCTGCTGAACTGGACTAACTACTACTAAATTAACTTCTCTTCAATCTTAGTTACAAACTCAGGCAATCCTATATACAACTGCAAATTTTCACTGATAATCTAGGTTTTAATACATAAATCCGTACTATGTAAGTAAACAGAGCTCACTGTGAATTTTTCATAGAATGTGTGACAGTAGTATATAGTACAAAATCTGTGCAAGTTTGAAAAATATTGTACGATATTACAGTGCGTGGCTGTATAATTAGAGATTATTTTATACAAATGCACCAAAGAGCCAAAACTCTGTGTGTAATCTTGATTTCGGCTTTTCCTGCTTTTTTGAGCACTTAACCATGCACTCGCAATGCTCACTTAATCTCTTATGTTTAAACTTGGCTGAGTCCCCTCTGTGAAATAATGGATTTCCGCTGAACCTCTGCCTCAGCCCACATACATATTCAGTACACTTCATTACGCACGAGAGCACAAGAGGGGAGGACTCCTGTCTCATACTGAGAAAGCGGGATGATCAGCAAGTTATCTTAAGTGCCTAAAACGCAAATGCAAGAAGCCTTGGAAACAAGCAGGGAGAACTGGAAGTCCTGGCACAGCCAAGGAACTATGATGTGATTGGAATAACAGAGACTTGGTGGAATAACTCACATGACTGGAGTATTGTCATGGATGGATATAAACTGTTCAGGAAGGACAGGCAGGACAGTTCAGGAAGAAAAGGTGGAGGAGTTGCATTGTATGTAGGAGAGCAGTGTGACTGCTCAGAGCTCCGGTATGAAACTGCGGGAAAAACCTGAGTCTCTCTGGATTAAAGTTTAGAAGTGTGAGCAACAAAGTTGATGTCATGGTGGGAGTCTGCTATAGACCACCAGACCAGGGGGATGAGGTGGACGAGGCTTTCTTCCAGCAACTAGCAGAAGTTATTAGATCACAGGCCCTGATTCTCATGGGAGACTTTAATCAGCCTGATATCTGCTGGAAGAGCAATACAGCGGTGCACAGACAATCCAGGAAGTTTTTTGAAAGTGTAGGGGACAATTTTCTGGTGCAAGTGCTGGAGGAACCAACTAGGGGCCTGCTGCTTCTAGATCTGCTGCTCAGAAACAGGGAAGAATTAGTAAGGGAAGCAAAAGTGGTTGGGAACTTGGGAGGCAGTCACCATGAGATGGTCGAGTTCAGGATCCTGACACAAGGAAGAAAGGAGAGCAGCAGAATATGGACCCTGGACTTCAGAAAAGCAGACTTTGACTCCCTCAGGGAACTGATGGGCAGGATCCCCTGGGAGAATAACATGAGGGGGAAAGGAGTCCAGGAGAGCTGGCTGTATTTTAAAGAATCCTTATTGAGGTTGCAGGAAAAAACCATCCCGATGTGTAGAAAGAATAGTAAATATGGCAGGTGACCAGCTTGGCTTAACAGTGAAATCCTTGCTGATCTTAAATACAAAAAAGAAGCTTACAAGAAGTGGAAGATTGGACAAATGACCAGGGAGGAGTATAAGAATATTGCTCAGGCATGCAGGAGTGAAATCAGGAAGGCCAAATCACACTTGGAGTTGCAGCTAGCAAGAGATGTTAAGAGTAACAAGAAGGGTTTCTTCAGGTATGTTAGCAACAAGAAGAAAGTCAAGGAAAGTGTGGGCCCCTTACTGAATGAAGGAGGCAACCTAATGACAGAGGATGTGGAAAACGCGAATGTACTCAATGCTTTTTTTGCCTCTGTCTTCACAAACAAGGTCAGCTGCCAGACTACTGCACTGGGCAGCACAGCATGAGGAGGTGGTGACCAGCCCTCTATAGAGAAAGAAGTGGTCCAGAAAAGCTGGACGAGCACAAGTCCATGGGGCCAGGTACGCTGCATCCGAGGGTGCTAAAGGAGTTGGAGGATGTGATTGCAGAGCCATTGGCCATTATCTTTGAAAACTTATGGCGATCGGGGAGATCCTGATGACTGGAAAAAGGCTAATGTAGTGCCCATCTTTAAAAAAAGGGAAGAAGGAGGATCCGGGGAACTACAGGCCAGTCAGCCTCACCTCAGTCCCTGGAAAAATCATGGAGCAGGTCCTCAAGGAATCAATTCTGAAGCACTTAGAGGAGAGGAAAGTGATCAGGAACAGTCAGCATGGATTCACCAAGGGCAAGTCATGCCTGACTAACCTAATTGCCTTTATGACGAGATAACTGGCTCTGTGGATGAGGGGAAAGCAGTGGATGTGTTATTCCTTGACTTTAGCAAAGCTTTTGATACTGTCTCCTACAGTATTCTTGCCAGCAAGTTAAAGTAGTATGGGTTGGATGAATGGACTATAAGGTGGATAGAAAGCTGGCTAGATCATCGGGCTCAATGGGTAGTGATCAATGGCTCCATGTCTAGTTGGCAGCCGATATCAAGCAGCGTGCCCCAAGGATCGGTCCTGGGGCCGGTTTTGTTCAATATCTTCATTAATTATCTGGAGGATGGCGAGGACTGCACCCTCAGCAAGTCTGCAGATGACACTAAACTGGGAGGAGTGGTAGATATGCTGGGGGGTAGGGATAGTATACAGAGGGACCTAGACAAATTAGAGGATTGGGCCAAAAGAAATCTGATGAGGTTCAACAAGGACAAGTGCAGAGTCCTGCACTTAGGACGGAAGAATCCCATGCTCTGCTACAGACTAGGGGCCGAATGGCTAGGCAGCAGTTCTGCAGAAAAGGACCTAGGGTTACAGTGGATGAGAATATGGATATGAGTCAACAGTATGTCCTTGTTGCCAAGAAGGCTAATGGCATTTTGGGCTGTATAAGTATGGGCACTGCCTGCAGATCGAGGGACATGATCATTCCCCTCTATTCAACATTGGGCCCCACACTACAAGAAGAATATGGAAAAATTGGAAAGAGTCCAGCAGAGGGCAACAAAAATGATTAGGGGCTGGAGCACATGACTTATGAGGCGAGGCTGAGGGAACTGGGATTATTTAGTCTGCAGAAGAGAAGAATGAAGGGGGTTGATAGCTGGTTTCAACTACCTGAAAGGGGGTTCCAAAGAGGATGGATCTAGACTGTTCTCAGTGGTACCAGATGACAGAACAAGGAATAATGGTCTCAAGTTGCAGTGGGGGAGGTTTAGGTTGGCTATTAGGAAAAACTTTTTCACTAGCAGGGTGGTGAAGCACTGGAATGAGTTACCTAGGGAGGTGGTGGAATCTCCTTCCTTAGAGATTTTTTAAGGTCAGACTTGACGAAGCCCTGGCTGGGATGATTTAACTGGGGATTGGCCCTGCTTTGAACAGGGGGTTGGACTGGATGACCTCCTGAGGTCCCTTCCAACCCTGATATTCTAAGATTACATTGTTAAAATTAGCCTCACATACATGTACAGATATAACCTTTAAAAGCTCAGCATGCAATTTGCAAAAGCTCATGCCTACCTTCAAGCTGTTTTGATACAAGGGGTGTTCTTATAAAGGTTTCAAAAAGTTTCAGGAAGTTCTCAAAGCAGAAAGGTCAAAGTGAAAACTTTTACTTAACCTACACTATAGTAATAACTGTCTCTGACACTATAATTATGAAAACTAAGACATTTCACTGGCATATTGAGGGTATGCAAATGAAATACAAACACTAACAAATTTAAAACAAAACAAAAAACAAAACAAAACAGTCCTAATCTATATTCTCCCATCAGAGTGAATTTTAAAAATGTATTTACTTTAAATTAAATACATTTTTCTCTATAAAAAAGCCTATTTAAAGTTAAATTTGAAATTACGACAACCTATGGTAAGACCTAAACTAGGGTTGCCACCCATCCAAATTTTTCTCGGGCAATCCAGTTTTTGGCATTTGTGTCCCAGTGTTTTAAAGGAAGTCAAACCACAGAACTGGTGGAAGTCAGTGAACGAGAGTTCGTTGAAGTGCTATACTAGCTTCTGACAACAATAGCTTCCTCTGCAGGTAAAAGAGAATATTTTCTTCATTTCAATTTATTCAACTAGTTCAGTCCAATGACTAGTTCATATGAAGTTGGGAAACAGATTGGGAGCTGAGAAAGCAGGAAAGCTTGGCTTCCTCTTTCAAGCTATGAATAAAAAAGGAGGTGTAAGAAGATGACACTTTCTAGTCCTAAATTTTGAACAACATGGTGATCAGAAACAATCAGGTTCAATATACGAACTAAAGATTATAGTGTCTTTGATTAAGAAATGTATGGATAAACTTATTTTGTTTTTCTGTATCCAGCACATTTAAGGTACTTAACTAATAAACTTAAAACTTAAAAGTGCTGTTTGTATATTTAAGTGCATTCCAAATTCCACCCCAATGGAGTTCTATATAAATGACATATAAGAAATGTGTCATTTGCCATTTTCTAACCATGAAAAATGTAAAAACTAAGAATCTGAATACATATGTTAAGCTATATAGTTGCTTAAACAAATGTCTACAGATATAGTAGATGCTCTGGTTAGCAAAAAAGTACCAAATTTACTGTGGCTACAGTTGGTTGTGAACCAATGTTTTAACAGTTACTAACCAATGAGAATAAACTTTTCTTTTAGAAAATAAAGAGTACAAATTCAAAACAAAATTAAAATAATTTATTTAAATCAAGGTTTCTTTCTTGCTGATTTAAACCACAATTAAAATCTGTGATATAAATCACTTATTTAAATCAAACCACTCCATCTACAGGATCCTGCAGACCACTTCATCTCCCATTCATAATCCTGTAACATTCCCACATCACTCACAACAGTTGTTTATATGTAAAAGTGACTTTTTAATTATTTTCTTTTAATACAATTAGCTGTTGGAAGTGGAGCCAATAGCATGTGATCAATCAGCTCTCCACATACACCTCTACCCCGATATAACATGAAGTTGGATACAACACGGTACAGCAGCGCTCCAAAGGGGGCGGGGCTGCGCACTCCAGCAGATCGAAGCAAGTTCGATATAACGTGGTTTCACCTATAACGCGGTAAGATTTTTTGGCTCCCGAGGACAGTGTTATATCGAGGTAGAGGTGTACAACCAAGTGATCCCCACACAATCTGAAAACAGCTTTATTAAACCATGGAGTTTCTTCCTGCCAATGCAGGATTGTTCCCTCTAGTACATTATGTAGTGTTTTGTCTGGTCTTTTTAAAATCCCAGACAATGGCACTTTTCACCATTACTTTCCTTTTAAGATTGTTTCACAGCCCAATACATTTCATTGGCAAAAAGTTCTTCCTCCTATTCAGATTAAGTTATTTTAATTCCATCACATCATTCCCATTTACTGCACTCAACTCCTCGGGTTAATCTTCAGAATACATGTAGACTTCCTTCCTTCCCCCATCCACAAGTCATTGCTTAGGCAAGATATACATGTTAGCTCTTTAAAATCCTTCTTCAAAAGGCTCTTGCTCAGTTGTGTTGCTCTTTTCCTAAATCCCTGCAATCTGTCAACATCAGGTCTGTTCCAAAGTTCACTGAAGTCGGTGGAAAGTTTTCCACTGACTTTAACAAGCTTTGGATCAGACCCATGGTGACTAGAAATGAAAGTACTATTCCAGCTATTATACCACAACTATAGTAAGAAGTCCTAATACTGCCTTGTCCCAGGACATGACGCCTGTGTTTGCAGCCCAAAATACCATTTTTTGTAGTCATACATATTGCAAACTCAAATCACTACCACCCCTCACTTCATCATTTGCACTCCTACTCCCTCCCACTGAACTTGTGTGTTTTGAATAGCTTTCACCTTCCTCTCCCTCTCTTCTACCCCAGTGTAGTACAGAAGCTTGCATTGTTCCTATTTAATTCTTGTTTTTTATGTTCTTGCCATTTTCAGTTTCTCTAGGTCCTTTTGTACTTTTTCCTCCATTTTTACTATTTACTCAACTCTTCTCAATTTGGCTTCTTTCATGAAACTCATGAATACACCCTTATCCTGATCACTAAAGAATATAGCAAATAAGTATGGTCATCACTTTGGTACCTCATTAGAAACCTCTCTCAAACACTGACTCTTCCCTGTTGCATTGTTACTTATTGCCCTTTGTTTTCAGTCAGTTACCCAGTTTTAAATCCACATACGTTCTTATCAAAACCAATTTAATTTTTAAATTATAATTTTGAGGAATTGTATCAAAGTCAGGCTGGATAAAAAGCGATTTTTATTTAAATTAGAGATGAGTTAAATTAAAAAACTATTGAAAATTTATATTTTACAATAACCTAGGTTAAGGCCTGAACTTACTATAATCTATTAATATAATTTTAATTAAAATGATTTAAACACTACATGTTTGCTACCACTTTTTGGTGGAAATCACTGCCTAATCACCTGGAACCAAAGTGTGTTGAAGAGCTCAACTGGTTTTTGATAGCGGTAACCTCTTCTGCAGGTACAGAGAGAATTGGGCAAGTTGCTTAGTCTTTCCATCTCTCTGTTCCCTATCTGGAGCAACGGAATAACAATACTGTAACTTCATGGGGGGGACTGTGAAAATAAATTAGTGTTTTGAGGCACTCAGATACTTTAATGCAGTGGTCCCTGTATTAAACTGTGGGGCTGTGCCCCCCCGGGGGGGGCAGAGGGTTGCAGAGGAACTTTGGCGGAGGCACGGCAGGACTCAGGACAGTTCCCGTGGGGGATGGGGAGGGAGCGCCACCCAGCCCTGCTCCACCCCCACTTCTGCTCCAGCCCCACCTCCAGTCAGGGCTCCTCTCCCAGCCCCGGTCCCAGCCTGAGCCCCCAACTGCAGCCCCAGCCTTGGTCCCCTTACTCCTTTCCACATCCCTTCCCTTCCCTCCCCTCCCCTCCGGAGCCACGGTCCAGGGTTGGGGGAGGGTGTCATGGACAAGGGTAAAGGGGCCATGACCTCAAAAAGCCTGGGGACTTCTGCTTTAATGATACATACCACAAACAAACCTATATATAAATCCTGCAACCAATCCCTACATAAACAAGCCCTGTTACATTAAAGAAAATTTCAGGAAGTCCTTACCACAACAAGGCTCCTGGGGAGATCCTTTTATAAACACCATGCAGGGTGCAGCATTGGTCAATTTCTTTAGACGCACGTTGAGGTCCTCTTTTGCATTATCATTAGGGTCAGCTGAAATTGTACTGCTAGATGCATGGCGCTGGACTTTTTTGGTCAGCTCTGGGGCATGGGCACCATCTAATCTGTCAATTTTCTGAGAATTCTAAATAAGCCAAGAGAGTAGCTCAGTTAAGAAGCATTAATTAAAAGCGGTCTTCTAAACTACTAAAAATTGGAAGTTTTAATGTATTCCATCACTACATATTACAGGTTTTCAGATAAGCAGGCAGAATGGGTTAGAATACTGACCCTTTACCTCTTTAATCCCAGCAAAATTCTAAAACAGAAACTAGTCTGATGGCCATAGCACTGTCTGTACCAAACAGACTTGTTAAAACTTGTTATAAACAAACAAAAATTATTAACAACAAACAGAACCAAATGTGCTATTTCTACTGCATAATCACCTGTTAATTCTTCACAAGCATTACACTGAATAATTGAAACAGAAAAGTGAATGAATCATGACTATGCCTAACACAATACAAGAGAAGAGTCTTGTGTATCTCAGGTATTGTAAAGCCACCTATGAATTCCAAGGCATTTCAAGGAGGTTCAGAAATATTAAAACTGGGTTCCATAATCATTTCTGTGAACTGGCTATTCTTGTGCCCTCAGTTAAAAAAAAAAAACACATATGGAGATACAGACTGTTAGCAGCTTCTACATTAAGTCAAAATTAAGAAAAGAGTTCTGCTCTCTTTTTAGTACTAAAAAAAGAGTAGAATGAAAATTTACTAGTACTGAACTGCTGAACTTAACACAGACATTAATGTGAGTGATATGCAATCCATTTTCTCTTACCTTAAAAAACAAGAATGTTGGAACAGAACTAATTTCGTATTTTTCAGATACTTCAGGCACAGCTTCAGCTTCCAGCTTAAAAGTCAGAGAAAACATGGTTTTATTTTCATAATTTTCTTTGAAGTTTTGATTGTGCATGTCAATCCTTTTTATAATGTTCTGCTCAGCATTTTATATGTTTAAAAAGGAGTTTGATGCAAAAGTTTATGAGACATTTGCATTTAAATGAGACTCGGTGGGCTGGCATGTCATCCACTGAGCCTGCACAGTGTCAAAACAGGTTCAGGGGGTTTTATTTTGTTGCACATTTCAAAAGATGCCTAGAGGCTGTGAATAAAATTTTTGGTGCACTAGTGACCTAGTAAATTTTCAATCATATGCAGCTACTACTATATTGAAATCCATAAATCATTGACCCCAGTTATGTCATGATTACAGTGCTTATTTTCTGCCCACAGCAATTCTTGCTGTTTGCTCTATTGACTAATTTCAAGAGGCAGTACATCATGACTGACATTTGCAGCCTTCTGCAAATTATGAAGCAAAAAGGAGTATTTCTTCAATAAACTATTGATGTCTGCTAAATTTTACTTTTAACTCTTGCAAGGCTCCTGGATTCTAAGTAGAAAGCTTGTTAGACTATTGGTCCAGAAGCTTGGTCAGCATTAAAATGCATATTTTGGAATTCTAGAAGATAATTTTTTACCAGACAAATATGTCTTTTTATTAACCATGTCCAATGTGTGTATTCTGTCTCAGCTGCTGACTTCAGTGAGAAAAGTTATTTTGAGGGTTGTTTTTAATTTGTTTATTGCAATAAATGCTGATTTCCTGTTAGCGCTGCAGACATTACGTAGAAAAATAAAGGTATACGGTAAATAAGGTGGTAAAATAGTGAATATAAATGCATTTCAAGGAATAGTAAATAGAAACCTGTGATCCCATTTACAGGTGCACAAAGCCTTGCCAACTCCTCTTTCTGCAACCTGTACACTGGGGCTTTATCAACAGCAATTGGAAAACCATTCAGGGTTGCTAATTTCTTGTTCAGAAAATTAACATTTTTAAGAACATGTCATCATTGGCTATTCAGTTTCTGGCTCTCTCTATATAGCACTTTGAACTTTTTAGTGTTATTTGTAAAAGTAGGTTTTGGTTTGTTACACCCATAAGGCTTTTAATCTTGTTACAATTTTGGATGCAAGGGAAATAATTTTACATCTGCTCAACGTCCCCTCAAGCGGACAGGGGGCCGCAGACAGGGGAGTTTGAGAGGGAGTTTGACAGAGGGAGGCCTATGATGGTTAGGAAGACCCGCAACACCTGTGCCAGCACTGCTTCTGTCTCCTCCACCTGCACCTGTAGCCAGACAGAGCACCTGAGCATGGATGCTTCTACCCAGATCCTGGTGTGGTTTTGCAGAGACTGTGATTTGCAATTCCCACTTACTGACAATCAGGCTGGGGGGGATCATCCAATGTGAAAGGTGTCTGCTGGTGAAATCTCTCAGGCAGCCGGTGGGGGAGCTACAGGAGGAGGGGGCTAGATTGAGGAGCATCCGAATCCACGAGCAATTCCTGGACAGTGTCCATGTGGAGACAGCTGAGGTAGCTGTCTGAGTACACAGGACTGCTGACACACCACTGGTGGAGGAGGAGATGGCTCAGGGTGGACACTGGCAGCTGGTTACTTCTGGCAGCAGGCAGTTCACCACCCCCGCCCCGAACCCTCCCACCGTGGTAATAGGTAACCATTATGCTCTTTTTGATACAGGAGAGAAGGAATCACCCGCTACAATAGAGGAGAAGCCCTGTACCCCTAAGGCTTGGAGGTCTGCTGCCACCACTGCAAATAGGAAACGTAGGGTAGTGGTGGTCGGAGACTCTCTTCTGAGAGGGACGGAGGCGCCCATCTGTTGCCCTGACATTTCATCTCAGGAGGTATGCTGCCTGCCAGGGGCCCGTATCCGAGACGTTACGGAGGCATTGTCAAGGATTATCCAGCCCTCTGACTACTACCCCATGCTACTCATCCATGTGGGCACAAATGATACTGCCAGGTGGGACACTGAGCAGATCAAGAGTGACTACAGGGCTCTGGGAGTATGGGTGAAGAAGTTTGGAGCGCAGGTGGTATTCTCTTCTATTCTTCCTGTCAAAGGTAGGGGCCCGGGCAGAGACCGGTGCATCGTGGAGGTGAATGCCTGGCTACGAAGATGGTGTCACCAGGAAGGCTTTGGCTTCCTCAACCACGGGATGCTATTCCAGGAAGGACTGCTAGGCAGAAATGGCGTTCACCTTTCGAGGAGGTGAAAGACCTATTTGGACACAAACTGGCTAAGCTAGTGAGGAGGGCTTTAAACTAGGTTCGACGCGGACAGGTGAGCAAAGCCGACAAGTAAGTGGGGAACATGGAGACCTGGGAGATGGGTCGGAAATAGGAGGGAGCGTGGGCCATAATGGCAGAGAGAAAGAGGAGGGTCAGGGCAAAACAGGGAGGCAAGATCAAATCAGTATCTTAAACAATATACAAATGTGAGAAGTATGGGTAATAAGCAAGAAGAACTAGAAGTGCTAATAAATAAATACAACTATGACATTGTTGGCATCACCAAAACTTGGTGGGATAATATACATGATTGGAATGTTGGTGTGGACGGGTACAGCTTGCTCAGGAAGGATAGACAGGGAAAAGGGGAGGAAGTGTTCCTTTATATATTAAAAATGTACACACTTAGACTGAGGTGGAGATGGACATAAGAGACGGAAGTGTTGAGAGTCTCTGGGTTAGGCTAAAAGGAGTGAAAAACAGGGGTGATGTCATGCTAGGAGTCTACTACAGGCCACCTAACAAGGTGGAAGAGGTGGATGAGGCTTTTTTTAGAACAACTAAAAAAATCATCCAAAGCCCAAGATTTGGTGGTGATGGGGAACTTCAACTATCCAGATATATGTTGGGAAAATAACACAGCAGGGCACAGACCATCCAATAAGTTCTTGGACTGCATTGCAGACAACTTTTTATTTTAGAAGATTGAAAAAGCTACTAGGGGGGAAGCTGTTCTAGACTTGATTTTAACAAATAGGGAGGAACCCGTTGAGAATTTGAAAGTAGAAGGCAGCTTGGGTGAAAGTGATCATGAAATCATTGAGTTCACAATTATAAGGAAGGGTAGACGGGAGTACAGCAAAATAGAGACAATGGATTTCAGGAAGGCGGATTTTTGGTAAGCTCAGAGAGCTGATAGGTAAGGTTCCATGGGAATCAAAACTGAGGGGAAAAACAACTGAGGAGAGTTGGCAGTTTTTCAAAGGAACACTACTAAGGGCCCAAAAGCAAGCTATTCCACTGGGTAGGAAAGATAGAAAGTGTGGCAAAAGACCACCTTGGCTTAACCACAAGATCTTGCATGATCTAAAAAATAAAAAGGAGTCATAAAAAATGGAAACTAGGACAGATTACAAAGGATGAATATAGGCAAACAACACAGGAATGCAGGGGCAAGATTAGAAAGGCAAAGGCACAAAATGAGCTCAAACTAGTTATGGGAATAAAGGGAAACAAGAAGACTTTATCTATACATTAGAAGCAAGAGGAAGACCAAGGACACGGTAGGCCCACTGCTCAGTGAGGAGGGAGAAACAGTAACAGGAAACTTGGAAATGGCAGAGATGCTTAATGACTTCTTTTGTCTCGGTCTTCACCAAGAAGTCTGAAGGAATGCCTAACATAGTGAATGCTAATGGGAAGGGGATAGCTTTAGAAGAGAAAATAAAAAAAGAACAAGTTAAAAATCACTTAGAAAAGTTAGATGCCTGCAAGTCACCAGAGCCTGATGAAATGTATCCTAGAATACTCAAGGATCTAATAGAGGAGATATCTGAGCCTCTAGCTATTATCTTTGGAAAATCATGGGAGACAGGAGAGATTCCAGAAGACTGGAAAAGGGCAAATATAGTGCCCATCTATAAAAAGGGAAATAAAAAAAACCCAGGAAACTAGAGACCAGTTAGTTTAACTTCTGTGCCAGGGAAGATAACGGAGCAAGTAATTAAGGAAATCATCTGCAAACACTTGGAAGGTGGTAAGGTGACAGGGAATAATATCCAAAGATATTATTTCTAAAGAACAAATCATGTCAAACAAATCTGATAGCTTTCTTTGATAGTCTTGTGGATAAGGGAGAAGCGGTGGATGTGGTATACCTAGACTTTAGTAAGGCATTTGATACGGTCTCACATGATATTCTTATCAATAAGCTAGGCAAATACAACTTAGATGGGGCTACTATAAGGTGGGTGCATAACTGGCTGGATAACCATACTCAGAGTAGTTATTAATGGTTCCCAATCCTGCTGGAAAGGTATAACAAGTGGGGTTCCGCAGGGGTCTGTTTTGGGACCAGCTCTGTTCAATATCTTCATCAACGACTTAGATATTGGCATAGAAAATATGTTTATTAAGTTTTCAGATGATACCAAACTGGGAGGGATTGCAACTGCTTTGGAGGATAGGGTCATAATTCAAAATGATCTGGACAAATTGGAGAAATGGTCTGAGGTAAACAGGATGAAGTTTAACAAATACAGAATGGGAAGAGATTCTCTAGAAGGAGTACAGCAGAAAGGGATCTAGGGGTTATAGTGGACCACAAGCTAAATATGAGTCAACAGTGTGATGCTGTTGCAAAAAACGCAAACATGATTCTGGGATGCATTAACAGGTGTGTTGTGAACAAGACACAAGAAGTCATTCTTCCACTCTACTTTTTGCTGGTTAGGCCTCAACTGGAGTATTGTGTCCAGTTCTGGACATCGCATTTCAAGAAAAATGTGGAGAAATTGGAGAGGGTCCAGAGAAGAGCAACAAGAATGATTAAAGGTCTTGAGAACATGACCAATGAAGGAAGGCTGAAAGAATTGGGTTTGTTTAGACTGGAAAAGAGAAGACTGAGAGGGGACATGATAGCAATTTTCAGGTATCTAAAAGGGTGTCATAAGGAAGAGGGGGAAAACTTGTTCACCTTAGCCTCCAAGGATAGAACAAGAAGCAATGGGCTTAAACTGCAGCAAGGGAGGTTTAGGTTGGACATTAGGAAAAAGTTCCTAACTGTCAGGGTGGTTAAACACTGGAATAAATTGCCTGGGGAGGTTGTGGAATCTTCATCTCTGGAGATATTTAAGAGTAGGTTAGATAAATGTCTATCTGGGATGGTAGAGACAGTATTTGGACCTGCCATGAGGGCAGGGGACTGGACTCGATGACCTCTCAAGGCCCCTTCCAGTCCTAGAATCTATGAATCCCGTAGGCCAGGGGTGGGGAACCTCCAGCCCGCTGCCTAATTTCATTCAGCCCGTGGCAAGTCTCTGTGCCGCGCTGGAAGCCCCGAGCCTCGGCACCCCTCCACGGGGCTGCAGCCACAAGCGCGGGATCGCCCCATTGCAGGGCAAGCTAGGATTGCCAGGCTGTTAAAAGCCTGGTTAGCTCTGCACAGCTCCGAGAAGGAGCCGGCATGTCCCTGAGGCCCCTAGGTGCAGGTGTGATCAGGGAAGCTCCGTGCACCGCCTTTGCAGCTCCCATTGGCTGGGAACTGCAGCCAGTGGGAGCTGCAGGTGCAGGCAAACGCAACCATGCAGATCCACCTGGCTGCGCCTCTGCCTAGGGGCCGAATCTGACAGTCATGCCGGCCGCTTCCGGGAACAGCGTGAAGCCAGGGAGACTGCCTTAGCTCCAGTGCATCACCAACTGGGGGCTGCCTGAGGTAAGCACCGCCTGGCCGGAGCCCGCATCCTGAACCCCCTCCCACACCGTAACTCCCTCCCAGACCCTGCACCCACATCCATACCCCAACCCCCTCCCACACCCCGCACCCCAACCCTTTACCCCAGTCCTGAGCCCACTTCCACACTCCAAACCCCTTGGCCCCAGCCAGAAGTCCCCTCCTGCAACCCATACCCCTCATCCCCAGCCCCACCCCAGAGTCCACACCCCCAGCCCCTCCCACACCTCAACCCCCTGCCTCAGCTTAGAGCCTCCTCCCGCACCCTGAAACCCTCATTTCTGACCCCAATCCAGAGCCTAAGGGAAGCCGCAAGCCTTAGCACCCCTCCACGGGGCTGGAGCTGCGAGCACCGTCTCGCCTCGCTGCATGGGGGAGCCCCGAGCCTCCCCGCATCACAGGGCTGTGTGTGGCCCATGACTGATTTTTTTTGTGGGTCAATGGCCCAATAAAAAAAAGGTTCCCCACCCCTGCTGTAGGCAATCAAAAAAATGAAGATTCCAGAGAAGGATCAAGGATTTTCTCTCTCAACATGGGCCTAATCCAAAGCCCATTGAAATCAATGGGAGTCTTCAGTGGACTTTGGATCAGGCCCCTTACATTTCTCTTGCTCTCAAGTTAATTCTTGTCAGGTTTGATCCTTCACCAAAACAAGCAGTCATTATGCACTCAGTGATGTGAGCATCACCATCTAGTAGACATTCAAAATTTCCTTCTCTCAAACATACTTCTAAAGATTTCGGAAAAATATGCGAAGGGAATGGAACTACAGCTTAACTTTATGAACCATAGCCTAAAGAATAAGCCATGACTGGAATTCTGCCAGGCTATCACACAGAGATTTTTGAGAATGGTTTTTAAATAAGCTCCTTTAGGTTCTACCTGCAGTTTTTGATTGAATCATAAGATTGTTTGATGCACACAACAGATCTTTACAGTATCTCCCTCACCTGGTTTATCCTGTATTTGGCCAAGCAGCACCAGACTGTGACCTTTAATTTTGAGTCTTCTATCCCTACTCCAACCACATAGTCAAATCTCCACAAGAATTAACTGAGAAACAAAATCTGTCAATATATTTTTATTTTCTGATCTCTTGCAAATGGCTGAATCATTGTTATATGGTACTGAACTTATTCCTTTTTCTTTTGGTGGCTCATTTCCTAGCTACTTGGATGCTCTTGTTGCACTTTAATGACGTTCATTCACACATAACTTATTTTATAAAACTGAATTTGTTATTGGTCCATCCACCAAATTTCAGACAGTTTTAAGACAGAGAACACCAGTCACATTTTAAACCTTGTGGCTTGGTTAAAATTAAGATTTATTCTGTGGTCATCTTTAAAAAAATTAATATAAACTTGTGTTTAAATACTGCAGCCATAATTTTAATCACATTTTAAAAGGTTGCTCAAGATTTTGAAGAAGGTTTTGAAAAAGTTACACTTGTTATAAACAATAGATTTTAAAACTGATGATGCGACTTACAAGGCAGTCCATAATTAGGAACCCACATTCCTGATTAGGTACTTAAAATTAACTTGGTAGGTTAGCTAAATTGTTATTGAATGATCTGAAGTTCGATTGCTTGGCTATTCCAGAACATGTGACAAAGTTCTATGCTTTTAATTATGAAGCCAAAATATTAAATTAGTACCAGTCAGAGTCCAAACTACTGAGTCAATAGACTTATTCAAATCTTCTTATAGCTTGTTTTCTTTTACAGACTCATCTTACATATTGTAGTCGGGATGTGTTTACAAGACAGGTGTTGTAATTTTATTTTGCAATGTACTGTCCAATGAACCATACCATTAAAATAAATATTCATTAAAGGTGCACAATCAAGTGACAGCTGAGACTTCAAAAAACTTTGGCCTACCATAAACTACAGCAGCATTAGAAAAGCAACAAAAACAACGTATAATATTTTGAAAATTGACGTTTTAGGATACTCTAATTAAAATAGCTTTGTAAATTAACACAATTAAAAACAGATCTATCTTTCTGCTTTACAAAAGGAAATGCCAAACTGTGAGATGAGTCATTAAAAGCACACAAAACATAAAGGCTGTAAGAAATCAAATTAAAACACACACACGCAGCTGGTTGTTCCATTACTCCCTGCCCTCATAATCACAAAAATGTCTCATTAACAAGAGAAAGTTGTTTTAAAATGAATGGCATGCAGATTTAGTGCATTAATTTTTTTTTCCACAGTGATTCTATTCCTGGGATATGCAGATGAACTCACAAAAATATTGCGTCTCATTTACTTACTGCTGTTCAACATGCCATGCTTAGAATGACAACATCATACAGACTTGAATTTATCTTTCCGTAAACCCTTAGTAATGGTTGGAAAAGCAACTAGAATATCTAAATGAATCCAGAGGAAAATCTATTTGCCTAACCAGCAGTGTCACTGAAACAAATCAAAGCTCTAGCAAATCTTAAAAGAGCAGTATTGTTACCTTAATCTCAGATCCCTGGGATTAAAGAGATCAGGCTATTACACAATTAATTACAGTACTTGCTTGGTGCGTCACTGCAAGTCACATCAAGTACACAGACAAACTTAAAAACCTATTTACTAGGTGAAGTAACATCCTATTAAAGTGCCAATATTCTGCATTTTTAAATGCAAGAATATGTAACTAACATGTTATTTAAACCAGCAATACACCATGAACTTCACCCACAGTTCAATTTATGCAATTTCTGACACTGATTCTTGCTGAAGTTGAACTCATTAGGATTCAAATCAGCACAAAAGCTTTGCTTCCACACCACAGAAGTCATCAGAGAAAAAATCTATTTCTGAAGTTGGTTTTATGTAGAAATGGTCCCCTAGCATTTGACTTTAGTTTGCATTACTATCTTTAAAATGGCCTTTACTATCTGAACATGAAGACTTACCTTCACAAATGTAACTTGTGAGTGTTCCTTAGCTAACTCAGCCATGACATCATTCATTTGAATGCACTGAGGAGCCCATGGTGCCCAAAAATGGACAACTACAAGAGACCTATGACAAAACAAAACACAGATAGATATATATTAATAGAAAGAGATGATTTTTTAAAATAATGCTATTTTGATGAAGAATGACTACAAAAAGCATGGTTAGTTATAACGGAACAATGAAATATTACATGAATTAATATACATTGTAGGATAGAAAGAAGATAGAAAGAGTAGTACTTCTTTGGATACAGAAAAAAGGAAAATAACTGATACAAGATGAACTCATAGTAAATAACTAAGTTATCCACTCTAAGGTTATCACAACTCACAAAAAAAAACCACACTAAGAGCACAGAAAGCATAGCGATGGGGGGAGAAGCATTAAAAAGGAAAAAGTTACAAAGCCTTGCCCAATTTTTAATGTTTTTAGAAGAATGGTGGTTAGAGATGTTTGCTGAAAAACAAATACCACTGGTAAAGATATGCAACATAAAAAAGAATGAATAAAATCGCAACCGAGTTACAAGGAGCTTGAAATTTTGCTACCAAACCTGATTCTAGCAGAATGCAGCATCACATACAAAGAATGAGCAACAACTGAAGCAGGCAGAAAGACCTCGATTACTCACTAGGGGGGTCACACACTTTGTTGCCTCTGTTGGCTGAGCTTATTGCACACACCAGGGGCTCCTTGCATCCCTTCATTACCCCCTACAAACTCTGTGGGCCACCTGCTGATCCCCTCTATTTCAGGGACTCATTGCAACCCCCCTCCCCCTGCTCTTCCCATGCCAGGGGCTCTGTTTGCCCTAGCACTCTCCCATATCTCAGCATTCCTCCCCACCATTCTTATTCTCCTTTTCTCTCTCTTTTAGGATGTGAACAATTTAAAACTGTATTACAAGGATAAGCAAAGCTAAGGGCTTGTCTACAGATGGACTCTTATTCCAGAATGAGCATGTCTATACGTGGAGTTAAAAATTATCATGTTACATCCAAAAAAGAGAAAATACCATCAAGTGGATGGATTGTCAAGCCTTGCAAACTCAGCCAAAAAGACACTGAAGGCACTAACGATTACAGTGACAAAACATTTGGGTTTAACAAATAATCTGGAAAACACACAACACACTTTGTTGCTTCTGTAAGCCAAGTTCATTGCATCAGTCCCATTCTCCTCCACAAACTCCCTGTGTGCCACCTTGCCACTCTCCCCAATTTCAGAGACTCCCTGCAATGCCCCCACACATCCCTTCATTCCAGAGGCTCTATGTGCACCCCCTTCCTTTCCCATAACAGAGTCCCCTACATTTCCCCCATGCAAAGGGTCCTGTGTGCTCTCCATTCCCTCCTCTCACCAAAGCAGCCTCCCACACTTTCTGCATATGCGAGGGGCTCTGTATGTACCCCCATTCCACCCTTTCCATCCTGCCAAGGAATCTCTATGGCTCCCATCTCCTCCACCCCCATACCAGGGCTCCATTCTCCCCCACACCTATTCCTCTCACAGCAAGGGTCCCCAATTGGCCTTCCTAACCAGAAGCTCTGTTTGCTCCCATACCAGAATCCCACATTCTCTGTCACATCCATTACAGGGATTCTGAATGCCCTCATACAAGAGGCTCTATGTACTCCCTTCCCCATGCCAGGGTCCCCAGTTCTCCACCCACATATGTCAAGGCCTCTACGGGACCCAGTTCCCTCATTAATATTTCTCTTCTTTCTGTCTGGGAGGCCAGGTCTAATCTAGGAGCCCTTTATCAGTATAGGTGTATCACATCAGCAAAGAATTCCTAGCACAAATGCACCTTTTATTGGCTAAACTGTGCTTTTCCCAGCATAGATTATTCCTGCCCCACTTCAATTCTCCCTGGGGTGAAATAACCCAAGGTAAAAGAACTAAGTTTAGAGGGGACAACAAATAAGAAGGGAGATGAGGCATATACAAGATATCGAAAGATGCAAAACGGAAAAAAACCCACACACACAAAGCTACCCTTTGGACTCAAAGCCACCAGACATTTAAAAAAAATGGGCATTTACATGGATAATGAGAACATTCAGAGTTATGTCAGCCAGGAAGTTTTAAAAAAAAGTGATATGAACCCTCATGTTTCAGGGCATAAACTAACTTCTAACTAATGAGAACTAGGAAGAAACTTTGTCTGTGGACCAGTTATTCAATAGTTGTCCACAACAAGGTTTCTTACACCTTCCCCAAAAACATCCAGTGCAGATCGCAGTCAGAGACCTGCTCCAGTATGGTTATTCCTATGCTTTACTGTTAGCTTGCTTAAACCATTTTCAGCAGAATAAGTGAATAGTTAAGGAGGATTAATATAGCTGGACAGGACAACTAATCAGGAAAATAAATTCCAACTTCTTTAGTGAAGGCTGTGTAATACTGCCCAAGATGAAGGACTTCTCCCATAATATGGATTTCTGAGAAATACTACTGACATCAAAGCTGAAAAACATTAAGATGCCTGTGATATATCTGAAATTACAATAAGTTCTTAATACTCTGAACGTATAAAAATCACAAGACATACCAACCATTATGCCATTGAAAGCTGTACAATAATTTATAATTTTGTTTTGTAATAGGCAAAATACTAACTTGTTAAGGAATTTAATATAAAACATCACATTGCAAACCCATACATTATACTCAAAGCTGTTCAATACCCCAACCCTATATTGACAATTATTCTTTATATTGCCATAGCGTCTATGAACTCTAGTCATAGACCAGGACCTCTATAAGCTAGGGGAAAAAAAAGACACAATGATGTGGAATGACCCCTGAGCCCACATAGGACTCTACTGGAGTCAATGCAGCTCATGCAGTTTCAGCACAGGATCAGGGCCCAAATAATGAGTATAAGTACTAATGCTTAAAGCCAAGGAAAGGTAGGTTTCCTTTCCAACACCTGCTACTCTCAGGTGTATACAAACACTAAGAAGATGAGAAAGCCATAATCACTACTTCCATGACTTTACACCAAAAGCAGAAGCATTACCAAAAAAAAATTAAATATAGGAGTAACTTGACTTCAAGTTTCTGTGCTACCACTATATTAATTATGGAGCAGCATAAAGTGTTCTGATCAATTAAATTATTAGAATTTGTTTTTCCAGAAATTCAATTTACAATGCAGTTGTTCCAGTCTGTATTTGCAACAATCCTATGCTTGTTAGGACACCATAAGAAATCCCTGAAACAAATGTGGTGGATCTTGATCTGCTAAATTGTAAGGGGAAAATGAAGTCCTTCAATTCAGTATGAAAAAAATAAATAAAAATCAAAGGGGAAAAAAGATGTATATAGCTAGATACTAAACAATGTATTAAGCCCAAAATGCTATTTAATAATTTGATACACTTTCTTTCCCACTACTGAAGCACAGCAGAGAATTCATTCTTTCCTGAGCTGAAAAGCAGAATTTCCCACATGTCCAATTTAAATTAATCAGTATGATAGGGGTACATCTTATCAGATGAGTGTCACCTTGTGAGCAGTACAGGAGTAAGAACCACATGGCTGAGTAATTCTAGCCCTTTTGAATGGAACAGTAATTATTTGACAAGATTATCCTTGACCATGTTATTAATATTGCAATTTGTTTTAATTTAATGTGCACTTAATGAAAATATTGTGAAAACAGAATGCTTACCCCTCATATTTTATTTTTGTTTTAAACAGAGTTGCAGTTAATCTGCCTTTCAGTTACTAAACTTTTTAGAAAAGAATGAGAAAATGGCAAGCTAGAGTAACTCAAAACATTGGGGAAATCAAGAGGGTCAACTGAATCTGGAGTCATTGGTGCACTTTCAGGCAAAGTGCACACTGAACTCAAGGCAGTACATATTTGACTCTACTGTCATCAGCGATAACCAGGAAATCTTTTTTTTGGGGGGGGGGGGGGTGTTGTGTTTTAACATGTGTGTCCTTCATAACTTCCTTTCCCTTGCTATGGAAAAAAAAAGCCTGCAATGAGGGATGCTTTATGGGGATGACCTCCAATATTGTTTTAATATTGGTCTTGTTTTTGTTATTTAGTCCATTTTATATCACACCTGTTACTTTAATTGAGTCCAGAGAAAAATATAGCTATATACACCATGTATTGTCTACAAAACTTTTCGGGTATTAACTTAAGACCAAATACTGCAGTTACAGCTCCCTCTTAAGTAAAGGAGGGGACTGGAGGCAGTTATGCTTGAGAAAGAACTGCACAACGTAAAATATTTGGATTTTGTTCCATATATTCCAGAACCAGTACAGAAAGAGATGACACAATGTTCTCCAAATAGGCAGTTCTAAAGGTGATGGTTCCATCTTCCATTATGATGCTATTTACATTTGGGTTTATCATTGTACTGTTCTACAATGTAAACAATCTTTAAATTATAAATATTCAATCACTTTCTAACATAGCACAATTTTTTTTCAGCACAGTGTCACCATTTTAACATATTTTGTCAAAACTAGAATTAACATGGAGATTTATATGACTGCTTAATTCTTGTTATATCATCATACTAATCCACCACCATTTTTGCCACTATGAAAACAAAGATTTAATTAAAACTTTTCCATAAACATATTATGAAGTTTGTGGTTATTCCATAATATATCTTGCCAGTAAATATAAATATGTATAATCAAATAACCATTTAATCAGTTTCATTGGAATATTTATCTTTTCAACCTTTTGTGAAATCAACATTTCCCAAAATATGTTGTTTTGTTCAATCAGTAATGGTTCAAAAAGTAACTGAATTAGCAGTACAAAGCTATGTCTATACTAGAGACCTTACAGTGGCCCGGGTATACCGATGCAGCTGCACCACTGTAAGATCTCCTGTAGTTACTCTATAACAGTAGTTCTCAAACTTTTGAACTGGTGACCCCTTTCATACAGCAAGCCTTTGAGTGAGACCCCCCTTATAAATTAAACACACTTCTTTTACATTTAACACTATTATAAATGCTGGAGGTGAAGTGGGGCTTGGGGTGGAGATTGACAGCTCACGACCCCCCATGTAATTACCTCGTAACCCACTGAGAGGTCGTGACACCCAGTTTGAGAACCCCTGCTCTGTAAGAACTGACAGGTATTTGTTTTATAAAAAAAAAATTATTTTAGGCTAGGGAAATGTTTCTATTAATCCTTAAATTTTGTCAGAATTCTGCTGTAAAATTCTCTAGCAAATTGTCTGTTTGTTTAGGCTATAAGCTCCACAGAGAGGGGATCGTTGGGTAAACACAAAGGAGATGTATGCTCAGTCCTGCTATGCCTAATGCCTAAGGGGGAGAAAGGGAGGGATGATACCCCCATTACATCCAGTACCCCAGTGCCTAAAGCACAGACCAAAATGTAGGAAACAAGTTTAATTTCCCACACCGCCTGATTTGGAGCAAGGATTTGAACATGGGTCTCCCATGTGAGCGCACTAACTACTGAGCTATTGGATCGAAGGTGGACACTGCTTCATCCTTGGCTGTCTTGTATGAAAGTCAAGCATGCTCTGAGCACGTGTCCCAGACTGGGCTCCACAAGTCAGGGGGGGGACCTAATTTTGAATCATACCCAGGCTTTGGCAAAAGCTAGATGGCATCAAGTTTTAGACAGCTTTGCACATTTGCACTAACAAAAATTTAGATGCCTAAGAAATTTAAGCACTTACAGGACTAGGCAACAGCTGAGCAGGGGCCTAAGGATCTAAATTATGGACTCTGGCACCTAAGGTGGCAACTAGGCACATAAGTCCTTTTATGGATCCAGTCCCATGTTTTCTTCTATTTTGTACAGTTCCAGACACACTGCTAGGCATCAATCCTGCAAGCTTATTCACACAGGCTGACTTTTTCTCTACACACAGACAGAGGTCTGCTCATAAAAGGCATCTTCCAGGTTTGTGCTCTTGAAAAAAATCTGTTAATATACATGTAAATATGCAGCCAGAATTGAAGTTGAAAGTGTTCATTGAAAACTCAAGTTTTACAGTTTTCACATAGCGCTGAGATGTAGAAAAAACCTATTTGGGGCTGTGAAACACCAACGCAGTTGTACGATTCCTGTTCACTGTGTGAATGTATACATCCCTATTTTAAGATTAATTTTAAAGATCCATTAACAACATAGAACTGCAGCACTTTCACATTTCTTGTGTCTTCAATACAAAAATCTCATACAACTGTACAAAAATTAGAACAGCACTAGAAAAATCAAATTTGCGCCAAAGTTTAGATTCTTTAAAAAAAAAATTTTAACAGAAACAAAAATACAGAAATGCTTCTATTTTATTTAAAAAAAAAAAAGCAAACTTGAAAGCAGTTGTTTTTAAACACAAGATCATTCCCTTGCAATGTCAGCAGTCCAAACATTTAGAGCCCTGCACGGATACAAAATCTGTATCCGCATCTGATCCACAAAAATGATCTGCAGATGTGGATGCCTACGGATATAAAGCAGATATCCACCGATTTGCAGGGCTCTACAAACATTGCAGCACTGGGAACATAAAAGTGAAACTGACTTCACTGATTTTCCTTCTCCAATCTAAGAAAATTACCAAAAAACCCTTCAAAAATAAAAGTGTAAACTGGATTTCTAAATTATTTCAGTGTAGTAATCAAAAAAGTATTATTAATGTAAGGAAATAAGGTTGAAATATGAATGGAGTTGACACTGTCCTTTAAATAGAATGCAAGCATTATGACCCTTTTACAGATGTGCAAACTAAGGGCTTGTCTACACTTAAAATGCTGAAGTAGCACAACTACACCACTTAAGTACTTCAGTGAAGATGCTTCCTACACTGATGGGAGGGATTCTCCTGGTTGCACAGATAATCCAGCTCTTTGAGAGCGGTCTTCACAGAGGGTTAGGTAAATTTTACTGCATCGCTCAGGGGTGTGGATTTTTCATATTCCTCAGCGACACATTTATACCAACCTAATTTCCTAGAGTAAGTCAAGCTTTAGGATATGTCTACACTTAAAGCAGTGCGGCTGCCTCACTGTAGCACTTCAGTGTAGATACTACCTACACCAACAGGAGAGGTTCTCATATCAGCATAGATAATCCACCTCTCTGAGAGGCAGTAGCTAAGGCTATGTTTACACTAGCACTTTTGTCAGTATAATTTGTCGCTCAGAAGTGTGAAAAAGCCACCCCTCTGAGCAACGTAAGTTACACCAGCAGCGGTTTGCACAGCACTATGTCAGTGGGAGATGCTTTCCTGTCAGCATAGAGCTGCTACACAGGAGATCTCCTCTAAGGTCTAATGTAGACATGGCCTAGGTCAACAGAAGAATTTTTCTGCCCATCTAGTGCTGTCTACACCAGGGATTAGGACAGTGTTGATTTTTTTTCAAACCCCTGAGAGATGTAGCTATACCAATGTAAACTACTAGTGTAAACCAGGCCTAAAAAGCAAAGTGGGATTAAGTGTTTTGCCCAAATTCAGAGCCAGGAAGGGCAAACCAAGTATCCCAGTGCCCAGGCCAATGCATTAGGCTGGGGTGGATGTCCCACACGGGCAGGGCAAGGAAATGGGGGTGGGGGTGGTTAGTAACCAAAGGCGGCAGGGCGGCGGGGGAGGGGGAGATTAATGACGCCCCCAGGGGGGAAGGCGGCAACAGCGGGCGGTTGGTGGACGCCCTCCCCCCCGGGGGCGGTTAGCCCCTCCCCCTCCGCCCAGGGGGAGTCAGTGACCCCGCGGGAGCGGGCAGGCCTCACCTGCACAAAGAACGCGCCTCCCCCAAGGAACAACACCCGCCCCCTCCTCCCCCACAGCCTGGCTCCGGCTCCCCGCTGACAAAGCCGCTGCCTCCCCAAGACGGGCCGGGCCGGGCCCCTGGGGCCTGACGCTACCGCGCGCAGCCGGCGCCAGCCGCACGTACTTGCCCCTCTGCTGCAGCAGCTCCCGGAAGTGCCCGGCGGAGCCCACCTCGGCCAGCGCAGCCATGGCTAGAACGAGCCTGTCGCCGGCGCGGCGGCCAGCAGGGGCACGTGCAACCGGTCAGCAGAGCGATCCGCCCTCCCTCGGAGCGCACCCTCGCTGCCTCCGCGCGTGCGCGACTCGGCGACCCCGCTCCCTCGGCGCATGCGCGGAGCGTCCGCCCGTTCCCGTGGGGGAGGAAGGCCCGGAGCGCGGCTGTCCCGGGAGGGGGCGGGGCGGTCGGCCGCGGGGCCGGGCCGGGCCGGGCCGGGCCGGGCGAGGAAAGGCGAAGCGGGTGGGGGGAGGGGCGGGTCAGCAGTTTTCTGCCTGGAAAGGTGAAGCTGTGGCGTTTTACAACAGGAAAGCGGAGCGCGCGCAGGGTTTGCCCAGCACGAAACGCGCCATCACCCAGGCTGGGTCCGAGCTGGCGTCTTGGGTCCAGTCTGGGTGCCGCGTTTCAGGCAGGATGTGGACAAACGGGGGAAAGTCCGGAGGAGAGCAACCAAAATGATTGAAGGGCTAGAAAACATGACCTCTACGGGAAGATTAAAAATAGGGTTTCTTTAGTTTAGAGAAAAGAGCAGACTGAGAAGGGACAGGATAACAGTTTTCAGATACGTAAAAGAGCCTTATAAAGAGGAGGGTGAAACATTGTTCTTAACATTTGAGAATAGAACAAGAAGCAATGGGCTTAAATTTCAAGGAAGGTTTAGGTTAGACAGTAGAAAAAACTTCTTAACTGTCAGGGTGGTTAAACACTGGAACGAATTGCTGAGGAAGGTTGTGGAATCTCCATCATTGGAGGTTTTCTTTAAGAACAGGTTAGATAAGCACCAGTCAGGAATGGTCTAGTTATTATGTAGTCCTGCCTTGAGGGCAGGGGACTGGAGTAAATTACCTATTGAGGTCCCTTCCAGTCCTACACTTCTACAATCCAGCACTATCCCACTCCCCGTGTCATCATCTGTCCTGCTCTCTCCAAAACATACATTTCAATGCCCCTCCGAAGAAGTAAGACGTTGTCATTTACGGTTCATACCGGATCCTTATATACAGTGAAATATTCACCTCTCAGATTCCAGATGTTGGGGAATGATTCCCGCTTGAGGTCAGAAGATCTCTCAAATATATGTTAAGAATGAATTGATCCACCGGTCTACATGAAGTTGTGTAGAATATTTCCACTAATGACATCTTAATGCCTCAGGTTTCACAGCTACATTTCTGGATATGTGTGCAAACCTGCAGCACAGAGGCACCAAAATGAGAACTGTGTGGACCGTGGAGAAGCAAATGGCAATCACTCTGGAAGCTTGCAATGGCAGATTGTTATTGGTCACTAGACTATCAGTTTGGAGTTGGAAGATCCATAGATTGTCATCCAAGTGCATAAGACCATGACACATCTCCTGCTATGCAGGACTGAAAGTCTTGGCAATGTGCAACAAATAGTGGATAAATTTGCAACAAGGGGCTCCTTGACTGCAGTGCAGTGATAGATAGCACACATACCCCTATTCTGGCACCAGCCCACCTTGCCACTGAGTACATCAGCAGAAAGGGATACTTTCCAAGGTTATGCAAGTGCAATTGTTCACTGGGGACACTTCACTCATATGGAGGTGGGCCACTCAGATGGTGAGTGATGCTTGCATCTTTAAGAAACACAGGACTTTTCAAAAAGCTGCAAGCAGGAACATTCTTCCACAACCAGCAGATTACCATTGGTGATGTTGAAATGCCAATAGCCATTCTGGGGGATGCAGCCTACTCCTTGCTCCCTTGGCTCATGCAGCAGCTGTACGCTGGTCACCTTGATAGTGCCAAGGAAAGAGTCAACTACTGGCGCAGCAGGTGCAGAATGACTACTCAGACTGAAGGGATGCTGGCAGTGTTACTCACTAGATTGGCTCTCAGTGAGAAAAATATCCCCAAGGTTATAGCTGCTTGTTGTTACTGAATCATATACATGAAAGGAAGGGGAAAAGTTGTTGCCAGGGCAGAGGAGCAAGGTGAACCAGCTGTCTGATTAAATTGAACACCCACACGCAAGGGCTATTGAACAGCCATATACAAGGGCTGTGGCGCTTTGCTGCTGAGGTAGGCCTTCCACCTATGAATTATGTAATGCTTGCTGCAAACTAATAAAGATGCTCAGAGTATCAAAAAACAGAACTTTATTGTGTGCCAAGAAACAGGAAATAAAATGAAAGTGCAAACATGTACAAGGTTAAAAAACTTTTACCAACACTATACAGAGTAAATTATAAAATCCTAACTGAAAATGGAAGTAAATAGTGAACATTTATGACCATGTATATAAAAGCTACAACAGTATAGTAGATTACATATACACCAACCTGGGATTTTTTGTCAGATCGGGACATGTGTAGGTATTTTTCTTTTTGTTGTCCAGCATGGAGAGGTAGGGGTAAGGAGGTACATCATGGTGCCATGTGGAATGTTGGGGAATATAGGGAGTGCAGCCATGGAGTTCTCCAAGCACTGGAAAGTTTGCTGAGTTTGGGCATGTGTGTCAGTAATACTTCTGCAACATTTGAGTTTATTCCCTGAGCAAAGTCATTATCTCCTGGTGTATTTCCTGATGCGTCTCAGTCCTTTTGCCTCTCCTGCAGCAACCATTCTCTCCATTCTTGGTCCTTCTCCATGGTCATGTTCAGATGGGCTTTCCAATCCCGCACTTATAGTCCGAAGCTATAAAGAATTGGAGGATCTTGCAGAACATATCCTCCCTAAACCTCTTATTTCGCCTCCTGATCAGGGTCAGATGTTGAGCAGGCACGGAGAGGGCACCTGACAAGACCATCATGCCAGAAGCTGTTGATTAAAATATACAAATGCACCATTAGATTTACAATCACAACAATCAAGGAAAGATAAGTCTCAAAACTCCTGTACATTATTCCCATAAACAGGAAATGCTTACTGACACTTTAGCTTTGGAGCACCTCACTACAGCACCACTCTGCAGCTCAAACCATGGTGAGTATGGCCTAGTAGGGAGGAATGGGGGTGTTCTGTTCCATGAAAGCTATAAACATTGGGTGCCCCTCCCTGGGTATGGGTATAAAGAAAGTGTAATGAATACTGGCATTGTTTTCACAGGCAATGGTGATTTTGGATGATATCTCAATCCTGAGGGTGACAAAGTCATAGAGGATCCAGCTGCTACTGGTGTCCCAAAGCCACCTGTGGCCATATACTGCTAACTTGTTTACTGACATGGTGCCAGGCAAACTCATCGTAGAGTGGTATGGACAATCTCCAATTGCCGTGAAAGAAACAAGGCTGCCATCCCTAGAAATCTTCAGGAGAGGATTGCAGAGTATCTCTATGAAAGTTTCATTGAGATCTCTCAAGAGGATAAAATGGACATCTCTATTTAGATAAACAAAGTACTCCACATGCCCTTGCCGAGCCCAACAAGCTGAGTAAGTGAATAACAGATGCTGACTCTACTGCTGTTTGTTCTACCTCTGCCTAAGCACAGGACACTAGTCTAATGTGGATTATGTAATCGGACCACCATACCACTCTTTTTTAATTTATTCCCTAATATTTTATTTTGTAGCATTGGATCTGTAAAGCAACGAAAACTCAATATGTTTGTTTTCTAAAATTACAGGTGGGGTGTGTGCTGTTTTTAAATGGGGAGGAAAGATGGTGGGAGGGAGGGAGATGGGGTTTCATGAAAATGAAAAAAAACATTATAAGGAATATTGCATCTACACACTTACTTAAGCGCCTTTCCCCTACATCAGCGGGCTCATCAGCACTCACCTGTCAGGATTTGAGCTCTTTTATGGATTTTTTTAAAGGGGAAAAAAAGGCATTTGACTGTGTAGAGTGGCCTGGGACACAATTATGGCCTTTATAAGACCAAAAATACACCATCCAACAAACAAATCTGTTTATTAATGGTAAAATATGTCTTTCCCTTTTAATCAAATGGAACCTGACAAAGAGACTCTCTGTCTATTTTATCTAGTAATTGGGCCATTTGTGGAAACTATGACACGTTTCAAATTACTGGAAATGAATATGAGTTAGCAGTGAGATTATAAAATGGCATTGTAGTCCAATGAACTCTTGGTGTTTACTATACAATCAAGTCCCTCATTCCCCAGTAGAACTATCATTTGGCTAGTGTTCAGTTTACATACTGAATCTAAACAAATCTGGGGAAGATTTCAACCTGAAATAGTGGCCCAATTTAAATCCCCCCAAGATGGAATAAATATTTGAGGGCTAAAGTGATCTTAAACCTAATTCAAAAACTGAAAATTAATCCCATGCTGTTAAATTTTAGGAATGAATCTCCTCATAACAGTTATAGGAAGGCTGTTGCTTCTCAAAATAAATATCCTCCGTAATCTCCTATGTCAACCACAACTGTTTCAGAGAATTTAAAACCTCATTCTTTAATAAGCTTCACAAGACCTTTTCAAGGTTCATTTGGTAGGCAAAAAACAAGAATTGCTGTTAAAAATGTATAGGCCCATTGAGACATGGGAGAACTAAATCTCCCTAACTTAGGCTATATTTCTGGGCATCCCATATGGAGTGTTTGGCAGCATGATCCCAGGGAAACCCAGGACTTCAATGGCTCCAGATTGAACAACAGGCAGCAGGCCAAATTAATCTGGCAAACCTCCCATAATTCCCAGCTGATCTACTACTCCCCTCAAGTCACACAGAACCCAATTACAGAGTCAGTATCAAACTCAGAGATAAAAAAATTAAAGATGCAAAATCTCTTTAAATGGGCAGTTACTCTGGACTGTGTTACTAATTTTTCTCTGAGCATGAATAACTCAGCCTACAAAGAATTGTATATTGCAAACATTTACTAATAATGATATTGTAATGCCCTTTGAACCACTGAAACATATTCCTGACAGACACCGGTTTTATTTTATTATATTCAAGCTAGGAATTCCCATTAAAAATGAACACAATTAGACAGAATCCTAGTTTTATACACAGCAAGGAATCATCATTTTTATGTGGAGCAGGTAAATACAATGTATTTCTTTGGCTATTAGGTCTTGAAACCACTTCCCTAACACAACCCCAGACAAAGACATCACAATGGACAGAGGTACATGTAATTCCAGTTCACAGAGGAGAAGAAATAAAAATCCTGGGAGAAATTCATAATGTTATGGTTAACAATAACTCAAGGCAGATACAATGTTATATTGTACACAGAAATATTATTTCTCAGTACTTGTATGATAAAATATGTAAAATAAAACTATATAGATGTAAGAAGGGCTCCTATGTAACTCCACTTTTTTTAACTCTATCATGTTACTTCCTGTTCCAATTCTGGTAAATTATATGCAGCACTAATAGGAACATATTCCCGGTCTTACTCCAAAACACTGTTTATTAAGGACTAATCTGGGAACTCATTTATACAAACCTATTAAAAACACTATTTTTGTTAACATTTTCACACACACACAAAAGACATCTTGATTTTCTGAACTAGTGAGACTACCTAACTGTACAAGCCTGGATCACGCTCATTACAAAATAATAATCACTTACCACAGGGCTAAAAGAGTACACATATTCAAAGACAAACGAGTACTTCTTTATAAAAAATGCTGACTTTTATTGGCAACTTTATTTCCTTGACTTAGGTTCTTGATCTTATACATAATGAGGGGGTGATGAGCATGTAAGGAGCCTTCCACTCTTGCAAGACCCTACAGGCAGAATTGCAGTCAGGGGAGTCCATTTAAAAAATTCAGTTGTGGTGAAAGACATATGATTGGCAGATCCTGGAAACAGAAGTCCTCAGTGTATTAACAGAACTGGTGCAGAACAGGCTGTAGCAGTACAAATCATGTACTTGGTTAGAGCAGTGGTTAGAGCAGGAGTTGGTAATCGGGTACTAGAGCCTGTTACCTTATTACTTCCCAAAGGAAACTTGATACCCCAAAAGGGGCAGAGACGGGTAGGAAAGGGGGTGAGACCATGATCCTGCCCCATCTCCACAGCGACTCCAGGATCAGGAACAGTACACAGAATGGTACAAAGAGGTTGGTAGCAGGGGGCACTCCCCCAGAGTGCTGGGGGATGAACTTGAGGAGGAGGAAAAGGAAAGATGGTGCTGATGGGAGAGGTTAGTGACATGATGGGGATGATGGGCAAAGAGGGTAATCATAGAAGGCACACTATAAATGGACTGGGAACGGGGTCCATGTGGATGTCAGAGGGGCCAGGGAGAAGACAGTGGCAACGGTCAAAATGGAGATGACAGCAGAGTGAAGAAATCTTTGTTGACAGAGGCTATGGAGGAAGAAGGCCATATTTTGACACAGCCTGGAAGTTCAAGGTGAGAGAAAGGGAAGTATCAAAGAGACTATTTGAGTGTGGGTAGAAGCATCAGCTTCAGTGACTGCGGAAATGGTCTTGCAGTGCACATTGACAGAAAAAGAGAAGAGTAGGAAGATTCTGGAAGGGAAAGCAGGATTTCAGCTTTACACATACCAGATGAAATCCTGACCCCATTAATGTCAATGGGAATGGGGAGTCAATTCCCACTGACTTCACTGAGGTCAGGATTTCACCCATTAAGTTAAAGTTCCTCACAAAGCCTACAGGATGAGATGTCAGAGAGACAAGTGAAGAGGCAGGGTTGGGTGGAAGGAGAAAAACCAGAAGCAGAGAAGTAGTTTTGTAAGGGCATGGCTACACTTGCAAATGTAGAGCGCTTTGAGTTAAACCAGCCTTCGTAGCGCGCAGTAGGGAAAGCGCTGCAGTATGTCCCCACTGACAGGTGCAAGCGCACTGGCATGGCCACATTGTGCGGCACTTCCAGCAGCATTGGGAGCAGTGCATTATGGGCAGCTATCCCATAGAGCACCTTTTCCCATTGTGGTGCTGTGGCTTGTGGGAAGGGAGTGGGGAGGGCGGGACATTCTGGGTCCTGTCCCAATGCCCGTGATGCATCAATTCGCATCCCAGGAATCCCTGTGCTTCCATCCACATTTCCATGCAGTGGAAAATATACTTTCTAACTATAAGGATAGTTAAGCACTGGAATAGTCTTCCAAAGCAGGTAGTGGAATCCCCATGTCTGGAGGTTTTTAAAAAACAGGTTAGACAAACAACTGTCAGGGATGGTCTAGGTGTATTGGATCCTGCCTCAGCACAGTGGGATGGACTAGATGACCTCTCAAAGTCCATTCCAGATCTTTATGGTTCTGTGAAACACAGGAGGGAAGAGTTATAGGAGGAAGTCGAAGGTGGAAAACAGGTCCTGAGATTGTGGGTATAGGATTTATGAGGTTTTCAAAAGTAGTGCTGCTTGACCAAGAAAATGGCAGAACTAAGGTCCTGATCCAAAGCCCACTCTTGTCAATGGGCTTAGTATCAGGCTCTAAATGAAGAGAGAACAAATTTGTAAATCAAGGAAGTCCACACGATCCTGGGAGTTTCTCCACAAGCATTCAGCAATGCAGTAGAGGAAGCAGATGTTGTAGATTATTGCAACAGATTTTGTGGTGGAAGGAGTTAAGGGTAGTGGAGAGATTAAAGAACAGGAATTCAATGATTGAACCAATGAAGGAGAGGGAGAATAGTTTTTGGAAGAGGAGGCAGAGAAGTCATCAACATCAATGGATTGGAGGCCATGGAAAGGTTAGGTGGAGAGATGTGGACTAGGAAACAAGTGTGCAATGATGAAGAAAATGATGTGGGTTGCCAGAAATAGGGAACATGGTGATATAAAGATCAGAGACAGAGCAGTGCTTAATGAAGATAGAGGTTTAACTTACATTAAAACATATGTCATGTGACAAATTCATCAGGCCATTTCTTTAACTCCAAAACTGTTGTAAATCCTTCAGTTCCTCAGACATGCACAAAACATCCCAATGTGAGAAAGCAAATGCTTTTTGGATACAGCGTATTTTGTTTAAGGCAAAAAGTGCACAGTCCTCTGAGTCATGTCAGAATAGTCCTCAGAGACAAAGGTCTTTATATGAGTTTAGAAGCTGTAGAAATAGCTGATAGTCTGTAGGTGGCATCAGCAGCCTCTGAAGACTGATGTAAATCTATATCCCTTTGCTGGAGTTTTACTTTATTAGAAGCATTATTTAGAATTAGTGCCTGCCTGAGACTCTGACCAAAATATCTGCTGTGTTCTTTTTCTACCAAAGGAAATTAACATCTGTTTAATGGATTAAAAAAGAAAAGTCTATACACAGATATGAAATAGCCATCCATACTAGTAAGGGCACTGATATAAAAATATAGAATTTTTTTTGTTATACACAGATATTGTTACTCTGAGCTTTACTGGTGCATTATTCCCTAATGGCACCTGAGCGGCTGGCTAGTACCATTATCACATGTCCTTGTTATTTCTGTCATTATGCAGCATAGGCTTTAACTACCGATTGAGGGGGGAGAGTACTTGTTTGGTTAAATACGCAACATGTCCTCTGTTGAAAGGACTACATACTATACTTGCAGGGGTTCCATTTCTAACTTCTTTGTTCCTATGATGTACTGTACCATGTTCACATCTATCAATATTTAAATTGTTTATAAGTTATATATCCTCTACATGTGCTACTGAACACTATACATTTACAATTGCAGTGTTTCCATTTAAATTTGAGGCAAACAGTCCTCTCAGTAATAGGCAGTTAATGTTGTGTTATTCATTTTACAGTACTGTATCAGAGGGGTAGCCGTGTTAGTCTGGTTCTGTAGAAGCAGCAAAGAATCCTGTGGCACCTTATAGACTAACAGACGTTTTGCAGCATGAGCTTTCGTGGGTGAATACCCACTTCTTCGGATGCAATAATTAAATAATTCTTCGGATGTCTTGCATCCGAAGAAGTGGGTATTCACCCACGAAAGCTCATGCTGCAAAACGTCTGTTAGTCTATAAGGTGCCACAGGATTTTACTCTGAACATCCTCTGTGGTTGATGCATAAAAACTGCAGGTAGTTTCTGAAATTTTCTACTGTATTGCAAAAAGATGCAATTCTTGTCACAACCCCTTTGCAAAGCAAGCTTTTTTTTGTCTAGTAGAATATCCACGCATGGCAAGAAATTACTATTGATTGAATATTTTCAAATAATTATTGTTTAAGCCTCTCTCTACGATTTGTAAACCAGACTAGGCTTTTCTAGTCTAACGCCTTTTTAATGCACCTGACATTGACCAAATCTTGCACCCTCTAAAAAGGGATCCTCTGCTGTGTGTTGACACATTTAGACGAGTAAGACATATCACAAAAATGTATGTTTCTCATTGGATATCCGAATGTTATAAATATATGAATATAAATGGGGGAAATGTAAGTTAAGTTCTGGGGGCAGTAATGGAGAGTGATTTCAAAATAATTAAATAAAGCTGATGGATGGGAATGGATTTGGGTTTGATTCATACTCTGAAAGTAACTATGTTCAGATGTTCTGCAAACTGAATTGCCCATATTTAGGATTATTTTTCTGTAATGCATGTCAAATGCTATTTTTTTTAAAGTCCTTGGATATTTTTGTGGTATATTCTCTGGTTCAAAGAACAGAATAGAACACACACAGTCTGTAGGCCCAACTAGATCCCTTGTAGAGAGAGAGAGCAAGCTCTTAAGAGGTAATTACCAAAGTAGAGTACACATGGATAATTTGACAGACCAAATTCTCTCGTGCCACAGAGTTTCACTGAGCAGAGCAGAGACAGGGAGCTAGTTACAGCTCCCTGACTCAGAGAACCAGAGTGTGTTGGCCCCAGCAAGAAGAAAAAAACAGCCAATGGACTGCTCTAACTTATGGAATCAGTGGATGATAGACATAACTGAGCTCCACTCTACCACTCCGTTTCTGTCCCTATAATGTCCCTTTTCTCCCCAACACACTCCATATGGTGGGGAGAGGGATAGCTAGTGCAGGAGCCACCTCTGCAAGCTTTGTGGCAGTGAGGAGTTCTACACCACTTGAGCCAGAATCAGACCATCTTGGACTGCCTGAGTGATTCAAAAGGTCCAGATCTCAGCTGAGAATCTGGACTTATTTCTTCAGTGGGCTGGCAGGCATTCTGTGAAGACTCTTGGAGCTCCTGAAAAGCCAAAAGGGAGTATTCTGTTGTAGAATTGGTCATTGCTCATGCAGAACCTCAAGTATTTTTCAACGGCTTGGTGTGAAAGAAATGTGGAAATAAGCACCTTTAAACTGAGACCCACAAACCAACCTTGTGGACTTAGGGAAGGGTTAAAACAAACTAAAGTTATCATATAGAACTTCCGTCTGACAAAGTGGGTATTCACCCACGAAAGCTTATGCTCCAATACTTCTGTTAGTCTATAAGGTGCCACCGGACTCTGTTGCTTTTTACATATAGAACTTGAAGCTTTTCATGTACCTCTTCTATTTTCTTAACTCCATTGTGGAATGATGTCTGGCTTATTTCTTTGGAATGATAAATAAATAAGAAAATAAAGCTGAGGGACTTCTTGTGGAGTGCCATAATGAAGGAGAGACTATTTCCATAAGACAATATGGAGGAGTGGACATCCTCTCAATTTACAGGTAGTCTCACTGATATCACATCAAATTTACTACTCATTAGAAGATGCTCTGGATAAAGTGAAAGATGACGGCTTTGACTTTTCCATGACTGCTATTCTGTTTGGAGAAAGGCTGTTTCTTAAGAAGCTGTTGATACAGATCATCTGCATTGCTGGGAAAAGGACTACCTCTGTTACACCCGAATGGAGTGGATTTCCTCTTCAAGATGGTATGCAAAAGGCTCAAGGACTGAAAGGAGGCACACCTGTCCATTATCTCAAGAGTGTCTTCTATTTTGACAATTAACAGGTTTGGGCTTTCAAATAGCATGTCCTCTGTTTTAACCTTGACCTCAAAAGACAGGGTGGTGTTCTTCAGTCAAAATTAAGAGTGCATTGTAACTGTTACAATTGAGTTGACTGCAGTGTCATGAGTGAAATACACCACTACAAAGTATTTTTTCCCATTCAGAAACTAAGGCTTTGATATTCTCTCTCTCTCCATCTTTAGAAGGTGCTACAATCGTAGGAGAAGCTAGTCAACAAACAGAAGTAATATTTCCCCAACAACACCTGAAATTTTGCAACACAGTTGTATAGTTGGTTATGAATATGATATGCTTCTTAAAGCATCCATACTCTTTACTTTGTTTTCTTGTGGCACAGATTTTGAAATCTCTCCCAGCTTCTGATCCTCTTGGTAAAAAGTAACACAATGAATGATTCTGGAGCAGGTGCTGATAAAAATGCTTTAACCTGTATTGAAGAATCTGATCTATTTTATCAGACTAGTGTGGATGCAAGAGTGAGCCAATATCCCTGGTCAGCTGCAGGAGACATTCACTTATTGTCTTTCTTACGTAGCTCTACGATATAGATGCATAGATTCCAAAGCCAGAATGGACATCCAATCTTGATTTAAAACTTGTCAGTGGTGTAGAATTCACCATGACCTTGGGTAAATAGTTACAATGATTAATTATCAATAGGCTATCAACTGATGGATCTTTTCCTAAACTACCAAAAATTGGATATCCAGATTTTCCACCATTCTTAGAAGGTCTTGAAAGCTTCTGAAGTCACAGAGTGGCGAGATCAAAGAAGATCTCATATTAGCATGAGTAAAAGAAGAACGACATTGTAGTGGTTCTTGTTCTCCATCCACCAAATGATCTGCATCCCCAGCAGACAATTCTGTTGTGTATAAATGGACCTCAGGTGATGATATCCTCACTAACGCAGCAGATGGTTTCAGTAGATTCTCAGAAGAATGAAAACATTCTCTTTGTGGCTTTCACAAGAAAGCTAACCTTACATGACTTACTGCTGAGGGTGGAGCCTACATGAGCCAATCTGCCCAGGAAGCACAACATCTAAAGGGATGAGGTGGCTGCCCCCACTGAATAATTACAGAAGTGGCTGCAAGGGGAAATAAAAGGAAGAAGGAGTCTGAGGTCTGAGAAGAATTGGGGGGCAGGCATGTCTCCTTATATAACTTCACACCAAATGGTCAGTCCATGATTTCCAGAAGTTCTAATATAGATGCTAAGACCTTTGGCATGGCTCAGAGTAGGGATCGTTGCTGTCAATACTTGAAGGAGATAATATTATTTTTAAAATTTAAACTTTCAGCAATCACATTTTTATTGTCATTATTTAATACCTGTTGACCTTACTGCAACAGGAACCATATTTTGAAGTTTTCACAATTCTTTTCACAGTCAAACCTCCCATTGACTTCAGCACCAGTTTTGCCTGAGTAAGGTCAGTATTTTGTCCTGTGAGCTCTCATTAATGGGAAATTAGACCAACATTTTCTAAAATAGATGCCTAAAGAGAGGCACCTAAAAAATTGGGCTGATTGTTTTCATAGGTGGTGAGTTCCCATAGCCTTCATTAGAGTTTGAGTGCTCAGCACCTTTGAAAATCAGGACACTTATTTAGGAGCCTATTTTAAGCACCCAGGTTTGAAATTGTTCACCTCAGATTTCATTTAAATATTTTTCTGTACCATAATATGAGAATGTATGCGCTTAATCTCACAAGTTTGTTGTGAGAGTATTATCCCCATTTTACAGATGAGGAAACTGAGGCATGGAGAGGTTAAAAGACTTCTCACACAGAATGTAAAATTAAACTCTGATCTCCTAATTCCCGTCCAGTGCCTTAATCACAAAACCATCACTTCTTTCTATCAAGATTAGATACATATGACCTGATAGTTTAGGCACAGGACTAGGAGTCAGAAGGTCATGGCTGTAATAATTGCTTCTTGTAGGGACTTGGACTTCTTTTTCCCATTTTCTTCATCTTTAAAGTGGGAATAACAATTGTCACTTACCTATCTCATAAGGCTGTTGTGATAATTAACTGAAAGTTTGTAAAGTACGATATAATTGCTAATCTTGTTATAGATAAGCTGCCCTGGCAGTCTATAGTGCTGCCATATAAGGGTTATATGAGTTAAAATTTGTTATTAGGTCCATTATTCTCAAGGCTGCCAGGATCTTGGAGAATTGCTGAGGAATAACACTCAGTCACTGGAGAAACTGATGTCTCACACTATTTTTGAGCAATTTCCTTTGGCCATTGTCAACACTGACATACTTTGAAAGTGGATACAACTGTAACACTTCAGAGTAGGGAGAAGGTTACCACAATTCAAGGGCTTTTGAGGAGGGATCTTGGGTATTCCCACACACTAGTGCATTAAAAAAAAAATCTACAACTGGTTGTACAGTTGGATGACTTTTTATTTTTTAATAAAAATTATATAGCTGCCTGTGAGTTATATGTGCTCCTTGTGCATCAAAAAGTATGGAAGAGGCTGAAATGCACAAAAATACTCAAAAACCAGTTATAGGAATAACTACTGCAGCATACCCTCAGATTGTCAGTGAAACCCTTGTGTTGAAAACCACACGAGGACTTTAGCCACACAATACTATTGATCAGAGCCAGGCAGCTACATAGTACCTCATATCAAGATGACGAGTGACAGCACATACTTAACATGCAACAAAAAAAGGGAAGTGATATTGCTGGGAACTGTGGGTGTTTAAAACCTCTAAATGCCAAATGGTTTATTTGTATGCCTAAATATGGGTTTAGATGCCTGGCTTGAGGACCCCAGGTTTGAAAATTGTGGTTATTTCCCTTAGTGCTCAATTTTGTATCACCTGGGATACACATCCTATTTAAATATGCCCCTACTGGAGATGGTCAAACTTGTTCTCAAAAAATAGGAAGCAGACTAAACATTTTCCTTCCTATTCAATGATGCATTCTATAATTACACAGAAGCACAATAGAAAGCTGGACTTTACTCCCTTGCTTTGCTGTTTTATCTCTCCATTAACATGTATAATTTTACAATAATCTTTCCATTAACATTATGTGGAAGTTGGAGTTTACTCCTAGCTTTAGAAAACAGGTAATTATAGACTTCATTTTGTTTAATGATTGAAACAACCTTGGTCTCATTGTAACTAGATAACTAAACATTTACTGCTAGTGATAAAAATAAGCTAATAAAATACACCTTACAAATAAAAACAAGGTGGATGGTCATATATCTTTTATGGTGCCTTCTTTAGGCTGTGCATAAACAGAACAAACCTTTTTACTTTTTTCCCCCAATAAGTCTTCTTACCTTATTTTCTACACCTAGTGAATCATTTATAATTTTTTTTATTTTCAACCCACAGACTAACGCAGCATCAGTCATACTGCCACATGGATTTTGTTCTTTTATGTTACAGCATTACCAGAGCTTGAAGGCACAGAAATTAGACTACCATTTACATTAAACCACACACACAAAACCTTTTCAAATAACATTTCCAGTTTGACTTAATACCTTCAAAAGCAAGAAAATTCAAAGTGAAGCCTGAAACTCCATCCTTAATTCAATGTATTGTTCCAAGCTACTGCAGAATTTATGGTATAGTATGTAAGATCACACAGTATTTGAAGACCCTGCAAAGAAATTTCAGGTTCAGCCTTTAATTTTCTTACTTGTACTGGGTTAAGGAAGGCTCTTAAAGTTAGACTAAATTAAACCACATATATACTTATAGTTGTTTTTGTTACAAATAAAAATGATCACACTAGGCCTGTCACAGGGTGGCTGGCCCCTTAAACTGAAGTAGATCCAGCAACGTGTGCCAGAACAAGTGCTCCCAGTTGGGTCATTAAGGGGGCAGGCTGTACCTGGGGCTATAAATGGTCAGAGAGAGACCCAGACCTAGTCTACATCTGAAACTTAGCTATGTCACTTGGAGGTGTGAAAATTTCACACCCCTTGGAGACAGAGTTAAGCTGACCTAAGCCGCAGTGTAGCCAGCACTAGGTTGAGAGAAGAATTCTAGCTACCACCATTTGGAGAGGTGGATTTATTACAGCAAGGAAGAATCCCTTCCATCACTGTAAGTATACGCCACTGTAGCATTTCTAGTAGAGACATAGTACGAGTGAGGGGAAATTGGCTGAAAGAGGGAGCAAGCTAGTAAACTGCCGAAAGCAGGAGTGCAGGACTGCCAGAGTCCCTAGGACAGGGCCGGCTCCAGACCCCAGCGTGCCAAGCGCGCGCTTGGGGCGGCATTTTGCCGGGAGGGCGACAGGCGGCTCCGGCAGACCTCCCGCAGGCATGACTGCGGAAGGTCCGCTGGTCCCGCAGCTCCGGTGAACCTCCCGCAGAAATGCCTGCAGAGGGTCCGCTGGTCCCGCGGCTTTGGTGGAGCATCCGCATGCATGCTTGCGGGAGGTCCACCAGAGCCGCGGGACCAGCGGACCCTCTGCAGGCACGTCTGCAAGAAGTCCCCCGGAGCCACAGGACCAGCGACCGCCAGAGCCCCCCCGCGGCGCGCCGCCCTGCTTGGGGCGGCGGAATTCCTAGAGCCGCCCCTGCCCTGGGAGGGGAAGTGTGTCACAAGACAGGGTTACTCCCCAGCTTGCTAAGGACTTGCTGCTATACCCAGTCTCTTTTAGGCAGTCTTATTGTCCAAACTTAAACAAACCAATTCCTCAGGTCACCCTTTACGTTTTGGGCTCTCACTGCCTCCTCTCTCAGGCCTGGTCTACACTAAGAAGGGGGTTCGAATTAGGGTACGCAAATTCAGCTACGTGAATAGCGTAGCTGAATTCGAAGTACCCTAATTCGAACAACTCACCAGTCCACACGCGGCGGGGTCGAATTCCGCGGCTCCCCCGTCGACTCCGCCAACTCCTTCTGCCGAGGTGGAGTACCGGAGTCGACCGCGGCACTTCCGGAGTTCGAACTATCGCGTCTAGATCAGACGCGATAGTTCGAACTCCAAAAAGTTGAACTCTCCGCGTCGAACCGGCAGGTAAGTGTAGACGTACCCTCAGGGGACTTTGGCAGTCCTGCTACTGCAGTGGTGGGCAAACATTTTTGGCCTGAGGGCCATATCTGGCTATGGAAATTGTATGGCGGGCCATGAATGCTCACAAAATTGGGGGTTGGGGTGTGGGAGAGGATGAGGGCTCCAGCTAGGGGTGCGGGCTCTGGAGTGGGGTCAGAAATTAGAGGTTCAGGGTGTGGGGGGGGCTGCAGGCTGGAGATGGAGCAGAGGGGTTTGGAGTATGGGAGAGGGCTCTGGACCGAGGCAGGGGGTTGGGGTGTGGGAGGGGATATGGGCTCTGGGCTGGAGGTGTGGGTTCCAGAATGGGGCCAGAAATGAGAGGTTCAGGGTGCAGGAGGGGGCTCTGGGCTGGGACACAAGGTCAGGGTATGGGGGAGGGGCTCCAGGCTAGGGCTGAGGGGTTCAGAGTGCAGGAGGCGGCTCTGGGCTGGGGCAGGGGATTGGGGGGGCGTGGGGGGTGATGGCTCTGGCTGGGGGTGTGGGCTCTGGCTGGAAATGAGGGGTTTGAGGTGCTGGAAGGTGCTCCGGGCTGGGACCAAGAGGTTCGGAGAGCAGGAGGGGGATCAGGGCTTAGGCAAGGGGTTGGGGCACAGGAGGAGGTCGGGGTACAGGCTCAAGGTGATTCTGGACGCTGCCGTCTGCAGGCGCCGCTCCCGCAGCTCCCATTGGCCGTTGGTCCCAGCCAGTGGGAGCGGCAGAGCTTGTGCTTGGGATGGGGACAGCGCACGGAGCGTCCTGGCTGCCCCTATGTGTAGGAGCCAGAGAGAGAACATTCTGGTGCTTCTGGGAGCCGCATGGCAAGGGGCAAGCCCCTTACCCTGCTCCCCGGCAGGAGCTCGAGGACCGTATTGAAAGGTCTGATGGGCCACAGTTTCCCCACACCTGTGCTACTGCCTGCAGTTTTCTCTCTCTTAGCCAGTCCCCTCTCATTGTGTCTCTCTCTGACCCTTTATAGCCTCAGGTGCAGTCCTGCTCCTTAATTGGCCTAACTGGGAGTACCTGTTCTGGCACAGTAGGCTGGGTCTACTTCAGTGTCCAATCCTACTATCTCTGAAGAAATGTGAAAACTCCCTTTGACTTCAATGGGAGCAAATTGGATTTCATGTATATGAGGTGACAAAGTAGATAAGTTTTGCTCATTTGTGTCCTCTGTAATTCATTACTATACGCAAATACATAATTATATGTAAGAACATGGAGTTGTTGCCAAGGATTTTCCACTTCAACTTGTTTTGTATCATATAGGCCATAACGCATATCTGTATTAAAATTGAAATGTGCGTTAAAATGTACTTTTAAAAATGAAATACCTTTACTTGTTCTATATTTTAATGCTTAAAAGGCCAGGCCTACATAAACCAACTGTGAAAAGGCTCACTGAAACAAAAGCATTTTGAGTTGTAGGAACACCAGTGATTTTGAAAATAAAAGAACAATGGGCCTAATGCTTCTTCCATTTAAGTCAATGGCAAGACTCTCATTAGACTTTAGTTGCAGGGTTAGCAGATCAGTTTGAAGTACTTACATTCAAAACAACACTATATCAACTCCTTTCAGGAAGAAAAACAAACATACAGTAGATGAAATGTCACCAGATCAGAACTATGATTCTTGGTAAAACATGCATGGAGTTGAACTCCTGGCAATGTAAAAATACAGATTCCAATTCTTTTAGGATAAAATAAGAAACTGCATTCACAGTAACATAAGCTTACACCCGGCTGTAACAACCTTGCGTGTTATAAAATACAAGGCATAAGGTGAAGGTTAAAGTCCTAGGAGACAGCATAGGCTGCTTTCACCCTGATTTCTGACTAGAAAGTCTTTTGTTCTCTGTCTCAAGCTCCAAGGTTTTTCATTTTATTTTTGTAATTCACCACGTTTTTTGCAGGGCTTTAACTACATAATGCAAATCCCTAAATATTCCTCTTTTTAAAGAAATCTCAGTAAGGAGGGAATTAATGTTAACAGGCCACATCATACCTCCTGATCAGAGTGCAGGTATGGATTGTATCCCTCCTGTGCAGAGGGGACAGTCAGCTACAGATGGCAGGCTGGAAGGGAATGGGAGGTTCCATGTTGCGGGTTAACACTGGAGGAGGGAAACAGGGCAGTATCTGGAAAAATTTTCAATTAGCAATAATCGCGCCTCAGATTAAATTACAACAATGTGAATCCCAAATCATGTTACAACTCCACCAGACATAGCAGCAGCCGGGACAGTAGTGTAGACCACCCCTCTGCAACATCGTGGTTAAAATGCTGGTAGCTAGTGGCACTTCAACAGCCTGTTGCTACACTGGTACCTGTGTACAGAAACGCAGTCTTGGACAACACTTGTGTAATTTAACCTGAGAAATACTTACTTTTAAAATAACAAAGCAAGAAACTTTATGTCGCTGATGCCGGTGGGTGTGGAGCTAGGTCACACACACACGTTCAATGGCAATGCACTTTGAGAAGAAAATGTTTCGGAGAAGGGTTGAGTGAAAAAAGTATAGTGGTTTCGCCTGCACAGCCCGCCCCGGAAACCAGCCTAGGATACTGCAGCTGCTGTGGGTTAGAGCAGGGCCGCCCAGAGGGGCAATTTGCCCCAGGTCCCGAGCCCCACAGGGGCCCCCACCAGAGTTTTTGGGGCCCCTGGAGCGGGGTCCTTCACTCGCTCCAGGGGCCCGGAAAACTCTTGCGGGGCCAGCCCAGGAGCTTCTTCTGCTCCCGGTCTTCGCCGGCGGGGGGTTCTTCCGCTCCGGGGCGGAAGGACCCCCCGCTGGCGAATTACCGCCGAAGACGGAACGGACCCGCCGCCGAGTTCAGCTCGGTCTTCGGCGGCGGCGGGGGGGGGTCCCTTCCGTTCCGGGACCCGCCGCTGAAGTGCCCCGAAGACCCGCGGCGGGAGCCCCGCTCCGCCGAAGACCGGGCTGCGCTTCGGCGGCGCCGCCGCCGCCGAAGACCCCGGGCTCCTCTGGGCGGCCCTGGGTTAGAGTGTGTTTCTTTGTCCGTCCGTGTACGTGCAGAGCGGTGTCCCCAGCGCCTGTGCTTGGCCAGCGGCTGGTCTGCGCACGGCCTGGGCCTGCGCTCACTCCGCACCAAGAGCTTCCCTAGCCCGGGAGGCGGGGCCGACCCACCCTGTCTCCGCCCCGCCGCCCGGCCCAGGGGGACTCGCTGCCGGCCCGGGCCTAGACCGCGCGCCACGGCCGGGGTTGTGCGCTCTGGCTGCGGACCGAGCGCCGGGCTAGGGAGACCAGCGGCTGGCGCTGGGCCGCATGGAGCTGCTGGCGCTGCACACGCGGCGGCGGCGGGGGGCGCTGCTCTCGCAGGAGCCGGGAGCCCCGGAGCGCGTAAGTTCCGCACGCGGAGGGAGTAGGGCGGCGCGTAGGAGTCGCCGCCGCGCCGAGGGCTCCGCGGTTTCCGGCGGCTCCGCGGGCACGTTGCCAGGCCCGCAGCGCTCTGCTGCTGCCCGGCAGATTCCCGAGCGGCGCTGGCCGCCGCTAGCTCCTGGCTGGAGCCCCGGAGACTGAGCTAGCGCTGTCAGCGCCTAGCAACTGCAAACCCCGCGCTCCCCCCTTCCGTTTACACTGGCACTACCCCAGCCCCGCCTTGGCCTTTCCAGAGAGCTCGCCAGCGGCCACGCCGATTTGAAAACCCCCCTCACTGTTATTGATGAAAGGTAGTGACGTCAGCTGTATCAGCTTCACCTCCGGCAAATCGCTTCCCCGTACCCTGACTCAGTTTCCCCAGCTGTAAAATGTGGATGATGATACTGACCTCTGTTAGCTGTGGAAACGAGTTAAAGGGATTAGTCCACCATGGACTTTTAAGTTTCCTGCAAGTTTTGATCCCTTGTGTTGAGCCTTTGGCATACATTTGGCCCTTGATAGCCACCCAGGGATGACCCTACTGAAGATGCTGCATGTAGGATAAGTTACTATATCCCATATTAACTATATGTTGTGCCCATTCTTGCAATCTTCGCTGAAGCAAATTTCATAGTTACAGCTCTTGTCCCACAGACACTTGTCCTTGTAACTTTACTCACATAGCTTCATGTGATCAAATTCCACATCTGCATATTTGCAGGACTGGAGCACAAATCAACAAGAAGCAATTTGTCTGTGTAAGAACTGCTGGTTTGAGTCCTTTACTCAAGAGAAGCCCTACAAAGAAAGTTTTTGTGATAGTACATGTACAGTAATGGGTAGGTTCTCTAGAAATTAAATGAGTATTTGTGTTATAATACAGTCATGTTCTAATTGTTAGTTGTTGCTTAACCCTGAGTAGATATTGATATGAGAGAGATTAAAGGATTGTGGGTATTTTGCTCTCAAGACACTGCAGGAGGAACAATGGAAAAGTCTCATTCATTTGGTTGTAAATGAAGTTTTTCATTGTTTAAGTAAAAAGCACTATATGGTTTGAGTGATCCATTAAAGTTAATTTGGGGCTTTCCTCCAAATGTAATAGGCTTTGGATAGGTTTCGTATAAACTAAGAAGTTACTAATAATTAAAAATGTAGTGTCTTAGTTCACCACTCATTATCCTTTTAACCTTTCTGAACTATATGCCATTAACTATTGGAATTTGAGTTTATTTGGCTGGAGTTTTGGCTGTTAGCCCCCTAGCGTTAGTACTGATATATTACTGAACTCTCTAGAGGCCCAACCCTGCATAACCTTCCACACCAATGCTTTCATGCAGAATTTAGCCCTAGCTAAAGTATTGAAGTATTTATTTGTTGTTAGCAAAATTAAAGTTAAAATTGAATTGCGTGTTTACTTTCACAAGTACAGTGATGGTTTGGTTGGACAAACACCTAATGATGAGGATTCCACAAGCTTCCAGTGCTTAACTATTTTCATAGTTAGAAAGTACATTTTCCTCTATATTTGCAAGATCTTGCTGACCTTTTCAATAAGAAAACTGGTAAAATCTGTCATTACCTCTGTCATCCTCCTTTCCCATTACATACAGGCTACCCATCCACCACTTCAAGTTAGTGGAACCTATTCAATAAAGAAGCAAACATATAATTTTTACCTCCAGATTAATTTTATAAGTCATGATGATCCCAAGCCCAAAAGCAACTTAATAGGCTCACCGTGAGAAAATCATCATTAAGGAAAGAAACAGGCCTAACAAACTGATATTTGCTGATTGGAGGAGTTCTGAACCTCTGCTCATGTCCCAGCGTGTGCAGTCACAGGCAGTAGTCAGTATCGCACAATTCTGCTAAGGGATATACATGAACATTGATAACCATTCTGTGGTGAAGCCAAAAAAGTAAAAAGCTATCAATAAATCACCATACAGATGTTGGTTAAGAACTGGCCATCCCTCCAGCTGAGCCAAGTAGACATTGCACCACTTACCATTGATTGTACATCACCTAAGACATGGGCCTTGAGTGGGGAAAACTGTACCAGTTGAATCAAAATAGTGGCTCATAGCTCCTTCCTAGATCCCATATGTTGCCCATAACACTAGCTCATAAATATCCAGCAAATAAACCATCTGAGCCCTGTAGAATGGGAGGGCAGCACACAGGTCAGCCATGAAGACAACTGGGATTGGGGACGTGTGACTCTCCTGGCTGTGTAGGCAATTCAGTCCCATAGTTCTCACAGGATGCAAGTCAACTGCACATTGGAAATGATACATCATAACCAATTATTGCCTCCTGTACTAGAAATCCATGTGTTATGTCATGTATCAGTGGGAAGGCATGCTATTAGTATTAGAGCAGTACACAAAATTTTGCAGACCTGTAGCCAGGGCTTTGGAGCAGAGCCCGGAGTTGGAGCGCGGAGCAGCTCCGGAGCAGTGGAGCTGTAGGTTTTTGCCTGGAGTTTGCTCCGGAGCACAGCTCCAAAGCCCTGTCTGTAGCACATTCCTATCAAGCAGCCAGCATGTAATATTGCTTTAAACAACACTTCTCATGGTGGGAGGAACATGCTATGGTTCTTATTCTCCTCTTCTTTTTGGTAGTGAAAGTTAGGAGTAGTTAGCTAGGTTAATTTGTATTGCAAATGAATGTCAGGATCCATGACAGCTCATCAGCCTAAACATGAGAGAATAATCTTTAGCAGTTAAGAAAAAGGACATAGTTTGCCACCCAGATGAAGCATGTTGATGCAGATACATAGCACCCTTCAGTCAGAGGAATGCAACAGGGCATACTGTAGAACAGTAATACTCAGACCTCAGTGGTTCAGGAGCCAAATTAGCAATCAGCGTTACCCAAAGGACCACAGTAGTGTGAATTCATACATACATAATATAAATAAATGAATAAATAAAATTCTCACAGGAAAAAGACTGACCAAACATTATTTTATCAGCTACAATTGGTTAATAACATAATAAAAGCATCCCGATTGGTTAATAATTAACTCACGTGCTGCATAGAGCCACAGGAGATACATTGAAGAGCCACTTGCAGCTCACAAGCCTCAGTCTGAGTATTACTGCTGTAAAACAAAAGTCATCTTCCAGATTACCAACTGCTGCCTCACGAGCACATGTCTCTACATAAGTGCTCATACCATTTTGAGGCTTGCCGTCTTTATGAATCAAGACCCTGGGAAGAACAATTGATACAAGTATTGGCTAGACTTGTATCTCCCACTCGACCATCATTCACAGCTGCACCCACAAACCATGAACCATCCCGTATGTGTTACAGAAGTGGTTGTTAAACCCATAGGATGGGAACCAATGGCTGCACATCCCCCAGTCCCAGGTTAACATCTGTCATAAGCCAAGAGTCATAGTGTATTAACCTACATATGACTATGATGTACATTAACACAGCTGCTTCCACAGTGCTAACATATTTGGATGTGCAAAACCTTCCAGTCACTAAAACATACACTGAACAGGCACACAGACCATTTAGATACATCATCTCTGAAAATGTCCATAGGATGATATACTTCTAGCAGCCATGTTGCCCATGGTGGCAGTGCTGTGACATGGGCAGTGTAAATGCTTTATCGCCGGGGGAGAGCTCTCCCAGCAATAAAAAAACCCCACCCTGAATGAGCTTTATCGGCTCCAGGCAATAAAGCGTTGTCTATACTGGCGCTTTTCAGTGCTATAACTTTTGTTGCTCGGGGCGGGTTGCACACCCCTGAACAACTAAAGTTTTAGTGCTGAAAGTGGCAGTGTAGACACAGCCTAAATGGTATTGATGAACAAATAGCCACACTTTAGTTGGTATTCTGCCTTATTACCAGTTGGCAATACTAACAGTATTCACTTGCTACTGTCCTACTTCTGAAATGTCTCATGCAGAGAGTCTGTTAGGAGTTTATTGTTGCATTCTCAGGATAAAAGTTTTAAGCTTGAATGAGTTCATTTCTCTAACCAAATTCATTCCAAGAAGGTGTCCCTTACCACCTAGCTTGTAAGCATTTTTCTTTATAGTGAGTGCCAGGGCATTCACTTTGGGGAAATTAACAGGAGCCTCAAGACAACTTGTGTTGGTGCTCATATGCTCTTACTCCATTGGTTTATCATGCCTGTTTGAGTGTGACATGAGCAAAAACCTATCTAGTTAGAGGCTAACCTTGTCCATCAGAGAAATACCATTTACTGGTAAGAAAATAAAAGTCTGTTAGTGACCTCTTGCTTTCAAACCCTGTCTGACTATAAGTGAGTAGAATGCATAAGAAAGAAAGAACTTTTTTTTGTTCCTTTTTGAGGTTACACAGACAGATAATGACTTGTCCTGGCTCAGGCATTGTAGTTTGTCCATGTGCAGTGACAAATAAGTTAGAGAGACCATTTTTCAGAGAGGAGATAAAATTATCCTCTCAGATCCACATGCCAGATCCCAACTTGAATATTCTGCTCTCTCTTTCCTGTAAGAGATCCTTGCATCTAGAGAGCAAGTTACTAGTCACAATCCGAAAGGAGAATTTTCCTCTAAAGGAGAAAATTAGGAGCCACTCATGATTGCAGCACAGGTGTTCTATAAGCCAAGGAAGTGGAACCTGGTTTCTGTTTTAGACTTAAACTAATAGTAGAAGCCTTAAGATTACCACTAGTATTAATGCTGGGAAACTGGTCTTGTTTTATAATTTGCAGAGTATTATACATACTTTGTTTTTAAACAGCAAAACTCTTTCCTTTTAGGTTCCTTCTAACATGGAATCTTTGGGCCTGACTGTGGCTATTAAATTGCTGCCTACAAAGAGTGTAGTGTTCATCTACACGGTTCTAGCCGGATCTGCTGGAGGCATCATTCTTGTGGCAATTAGTACCCTAGGGAGCCCAGAGGAAACTCAAACACTGACATCCTTTCAAAGGTCATGGTGGGCATTCTGCTGCAGAGGAGGAAAGGTGCCATAATACTGTCCTCTCTGGAAATCCTAGCACCACTTTGGATACTAGCTTTCCTCATTCTTTGTACTCTAAGTGCAAAAAGATAGTTGCTAGCTTCCTGTGCAGGGGGAAGATTCCTTGTGTCCTCTCTTCTCTCCTTCTTGTCTCATCTTAGCCTCCCTCACACTCCTTTGCACATTATTCGTCTATATGGTTCCCTTTTCTATGTTTAGGTAATTCTTCCTGTATATTACAGGAGCTTGACTTAAGATAGAGCTCTAATTTTTGAGAGATTCCTTATTAACTTTGTATTAATTTCCAGGTACTTTGACTTGAAGGTTAGCAAAGGGCTCCGCGTTTTCTAAGACTGCACGTTGGGAGCCTGTTTTGTACATACTTGCTGTCATCCAGCTGGAGGACAGGCTGAGATATACTATAAACAAAAGATAAAACAAAACAACTGCCAGTGTGGTTATTAGTATATACAGGAGAAAAATGTTTGGCAAAGAGAGAAAAAACGACAATAGGAATAAGCACTTGACACTGAAGCTTGTAAATCTTTGTGTGTGTGTATTTAAAATTATAAGAAAGCAGTTGACAGTCTCTCAAAACCATCTGCAATTGCATTTAGCTTAGTTAATTTTTCATATTAGTTCTTGCATCACTTGTATCACCCTTTCATGATCAGTGTATTCTACAAAGCCAGGAAATAAACTTGTGGCAACTTCACCAGTACTCAAGGGGAAGAGTGATTTATCTGGAAACCCTCCCCTTTCTCCTCCAAACACTCACACATACTTTGCTCCTAAAAAGATAGGTTGGTGTGTATCTTCTCTGTAGAATGATCTGTTCTTTTCTGTCTTTCCTAGGATAGAATGTGACCATTTGTTTCTTGTCTTGAGCCCTGGACCCACATTGGATATAGTGCATAAAGTGATCATTAGATTGAGTTTACCATTCCTGGTAAATAAAGGGTCATTCTGATGTAGTCTTGCCTAGTGGAAACTAGACTTTCTGAACAACTGACCTGTTGGACCTTATTAATTGTAAACTTAATAGATCTTGCATTAACTGGGTTCTGTCCACAGTCAGAATTGATTTATTGGTTTATTGTTCTTCTTCCCGGAAATGATGCTTTGCTGTCATAGGATTTCAGTATAGTTTAACCTTCTCTGCAGCCAGCCTCTCTAGAAACTTCAAGTTCTCTTGGCATCAGTATAAGATTTTGTCAGCCAACTACTCTGTATGCTAAATTTCTCTCACTGATATTAAGTATCTTAAACCCAAAAAACAATACCTTGAATTTATTTTTGATAAGCCAAATTTCTTATGATGCATAGCAGTAAATCACTTTTTCCTTTTAACCTTCATCTCATACATCTTGTTAGTTATGTTGCTGTACTGGTATACCATAGCTTTTAATAAAGGACAAATTCTACAACAACAAAAGGGAGAGGATGTTTTCCCAGTGGAGGGAAGCCTGTCTTTAGAGGACCTTCTCAGACTATGTTATTATATTATTCACTTTCTGAGTACAATACATATTTTACTTTTTGATTTACTTCCCTTACAAATATGCTTTATTCCTCAGTAGTTTTCTTGTTTCAACTGTTCTCCACAGAGGTTCCTGGCATATTGATCCATTTTATTTTTACATAACAGGATTTTTTTATACATATTTAAATTTTAAATTTAGTTTCTATGCTTCAGGAGTCTGGTTAGTTTGCTGGCAAGTCATCTGCTGCCAATGAAGTTCTTATGCTACTGGGAGAGAAAGAATATTTCACTTGACATTCATTGTGAAGATTGACTCTGTCAATAGACAGTATTGGGATCTGCAAAGCAATCTATGCTAGTGAACCAATATGTAACACTGATCAACACTGGGGTACAAAGAGAAAAATGAAGAATATTATACCATGATACCACATATTAAAATGTTGCTATTCCTAAAAACAACGTTGGTTCAAAAAGATATTAGAGGAAATTTTCAAAGCTAAATTATTTAGAAGCCTAAATCCTATTTTCAAAGGTGATTTAGAGATTCTGGAGCCTAAGTCTCATTGAAAGTCAATGGCACTTAGGATCTGGAATGCCTAAGTCATTTTTGAAAGTGGGACTTAGATGCTTTTGAAATTTTTACCCATCCTCATCTTATTCTGTAAAGCCCCTCAATATAATCGGGCTATGGACATTTTGCACACTTGAGAATTGAACTCAAGATTTGTTACAGGTTTTCAGTATTTTTTTTTAAATTGCAGTGGACTGTGCTTTATGAGGATAGGTAAATACTACTTTTTATTCTTTTAGAAACGAGTATGCAAGAGTTTAGAGACTGTTCCAAACGAGAGTGATTTTTGCCACCAATTAAATGAATGTGCTATGGATTACTGGAGTATGGAGCTGGATTCAAAACAGAAAGATACCACAGAACAATTTATTCCTCGGACTCCTAAGGAAAAGCCAAATTCAGTGGTATGTTTACATCGCCAACAATAACTATTTATTAGTAGAACATGTTTAAAATACATTTTATAATAAAATCGCAAATAATTGCTTTTTTGTGAGAGTTTTGTGTATGTTTTTGTTAGATTTTTCAAAATCATGGAAGCAAAGGTACTGCCCAGCCTTGCCCAAGATGTATTGCAGGAGAATCTGTAAGTATATTAACCTTCTTACTGTGACATAAAAGATGGACTTGTTCTTAAATATTAGATCCATAAAACATAAAGTTAATAAAAATCGCAATTACATTTCTCAGGAATAAAGCATGTAAATAAAAAAGGCAGATTGATTTAGTTTTTCCGAGGTATGCTAGCAGAGTACAAACTAATATGTTTCCAGCATCAGGTTGAAAATATAGAGATTGCAAACATATTTTTCAAATTCGCTCTAAAAAGCAGTTTACTGAAGTAACTGAATGCTTTTTAAAGTAAAAATAATACCTAATCTCCTCTTTTCCACTGGTATTTCTCATTAAGATTATTAAGAAAAGAAAAGTAGAGCCCCTGAACATTTTATTCATATTTTTAGTAGGTACCCGCTTACTATTTTTAGCTATTGTGCTGAATATTCCAGCAATGGTGTGATGCTTTGGGGGTTCACACAGGCCAGTAAGGCATTCTGTCACCTCCTGCCCTGTAACCTTGGGTGCCTCTGTGCTATGCAGCTTTGGCTCAGAGTCTTGACACCTGCAACATGCTCACAGCACCATGGTCTCCCTTGGCCAGCCCAGTTACTCCTTGCAGGGTGACCCCAACAACCCTTGCAGTTCAAGTCTCCCCAAAACCATTTCTCTCTTACTGGATATTCACAGAGGCAACACTGAGTTCTCTGCCTCCAAAGAACCAGTACACACAACACCTCGTTAGATCAGCTGGGGTGATACCCAGTACCACCATATTACCCAAACACAGATGGTGTGTAGTAAAACTAAGAATATGTTTCTTAAGAAAGAGCATAGGTTTAAGTGATTTCAAGCAAGAGTGAAAGAAATATGAAAGGGTTACTAACAAAAACATCGTGCTCTCTAGTGTCTAAAACTTAATTCTAGCAAAGTATAGCTTTGTCTAACAGTTTTTTTAAACTCACACCGAGTTGTCAGCATTCTCCAGCCTGTTTAGCAGGACCCATCTTTCATAAATACAAAGCGCTGGCTTCTTTGTTCTCTCAGCTGATGGACACCCCAAAGTCTTTCAGCAGTTCCTTATGTCACCAAAGTTTATCTTTGTCTTCAGGGTCAGGAAGCCCTCCTCGGGACTCAGCTTTCTGTGTCCACCAGGGAGCCCTTGCCATCTTAATTTTGCAGTCCCCTCTGATTTACAATGCAAATGATCGTGATAGAATCTGCATTGCAAATGAATGGCCCAGTTGTCCTTGTCTCTGGTCACACCTGGCTTGATTTGCAGTTGAGCCAAAGAGATGTTTGCCTTTCTTCTTTGTGTGGGGGTGGGAGAAATTGTTTTGCCTCCTTTGTCTGTTTACAGACTATGAAAAATATAAGAGAGTATCCATAGTTTTAAAAACAGCATTGTAACATTTCACAGTGATATTAATGTCCAGTTTATTAATTTTCAAATGATATTACAAGACACCTTTTAAATAAATATAGTAGAACTTCAGAGTTATGAACACCAGAGTTACAAACTGACCGGTTAACCACACACTTCATTTTGACCCGAAGTATACAGTCAGGCAGCGGCAGAGAGACACACACACAAAAGGCAAATACATACAGTACTATGTTAAATGTAAACTACTAAAAAAAAATAAAGGCAAAGTTTAAAAAAAAATTTGACAAGGTAAAAAAACTGTTTCTGTGCTTGTTTCATTTAAATTAAGATGGCTAAAAGCAGCATTTTTCTTCTGCATAGTAAAGTTTCAAGTCTATATTCAGTTGTAAACTTCTGAAAGATCAACCATAATATTTTGTTCAGACTTATGAACATTTCAGAGTTACAAACAACCTCCATTCGAGATGTTCGTAACTCTGAGGTTCTCCTGTATCATGACAACAGTGTGAGAAATTTACTGTTACATACGAGGGAGGCCCTAGCCATCTAGCATTGGGGTGCTCTTAGGGTCACAGATGAGCAAAAGAGGAAGTGCTGTCTCTACAGTGTCATTTCCTACCAGATCCCTCAGGAGATTTACCATTTTTAAAATGGTTTTCAGAATTACAAGTGCCAGCATTAGTGTTAATAAGATTCTTCAGTTTTAATGTGAAACTAATTTTTGATGAATTACACAGTTGCAAATTAGTACTGGAATATATTATACCCAGCTTTACGTAATATTTGTGTATACCTCTTAATTTCAAATAACTTTATTTCAAATAATTTCTATTTGGCAGTAGTAGTAGAAATGAAATAGTCTTGTGCTTCTCTTCATTACATTTTACATCAGTAAATGTAAGAACACATTCATGAGCCAAAGGAAAAAAGAAAAAAAAAAACCCTTGCCAGATAAAATTCAACCCTTGTGTAAGTGGTTGCATCTATGAAAGTCTAATACCATGGATGATCTGTTCATGTTGTTCTTAAATTTAGAGCATTCAGTAGACATATCTGATAGTGGAAAAGAGAGTTTTCTTTATCCTAGTCTATTTTTATAGCTCTAGTTTTCCTATATAGGAACACCACAATTCCAAAATGGAAGATTTATTTCCCACTGTATATTTCAGCTTGCAAAACATAAGAATTTCAAATTATAGCTTTACGGGGCTTCTCTTTTACTCTTGTAGGTAGGTTTGCCCACCCCAGAATGGATAAATACTTTTCCTAGTTAAAGCAGAGCAATTTTAAAAATGTCTGGGTCAAGTGAAACTATAATGTCTTCAATGTGCCATCAGGCGATTAGGAACAAAAGCATTTGTCCATGCTTGATACAGGAGATCATATTGCCAGTGGAAGCAGAGGTCAAGGATTAAAATGTAATGGGTTTGACATGGATTACTTAAAGATCAGCATGTATAGACTCACTCATTACATCCTGTTTGACTAATTAGCTACTTCTGGCCAACAACATAAGAGAAGAAAATATGTGTATTTTGATCAATTGATCAGGAACCAAATTGGTACATTATTTTCATTCACAAAACAATTTTAAATTGCAGTGTATCAGACTACAGTATAAAGCCTAGCAAAAGTGTTACTAGCTCAGCTAACTAGTAACTTTCTGCAGAGTTCAAATTTCACCTTAAAAGATTTAAAGGATTGTCATTCACAGAGATCCAATTTTGATACCTTTCAAAATAATTACTCTGGAAATAGCACTCCAATATCTGGCTGTAACAAGGAGGAGGAGCCCAGACGTGGGAAGGGATAAAGCATGCCTCTATTGGTTTTACAAGGAACAACATAAGATATTATGTGTTAAAGTCACATAAGAAGCTGTACATTCTACAGTTAAAGCGGAGTACAAGTGAATTAAAGTAAAATATGGCAGCTAGATTGGGGTAAATCAGATTGTGGTTGTGGTTAGTGGTGGACCTTTTATAAGCGCTGTTTTTTGCACTGGGAAATCCTGATTTTATGGAGTTTTGGAGGAATGTAAAGAACTTGACTAACATCAGCAATTCATGAATACTTCCACTTTTAGGTCTGCACTTAAAAGTGTAGAGAGGACAGGATTCAAGCTTAAACTGGTTAGCTAATACAGGAAGAGGCAAGGTAAAAATTATATTTAAATACTGTACTGTGAAAAAATGCAACTGTATTAAACTAGTACTGGGGGTGGAGTGAGGAGAAGTTTTTATTTCAACATTTACTACTTTTAAGCATTCACTGGACCAAATTTTGCATGTGGGAGAAGGAAGGTGGGGTGGGAATGCACAGATGAAAAATGTTTTGAGATAAATTTCCAATCTTGTTTGAATTACTTTTAAGAAAAATCCTTTCTATAAGGCGACACAGTGTGAGAGGGTCATTTTTGTTTGATCTGTGTGTAAAATATCTACCCACAAATAGTTTATTTAGTCATGTAAAAATGTATACATAAAAATGCACAAGATAATGTAAAATAAGTCCCCAGCGAGAAAATAAACCCTTATCCTGCTTGGACTGTGCTAATATATTTTATATTTAATCAAAAGTATGATTTCTAACATGCTAACAGTTACCAATGAGATGTTAAAATTGTTGGTATATTGTATGCAATTCTGTTTTATACTTTTTTGCATACATAACATTTTAACCTGACATATGAAAGTCTTATCCAAAATAGAACCATGTTATCAATAAAAATTAAATTGAAAAACTTCCTTGATTATCCAGATTGATTCAGTGTCCGCTATGTCATTCAGATGATCAAGGTATGATGCTTTTAGTTGTACACTGTCTATTTCTCTTTGACCAAAGAGTTTCACTGCACAATGACAAAAATGCTGCACCAGTTTTAAATTAGGTTTTGTTTTGTTTTGTGACGTGTGAAACTTTGTCATTTCAGGGACACTTCAACCATATTATGGGCTTCTAGAAGAAGAGAGCCTGCAAACCAGCAATGTTCAGTTTCTGTTTTTAAAACATAAGAACATGCATGTGGAAATGCCGTACAGCTGGATTTCTGTACACACCCTTTCAATTAATGTGGATCTAGATTTATTATACATTATGTAAAATTTTGTGCGTTATGTTGTATTTTGAATACAAAAATCCATATTCCTTTGTTTTTATAGTTTAAGAAGTTATTAGTTCAAATAACTTCCATCTTGATCCTTCCTTCCTACTTCCTCCCCAGGGCCCGTCATGCAGGCTAGTGTTTCATTCAGACATAGGTGTTTTTAGTAGTGGGTAAAGAAAGTCACGAAAGTAGGTCTGATTTTGCTTTGTTATAAGAGTTTAGTTAGCCCAGTGTTGGTCCAATCCTGCAAACCCGTAGTCCTCTTGCTCCACTTTCTGTTCCTTTTGGGCACCTATTGGGACACTAGTACTGACCATCCTTGTGCTCAGATGAGAACAGGGACTGCATTTGTGGCCCAGCTTTTTCTAGAAGCCCGTACAGAGTGACAAAGCAGAGGTTCTCTTTACACACACACACAGAGCCCTTGTACGCCTGCACAGAGGCCAATAACAATCTGGTCTTAAGCTTGCACTTCTTTGTTACTCACCAAAAACATATCCCCCATCCATTTTGAAGAACTTTCCACTTGTTTATAAATGAACACAGTTTTACACACACACCTATCTCTGAAAGAGAAATACTATTTTTGCAACGTTCCAGCATGTGAAATTGAATGGTAGCACCTGTGCTATGCAGTTCCCTGTTCAAAGCTGCCAAGGACACAACCAGTTTGCCACTGTTTGCCTCTAGTAGGGAAGACTCACTTGTTTTCCAGTTGTTGGTTTGGTTTTTGGATCTTGGCCACTGCTGAAATTGTTTGAACATTATTTTAAATCTCTATTTCTTGGCAGTATTAATTATTTATATTTCATTTTTATCATTTATAATAAAAAGTTTTCAGGAAATCTAAGATAGGGCTCAATAATGCCAGCAGAGTGAGGATGAGGGGTAGGTGCACTGGCCATGGGGTTGCTCTGGGAGGAATTCACTAGTAGAAGGTTCTGGAGCAGAGGAGGTATACCCAGAATATTGGGCTCCTGCCTGGGAGGCTGATAGGCATAGGGCCCAAACTCTTTCAACTCTCTTTTGCTGTTTCATACCCCAGAAGGTGCACACAGAGAAATCTCTGAGCTACAGTTGTGCCTCGCTGCTGCTCAAGGGAGGGCTTTCTTTAAGCAGCCAATCAAACAGTTTAGCCCAAAACAAAGATTATGGGCCAGATCTTTCACTCTAGTTAACCTATGATCAACACAGGACCCAAAGGCCTGGTCTACACTACGGGGGAGGGTGGGTGTCGAACTAAGGTACGCGACTTCAGCTACGCGAATAGCGTAGCTGAAGTCGAACTACCTTAGTTCGAATTTCCTACCTGTCCAGACGCCGCGGGATCGAACTCCGCGGCTCCCCCGTCGACTCCGCCACCGCTGTTTGCGATGGTGGAGTTCCGGAGTCGGCGGGAGCACATTCGGAGTTCGAACTATCGCGTCTAGATTAGACGCGATAGTTCGAACTCCGAGAAGTCGAACTCTCCGCGTCGACCCGGCGGGTAAGTATGGACCTACCCAAAGAGGCAGTAGGGCAGAGTTGGCATTGGCACAGTATTCTGCCTCTGCAGTTCTGGGAGCATCCAGGGACCAGTTCAACTCTCAGAGCAACTTAGAACTGCAGCCCTGAAGCCCAAGTACACCAGGCTGGTATTAGCCCTCTAAGGGCTAGTATACAGCCAGGGATTGACAGGACACAAGACATTCAAACCAAGTCCCCTTCAATCTGCTAGAATGCCCTTTGTGTTGGGTGGAGGTAGAAGGAGCAGGTGGTGTAGGGCTGGCTGTTTCTTAAAAATATATTAATCTTAAATGAATTGATATCACATTGATGGACAGACACCATCTAAAAAGCAAAGGCAGATAGGCAATAAGCATGACTAGGCATGAGTTTCTCTGCAATAATAGTACAAGTAGATGGTCGAAGGTACAAGGGCATCTGAAAGTTCAGTTATTGCACAATGACTCAAACCCTCTTGTGTTTTATTAAGTAAGGTCTGGTCCACACCTAAAATTTATGTCAATCTAGCGATATCACTCCCAGGGTGTGAAAAATTCACACCCCTTAGAGATGAAGTTAAGCCAGTTTATGCCCCCGTGTAGAACCACTAGGTCAATGAAAGAATTCTTCCATCAACCTGGCTGCCGCCTCTCGAGGGGTCGCCTCTCTACAACTATTGAAAAACCCATTACCTCACTGTAGCAAGTATCTACACTTTCATGCTACTACAGCACAGCTGCAGAACCATAGCTATGCCACTACAGCACCAGTAGTGTAGATAAGCCCTAAATGTAATCATGGGTATAACACTGTATAGCTAAAGAAAAAATAGGGCTAAAACAACATGTAACCAAAGAAGAGATGGGGCAAAAGCAGACTTGACTCTCCTCAGGAATGAGTTTGTGCCAGTATATATTATAGCATAGTGTCCTTATGTATTATCCATTTGGAGAGATGCTTATTTGTTAACAAAGGTATGAATTCTTTCAGTGAATTATTGATAACGTCTATGCACATTTCTTCTGTTTGGCCTAAACTGTTGATCTTTAATTAATTCTGTTATGAGATGTGGCAAAAATGAAGGTCCAAGTATTGTTCACTGTGCCCTTCATAATTTTTATATCATGTTCCTGCTAACCTTTCTCCCTTCAGGCTATACAGTACTTAGTTTCTGTAATATCTCACCCTACAGAAATCACAAGGATTGGTCCCAGTCCTTGACTGTATTACAGAGGGATGATCAAGTTATACTAGTGTTTGATTGTAATGGGTTTTTTATCACTGCTGCTGCACAGTGGGAAGGTATTTCATTATGTTATCCACAATGACTCCCAAGATTTCATCCTTAGACTATACTGTACCTGTTGAGCGTAACAACATGAGAATTTTAGATTGTTCTTACCACTCTTGCTTGTAACATGAGCATAGGCCTGTTTCACCATTGCCCTTGTGTGGTCACTGGTAGCATTTTACATCTCTTTGCACTGTCTCATCCTTTAGTGTTTCAGCGATAGTGTTATTCATTTGAATAGACTTATATGTACTTATGCTACAGTTCAGAAAGTAAATTAGATAAAATCATAAAAACTGAACACAAATTTCAGAATAGGTTTGTAACAAAAATAGTTTATATACAATTATATTTTGCACTGTATAGCAACAGTATGAGACGTCTGTATTTAGGAACAATACTAGGGCTGTCAATTAATCGCAGTTGACTCATGCGTTTAACTCAAATTATTTTTTTAATCGCAACTAATCACAGTTTTAATCGCACTGTTAAACAATAGAATGCCAATTCAAATTTATTAAATATTTTTGGATGGTTTTCTACATTTTCAAATATAATGATTTAAATTACAATGTGTACAGTGCTCACTTTTTATTATTTTTATTACAAATATTTGCACTGTAAAAATGATAAAAAAAATCATATTTTTCAGTTCACCTCATACAAGTACCATAATGCAATCTCTTTATCATGAAAGTGCAACTTATAAATGTAGATTTTTTTGTTACATAATTTAACTCAAAAACAAAACAATGTAAAACTCTAGAGCCTACAAGTCCACTCAGTCCTACTTATTCAGCCAATCACTAAGACAACCAAGTTTGTTTGCTTTTATGGGAGATAATGCTGTCCGCTTCTTATTTACAATGTCATCTGAAAGTGATAACAGGCGTTCACATGGCACTTTTGTAGCCAGCATTACAAGGTATTTACGTGCCAGATATGCTAAACATTCATATGCCCCTTCATGCTTCAGCCACCATTCCAGAGGACATGCTTCCATGCTGATGCTGTTCGTTAAAAAAATAATGTGTTAATTAAATTTTGACTGAACTCCTTGGGGGAGAATAATGTCTCCTGCTCTGTTTTACCCGCATTCTGCCATATATTTCCTATTATAGCAGTCTCAGATGATGACCTAACACACGTTGTTTGTTTAAGAACACTGTCATTGCAGATTTGGCAAAACCTAAAGAAGGTACCAATGTGAGATTTCTAAAGATAGCTACAGCACTTGACCCAAGGTTTAAGAATCTGAAATGCCTTCCAAAATCTGAGAAGGATGAGGTGTGGCACATGCTTTCAGAAGTCTTAAAAGAGCAACACTCTGATGCAGAAACGAAAGGACCCGAACCACCAAAAAAGAAAATCAACCCTCTTCTGGTGGCATCTGACTCAGATGATGAAAGTGAACATGCGTCGGTCTGAACTGCTTTGGATCATTATTGAGCAGAACCCGTCATCAGCATGGACGCACGTCCTCTGGAATAGTGGTTGAAGATGAAGGGACATATGAATCTTTAGCGCATCTGGCATGTAAATATCTTGTGACACCGGCTACAGCAGTGCCATGCGAACATCTGTTCTCAGTTTCAGGTGACATTGTAAACAAGAAGCGGGCAGCATTATCTCCTGAAAATGTAAACAAACTCGTTTGTCTGAGTGACTGGCTGAACAAGAAGTAGGACTGAATGGACTTGTAGGCTCTAAAGTTTTACATTGTTTTATCTTTGAATGCAGGGTTTTTTTGTAAATAATTCTACATTTGTAAGGTCAACTTTCATGATAAAGAGATTTCATTACAGTACTTATATGAGGTGAATTGAAAAATACTATTTCTTTTGCTTTTTACAGCCCAAATATTTGTAATAAAAAAAATAAAGTGAGCACTGTACACTGTGTTCTATGTTTTAATTGAAATCAATATATTTTAAAATGTAGAAAACATCCAAAAATATTTAAATAAATGGTAATCTATTATAGTATAACAGTGCAATGAATTGCACGATTAATCACGATTAATTTTTTAATCACTTGACAGCCCCAAACTGTACTATAAAACTGTTGAAGAAAAAGCTCACCTATTGTGAACTGATCTAATCTACTGTGCTTTAACAAATTAGAGAATGTCCTTCCAGCCTATTTCAACCCTCACCTGCCACTGTGAGTTTGCAAATAGCGTTGGGTAAACCAGTTGTCTCTACCAGTTCACATAATACATATGGCTGTTGTAAAATATGGACTGGTTGTATAAAGCAGAATATAGTGTTCCCTTCTGTTCCTTGAAGAAGCGCCCATTAAGACTTGCTTAGACCTTGCCACTTAGTCCTTGCCTGCTTAGACCTTGCCACTTCTTCATGAATGAGGAATGTCATTTTAACGTTTGCATCCTCCCCTCTTACCTTTCCATGCCAATTTTCTCTAGTCCTTTAATCACCGTACATTATTACTGTGTTTTAGTTCTGGATATCACCTAATTCTCTTGCCTCTTAAGTAAACCTTGAGACCTGAGAGTATAATTTGCACTGAAATTATAGGTCATTTCAGATCTGCATTTTTAGTCACCTTATAACTCTGATACTTCCACCTTTTTTCAGAGTCTACAAAACAAACAGAAAAAATTTGTCAACCATTCCTCTGATGCTAATCTACAGTCTTGCTACTTTTGATTAGCATTGGTGGCTTTACTGTACACGAAGTAGGTCCTTCAGTAATCAAGGTTTTATCAAAATTACTTCTCAGATTAATTCACATTGTGAAAGTACATTCATCCTAATGTTGTAATGGCATCTACTAGCAATCCCCTTAATACTTTTTTTCTTAATGTAGTTTACAGTAAAATATTGAAAAGCTTCTGGGATGTAAAATTATAAGAGGAAGGTATGCTGCATATTTTTTAAAATCACAGCAGCCTAGGAGTGCCATTTTACCACCCATTGTTTTGAACTTGTAGTGTATTGCACATAGCCAGAAGCCCTAAAATTAATTTAGCCATGTTCCTGGGGATGCTACTAGATGCTGTTTAATAAAATACTTCTGTGTAGATGCAAATCCAGCTTTATGTATCATGTCCATAACCATTTGTGAAACACCTAGTTTAGTTAAGCATCACTTTCTTGGGCCCTATCACATTCCCAGTGAATTCAATAGTGAAGTCCCAGTTGTTTCATTGGGAGTAAGACATGGCCCTTTAGGTGTCCCTGATGTTCTTCCCTTGGCCTTTTCGCAAGACAGTCACTGTTATTCAGTATCTGATACCAACTTCGGCTGGTTCTCACTGGAAACAATGTAATTTCTCTTGATTTTCATGAACTAGAGAATATGTAAAAGTCCATTGCAGAAATTGAGTGGGCGACTTTTCATTTCCATATCTGAAGCTTTAGGGCAACTCTGGGCTGCTTTGTAGTATGTTTACATGCTAAAATTGTTTTGAATTTTTTCCCCCGATGGAATATGGAATGTGTGTCTAAACAGGCTGGTATGAAAACCTTTTGAAAATGAGATCTTTTAATATATTAAAGACATAACATTAGTAATTTTTTGTAATGTATTGTATTTGTCATCCAGTTCCAGGCTTGCCATCAGTCAGAATGGTAAAGCTGTTGTAATGGGTACAGACAAATACAATACAGATTTGAAGAGGTAAGCATTCTTCAGAGAAGACTTGTGTTAAATCTGCGCTAGAACCACAAAATTATTGTTTTGAGAGTTTTCCTTACCATATAATATATCACTGTGGTATTTTGATTTTATTGGTAATGTTATATACACTTTATATTTCCTAATGTTTATGCTTTTGTACACAAAATAACCTGTGGGAGGTACATTTGAATGTGTATAGCAATACACAGACTTGTTTCCTGGTTTTAATCCAGATATAACTGATACAATCTAATATTTTTATCTGATCTTTTTTAACTTTGTATTTTGTAAATTGCTGTTCACAAAAGCAGTAACATTAAACACCACCTTGGCTTAAAAGTGTGAAAGTGACTGTTTTTCCTTCACATTCTCATTCATAATCAAGTTACACTCTTCAGATGGTTGAAATGTATAGATAAACGTACATTTTTATTTTGTACACCACTGTAGAGCTAAGTGCCGTTTCCCCATCCCATGCCAGACAGTTCAATCCCTGGTCTAGTGTAATCACATATGAAGCTACTAACATTTCAAAACAAGCTCACTTCACTCAAGTTCTGTTTTAATAAAGTCACAAACAGCATCATCCCACCTACACTCTGGGTCAATGGCAAAAGAAAATATCTCCAGCAAATATACATGAAGCCTTCCATCCTAACTTTCCCCTTACTCCTGGTTTCTTTCAGGACTCTTTCTACACTGACACCAGTCTTTTAGTCTTCACCTCAAGCTTAGTTGCTCAAGATGTTCTATAGTGCCTAGAGAGACCTACAACAGGGCTTCTCCTTACTGCAGAGACCTGCCAACTGCCATTTTCTTCAGGTCTCCTCAGAGGAGAGACCACAAATCTCCTGCTCGCGCCAGGTCTCTTATTACACAATGAAAGGGCTTTATATCCCTGCTGCTTTCGCCATCATACCTAAAGACCCTGGGAAATTACCAGTTCCAGAAAGCCCTGTGCCTTGTTTCCATCCAAACAGAAGTAACAGCTGGTCTTTGAACCCCTCTTTAGCAGGCCAGCTCTATAGACTTATAAATTAAACTGTAAATCATGTCTGATAAATGAGAAAATATTTTTTTTAAAATGATGTATTGGCTTGCATTCATTCCAGTTCTGGTGCAGATTTCTTTTAAAAGGAGATCTAAGAAAGGGAACATTAAAGGAATTATACTTATCTGATTTTTACTATTTTAAACTTATATCAGAGTATTATTTATTTGTATTATTATAACAACTAGGAGCCCTAATCATGGACCAGGACCCCCCAGTGCTGTACAAATGCAGAAAAAAGTCCTGAAAACTCACATTCCTGAAAAAGGAATAACCTTACTTAAGAAGTTAATATTTGAAGCCAAGATGGGTGATACAGGGCCTGATTTTCATCTTGTGTCGCCATTTACACCTGTGTACAGTGGGTGTAAGATGCTGACATCAGTGCAAGTTAATCATAGAAATGTAGGACTGGAAGGGACCTTGATAGATCATCTAGTCCAGTCCTGACTCAGTGCAGGGGACTAAGTATTATATAGACCATCCCTGACAATTTGGTTTTGGGCTTTTTTGGGAGTGGAGGGGTTGTTTTTGAGGATTGGATGAAGGATTCTGATTTGGTTGCATTTTACATCCACTCCGCACTGATGAAAATTGACTACACACCATTCAAGATAAGAGAATCCGGCCTCTACTACTGGCTTGATGTCTGATTTGAGCAAGTAAGAGGGGCTGATCCAATGTGAGAGTGAACATGAAAGGGCCAGGATGAGAATAATATATTTTTATGTTAAAATAGAGTTTACTCAAAAGGTTTCTTTTGTTTGTTGGGATGGGATAATTATTAACAAACTGTATTGGCACTCATATTTTACTTGGCTGGATGGTGCTAGTCATTCATGAAACTGAGTCATCAAAACTTAGATTCGAGGGAATAGACAATTAGTCATTTTCATGGGCTTGTCGGTGCCAGCGGGTGAAACTAAGAAATGAATACAAACAGTTATAGTATATTTGAAACTTGAACAAGAGTCATGCTGTAAATTACCAAGCTGACCTTTTACATGCAAAACCAAAGCAAACCTAATGCTGATAAACCTATTACTGGCAATACTATAAGAAAACAATGTAATAGAAGTATATTTGTCCTATATTAAGTCACATTTCAATAATTTTGTTTTTACATTAATTTCAGATTTAAACGTAAAGTGAAATAATAGCAAGTCTAACATTAGGACTCATATCTTACCATTAATCCACATGGAATGCCCGCTGAAGTTAATGGGAATTTTGTATACATACTATCGGCAGGATATAGTCCTGATGAGTAGAATTTCCAGAAGTTTGACTGATGCAGCAGATATTATTTTACCACAGTTATTTCTGAAAAGAAAACTAACAAATGTGTACTAATTGCATTATAGGTGCTATTCACTTGCTTAAGTACTTTGCTGAATCAGGGACCGAGTGAACATGCTCAGCCCATGAATTAATTTTTTTGTTTATATCACACTTGAACAAAAGCATAAGTGGCCAATGAAATCTCAAAGAGTTTTGTGGCACCTGCTGAGGTGTCCTCAAGTATTTTCCAAGTCCCAATCTTGCTCTTTGACACACTGAGTTAACTTTCTCAGCTTGTTTTCCCAGTTTCTATGGCCACCACAAAAAGGACGCATCTCTGTCAGATACATACAGCTAAAAATCAGAGAAGGAAAAGTACAAAACCCCAAAATCTTGTGATGAGGTTCTGCCATCCAGGGTTCTCCACATCTCCTTACCTAACGTGAGCCTCTAGAGTACCTACAATGGTCTCTGAGGCCACAGTTTCTACAGATTAAAGGAGTAGGTATGCCAAGGTAATGCTAAGGGTCTAGCGTCCCTAGTTCTCCAGACCTTTTTGCAAGTCTTCATGCCAGAAACAGTCCAAAAGGAAAACAACACATAAAAAGCCAGCTGAAGGTATTTTTTTTCTTTTTTTTAAAGCAAGTATTAAAGTTCCTTCTATACTGCCTTTTAAGGTCAAATTGGCTATTACTGAAGTCACTACTGGTGTTTGAGCCTAACCTAGTGTCAAAGCCTGTGTTGGTTTTTCCATTCAACCTTAGATCTCCTCTGACTTGAATGTATTGTTAGAAGTCACAGACTTTGTAGTTATGTTGCTTCAGAATCTACTATCTGGAAAATAATATTCAAAAGGTGGGTAGGAAAAGATCCAATGTCTGACTTGTGTTAAGAGAACTTCCTGGCTGAGATTTGCAAAGCATTGCATCTTCCCTTCTTTAAGGGAAGATGTGTGGCTAAATCCACTGCACTGCTTTGAAAATCTTAGCTCCCATGGTTATCTTCAGATGACAAATTGTTAATAAGAGTGAAAAAAATTGTTTAACATAATTTTAAGAACTGCTTATACATCAGGCCAACACAATTGACACTAGCAAATCATCAGAAATTATTTTCGCCCATTAAACTGAAGTTCAGAATATTTGAAGACCATTTGGTGAGCAAGATCTCTTTAAAAATAAATAATAAAATCTTCAAGATCATGAGTCTATCAGGGGATTAATTAAAGTCAATGAAGAAATGTTCAAGGAAAGGTTTGCTCTCTGAGGTGCTTATTTTTCTTCCTGTCTCAAAGACTCTCCTAGACTTGATTCTTTCTCCTGTTAAACAGATCATCCAGATATAACTCATGTATTTCACATACACTCAGGGTGAACAGTGTAACAGATAAATGGCAGTGAATTTGTAAGCTCATTTTCAAATGGGGCTACATAAGCATTTGCCGGTGTTCAAATCTCTTTGGCAGAGCTGGAGCAGGCAGGTGGGAAGACCTCCACCACCTTCTGCTTTAAATGCAAGAAGCATTTCTTTGACCTTACCTTCTCTAATATAAGAGTATGTGTATTAGTGTCATTTATTTTAAAAAAAAAACTCCCCTGCACACACTTCTCTCCCTTCAGGAAGGATGAGAGAACAAATGCATGGCAGATGTTAATCATATTGCTTCATGCATTACTGGAAGGTGTTCAGATACTCTAGGGATGAACAGAGTGTAAGAACCTGAGTAGGACAGAACAAAGGGAAAGAGCGAGTCTGTGGCAGCTGGACTTAAAGTTGGTAGATCATCATTCAGTGCCTATTTCTGGATTAGGGTGCCTAAATTTAGACACCCGAGTTTGTTCTTTCCTATTCTTAATTAAGCAGTGTTTCTGATTTTGAGTTTTCAAGTTATAGTTGTGGCCTTCTGGAAACCCCAGGTAAAGACTTGTTTGATGGTTGGGGACAATGTGGAGGATGGGACCTGCCAATATAAAGGACTGGCTCTTTTTTGGACCAACCATATATTGAATTAGCTTCTGGTGTTGATACTATTTAATGCCATGTCTTGATATGTATGTGTGATTATGGTGTTGTTACTAAAACAATGTAGGAATCACTGCATGATATTTGCTTGCGACACAGGGTGTCATTCATGAGTTATACATAAATGGCAGCTTTACATATTTAAAGAGAACATGGACTGCTTCATATCTGAAGTATGTTTCCCAGGAGATACCACCACCATTTGATCTATTTTGATTTAATTTTTAATTTTTACATTTTAATCAAATGGTAGTATAACTCCTTTGGGAAAACATACTTCAGTTATGAAGTATTCCCTATACTAACCTTGAGAATCTTACACTGTATTGTCTCATCTGTAGGTGGTCTTTTTATGTCACACATAATTAAAATGAATTGCTGTTTGAGAACCATACAACGGCATACAGATTTATGAATCTTGAGGTGCCTCCATTCAGATACAAACAATGATATCAGAAAGTGTGAGCAGATAAGCAGCATGAGGACAGGAAGTGGTAAGTAAGATGTTTGCTGATGAATACTCGTTACCTGGGCCCTGAGAGAGTAGACCAGGTGCACAGTAAAACGTTAAAGAATGTTTTCTGGAGACAGATAATATTCAGTGTGGTTACATTATACTACATTTTGCTGTAGAGCACAGTTCTGTCTTCTATATTTAAAATATTCTAATACCTTTTTATATACTAAGAAATGGCTAATATGTCACCAGAAAAAAAAATTGTGAAATCGGATTTACTAGGAAAATGTACTTTACAAAATCTAATGCAACTTGTTTGTATCAGCCTACTTTATCAGACTGTCTCAGAATATGTGAATGTATATTTGATAAGATTAGAGAGTAGCAGGGATCAGAAAATAAGACTACAGAATTTGCATTCACATTTTCACATATCTGAAGGACAAAATTTCATTTTTATATTTGGTTTTGATTCTTAGTCACATCAATGTTGTCCATAACACTGATTTGTGACTATGCATTACATTTTACTTTCATTAAAACTCTTATGACATATTTCCAAAAATGTGAACTTCAAGAAAAAGGCCTAATTTGAATAAGCATAGCTAAATTCTTTGTCTAATAAAAATAAACATAATACAGGTCTGTATCATGTAAAACATTCTGTAAAACCTGTGTAATAAGCAGTAGGAAACAATGTAGTAAAAAGTAAAAGAAAATGTCTCTGATCTTTGAGTATGGGAATGTTTCTTTCTAGCAAGGGTTATTTTTAATGTATAATAAAATATCTGTGAAGTTACAGGCGAGGCTGCAGATGGAATATTGACCTGCAGAAGCAACGGGGTTTTCTGAATCAATAGAACTACCAATGAGAAGTCAACCTGAGATTTTCTGGTGCATATGTTCATAATATGCCATACAGCACTGGTGTTGCCACAAGTGATTGCAAATAAAGGCTGCAAATAGGTGTGATGGTTAAGCATTAGGGGCAACTCTTAGGAAGCACTCAAAGTATCTGTCAAAATCTTAGAATGGTAACGCACAACCAACAAGGCCTCTTACTGTTTGAATCATGGTCTATCTAGCCCATATACGATGAAGCAACATCATGCACTCAGTCATCTGGGAGTCAGCTCCTCAGCCCACAACATCCTGATTGGCCATTTACCTGCAGGGGAATAGTACCCACAAATGGCATAGCCTAACTCTGTGCACAGCACTAGCATCCCTCCATGCTTCTGTCCTCACACCACTTCAGCGACCCACTTACTCTCATTTCTGTGCTTAAGTATAAGGTGAGTGATGAAGCCAACCCGTGCACCATGTTGTTTAGGACTCCTGCTGCACACAGCAAAAAGACACTCTCTCTAATGTTTCTGGACCTGCAGATCACTATCAATGCTTATCCTTGTCCAATGTCAAAAACATTTGAGAATCCAAGCCTCTAGAAACCATCTCCTATCTAGTCCCCCATGTTTCGAGGTCATGATGACATTGCTCAAACCCACTGTGTGCTCAGGTAGTACAGTGATGAATGACCTAGAAATGCCTATGTAAATATATTGACTCTAAAGGTTAAAAAAAGTGTGTCTAAAGCATGGCAACTGGATACCTAGCTAAAAGTCATCTTGGAGAACAAAAGAACGTGATGTTAAAAGTTAAGGCCCTGATTCAGCAAGGTACATAGGCACATGGCTACTCATGGGATTTGAGTCTCATGAGTAGGCAGATGCTATACTCACGTGCTTCAAGTCAGGTATATGCTTAAGAATCATGCCAGAGCGGGGCCTTATTTAATAAATAAAGGTGTTTCCACATAAAACAGGAGGGTGGAAACCATGTAACTCCCTCACAATCTGCCCCTTCCGCTATAAAACCTCAACCCAATGTGGATTGGACCAAGGGGAAAATGAAGAAAAACCACTAATGAAATATAGACACATATGCATGCATCTTACTGCACACAGAAAGTCATCTGCACATTATAAAATGCCACTAGCTAGAAGACCCACCTACAGCCAACATCCTATTATGACATTCTAATTCACACAAAATCAACTTCCTCTTCTCCAGCAGAATATCCCCCCACAATATCACACTTTCCCTCAGTCTCACTCATCTCCATAACATCCAATTAATACAAAATTCACACAAAATCCACTGCATCTCCTAAAATAAGAATATAATCCTTTAAACCAGAATTTGCAACAAAGGGAGTGACATACACACTGGGCCAAGACAGCGCCTGACAGAGTCTTGGGGCTTGGTTTGTCTACGTACCATCATTGTAAACACAGACATTATAGAATTGTACTGGCGCAACTGAGCAGAATTTGGTTGACATTATAAACTGCAAAACCAGCTTCCCCCTAAAATGTTAGGTAAGGAAGCCCTGCTTCCCTCCGCCCCATGTCCTATGGGTTTGTGCATGTGTTATTTTTATTCACTCACTTCCACCTATCAGCAGCAGCAGGCTCCCTCGTAGATGAGTAGCTCTGATGAGTCTTCTACTCTCTAGTAAGACCCATCCTATTAATCTCTCCTCTATCTGGATGGTGAACAGCTGCCAGCAGTTGTCCATGTTAACAAGTACTGTTTTTAGTGACTCCTACCTGGATGGTGCTCGCAACAGTAGTCTGGGCTTTGGATGGTGAGCAACCCTAGTTATTTGTGTTCTACCTTTAGTTTTAAAATTATATATACCACTGGGAAGGACACATTTTAGAAAGTTAAAAAAGGTTATTGCAGGAAAAGAGTATAGAGCAGTACTCACTCTGAGCTGACAGTCTAATCTATAATGAAAATACATAAACGTGCTGGGCCAGATGCTCATCTGGTGTAAATTCACATAGCTCCATTGATAGCTTTTCTGTGTATCTTCAGTTTGTAAGGTTACTTGTACCAAGCTATTGCTCTTCCCAGGAGAACGGTTTCTGACTATGAGAATGACCCTGTACTCAAGTATCTACATATTCAGAGCATCACAGTCTAGTGAGTCTGTGAAATTAGGGGGAATAAATGCAGTGTGCATATTCAGTGTGCCATCTGAAAAAAACCCATATGAGTTTATGTCTAAATTAAATTTCTTCAAACATGTCAAAAGTATTAGTTCTCATTCAGGACTACATAATTTAATCAGATGAAAATAAAGCCACTGTGAGCTATCTTAGCTCAAAACATTTGTCTGAAAAATGTCTGACCAGGTGAAATTTTTTATTTCATGAATGGATAACTCAAAAAGCCTTAACTGATTTTATAAGATTGTTCAAAAATATTCACTTCTGAGCTAAAACCAAGTATGAAAAACTTCAAAGGATTGGATTATTTTTAGATAAGGACTCTGAAGAGAGGCCTTGAGTGTCATTTTAACCTTAGTTATAATGGGCAGGAATTGTTGTTACTATAATATTATAAGGATTGCTAATAAAAATGGGTGAGAAATTCTGCTTAATCGAACATCACATATATTTGTAGTTAGCTAACCATAACATGTACCTAAAAGGGAAATTGTTATAATTCTATTTTTGAAAAGATCGTGGGAGCACACTCAAAACCCACTAATCTTTCACTGTAACCAATCTATGACTTTTCTTTAAGAAAAGTGGGGAAATGTTGTTCTCTGACAATTTTATAACTTAAGTGTTGATACACACAGTGTAAGGTAATTCAGTTAAGATTTTAACCTTTAACACACTTCACTATTGTGGCTAGGTATTTAAGATTTGTATTAGGTAATGTTTTAGTCATAGCTGCCAACTACCTGTTTCTAGAGTGCCCAGACAGCAAGTGTGAAAAATCAGGACAGGAGGTGGGAGGTAATAGGAGCCAATATAAGAAAAAGACCCAAAAATCGGGACTGTCCCTGTAAAATCAGGACATATGGTCACCCTACCTGTTTTTGAAATAGCTTGTGGATTATAGCCCTGGTTTATTTCTGAGCCATAGAATCACAGAATCATGAGCAGATCCTTCCGAGCCATAGAATCATAGACTATCAGGGTTGGAAGGGACCTCAGAAGGTCATCTAGTCCAACCCCCTACTCAAAGCAGGACCAATCCCCAACTAAATCATCCCAGCCAGGGCTTTGTCAAGCCTGACCTTAAAAACCTCTAAGGAAGGAGATTCCACCACCTCCCTAGGTAACCCATTCCAGTGCTTCACCACCCTCCTAGTGAAAAAGTTTTTCCTAACATCCAACCTAAACCTCCCCCACTGCAACTTGAGACCATTGCTCCTTGTTCTGTCATCAGGTACCACTGAGAACAGTCTAGATCCATCGTCTTTGGAACCCCCTTTCAGGTAGTTGAAAGCAGCTATCAAATCCCCCCTCATTCTTCTCTTCTGCAGACTAAACAATCCCAGTTCCCTCAGCCTCTCCTCATAAGTCATGTGCTCCAGCCCCCTAATCATTTTTGTTGCCCTCTGCTGGACTCTTTCCAATTTTTCCACATCCTTCTTATAGTGTGGGGCCCAAAACTGGACACAATACTCCAGATGAGGCCTCACTAATGTCAAATAGAGGGGAATGATCACGTCCCTCGATCTGCTGGCAATGTCCCTACTTATACAGCCCAAAATGCCATTAGCCTTCTTGGCAACAAGGGCACACTGTTGACTCATATCCAGCTTCTCGTCCACTGTAACCCCTTGGTCCTTTTCTGCAGAACTGCTTCCTAGCCATTCAGTCCCTAGTCTATAACAGTGAATGGGATTCTTCCATCCTAAGTGCAAGACTCTGCCCTTGTCTTTGTTGAACCTCATCAGGTTTCTTTTGGCCCAATCCTCTAATTTGTCTAGGTCCCTCTGTATCCTATCCCTACCCTCCAGCATATCTACCACTCCTCCCAGTTTAGTGTCATCTGCAAACTTGCTGAGGGTGCAGTCCATGCCATCCTCCAGATCATTAATGAAGATCTTGAACAAAACCGGCCCCAGGACCAACCCTTGGGGCACTCTGCTTGAAACCAGCTGCCAACTAGACATGGAGCCATTGATCACTACCCGTTGAGCCCGACGATCTAGCCAGCTTTCTATCCACCTTATAGTTCATTCATCCAGCCCATACTTCTTTAACTTGCCGTCAAGAATACTGTCGGAGACTGTATCAAAAGCTTTGCTAAAGTCAAGGAATAACACCTCCACTACTTTCCCCTCATCCACAGACCCAGTAATCTCCTCATAGAAGGCAATTCGGTTAGTCAGGCATGACTTGCCCTTGGTGAATCCATGCTGACTGTTCCTGATCACTTTCCTCTCCTCTAAGTGCTTCAGAATTGATTCCTTGAGGACCTGCTCCATGATTTTTCCAGGGCCTGAGGAGAGGCTGACTGGCCTGTAGTTCCCCAGATCCTCCTTCTTCCCCTTTTTAAAGATGGGCACTATATTAGCTTTTTTCCAGTCATCCGGGACCTCCTCCAATCACCATGAGTTTTCAAAGATAATAGCCAATGGCTCTGCAATCACATCCTCCAACTCCTTTAGCACCCTCAGATGGAGCGCATCTAGCCCCGTGGACTTGTGCTCGTCCAGTTTTTCTAAATAGTCCCAAACCACTTCTTTCTCCACAGAGGCTGGTCACCTCCTCCCCATACTGTGCTGCCCAGTGCAGCAGTCTGGGAGCTGACCTTGTTTGTGAAGACAGGCAAAAAAAGCATTGAGTACATTAGCTTTTTCCACATCCTCTGTCTCTAGGTTGCCTCCCTCATTCAGTAAGGGGCCCATACTTTCACTGACTTTCTTCTTGTTGCTAACATACCTGAAGAAACCCTTCTTGTTACTCTTAACATCTCTTGCTAGCTGCCACTCCAAGTGTGATTTGGCCTTCCTGATTTCACTCCTGCATGCCTGAGCAATATTTTTATACTCCCCCTGGTCATTTGTCCAATCTTCCACTTCTTGTAAGCTTCTTTTTTGCGTTTAACATCAGCAAGGATTTCACTGTTAAGCCAAGCTGGTCGCCTGCCATATTTACTATTCTTTCTACACGTCAGGATGTTTTTTTCCTGCAACCTCAATAAGGATTCTTTAAAATACAGCCAGCTCTCCTGGACTCCTTTCCCCCTCATGTTATTCTCCCAGGGGATCCTGCCAAAGAGTTCCCTGAGGGAGTCAAAGTCTGCTTTTCTGAAGTTCAGGGTCCATATTCTGCTGCTCTTCTTTCTTCCTTGTGTCAGGATCCTGAACTCGACCATCTCATGGTCACTGCCTCCCAGGTTCCCATCCACTTTTGCTTCCCCTACTAATTCTTCCCTGCTTGTGAGCAGCAGGTCTAGAAGAGCTCTGCCCCTAGTTGGTTCCTCCAGCACTTGCACCAGGAAATTGTCCCCTACACTTTCCAAAAACTTCCTGGATTGTCTCTGCACCGCTGTATTGCTCTCCCAGAAGATATCAGGGTGATTAAAGTCTCCCCTGAGAACCAGGGCCTGTTATCTAGTAACTTCTCCTAGTTGCTGGAAGAAAACCTCGTCCACCTCATCCCCCTGGTCTGGTGGTCTATAGCAGACTCCCACCACGACATCACCCTTGTTGCTCACACTTCTAAACTTAATCCAGAGACTCAGGTTTTTCTGCAGTTTCATACAAGAGCTCTGAGCAGTCATAGTCCTCTCTTACATACAATGCAACTCCCCCACCTTTTTTGCCCTGCCTGTCCTTCCTGAACAGTTTATATCCATCCATGACAGTACTCCAGTCATGTGAGTTATCCCACCAAGTCTCTGTTATTCCAATCACATCATAGTTCCTTGACTGTGCCAGAACTTCCAGTTCTTCCTGCTTGTTTCTCAGGCTTCTTGCATTTGTGTATAGGCACTTAAGATAACTTGCTGATTGTCCTGCTTTCTCAGTCTGAGACAGGAGTCCTCTCCTCTTGAACTCCTGCTCATGCTTCCTCCTGGTATCCCATTTCCCCACTTACCTCAAGGCTTTGGTCTCCTTCCCCTGGTGAACCTAGTTTAAAGCCCTCCTCACTAGGTTAGCCAGCCTGCTTGTGAAGATGCTCTTCTCTCTCTTCATTAGGTGGAGCCCGTCTCTGCCTAGCACTCCTCCTTCTTGGAACACCATCCCATGGTCAAAGAATCCAAAGCCTTCTCTCCGATACCACCTGAGTAGCCATTCGTTGACTTCCACAATTCAACTGTCTCTACCCAGGCCTTTTCCCTGCACAGGGAGGATGGACAAGAACACCACTTTTCACCTCAGTATCCTTCTTCCCAGAGCCATATAGTCTGCAGTGATCTGCTCAAGGTCATTCTTGGCAGTATAAATGGTGCCCATGTGGAGAAGCAGGAAGGGGTAGCGATCCGAGGGCTTGATGAGTCTCAGCAGTCTCTCTGTCATATCGTGAATCCTATCTCCTGGCAAGCAGCAGACCTCTTGGTTTTCTCGGTGGGGGTGGCAGATAGATGACTCAGTCCCCCTGAGGAGGGAGTCCCCGACCACCACCACCCGCCTCCTTCTCTTGGAAGCGGTGGTCGTGGAACCCCCATCCCTAGGACAGTGCATCTCATGCCTTTCAATCAGTGGAGTCTCCTTCTGCTCCCTTTCCTCAGATGTATCATCTAGTCCACTCTCTGCATTAGTACCTGTGGAGAGAACATGAAAACGGTTGCTCACCTGTATCTCCATTGCTGGAGATACGCTCCTCTTTCTTCTTCTAGAGGTCACATGCTGCCAAATTTCTTCACCATCCCTCTGTCCCCTCTGCACAGCCTGCTCCGATTCTTCAGAACGTTGTGCCCATAGAAGAATATCCTGATGTCTGTCCAGGAAATCTTGATTTTCACTTATGCAACGCAGGGTCAATACTTGTTGCTCCAGACCTCGAACCTTCTCTTCCAATATGGAGACCAGCTTGCACTTTATACAGACAAAGTCATTTCTGTCCTGTGGAAGAAAGACAAACATGGCACAACCTGTGCAGGTTACAACAGCTGAACGCTCACCTTCCATAATTTCTTCCTTCTAAGAGCTTCCTCAGCTGTTGCAGCAACTCACAGAAGCCCGCAAGATTCATAGATTCATAGACTCTAGGACTGGAAGGGAACTTGAGAGGTCATCGAGTCCAGTCCCCTGCCCTCATGGCAGGACCAAATACTGTCTAGACCATCCCTGATAGACATTTATCTAACCTACTCTTAAATATCTCCAGAGATGAAGATTCCACAACCTCCCCAGGCAACTTATTCCAGTGTCTAACCACCCTGACAGTTAGGAACTTTTTCCTAATGTCCAACCTAAATCTCCCTTGCTGCAGTTTAAGCCCATTGCTTCTTGTTCTATCGTTAGAGGCTAGGGTGAACAAGTTTTCTCCCTCCTCCTGCTGACACCCTTTTAGATACCTGAAAACTGCTATCATGTCCCCTTTCACTCTTCTCTTTTCCAAACTAAACAAACCTAATTCTTTTAGCCTTCCTTCATTGGTCATGTTCTCAAGACCTGTAATCATTCTTGTTGCTCTTCTCTGGACCCTCTCCAATTTCTCCACATCCTTCTTGAAATGCGGTGCCCAGAACTGGACACAATACTCCAGTTGAGGCCTAACCAGCGCAGAGTAGAGCGGAAGAATGACTTCTTGTGTCTTGCTCACAACACACCTGTTAATGGATCCCAGAATCACGTTTGCTTTTTTTGCAACAGCATCACACTGTTGACTCATATTTAGCTTGTGATCCACTATAACCCCTAGATCCCTTTCTGCCATACTCCTTCCTAGACAGTCTCTTCTCATTCTGTATGTGTGAAACTGATTGTTCCTTCCTAAGTGGAGCACTTTACATTTGTCTTTATTAAACTTCATCCTGTTTACCTTAGACCATTTCTCCAATTTGTCCAGATCATTTTGAATTATGACCCTGTCCTCCAAAGCAGTTGCAATCCTTCCCAGTTTGGTATCATCTGCAAACTTAATAAGCATACCTTCTATGCCAACATCTAAGTCGTTGATGAAGATATTGAACAGAGCCAGTCCCAAAACAGACCCCTGCGGAACCCCACTTGTTATACTTTTCCAGCAGGATTGGGAACCATTAATAACTACTCTCTGAGTATGGTTATCCAGCCAGTTATGCACCCACCTTATAGTAGCCCCATCTAAATTGTATTTGCCTAATTTATCGATAAGAATATCATGCGAGACCGTATCAAATGCCTTACTAAAGTCTAGGTATACCACATCCACCGTTTCTCCTTTATTCACAAGACTCGTTATCCTATCAAAGAAAGCTATCAGATTGGTTTGACACGATTTGTTCTTTACAAATCCATGCTGGCTATTCCCTATCACCTTACCACCTTCCAAGTGTGTGCAGATGATTTCCTTAATTACTTGCTCCATTATCTTCCCTGGCACAGAATTTAAACTAATTGGTCTGTAGTTTCCTGGGTTGTTTTTATTTCCCTTTTTATAGATGGGCACTATATTTGCACTTTTCCAGTCTTCTGGAATCTCTCCTGTCTCCCATGATTTTCCAAAGATAATAGCTAGAGGCTCAGATACCTCCTCTATTAGCTCCTTGAGTATTCTAGGATGCATTTCATCAAGCCCTGGTGACTTGCAGGCATCTAACTTTTCTAAGTGACTTTTAACTTGTTCTTTTTTTATTTTATCTTCTAAACCTACCCCACTTCCCAGCCTCAGTGGGCTCTCCCCAGGCAAAATCCCTCTGTTAGCCTCCGCTGTTCGCCGCTCAGCTGGTTCGCTGCTGACTGCCTTTTTATAACAGTCAGGACCACTCAAGGCCCACCTGGAACAAAGCACTCCCAATTCATACTTTTCAAACAAACAATCAAGCACACAGTCAAACTGACAAACTGTCTCCGCAACAGACACTCAGATACTCACCAACACAGCCCCCCTAATGCAGCACTTAGCGTACCTCCTCTCGGACAGATCCCAGGCAAACTCCCTCTGTTAACCTCCGCTGTTCACTGTGCCATCAGTATCTATTGAGTGCCAAACATGTGCAGGATGCTTGTATGCTAAAAATATCTTTGGAATTTTGTGGGGATAAAAAATTAATGCACTGGACAAATGATAATTTGCTTTAAATAAAATTGTGATAATTCTCAAAATAAGCAAAGCAATTAGTTCACATTGATAACAGATCCTTGACAATAGTGTTACAAATACAATATTGTAAAATGATCTGATACATTATTTTACACTAAAAATAGCAAGTGTCTGTTTTTGTCATCATTCACTCTTCTTTAATAATTCAGAGCCTTTAATGTGCCCAAGTGTTTGTGCACCAATAAAATAAAATAAAATGGAAAGCCAGACACAGAGGATTTTATGGAATTTAAGAATAATCAGGTCAAAGTAAAATCATTTGTTTGAATTTCATCTCCTGCTGCAATTCAAATATAGAAGTTAGTTTAGCATTCTCTTAGAATAGCATCAATGGTTAAAGCGAACAGTGACAATCATCAATGGAACATTAAGTTGACAGTGATAAGAAATGAAGGTATCTGACAACTTGATTTGGATAGGAAGGAAAAGTCTACAAAGAGTGGGGCTGGGGGGACATGGAATAGTTGAGCTTGCCTCCCAGATACACAAATTTTGAAGAAACAGGAGGGTAGGCTGCAGTGTGAACCACAACTGAAAGACAAGCTGAATGTATAATTGTGTTTCCATCTTTGGAAAGACTGGTCTCCAGTTCATTCATTTTTACTTGATTCACAACCATGTAATTGTTACTACTTTAGAAGTCATGCCACAAAATAGGAATACAGTTTAAGATGACTAAGCTTTGAGTAGCTAATTTCATAAAAAAGCATAATGTCAACATTGTCACTTAGTTAATCATCAGGATAGATGTCAGCTGACTATGATGCTGAGCAAAGATCTTGTCAGGAGAGAACAATTAAGTTAGGGTTATAAACATTATCCACATAATAATCCTATAGTTCTTTTGCCTTCAGGATTCCCACTGAAGTCAGTGGTAGTTTTAAGTGTCAGTAGATGGCAGGATCAGAGCCTGTTATTGTTATTTTAACAGACCAGAACCTTAAACAGTATTTAAACACCCCAGATTTCTATTACCATTGTATCTGTGCAAAGCTAATAATATGTTGCAGTACAAAGACTAGGGCAAGAAACTGTGTGATACATTTACTATTACTGATCAATTATAGTTCTTTGTTTCAATAAATTCATAAAAGGCCTAGTTCTGGCTCTGTTTACTCTCTGGGAGCCTCTGTTCTGATGTTGATATAAAAAATTGTAGAGCCCTGAATGCAGAAGTAATCTGCATGGAAACAAAGGGACAAAAATCTCAGCTGGTGTACACTGTTGTAGCTGAATTGACTTCAGTGTAGCTATGGCAATTTACACCAGCTTATGATATGGCTACTCCCTAGGCCAGATCCTGTGTTTGTATAGCACATGGACCAGACCAGGAATGTCCTCTCCATGGCCCATGCTGCCCCAGAGAACCTGTGAAGTATGAATTCCATGGTTGTGGGGAAAGTCTAGAGCAGGATGCAACCGTTGTGTTCTGCTTAGCCTCTCTTTTTACTCATACATTAGTAGAGACAAAGTAACCTGACAATGTTCCACCTTGTTTTGAATTTTATTCTGCGGTACTCATGTAAATGATTATACAAAAAAGAACAGATTAATAAACCATACTTTCTGGATGTAGTTTCTTTAGTATAAATATAATAAGAGCAAAATCAGAACATCAGATAGAAAATGTAGAGCTCACAATTACTATCTACAACCAAATCAGTGCTAGGTCTGGTAATACTCCCTTTAGAGCTCATCCACTGAGACAACAGATTTCAAAGTGTGAATTCTGGCATTGCATAACCCCAAGGCTATTCATTATGTTATACAGTTGCCCGTCTGTTTTATGAAAGGTAGAGATGTATATTACAGCAGTTTGCAGGCTACTGTTTTAATTAATAATCTGATCCATGTTTTTAGATTATTTTAGTAATTACTTCACATAAAAAGACTACCAAGTATGATTACAAATTTGTCTTTGTTTTCATTGTCTGCTTCTGTGGTGAATACCAGATGTCTGAAATTCTTGACTTTGTTTTACAATATAAATAATGTTCACTGAGGTTTCCAAATGCCCTGCTGTGACCCCAGGGTATACCACTTAATAATATAACACTTTTATCAGCTAATCTTCAAACTGTTCGAAGTTCAGAAATTGACCCTTCATTACATACAAAAAAAAATACATCAAAAGAACATTAAGGACCAAATACTGTTCTTTTGAAGATCTGCATGCATAACTTGAAAATTATTGCAAATTTCCATACGTGTTCAAAACAGAAGAAATAATATCAGAGTCTGTCCTTAGAGTCCTGTGTACCATATCTAAAAGCTGGCTAACTGATAGGTCTCAAAACGTAATTATAAATGGGGAATCAAAGAGCAACTGTGTTTCCAGTGGGTTCCCACAGGGATTGGTTCTTGGCCCTACACTGTTAATATTTTTAATCAATGACATGGAAGAAAACATAAAAATCATCACTGATATAGGATACAAACAATATAAAATTTTGGGAATTGTTAAATAATGAAGACGACAGGTCATTAATACAGATCAGTTTGGATCACTTGGTAAATTGAATGCAAGCAAACAATATGTTTTAATATGGCTAAATGTAAATGTATACATCTAGGAACAAAACACAGGCAATACTTACAGGATGACAGACTCGATCCTGGGAAACTGACTCTGAAAAAGATTTGGGGGTCATGATGGATAATCAACTGACATGAGCTCCCAGTATGAATACTTCGGCAAACAGAGATAATGTAATCTTCAGATACATCAACTGGGAAATCTCAAATAGGACTAGAGATGTTATTTTACCACTATGTATGGCACTGATATGACCATTTCTGGAATACTGTGTCCAGTTCTGGTGTCCACAGTTCAAGAAGGATGTTGACAAATTGGAGAGCATTCAGAGACAAGCCACAAGAATGATTATAGGGTTAGAAAACCTGTTGTATAGAAACTAATCCCCTTGAGACTATCTATTCAATTTAATAAAAAGAAGGTTAAGGAGTAACTTGATTACAGTCTATAAGTATGTACATGGGGAACAAATATTTAATAATGGGGTCTTAAATCAAGCAGAGGAAGGTATAACACAATCTAGTGACTGGAAGTTGAAGCTAGACAAATTCAAACTGGAAACAACATTTTTAACAGTGAGGGTAATTAAGCATTGCAACAATTTACCAAGTGTCGGGGGGGGTCTCCATAATTGACAACCTTTTAAATCAAGATTGGATTTTTTCTAAAATATTCTCTAGGAATTATGTTGGGGAAGTTCTATGGCCTGTGATATACAGGAAGACAGAGTGGATGATCACTATGGTCCCTTCTGGCCTTGTAATCGATTAATCTACAAATCTATGTGTATCGATTTGGCTGTAAGCAAGGTTTCTACATCTTTATTTTTGCCAGATATAATCCATACCTTTGCTATTTATGCATTTATTGCACATCTACCATGTTCTTCATTTCTAATGTCCAATCCTGAACTAGTTGCCCAGGTCATTTCCAAGTTAACATAACAAAGACCTTTAGAGTAACGAATAGCATTGTATAAAAAACAAACTAAAATTTCCCAATTGTTTCTCCAATATATGGATGACACAGAAACATAATACAGTTCAACTTCAATCATCTAATGTATGGCTGACCAAAATTCATAGCTATCTGCAGGTTGTAAATGCCCCTTAGATTTACTGCAAAGCTGACTAAAGAGGAGGCTGAGGAGAAGAGCTACCAGAACTGTTGATTTCCTTAAGGTTTGCTGTCTGAGGATGACTGGGGAGAGAAGAGCTATACAGACATGTAGACTGGTATTTCTAGCCATGTCAGGTCTCTCTTACTATGCAGCATTTCCAGGGAGTATCATAAATCCACGTGGTGCCTCAGAATGCTGGAGTATGCATTTGTATCTCCTTTGTAGCTGAATAAAGTAGGAAAACCCATGTAGTTAGATAATTGTAGTTAGAGAGATCATGTAGTTTGAGGGATCCATGAGATAAGTTATTCTTTCTGAAGTGAGCTGTAATTTATGCTCACTAAATTGACTCCTGATCATCCTTTTTCTGAAAGTAGCATAAGAATAAATTACATGTTTCATGAAAACCTCCCTTACCCAAACCACACTTCCTTTTGGAAAACCACCATCATGAAAGCAAAAGATCTGACATTCCACACCATCTATAGGACAGTAGAATACCAGCAGATCAGAACTTATTCATGGAGGCTGCTGACAGCCTCTAACTCACATAATATATTAGCATGTGATATGTCTTACCCTCATAAGTCAGACACGCCATTGATGTAAGCACAATAGCAGGATAGGTGCTGAACAGTGAGTAGGAGAGGGAGATTATACGTAAGCTTGTTTTGAAGGGAGAGCAAATGGGAAGAAGAAAATGTAGCTGAAAAATAGGAAGGGGTAATACAAATAATAATGGCGTATAACTTAACAAGGAAATATGTAAGACAGACATTCCAGATTGTACCAAATCAAAGTTTAGGTTTTTTGAATATTTAAGAGCAAACATTGGTCAGCACTACACTGCAGCAATAACTTCCCCTTCCAATTAGAGATGGAGGAAGCATCAATAAAAAGTATGATTGCTATCTTTGAGCACATTTCCTTTAGGCCACGATTCCCAAGTTGTCTAATTGTCCTTCATGGGTTTTCTGTCCCCACAGCAGCCCTATCCAATATCTAGCCATTCTGGGCATCTGCGCAGAGACTAGGTATATAAATTCCTGCTATTGCCTCTTATTTTTCCCGCCAAAGAGCTGAAATTTATAAAAAACATTACTTTAACAGAACAATAACCCATCAAAGTTTGCTTTGTATTTAAATCTTTTTAACCTCTCTAGATATGGCACAAAAATTGGCTATTGCATTTCATAAATCCATTAAACTGCTTGTTGGAGGGAGGAGGATGTGGGCTAAATCTTTTTGTAAAAAGAAGGTAAAAGATTGGAAGGGGAATTAAATGTGATGGGACTATGATTAAAACTTGCCTGAGTAACTTACAGTTGAGTGCAAATAGGTCCTATTGGTGTCTTCCTTAAAATGTTAATTTCAAATACTTCCAGCTTGAGAAATTTTTTCTCCAGAGTGGGCCACTGGTTAATTTTTTCCCATTAATTTATTTACATGTCAGAACAATTCTGCACTAGCAGGAGCCTTTTCCAGTATTAAGTGTGATTATTTTGGAACCCAATGGGCAATGGTGGGCGACTTTGGAATGGAGAATTTGGTCCTATGGTTGTGATAAAAATGAAGAAAATGCAGAGTTACAGATGAAGCACCTGCATTCAAAAGTATTAAGGAAGTATTCCACTGTTCCTATAGTTTGGATTTTCCCCAGGACTCTTCTTTGCTGTTTTTGTTCTGAGTTGTATACGTGGGTTAGAATAAAATATTTTTAGTGCATAGACTAAAATGTAATGTGCACACTAAAAAAATCTCTGCAGAGCCCATATTCAATGGATCCACATACTTAAAACAAATTAATGTTTAGATTTACTAGTTGTACATGCTTCTTAATGAAGTCAAATATGTCCACAATTTTAAAAGTGACCTGTAGAAAAAATTGTCAGAATGCAGGAGCCCAATACTAAAAGGCTACCCAAATTAAAACTGCTGTTTCAACTGAATACAGTATTATTCACTTACCTCCTTACATTTGGACATACTGTTCCTTTACACTGATAAACAGCTGCTGTGTTCCACACATTTCAGTAGTGGCTGAAGTGATTTTTCTATACAATATATTGGACCACTTAATTCTTTCTGTCATTCTTTTTCTCAACCATAGTATCTAGGCACTGGTTCCAATGGAGACTGACAATTCAGACACTGTAATGTGGTGTATGTATGTAGGGTGTGTATCTGTGTGTGTGTAAGCATATAATATTATAAATACATATTATCATACTATTTTGGAAGCAGATTTTCTTGAAACAATAAATGTTTACCTTGCTGTGTATGACCTGTGTTTTGTTCTTTCTTCTCTCTGTTTTCCCATTTTCCAACTCCTATCTCTCTGCCACCCTTATGCTGTGCACCAAGGGCTGCTATCAGAGGGTGGGAATCAGATATACAATGAGGATTAGAGGGAATTGGAAAAGAGGTGGGGTGCAGGACTGGATGTTCACAATGGCTGCTTGACAATCAAGGAAGAGAAGAGCATTTTAAAGCAGTTGCCAGTCAAGTGTGGGATGTGGAGTATGTTCAGACCACAGTTCTCTAGAGTACCAGCACCAGGAAATGCACTAATTCCTAGCATTAGAATGCTTTCCTAGTCTGAGGTGTAAGGGATAAAGCCATGGACTCGGAGAGCAGACTACTACAGAGCTACAGAGCGAGTGGCAGTTGCCCTGGCCCTCCCTTAACCCTCCTCAAGCAGCTGCTATTTTAGCCCCAGTTCTTTCCCAGTCCCTCTATAACTTTCTTTGCACTATGGAAATGACATTGGCAATAGACGCTGACAATGGATGCAGCTGAAATGGTTCTGAACACAATTAAACTGCACCTGCAGTCAGGGACAAACCATGTTCAGCACAGTCTGAGCACCTGTTGTCAGCAAGAGGTATAGACACACCCATGGAACTCTTGATCTCCTTCCAGCTCCTGGCAGACCAGCAAGGGGAAAGGATTCCTTGCACAGCGAGTGTTCAACACAGAGTTGGCTTGGAGCATTTACAGGCTGAGGCAGGCAGTGCCATACAGAGTGGTGTGTTGTGAAGGAGGCTGTTTGGACATCAGGCCTAGTGATCAGGGCTTGCTGCTCCATTCACTGTGTCCTGAACCCCCTGAATGGGGTTCAGCGAGGTCAGCTTCCTTGTAAGTAACCCGGCAGTCCTGCCCATGTGCTAAATACCTTAGAAACAGAATAGGTATCACTGATCCTACCTCTCTACTCGCCCAAAACAGTCCTCTTCTGGCTATAGAAAGAATAAAAGAAACAGAGTACTGACAATGATAATAAATCAACTTTGGATTTTGAAGCAATTGTTTATTTATATCTTAACAGAAATTCCTGGGTCCTGAAAAACTCTAAGGTCAGCTCTCTCATCCTATGCTTGAAATATTTACAATGGTCTCCATCTTGTCATGGTCCCTTCCTACACTGGTGGAGCTACAGGCCAATCAGAAACCAGTGACGCAGAAATTCAAAAGACTGACAAAATTCCTGAGACTGACAAAAGAGACCCAGCTCAGGCAGCTACTTCCCCACTGCTGAGCCTGGAGCCACCCATTGCTGGGGAGCTGAAGGAGCCACTGCTGCCACCAGAGTCCCATCTCTGAAGATGTAGGGGTAGCAACAGGAGCAACTCAAAGGAGGTATTGTTGCTGACATATTTCTGCTGCCTGCCTGCATCTGGGGAAAATAGCAGCTGCCCAGAAAGAGGAATCTGCTCCATCCCAAGTCAATTCAGGACCACTGCCCAAGCAAGGGGTTCTAGTACGCCTCAGTGAGAGACCCAGTGCAGGACTCCAGACCTGGTCCCTAGCACACCCCAGTAATTTCAGTGCAGGGCCTCAAGCCCCAGTAGAGGACATTAGCATACCCCAGTGAGAATCCCCTCAGCAGGTCTCCAGCACACTCCAGTGTGGGACTCCAGAGAGAGAGACAGCTGAAGCCCAATGGGCAACCCCAGTATCCTGTCACTGGCATCTGCAATCTGTGATGTCTAGGTGTTTAGGCTGTACTCACGATATCATTAGGGAAGTCGCAGAAGACTGGAAGAAAGCTAGTGTTGTGCCAACATTTAAAAAGGGTAAATGGGATGACCCAGTAGTTATAGACTTTTGAGTTTGACATTGATCCCAGGCAAGATAATGGAGCTGCTTAGATGGGACTCAATTAATAAAGAATTAACGGAGGGCAATATAACTCATACCAATGAACATGGGTTTATGACAAATAGATCCTGTCAAACTAACTGGATAACTTTCTTTGATGAGACTACAAGTTTGGTTGATAAAGATAATAATATTGATGTAATATATTTAGACTTCTGTAAGGCATTTGACTTGGTACCACACAACATTTTGATTAAAAAACTAGACTGATAAAAAATTAACATGTCAGACATTAAATGTGTTAAAAGCAGCTAATTGATAGATCACAAAATGTAATTGTAATTGGGGAATCATCAGACTGACGTGTTTCTAGTGCGGACTTGCAGGGATTGGTTCTTGGTCCTATGCTACTTAACATTTTTGTTAATGAACTGGAAGACAATATAAAATACTAACTGATAAAGTTTACAGATGACACAAAAATTGGGTAAGTGGTAAATAATGAAAAGGACAGGTCACTGATACAGAGCAATCTGGATCACTTCGTAAACTGGGCACAAGAAAACAATATGCATTTTAATATGGTTAAATGTAGGCCATACTTACAGGATGAGGGACTCTATCCTGGGAAGCAGTGACTCTGAAAAAGATTTGGGGGTCATGGTGGAGAATCGGCTGAGCATGAGTTCTCAGTGCAACACTTGTGGCCAAAAGGCTAATCCAATCTTTGGATGCACAGACAAGGGAATCCTGAACAGAAGCAGAGAGGTTATTTTACCTCTGTACTTGGCACTGGTGTGACCATTTCTGGAATTCTGTGTCCAGTTCTAATGTCCACAATTGAAGAAGGATGATGATATATTGGAAAGGGTTCAGAGAAGAGCCACAAGAAGGATTAAAGGATTAGAAAACCTGCCTTATAGTGATAAGATGAATAGACTGAGCTCCTTGAGTCTAACAAAGAGAAGGTTAAGGAGTGACTTGTTTACAGTCTATAAGTACCTACATGTGGAACAAATATTTAATAATGGGCTTTTCAGTCAATAAAGCAGAGAAGGTATAATTTGATCCAATGGCTGGAAGTTAAAGCTAGACAAATTCAGATGGGAAATAAGATGTAAATTTTTAACAGTGACAGTAATGAACCATTGGAAGAGCTTACCAAGAGTCATGGCAGATTCTGCACACTGACAATTTTTAAATCACGATTAGATGTTTTTCTAAAAGATATTCTCTAGGAATTATTTTGAGGATGTTCTATGGCCTGTGTTATACAGGAGGTCACAAGAAATGATCACAGTGGGCCCTTCTGGTCTTGGAATCTATGAATTTGCCCATCACCATGTTGCCCATAAGCATGTTGACAATGAGTGGGAAGACATTCCATTGTGGGCAGACCCTCTTTCCTCTCAGGGTGATCCCTGGTCTAGGCTATACTCTGGATGTTTGGTGAGCTTTAAAATTATCTTTGGAAAGACCTAAAGTTCTTCAGTCTTTTGAAGTATGAAGGCCTTGGGATGGGCCTAATGACCACTTCACTGATTTAAGGCTGAGTGCCTGGGAAGCTGTCACAGTTCTCAGGCTGCTGATGGGTGCTTCCTACTAGACAGGCATTGGGAAGTCCTTAGGGCACCTCCATCTACCTACGTAGGAGTCCCTCTGACACAAATTGAGTTAGATAATCTTTTTATGTTGATGGGGATGAGGTTCTTTGTTCCCGCTCCCCTAGTCCCTTTGGTCTATTCTCAGATTCTCTAACCCCAAAAGGGGAAGTGGGTAGCAGCCCCATCTGCCTAGCCTTGGGGCTTGCCAGAGCTATCTTACTCAGCCAGTATACCAGGGTCCCTGTCTCTTTGTAAGCACGGGGGAGGGAAGAACACGTTGGTAAATGGCCTTCCTGAGGGCAGTTCCCTGAAGGCTTCCAGGAGTCTCCTCTGGGAGTGCTAGAGGCACTGTCTGCTCTCTCCTAGAGCTGCCCAGCAACTGCTGGGAACTTTCTGTTTTGGTCCGCTCTTGACATGATTGACAGGACCAGAGGGGTGCAGCCAGTCTTGCTCATAACAACTATTTAACCCCTTAATCTCTAGCACAACTATTTAACCCCTCCATAACAGAGGTTTACTAGTCTGAAGGGGCTCCAGATTCCCTGAGTGTCAGGGAACATTGCTTTCTTTCTATGGCTACTTATAGGGCAAAGAGAGAGGAAGCCTCGGTGGCAGACACAGACAAAGCCTTCTTAATCTAGACTGGTCTTTCCTTCTTTCGTTTACCAAACATACTCCGCAGTACATGTAGCTCTCACCTGTAGAGTACTGAATGCCCTTGTATCTGCTAAATTTTAATCATCACCCCACCACCAACCTGTTTAAGAAGCTGCTATACATCTGCATTTCTGACTGGTGTAGTGGAGACCAAGTGAAATCTGGGGGCCAGATTCATCTTTACTAACACAGTGAGGTGCATTAGTAGCTCCTTTCACCATCCTGGTTTCTCACCACAGTAAAGCAGTATTCCACCACTGATCTTCCCTGTGTTTCAGCCAGTAGGATGCAGTTTTAATCTCTGTTTCACCAGAATACAGTAATAGGAGAATGACCTGGCACCAACCTCTCACTGGCAAACACTATCTACTTTTGGAATAGTGCTGGTTCCCAGTTGTTCTCCCATCTGATGAGAGGTCACAGACACTTTGCACTACTGCAAACCATTCTCCCCAGGCAGACTGCCTGATGGCCTGGACCCTGAAAACAAATAGAATCACTATCACAGGGTGGTTGGGCCCAGTAACAAAGCAGGTCCAACTCTCCTGTGCCAGAGCAATTGCTCCCATTTGGCCAACAAAGAGGGCAGGGCTATACCCGGGGGCTATAAAGGATCAGGGAGCAACCCAGTGAGGGGGAATCCCAGTGAGTCAGATCCAACTGGTTCAAGTCAGGAGCAGGTGAGACTTGCCAGCGACCAGGAGACTGGAGGAGTCCCGGAAGGAAGCAGAAGGCAAGAGAGTAACGAGAGGGATTTGCTGGCTGGTGTCCCCAATCCAGAGCTAGGGCCAGGCTGGGGAGCTTACCTACTGAAATCTCTGGGCCAGAAAGCTGGACCTGAGGAACTGACAGAGGGCCAGGAGAGTGAGGGGTGCTCCTATGGCAAGGATGTTCCCAGAAGAGAGGCTATGGGAGTGCCCACTGGGGAAAGGGTGGATGCACCCCAATTGGAAGGTCTAGGGTGGCTGGTCTGGTACAAGGACAGGAGATGACTGACAGTGTCCAGGCATGGTTGGAGACATCAGTGTGTGGTATTTGGGGAATGGAATGATGAGTTGTCTTGAGTTTTAATGATTGCTTACACTGGTGTGAAAATGGACTACATGTTTGGGACTTTTGTTATGGACTGCGTTCTTATAATAAACCACCCCTGGTAGTAGTGCAATAAGAAAGCCTGAAGTCTCTGTACTAGGAAAACTGAGGCAGAGGCACCTGTTGTGCTGCAATCTACCAAAGGAGGGTGCTCAATCACTTACTAATACACCCCTGAAAGTCGTAACAGTAATCATTAATACTTTGTCCTCCTAAAGCACCTTGCCTTTGAGGCTCTCAAAGTGCTTTCAAACAGGAACAATTTAAGCACTATTTCACCCCTGCAGGATAGCTAAGTATTACTGGCCCCACATTACACATGAGAAAACTGACCGAGAGATTGACTTTCTTAAAAGTAAATAGGAAGGATTTGCTTCACCCACAGCTTGCAAAGTGGGGTACAAATAACCCTGATCTCCTGACACACAGTCCTGCATGTCAAAAATAAGGCCATCCATACCAACGTTTCTCTCACCCGTTCTCTCAAATGAGAATTTAAAATGGAAGCAATGACACAACCCTTGTATAGTATCATCAGTGAACATGCTGGGATAAAATAGCATACGCCTGAATTATAACCTACATGAAAGGGGTTAGCATAATGTTATAGTACAAACCACTACACATTTGGATCAAATAGCTTTTATGGCAGACATCTGATTATCTAGTTAAAAAATCTATTCCTTGTGCACAGATGTATAACACCAGCTTTGCACATGAGATTTAAATATCTATTTCTAACAGACAAATGAACCAAACCATTCTTAAATGGAAATAAACTGAAAATGGAAAAATAAATGTATAAATTTGCTATTTTCACCACTGTCTTTTTTGTTGCATTTCATATGGCTCAAGTGTGTGCTGAATATATATACCTGTTGGATGACTAGGATCACTCTTTCTTCTTACTGCTATGAAAGAATTAAATACAAAATCTTCTGTAGGAAGCAATTGTGAAGTGTGGAAGTTTCTAGTCAGGCAAATAAATTGGATTTAAGTATATTACAGTCATAATCTTTTCTGCCTCTCTCCAGACAGCCTTTGTACATGGAGAAATGAGAATGTATTCTCAGACAAATCTTGACCTGAGGGAGAAGGCTGCGGGAATCTGGATTTTCAATAACATAAGACAATAAAGCTCAGACTTCTAACCTGCTGCAATATGGTAAAAGTATAAAGAGCTTAGCAACTAATAAAAGAAAAGGGTCTTCCAACTCATATTTGAAGATCTAGACCCCCAAAAGGACACTTCATAAAGATCATAATGGGTTAGTCAGTATCTAACAGATACAATGTACCTTGTTGACCAATTGTCTGACAGTTGTCTTCTACAGGTCTGGATATTAATAAGTCTTGTGTTGATTTCCTTTGGGTATTTTGTCCTCATAATTGTACATCTACTTGTTGTGACATCGCAGCTTGTTATATATTTATTTAATGTGAGTCTTATAGCAAAACGTATGTATGTATGCTATTGTTTTCCTTAGATGATATGCACATATTGAAAATTTTATCTCCCTCTAAGGTACAGTGAATCAAAGTAGTTACAGTGCAAGGGATAGTACATGATCTTAGGGCAAAGAGGAAATCCACATGTGTTTTCCCCTTAGGTCTGAACACTGTCTTACTCTCCTTACATTATATAGGGAATATAAAGGGATTCAATTATCCCTGCATTTTTATTGTTAATAATAATAAAAATGTGCTCTAGATAGTATATTCCAGTTAATATTTTGACAGGTAATGCTAGTGTAAAGTAAGTGTCATTCACACAGTAAGATCAAGGGAAAATAGATGCATAAGAAAGATCACAGAGTGGCTTATGTAGTGAAAATGAAGCCTGTTAAAAACAGCTCTTCCTAACAAAACAAAGAACCTATCTTCAGCTTGATCCTGCTCTCTCCATTTTCTGTAGATATAGTCACTTTATAAAATGCAAATATTAAGAGATTACACATTTATATATAAAATTGCAGTTTTCCATGTAATCTCAAAGACAAGCGCTGTGTTTTAAAAATATATTGTGTCAACATAATTCTACCAGTGTCATTGACAATGACATCACATCCATGTATTATCAAAATAGGGAAGATACAAATGTCAGTGTTAAGTCATGCCATGATTCATCCTGGGTCAACCCCACAATGATATGGGGGGTAATGCAGCAAGATGCACACTATTTAGGTGAAAGAGCACGGTTAGCATGGCTATTCTGTGTGTGTGTGTGTGTGTGTGTGTGTGTGTGTGTGTGTGTGTGTGTGTGTGTGTGTAAGTAAAACAGGAGTGTAAATCTTCATTGACCTGTGCACACTAAAGGGCAAATCCTTCCATAAGTGCAGAAAATTCTGGATGAAGTGGAATTGATGTGGTTCACTGTTCATAGGAAGCAGGATTTGGAGTGTCCATGCTGGGGGTCTGCACAGCCCAGTTCCCCAGGAGATCTCAACATAACACTATGGAGGAAAGATGTGGGGTAAGAAAAGAGGGAGGCTGCAACTACTCAGGTCCATCCGCCTCACTGAAAGCTCATTGAAACTAGTGAAAGTCTTTCCATTGATTTTGATTTGCTTTGGATTGGTCCCATAGAGGGGAATCACCTGGAAGTTGCAATAGCAACAACAGAGCTTGCCTAGTGTTACTCCATGCCCTGCATAGAATTCTCTGTATCTTATCTCACCCTACAGACTTCCCAAACATACAACCCAGTTGTTCCCTAGGGACAAAATTTCCCTTATAAACACTTAAAATACCTCATTCCCTTTTCATTAAAATTTGAATGTAATATATCTGGAACATGTAGGAATAGTATCAGAGGACCTAGGAAAGATTAGCTACTTTTTTCCAGGTTGAATTTCATGTAACTAATACAGCAAAGGAAAAACCACCCAAAACAATGGGAAGGAAAATCTTAGGAAGTGGTAATGCTGAAAGAGACCAAGGGATAATAGTGGACAGTATATTAAACTTAAGCATCTCATATGATATGGCAGCATAAAAAAGCCAATGCCAATGGTGAGTTGCATAAACAGAAGCATGCTTCAGTGGGGAAAGGACGTAATAGGCTCTCTGTGGGTAGCTCTGCACGAGTGGCACCAATTAAGGGATGGGGGAATGCAATCACCTCCCCTCCCCTCCAAGGCTTTTGCACTTGCTCAAATGTCATACTCCAAAGAACTGGGGGAACCATTGTCTGACCACTTTTAGGCAGTGGTCCCATACTAAATGAGTACGGCTGCTGCCAGAACATAGCTCTGGCTGTGTGGCCACAACACCACTGACATTTTACCCGGTTGACCCTCTGTACAGTTGGAGGGGTGGCCAGGCCAAATGGTTCTGTAACCTGCTACAAGGGGAGTCTGTTCCTATGTGGTGGAGCAGAGGAGTCCTCAGAGAACTCTACTCTTGGTGGCACCAGCTCATGCACTGCATGAATGAGAGAGAGGAGACTCTCTGGGTGAAAGACACCCAGAGTCCTTTTGGGGGACGTGGAATGGAACAAACAGAGACTGGAATGGGGTCCTTACTGGAGGGCTAGGAGCGGAAGAGGACAGGAATTTGCCTCCCCCAATAAATAGCTGAATTGCCAGCACTGCTCTGCACCTAATTCTAATTAACAGGATAATAGATATGTTCATGGGAACTGAAAGAAGAGTAACAAAAATTATGCCGGAAGCATTTACTTACGGGATAGATTAAAAGAGCTAATTATAGAAAAGTGATACATATTAAAAGGGACATTCTATTCTATATAAATTCTGAATAGTTGTTGAAAAGTTTCTGATTAAAATGTTTTTGACAGAAAATTGGGTTTTGGACTAAAGATTTTTCATGAAAAATGTCTGCTTTCTGTAGAAAATTTAACTTATTGTTAAAAAACTGAACACTGCAAAAACCTAAAAATTTTGTCTGAATCCAAAACTGTCTTGATTTGGAAATGCTGCTGTGGTTCCTATAGGAGCCTCATGCCCCCATTCTTCTCAGTGGGCTAGGTTCCTCATTCAGATTACATCTCCCAGGATGCAATACAACCTGGGACTCTACATAATGCATGGTGATGGCTCAGCAAGAGAGGAGGCCCTGGAGCACAATGGGAGATGTAGTCTAGCTAGTGAGACAGGTCCACAGAGGAGAAGGTGGGTATGAGGAACCCGAACTGCAACTCTGATGAGGCACCGCAGCAGCATTTATGAAACAATTTTTTTTAAATTGTTGGCCCAAATTTCTCTGTTTTTTATTTTTTGCCAAAAAGTAAAACTCCTGAAGAGAAAAAAATTCCTGTTTATTGGTACCACTCTTATCATTGTAGTATCAGAGCACTTTACAACAGTGCATTAAGTGACATGGTTAACATCTGTCAGATACAACATGACTTGGTTGCAAAAATTTAAAGACCATTTAAAGACCAATCTGAAGATCATGAAAGGACAAGAGATTTTTTTTCCAGTGTGATACATTAAGAGTAATGGGATAAAAGGAATAAAGTAAAAATCTGGCTGAATAGCAGGAAAAATTTCCTGTTGATGAGATGTATTCAGCTATAGAAAAGTCTCTCAAGATAAGTGGTGAGCACTCAACCACTGGTACTTTTAAAACTGGACAAATACTAAAAAGTATTCTGGAAGAAACAATCCTGTATTGGCAGGGTTTGGGACTAGTTGATCCAGTAAATTGTCTCCATTTTTAACTTGTTACTCTAGGAACTTTTGTACCATTCAAGTTCAGTTTCCTTACAAGAACCATACAAAGTAGAAAAATAAGAGTTAATCTAAGACAACAGCATTTAGACAATGAAATTCCCCACTAGCAACTGAGCTCATTACTTATTTTTATATAGCCTAAGAAAGTCTCCACATGCACCAGGTTTACAAGCCTAGGGTGAGTTTAATTAAAGTTAATGGACTACAAATATTAAAGCCAAAATTCTAATCTCAAACCAACATGTGGGACCTCGACCTCAACCTATAGGGAGTTTGATTCTGTATGCAGTGGAAGAGAACATTAGAAATGAGATCTATATGGAGTTGAGATCAGAATTTAGCCCGAAGCATTATTAGGAGTTTAGTGTGACTTTTGTGAATGTTTATTCCTTAATTCTCAGCACTTAACAAAAAAAGTCAAGAAAGGTGAAGTGCTGGGGTTTGCTTCTCTTCCTATCTAATGTTCTTTACAAATAGCTTTGTCCTAAAAGCAAACCTAAGAAATTTTAGCTTTTTTGAAGCTGATGAAAAGTTGAGAAATAATCCAATCTGTATTAACATATTATATCATATCTGAAGCACCCACTACGTAAAACCTATAGTGTACTTGTATACTAAATCAGAGATTACATTTGTTCAATAATTTCAAAAGGAAAAATAGTCTTGCTTTGTTCCCTACCTAAATTTATATTTTATGTATATATATATAAAATTGTATATACATATATATAGCCCTACTAGTATCTGAAATGCCTCTCAGTAATTTAAAAATAGAACAATAATAATTTCTGTATGTGTCCCTTCCCAGCCTGTAGGAAATACCTTAATTCAGAGATTGTTTTTTGGTGTGTTACTAGTAGGGCTTTGGAGGGTGGGGGTGCTTGGTTTTTTCCCACCTGCTTATGCGCTGTGTGTGACCTTATTCTGTGTCTTTATGTATGTGAAAAAAATACTGGAGGAAAGTTAAGATGAAAGAATTATTTTTGCATTTATCTGAAATAAATTCCAAGATTGTTCTTATCTTTTGCAGGAGTGAGTTCCTTAGCCTCGGCCTAGTTCTTATGAAAGCCCAGTCTCTGACGCTCACACGTTTCCTCCCATTGATCTGGGTTTACCATTTATGGTTCAGAAAAATTCTTTGGGGTATGACTTTGCTACTTTTGTGGCCTAGGACAGGTCAGCTCTCCTTTGAGCCTGACTCTGTGTGCACCAGACTTTGTTTTCTGTTACCAATGCCCCAGACTGTTTCCCTGCCTCCCCCTCACCCGAGATCATCTGAGAACCACAGTAGTCTGCATGGGTAATGGAGTTGCACAGGGTACATTGTTGCTAGAACATATATAGCAACAGTCAGGAAGTTTGCAGTGCCAAAGGTATGTCTATGCTACGGTGGCACAGCTGTGCCGCAGCAAAGCTTCAGTGTAGACACTAGCTATGCCAATGGGAAGAGTTCTCCTGTCGCCAGAAGTAATCCACCTCACCAAGATCAGTGGAATAATTCTTCTATCGACCTAGCACCATCTACATGCGGGCTTAGGTTGTTGTAACAACCAGGGGCGGCTCTAGACATTTTGCCACCCCAAGCAGGGCGGCATGCTGCGGGAGGCGCTCTGCCGGTCGCTGGTCCCGCGGCTCCGGTGGACCTCCCACAGACGTGCCTGCGGAGGGTCCGCTGGTCCCGCGGCTCCACCAAAGCCGCGCGGGACCAGCAGACCCTCCGCAGACACGTCTGCGGGAGGTCCACCGGAGCCGCGGGACCAGCGGACCCTCCGCAGGGATGCCTGCGGAAGGTCCACCGGAGCCGCTTGCCGCCCTCCCGGTGACCGGCAAAGCACCCCCCGCGGCATGCTGCCCCAGGCACGCACTTGGCGTGCTGGGGTCTGGAGCCGCCCCTGGTAACAATGCCACTCAGGAGTGTAGATTTTTCATACCCCTGTGTTAAAGCGACCTAATTTTTTAGCGTAGACCAGGCTTCAGTCATTCTATCGCTTGGTCTTTTAGATGGATGGAGTTTTCTATAATTAAGTTTTGGAACATGGTAGAGTCCAGGAGTTTCTGGGAGGTCAGCCATAGTGGTTTCTTCTTGCCTTGCAATGGAGTTGTTTTTTTTTTATTTTCTGGTCTGAGCAGGCAATGAGGGGTGGAGGGGAATGGCATTTAGTACCTCCACATCCAGTCCATGGACTCAATCTGGGGTATGGCTGGCTCCATATGTGAGGCTGGATGGAGATGGCCAGTGAGAAACATAAAATGGAGTTTTTTAGGTTTGAGGCTGTCCTTTCAAAGGCATTACCCATGTGGATATTGAAGACTCCCAAACCAATGAGTCTGGTAAACTTCAGAGAGCATGTCTATCAGCTCCTTAGGAAATCTTTAGTGGTCTGGGTCTTTATCCTGGGCACCTGCCGCCCTAATCTATATTCTAGAGTCAAGAGCTCAGATTTCAAATTAAGTGGATGCACTCACAGGATTTGGATTTAAATAAATTTTTCCATGTGGGATCACATGGGTACATGGTCTGTGCTAGCAAGAGTCTCACTGACAGCAATAGGAATCTGCCTGGGCACAAGGCTGGCTTCATACTGGTTGATCACATTTGCAAAATCAGGGCCCTAGCCAGTAATGCACTTCATCCTATTTTAGCTGTAAAAATCAGGCTGTTGATATTAGAAGAATTGACTGAAGCCTTTTATGTTTTTTAACTCATTCTTGCCTTAAAATCTGTGAAAGAAAACCCGTGTGAACATCTACTCTGAACTCCTGCATAACTCACAGCATAGGATTTTACCCAGTTATTTCTGCGTAAATAGAGCATCTCATTTAGAAAGACATCCAGTCTTGATAAAGTAGTAATGCAGATTACCATCATCAATAATCTCATCTATATTTTAAGTAGATTTCTATTCATATAGCTTTTGTAACTATGATAGGCAGATTGCTCATAAGGCTAAAACAAGACACATATATGCAAACATGCACATCAGCACATGATCATTGTTACTAACATATGCAGTATTTTAAGTAAACTGTCCCATGAGGATTGCTAGCTATAGCACCCTGACACAACTGTAAAGAATGTCACACACTCTAGTGCCTATGTTTATCTCCTGTCATTTCAAGTCTGCAGATGAGTGCCTACATTTTTCTATTAAAGCCGTATCATATAGAAAAGTCTCATTGTTATTGTTCACATCTGTTTTGGAGAGATACTACTACAGGTAAGTATAATCCTTAGTCAATAATTACTGGTTTTGCAGTCATTTTCTCAATGCTTTATTCCCCCAAAATGCTGTCTAGATTTCTATTTTCAAGTCCAACAAACACATTCTGCTGTTTTATAGAAATTAAATGTCTAAAATATTGTTTCCAATATATTTCAGGCAATATAAAGTAGAGCAGAAACAAGTTATCACTTGATCATCTTTTTAACCTTTCCATTGAATTGTAACTTTGGTGTGTATATTTTCTTGCGATAATGTTCAGTATTTTTTTTACTTCGATGCTAAAAAGGGCTATGTTTTTACAAGTTCTTTCTAATAATTAATTATGTGAAAACAGAAAATATAACTACATAAAAATTGCTAACAAGGCAAGTTGGTAGTCTGGTGCCTTTTTTCTTTTATATTTAGTAATTAAAGACAGCTGATAATCAAATGCAAAGAGATTTGTGTGGTCCAGTATCTAATAATACATGGGCACTTTGCTAGGGCGGCCCTTGTAAAACTGTCTAATGTGAACTTGCCATGTGGTAATTTTCCAGATAAATGGACAGTTGCTTCAACAGTTCCACTGTTGAAGGTCAATGATCCATATAATACGGGCAATTACAAAAGTATTTCCATTGCAGACTCAATGACAAATTTTAAGTGCTAGACAACAAATAAACTATAGTAAATGTGTAAAGATCACTTAGGTAAATTTGAAAGCCTGTGCCCTTCTCCACCCCTTTTATCACCCACTGATAACTTACAGCTATGAAAGTAGGTTCTCCCTCTCTCTATCCCCACTCCCCACCCCCATTGCAGGCCTGTACAGTAAAATGTGTACTTGCTTCTGGTACTGCGGTTGCTATTTCCTTTCTTATTTATTTTGACAATTTTTAATCTCCTTTTAATATTGTGTCTAAATTACCAACTCGTTGCCTTCACGCAATTAGTTATTTCTTTGAATTCTAGTTCAAAGTTAAACACTTGGCTATTTTATAAAGATTCTCTAGGGCTGTCAAAGGAAAAAATTCAAATAAAGGAAAACTCTTTGGTAATTGGAAAAACATAGAATCCCAATAGAATCACAAACATAAGCATGTCTAATTGCATTTCAAAGAAAAGGAGAGAAGTGTTTTCAGTGTGTATGTGTTGCTGATACACTTATAAGGGCTGTAAAAAGAGCTAGTTTTAAATACAGCTAACATTAAAAGTTCATGTATTGGAAAGAGGATTCTAAGAAATACATGGATTGAAATAAATAATTGGTTTTGTGTAATGAAGTGTTCATGAAGAAATAAACATACTGCCCCTTCTACTATGGTACATAGCATTTAATCATTACTTAAATATACTCCAAGCAAAGATAACTGCTATACAATATTTTACAATATATTGATACTTTAGTTATTAACAATACAAAAGTCTGTCAGCATAATTAAGAATATGCCAAAGTTACTCATATTTCTTACTCTGACCTTGTAAAAACAAAGAATTGTTACTTGAAATTTCTGCATTCACTTATAAAATGTCTACATGCAATAACAAAATGTAAAGTATACAAGTGCCTTTAGTCACATAAATGTTGTAGAACTTTAACAATAAACACATAAGACCCTGAAAGACTTTTGTGATTTCTGATGGGAATACATTAAACCTGTAGTAGAACTTCCCTTGTGGATTGTACCACTGTTCAGTTTCAGTTTACTGCTGCTTTTACCCATCATGTAAGAGATGGGATGCCATTTTATTCCACTGAAATGAACGGGAAACATCAGTAAAGAGCAACCTTAATGGTGGTGAAATTCACCAGGGAAGATCTTTTGACTTGTTCGAGAACCTATTTCAAAATTTAAACAGATTTTTGCTAAAAAGAAAAAAGTTGAGATGTTGCATTCTAACCTTCACATATGAATGAAAAATGCATTTTCTACTACCTTAGGCTTCTGTCTTTTACTGATTGGAATACAAATGGCCTCCTAACCTCGCTTTGGGCAAATGTTCTCAGTTATTTTCAGAAGCCAGAAGTTTTGGAGACAAAAAACACTGGATTGCTTAAAGTAAGTGTGATACTGCACCCCATATTTTTCATAGTGATATGATGATAGCATAATTATGATGTATTTTATGGAAGAGGGGTCATGTAAGGTGTCACTGGAAAAGTTATGATTTGCTGAATATGATTATCCTGTTTGTATGCATGGATCATTTTTGTATCTGAAGTTATAAATACTGACTATTTACCTGTACTTCAAATGTATACGTGGGTAACGTCCACTAGACAAGATGCTTTGAGTCTAGATAGCTGGTTGGAAAGGGCCTATTCAGGATAATGAGCTGTTAGGGAAAACAATAGGCCTTAGGAGAAACTTATCCCCCACCTGGTGAGTCTTCCTGAGAACAATCCAGACAGCCTGTAAGTAATGGCTGCTATGACTCTACAAGGACACGTGACCAGGCCACATGATTCTGGACTCCATATTCAGATATATTTTTCCACAAATGAGGCAGGGAGTTACATCTGTTGTTCTTCACACCCCATACAAGAGGACTCCTGGAAACATCTGACAAACAAACAAAGACTGAACTGGGGGAAATGCTGGACCCAGGCTAAAGGGATTTCTAGCCTGTGTATGAAGACCTGAGAAACCCAAGCTGTAAAGCTAATGCAGCTTGAGCCTTAAGAATCTACAAGTCTGCCTGTACCATCAGTTAGGGTGAGAATCTGCTAATTCATATCCAATTTATCTAGTAGATTAAGCTTAGTTTGCATTTTGTTTATTTGCTATGCCTTATAATCACTTTAAATCTTTGTTTTTGTTTTAATCTAAACCACCGAGTTTGGAGTGACATGCCTTGAAATCTCAGCTCAAGGGGCAAAGGCTGTTGCATATTCCTCTCCACACTAGGGGGCGGGGAAGAAACCTCTATGAGCTTACACTGTACAGTTCACTGTGCAGCGCGAGATGGTATAATTCTGGGTTTATACTCTAGAGGGGGCACTAAGCTGGAAAGCTGGGGGTTATTTTGGCAGTAGCCTCTCTATTGTTGGTCCACACGCAGTGGCTGGTCAGAAAGTCTGCGTGGAACTGCAGCTGGTTGTATCCCTACCTGTATGTATGTTGGTGGAACTATAAGTCTGGGAGCAGGTCTGCAGCTTGTCACAGCAGCACAGTGTGAGAAGGCACCCAGGCTGGTGTGCCAGAGGGCTCGGGTGTACCCCAGTTCCAGGGGAGAACCTGACACAGTAAGTATAACAACAGATTTTTATTAGAAGACTGATGCTTTTCAGTAAATGAGCTGATGTATATACTATGGTGTATTGTTAAAATATATTTAAATATAAGAGTCTATAAGCAGTGGGGCCACATGTACCAAGTTTATTTCAAAGAGTCATGAAATAATACAGTAAAAGTTCTTGTATCTTCTCAATAAGATCATTGCATGAGTTAGCAGACTTTGCACAGGAGATCTCTGTGGAAGCTGAAGGAAAGAACTCCTCCAACCAACTTTTGGCAAGAGTGAAGGGCACCTGCAGTGGCTAGGCTTAGCAACTGCTACAGACCATGGATTCTGGCAAGAGTATCACCCTGCTAGCTAAGGTTTTACAGATTGCAGGTGTATGCTGGGTTAGGACCCACAGCCAGCTGCCAGCCATTCTCAGTAAAGGTCTACTGAATTTAGAACTCTTCAATTAATTGCATCTCAGTTAAGACCCATTTTGATTAGGCTGCAATGATATTCAGTAGAGCTTCCCCCATTTTTTCTTAAAAAACAAGAAAGGAAATTAAATTTAAGAGCTACATATGATCTAACACGATGGTTTAGAACTTATTTCCTCATGTGTCAGAATTCCAGAAGCTAAGGTTTCTACCACAATGTAGGGGTTTTATGCCTGTTTTCTTTATTAAATGTACATTTTAATATTTGTTATTTAATCTATATCAAAATATGGAAGATGTGCAATATGGGCAAATTAACTTTGTAGGTTTTGAAAAATCCTTCATTTAAAATGCTTGATTTCTTGATCTTAAGTTTGCATTCATGCTAGATTTTGCATATAATATTGTCAAGCATTTGACCATGGAAAACCAGCTATAATGCAAGGCAACAAGGAGGTTTTTATGGATGAGAGAGTCTATTCTTTTGAATAGCGTTAATTTAAAATGTTGTTAAATGAATTTGGAGCTCATGAAGATTAATGATCTTTGTTTATCTACAGAATAGCTCCAGCATGGGCAGAACAGTGAAGGCCCAGTCTGTGTACTTCAACCCGTTCTAGAATCATCCAGGACAATGGCACAGAATGAGTAATTCCTTCTCCTTGGTTTCTCTGCTGAGATTTCCAATCAGTGCTAAATGTAATGGTGTTTTGTGATTTAGACAATTGCCCACTAGGAACTAGACTGATACCCCCCAACTCCTTCTATAAATTGGTAGACCACTAAATAACCAGCAAATAGCAATAATTTTGGATCATAATCTCTATCTAGATACTTACATAGCACTCATGACCATAGTATTTGAGTGCCTCACAGGATTTCATCCTGCAATTACCCCCAAAAGCTGTGGAAGTATTAGTCACAGGGTACATTAAGAGACATGTCCAAGGTCAAACAGGAAATCTATGGCTAAGCCAGGAATTAAACCAAGGATTCCTGAGTCCCAGTCTAGCGCTCTATCCACTAGACCATCCTTCACTATTACCATTCCACATTCAGTCAGCCCCACCCCCCAACAAATATATTCGGAATTTAAAAACAATTCAATAATTATTCATTATAATCAATACTCACATACAAATAAAATGAACGGCTGTCTTATCTTCCTACAGCTGAATCATCAACTTTAAAATTATTAATGTTTGTCACACTATATGACAACTTAAACTTGCAAAAAAGCTCCATAACTGAGGCTATACAGTGTATCTTTACATACCATTGGGGTGCTATCGCAACTGAACAGCTTGTTTTCTCATGCCAGAACCAAGCACCAGAGAACTCAAAGAATACTTGTCTTTATACCTATAGAAATATAGTACAACAGATTTTTTATTTAAAATCCACCCCAAATCACATCCAACATATTTTCTCTTGTAATAATTATGCAATCATGTGTTATTTCAGAAAACTGCATATAAAGTAAGTTCTATTATGATTAATTGTCCCAGTGGTTTATGGTAAAATTTTCAAAGTTCCAGCTGGTCACACAGGGTTTAGTTTAAAAGAGTGTTGCACATTATTAGATTTTCTGATCGTGTGCTCTTTTGTGATTCAGCAAACCTCTTCGTCTCCACACAACTGGCATCCTCTTTGTTATACACCCAAGAGGTACACAAGTCAAAATGAAGTGCACTCAGATGAAAAAAAAATGGTATTCCCAATCAGACATGCAGATTATAAATTCCTTATGCAGTATAAACAAAACACTGAGAATTACAAAAGTTGCAGTGTGAGAGCTATGCCTATGACACGTGCAAGCTAAAACAGTCACTGGCAATTTCTGTGTGGTTTTGCTATTCTTCCCATAACCCACAGTATAAGACTCCCTGTAGGAACATGCTCCAATGTTAGCCTAACTAAAGCCCCACTCCTGTAATCTTGTTGAAAATTCCCATTAATATCCCCTTACATTTAGTCTGATAATGTTCATCACTAAAGGCAAGATAGCGGACAAGATGTATGCCGCATTCTGTACTGTAATATTTACTCTTTCAGAAGCAAGCATCACCCTTCAAGCCCTTCTGATTACATCCCTCCATACTATCTTATTTCCCACTCCCAGAACATTTACTCCAGAATTGACTTACCCAGCCCCCAAACTATATAATCCCAATGTGAACTGGGAAAGGGATTGTAAAACTACATTTTCTGAGAGACAATGGAAACAAATCTTCTGCATATGTCATCGCCATAGGAATGAGAGAAAACATAACAAGAGTTAATACTTAACAGCTGGAAGAGAGGGAGAGGTAGCAAACAGAAGCCACTTGCAAAATTAACACTATAGGACTGCAGCTGCTTGACCCAATCATATGTAAAGGGCCAGCTCCAGAAAGACATTCTGGAGGGGGGAAGGGTTTATATGACAACTCTACACTACAGAGAGTTAGTAATGACAAGGCACTTACAAAGGAAAATGCTCCGAGGAATAGGGGCTGGTTCTGTCTGTTGCCTGTCAGGAACAGAAACTAAGCTATTCCTCATCGAGTTCAAAATTCTGCATCTGGTGCACCAGTCCCCTACCCAAAACCTATTGGCCAGGCAGATGTCCTCCCTTGTGAGAGATATAATGGTGGCAACTTTTACTTCAGTCACCTAGTAAGAAATTCCCACATACATATAAACATGGAAACTAATTAGGATCTAAGTTCTCTGAAGTCTGAAAATCACACTTGGGGGATATTTACCCCAACTGCCCCATGTTCATCTTATTGCTCACCTCCAGCTCAGACTTCTCTAACCTGCCTTTCCCCTGAAAAACAATGGAGAGGTACCACATTAATGTGCAAAACACACTTAGCTCTTCAGATGGACCAACCCACTCCTACCTACAATAAAAATTGGCTTATCTGTATGTGAGATTTCTCTGGTCCCTTGGGAAACTCATACACCAGTTAACTAACTTTTTATCCAAGTACATGGGGAATGACATTCTGAGCAAGAGGAGAGAACACACCAGTGTAAAATAGAAGTAACATTAAGCATAGAAATAACACTAATGGCACAATATGAGTTAGTACCCTTTTACCCTTGGGGTACTAGAGGCGTATTTTAAATTTGTTGTAGACTTCCAGTCATATATCTTCACCTTGGTTGATAGAGCTATTTATAGAATGAATTCACCAAAGCCCCATTCTCAGTTCATATTTAGTTATGCCCGGCCCATTTTAGATCCCAAAGAATGTAGGATTAGAGGTGGCTTGCTAGCCACCACCTCCTACCTGATGCAGATTTTGCAGACAAACAAGAAAATTATGATGGGCTAGATTATGCCTTTAGGCACAGCCCTGAGCAAGAGGTGGCATGTAAACTGTATCATCCCAGGAGGCATTGTAGCTTAGATACAGTTCCACCTGGATGTATTAATTTACTGCTGCTGTCCTACTCTAGCAGCAAATCACTACCTCCCTTCCCTCCAGGCTAGCTGAGCTGTGCTGGTCAATGAGTGAGGGGCTCTGCCCATTCCCTGCTCCTCCTAATCCCTCTTGCTTTGAAGAGAGAGTAAGCCCCATTTGATCCTGCCTGTCCAGATACAAGGTCCGGGTAGCTTGTATAGAGGGGTTCCTACTCCCTAAAACAGGCAAATAGGCCTTTTGCTCAGGCCTGGTCTACACTAGGACCTTAAATCGAATTTAGCAGCGTTAATTCGAACTAATCGCTCAACCGTCCACACCAGGAAGCCATTTAATTCGAACTAGGGGGCTCCTTAGTTCGAATTTGGTACTCCACCCCAACAGGTGGAGTAACGCTAAATTCGCACTTGCTAGCTCGAATTAGGCTAGGTGTGGATGCAAATCGAACTTAGTAGCTCCGGGAGCTATCCCACACTGCACCACTCTATTGACGCTCTGGACAGCAGTCCGAGCTTGGATTCTCTGAGCAGCCACACAGGAAATGACCCGGGAAAATTTGAATTCCTTTTCCTGTCTGGACAGTTAGAATCTCATTTCTTGCTTTGACATCGGGGCGAGCTCCGCGGCACCTGCAACGATGCAGAGCTCTCCAGCAGAGGAGTCAGCCCAATGGAAGAATAGAAAGAGATCCCCAGCATGGACAGACCGGGAAGTCCAGGATCTGATCGCTGTGTGGGGCGAGGAGTCTGTGCTGTCGGAGCTGCGCTCCAACAAGCGGAATGCAAAGACCTTCGAGAAGGTCTCCAAAGCAATGATAGAGAAAGGATACAGCCGGGATGCAATGCAGTGCCGCGTGAAAGTCAAGGACCTGAGGCAAGGCTATCAAAAAGTCAGAGCGGCAAACGGACGCTCCGGAGCACAGCCCCAGACATGCCGCTTCTACGAGGCACTGCATGCCATTCTTGGTGGGTCTGCCACCACTGTCCCACCAGTGACCGTGGACTCAGTGGATGGCATAGTGAACCAGGACAGTTCCTACTCGAGGTTCGCCGATGGGGAAGACGAGGAAGGGTCCGTGGAGGAAGGCGCAGGCGACAGCGAACACAATGACGCTTTCCCTGACAGCCAGGATCTCTTCCTCACCCTCACAGAGATCCCCTACCAACCCTCCCCGGCCGTTAACCCGGACTCAGAGTCAGGGGAAGGATCAGGCGGTAAGTCGTATAAACAAGAAAACATTTATTTGTACGAAAACATGTATACAAAAAATAGAAATTCTATATGTAAATACTATATCTAAAAGTTTTTAACGGGAAACTATACGAACAGTAGGTCCACACAGATTGGGATGGAACAATAGTCCTCCAGGGACAATTCCACAAATGCGTCAAAAAGTTCCTCAAATACCCTCCGCAGGAGGTTTCTAGGAAGAGGTGCCTTATTTGGTCCTCCGGTGAAGCACACTCTTCCACGCCACGACATCCGTAGATACAGGGGAACCATCGCCTCAACCAGCATGGCCGCGTAGGGTCCCGGTCGGTGAAGTGCTTCCCTTAACATCCTGTCTTTCTGTACTTGAGAGACCCGCCTCAGGGTAATCTCGTTCATGAAGTGCTGCATCTAATTAGGGCAATTAGCGAATAGTTACTGTTCTTAATGGTTTACTTATACTTTGCATAAGAAAGCCCCTCGCTTAGCAGCCACGTGCTGTAGGCCACAGAGGAAAAGCATACATTGATCTTTCCCCTGCAGTGTCGGGAGTGGCTGCAAAAGGGTCATAGTATCTGATTTCCAGATTGCCTTTAGCAGGAAGGCACAGCTATCCGTTAACTGATAAGCATAATCTACTGTAAGGCTTACCAGGACTGTCTGCTAGACGGATTCAGCTCTCTCTCCCGACTTGTCCGCTCTCCTGTGCAATGCCGCAGCCAATCAGAGCATAGCCCAAAATGTCGTGCTTGTCTTGAGACCACGTGAGACTTGTTGCCCGGTACAGTCTTGTTCATAGAAATTGACTAGACGGTGTTCACTGTTCGCAAAAATGTATCTGTTCAAGGAAATCACTAACTTTCCCCATCACACAGCTTCGGCTCTTTCCCGGACTGCCCCGGCATCCCCCTCGCAGAGACTGGCAATGATTAGATGGCGAAAGAAGAAGACTAGGGACGAGATGTTCGCTGAACTGATGGCCTGCTCCCGAGCAGAGGCTGCAGAGCAGAAACACTGGAGGGAGACCCTATGTGAGCAGCATCGCACACTCATGGAACGTGAGGATAGGTGGCGGCAGGAAGACCAGCAGACCACCCAAACGCTGCTTGGTCTCATGAAGGAACAAACGGACACGCTTCGTCGCCTTGTTGATGTCCTGCAGGACCGCAGGCTGGAGGACAGGGCCCCCCTGCAGTGTCTCTGCAATCGCCCTCCCCCGCCAAGAAGTCCTGCCCCCCCCTCACCCAAAATTACAAGACGGAGGGGCGGTAGGGGCCGTGAGAACTGTCACTGAACCACAACATAGCGATCATGTACCCCGCACTTCTCACGGTAGAAATTTGTAGAAGTGCTTCCCTTATAGGCTCAGCCAGTCCCAAATCCAAGTTTCATCCCCCCACTGTGTATTAGATTAATAAAAGATGTTTGCTGTTATTCACTGTTTCGGTCATGTCTTTCGTGTCAGAGGATTTTTTGGTGTATGGGGGGGACAGGGGGTTTATAATTGCACGGTATAGCCTACATTACCAGGGTACAGACTTGGGGGCAGGATCAACTGCAGGGCACACACACACTGCAGTCAGTAGGCACCAGGGTCACTCTGTGTTGTGTATGCTGCCCCGGGTCATTCCGTAATGTGTATGCTTGTCCAGGGTCCTAGCGCCTGCCACGCCATTAATGTAAAGGCAGGCTGGCCTTTCCATGCACTTCCAACGGATCAACGAGCCTATCCGCTGCCCTGAGCCCCAACAAGAGCCCTCATCCACGGACAGATACTCACCCTTCTCCCACACCCATCACCCCTTCCTACGCACAAACCCACAGCCCACTGCCGTCATCCAAACCCCTATCCAAAGAAGGCACCACTCGCCCCTTCCTGCAAACCCTCCCCTTCATGCACAACCACTTGCAACCGTCCCCCACCCCAGAGACCTATGTAGGAGCAGGAGGATGTCAGTCCTCTATGGAGGAAGCTCTCTGTACATCAGTGCACACCGTGCCCAGCACAGTATGTGTCCATGTTTCAACACCAGAACAGAAATGCAAAGTAAAACAAAGATTTATTAATAATGAGTGTTACAATTACTTGGCTTTAAAACGTGCTTTGGAAGTGGGGGAAACTTGGAGAAGGCGGTATGTAGCCGCAGATCGAAATTGACAGAAACAGACACAGGACCAGGGTCAGTTTCTCTTGAAAGCAAGTGGAGAGTCATAGGTTACCCTGCTCTCCGAGGAAACTTGCTTTCAAAGCCTCCCGGATACACAGCGCTTCCCGCTGGGATATTCTCTCGGCACGGGTATCTGGCTGAGCGTAAACTGCAGCCAGGCGATTTGCCTCAACCTCCCATCCGGACAAAAAGGTCTCGCCCTTGCTCTCACACAGATTGTGCAGCACACAGCAAGCAGCAATAACTACGGGGATATTCTTTTCGCTGATGTCCGAGCGAGTCAGTAAGCTCCGCCATCTCCCCTTGAGACGTCCGAAAGCACACTCCACCACCATTCTGCACTTGCTCAGCCGGTAGTTGAAGAGTTCCTTCTCTCTGTCCAGGGCACCTGTATAGGGCTTCATGAGCCAGGGCATTAGCGGGTAGGCTGGGTCCCCGAGGATCACTGTAGGCATCTGCACATCCCCAACCGTTATTTTGTGGTCCAGGAAGAAAGTTCCTGCCTGGAGGAGTCTAAAGAGACCAGAGCTCCTGAACACACGCGCGTCATGAACCTTGCCCGCCCACCCGACGTTGATGTTGGTAAAACGTCCCCTATGGTCCACCAGTCCTTGCAGCACCATGGAAAAGTAGCCCTTTCGGTTAATGTACTCGCTGGCCTGGTGGGCTGGTGCCAGGATAGGGATGTGAGTCCCATCTATAGCCCCACCGCAGTTTGGGAATCCCATCGCGGCGAAGCCGTCTATGATGACCTGAACGTTTCCCAGGTTCACTACCTTTGAGAGCAGTTGCTCAACGATTGCGTGGGCTACTTGAATCACAGCAACCCCCACGGTAGATTTGCCCACGCCAAAGTGGTTCGCTACTGACCGGTAGCTGTCTGGCGTGGCAAGTTTCCAGAGGGCTATGGCCACTTGCTTCTGCACACTCAGGGCTGCTCGTATCCGGGTGTCCTGGCGCTTCAGGGCAGGGGCCAGCAAGTCACAGAGTTCAAGGAAAGTGCCCTTACGCATCCTGAAGTTTCGCAGCCACTGTGATTCGTCCCAGACCTGCAGCACTATGCGGTCCCACCAGTCCGTGCTTGTTTCCCGGGCCCAGAATCGCCGTTCCACACCATGAACTTGACCCATTGCCACCATGATTTCCACGGCGCGGCGTACCCTGCTTTGTGAGAGGTCTGCGCCACTCTGTGAATTCCTGTCCCCACCGCGCTGCCGGAGCCTCCTCGCCCGATTTCTCAGCAGCTGGCTGTTGCAGAGGTGGACGATAAGGTGCGAGGAGTTGACAACGGCCATAAGTGCAGCGATGATCACAGCGGGCTCCATGCTCGCAGTGCTGTGGCGTACACGCTGAAACTGACAAGACAAGGGCGCGAACAGATTTCCCGCCGGCGCTTTCAGGGAGGGAGGGCGGTTGTGAGTGACGGTTGAATGATGACAGTTACCCAAAACCACCCTCGACACATTTTTCCCCCAGCAGGCATTGCGAGCTCTACCCAGCATTCCAATGGGCAGCGGGGACTGCGGGAACTGTGGGATAGCTTCCCACAGTGCACCGCTTCCAATGTCGACGCTGGCCCCGTTACTGTGGACTCAGAAATTCGAATTAGTGTATTTACTGTGGATACACAAATTCGACTTCGTAAGGTCGAATCCACAAATTCGACTTAATTGGATTCGAAATAGTCTGGTAGTGTAGACAAGGCCTCAGTCTAGCCCAAGGGTCCACAAATTGTGGGGCATGCCCCCCCCCCAGGGGACATAGAGGAATGTTTGGGGGTGCAGCAGGGCCCGGGCCAATCCCCATGGGGGGCAGGGAGGGAGCACCACTCTGCTCCCAGCTCTGCTCTGGTCTCACCCCCAGTTGAGGCCCTGGCTCTGCACCCAGCCCCACCGCCAGCTCGTCTGCGGCTCCACACCCAGCCCCACCCCCAGCCTTGGCCCCCTTACCCCTGTCTGCATCTCCCCTCCTCCCCCTGGAAGCTGCAGCCCTGGTCCCAGTTCCAGGGGGAGGGGTGAGGAAGGGGTCGGACGGGTGCAACCCTGAAAAGTTTGGGGACCTTTGGAATTTGTTTGCAATTCCTCACAGAAAAAAAACAACCAACCCAAAGCTTGCCAGTTCAGGACAAAAGTTAAATCAGTTTTTCCAGTGACCCTACTATTTACCAGAATAGTTATCACAAGGCCATTTTCTTTTGTTTCCTGATTTGACTAAAATGCCCTCTTTACTGTCATATTTTAAAGCTGTGCTTTCACAGCCATCTTTCAGAGCACTGATTTCACTCATTGCACTCAAACAACATGTACAGAAGTCACCCTTAAAAACCTCCCAATTTTCTTAGGTAACTAGATCATGTTAACTCAGTACTTACTTTCTCCCCGTACTTATTACAAGGAATACCTACCGAGTAATGTAAACACTGAGGTAAAGTTATGTAGTTAACTAAGGCAACTAAAGAGTTTAAGGGCAAACCCTCTGTCAATGAACCATTTTTTCCATCTGCTAACAGACATCACTATCAAAACACACAAACACATCCACTGGTGGTTAAAAAGTTTTTACTCTTAGAACCACCATTGTTCTTGGGGATGCTAATCAAAGGATCTGAATCCCTCCTTCTCCCATTACACATACTCCCTGTTTTATTTTCCTTTTCTATTGTTAACAGAGAGACAAATACACTGTATCCTCTTTACAGAATCCTGCTGGAAAGGCACATTTTGAATGTTATAAAGTATTGTCATAATGAGGCTAATGACAATAGGGTTTCCAGTATCAAAGAGCCAACATGCAGCTGCCTTATAATACAGACAGATATAGCATAGAGCATCATAATGAGAGTGGAGAGTTGTTGGGTTATGCATTTTAATTAATTTTGTATTAAACAAACTGTACTACGGAAGCTGTAATTTGCATTTCACATTGTTATAGAGATAGAAGGCATCGTTAACACTTAATACGTTGAAAAAGAAAAATTCACCTGACATTATGGATTTAAAATAAGACATAATATGCAGGCAGTTGTGTAGAGGTTTTTGTGGTTTAAGAACAGCAAAGTATATTATTCAAGCCTTTGGCAGAGAAAACACAGGAATGGAACGCTCAGGTCTCTTTTGACCTGTAAAAGAAACAGCAATAACTGTTTCTTGTCTGTACGTGGCACAGTCCTCATTAGATGTCTCTGTTGCTTTCTAAATACCACCTATAATCAGTTTTCCCCATACAGCTTTGAATCAACATCAGTGCTCCTTCTGAAGCACTATATTCAATAATAAGCATAAAAGCAAACTGATTTTGTGATAGCTGCATCTTGATATACCTTATCAGTGAGAATTTGTCCTCAGCACAGACCCCAGCAGTCATCCTCAGATCTTTCAATTCTTTTTTTCTCCTTCTCATACCAATCGCTTTAAGTTTTTCATTGTTCAGACATGAGTCTAGAAGTTAAAAAGAGTAAAAATATTAGAAATGCAGAATATATTTATATATATTACACAGTATACTGTGCTCTATGGAACACTGTATTATGCTTATTACAGTTCATTTGATAAACAGATGTACCCACAGTACAATTTATTCATATATTAATGTCCCATATGGGATACATAATCAGCTTTATTAGAAGACATTATTATGGTAAATCCCTGCAAAAACATCTTGCATAACAAGAAAACAAGATCAGTTTTTAAAACCCCAGTATACGTGAATAATACTGATAAAAGATAAAAAGGTTTACAAATATTGCTAAGTTCTTTGAGGTCATGCACACAAACTGCAGCATTATTCTACTGTATTTCACAGAATCATAGAAATGTAGGGCTGAAAGGGACCTCAGGAGGTCATCTTGTCCATCCCACTGTGCTAGGCTGACCAGATAGCAAGTGTCAGAAATCAGGACAGGAGGTGGGGGGGTAATAGGTGCCTATGTGAGAAAAAGACCCAAAAATCGGGACTGTCCCTATAAAATTGGGACATCTGGTCACCCTACTGTGCTGAGGCAGGACCAAATATACATAGATCATCCCTGACAGATGTTTGTCTAACCTGTTCTTAAAACCCTCCAAATGATGGGGATTCCACAGTCTCCCTTGGTAACATATTCCAGTATTTAGCAATCATAGTTAGAAAGGATTTCCTAATATCTAATCTAAATCTCCCTTGCTACAGAGTAAGCCAATTACTTATTTGTCCTGCCTTCAGTGGTCACGGAGAATGATTGATCACTTTAATCTTTATAACAGTCCTTGACATTTGAAGATTTACCAAGATTTACCAGATCCCTCCTCAGGCTTCTTTTCTCAAGACTAAACGTGCCCATTTTTTTTTTAAACCATTCCTCATAGGTCATGTTTTCTAAGCCTTGTGTTGCTGTCCTTGACTCTCTCCAGTTTGTCCATATCTTTTTTCCCTTAACTTCACACAATACTTCACATGAGGCCTCCGCAGAGCAGAGTGGGACTATTACTTCCCATATCTTACATATGACACTCCTGATAATACACCCCAGAATATTAGCCTTTTTTGCAACTTCATTGCATTATTAGCTCATAGTCAATTTGTGATCCACAACAACCCACAGATTCTGTTCTGCAATACTACTGCCCAGCCAGTTATTCTCCATTTTTGTAGTTGTACATTTGATTTGTCCTTCCAAGGTGTAGTACTTTGCATTTGTCTTTACTGGATTTCATCTTGTTGAATTCAGCCCAATTATCCAGTTTATCAAGATCATTTTTAATTCTAATCCTGTCCTCCAAAGTGCTTGCAATCCCTTTCATCTTGGTGTCATCTGTAAATTTTATAAGCATTCTCTCCATTCCATTATGCAAGACATTAAATGAAAATATTGACTAGTAGCAGACCCAGGACAGACCCCTGCAGGATCCCACTTGATACACCCTCCCAGTTTGACAAGAAACTCAGACTTGTAACTAACAGGTGTGGAACTTGCCCCTTCATTACAGCCTTTCCATTAAAGAATGATTCTGTAGCATCCACTTCAGGCAGAAAGTACATGGTGTCAACCCCATGTCTTTTTTAACTCTGGGAGCTGATAAGTTGTCTAGTCTTCTTAGGTTATGTTACATAATATGCAGAGCACTCTAAATATAGGGTATACTAATAGTCTGCACAATGCAATTTATTGGAGAAAAATTGTTTTCCAAACACACTGTAGGTATGTTGTGGGATCAGTTAAAACAGACAAACTACTTTTCCCCAGGGTGCATTCCTTCAATATTTCTTCCCCTTTTTCTTCTCCATGTCCATCCAAACATCATGGGAGTTTTGCCATTGATTTCAGTGGGATCAGAATTTCACCCTAAATGTTTCTCTAATACCCCCAACTCCCCTCTTCCCAATTCCTTCACTGACCACATAGAGCAGACATGAACACAGAGATGTATCACAACTAATACTTTTGTAATGTGGTGTTGTCATTTCTCAATGTATACTTATTGGTATATCCACCTCTTCAGGTGATGTATGTTAGTGTAAACATGGGCTATGTAGGAAAAGATGTGTGAGCAAACAGTATTTTCAAACCAGCTGCATCATAAATTTTGTTTCAAGTAACATTAATGGCAAAAGATTACACAAATTGCAAAGTACTGAGTTTCTGATTTAAATACTATGGTTATAGTCATGAAAATTCATGTCTGATCCAACGCCCACTAAATTCAGTGGCAAAATTGCTGTTGGATTGAGTAAGCTTCAGATTGGCCCTTAGGAACATGGACAGTGCATCTCTTTACAATTTAACAAAATATCTAAATGAAAACATGAGTCCCTATTTATTTTACACCTTTCAGTAGATTATCTGGGGATGTTTTCACACAGAGTCAGACCAAGGAAACAACTATTGCCAATAAGATGGCTACAAACAACCCAGCCTCACCACTACCACCCCAATCCCTTAACAAAGAAAACACCCTTGAAGCTACCAGACTACAGGAAACGTAAGATTAAACAGATGCATATTGCATTAAGCATTAAAAACCTTTATCAGTGAAAGGATTACATTCATTGGCTGAGATCCTGCCCTGGCTAATTGAGCCACAAGAGGATCCTTCCAGTGTAAGGAGATGTTCAGGTGTAGAGCCATAACAACTCCCACACCAGCACTTCCTCCTGGCAGCAGTGGTAGGGAGCCTGGCTTAGGGAAAGGAGGCAGCCAGGGCATCCGTACACTCAGGATGCCAAAAACCAGTCCTTCAGGTTGTTGGCAACCAGCATAAATTAGAGCAGTTTTCAGGCTGTGATCTACATCAAATACCGGACCAACACCCAGGTGGCCCCAGGGTCAGAGCTGCCTTTGCATATGCCCATGCTGAGCTCTCCTTACTCACAGCTTAGGATCTGGAAAACTATGTTTAGAGTGGCTGATATATCACTCACACTAAAATGTTTGTCTTTCCTTCACAGTATTCTCACAGGTCAGAATCTGCCCTTCCATACATGTACACAACTCACCTAGGCTTCAGCTGGAATTTACGTGTCTGAAGGCACAATCTGGCAGACAGCAAGTTTGAATAGCAAGTATTCGTCCAGGGCAGGAATTAAGGTTGCAGCAGCTCTGTGCGTGTTCATCATTGATTCCATACACCAATTCAAGTTTTGAAGTCTGTGGCAAAACTCCCATTTACATCACTGGGGCCACAATTTCATTCTAGGAGTTTCAAACTCTTCTTTCAGTAAGTATAACATTATTTGAAATATGTTAGTTCTAACAGTTCTCTAGCTAAGCCTTCCTCTCTAGAGCCAAATTAAGACATATTTGAGACAAAAAGAGAGAACTTGAACAATCTTTATTTTATTGTTCGTTATTTAGGCCTTTTAATTCTTTGTTCCAATTCCTGAACAGGTTTTTCACAAACAAGTATTTAACAGCAAAAAAAACACCACCTGTCACATAACACACAACTAACTAAAATTAACAAAAGCCTTGGGGAAAAAAAGAACAAAAGGATAACAAAGCTGTTCCCAACATAGCTATTATTTTAGTTTATAATTTAGACAGGAGAAAGTATGACCCCAAAAGTATAATGACTTGTACAGTAAGCTGAGTTCACCGTGTCCAGTTTGAGTGGTAAAAGTTTTCACTAATAGGATTTGATCTTTCAAACATTTGTACATGTGAGTAAGCTCATGTAAGTTAATGAGAGTACTCACATACATGGATAGGTGTTTGCAGAATCAAGGCCATCAACAAAAAAAGCACACATTGCAGTCTCGTTAACATACTCTCTAAATTTTATTTTACTGAGATCTAGAATGCTTGAGAATTTTAGAATGTTAAAGTTGTATTCATAACATTTAAGAAAGGAATAATTCAAGGATAAATGAACATTCATAGCCCTGGAGCACATATAGCAATGAACAGTTTCAATGGCTGATCTCCCCTATCCTGCAGCCCTTTTCATGTAGAACTCACACTTTTTTCTAACAGGAGTTATTGTGCATAAGGGCTGTTTGGTGCAGCAAGGTTGAGATATTAGATAACTAAAAAAGCCACTTATAGCAAGCCTATGGAAAAATCCTGCCCTGTGCTTTTCTGGTGTACAATGGGAGAATATGTAGGGAGCTTTTCTTTCTACTCTCCCCTTTGTGAGTAAGAGTAGAGTCCTGCCAAAGCACACTCATGCACTCTGGGAAGTATGCACACTTTACAGCAAGGCATACACCACATCTCCCCAGAGGCATGATCTCTAATAAGAGCATGCCCAGCTGTTAAGTCCACTGTCATCAGCCACAAGCACTAGCCAACAGCAGTAATGGCACACCCATTGCTCTTGCTTAGAGGAGTATCATGCTGGCTTTCTGTGAAACATTCATTCCTGTACTAATAGTATGGTCAGATGATAGCTGAAGTCCACCACTCCATTAATTCCCGCCCCATACACACACAGATGTTTGACTTCAAGGCAGCAATTGACTCAACCTCTTACACATGAATGTTGTCTCTGTTGTAATTAAACTTGTTTATGTGTACACTACTGTCATCTGCTGGATAGAATCAGAACAGCTTAACTATATTTCATAGACCCTGTACTGAAACCAGAAAGTGATGTTTTCATTTAGCGCAAGCGATAGTAGTTTTTGTTTTTGCAGCAGTAGGACAGGAGTTCTAGCTCTGCTACTGGTGTAGTGTGCAGCATAAATCTTCACAGTGGTCTCTAGGTACTCACAGATCTATTAGCTATATGCTCAAACAAAGGAATCCACTAATGTTGTAGTTTATTGCATCTTTAAAGAAAAAAGGATTGCTTCCTTCGTTAGTAAGAGCTTCATGTGTTAAGCCACCTGTTTCTTGAATAAAGCCATGTTTTCGCACCAAAAATGAATAACTGAGCAGGAACAAGTCTTAAAAATTAAAAATTATTCAAGACGAGAACCTGAGTAGATGACATTGCAGAATGTCACTAAGGGAGGGGATCCTTTAGGTTTTCCTGGACCTTGAAATTCTCTTCTCATATAATCAGATTATATAAATCCTGCAGTCCTAACATGGTCTGTATTTTGATCAAGTATCCATTAATTTCACTAGGACTTAGTAAAAACTGCAGATTGGGCCCATAAAACAGGAACCTGGAGAATAAGATTGGAATTCCCAAATCCTTAGGTGAAAAGCAGCTAATGAAGTGGAAATATCAGTTATTATCTAATAAACTATCAATGATATATTTAGAAATATAACTTTTACTGTTTTATTTCTAGAGCTGAGTGTGTTTGGGTATTATCTGTCACTAGTAAGTTTTAACATATGGATCAGTTGTGAATGAAAAGCAAATATGTTGTTGAGTTCTAAAGTGACATTCATTAAGCCCACTACATGCATAATTTAAAAATAGTCAAACAGAGCCACTGTGCTATGCTGCTTCACAAGAGGGAGGGGGAAGCTGACCTGGAGCAAAAGCAGATCTGGAGCAATGTATTTTTTCTGTTGCTATTATGAAAGTTCTGATCCACAGATGAATGTATGCTATTTACACAGTTAAAAAGATGTGCAATCTAAAAAGAGACATAAGCCAAAAGCTTATTAAGTATGATTCTTCCATTCTGGTCCTCTGTTAGCTTTAGGTATAATTTATGCCTATCAGATACATATGCTGCCCAATACAGTGGAATACGTTCTCCCTAGTCTCCGCTCCTGTAGCTCAATAAAGAAAGTTTGAGACATTTCCATGGAGTCTTACATTTTAGTCATCATGAACTCCTGCTGGTTAAAAAAAATTAAAAGTAACCAGTAGATGGCAGGCCTGCAAAGCCTGTTAACATCATTCAAAATCTGTTTAGTATAGTAAGAGACACAGAACAATATTTTCCTTCAAAATTCTTTCATTTTAAAGCCAAACTGTTTTTGTATTTTAACTACCCTAGCAGGATCTGTTAGTACACATTTAGGGACAATTTAAAGAGTTATGGATGTAAAAAACACAGTTAGTGTCTCAAACAACCCATATCAGATCCATTCAAGCCATAGCCTCTGTTTTTGAAAAGTGAGCAAAGCAGGACAAAAAAGTACAGATAATTTCCACTATAACAATATTCATCTGGTCTAAGACATTCACCACATCATCATTCATTACTACCACCATGTTCTTTACAAGGTAAGAAATGTACTGGCAAGAAAACCAAGCACTGTGTCTAAGTTTCAGAGGGGTAGCCGTGTTAGTCTGGTTCTGTAGAAGCAGCAAAGAATCCTGTGGCACCTTATAGACTAACAGACGTTTTGCAGCATGAGCTTTCGTGGGTGAATACCCACTTGCAAAACGTCTGTTAGTCTATAAGGTGCCACAGGATTCTTTGCTGTGTCTAAGTTTGGCTTTCAAGGAAAATAAACTCTGTATTTTATCTAATCCTTTGATTATTCTTCTAGAAGTTAGAATTATATATGGTATATGCAAATGTAATACACTATTGTAACAGTTTTATTGATTATGTGTATCATGACTGGGTCACAGTGCTTTGTAATACAGGAAATGGTGAAGAAAATGTCCAATGTAAAAAATCCATAATGTGATCTGAAATGTCAATTTCTACATGGAACAAACAGAATTTAATATTATTTGTGAACCAAAGCCTGCTCATCTTAGTTATGTGATTAGATTTATGAAACACTTGTGTGACTAAGGCAAGTAAAATTTATCCCTGTCTTTATCAGTGGAACATATTATGATGTGGGGAACATTCTATTTAATATGTACTTTAATAATAGAGAAGGAAGCTTATAAGCACTTTTCCTTTAGGACTTTAGTGAAACATTTTATTCATAAAGTGTCCTGTGCATCTCCTTGTTTATTTCCATATTTTATACATAATGCTGTATTTTGAGATCTCTATAAGATAATTCATTTTGGATGATAGTGGAATGATGCTAAGGATAACAACAGCAATATTTAAATCAATGTGTATTTACTTTTATGTTTATATCAATATGAAATCATATGGGGGGATAAATTCCACTGCTAAGTATTTCATTTTTAATCACTTTTAGCCCCTTATCCTCTATTGTTCAGTGTGCCAGATGGAAATATCTTACTTTCTTCCTAAAAAGAAAGGGGGAAAAAAAGCTTTGTAGGTAATTTGAGAGAATTATGATGATGGAGGCTGGGATAGATTGTGACATCAGTGGTTACATGAGGTGATTTGCATACCAGAATTCAACTCTTTGGGACACCATAATAGTTGGTCTGGGTTTTCTTACTCTGCATAAAGGTCATAAGTCATGGCTATGGCCTCACAACGCCCTGTGATTACATATTTGAGGCATTTCAACTGTAATGACCATATACCAGTCTGTGTTTGTGGATACAAAATAGAACAATGTAATAAAAAACACTATCATTAGATTGTAAACTTTAAACTGTTTGGAACACTTTCCTGATTATATAATAAGCATTGCTATGAAATACTACTTTTGGCCAGCCAGCAATAAGATTTCTGCTCATCTATTCCATATATTTATTGCAACAGTTTAAGATTGCTTGAAAATAAAACTTAAAACATACCCTCTGTCTTCTTCTTGAACATTTAATAATATTATTAGAGCCTTTCTATGGGGCCCTGGTCAATGCCCACAAATATCACTTATCCAGCACCCTATAGACAAGGAAGAGCTTGGGCTCCCAGACTTACAAAATAACTATTATGCTTTTATCAAGTCACAGATGTCAAATTGGTTCCAGCATGCTAACACCTTTTTTCCCCACCCAGATAGTAATCAAATGGTATTAATGCATCCAATTCTCCCTGCAGGTCTCCTTGGTTCCTCTTTTAGTCTGATGGAGAAAAATATGGTGCCTGCAGTGATGGCTGCGTGAAGGGTCTGGGCTATCCTATCTGAGAGCTATCAATTTCATCCTCACCATCAGGCAAAACCACCTATCTGGGGTAATCCAGACTTACAAATGGGAGGAAAAAACTATCATTTGGAAGAGCAAGGGCATCATATGGATTTCCCAATTAGTCAAGGAAAGGGGCTCTCTCTCTTTTCTAACACTAAAGCAACTATATGACCAGCGGAGTGGCAGTATTTACAACTAAAACAATTGCTAATGTATCAGTTTAGTCGTCCAGATGACTGAGGACTGACAGGTCCCAGAGCTACTGGGAACCTTGGAAATGACTCAAATGCCCCAAACCCATGTCCATTATGTATGCTTTACTAATAAAGAAGAACTTCACTGGATTGGAGTTCTTTGTGAAAGCATGGGAAGGCCAGTTATCACATCCCATAAAAGAACCCAGTCGGCAGGGCATATTATGGAATGTTAAAAATGCTTCTGTGGATCTCAGGTTATGCCTGATACTGCAAAAGATTCCATTCAAAATTTATTGGAAGCCACAGAGATGTGCAAGATGGGGGGCCTGGATGTTTGTTGGTGCTGTAATAAAAAGGAGCCTTATGCATATGCTGCGAGATTGTCCAACCTTCAGGCAGCTGAGAAAAAGAGGTGGACCCAGTGGCGGATATAGAGTTAGTGGGGCCCTGTGCTCAGCTTCATTTTTGGGGTCCCTCCTTGGGACCCAGCCAAGAAAAAGAACATTATCTCTTATCTCCCCCGCCCCTGTTTTTCATTCTTTTTTTCCTTCATCCTCCTCCTATAAATAATAGGAAGTAAATTAAACTAAAGTGAGGTACCTTGATGGTTCTGTTAGTCTAACTTATTTTTCCACAGACCACTTGAAAAATCACTGAGGGTCTCGGCAGACCATTTAATGATCTTTCAAAATATTGTTTGTATCGTTAGAGCTTTATAAAAAAAATGTAAAAAAAAGCATTGGGGTGTGGGGTCTGGCCAGGATTTATGATGTGGGAGGGGGCTCAGGGCTGGGGGTACAGGGTCTGGAAGGAAGTTAGGATGCAGGAGCAGGCTGGGGATTGGAGTGCAGGGTCTGGCCATTACTTAGGATGCAGGAGGGGGCTCAGGGCTGGGACAGGAGGTTGGGGTGTGGAGCGCTTACCTGGGGCAGCTCCCATTTGGTGTGAGGGGTGCAGGTGGGGATGTGGGGGGTGGGTGCAGGAGTCAGGGAAGGAAGGGGACTGGGGCGTGGGGGGTGCAGGAGTCAGGGAGGGCAGAGGCAAGGAGTTTGGGGGGCACGGGGTTGCAGGAGTCAGGGAGGGCAGGGTGTATGTGAGAGAGGGGCAGGAGTCAGGGCTGGGGGTGCAGGATCTGGGAGGGAGTTAGGGTGCAAGAGTGGGCTGGGGATTGGGGTGTAGGGTCTGGCCAGGAGTTAGGATACAGGAGGGGGATCAGGGTTGGGGCAGGAGGTTGGGGTGTGGAGCACTTACCTGGGGCAGCTCCCATTTGGTGCGAGGGGTGCAGGTGAAAATGTGGGGGGTGGGTGCAGGAGCTCCCATTTGGTGCTCAGGGTGGGGGGGATTTGGGGGGTGTAGGAGTCAGGGAGTGCAGGGATGTGTGAGGGGGGTGCAGGAGTCAGGACAGAGGGCTGGGGTCATGGGGGTGCTCCCAGCCCCACCACAACCCCCTGCCCTGAGCAGCTCACGGCACAAGGGGGTGTATGTGTAAGGGGAATGCGGAGGCCCTGCCTTTGCTCCACTCTGCCCCATTTCAGCCCACTTCCCCAAGGCCCCACCCCCACCTCTTCCCCACCTCATCCCCTGAGTGCACCGTGGCCCCGCTCCTCCCAGAGCAACCTGAGTGCCAGCAAACAGCTGTTTGGCGGCAGGGGAAGCGCTGGAAGGGGTGTAAACGCGGCACACTCGGGTGAGGATGCCGGAGAGGGGGCAGCTTGGCTGCCGGTGGGTGCAGAGCCTACAGCAGGAGCCACAGGAGCCGGCAGGACTAAACATGTGCCCCCCGCAGCTGTCCGGCCCTGGGGCCCCCTGTCATTGGGGGGCCTGTTTTAGGGCACCCTGTGTTTTACCGTAAATCACCCTCTAGGTGGGCACAAGAATGAAAATAGTATTTGGCTTCAGCAACCAAAACTCAGCTGAAAATTATATCTTACATTATGTACCTATTACTCTGGGTTTAACTCTGCCACAAAGACTTTTATTCTTGAGGGCCAAAATGATCACCAAGTGCACGATTCAACAAAAATGGGGAAGTAGGCTTATCCCCAGAATAGAGCAGTGGTGTTTGGACCTATCTGAGTTAGCAGCCAAAGAAAGAATAGCTTATCAATCAGGGGCAGCTCTATGTATTTTGCCGCCCCAAGCATGGCAGTCAGGTGGCTTTCGGCGGCGCATCTGTGGGAGGTCCGCTGGTAATGTGGATTCAGCGGCGTGCCTGCGGGAGGTCCTCTGGTCCCGTGTCGTTGGTGTACCTGCCACCGATATGCCACTGAAACCGTGGGACCAGCGGACCTCCCGCAGGCATGCCACCGAAGGCAGCCTGACTGCTGCACTCACGGGAACCAGCAGGCCTCCCCCTGTGGTTTGCCACCCCAGGCATGCACTTGGTGAGCTGGTGCCACCCCTGTTATCAGAGTAATATAGAGAGTAATAATATTAATTGGGAAAAAATTGGTCCCCATTTCTTGATGCATTGGATAAAAAAATGCTGAGATAGGCAAAGGAGGGAATGATGGAAGAGGGAGGGAAAAAGCAGAAGTCAGTTGGAATGGAGGTCCGGCATTTTTGAACTATTTGCCTATCACTTTATTAATAAAACATTATATCTGTATAATATTGTCAGATTTTGTATTGTCTGGTCTTGCAACTCTGACAAATTGTAAAGTTGTGTAACTGAATAATCCTGTGAAGTGTGCGGTATTTGGTAACCTATACAAGTTATCATTCACCTTTTGTATATTTGTTTCTTTATGAAAATTAATTAATCACAAAAAACATTGGAGTAGAACTATTATTTTAAAAAACCTAAAGGTTGACAGCATGCACTCTGGGTAATCCTCACTTTTTGTTTTTCTTGATGGGAATCACTTTTTTAATATTAACTAAATCTTTACATTATTACATGATGTTATCGGGCCACAAGAGCTGATTCCACAACCCTAGTAGCCAGCCTTACTCACACGAGTAGTCCCTATTAACTTCAGTGGGACTACTTGCTGGGCAAGTGCTACTTTGTGTGATTAAGAGATTCAAAATCAGGTTATTTCACAGAAGGGCCATGTTCCATTTAAAAAGTACACTATCCTTAGCCTGGGAAGGAAGAGGAAGATCCTTCCCTTGGATAACCCTTGAGCACCCCACCAGGCACAATCATACAGCAAGGAGGCAAGGCCATTGGCTTATGGGACAGGAAAACTGCACAGTTTTGTGCAGCCTGCACATCTGCCATGCATTGGGGAGCTCAGGAAGTAATTACACTTTCCTAATCTCCCTGCATGATATATGGCTCCACACTGCCCTTTATTGCTGAGATGTGCCCAAGAGACTCAATTTATCCTTAAGGTAAGCTGCAACATCTCTCTCCCCCTTCTGTGTGCCAGCTTCTCATCTCAGTTACACTGGGACAAATCAGAGTAATATCACTGAAGTAATAATTTATTATAGATATTGCCTAAAGTGTATAGTCATCCCTGTCCATACAACAGGTCCTATAAAGAGTTTGCATTATAAGAGCTAGATTGTGACATCTAGCCCGTAAGGAATATTGGGAAGCAGTACTGGAAGCATTCCCTCCCCCCCCCAAAACTAGAATGCCTCTAAGAGCACCTCAGTGATATTTAAGGGAGAGCATTCAGCAAGTACGCAAGCTGCTGTGCATGGAAGAGGAAGAGTCATGGCTCCACCTACCCCATGGTGCTCCTAGCAAGAGAATTGCATGGGTGGGGTTGGAGAAAGCATCCCAGGAGCATTCCCTGCATTTCTCCATATGCAAGGGCTGTGATGCTGGCTAGCCCTTACATGGGTAACAAGAGAGTTGGGCACAGGTGGGCTGGAGAGGAAGTTGCTTGTAGCTTATACCCTCTACCCCTCCGCAGAGCCACATAAGGAGTATTTACAACCTATCCCTAGATAACTTAACTAATTATCCTTGGGTCCTGTAATCATGTTTTTCTTGTCCCACATCAGGTCACCTATGCCTCAGTTTCTCTTCAGTCTCAAATAGTTGGGTGCTCCCTTGAGTTGGTGGTTTGGGTCTCTAGCCAAAGCAAAAGGTGTTGTCTTCCCAGAAAAAGAAGAGATCCCAAACAAAACAGAGACAACCCTTAATCAGCCTATTCTGGATTCAATTTTCCTTTCCCCCTTAACACAGGTGTTGCCGGTTCTCTCATGGCACCATGTAAAGGGAAGCCTCTGGGGTGCCCGCCCTGCCTCTGCTACAAGCCTCTAAACTGTGAGCAGCAGTCTACCCTAAATTGCATTGCTTTGCTGTTGTCAGGGCCACTTCCTGTGGTGCCCAAGCCCATGGCCTATCAGGCCTTCACCTTTGGCTTCCTAGTACACAAACCCCTCTACAAGGTCCTTCTGTAACCCACCTTCTAAGCCTCCTTCCTAGGCTGCTTCTTCACCAGCTGCCTTCTAGCAGAGACATACCAATAGACAGTACCCCATTGCTGCAGTGCCTTCCAACAGATGTAACTCCAACCCTCCTGGCTGCAAGCTGCTCCTTATACTGCTCACAGTCACCTGATTTCTGTCACCAGGCACAGGTCAGAGCTAGGGTTTGAACCCCTTAAGAGGGTAGGTCATCCAGCATTAGTACTCATCATCTGTAGGGCTCAATGTGTTTTACAAAATTGGGTAGGGATTTTTTTCAGGTAGAGAAAAAAAACACAGAGATGTAACACTTACTCTGGGTCACAGAGTTAGTCAGTGGCAGAGACAAGAATAGAACCCAACAGTCCTGGTTCCCTGCCCTGTGATTTGTGCCTACACTAAAACAGCCAAAGGCAAACCAAAGCAAAGCAAAACACAAAAACATTCAGGTGATAAATATTACCCACTTAAAATAACCACACTTTCAAATAAAGTCACCATCTCGCCTGGCCTGGGATGTCAGTTGCCAAAGCTCAGCCAATCAGAACCAAAAGTTACAGCAAGCAAGAAAAGTTGATAATAAGCATTTAGACCGAGCCCCAGAGTATATCAAAAAACAAACTAGCTACTAATCAAGGCCAAATTCCAAAATCTGGCCTCACACAGCAGCTGTTGCAATTGCTGGCTACTGCTAAGCCATTTCCTAATCTGCTTGGAGGTAGTTAGGAAAGTGCTCTCCTTCCTGTGCTCACAGTTCAAAAGCCACACAACTTCAGTGTTAACTCAACTGAAAATAGTTTGGCTCAGCACTTCAGAAGATGCAAGGAGCTTGCAAACACAGCCTGCTGCTTCTTTTCTCTGCATGAGGAGATAGATGGTGATGGTGGGACTTGCCCCTGTGTACTTTTTAATATGAAGCTGTCAGCACAATGACTCAGCATCCATGAATAACCAGCCATGTGGCAGAAAAACAGCTTTAAAATGGCTTGTGTATTAGTTGCTCTCATCCATACAGAAGAAATTAAGACACAAAACCCTTTAGATGCTGGTTATATATTGCCAAGATTTTTCATCCAGATTTTCTGGTTCCCTCCCTATTTCCTAATACTCTGTGCATTATCACATAGAGCTATTAAGTCACAATTCCTTAACCCAGTGGTCATGGAGCTTGTAAACAATGACAACAGTCAAGTTTTCCTAATCCAAAACACATACCCCAAAGCTACACAGAACAACAAATGATGCCAAACCTTCCTGTGGACTGCAGCTAATTTAATAAAGCTTATGCCCGAATAAATTTGTTAGTCTCTAAAGTGCCACCAGGACTCCTCATTGTTTTTGCTGATACAGACTAACACGGCTACCACTCTGAAACCAGCTAATTATGTTGCCATTATTGCCCCTGCTAGTAATTAATCTGTGCTGCGTGGTCAAAAATTGTCCTTATATTTAAAACCAACCAGGGCTCCCAGCATAGCTCCAAGACAATGCCTCTCTTTCCTCCTCTTGTGTATCTCATCCTTCTTCAAGTCGCTTAATTCAGTCTCACCACTGTTGGTATGAGAACCTTCTTCTCTGCAGCTTCTGCCATTTGAACAGGCTTCCTGTACTTTTCTGCTTTGTGCCAAGAAGTATAGGGCATTAAAAAAAAATACTAGCAAGTATGCCATTTATTATTGCCCAAAATGTCCTGTAGCTGGGAGACAGTCTGTATTTGGACGAAAGACCATGATTTTCACAGATTATATTTTTTCTTGGTGTAAATATTTTCTGAAACTTTTATTAAAATGTCTCAGCCTTGAAGTTAGTGAGGAGTTAACATGCTTTCCCTGTAGATGCTATTTTGCATTCATTCATCCAAAGAACAGGATTTTCCAAGAGACATGCTATATTTTTTAACTGAGTTGTAAAAAGTTTTGCACTATGGGTGATTTTTGAAAACTTGTTTTGCACATGCAGAGTAACAGCTTTAACAAGTATAATGAGCCAGATCTTGAGAAGTGTTTAACACCCGCAGCTTTCATTGTTTTCTATGGAAGTTTCACATGGTCAGCTCCTTCTGGCAGGTGGTCTACCGGGTATTATGGATTATCCATGCTATGGATTTATGTGGGATCCTTAGGGTGTACAAAGGTAGTATAATACTCACATTTGCATTCTTGTAATCCCAAGAGTACCAGTCCCCTAGCCTCCCTGGCAGCAGGCATGGTGTGACCTGTAGTAGTCCACGCTAGGCAGTTCCTTCTTTACCGGATAATCACCCTTGCATTGGAGTGATCTTCCTAGAGCCAAACACACTAGCTCTGTAGCCACATTCTTCTGTTGGTGCAGTGCAAAGCAACCACACCAGAAAGTCTGGCCCATTTTCTGACTAAACAAATACACACATAGAGTCCAGTCCTGAGGTCAGAGAAGGTATGTCTACACTGCAATTAAAACTCCACAACTGGCCCAAGTCAGCTGGCACAGGCCAGCTGTGGGTTTTTAACTGCAATGTAAACCCTGACAGATTTTTCCATATGGGGATTTCAGGATCTAGCTCTATCACAGAGTGCTTCACTACCTCATTGTCAGTGTATGGCTGCTGCCTCACATTCCACCTTTCCATACAATCATACACACACACACCCCCCACATTTTAAATTTCAAACCAAAGTCTCCATAGCTGGGTGTCATTTATCTTGCAAAGGAGATGTTCTCATTTTGAGGCTCCTTCGCCTCAGATCAGTCAGTTCCCAGAGTCTCAAGCCTTCCCCTCAGGTTTCCCAAACCTTTCCACAAAGTCAGTAGATCTTTTTGCCTGTATCCAGCTGCACCCAACAGTTCCTCAAGCTCCACTGCAGCTAGGAGAGCTCTCCACAGTTTCACTCAGATGGTCCCAGGCCCACTCACTGATTCCCAACCATACCCTCTTAGGCAGGGTTTCTCAAACAGGGGTTGCCGCTTGTGTAGGAAAAGCCCCTGGCAGGCCAGGCTGGTGTGTTTACCTGCCCTGTCCATAGGTCCGGCCGATTGCGGCTCCCACTGGCCGCAGAGCGCTGCTCCAGGCCAATGGGAGCTGCTGGAAGTGGCGGTCAGTATGACCCTTGGCCCGCGCTGCTTCCAGCAGCTCCCATTGGCCTGGAGCAGCGAACCACGACCAGTGGGAGCCGCAATTGGCCAGACCTGCGGACGGGACAGATAAATACACTGGCCTGGGCCGCCAGGGGCTTTCCCTACACAGGCGGCGACCTCAGTTTGAGAAACTCTGCTCTTAGGATCCTTTGGCCTACCCTTATCTGGAGGGACCTAATAGTTGAGTCCTCCCGGCTCTCAGGCAGGTCATTCACAGATTAAGCAACAGCACCTGCCTTTTACTTTTTGCTTTGCACTCAGCCTGGTCACATGATCATACTGGAATACTGAGCCCACATTTCAGAAGAGATGTTGACAAATTCAAAAGAATTCAGAGAAGAGTCCGGAGACTGATTAAAGGCTTTGAAAACATGCTTTATAGGGAAAGACTCAAGAAGTGCAATCTCTTAATCCTAACAAAGAAAAAATTAAGGTGTGCCTTGATGATGATCTATCTGCATGAGGAACAGAAATTTGATAATAGAGGGCTCTTCAATCTAGTAAACAAAGGTATAACAAGACCTGATGACTTGGAGTTGAAGCCATAAAATTTAGACTAGAAATAAGGTGCAAATTTTAAACAGTGAGGTTAACTAACCATTGGAAGCACTTACCAAAGGCTGTTTTGGATTCTCCCTCACTGTCAGGTTAAAATGTATCTGCATTTTTAAAACTACGTATGCATGTATTTATACATTAGTCAAATATCACTACTAAAAGAATGATATTTCCTATCATAATAAAATATAACTTCTCTAAGCTCTACCCTGGTTTCTTACATATACATAGGGAGACAATTACAAAACCTCATGGGTGATGATTCCTCCCAGCATCCCACAACCAGCACCTGGGGATAGCTTTGCCTGCTGTGCTTTAATTATAAGAAAGTGAATGTCAATAAAGTTTGTTGGAGAAGCAGAGCATATAATGGGTAAAAGCCCCTCCAATCTCAAAGCAGCAGGGGAAGGGTGTGCTGAAACCATGGAAGAAATGAGGGATGCATGAAGAGTTTCCACACCTAAATAATATTGCTTCCTTGGAATTAATGGAAAGAGAATAAGATGAAACAGGAATTTAAGAAAAATCTGAGGTTAGGAGTCCAGACCGACTGAACATGTGTAGATTTAATTTCAGGGTAAATTGGGTGCTGAAACAGAATATTTGGAATAGAGGGATCCATATTTGAAAAATTGCATAATATTCCCTCACAATAATATTTGTAAGTTACATAGATGGAGGCAGGGTGTAAACTGTGACAGGTTTGTATTTATATTATAAAGACCAAATAAAAGAACTATTAATAAATTCTAATCAATTTCCTCCTTTTTCGTGCATTAGGAGTTTGAGACAAATTGCATAACAATGTGTTCTATTGTTGAGTAATTTCAGGTCAACTTTACAGATGCAATTAGCAACTAAACTGTCCAGGAGTTCTACAGAGAAGTATGGAAAAATAGCACAATCAGGAAATTCATCAACTGGAAATTTTCATTTTCCAAAAATGTTTTTGATATTTTATAGAGAAATTCCATTTTAATGTATAGAGAAATAGAATTAATACCCACATAAAATTAATGCCTGCAGATGTTTCTGTTGAAAGTGGGAGAACTCTACAGTTAAGAAAGTACTGAATGCCTCTAGTAGCAAGAGTGAGAGAGACATTCTGCAAATAAATGATTAATCATTTTTGAAAATTTCTTTATTTTTAAGTTCCATGATGGCCAGCTCCTGGTGCTGCTCTGATATCTTAGAAAACAGCACAGGGCATGATTTTGTAAAGTATATTTTGTTCATTATTTCACAGTGTACAAATATTACTATAAAAGAAGATCTTTTCTAAACCATGGCATAAAATTAGAGGTGGGGCTTGAAGTGGGTCTGCAAATTTACCTTAATTGAGCTCAACTGTGAGAAAGTTTTATATAGTGTCACAATAACATATAACAATAAATGTTGATGAGGAAAAGATGCAAAAGAGGCTGAAAGACTGAATTAGTACAAACCAAAAGGCCTTCTGAAATCATTCAAGGACTGTTAACATCATGGGACTGGAAATCAATGGACCAACACTGGTCATGCATATGTCCTGTTTACATGTGGGATCAGTTGCTTTCTTTAAAGTGAAAGGAGATCCTTCAGCATTTCATTTTCCTCACATCCTATTTCACGGGCTGGCTTGCTTACACCCTGCAAATATTCATTCCTCGAACTGGAGGTGTGTCAGTTTTCTTAATGTATGGCATAGACAAAATATCCTTTGAACAAAAGTGCATATCTAACCTGTTCTAGTAGTAAAACTTGGGGTGAGGGGTGTCATTTTAATTTATTATGTTCCAAGAGTGAAACCTGGATGTACTTACTATTTGAAGTTAATCAAAATCCAGTACTTATGGAATCCAGTACTTACAGTTAGAACTATTTTAATCCAATATGTCTAATACATAATAGATACTGTCACTCTCTGGCTTTAGTACCTAATATTAAACAAAATTAAATATCCAGTTCAAGTAGTTAATTGATTACAATTACTAGCAGTAATCATGCCGACGGTATTCTAGTAGATGCCTTGCCACACGGATATAGACATGGGCGGTTGTCTAGGGAATGGATACTGCCATACAGCAGATTTTTAGACACGGTTGTATTCAATATTGCCTGTGGAATGCTCCCTCAGTAACCAAATAATGCCAATGAAAATTGTACATGTAATGGTCCCCATCAATTGGATTTTTCAACAATATTATCCGTGGAGCATCCTGTTATACAAGAGCCAATGCCAGTGAATACCTTCCATATCCATGACTGGAGCATCAAGTTTATAAGGTCTGGTCACACCACTCATATCTCTCTAGAAGTGTTCAGTACTTTAGCTCTTGTACCGTTGTGTTAAATGCCCTTACAACTCTGTTTAGCACAATGGAGCTCACTAGCATTGCAGCTATGAAATGAAATAATCTATAAAATTCCATGACAGTCCCATCATGCCATCATTGCATGCGTACAAGTTCTGAAGTACCTAACTGCTCAGAATCTTTTCTAGTTTTTCTTTTCATATGCCAACAGACAGGAACATTACTCCCAGGCCTATCGTGTCATAGTCTGGAAGCTTTGCAGTCCATAGCAAAAGGTAAATAAGAAATGGTACAAGCTGCACCTTTAGTATGTGTTGGCTCAGCAGGTAGGCTCCTCTTTCCCCAGAGAAGCTGCTGCACTGTGCCTTCTCAGGAGTTCCCAGAGCAGGATCTTCTCCCTGTCTTTTTAGCCCCCTTCTGAACTTTCTGGCTTCCTTTTAAGTTCCACCTCCATCTGGAGCATGATCTTCATGTGCAGCTGGATGAGGTCATCTTTAACCCCTTCAACACCAGTGCTTGGTTTTCATCACACCAAGAAAATATTTAATGTAGCTGATCAGTCAAACATTCACAATGTCTTATTTTATAATTTCTTATTCTTCATATTTTATACCGCACCAAAAAAGTTAACTTTAAATGTTGGCTAAAAGCTGAAAATTATGTACTAAATTCAGATGTGATTTAAAGAATACCTATTTTATATCTATTATACATTCTGTGTATTAGAAATAAAATATACACTATCAACACTTTTATTAGTACATAATTATGTAAATATGTTCTGATTATAATGGTTTTTATTTAAAAATGCTTTTTTTCACATTATGGGATCCTCTACTAGTAATATTTAAATATTATTCTTTCACTGTTATTTTTATTAAACCATACACCTTTTCCTTCATCATCCCAACTGTCTCCATCAGCAGGTGATAAGACTTTCCCCCTAGCAAACAAGTCTAGAGGCAAACATTTACTATAGCTCCCATTTTTGTTTTAATTTTTGATACACAAAGAGAACAGGTTTTATTTTCTGTATTCCTGACAAGACTCTGTGACTGTTGGTGAAGTTTTTGTGATTTTGGTTTGCTCTGTCCCTGGTGAATGCTGCTGCCACATTTTAACTTGAACTCTTGGTCACCTGGTATATGACCTCTCACCTCATGACCTCATTTCCAATAGGTCTTTAAACTAGGGGATTCAAGACTGTGGCACAAAGACAGTTACTTAAGAAAGTGAGCCACTGTTTCAGTCAATGTCCTCTTATATCCCTGACACTTTTCACTAAAATATTTAACCTTCAACACTAGAGGAGATGACATTACTTTTTTTTACGGTTTTGAGATTATGACCTTTTCTATCATGGTGCTTTGCTCACTTTCCATTCTGCAGAAAAAGAATAGCTGTAAAATATTTCAACATATAAAGAAAATAATTTCATGACTAACTAAAAACAAAGAATCGTATGCAGTTTTTAAATAATTAATTATGATACAATAGTAGTCTTTTTTTTTAACCAAGTATCCTTACAAATCTATTGCAAGTCTTGTATAAAGGACTGTTCAATAAGATCAGAAATGCATTTTATAAAATCATTTAAAAATAAGCACTGTAATTAGACCTTTATCATTACAAATTAATCCCAATAATGTATTAGTTGTAAACAAACACTTATTCTATATACTTCTAATGACAAATCGATATGAATTAATATAGAATATGCAGAAATACTGGTGTAGGATGATCCATTTAATTATAAATGCTTATTTTTCACACAAAATGCAAGACCCTTTATCCCAGATTTCAAACTCCCACATAACAGATGGAATTTGAAATTTTAAAGTATTAACTATATATTTCACATATGCTAAAACATGTTTGCCGCATGCCCACTAGTAAAAGAGCAGCAAATATGTGCTGTCATGAGGAAAACCCTGATTTGGAATAGACAAGATGCTCCAGGCTGATGAAAGAGTGAAACTGCAAAGGTAACATGCTTATATCATGGGGATACTTACCTATGCACTTCTATAGCATCCCTGCGGAGCTAAAATATGGAGTTTCACTGCCTCAGCACTGAAAGACACACTGCAAGCTAGAGCTAAGATTAAAGACTGAGGAATGAAAACTGCTAATAGAGGGTGAGGTGCACTAAAAATGAGCAAATAATAAATGGACAGGAAACATCAATGTGTTCCTTTAGACCCATTCTAATATCTTAACTGACTACCTTTAGAAAGAAGTCCCAAAGCAAGATAATTTAACTTATGAATGAGAGAGGCTAGGAGGACATATCAGTTGATTTTTAAAAATAAGGGAGCCAATTTTATCCTGCATGCAACTCTTCTAACTTCAACAAGGCTACAGATTAATTGGGCCCAAAGAATATAGAAATTATGATACTAATATTCTTTCTTAGCATCTAGGACTATTCAGTCATCTGCCTGTATGTTATCATTCTGGTGTGTTTAAAAGCCATGAGTGCAACCAGAAATTCTTTTCTGAGCAACATGACTGTGTGAAAAATAAAGGATTTGCATTTAAAAATTTTTAAATGAATTTGCAATTCTACATACAGCATAAAAAGATTTGTATAATTCATTTTAAAACATGTGTTGAAAGGCTTTTTCATGGTCAGCAACTAAACGGAACATTGTGTGTTACAGTTCAAAGGTGAAAGTGTGAGGGAGAACTCACTCTGTCAAACCTCTGGGCAAAGGAATACAGAATAGTTTCTGGGGATGTTGAATACAATCTCTTGAGAACGATTTGCTATCCTGGGAATGATGTATTCCTGTAAGTCAGTCAAAGAATCTTCTTTCTAAATATTATTTTAATTATTTATTTTAATATAACTATCCCAAGCTCTAGCTGCTTGTACAAAATATTAAAACATTACAAATCAATATCAGAGTTAGAGCGGATTGAAGTTTTCCAAGGAAATTTTTTCTGTCAAAACCAAAATGGTTCATGAAAACATATTGATGAACATTTTGTCAAGAAGATTTCTCAAGTCCAGGCTTTCATTTTTGCTCAGAATGAGAGTCAGAGCAGAATTTTTCACACCAAATCAGACAGCCCAGGGACTTGAATCTAGAACTCCCACAGCCCAGGCCAGGGCCCTACACACCAGGCAAGTAAGTGTGTGTGTGTCATTCACTCTTCTCCCCACCCAATCCTATCTCACAAAAGATTCTGAAAGGCCTCATTTTCATTCCAATGTGAAACAAAATCAAATTTCAAAACTTCAAAATGTTTTACAAACTGGAATTGTTGTTTGCTGGCCAGCCCTAATAAAAGTATATAAACTTAACCACTCTCTATACAAACCACTCACATTTCTAACAATAGACTATCCTTGAAATCAATTCATTATAAGATAATAACTTCCCCCTACCCAATCAGTCCTTCCAAATCCCTCATCCCACCTATTCTGGAGCATCCTAAGAATCCTGTTAGGGTCACCAAATGCAGATTCTGAGCTCCAGATTCTATAACCTCTCATGGAAAATGCCCTGCCTCCAGCACCTTTTTAAAACAGGGAACCATTAGCTAAAGTCCCTCTACTGGTCACAACTGTAGTGGTATCACAGGTAGCCAGATCGCAACCCACATAGGACCTTTATAGGTCAAAACCAACACTCCACCTGGAGATTAACCAGACTGTTGAGCACAGGTGTAATGGCTATTTTTATGCATTCTACACTAGTTTAAGTTTCTGAATAGTCCCAAGAAGTAGCCCCAGGCACAGCACATTGCAAGAGTCTAATTCTAACATGTCAACAGTATACAAAACTTGTGTGGTATGCATTCAGGAGAAAATTTTACACCCTTCTTACTGAGCACAGATTTAAAGAGCAATATTGGTTACAGCTATGGCGGAGTATCCACTGTGACAGGGTCAGGCCAGATGGCTACAGGAGAGTGTTAGGGTATGTCTACACTACAAGACTATTTCGAATCAACTTAAGTCGAATTTGTGGAATCGACGTTATGAAGTCGAATTTGTGTATCCACACTAAATACACTAATTCGACTGTGTGAGTCCACAGTAACGGGGCCAGCGTCGACTTTGGAAGCGGTGCACTGTGGGAAGCTATCCCACAGTTCCCGCACTCCCCGCTGCCCATTGGAATTCTGGGATTTCCCCCCAATGCATGCTGGGTGAAAAAATGTGTCGAGGATGGTTTTGGGTAACTGTCATAATTGAACCGTCAATCACGCCCTCCCTCCCTCCCTCCCTGAAAGCGCCTGCGGGCAATCTGTTCGTGAACTTTTCTGCTCAGTGACAGCGCGGGCGCCACAGCACTGCGAGCACGGATCCCGCTGCAGTTATGGCCGTTGTCAACTCCTCGCACCTTATCGTCCACCTCTTCCACAGTTAGCTGCTGAGAAATCGGGCTACTTTTCAATGGTGCTGCGAGCACTGGTGGACCATGGGGGACGTTTTACCAACATCAACGTCGGGTGGCCAGGCAAAGTTCATGACGCGTGTGTTTTCAGGAACTCTGCTCTGTTTAGACGCCTGCAGGAAGGTAGTTTCTTCCCGGACCACAAAATAACTCTTGGGGATGTGCAGATGCCTATAGTGATCGTCGGGGACCCAGCCTACCCGCTAATGCCCTGGCTCGTGAAGCCCTATGCAGGCGCCTTGCACAGTGACAAGGAACTCTTCAAGTACCAGCGAGCAGCGAGCAGTGTGACCTGTGACTGTTCAGTTTCTTTACAGAGAAGCTGAACCTGCCCCTGTTTCTTTACCAAGTTACTGTTGACTAGCATCTGCAGTTACATACCCCATCCACCCCGCTTCCCCCACTTCCAACACACGTTTAAAAATAAAATACATGTTCCACTATAACTTTACAAAGGTTTCTTTATTGATGACTTTGCGTTAAAGGGTTGAAACTGGGACGCGGACTGTGCTGGGTAGGGTGTGCAGTGATGTAAAGACCGCCTCTAAACTCGAGGAATGACAGGCTCCTGCTCCCAGAGCGGTCTGCAGTGCTGGACTGGTTGTTTCAACAGAGCCTGCCATCCCTCCTTTTTGGGACTCTGTGTGCGGGGGCTATGTGGCCTTTTGGCGGGGGAGGACGGATACAGATTCCTCTGCTGCGTGGCTCTGTGGTCCAGGACAGGGACCGTTGCATGAGATCTGTAACCCCCCTCTCCCGCTACAAAGTCACGTACCCCCCCACCCACACAGAACCTGCAAACTACCTCCCATACCGACCAGGGTGCCTACTGACTGCACTGTGTGTGTGACCTGCTGCTGATCCTGCCCCCGTGTCTGTACCCTGGTAAAGGTGATTGTCCTGTCCAATTACCAACCCCCTTCCCCCCCTTCAAACACAGTCTCCTCTAAAAGAACATGACAGAAACAGTAATTAACAGAAAAGTATTTTTTATTATCAACTAGACAGTTAGGGGATGAAACTGGGATGGGGGCTTGGGTGAGGCGGGCAGGAAAGGACTTCTCAAAATTTAGGGTATGAGAGCTTTTGGGTACTTGAGCACTCTACTGGGGTGCAGTGACAGTTTTCACGGCCCCTGGCGACCCTCCTTCTAGTTATTTTGGGTGAGGGGGGTATGGAACTTTGTGGCGGGGGAGGACGGTTGCAGATACACTGCAGGGGGGCTCTGTCCTCCTGCCTGCGGTCCTGCAGAACATGCACAAGGCACCGGAGCGTGTCCGTTTGCTCCCTCATTAGTCCAAGCAGCGTTTGAGTCGCCTGCTTGTCTTCCTCACGCCACCTCTCCTCCCGTTTGCTGTGTGAGCGCTGGTACAGAGAGAGGGTCTCCCTCCACTGGCTCTGCTGGTCCGCCTCGTCTCAGGAGCACCCCATAAGTTCAGCGAACATCTCGTCCCGTGTCTTTTTCTTTCGCCACCTAATCTTTGCCAGCCTCTGTGAGGGGGATGCTGTGGCAGGTCTGGAGACAGTCGAAGCTGTGTGATGGGAAAAAGGGAGTGAATTCCTTGCAAAGATACATTTTTGCGAACAATGAACACAGTCTAGTCTGTGTCTGTGAACAAGAGCATTCACAGCACCTATCTCGTGCGCACTCCTGCTGCAGGCAATCCAGAAAGCATAAACTCTGCCCCTGTTCCACCCCATTGCAGTGTCCCCCGACCCTTGGAATTCCGGGTTGAGATCCCAGTGCCTGATGGTGCAAATTTCATTGTTGCGGGTGGTTCTGGGTACATGTAGTCACTCATTCCTTCCTCCGGGAAAGCAATGCCAGACAATCATTTCGAGCCCATTTTCCCTGGATTGCCCTGGCAGATGCCATAGCTTGGCAACCATGGAGCCTGTTTTGCCTTTTGTCACTGTCACCGTATGTGTACTAGATGCCGCGGACAGAGGCGATTCAGCAGCACTACACAGCAACATTCATTTGCTTTTGCATGACAGCACAGATGGTTATCAGCCATATTGTACCATCTACCATGCCATTGTAAATTGGCAAGGTGATGATGGTTACCAGCCGTATTGCATTATACCTTCTGCTGCTGTCATAGGTGCCCCTGGCCGAGATCAGCCTGGGGCGCAAAAGACAAAACTGGGAATGACTCCCTGAGTCAATCCCTCCTTTATGGTATCTAAAAATAGAATAATTCCTGCATAGAAGATGGGGCTAGCGTAGTAGAGATCCAGTGTTTCAGAGAACCAGAGAGCACAGCCACTCCGTGTCAGATTATGCAGGAATGATGAGCTGCATGGCATTCACAGGGGGTGCTCCTACAACAACCCCACCTGTTGCTTCCCTCCTCCCCCAGCCTTCCCGGGCTACCGTTGCAGTGTCCCCTGATTTGTGTGCTACAGTAATAAAGAATGCAGGAATAAGAAACAGTGACTTGTTACTGAAATGAAATGAGGAGAAGGCAGCCTCCAGCTGCTATGATTGTCCAGACAGGACATTAAGCAGTGTGGTGGGAGAGGAAAACAGCATCCTGCTGCTATGATAGTCCAGGCAGTACAGAATCTTTTCTTTACACATGAAGGGCGGGGGCTGATGGAGCTCAGCCCCCTGTTGCTATGATGAAGACGGTTAGCAGGCCGTCTACTTATGGGCTGATGACGAGGACGGGTACCAGTCATGTTGCACTACATCATCTACAGCAAGGCTGATGATGATGACGACGGATATCAGTCTTATTGCACCATCAGCCACCCATGAGGCGGGGAGGGGGGGAGAGGATGCTACAGTACAGTGCCGCAGCATCGCGTCTACCAGCAGCATTCAGTACACATAGGGTGACATTTAAAAGAGTCAAGAGACGATTTCTTTTCCTTTTCCTTCTGGGGGTGGGGGAGGGGGGTACATTGACGAGCTATGTCCTGAACCGCCGCGGACAATGTGTTTGACCGTACAGGTATTGGGAGATCAGCCAAGAATGCAAATGCTTTTCAGAGACTGCAGGAACTGTGGGATACCTTGCGTCCTCAGTCCCCCCTCCCTCCATGAGCGTCCATTTGATTCTTTGGCTTTCCGTTACGCTTGTCACGCAGCAGCGTGCTGACTCTCTGCTACGCCGTCTGTCCGGAGATTTTTTAAAAATACTTTGGACCAGGTGTAACATTATGGTAATTTTCCTAATTAGATGCAGGAGTCGCCGAGCGAGATCGCCCTGAGGAGGGTCACTGAAGGAGATAGAGAGCGCATGCTGCGTGAAAGCCAGCACAAACCAGGGCCCTATGCAGCCGTGCTCGGGGAGGCAATGCTCCCTGAGTACCACATGAAAGCCTGGCGCGTAAAGGTGTGCTACCACGGAGCACCCAATAAGGCAGCTCTCCCCAGGAACCTCCTGTGGAGGCTTTTCGATTTCCTCTTGGAGAGCTTCATGGCGATCTCCCTGGATGATTTCTGTTCTATCCCCATATATATAGAGACCTCCTTTACACATACTTCAGATTCCTGTTATATTAAGAATAAAAGTTTACATGTTTAAAGCACTTACCGACTGCTCCTTCCCCTGATTCAGGGTCCGGGTTCACGGCCGGGGAGGGTTGGTAGGGGATCTCCGTGAGGGTGATGAAGAGATCCTGGCTGTCGGGGAAACCAGCGTTGTAAGCGCTGTCGCCTGCCTTGTCCTCCACAAACCCTTCCTCATCTTCCCCGTCCACGAACATCGCCGAGGAATTGGCCGTCGACACTGTCCCATCGTCAGAGTCCACGGTCACTGGTGGGGCAGTGGTGGCAGGCTCCGTAGCGTCCGTTTGCCACTTTGATTTTTTGGTAGCCTTGTCTGGGGTCCTTGATTTTCACGCGGCGCTGCGTTGCATCCCGCCTGTATCCTCTGTCTCTCATGGCTTTGGAGACCTTCTCGTAGGTCTTTGCATTCCGTTTTTTGGAGCGCAGCTCCGAAAGCACAGACTCCTCGCCCCACACACTGATCAGATCCAAGACTTCCCAGTCAGTCTATGCTGGGTCCCTCTTTCTATTCAGAGATTACATGAACTCCTCTGCTGGAGAGCTCTGCATTGCTGCCGGTGCTGCTGAGTTTGCCCCGATGTCCAACCACGAAATGAGATTCTAACTGTCCAGACAGGAAAAGGAATTCAAATTTTCCCAGGACTTTTCCTGTGTGGCTGGTCAGAGCATCCAAGCTCGGACTGCTGTCCAGAGCGTCAACAGAGTGGTGCACTGTGGGATAGCTCCCGGAGCTACTAAGTTCGATTTGCATCCACACCTAGCCTAATTCGACATAGCCATGTCGAATTTAGCGCTACTCCCCTCGTCGGGGAGGAGTACAGAATTCGAACTAAAGAGCCCTCTATGTCGAATTAAATGGCTTCCTGGTGTGGGCGGGTGCACGGTTAATTCGAATTAACGCTGCTAAATTCGAATTAAAGTCCTAGTGTAGACCAGGCCTTAGAAGGCAGATATATTAGTTCCAGATTAAGTAGATCCCTTTTCCCTGGGTAAGGTAACAGGGGCAGTTCTAGAACAAGCAGGAACTTGCTAGAATCAATTAGGACAGGCTGGCTAATCAGGGCACCTGAGTTAAAAAAGACCTCACTACAGTTTGTAGCCTGCATGCGAGGAGCTAGGAGCAAGAGGCACTAGGAGCTGAGAGAGAGCAGGCATATTGCTGGAGGACTGAGGAGTACAAGCATTATCAGACACCAGGAGAAAGGTCCTGTGGTGAGGCTAAAGAAGGTGTGGGGAGGAGGCCATGGGGAAGTAGCCCAGGGAGTTGTAGCTGTCGCGCAGCTGTACCAGGAGGCACTCTAGACAGCTGCAGTCCACAGGGCCCTGGGCTGGAACTCAGAGTAGAGGGCAGGCCTGGGTTCCCCCCAAACCTCCCAACTCCTGATCAGACACAGGAGGAATTGACCTGGACTGTGGCTTCTACCAGAGGGTTTCCTGACCCACATGGTGAATCTCTGAGGCAAGCAAATCTGCCAATAAGCACAGGACCCACCAAGGGAGAGGAGGAACTTTGTCACAACTGGTGTTAGGAGTGGGATTTGGTATGCACAGTGTGGCGGAAGGAGGGTGATTTAAAAAAAATATTTTTTTTCCCACCACAATGGATGCTGATGGACCAGGCTGTTCAGGACCGAGCTATGTTGCGGGAACTGGTAAACCAGGTAAAGACTCTTACCGAGCTGAACCGCAGCCATGATGGGACACAGATCATACGGGCCAGCCATTGGCTGCAGAAAATGATGCAGGAGGATGATGTAGAGGCATACCTTCTGGCCTTTGTGAGGACAGCCCTACAGGAGGCCTCGCCTTGAGATCAGCGGTCTGGCATCCTTGCCCCATTCCTGTGTGGGGAGGCCCAGAAGGCCTACCATGATCTGCCTGAAGAGGCTGCAGCAGACTACCCCCAGCTGAAAGCAGAGATCCTGGCCAGATCTGGGGTAACGACTGCAATGCAGGCCCAGCGGTATCACGAGTGGAGGTAGCAGGAAGACAAAACCCCATGGTCCCAATCGTATGACCTCATCCATCTCACATGAAAGTGGTTGCGAACGGAGTCCCAGAGTTCAGAAGAGAAACTAGAGGTTCTGGTCATCAACCGATACATGAGGGGACTACTGCCAGACCTTTGCACCTGGGTAAATCCACCACCTATGATGAGGTTGTCACACTGATAGAGAGACGAAGGACAGCGAGGAAGCTGACCCGACCAGTTAAGGAAGAGGTACCCTGGGTTAAACTAGCAGCACCAAGCCCTAGAGCTTGGCTGACTGGGCCACCAGGAGGGCCCAGGTGGAGAAAGAGAAGTGCTGAAGGCCCATCAGAGGCCACAAAGAGTCAGAGCACTGAGGGGGAAGAAGATTGTGATGTTAGACTGCCGGAACCAAGAGACTAGGAAATGCCTAGGGCTCCATACAGATGTTATGCCTGTAGGGAGTGGGGACACATAGCTGCACAGTGTCCCAATGCTGAGGGGCCTATGCAGTGTAACCTGGGGAACTGGGCAGACCCACGCTCCCTAATCCACCTTGTGGGGATCTCACTAACCCCACATATGTATACCAGACCAGTGAAACTAAATGGGGTAGAGACCACAGCACTGGTTGATTTGGGGAGTGCTATCACGCTTATCTCAGGGAAGCTCATGAAGTGTAGTCAGCTGCTGCAGGCTAAACGTATGGGGATAACATGTGTCCATGGGACAGTTAGTTACTACCCCACCATCCCAGTAAAAATCAAGATCCAAGGGAACACTACTGAGGTAGCAGCAGGTGTAGTCCCTAAACTCCCATCCCTGGTGCTCATAGGGAGGGACTTCCCAGGGTTTGGAGACTTAATCCCAGTAGGGGAATTGGAGAAAGATGGGAACCCTGAAATTAGTGAGGCATCCACAGCAGACTGTCAACCCTCAGTCTTTTCTGAAATATCCCCAGATTTGTTCTCCACTCCCAGACAGGGTAGAAAGACAAAAATGGAAAGAAGGGCAGCTAAGGCCTTGGGAACCCGAATACTGACCCAAAGCCAGAGGGTCGCTCTCGTAGGTAGGCTGACCCTTGAGCAGCTGAAAAGGAGGCCGTCCAGGAGGGGAGAAGCACACTTGTCTGTCCCGCACCCTAACGCCTCTGAACCAGTAGAGACAACAGAGACTGGGCCCCTAGATCTCGGGCAGATTAGCCCCGGGAGAGGAAATTTTGGACAGGACCAGGCAGAAGACCCAAGGTATGACAACATCAGGAAGGAGGTGACCGAAATAGATGGGGTCCCCGTGGAAGAGAAAACTCAGGGACCAGGACCCTACTTCATAATGAAGAAGGATCTCTTATACTGGGTTGCACCAGTACAGGGGCAGAAAGTACAGCAGATCCTAGAACCTCAAAAACACCAGAACGTATTAAGTCTTGCCCATAGTCATCTTTTTGGGGGGCATTTAGGGGTAGAGAAGACCTTGGCACGGGTCCTACGACGGTTCTTCTGGCCCGGAGTACATGAAGAAGTGCGGAGGTACTGTGCCTCCTGCCTGGAGTGTCAGCTGCACGGTCCCCATCCCCACATGAGGGCACCTTTAGTACCCCTTCCCATCATAGAGGTCCCCTTCAAGCGAATAGCCATGGACCTAGTGGGGCCCCTGGAGAAGACGGCTCAGGGCCACCAATATACACTTGTTGTTTTGGACTATGCTACTTGCTACCCAGAAGCCGTCCCCCTGCGGAACACAGCCTCTAAAACAATAGCCAAAGAGCTGGTGAGGATCTTTGCCCGAGTAGGGCTCCCGAAGGAGATATTAACAGACCAAGGAACCCCATTTATGTCGAAGTTAATGAAGGACCTCTGTACGCTGCTTCATATACATACCCTGAGAACTTCAGTCTACCATCCGCAGACTGAGGGGTTGGTAGAAAGGTTTAACCGAACCCTTAAGGCTATGATAAGGAAAGTGGTAAGTCGGGACGGGAAAGAATGGGACACTCTACTCCCTTACTTTATGTTTGCTATCCAGGAGGTACCTCAGGCCTCAACTGGGTTTTCCCCCTTCCAGTTATTATACGGGTGTCACCCCCGTGGCATATTAGATATCGCCAAAGAGATCTGGGAAGAGAAACCCAATGAGGGGAGAAATATAATAGATTGTAGATGCGAGACCAGATAGCCCAGGTCACCCCTATTGTACGGGAACATTTGGAAAAGGCACAGGAAGCCTAGTGAACCCATTACAACCACCAGGCAAAAGTCCGACAGTTCCAACCAGGGGATCAGGTGATGATGTTGGTACCCATGGCAGAAAGCAAGCTTCTGGCCCAATGGTGGGGGCCCTATGAGATGGTTGAACCCATGGGGGAAGTAAGCTACAAGGTGCGGCAGTCAGGACGCCAGAAACAAGAACAGATTTATCACATTAACCTCTTGAAACCTTGGCACCAGCAAGAGGCATGTGTGGTGGCCCAAGATGCCCCAATCCAGGGAAATAACCTACATGAGCAGATCAGAATATCCCCTGATCTGATACCGAACCAGAAAAAGGAGGTAACTGAGATGATCAACCGGAACCAGGACGTGTTTTCAACCAAACCAGGCCAGACCACCAAAGCATATCACCACATTATCACAGACCCTGGGGCAAAGGTAACTTTAAGGCCCTACTGGCTCCCAGCGGCAAAAAGGGAGGAGATCAAGGCAGAGGTAAAAAGAATGTTGGAACTAGGAGTCATGGAAGAATCCCACTGTCAATGGTCGAGTGTTGGTGCCCAAACCCAATGGCACCACTAGATTTTGTAATGACTTTCACTGGCTGAACAAGATATCCAAATTTGATGCATACCCCATTCCCCACATTGATGAGTTAGTTGACCGCCTGGGCAATGCCTGATTTTTGACAACACTTAATTTAACAAAGGGATACTGGCAGATTCCCCTTGACAAAGATGCAAAAGGAAAGACTGCATTCTCTACACCAGAGAGTCTGTTTCAATATACTGTTCTTCCTTTTGGACTGCATGGGGCACCTGCCACCTTCCAGCATCTAATGGACAAGCTTCTGCGGCCCCATAACAGTTATGCAGCTGCGTATCTGGATGACATAATTATCCATACCCCTGACCAGGAGACCCACTTGGAAAAGGTGGAAGCGGTTTTGGACACACTAAGACAGGCCGGCCTCACAGCCAATCCAGCCAAGTGTGCTATAGGGCTAGCTGTGGCTAAATACCTTGGTTACATTGTAGGAAGGGGCATGGTCAAGCCCCAACTAAACAAACTAGAGGCTATCCAAAATTGGCCCTGTCCGAATTGGAAAAATCAAGTCCAGGCATTCCTGGGTGTGGTGGGGTACTACCAGTGATTTATTTCCCATTTCGCTACCAGAGCAAGTCCCCTGACAGATCTGATAAAAGCCCAGGGTCCAGACATGGTGAAGTGGACTGATGCTGCGGAGAAAGCATTCACGGATCTACGGACAGCCCTCTGCAGTAACCCTGTGCTTATAGCCCTGGACTTCAACAAAGAATTCATTTTACAAACAGATGCATCTGAAGTAGGACTGGGAGCTGTCCTATCACAGATGGTCGGAGACAAAGAACACCCAATCCTCTACCTCAGCAGGAAACTCCTCCCAAGAGAGCAGAAGTATGCTGTGGTTGAGAGAAAGTGCCTAGCTGTGAAATGGGCCATGGAAACACTAGGTTATTACCTTCTGGGATGACAGTTTACCCTTGCGACCGACCATGCACCCCTCCAGTGGATGCAGCGAAATAAAGAGAACACAAGGGTGACCAGATGGTTCCTGTCCCTACAACCTTTTCAATTTACCATACAACACCGGGCTGGAAACCACCATGGCAATGCAGATGGTTTGTCACGGGTACACTGCCTGACGTCCCAAGTTGCCCAACCTCGTGGTGTTGAGCGGGGGCAGGATATGTGACAGGGTCAGGCCAGATGGCTACAGGAGAGTGTTAGAAGGTCGATATATTAGTCCCAGATTAAGTAGATCCCTTTTCCCTGGATAAGGTGACGGGCAGTTCCAGAACAAGCAGGAACTTGCTAGAATCAATTAGGACAGGCTGGCTAATCAGGGCACCTGAGTTAAAAAGGACCTCACTTCAGTTTGTAGCATGCATGCGAGGAGCTGGGAGCAAGAGGCACTAGGAGCTGAGAGTGAGAAGGCGTATTGCTGGAGGACTGAGGAGTACAAGCATTATCAGACACCAGGAGAAAGGTCCTGTGGTGAGGCTAAAGAAGGTGTTGGGAGGAGGCCATGGGAAGTTACCCAGGGAGTTGTAGCTGTCGCGCAGCTGTACCAGGAGGCAGTCTAGGCAGCTGCAGTCCACAGGGCCCTGGGCTGGAACCTGGAGTAGAGGGCAGGCCCGGGTTCCCCCCAAACCTCCCAACTCCTGATTAGACACAGGAGTGAATTGACCTGGACTGTGGCTTCTACCAGAGGGGAAGGTCTCTGGGCTATTACCTGACCCACATGGTGAATCTCTGAGGTGAGCAAATCTGCCAATAAGCACAGGACCCACCAAGGTAGAGGAGGAACTTTGTCACACCAGCAACAGCTGAGGATTTAACACATTCCCCAAACAGTGAACCTTAGTAACAAGCAGCAAGTGTACTCCCTAAATCAAAGAGGCTTATAAAGCCTCACCATTTCTCCTAGCTGCTGGTTATGTCTTTAAGAGAAGAAACCATGCTGGATAGCATACTAAGAAAGGAAAACATATTTACGGAATGGTAATTAAAAGTCAATTCATTATGTTCCTCCACCCTGCTCAGAATTAGCAATATGCACCCAAAATGCAGGTGACTAAAGACTAATTGGCAAGCTATTTTCATGTGCAAATATCATGGCACTACCTAGGTTACCTTTATCATCTTTGCACAAGTCCATTTTCAATGCTACAGCAAGGACACTTATAGGTTACTAGTACTAAGAACTTCTTAGTATATGTGGAAAGTCCTTCAGGTGGCACATGACCAGGATTCATCACCAAATTTGGTCTGCTAGTTGGAGCATTAGCTTCCCCAGTTTGGGCCAGGTCCTAACGGGGAGTGCAACATGAAGACTGATCCATGCCCTCCAGTACCAAGAACTGATCTGATTCATTGGAAATTTCATTCAAACAAATGCAATGGTAGACACATGCACCAATGATTTAAAAGACTGTAGACTTCCTCCTGCAGAGTCTGGATTGCCACAAAGCCAATGCAGGACAGCCTTAAAGCAAAAGTCAATATTATCTGAAGACTGTTGAGTGGGCTATCTGAAATGAGCTGGTGGCTGTTCAGTCAGTAATGGAGAGAACAACATCCCAACTGGAAGTAACTGGCATCCTTAGCAGAAAGGCAAAGAAACAACTCATTTTATTATACATAAAGGTCCCTGTCAGAATCAGGATCTCATATTATTAGGTGCTGCACAAACATGGCACAGATCCTGTCCTGACAAATTTACAGTTAAGCTGAATTACCTTTCTCACTGCACAGATGGTCCCTTTAGGTCAGATTTGAGCTACATCGGTGGAACAGTCTTGTTTTGCAGCTCTCCTTGAAATACTTTCTGTGCTGCAAAGAGGTATCTTGTGTTTCCAAGGCTGTCAACCTGACACTTTCTGAGATCATTAAATTAAATAACTTTTTAAAATTTAAAACAAAACAATAAATATTGGCATTAGAATAATGAAAAACATAGGAGATGTTATTTGAGTTTATAACGGGGTTAGCATTAAAAGTTTTAAGTTCTTAAACCTAACTCCTTTCCTAAACTGCACCTTTTCCATTATTTAAATAATCAGTCTGAGTTTGTAACTATAAATTTGTTCCAAATATCTTCAAACTTAATAATTGTGCATCACTTCCAAACATGTAATAGTAGTTTAAGATATCTGTCATAGTAGAGAGCTTGCTAAAAGATCACAATAGGAATTCCATCATAAAAGAATAACCAATGCCAATAAAGACCTTCAACCAACCTAAGAAAAAACAAATAAATGAACAGTATCAGTCAAAATTTGCTCTAGGTAGTCATGCTCTTTATATACTGCATACACCTTCATATGTTTCAGTATCAAATATTAACTTATGGAAGAAGTCTGGGAAACCCAGTACTTGTGAAGGTCATCCTTTTTTTATGAAAGGGAAAATGGGATGAGGTGATATGTTTTTATTGGACCAACTTTTGTTGGTGAAAAAGACAAACTTTCAAGCTCCTCTCTGCTTTTCTTCATTTTCATGACCAAAAAAATGCAGTTTCAACTCCACTTGAAATAGGTAAACTAAATCAAATTAAATAGTTAAAGCAGAGCTACCTGTTGGTGGTAGTGTTTTGTTTTGCTTTCCCCTGATTTTTTGTTAAAAGTTAAGATGGGTAAATTTGTGTGTTTATTATTACTGGAAGCTGAAAACACACTAACTGATTAAAGAAAAAGTTGTAAAAGAAACTTGCTGTTCATTAAAACATTTTGAATACAAGAATTCATCACCTTTAATATTTACTTTGGGAAGAAAATTTACATCTGGAAAACCACTATGTTTGCAACAAGGAAAATGGTTGTCTTTATGCATTTTTCTTAAATACATAATGTAGTTAAATTGTTTTAAATAGTAATTAATAAACCTATTACAAGATAAATATACTCATGAGTTGTGGAGCATCTGAGTAGCAAGAGTAAATAGATTTTTTTTCCTGGTTTAAGGAGATGAAAAGCATTGTCTCAATGTTGTATGCAGAGTAGTTGTATCCATGTGGGTGTCAGGATATAACAGAGACAAGATGGGTGAGGTAATATCTTTTATTAGACCAACCTCTGTTGGTGAGAGAAACAAGCTTGTGAGCCACACAGAGATCTTCTTTCCCAGACCTGAAGAAGAGCTCTATGTGGCTGGGAGGCTTGTCTCTCTCACCAACAGAAGTTGCTCCAATAAAAGATATTACCTCACCCATCTTGTCTCTCTCATTGTCTCCAGTCATAGAGATGAATTTTACTAAAGCATGACAGTAATCATATGGTAAAGTCTCAAGGATCGATCCCTTTTAGTTCTACACACTACTGTTTTCTTTGCAGATGAAGAACAAGTAACTTGACGTTTTCTAAAACTTTCCATACCGATGCATACTTCATTTATCCTACCGATCACAAACTCCAAAACAGAACCACAGTCTAAACAGGTAAAGAAAATGCTCTTTAGGGTGGAGGTGTTCTAAAGAACAGAGACAGATTAAATAGAATCTAATCCATAAAGAAGTAATATTGTATTTAGAGTCTTATCACCATTTATTCAGAAAATGTAACACAAACTTCTCGTCAAAACAATGAGTGCTTCTAGTTCTGCACAGACTCCTTCTCCTCACCGGCATGCAACTAGTTCAAAGGTAAACAAAATAGGTAGAGGGCAACAAAAGAAGGTAAGTAGCAGGAGTGCGCAAATCCTGGGTACCAATTATTAGGATGATTTTTTCTTCTACCTTCCCATGGTTTCATATAATGGTTATTAAGCACAAATAATGAACATATCTACTCTCAGGGCACGTTTGTGTTACACATGATAATGCAGTAACTAATACGTTGCCATAACGCAATGGTTCCACTTTTTTTTACGATCGTTTCAGGTATTTTTTTCTTAAGCTTGTTGATTAATAAAACAGTTTGGTTGCACTGGAGGACTGAGAATATTTGAAGCGAGAGGCTGTTGAAAATGGTGTGATACAGCAGGTTCCTTGTATGCCACCATTATGCTCCTGTGGGCTAAACAATATGGGGGCTAGTAAAATGTTAATGATTAACCATATGGTAAATTCCACTAGTTGATTATTCAAGCAGGCCAATATTGGTAAAAACAGTTTTAGTCTGTGTGCATCCCCATAAAACTTCAATTGCTCTTTCTGATGTAATCGTGCAATGCAACGACCCAACTTACATTCCTAGAAATGTCTCCTAATGCTTTTATCTAAAGTGTCTAGCGGTAACTTCGGATAACTGTGTGCCCAGTGCAAACCTGCTGGGATAAGACATTTTCTGCGCGGATTATGTAAGCGTAATCAAACCATCAGAGCAGATGTGTGAAAATGGGGAACAGTTAACACGCGTGTTACATCAATAAATGCTATTATTCCGCAAACGGTGTCCTTAAATTGAAGCGCTCATCCGTCAGCTCCTTGTAGCAGGATAAACTCGGTAGGGAAGCAGCATGCCAAGGCCGTGTGACCGAGACAGATATTCTGTAACTAGTGTTCAAAACAAGTTTAGAGCACAGCATTGAAACAAGCCCGGCTGAGAAATCTACCCAAGGGAACGAGATGTAGAGGCTCGACTGACGTGTCGAGCTTTACTCCTCTTGGGGGAAGAAGACCAGACTTCCTCCGTTTCTATTAATTTTAGACCGTTTTTAAAGTCTCTACCTCTGGTGCTGAAGGATTTTGCAATGTGTTTCAGCGAGCCATTTAAAAGCTCACCCTCTTCCTCATTCAAAGGGTCACATCTAGAGACAGAGGTGGGAATGGCCGAATACTGCTGGCCCTAGACCCAAGAGACGGGCAAGCAGATTGGCCCCTGCGGTCTGAATGGAAACTTGTGAACGGGCATTTCCTGCAAGCTAAGTCACGCCATTTGCCCTACTTGCTGCTCTCTGCTGTGCATCTACTCTGTGCCTCTTGTATCTTCCCCGGCCGATCTTCCATTGCCTATGCTAAGCGCTGCTCATCAGAGCTCCCCCCTCGCTAATTCACAGCAGCCCGTTCCAATTGGGGAGAGTGGGAGAAAGTGTCTCCCCAGGGAAGTGGCACAAATCAGAGGCACAAGTCCTGCTGTCACAGCCCTCAAACCTGCTGTCCTGGTGCTGATCTCTCTCCCAGCTGACCCAGCTCAAGGGCGGGAATTGCAAGGCACCTCTCTCCCCTTACAGGGCAGTGGGCAGGCTCCCCAAAACTTTTCTCGGGCGGTGTGTTGCCTTTCCTAACCTCCTGCCTCCCCACCCCCATTTCTGCCCAGTCCCCCTAGTCTCCTGCTCCCGCCTCCCTCCTGTTTAAAGGAGGGGGGGCGCTTGCGCACTGCTGCGCGCCGCACATCGCTTTGCCCCACAGAGCTTTCCCGAGATTGTCGTAGGGTAAGTAATGTATTAAATAGCACAGATCACACACACGCCTCAGCCCAGCTTTCCTCCACAATAAACACTATCCTCTTTCTGAGTTTGGGGCGTTCAGTAGGAAAACCTGTCTATTGCCTAATTACCCGTGAAAGGTAAGCGATTGGGTTTCCAAGTCCCATTACTGTGTGTGTGTGTGTGTGTGTGTGTGTGTGTGTGTGTGTGTGTGTGTGTGTGTGTGTGTGTGTGTCAGTCACCGCGGGATGGTTTGATTCTGCATAAATCACAGGGAAAGTTGCACTCTCAGTGTGACAAGATTGTGCGTGTGGATGGGTAAAAGGATACGTAAACTCCGAACTGCAAGGAGTGACTCTCGATGCATTCCTTGGGCTGCACTGCGTACAATTAGGCTGGGGCAGATTGATCAAAAAGGGCAGCAGAGTTATGCTACTTGCTGTCAATTTGCTACATACATCAAACAGGTTATAAGGACATGTGTATATTATATCTCTTACCTCGCAGTTACTTTCCAGTCATTTTAAGTGCATATTTCTATGCGGGTGTCTTTGCACTGTTCGTCGTTTGCGCACTGTATGTTACCCACAATTACTTTGTTTAGATGATTTCAAAGGATAGGTGGGATCTAATGAATCAGCGGGTTTGAATCCTAACCGGGAATGCAGCTATGTTGATTAGTGGTTTCGGTTATTTAACCGAATAATCTGGCTTTTCCCCCAATACAAAAGCAAAGAACACAGAGTCAAGTACTGAAGGGACTGAAACGCCAAGGTGCCTGAACTAAAACGCAAGAAGCAATTAAAACTCCTCCTTTCGGATTAACAACCAAAAATTGATCGATCTGTCAGGAATACTGTTGATTTATGAAAGGTGCTTATTTCCTTGGTATGGAGAATTTTATGTTCTCTAGGTGAAACTGAGTTCACCCAGCTCCAGAGTAGATTGATGTTTTAATAAAAATAAATAAAGGGAAAAAGCTAGCCTGGTCTTTGGGGACATCAACTCTCAAATCGCAGAGTTAGACTAACAAATCAAATTGCATTATCTTTACATTTCATATCTTTTAATCTAATGTCTAAAAATTGCAGGCAGTGCTAAAGCCTTTATTATTTTTAAAGTTTTAATATAGTGTTTAAAAGTTCAAATAACAAGTAATCAATGTTTCATAACCAAAATGGCACAAAGAAACATTCAAGTAATTTTTATAAGTGACTTTAAACAGCAATCAAAATATAAAAAGGGTGTTATGTGAAAAACCCGGGTTTTGCCATTCCTGCTGTAAATGCAAATGAAAGTGTCCTGTAGATGGCACACCGTCCCCACTCTAGAGTTTAGCAAACTCCTTTCTCTGCTACGAGGGAAATTTTGTAGAGAGAAATGTCGATCTCAGCACTTGTTGTTTACCTAAACTAGAATGTATTTATTTCCCAACAACTACTAAATTGATTTAAAAATAAACTTCAAAAACTAGTTACATGTTTCGCAATCAGAGCTGAATTGAAAACTAACCGTTCAACTAGTCACCAAGTGTGTGATCTGTGCTTCTAGACAACCTTTACAGTGGCATTAGAAGTCCGTTTTGAAATGAAAGATACCAGAACAACACAAGATGATCATGTATACGCAAATAAATGGTCAGCCTAGGCTTGTGCAGCTGGACCTGCCTAACAGTTATAAGGACTGAAAGTTCAAGCGTTCTCATAAATCAGCTTTGTGGTAAAATGTATCTATCCACCACACAGGCTGGACAGCGCTGACAGAACTCAAACAGCAGACAAACGCTTGGACACGTTTTTCTTTGCAATGTAAATTTCAGCGGGACAAATTGCTTATTAATAGTCTAGAAGAGAAGCCAGTTTCTTTCTTTCTTCTTTTCTTTATCTGTTTTTATTTCTGCATGGCCCCCAGCTATGCTCTGGGCAACCTAACCGCCCAGCAGTTTTCTCTTCATTTCAATATCCTAAAGAAAATGCAAATCACCACAGTGTGGCCTTTTAAAAAAAGTTAAATTAGCAACAGCTTTAAGTGACTCCATTAGTATGGAAAACATACAAATGTTTAATGTTGGAATAGCTTTCTTTTTTTAGCAGTATTTATTCTGGTCTGTACATTTAGCAAAGGTTCTGATTTAATAAAAAAAATCTCATCTTGGAAGAACCCGGAGTAAAACGAGTAAGTGACATTTACCAAGGTAAACTGTCCAATAGCCATTAAATTGTATCTCTAATAGGCTTTGCAGAGAGAGACTGTCGTGCAACTTTGCAGATCATGGACCTGCTTTTAAGGTTTTAATTATTTAAAAGACAGTTATTGCTCACAAAGAAATTCTAAGTATATGAAAAGCTCTGGTGCTAAAAGAAGGGGACCCTTGTGCGCATTCTTTTTCAAGGGCAGGAGTACTATCTTCATTCTTTGACTTCCTGTCATATCACTTTAGTCCCCTACCAGTTTATTTCATTACTGGAGCTGGCTGAACTATCCATAGGGCCGGGCGTTTGCCCACTGCACGACTTCCTTTGTGTTGACGGAAAAGGAAATATACATCCTCCATAATGGTCTGAAACAGCTATTGGACATTTGGCTTTGGCTGCAAAGTAGTTGTTCATAGCTGAAACTTTTGTTAACTTAGTGTAACATTAGCAACTGTCCAAAAATTAGGCTGCCAGGAGATGCAGGACTTTCATTTCGGAATTAAAGGAACACACTTTTTATTAAACGTTATCATTGTGCCATGAAGATTTTACTGTATATTTGGGTATTGCAATCCCCTTTAGGTTAGAGCATGAGCGAGAGAAAATCCTAGACCATGAAAGAGTTAAGATTTATATTATTCAGGAGAGGTCTTATTAGGATGTAATCTAACTACTGCGTAATAAAAAGTGAGAAGTTTTGAGACACCTTTCTTGATTATACCTTTGGCGATACTTTAGGTTTTACATTTAATTTGCATTTTGTTCTTAGTGAATATTGAAGTCTTGAGTGGAAGATTGAATTTTATTAGGACATCTGGACTGACAATATCAAATCAGACACCAACGTCCCAAAGCATGCTAAAATTTCAGAGTTAATTAGAACGAAGTGTGTTTAATTAAAGCCAATTATAATATCTGAAATTATCTGATCGATCCTTGATTGTTCAGTTTGGGTCAGTGTATATTTTCATTGTAGCATAAAGAGGAACTGGTCGATATGCAAACTTCTTCTATGAAAGTTTTTTTTTTAGTTTACAAATAAATAGGTATATACGGTACAGTGCTCAAATGGTGAGAGTGACAAATGGTCATTAAAATAAATACAGATGAACTGCCTCTGTGCTATTTCTTTCAGGGTCATAGCAGTGTGTTAAACAAGGAAATGCTTCTCACTTCCTAAAACGCTGCGAAACTTTATTATAAGCACGAGTGAAACAATCTTTCCATTCTCAGCAAGATCCCTCCTAACCCGGCAGTTCTCATCTCCGTTTCTATATTTGATTTCTGTTTCAGTCTTCATTGTGACAAACAGTTTTAAAGGCAGCGGACCTCTGTGCCAATGTGTCTCCATACTGCGTTTGACTTGCAAGCAACGCACATGATTAGTTTTATCTTTAAAGAAAGCCCTCTTTCCTTGACACACAACCGCCACAGTCACCTACACGATGTAGCTGTAGAAAAAGTTTACGTTTAAAAAAAACGGAGTGGGTTTTTAAGTTTAAAAACGTTCGGGTTTCAGAGAATATAATCGTGGCACCAGAAGCCCACTTCTAAACGTTATTTGGTGTAAAATATCTTTGCCTAGATTAACAGATTGTTTACTCACAAATAACGGTATTCTCATACTATGCACGTTATTTGCCAAATAAAATGACTTTTTATATATTTTGAAGTTAGTCGTAGTTCCACGGGAAGGTGTAAACTATGCTTTTAAAACCGAGCTAGATACTTACAAGAAAAAAAGTCATATTGCTGGCAAAAGTGTTTGTGCACTATAAGAAAATGTAAGAATATTACAATTACTTTACATATCTTCCTCGCACAGCCCTCTCAAGTGTCCCGTTTGTTGAATAGAGTTAAATGATCAGAAAGACCTATTAAAAAGAAAGCCAAAACTGCAGGCCAGTAAATATGAGGTTTTCTGAAATAGTGGTAGATAAACATATAATTTCATTATCCCTAATAAGACAATATGAAGTCTGATTTTTTTTTCTTGCGATCTAGATCTGATTTGAGATGAAAATCTCTTCTCTCCACCCCAGGAGGCGCTGTTTATCAAACTTCATCACCTTCGCACGATTCCTCTACACTAGAAATTCTTCACTTATAGAATTAAACATCCTTGCTCGGACTTTGCTTTTTTAAATGAAACCCATCTAATATTTTAAAAGGTGCCTGCCTTTCTTTACCTTTCGCTGATATCCCATCATCACAATTAACTCGAGACCCCTTTTTTTTTCCGGATCCAAGAGGAGGTGGGAAAGGGGAGGGACAAACAAACGTGTGTTCCTATAGATCCTAAACATCTTTAGCGTAACATTTACGTTACAAATAATTAAACTAGTTACAGAAAAGTACTAGTATGTTATCTCCATGGAACACCAAAAATAAAAGACAAATGTTTGGCACTCAGAACACACACACACACACACAGAGTAAATCTATATAAACCTACTTTTGTCTATTAATTATTATTATTATATTATTAGTATTTCCAGATATTATAGGGCGAGGCTTATGTGATTAAGTATATATAGTCCGTACCTATTGTCATTCGGCTTTTACCTGAAGCTCTGGATGTGTAAGAATCTGAATCCACGTCAAGTATCTGAACAACTAAAACAAACAAATAAATTGTGAGGCAAGTAAGAGAAAAAATAGTGAGAGTTTCTTCAATCCGTGATAACGTTTAACCTGCCCCGCACACATAGCTTTATGTGGACGATTTAGCATGCGGATTTTATTTATTTTTTTAAATCCCCCACGTCCACTCTAAACCGTCCTCCTTGTTTGTCCCTGTAACTTTGCCCTTTGTGTTGGGGTTGCTGTGAGCTGCTTGGAAGGAAGTGGTGGATTTGATTTAGTGAAGAAACACAGACAGGTAGGTCGGATGCGGTTCCAGTTCTTGAAACCTTTTCAGCCTCTCTGTGCTTGTCGCTCCTCCCGGAGAGGAGACGGTAACTGTGAACAGAGGCCGCCAAACCTCTGCACCCGCAGCCAAAGAACACACGTCCTGTGCAGCCCCGGAGCCCAAGACTCCAGCCCTGGATGCAGGGGGATGATCCCCTTTGCCTAATCCAGTTGCTTGCTGCATTAACACCTTGTGCCGGAACTGCCGGTGTATTATTAGTTCAGACTTTCTCTGCAACGTCGATTTCTTAAAAACTGCACCGGGTTATGCTAATTAAAACCTTAGCTAAGTATTTTCCCCTCGAATTTACGCTGGGAACTGTATTCTGAAATATCAGTCAGCGGTCAACCCCCCTCAATGGGAAATCTACTTTACCTGGGAATTCCATTGCTATATTAAAAATACCTGAAACGCGAATTTATAACTCCTCTGAAACACAGGAAACAAGACTTAGAGATTTGTTTCGGTTAAATCGGGCATAAATTACACCTACTGTAACCAAACACGTTAATAATGAAGGCGCCTTAAAACAATAAAATTGAAGAATGTATGTTGGCAAGTTTGATTCTCATCCCGTACTTGCCCCTCTAAGAAAGCAATCGTAAGTTAGCGAAGGACAAGATTGAAACTAGTGTAGTCATCACTTCAGCAGTTTCCCAGCTGAACTTTCAACTGAAAAAGTTTCTTTGGTAAACTAAGCTCTCACACACTGGTAGAAGGAAAGGAGCAGCACTGGATGTGAGCACCATGCAGACCGTGCAATTTACTACAAAGTGCATGCGTGTGAAAAGTGGCATGATTTAAAACATCGGAATGTAGCGTTTTCTTTCAGGACAAAAATTTGAAATGATTAAGATAATAGTCCCAAGAGAATTGTCCCGAGGAAAAAATAATAAAGTTGAGGAGAATCCTATAACAGCATTGGAAATGAGGCTATCCATTTTAATTTGTGAGAGCCATGTACAGTATGTGATTATGTGTTATTACGCTGTGTGTTGTTAGAACACTGGGAGAAGGAGGAAAAGAATCTTACACTTGATTTAATGTAGATGTTGAGATTTCCTTTTCAAGCTTTTACAAGGTGATGTCTGTACACTGGGATATGCTGAAGGAATAAACCGAAAGTGCTTTCTGATTCTGGAGCCGGGAGAGTGGAAAAGCAAGGGAGGGCTCTGTCCCTTTAAGGTCACTGCATGCTCTGGTATGATGTTTAGGAGGACAGCTGGGCAATGGCCATCTGACTGACTTCGGCTTGACATCTGGGAGCCCACTGGTGTGTGGCACGCGAATCGCTTGATGTCGCTATTTAAATGCAAATTTGTGGGGGATCATTGAAGCCTCACCCCGTAAATTCACACAAAAGGAATACTTCACACACTATAAGGAGGAGGGTCGTTACTTCGGGAGGTCTTGGCTGCAGCATGCAAATCTCATTCAAATCCACACAGCTTCTGCATGACTAACTTTTCTAAGGTCAAGATTTGGTAACTACCACGCTTCCCAGAATGATCCCAGGCAGAATTTAGACATGTCATGTACCTGCTCAGATGAGACACACTCATTTCGGAGCTTCTCCTTAAGACAAGCTGTTTCCAAGGAAAATGTGTTTCTTTCCAGACCTATTTTGTTTGCCAAGGACGCTACTGGCCTCTCTGATCCGCCTGAGATTTCAAAAGTTAAAAACATTAAATACAAGTTAAGCGTCAAATGAGCAGAAAGCCTGCACCTATTACTCTCTTCACTCTTCCACACTGCAAACTACACAGAGCTAGGTTTCTAATCTGGCAACTCTCTTTTCTGTTACAATGTGTGAATTACACGGACGGAGGGACAATTTGCCCCTCTTTAAATATGAACTTTGATTATCTTATTGAGACTCCAGACTACTGTATGGGAGCTTTTGAGTATGCTTGCCCTCCATGCTAAACATAAATCTAGATTTTTAAGAATATCACACACAAGCTGCTCTTTGCCTCACCTCAGTCTGGAAACCTCAGATTTTGTGGGAGGCTGCTTCTTGACAATACGCACCCTACAAGCAAGCTCGGTTATTATGGCACAAATACAGAGACATCCTATGTGAGTTTCTTATTGCATGTAGCTTGTAGCCAGCAGTATAGTGACAACAAAGATAAAGTTGGTGAATGATAAAGACCGTATTTTCCACGCTTTGGGTGCAGGACCAGATGATCTAGAAAATGAGCTGAAATAGATTCAGCCTCAGAGCCTGTTGTGAAGAGCAGCTGATTCCCCTATTTCTGGCCAGATGGCTTCTGAACACAGATTTGCATTCATTTTCGCTTAATATCGTCCAAAATAGTGGGGCAGCTGCATTTGTTGTCAAAAAGGTTTAAAACTCTCTTTCTTTCTGGGGCAGGATCGTTACCTTATGTGACGGGCTTATGGAACTTTTTTCCCCCCTCTCTCTCTCTCTCTTTAGTCAACAGTATCAGATTTAAAAGGATTTGTTTTAAAACCTTCTAATTTGGTAATCAGATTTAAATCGCCTTGGCGCGTGTAATCTGAATTAAAGATACTGTAAATGATTTTAAGCATTATGCTTTCGTTAGCACAGGAAAGAAACAACTTCAGCAT